>NC_135506.1:133395438-134595438 GCF_052857255.1 Amblyomma americanum | reverse complement strand
TCCCTTTGTTGCTGGAGGAGGATATCCTGTGCAAACATGTGCGGGAGGAACCCTAACATAGTGTCTGCATAGAGGCTCTTACCCACCGTATAAGGTGAGAGGGGATCCCGTACCTTCGTCTCGGTGAGCTTTTCCACACACGAGGCCATGATGATGCCAGTCCTAAAGGACGCAAATGAGATGGCATTACTCCCTGTTTATTGCCTGAATCACTCTGCCCCCACCTAGTCCCTTGCTGTTACACGTATCATTTTCATTTGCACAGCTCGCTGCCTTGTCCTTAACTTAAGCTGTACCCTTTTTGTTATCCTAAGTGTTTCTGTACCATTGCCGGGTACAGGATAGATACAGCTTTTATATACTTTTTTTCTTGAGGGACAGTAGTGAACTACCATTCATGATATAACAAAAGAGGTCATATGCGGTCCACTCTATTCTTATTATAGTAAGTCTGCTGTCCTGATTCAGATCTGCGGTCACTACCTCCCTAAGTAGACGTAATCCCTTATCACTTGCACATTTGATCGTTAGGCAATCACCATCCCGACATGTAGGAATGCGAAAAAATGCAGTGATAGCGGCAAGATTCTTTTTTGAGGGTTGTGAAAACATGCAACGTGGGTTTGCTTCTATTGACGGATATCAAATTAGATCAAAACTGTTTTACATTTGGCAGCTTTTATAGTGGCAGCAATGAAGACATTACGCGGCATTAGAAGAGTATATAAGACATATTGAAGTTCCGAATGGGAAAGAGAATGACTTAGAGAATGCACATAACCGTTAGATAAAAAGTATAAGGAAAATTGGAACCCTCTCGTACACCCTTCTTTTTCTGAACAGATTGCGTGGTAATGTTCCCAAATAACACTGACTGCGTACGGTCATGTAACTAGTGGGTAATAATAGACAGGAAGGGGCTGCGAAATTCATTGGCATAGAACTTGTGAAATTCAATGACGTGATAAATTAATCTAAAGGCCCTCATTAGATCAAGGTACATACCACAGCACACTCTTCGCACATATCGGCACAGCTATTGCCAGCACTTACGGCTTTATTACATACCATTGTCCATACACAATTGGTGACGCTAATTCGTGACCGTAACGAAGTTAATGCTCGCGTAGTGTATTTCACTTCTGCGGGTGAGGTACTCGTAAAGGCCTCCATTTATCCCACTGAACGATTGTTCCTCTGTGGTGAAGAGGCAGCGTGCGCAGCTCCCGACTCGAAGGACAGCGGTTAGGTTCCGCTTGAGCTATTTCTTGTCTTCAGCAAAACTAGTTTCATATGTCTCCAACCTTTCGACTAATCACGTTTCTCCAGTCATACCGACGCCGACGCCGGATTTTCTGCCCAATGGGCCTTTTAAAGTGCCGCGCTAAAATGCTTTGTTGAAAGCGCGTTAAAAACACCAAGTGGTCAAAATTATTCCGGAGCCCTCCACTGGACAGCTCTTCCTTTATTTTTTCTTTCTTCATTCACTCTCCTACCATTGTCCCCTCTGTTACGGCGCTCTTGAGGTGTCCACCGAGAAGTGAGACAATTACTGTGCCATTTCTTCTCCCCGAAAACCTCAAAGGCCCGATGGAAACTACTTTTCATGATTTTTGTCAACCATGAGGATTCGCAATAAAGGGCCTTGCTTTAAACACATGACGCTTCAATGCGATCAAGATGTGAACGTTCATCGTGACCAGCAGTGGGAAACTGCGCTCAACTTCTATTACCACGAATTATGTTTGAGGTCGCCACCGTTATCATTTTACGAAGGAAAAGGTTTCAACGTTGGGAGTAAGAACATGCTGCCTACGGAGATTTTCTGCAATATACGCTTCTTTTGTAAATTATTTCACCTCCTTTGAACCTGTGGATGCTCAAGTGCGGCTGCGAGATGGGAATCAACAGCACGCGCGCAGGGGCAAGACGCGCGAATCAAGCTGCGCTACTTTTTACACGAAGAAACATTTGTGCCATATGCTCGACGCCTTGGTTCATAAACTCCTTGGGAGCCCTTAGACTCCTTGGCTCGCAGTTTTCTATCTGCGGCGTACGTCTACACCCGCATATGGTGTGCACACATCTGGTAAAGCTGGAGTGCGGCGATTCTTGCGAAAGGAATGAAAGACAAGAAAAGAGTCTCCTCTGCTCTATTATTCCTACAAAATTCGTCAGATTTGGGTACGAAATCTTCCAAGGATATAAGTCGTTTAGCTTTATGAAGGCGCTTTTTCCTCTAGTCCTACTCCTGCCCAGCTGGCCAGGAGTAGAGAGTGGACGCTTAGCAAAGCGTTAGATGGACACTGCTCACAATTTCATACACGATTTCTTCCGAGTGCGAAATTGCGTGATTAGCTTTTTGTCATAACGTTCACATTTGTTGAGAAAGGAAATACACATTTGACGCTGAGAAAATGTGAGTTAAGAATACTGCGAATCTTTGTGCTTTTAGTTTTTTCGTTCATCAAAGCAGCCGGTACGCGGATTGGTCGCTTTGTGTGTGCTGCATGACGCGACCGAATTTACCTCGTTGATCGCACTTATATATTAGTGTAGGCAGAGAAAAAAGAAAGAAAAATAATGTTGCCCAGTCCATTGATAGCATACAGGCGGAGGCGATTCCACATATTTCCAGAGTGCTGTGGGGACTTTGGTATCAGCTTTAAATTGGGCACCGCAGAGAGCGCCGGGAATTCTGTTCGACGACCTCCAAGCACGCTTGTTGCTACGCCAGTGCCGATCATTGACTTGCTTGCGGGCGCAAGTTAGGCCAGATCAAGGGCTTTGCTTAGAAGCCACTTTCGATATTTTCCTGCTCTCCGGACTTCCGTCACCACTGCGTGATAATACAATTTCTTTTCTTCCAACCGCTGTACTGGCCGAGTGGCTGTGGTGCTCGGCAGCTGACCCGAGAGAAGCGGGTTAGATCCAAGCTGCCGCGGTCGCATTTAGATGGAGGCTAAATGCGATGTCAGTGCACAATAAAGAACCCCTGGTGGTCGAAATTATACCGTAACCCTCCACCAAGGCGTCTCTGACAGCATGAGTCGCTACGGGACGTTAGACCTCTTACACCAGCAAGCCACTCCCTTTGTCAGTTAAAGAAGTCGTTTTTTATTAAAGTATTCGATCAGCTGATACACGCCAGTTTGAATTTGTATATTTTAGCTATTATCCTCCCTGCCCTTCCGTTCAACTTTCTCTCATCTGTTGTCCTCGGAGTCCGGAAGAGTGCGATGGCGGTTGGTAGGATACTCTTTAAACATAAAAACTATGTCAAGGACGGGACACAGAAAAAAAGCGGATGGAACTAGCGCGGACAAATAACTGGTTTATTACGCCAGCGCCTCTCTCCTTATTCAGCCGCAACGCGCCTGTGCGCCGAGCATAGAATGTTATCAACATCCCAATCACTTTTTCAAGCCAAGAAATTCCAGTTGTCTACTGTACAAGTGGATGGACTCTTCATTAACACATTCAACCGGCCGAAGTCTAGCTATCTGCAAGGCTTCAAGACTTTAGTGTTTCTTTAGTATTCTCGCGTCACAGATAATCGTTGTAGGACCGAAAAGCAGCGTGCATGCTCTGTCGTCACCTCATCAGGCCTTGCCCTGTTTTGGTAGATGATGACCACATGCTGCCTCGAAACGGTTGGCACGCTCTAGTAATGACTTCTTAATACAGAGGCCCGTCTGGCCTACATATACCATTCCACGGATGAGAGAAATCTCATAAATGACGTACATTCTTCAGGGCAGAAAGTTGTTCTTGTGGTTGTTGCCACATCCACCCTTATTTTCTTTATCTTCCTTGGTTAATGAGCGCAAGCGGGACATCTTGTACGCCATAGAAAAAAGTACCTCAGCACACAATTTTTCGGAAAACCTCAGGAACATCCGCCTTATAGGTTTGTCCACCCGCATAGAATATCAGTTTGGGCTTAAGGGCGTCAACAAAGACTTAGCGACAGCCTGAAGAAGAGCAGACGGATAACTGGAGACCGAAGGTGATCGACGTCGGCAGAAAACTAAACTGAAACCTATGGGAACAGGATTTGGCGATATCTAAACACGAAGGCGCGATCCCCCTCTTAACTAGCTTCGAGTGACAGCAATCAAAGAGCAGGAGCGCCTTTTTACACCTGGTATTGCGGGGACGTGCCCAGCTGTCCCCGGTGGTTTGCTTCCCCGCGATGCGTCCCTAGTTGGTTACCTTAGCTAACAAGGGAGCGCGCCGGCGCCGCAGCTTGACGAGCCCCACGGAAGGTGTGATTGCTGTGTGCGCGCAGTGGAGAGGACTCTCTCTTCGGCTGGGGAACGCGGCGCGTATGGACGTTCAGTCGCAGCGCTCCTCTCTTCGCCAGCGGGGCGAGGTGGTTGTTGCTATGAAAAGGGGTGGGGATATTGGTCCCGATGTATGTTGGCGCTTTGGGCATCACTTCGTGGGGAGAAACGTTTTCCCGCATCTCGTCCAGTCCAGTTTCAGAGGGGGGAAATCCGTGGCTCCTCCCCCCTCCCCCCGCCCCGCTACCGGATACGGGCCGGTGTATTTTAGACTGTTAGGCTTTGTTCCGGTGCAACGCCAGCGGTGGGGAGGGGTTGGCCGGGGCCCATCCTCTGGGGATACGAAACGCCGCGACTCCGAAGCGACTCTGAGGGCCAGTCGCGCTCGTGCGCTCCGATGCGTGAGCGCAGGCAGGCCTGGAGACGCACCAGGCTGGAAAACCCACGAAATCCGGCACGACGGCATGTGAAAAGTCAAAAGGTTTTCAAAGAAATGCAGCTCGCCCCCCCCCCCCCCCCCCCGCGGGGGGGGGGGGGGGGTGCACATCTGGCGACCCATGCGCCGATTTCTGGTTACGGAGGAACCAGGTCCGCGCAGGGGTTCACAGGAGCCAGGCTCCTCGGATGCGATGCCTCGGGGAAGCGGACTCACGGCTGACCGCGGGGCCATCGGGGTCATTGTGGGACGCCAGGTAGGGGGGGCGTAGTACGACTACCGGCGGAGCAGGCCCGGGTCATCTCACCCTAAGCCACGTTCTTGGTTTGTGGCCCGGTCAGCCCAGCCTTGAGCACTCCCTCCTCAGTAGGAGTGGAGCAAGCTAGAGGAGGAAATAGGTGCATGATTGGTTGGTTGAAGCACAGGTGGGTCCCCTTGGTGGTGTTAGGTCATAGTGAAGACGGCTGGAGGGCCGACAGGCTGACTACCTAAGCCTCTACTGGCCGGATCACGCCACACATACTTCCGGTGTCATAAAATCCGCGAAAAGCACACCACGGTCAGTAGCTGGCAGGTTCGAAACAAACCCTGAAAATCGTGGAGGGGCCCGAGGTAGCTGACCCGGACTAGGTTCTCCTCTCTTCGAAGTTCGGAGCCCGTTGCGTTTGGTAGGTGCTCGGGCATCCCGTGAGCGAGGCCGCACCATTGGGCGATCTTAACGCCCTCCCTGCCCTGGCCAGGCAGGCCAGCAATGGTGTTGAGACATTAGAACGATCGCAAAAAAAATCGCTGTCCCCATTCCCATCCTTATGCCCATAACCCATCTGCCTACGAACATACAACCTCTCCATTTCATCCATCCTCTCCGCTACGTCCCAGGAGAGATCAGAGGAGTCTCCCCGGCCTCGCTCCCCCGGCTGTGGGTCGCTATATAAATTCCCCCACCCCCCATATTTTTTCTATTTTCCCCACCTAGGGGTGGTAAAATTACCATTGCATTCGGGCCTTTTTATTTATCTTCAAATTGCATTAAGCCTATTATACATCAGTGGTGCAGGCAAGGGCTTATTATTTTTTAATCTTGATACGCCGACCCAACCTAATATATGTCCGGCTTCGGAGTTTCCTCTTGCCCTAGTGTGGGCGAACATTCGCTCGTAACCTTGCTGGTGAGTCGGACGACCTCGATTGCTTAGCGTATTTTTTGCTAGCTGGCGTTATTGTTGTTGTAGCAATCAATGCCTTCTTTGTGTCAGCCATCGTGTCGCTGCTTGGTTTCCTGACAGCAAGGCCCGTCGTAGTAGGCATGCGCTCGGTAGCGTACGCTATCATGGGGTAGGATGCGGCGGCTTTGAACTGTGTCAGCCGCGGTTAAGCTGAAAAAACGTACTTATCCCCACAATTAAAACCCCACAGTATATACGCCCGACAGAGGTGGTCCGGGTGATTACAAAACAACGTCCAATCTAAGAATTGCAAAGAGGAGTTTTCCGGAAGTTCAGGAGGAAAATTTGAAATGGCAAAGGTGGACTTAAAAGACGCTAAAGCATCGCTCGTCACCTCTCTCAGGTTATCATTAGCGTTAATATTTCAAAATGATAAAAAGTCAGCGACGTATCGGAATACCTGAACGATTGGTTGGTCAGTAAGCACGGGCGAGAGCGAGCAATCGAATTCAGCTAAAAGGGCCCGTGAGAGAACAGTACTGGCTAGACAAGACCTGATAGAGATGCCGCATTTCTGCACGTAAATTGTACCCTAAAAACTCACATTTGTAGAGGTAAGGCACACATTTAGGCATTCTAAAAACAAATTACAGTGACACAGCATGTACTCTGAAAATCACTTCACCCGGACCAGCGCTGGAATAAGGGGGGGGGGGAGCTAAGGGGCTACAGCCCAGAGCCTCAGTGCGGACATAGGAAAAGGGGGCCAATTTATTCTAACCTGTTTGGTATATGGAACCATGGGCAACGGATCTTCGAGCCGCATGTATGTAGCGAGAAAACCTGAACGAGAAGACGCCCCCCCCCCCCTGCCTAATTTAACAGCATGCGTTTAGCCTGATCATTTGGCGAGAGCTTGTCGAGTCGCAAAGACAGCAATCCCCCGCCACCCCGACGGGGCCCTCGTTCTTACGAAGCGAGGTGCGTTTGCTTGGAAGAGTTTTCGTGGTTTTCTGTCAATCCGTCTGTCCAGTGCTGCCTGGAGAGGAGGGGCAAGGGGAAAACACCTAAAACATGTAAGGTGGGATGGGGATCTAAATCTCTCTTGCCCCTCGTCACCACCACGACCCCCTCCACCTCTCAAATAGTTTCGCCACTGTCCTTCTCATAGAAAATATGTGCGGCAGTACCCAACAGTGCCTCCCATTCGACTTTTCTTTACCGTGATGGTGATTTGGGTGGGGGAGGATGAGTGCGATAGCAGATGATGATGAGTCTGATGGCAAAGTCTAGGCAGGAAAGGAAAAAAGATCTCGCACGTGCTTTTGTCCGCGTGCTGTGGGAGATGGAATGTTCAGTGTTCGGGCTGGGGTTGTGGACGAGTGATGGGGGAAGTTTGAGAGCTGGACACAAAGGGCTGTCTCCAGGGCCCATTCCTGCTTAGTGGCTGCGCACCCTCGCGCGCGCTCGGCGGAAAAAGCTGGTCAGACTGGCCTCCGAACTTTCTAGAAAGAAGTAGAAAAAGATGACTCAGAGGGGACGGAGGGCGCGTAACTTCCCCCGCTCTAGGAGTCGCCCTCTCCCCTTCGTTCTCGCGCTGGGCGTCGACGACGGGGCGAAAGAAAAATCGAGAACCTCCCAGAACAGACGATTGCTCCTAGCTTCTAATCGAGACCGGAACGGAAGATGAAGTGAGTTTGCACGGAGAATGTGGGAATTTGTACAAGGAACTCTATGCGTATGTGAACGCCTGCTTTGGCGCTAGTAACAGAGAGACTCGGTGCGCGTCTTTGAGAGGAAGTTGATCGCGGGCCGCGACTCAGCCCCGAGCCGCCGGTTAAGCACGCCGGCTGAGGAGATCCTGGGGGACGCACCACTCTCGGCCAGCCACGGACCATCTAGGTAGGGTGCGTAAGTCACAGGGCACTGCCACCGTTGGACATCTGCGATCGCGTCGGACTGACAAAGTGCACGGCGCGGTGAACAATTAGCATCCATTCATGCGAAAATACTGGGTCGGAAGCATCAAAGTGGTGCGTCTAAACAAAAGGCGAAGTTAGGAAGAGATGAGCGTGAAAAGAAGCTACCAAAGATGCCAAAGTACCCACTGAATGCAGCTTCCGCGGAGTAGTATGATCGCTCTGCCTAGAGTCCGTGTCAAACTCCTAATAGTACCGACTCTGCTTTTGTGGAGGACTTGCCGACTCCATCGCCATGGTGTCCTGGCAAGGAGCAAGGTTTGACTCATCTTGGTTGTCTGGATCCCGTCAAAATGACGCCAACCTCGGTCGTCCAATATTTCTGAGCAACCCTTGCTAACCGATCTCTGTCCTGTTCCTGAGTCAGCAATGTCTATGCTACTCGGCCGGGCCCCAGCCACAGAGCTTCAGGTGTCCGGTCCGCCACGCCCGATTTCTACTACTGCCGATCAACAGGTACCAAACCTCCCAGATGAGCGTCCTTCTACTGACGAGCGCCAAGAAAACAACACTCCAAGAACCGACTAACTTGTTTCCTGTTTGGCTTCAGATAATAATCTTCCCACCTAAAAAGTGTGCCTCGAGAGAACGAATGAGACGGCTTCACGTTGCGGCAACAGAGAAGTACAGACACCCCCGCAGCAACAGGTACGTTGCGAGATTCTCCGAAGTGACCTGACAGCTTTCGGAGTGTATGCCTTGAGAAATAGCCATTGTAGTTTTAAAATCGGGCAGAAAATTTTCCGTCTTCCGAAAGGCAATACAAAACTCGGAAACGCTATATGTCACCTCATCTTTTCGTGCGAAAGGCTGTAAATGGACAGGCGTACGATCGACACTGGTTTATGTACTCGGTGTCCAAAGGTTCCGTTTGCTTTTTCATGCTCAAGCTATTCTCGATTTCAAGCAACCTCAGTGCATTCACCGCGCACGGATTTTATGATTTGAAAAGAGGAGGAGAAAAGGTTTGCGTTCATGAAAATAGCATCGAGCACCGCAACTGCGTGGCAGCACGGCTCGCACGCTGTAACTCGAGCAGTACAATTGACAAGGAGCTGGTTAAGCATCATGTCACTGAGACCGCTTACTGGACAGAGGTTTTGAAACGCGTAGTCGTTGTAGTTGAGGTTCTAGCTGAGCGCAACCTAGCGTTTAGGGGCAGTGAGGAGATTAATGGTTCACGGAGAAAGGGCAATTATATGGGAGTGCTTGAGGCCATTGCAAAGTTTGATAGCTTTCTAGAGGAGCACATCAAACGCTACGGGAAGAAAGGAAAAGGTGACCCATCGAATCTGTCAAAAACCATTTGTGATGAATTTATAGAGCATATGGCAAAGGCTGTCAAGGAACGTCTGGTTGACGAAGTGAAACGCGCAAAATACTTCTCGTTAATTATTTATTACACTCCAGACCCTACTCACGTTGATCAGCAATCAGTTGTTTTACGATACTATTTAAATGGGAAAGTGTACGAGCGCTTTATTGGATTCGTTCCAACCGAATCGCATACCGGCTTGCATCTTTTCCATACCAAGGCGTCCCTCTTGACGACCAGTGGCACCTGAATTGATTGTAGGGGCCAAGCTTATGATAATGCGAGTAATTGTTCAGGAAAATACAAAGGACTGCTACCTCAAATCAAACACCTGAACGAATTGCCAGTCTACGTCACGTGTGCTGGCCATTCACTGAACTTAGTTGGCACCTGTAGCGTTGACAGTTGCCTTGAGGCAGTCAAATTTTTCACTGTAATTCAGAGACTGTGTGTGTTCTTTGCTGCCGCACCTAAGCGATAGAGGTATCTTTTGGAGAGCATGGGCGGAACTGGCCAGCAGCTTGTTTTGAAGTCTATCTGAGATCACGTGTTGAAGACGCGCTGAATCATTTAAGGCCATTCTGAAAAAAAAAATCAATGCAGTCTTGTGTTGCCTAGAAGAGATATCAAAGAACGAGGAAGAAAACGGTGACATTATGAACGAGGCGCACTCTCTTCTTCAAGGAAATGACAAAACTAGAGACTGCATTCATGGCGATTTTCTGGAGTAAGATCTTGGAGCTCTTTGACAAAACGAGCATAGCACTTCACAAACCAGGCCTAGAGGTTACTACTGCTGTAGACCTGTTGAGCTCTCTAGAAGGCTTCGTTATTTCCTTGCGATCTCTCTTTGATACCTCCGAAGAGAGAGCACGCACGCTAAGTACCAATCAATGTTATCAGGATGAGGGCAAACGCATCGTTTTGAGTAAGCACCCGGACGGAAAAAGTGATAGTGCGCTGCAAGGTAGAAAAAAGTTTATCGTTGAGACGTACAATGCTGTACCTGACAGTCTAGGCTTTGCTTTGCAAGTGCGAAAGGCTGCTACACTGAACTCTGCGAAAAGTTTGGATTCTTAAATTTTTTCAGAAGTTGGGTGCGGGGCCTCTCTGGCACAGCAGGCTAAGAAGTTGGTGAAAACCTACAAAAATGATTTACAGCCAGCATTTTCCGCTCGAATGGTTCAGTTTTCGGACGTTCTGCTCGGCTCTGTGTGCCAGGACACGAGTACCTTGGGAATAATGAAGTTGCTGCACGAAATAAAGCTTATTGATGTGTTTCAGAACCTTTCTATTGCTTTGCGAAAGTACTATAACATACCCGTGGCAAACTGTGAGACCGAACGAATGTTTTCCATGTTGTCACTGATAAAAAATCGCCTTCGTTCGATCCTCCTTTACGACAAGGTGAACTGGCGTGCTATCATGTCCATTGAAATTGACCTCCTCCGCGATCTATCCTTCGAACAGACTATATCTGATTTTACCAAAGGGAAGGCGCGAAGATGCCATTTGCAAAGACGACTATTTACGCTATATATGAATAGTCCGAATAAGTTCGTCGTATCGCCTTCCAGCTTCCACATTGTCATCGAAATACGGAGCAGTGTAATTCAAGATATGCAAATCTTCGTTGTTCGTTCTCTTGTTTGTTGTTCTTGTGATATTTAGCGTGCTTATAAAAATATGTACTTTTGTCGTTTTTGATAGTGCCACGTTTATTTGGTACCGTCTTTGCTTGTCTTACCTTTAACGAAAAATATTTTCAGATAATGTTTTGTAATTGGCAATTTTCTACACCTGGAAATTTTCATCTGTATTGTAGTGCATTTTTATGGTGCTTGTACTGCCTTAAGTATTGTATATATCTATTGCATATATATAGAGTAACGTGTACAACGATTACTGCTGTCTGATGCTCGAATTCTCATTAAGAATGTTTTGGATACAACCATGCGTCTTCTCACCGGATTAAATTTAGTGATGCGAACAAAGCCTAGCTTCAGAAGGATCGACATCTGAGCTCTGTTGTCTTTTCTACGCTCTTGTTCGTCTTGAGTGCACTAAACTTTTTCTTAAGGCGTAGGTTTTGCTGAAAAGAGAATGCAGATTTATCACAAAGTGAACATAGGTGTTGGTGTTTACAACAGCACGCGTTTCAAGCAATTTTTTTTGTTTTCCTTATAATAATAGCAATAATAATAATCCCGCTGATCGCACTTCGCTCTTTTTAAATTGGTAGAATTAAAATGAAACATGGGGAAATTGCCAGCAGCTTAGCAGATGACAGGGGAGGCGGGGGGATTCTGTATAGGGAAAGGGGGTCTGAATGCGCATTAGCCCAGGGCCCCCATTTTGCTTAATCTGGCCCTGACCCACACTTCTGATGCAGTTCCGGACCGCCAAGGACAGGTCATTGCGGCACGGTTTCTCGGCTGGAATACGCTGTGCCCGTCATCCAGACACTGCACTGGCAGGATTTTATTTCGCGGCTTTTATTTGTGTACTTCAACAACTATGGCTGGTAGAGCCATGCAAATTAGAAAAATCAAACACTCGCTTGGGAAGCTGCCAGTATATGCGTTGGCTCATACATAATTTGGCTAAATGTAGAGCAGCCACTGTTAGGCAATGGAAAATTCAGCACAAATAAGACGCCTGTGATGAATGTCGGGAAATATCCAACAGGGTGGGCATTCGAAAGGCATCCCTTTAGGGCAGCATGCTGAGGATTACTAAAACGTGGGCACATCGTTTGAGTACAGTGAGGTCGCGGAGCATAAGTTATGCTGAGGCTCTACGACCTCTCTAAATCTCAAGAAGTATATTGCATTTAAGTAAAACTTCAGTTGCAATGCTTAACTAAGGGAGTTTATATAAGATATCATAGATATAAACAGAAGCAAGAGCGTCCAGATAATAATTACTGCTGCTCCTTTTTCAGGACTCTGCATCTGAAATTTTTTGTATTGAAATAACATTTAAGAAGTAAAATTAATTGATTTCCATACCAAAACGAATATTTTTCTTTCTGAAGTAGTAGTGAAGAGTGTTACCTGCGACATGGCCTCAGCGAAAACTGGAGAACGCTTGAATTCCACGCAGTGCTCGAACAGTACGCAGCGAAATGGACGTTTGATACAGAGGATGTAATGCAGACTTGTAATAGGAGCAGGTGCACAGCGTCTCTGTTTTGTTCAGTTTTTATTTTGTGAAAGCCGCGGAAACGAGCTCTCGAGTCAGTTGCGACAGCCGCCCTGTTTTGACAGCGAAGTACAGCCTATAAGGCAACCCACAGCTGGGAGCAAAATGGCGGCTCAGATCTCATATCAACTGCAAACTCTGGCGAATTTCCTGTAAAATGTGCGAATTTATATGGTTCTTGTCATTCTACAGATGTTCCTTTAAAATTTACGGAAAATAAACTTTATTTGCGAAAATAGTTTAAGATTCTAATAAAAGCACATCGTTGCTGTTAGTACCTTGCGCAGTCGCCTTAGCTTGTCCTTTGTTGGCAGGTTAGGAATTTCGTTCTGGCCTTGCTTCCTTTTCTGTGCGACCAGATGCTGTGTCCGATGCAGTGCAATGCACGTGTTTCATAGCCGCAGCGGCATAACAGTGCGATGGCATGCTCAAAGCCCCGAGAATACTCTGAAATGTTTTTGAAATCGTATATTTCAGAATTTGCGTACTTCCTGCCGCTGAAGAAACGGGACAAGTTAGATTTTTGCATCGCATGTGCATAATACCACTGATTCGAAGATTTCAATGGTGGTAAGGTTGACACCGAGGAAGGCGTCACTTCGCCAAAGCACTTAGGATATGTGCGAGCCGGGGACAATCAGCGAAGCCTGAAAAGCTTTGTGCCAACCGACAGATAGTAGTTGAATCTCATTCAGGGGGACTCCCGCGCCACATGCGGTGACTTTGATGTGGGTCACGTATAATGCCTCTTCAAGGCATTTTTAGTCGAACACAATACCTATCAGCCTCTTTTTGGAAGCCCAGCACTGTTTTAAAAACAGTGCTTAGGTTTGGTGTTTAGTGTTTGCGGTGTTTGATGGTAGTTACGTTGGAAGATGAGGTCACGAACTCTGATTTGATATGGTGTCCGCAGCTGGCACAGCAGAAGTTTAATTGGAGAGATTGGGGAGAGGACTTTAACCTGCAGTGGGTTTAGTCAGGCTAATTATTATGGTGATGATGATGAATGCCAGCTTTGGCAGACGTCAAAAAACAGGCGAATGAGGGTAACTACTAGAGTGACTAATTAAATTCTTAGAGTCAACTTTTAGGCTCCTGATAGCAATTTGAGGTTAGTAGGCAGCAATTAGTAATCTCCGCATTTCTTTTTAGAATTTCAAAAAACGCGGTTGCGCTGCCTGCTGTGGATCGACTAATTTGGGCCATTCAAAAATCGTGCGCCTGCGTTAAGCCTGCTTGATGTGACGTCTATCAAATCGCGTGTTTGCGTGGCACTCGAGCCGCGCGACGATCTGAGCCCCGCCAGTGCTGCGGTGCGCACCGCTCTTCCCTACTTTCCTGCACCGGCTCTAGGGGGCGGAAGTTGTCGTGTGATACGTGCGTTGCGGAGGCGCCATTTGATTTGCGTCGGTTTGCGATCCCTGCTGGCGCATTACATAACCTGTACAAGTTTGGTTTATTGTATTTGGGTGTTAAACATCCCAAAGCGATTCAGGCTGTGAAGTACAGCGTATAGAGGGCTCTAAAAATTTCGACCACCTGTGGTTCTTTAACGTGCCTTGACATCGCACAATACATGGACCTCTAGAAGTAACCTGTATAAGTATCTGCACCAGGTTCGGGTGACGATGACGGTAGGTTTTTATGACGCAAGGGCACCAAAGGCCAAACAGCGCCAAACACGACGTTTTTGGTCGACTCAGGCTAAAATACCTGCCGGTGATAAAGTAAAACCCAGGTGTATAGAGCCTAAGAGAATTGAGTATGTGCATGATTATACAGTGTGAAGAGCGTGCCTAAATATCTGGTGGAATGGCTTAAAGTGATGTATAGCGCCTAAAACTTGTTTTAAGCGGAGTTATATATGAAAGCCGAAGCCAGGTAGCCTCATCCCGTCTTTGCTTGAGCAACGGGGCCGAGGCGTCTGGCAGCTATGGGTAAGCTCAGCACTCTCCTCAGCAAAGAGGAGGCACTCAGGTTACTTTGAATGTGAAATCTCTCGTCAGAAACCTGCATCAGTTAAAAATTTAAAAACCCTATCCAATGAAAACATGCGATGATCGCCTAAAATATTCGAGGGTGCATTGGTATTTTAAATGGGTAAAGTTCAGGCAAGTGCTGTCGTCTTTGTGTATCCAGCCTGGGGCGTATGATTAATGTGCGGACACCGTGGTGTTGGTGTCGACAGGTCCTCCACAGAAGCACAGTCGGCACTATTGGGAGTTTGACACGGACTCTGGGTAGTGCGATCACACTACTCCGCGGAAGCCGCATTCAGTAGGTATTTTGTCATCTTCGGCAGCTTCTTTTCACGCTCTTCTCATTCTAGCTTCGCCTTTCGTTAGACGCACCACTTTGATGCTTCTAACCGAGAATTTTCGCATGAATGGATGAAAATTGTTCACTGCGCCGGGCTCTTCGTCAGTCCGACGCGAAAGCAGCTGTCCAACGGTGGCCGTCCCGATGACTGGCGCACGCTACCTGGATGATCCGTGGCTGGCCGAAAGCGGTGCGTCCCCCGCGAGCTCCTCAGCGGGCTGGCTTATACGAGCTTAACCGGCGGCTCGAGGCTGAATCGAAGCCCGCGATCAACTTCCTTTCATAGACGCGCGCCGCGTCTGTCACTAGCGCCAAAGCAGGCGTTCACATATGCATAGGGTTAATTTTACAGATTCCCTCCTTTTCCCGTTCCGGTCTCGTTTAGGAGCTAGGAGCAATCGTCTCCTCTGGGAGGTTCGCGATTTTGCTTTCGCCCCGTCGACGCCGAGCGCGAGACCGAAGGGGAGAGGGTGACTCCTAGCGCGGGCGATGTTACGCGTTCTCCATCGCCTCAGAGTCATCTTTTTCTACTTCTTTCTGGAAAGTTCGGCGGCCAGTCTGACATACTTGTTCCGTCGAGCGCGCGCGAGGGTACACAGCCACTAGGCAGGAATGGGCCCTGGAATCAGGCCTTTCTGTATAGCTCTCCGACTTCCCCCTTCATTCTTCCACAACCCTATCCGGAAGAGTGAACTTTGAATGCCCCATGGCACGCGGACAATAGCACGTGTGACGCCTTCTTTCCTTTCCTGCCTAGACTCTGCCATCAGACTCATCATTATCTGCTAGGGGGCTCATTCTCCCCCGCCCAAATTACCATCACGGTAAAGAAAAGTCGAATGGGAGGCACTGTTGGGTACTGCCGCACATATTTTCTGAGACGGACAGCGGCGGAACTATTCGAGAAGTGGAGGGTGGCGTGGTGGTGACGAGGGGCAAGGAAGATTTAGATCTTCATCCCACACTACATGCTTGAGGTGTTTTTTCTTGCCCCTCTTCTCCAGAGAGCACTGGACAGACGGACTGACAAGAAACCGCGGAAACTCTTCCAAGCAAACGTACCTCGCTTCGTAAGAGGGCCCCGGCCGGGGTGGCGGGGGATTCCTGTTTTTGCAGCTCGACAAGCTCCCCCCAAATCATCAGGCTAAATGCATGCTGTTACGTTAGGCGGGGGGCCCCGTCTGCTCGTTCTGGTTTTCTCGCTTCATACATGTCGCTATAAGTTCCGTTGCCCATTGTTTCATATACTAAGCAGGTTAGAGTAAATGGGACCCCTTCTCCTACTGTCGGAGGTGAGGCCCTGGGCTGCAGCCCCCTTACCCCCCCCCCCCCCCCCCCTTAATCCAGCGCTTCTTGTACAGCGAGCGGATGGCGCTATTTACCGCCTCTTCATCTTTCCGATGCAGGTGGTAATAGGGGTATGAGTATATAGGCAATACTAATAGGAAGGAAAGCTTATGTGAGGCAGCAGAGGTAAGTCTCCCGCATGCCTCTCCGACGAGGGGCGTTGCGGCGAGAGGCGATGCGGCGGATGCTGCTGTTGATTTTGGTGGACTGTGGTTCGGAGGCATTTAATGGCTGCCGAGTTTTGCGTGTTGTTCTGCACCAGCATAACTAACACGCAGATGGTCTGCACGGGAGGTCTGAGGTAGGTGTCGACGTGGAGCGTGATTGGCTCTTTGTGGTCGAGGACTGGTCGGCGAACCAGCCTATCCTGAATGACTAACAATTCGGATTTAGTTGGCGAGGAAACGAGACCGTTTGCCTCCACGAAAGCGTGGACGTTGTAAATTTCCTGTTGGAGTTAATCTCGTACCTCCGCGTCCGAGCGAAAGTTTTCCCAGAGGGTAATATTGTCAGCATGTAGTAAGTGCTTGATATAGGATATGCTGTCCAGAAGTCAGGGGAGGCCTCGCATAGTGATGTTACAGAGGAACAAGGAAAAGACTTCTCTCTTTGGTGTCCTTGGGTGCCCAGGGTGATTTTGCCGCTGCAGAGGTCTCCAATATGGAGTTCTCCACTGTGATTGTGGAGAAAGTGTGCAATATAGTTTTAAGTACGGGTGCCTACTTTCATCTGAGGGAGGTTGGTAAGTATAGATGTGTGCGACGCGTTGTCGAACGCCTTACTGACGTCGAGGCCGAGATTGGTGCGTGTGGCCAGGATGGGACCCGAGTCGAGTATGTAGTATTGTATCTGCCACATGATGTCCTGGTTCGACAGTCCAGCCCGGAAACCATGTCATGGTGGGAGGAGTAGGTCCTCCTTGTCTACGTGGGTGTGAAGTCTGTGTCGAATTACGTTCTCCATAACCATCCCCAAGCAAGAGCTTTGCGAGATGGGCTGGAGGTTGCCCAGCTCGAGTCGTTCGCCTGGTCTGGGTTTGAAAATTACCTTGGTATGCTTTCAGGAGTCTGGAAGGCGGCCCTCATGCCAGTGGTGGTTGAAAACGTCCGCAAGTGCTTCGATTGAATGGCCGTCGAGGTTGCGGAGCATCTTGTCGGTAATGTGGTCGTCGCCGGCGGCCGCGGAAGTCTTGATGTGGTTGAGGGCGGCGCGGACTTCTGACGTCGTGATGTCCCTGTCTATGTGTGGCGTCTTAGGTCCCGTGTATTCCGAGGGATTGAGAATGTATGTGGTGGTGTTGATGTATTTGTCTTTCAAGGTAATGAGGAGTTCCTCGTTGGTGCCTTGAAACGCGTGTATGACGCGGTTGACATTCTTGTGGGATGCAGACTTGGTGTGTGTCAAATCAAGCAAGTGATTGAGCAGAAATCAGGTGTTTTTACATCCCAACTGCCCGTTCAGGCGGTTACAAGTGTGGTGACATTGCTCTTTACTGAGTTTGGCAGAGTATGCATTGATCTCTAAATCGAGGTGAGCGAGGCGAAGCATGAGAGGGCGGTTGTGTTTGCGTCAGAGCCAGGGAACGTGGAGGCGGCTCTGGGCCTTCCACATGTGCGTGAGTCTGGCGTAGGGGGTGGACCATCCTCCTCGTGGGTGCCCATGGAGGTGGCGATGGCGGCGTCGTGGAGCACTGTATCTCTCCATATGTCGGCCTTCCCCATGAGCCGGAATGACAACAAATATGTAAGCAGCGATTAAATTGGAGTTTTTCATGTCTTACCTGACCTCTAAACACACGTTGACGTTACAGTCCTCAATCTACTCTTGAAACCGAAACAGCGCGAGAAAGAAATGTATTATAAATTTTCCGGTCGTGGGAGTACAGCAGGTGGTAATCCATGTATAATAATGCCTTACGCACCATTAAAAACAAGAAAACACGCACCCAAAATTAGGTCTCTCCACTTCTTTAACTTTCAAGCTTTCGCTTTGGTTACAGCTTTTCTCCGTAAAGTTTCGAGACTGATTTATTTTCTTTTCTATAAATTATTCTCCGAAACAAATGTTAGTGCATATGAGTAGTGCCGTTTTTTAGGGCTAACTTGAGCTAGTTATGTTAATTGTTGTGGCAGGCTGTAGATGGCACTACAGGTAGAAAAATACGTTCTCACTAGTCGCCTGCGCGTTCCACTGCGAGTAATGGTGGAGAGGTGGACGTTCACCTCGAACAGCGTGTAAACATAAAATTCTTTGTTAAGCTTGGCAAGACAGCCACACAGATGTATGAGCTTCTTCTAACGCTTACGGCAACGAGACATTAAAGCGGGCGCGAGTTTTCGAGTGGCACAAGAGGTTCGTTTCGGGCAGGACTTCGGTGGAAGACGACACAAGGCAGGGGCGCCCTTGAACCTCGCGGAATGAAAACAACGTGGCTCGGATCAGGAAAATCGTACAGCTAAACCGCACCTTTACACTCCGCATGATATCAGATGCTTTCGACATTAGTAAGGCAACATGCCACCAAAGTTTGCGTGAGAACTGGGGGAAACAAAAGCTGAATGCCAGACTTGTGCCGCACTCCCTCACACAGCACCAGAAGAACACGCGGGCATCAGTGAGCGCTGATTTGCTCTCAGCGGGAGAGAAGGATTCTACATTCGTCGACAGCATCATTACTGAAGACGAAACATGGCGTTTTCAATACGATCCTCAAACAAAGAGGCAGAGCGCCGAATGGCGGTCCACAAGCTCTCCGGCGTCGAGAAAGGTGCTGCGGCGACAGAAGACCAAAACAAAGACGACGCTGGTAGGTTTTTTCGATGCCAGAGGTGTCATAAACCATGAGTTCGTCCCACAATGGTGGATGGGGAATCAGGAGTTTTATATCCGCGTGCTCCAACACATGCGTGATGCACTGTGATGCTATCGCCCTGACTTATGAGCATCTGGACAATAGAGGTTTCTCCACGATAACGCAAGGCAGCACACTGCTCTCAGCGTGACAAAATTTTTCGTCCAGCACAGCATTATTGTACTTCCCCATTTGCCATACTCGCCTCATCTCTCCCCATGCGATTTTGTTCCTGAAGAGAGCCATAAAAGGTCACGGGATGGGGAGCGTGGCGTCCATTCAAGACGCCACGACAAAGAGCTGACAACCATGCTAAAAGAAGTGTTTTTAACGATTTCCAAGACTTCAAGAAGCGTTGGAAGCTGTGTATAGACTGAAAGAGAGATTATTTCGAAGGGGTGCTGCACAAATGATTTCAATGTTACACGCATTTATATTATTGGACTCAGTCTCGGAATTTTACGGACAGACGTTGTACGTAGGTTTAGGCGGGTTAAACCTTTGTTTATTTTTTCTACGGTTTAACGTCCCGAAGCGACAGGTGGGATATTAAGAATGCCGTAGTGGAGCACAACGGATTATTTTGGACCACCTAAGGCTCTTGCATTGCATCGCACCGCCCACGGGCCCGAGCGTATTGCTTTTATCAAGAGAGCTTTAGAGCTCCCATCCTGCAGTAAATCAGGCGGCGTCGTCGGTGTTGTGAGAAAATAGTTTACTGTGCGGAAGCTCGATTAAGCATGGTCAGACACGGTTTGCCGACAACAGTGGCTCAGCGGTAAGGCGCTCGTCTACTTAGCCGGAGTGCCCAGCTTCATTACCAACCGCGGTGGCCGCGTTTCGATGTAGGGGAAACGCAAATGGCGCCCGTGTGCTCCCAGGTGGTCGAAATTATTCCGGAGCCCTCCACTACAATACCTCTTTCTTTCTTCTTTCACTCCTTCCTTTATCCCTCTTACTGAGCGGTTCAGGTGTCAGGCGAGATGTGAGACAGATACTGCATCATTTCCTTTCCACAAAAACCAATTTTCAATTTTCAGTTTTCGTGCGCTCTGCGATGTCACTGCACGCTAAGATCCCCAGGTAGTCGAAATTATTCCGGAAACCTCCACTACGGCACGTCTTTCTTCCTTTCCTTTTCACTCTCTCCTTTATCCCTATGTTTACGACGTGGTTCGGGTGTCCAGCGACATAAGTGAGACAATTACCGCGTCACCTCTTTTCCTCAAGATCAAATTTTCATTTTCAGACACACTTTAATCTTATCCAAAAGGCTGAGAAGCTGTTGTCCCCTCTCGTCTTTCATTTCATTTGTCCATTCTGCCTGCTATCGATTTCCGCTGCTCCAGCTTAGGTGCTTCAGCATCGATGGCAGATGCCGAGGCTAGTAAAAATCTTATCCTTCCTTTTTATTATTATTTTTATAAATCACTACTACTACTACTATTTTCAGACACGGTTTGCTGTGGTTTAACATTAGCGCATATCAGTCACATGTCTTGGTTGTTGCTTGAGTAAAGAGAAGACTGTCTTGTGGCCTGTGAAATGCTTTAGTGCAGTTAGAATGTGGTTTAATTATTTGTCCTGTGATGTCCACATAGTACACACCCGTTTTAGATCCAGATTGCCTCTCAAGCGCGCCAGCCCATGCTTGTCTTCTGCCTTTGTGTCAAGTCGTGCCCATGTTACGCGGGAGCGGAGCGACCCAGATCAGATGGCGCCACAGCACCGGAATATTATCTGTCCTGTCTGGTATGCATATGCGTTGGATGTGCAAGTGGTCTAGCAGGCGGCGTCCAGGAGCCGTCTGTGAGAGCCACGCATATTGGTTCACGAGGTGGGCTTCCCGCAGTTGCTGATAGGAGTTTAGCACCTCCAACACCTTCAGTTTGGCGTTGGAGGTAGCCACCGGGAGGACCAGTGCTCGCCTTGTCGCCTTGCAGATGATGGAGTCAATGCACTCGTCTTCCTGTTTGCTGGTGCGAAGGTATGGCGCGGCGTAGAGGATCCGACTGGTCACGAAGGCATGGGCGAGCCGTAGCGCGTCCCTGCCCCGCCAACCACCGCGCTTGTTGGAAACGCGATGGATCATGCGCCGTACCTGTTCGCCAGAACGCTTAAGTTTTGATATAGTAGAGCCCGGCCTAAGCCTGTTATTGATTAACAGACCCAGGATCCGGAGCTCTGCCACTTCTCTGATGGGACCACCAGAGAGATAGAGAGATGTGTAGGCACGTGGAGACCACACGTGTAGACACGTGGAGACCGCATTCAGCCACTTAAACATTGACTATGGCGGCGGCCTGCTGAAGGCAGTCCTCCACCTCGCTTAGGCGCCCCTCGGTGGTCCAGACTGCAATATCCTCTGCGTAGAGCGCGCGCTTTATACCCTGCAGCTGAGCCAGTTGGCCAGGAAGGTACATCATGGAGATGTTGAAAAGGAGCAGCGACAACACCGCCGCCTGTGGTGTGCCACACATCCTCACAGTGTAGGAGCCGTATTCCTTGTCCTAGATCCGGAGGAGTGCCTGGCGCGCAGAGAGAAAGTCTCTAGGCGAAGCTTTTCGCCCCGCAGTCGGTGGTGTTCAGACTAGACAGCATACTACTGTGCTCAACATTGTCAAAGTCCCCCTTAAAGGGACACTGAGGAGAAATTGAAGTTGACTTGTATCGATAGAATAGCAACTCCTGCTCCCAAAAACGCCACTCTTCCTGAAAACAAAGCTCTTGTAATGTAGAAAATAGCAAGAACCAAAATACAGGTATCGCCGCCACAGGACAATCTCGCAAGTACAAGCGTGATGACTTCCTAGGACAAGAGGCGCCACCTTGGAGGAATTTCCTTACTTCATGGAAGCCACGAATCTCTGAGGCTGGCAAAGGAAGGTTGCGCACCGCACCGCTAGCCGTCAGAAATCACGGAGTCTGCGTTTACGTCACGTTTCACGTCACTTCGTTCTGTGACGTCATAAGAGTTGCCGTGACGTCATAAGAGTTCCCTGAGTCTGAATAAGTGCGGCGGGAAAAACTTTTTCAACTTCGAATCCAAATTTCTTTGAAATAAATGCATCTTTCGCGCCCGAGCAAACGGCAACAAAGCCATGAAATGCAGAACTACCAGATTTTGCTAACAAAAAAAAAGATTGATAGAGTTCTCCTCAGTGTCCCTTTAAGATAGAGGGCGAGGATGGCCTTGTCATTGTGTTGCATGGCTGTGGGTCGTATTATATCCCTTTGTTGCTGGAGGAGGATATCCTGTGCAGACATGTGCGGGCGGAACCCTAACATAGTGTCTGCATAGAGGCTCTTACCCACCGTATAAGGTGAGAGGGGATCCCGTACCTTCGTCTCGGTGAGCTTTTCCACACACGAGGCCTGTGAGTTGGGTTTCAGGTTATCCGTATTCACAGCGAGGTTCAGCGCAACTGCGTGGTGAGCGGTGAATTATGTTGTTTAACGCAGTTGCGAAAGCAAGCGAACGTTGCCGGCTCCGCGCGCTGCCGCCGAGCCGAGAGCGTCACTTGGTATAACGTCACAGATACAGATACAGATAAGTTTATTTCCAGTTTCAACTGGAGGGTTTCCTGGCTAAAAGCTGCATGGGCAGCTTTACTGGGTCCAGGAAACCCCTACAAGCAGTAGCACACGAACGGTACAAGAAATTTTCAAAACTAGTCACACATACAGTAGTATAATATTTCAAGAAAAACACTCGACACATATATACACTGACTCGAATAATGTTTTGAAAAAAGTTAGAACACTAAAATGGCCATACATATGTTGAAAAAAAAACATTGAAAACATTAACACTCAAGCAAAACTTTCAACAATCAACAAGTGGAGGCATAGAATGGTATTTGAACAAAATATTTCCGCAGCTCAGCTTTTGTATATCCCGTTGTATGCTGATAAGTGTTTAAAACATGGGGCAGATTATAAGACAACATTTGTAATTTATATTCCGTGCGAAAGCGAAATTTTCAACAATCAACAAGTGGAGGCATAAAATGGTACTTGAACAAAATATTTCCGCAGCTCAGCTTTTGTATATCCCGTTGTATGCTGATAAGTGTTTAAAACATGGGGCAGATTATAAGCTAACATTTGTAATTTATATTCCGTGCGAAAGCGAAATTTTCAACAATCAACAAGTGGAGGCATAAAATGGTACTTGAACAAAATATTTCCGCAGCTCAGCTTTTGTATATCCCGTTGTATGTTCATAAGTGTTTTAAACATGGGGCAGGTTATAAGACAACATTTGTAATTTATAGTCGGTGCGAAAGCGGGGTATGTTCCATGAGCTCGTACTTCTTGTATGTATGTTAGCACCACGCGTGTCTAAATATGCTAAGGTGGAATAAAAACCGACGACAGATGCTGTGGAAAAATACATTTTTTGCAATAACTTAAAATTATACAAAAGATCAAAGCGAACAATGTTATGAGCTGGCAAGGCGTATTTCGTAGTACTCATGATATCTATATCGGCGATTATTAGAACAATTTTCTTTTGCAACACCAGAAGATTATTGATGTTATTTTTAGTCATTGTGGCCCATACTAAGCTACAGTAGTTAAGGTGAGAGAAAAATAAAGCATAATAAATTTTTAATTTACATTTTAACGGTAAAGTTTCAAGGCATCGCCAAAGGGCTCCGCAGACTGATGAGAGTTTTTTGCAGAGGTGTTCGACGTGGGCATCCCAGTTTAAATGACACGAAAAATAGACTCCAAGGATTTTGTGCTCTTCAACAATTTCTATTTGTTGATTTTAAAAGTATAGCATGCAATTCGGTGTTGTCGGTTTGTTTCTTGCGCGAAATATTATAGCCTTGGATTTTTAGGGTTTATCTTTAATTTATTCATCATTGATTACCTAGATAATGTATCGAGTATATAATTACATTTTACAACTAAATCGTTTAGGTTAGGGCCTGAAATAAGTATTGCACTATCATCTGCGTATATTACGAAATCAATGGAAGGATCTATGCCAACAATATCATTTATGTATGCATTAAACAAAAGCGGTCCCAGTATGCTCCCTTGTGGGACACCACAACTGATAGGCAAAAGGGAAGAAAGTTCATTATCTACTGAGACCGACGTGCTTCTGTTTTGGAGGTAGCTTTTAAGCAAACTGAGTGGTTTACCACGGATGCCGTACATTTGAAGTTTGTTAGCAAGATTCCTATAATTTAAGCAATCAAACGCCTCACTGATATCAAGAAATAGACATCGTATACAAGTTCTCATTAATATTAGTCAAAATAATTTCTTTCATTGTTATTAAGGCTGTTTCTGTGGATTTACCAGTTCTGAAACCAAATTGTGACTCAGTTATTACCCTATGTTTGTCAGAAAACTTAGTCATTCTTGAGGAAATAACTTTTTCCAGTCCCTTGGAAAACACATGGAGTACTGAAATGGGCCTATAATTTGCTGGTACATTTCGGTCGCCCCTTTTATAAATTACAGACACTTTGGCCGTTTTCATTCCGTTGGGGAAAACCCCGCACTCGAGTGCAAGATTATAGATGTGAGAAAGCAAGGGACAAATTGTAGGTAAGACATGCTTCAATGGTTTCATCTGCATGGTATTGATATCTAAGGCTTTGCTGTTACTCATTGTCATGTACACGTTATAAATCTCATTTTTATCAGTGGGCTCAAAAAATATAGTCTCGCTAACCTGACTAGGGTAACCGGCGATATTAGTGTCTGTTGTATCTTGAGATAAAAAAATGTTAGTGAGAAAATGCCCGTTAAAATATTCGCGAGTGCTGTTCCTTTTATTTTCTTGCCTTTTAATAGCATATATTTTGCAACATAGTTATTGGCACGGTGACCTAGGACATCTTTTAAAGCTTTCCAAGCAATATCAGGTCTTTTTGAACTGACGGTCGAAAAAAGGTGCAGATAATATGAATTTTTTGCTTTCCGTAGCTCCGAGTTTAATCGCTTTCTTAACTTTTTAAAGGAAAGAAGTGCATCTTCTACACGTGTTCGAAGGAACAGCTGATACAAACAATTTTTGTCCTTAATCATTTTGAACAGTTCTCGTGTAATCCATGGTTTTCTTATCTTTTTGGAAGGGGTGTACTTTTCGAGCGGAAAGTGCTTCAAATAAAGACGAATAAAATGGTGAAGAAATAAGTCGCACGCATCACTAGCATCCGTTTTTTGCAGCACTCATGACCAGTCGAAGTTCGTGATATCATGCTTAAATGCTCCCAATGGGGCATATGTGATACGCTGTACAATAATGCTCTCGTTCACATTGTTCCGCTGATCACGCTTATTTTGAAAGACGACAAACACCGGGCAGTGATCACTCACATCAGAAGCAATTGTACCGCAAGAGAGTACATTGGTTTCAATATTCGTAACTATTAAATCAAGTGCCGACACAGTCGTGCATGTGACACGTGTTGCTGTTTCTATTAAGTTGACAAACCCACAGGAAAGAAGTCTCGTTTTGAAATCACGTACAGTAGCGTTGTGGTCAAGAATATTAATATTAAAATCCCCACTGCACAAAAGCGAACATTTATTCAATGATGCATATTCTAGAATCTGGTCAAAAAAATCTGTAAAGTTTTTCATGTTGCCATTTGGGGGGCTGTATACTACAGAAATCAGCTGGTTTCGATTTTCCGATGTTAACACTTCATAATCATTTGTAACTTCACTAAGATTAGGCCGGATTTGTCACCTTTTGAACGCAAGTGTATAGATAGCAACACCGCCGCCGCGTTTGTTAGGTCTGTTAAGGAAGAAGAGATCGTAACCGGGAAGCTGCAGCATCCTGCAGCCTGCTTGATACCACGTTTCAGTGAGCATAAAAACCGTAAATTAATTCGAAAGAGAACTGTTGCAATAACAGAACAATTCCATCTTGTTTGTTGCCCACTGAACGCGCATTGAGGTGCAAAACAGTTGCACAGTTACGATGCTCTAGCTTCACCTGTTTTGGTAGGACAAGTTCCTGATAGGTCATTTTTGTTTAGGTCTTTTCGAATCACCCCGCCCTCTCCACCGCTTGAAGGTCATATTTCGTAGCGACATGACCTTGAGGTTTTGCATTGGGAGGATAAGAGCTTCCGCTCTAAAAATACCCGGAGAGGCAACCTAGAAGGGCCACTCAGCCCACGTGACTATGAGGCGTCATCGTAACCTGCCCATCAGAATATGAGCAAACTGACCACAGTTGCCATCACCATCATCATCAGCCTGACCACACCCACTGCAGGGCAAAAGCCTCTCCCATTTCGCGAGAGGTGGCTCGGGAAGTGCAACCTGGGTTGAACAAGTCCCACCGGTGGAAGCACCTGCCAAAGCATGGCAGTGGCCCAGCGGAAAGAAAGCGACAACAACAAGTAGGGGTAGACAATACGGACGCTGGAAAGAGTTGAATTTCACTGAGGAAAGTTGTCACCAGGTTGTCAATAACCCACGTTACTTCGTTGACCCACTGCCCTCTTCCTGTCTCTCAACGTCACACCCAAAGTTTTCCTTTCGACAGCTCACTGCGTTGTCCCTATGTTAGGTTGAACGCTGAACCCTTTTCGTTATAATCCACGTTTCTTCCCCATAGGTGAGTACCAGTAAGATACAGCCATTATATTTTTGTTTACTGGTAAACTGCCATTCATGAACAGAGGAAACATGGCAAATATGTTCCACCGAATTCTTATTCTAGTTATTTCACTCTCGTGATCGGGATAGTTTAAGTGGACCACTTACCACTTCCAGCATCTAGCTACCAACTGTAAACTCCTGTTCCCTTCCGAGACTGTAGAGCTTTACTTTGGTTTTATACATATTAACTTTTGGAAGCCGCCGCGCTGCCTTAGTGGCAGTGGCATTCGGCTACTTACAAGAAAACCTCGGGTTCAATCCTGACTGGGCGGTCGCAAGTCGGTGGAGACGAAATTCTACAGGCCCGTGTACTGTGCATTGTCAGCGCACGTTAAAGAATCCCAGGTGATCGAAATTTCCGGAGCCCTTCACTGCGGCGTACCTCATAACCTGAGTCTCTTTAGGATTTAAAACGGCATAAAACCAAACCAATAATTTTTGGACCCATCGTTCTGCTCTGACTTTTTTGTTCACGCTGTGCAGCTCATATCCTGAGTGGCTTATCAGTGCAATGTCGTCAGCGAATCGCAAATAAGTAAGTTATGCTCCATTAACTCTTATCCCAAACTTCCCCAATCCGCGCCTCTGCTCCTGAAAACATGCGGTGAAAAGCATTGGCAAGAACGTGCCTCCATGCCTAACACCTTTCCTCATTGCACTTTCATTACTCGCATTATGGAGAACTATTCGGGCTGTGCAGCTCCTATTGCAGTAAAGCCTTTCAGGCACCCAGACAGCTAAGCGGCAAATAAGTCGTTTTTTTTATATCCGCCAAACTTCCCACACCATTGGCTAAAAGACATTAACGAATCCAAAAACGGTAGCAGTCAGCTTTATGGGCGTCTGTGAGCACGAATACAAATAACGAAGGTGAAATAACGAAGGCGAACATTCCTGGTCTGGTACCAATTCCTTCTAGCTTACGACACATCACATACGGTATACAATATTTTCTAACCACTCATTTGTCCATCCGCACTTTCATCTCTAAACAATTGCTAGGTGCGGCTTTCAAGGTAAATCTTGACAGCTAGCGAACGAAGTCATTCTTTGGTTTTGTTGTCAAAGCCATAACTGTCCACTCAAGGGCACGCAATGAATGCTTAAAAATACAGCATTAGCTGTTTCTTGTTTAGCTGACTGCCAACTGAGCGTGACAGTAGTGGTTGGAAGGCCGCAGCAGAAGTGTCATAGGAGGCGCCATTATAAAAATGACGACTTAGCTCTACGCCAGTGGTTCGTGATTTGTCTCCTCAAGTGAGCCGGCATCGGCCTCAGGAAAGTGACCACGGGAAACTGAGCAGTGCTTCGCCAATATTTGCTTCCAACATTGAACTTACAGCGCTTACACTTGGCTTGTAAATCTCAAAAGTGAGCGAGAGCTAGCTTGACAATTTTAACTGTTTAGATCTCCCCATTCACCCACAGTAAGGCTGCTAGTGCACCTTCCCTTATAGTTTAGATGAACCTTTTGTTGGGCTAGATGGTGCATGTTGTAACAAAAGAACTGTAGCGCAACCAAGACGAACGCAAGAAAGGGGCACACAGGACAAGCGCTAGTCCTGTGTGCCCCTTTCTTGCATTCGTCTTGGTTGCGTTACAGTTCTTTTGCTTTTCTTATATAAGTACAGCTCAGACACCCGTTCCCTTTGGTTCCGGCAGGGCTGTGATGCTCGTGCCCCAAAATGTGCTATGAATCAAGCGTGAAGCGTCATCTGCATGGACATGTGACACTGATATCTTTGTGTCCATATTCACACTGCACGATGTAGAAATAGTCCACTTATACTAATGAAATATGTGGGCACAGACTTTGAGACTTTTTCGGGCGTCTCCCCATCGCGTCCAAGCCGCAGAATGCTTGGGGGCGCTGACGCCTGGCTGCAACCGGTGCCTGGGTGGCGTTTCGGAGCGCATATGTCGACGGATGTTGCTTGAAACACGGGTATCAAAGTAAAGCAGTTGGCGGTCGCGTGACCCCGAATGAAAGCGCGCCCCACGCGAAAATGAGAAAAGTATGGCGAGGCACGTTCAGGGGATGCAGACGTGGTAGCAGAGCGAATGCGCGCGTAGGTTGTCGGGAGACGTGCGTGTAATAGGTCTTGCTGTAAGACTTCAGTGAATGGCACATTGCAATGGCCGGTACAGCAGCTGGGAAATTGTATGGCGAAAGGATGACGACGGTTTAGACCGTAAACAATACAGTTTATAATGGAACACCTGCGCGCATCGAATTTGCTACATGAATATCATCGTCCACTTTTTGGACAGATAGGGGCACTCTGGCACATACTGATTGATCGCACAAACGTGCCTTCTTTTGACTCGCTGCCGTCCACTTGCTGCGTTCAGTGCAACGAATGGTGGCTGCGGAGTGTTTAAGCGCTAGATGTTGTGGGAGAAACCCTGGAACGGCAGATTACGTTGCTGGACTAGTTGTAAAATTTTGACCGGAACGAAAACGTTTGCGCAAATTTGGCATTAACAAGACCGTAAGGCCCTCTCCTCATAATTTTTTTCATTTGCTGAACCCTTCTCTTTTAAGTCGACTTTACCAGCGTGAATTAGGAAACAAGATATTTTTATTAACTGCATGCATTGCTGCTTGAATGCTGGCAAAATACTTCCTGCACCACTTGACGCGTTCATTTATTACGTAATATTGCCACGCTGCTGACTTTCTGCCGGCGCCACCTGGAGGTCGAACTGTGTTCCCGAGCGCGTGGCCGAACGTCTTCTTTGTCCAGAACGAGCGCGGCGGTGTTGGCAAACCTCGCCCGAGTGAACAGCTTTGTTCTCTGTATTTTCGCCGGCGACATTTTTGGTGGAGCCGTGCTGGGTATCATCCCATGTACGCTGACCGGGACGATAGCCCTGACGCTTCTCCCCGACGAGCAGACGCCACACCTGTCCACGAAGCGAGCCGTCGCCTGCGAGGCCTGCAACCCGAATTTGAGCCACTCACGATTCCTGCTCGGGCCATGACTTCCGCCACTGGCAGCCAGACAGGTCAGTCCTTCGGCAGTGCCCCGCCGTTCGTCTTTCTTGCACCTCGGTCGCCACCATCCTTCCACGGCGACCGGTTCGAGGATGTAGTAGATTGGTTGGCCGGTTTTGACCGTGTGGCCGCGTTCAACCAATGGGACGACGAGCGAAAGCTGCTGAACGTATACTTCGCACTGCAAGACTCGGCGAAAACGTGGTTCGAGAACCACGAGGCGTCCTTCTCTAACTGGGCAGCTTTTCGCCGCGAGGTGCTCGCCACGTTCAGTTCGAGCGAGCGAAAGGAGAATGCCGAACTTGCCCTTCGCTCCAGGTCACAGCAGTCCAACGAGAGCGTGGCCATGTTTATTGAGGACATGACCCGCCTCTTCAATCGGGCCGACCCAGCCATGCCCGAAGCTACAAAGGTGAGGCACCTTATGCGTGGGGTAAAGGAGCAGCTGTTCGCTGGCCTCATGCGCGACCCTCCGAGAACTGTCGCCGCCATTGCCAAGGAGGCGACGACCATAGAACGTTCCTTGCAGGAACGGAGTGCCCAATACGGCCGTCAGGCAAATGTAGCGGCCGCTCAGTACTGCACGTCCTTGCCAGGCCCCGGGGATGAGGCGCTGCGAGCGCTTGTGCGGAGCATTGTCCGCGAAGAACTGCGACACCTCCACTTGAGTGCTCCGTCAGAAAGCGTACCTTCGACAGGCGATGTTCTCCGTGACGAAATCCGGCGAGCGGTGCAGCCACCCCCAGCACCCCTTTCGGAGCCGCACGTAATGTCCTACAGCGATGCCCTGCGCCGACCTGCCTCGGCGCCGCAAGCGTTTCGCCCCGTTGCCGAACAACCACCACCCCATCGTTACGTGCGTCCCATCGAGCAGCAGCAGGACCCGTGCCCTCCATTCCGCAAAGCGTACGTGTGGCGAACGTCCAACGATCGTCCGCTCTGCTACCACTGCGGGGAGCCCGGCCATGTTCTGCGGAATCGCCCGTACCGGCTGATGGGTCTGAGAGGATTCCCACCGGACGCGCCTCGACCGCGCTATGGTGAAAGACCGCGGGACATAGAGGAGTACCTGAACTCTCAAGTGCCGCCCCCGACCTCACAGCGGCGACAGTCGCGATCGCCATCCCCGAGGCGCTTTGCTACGCCCAGTCGGCCCTCAACCTCCGGTCAGTTCGGAGGCACGTCCCCTCGGCGGGAAAACTGAAGACGGCGTCCTCCGGGGGTAGGGCCGCCGCCGCTGCACGAAGTCAACAGCCTCCACCCGACGATTGGACGCGACGGCCCGAGCGTCAACGACCCGATCCGACGACCTCACCGACGTGCGGCGAACGATTAGTTTCCGCTGAAATTTTAGTAACCGTCGACAGTTATGAACTGACCGCACTCGTCGATACCGGCGCTGGTTTTTCTGTGATGAGCAGGGAGCTAGCCATGACACTCCGTAAGGTTCTGACGCCTTGGTGTGGACCCGTGATCCGCACTGCCGGTGGCCATGTCGTGACACCAATCGGCGTCTGCACTTGCCGCATCCAAATCCGTGGTCTTACTTTCACCGGCTCCTTTGCCGTGTTAGCTGACTGTTCAAAGGACCTCATACTGAGCATGGATTTCCTTCACGAGTATGGTGCGATCATAAACCTTCAGGAACTCATGGTATCTTTTTCCGCCCAGCGAGCCGTTAACACAACCACCGAGCCCTGTAAAGTAATGTTGCGCATATGTGACGACCACATAACAATCCCTCCGCGAGCCAGCAAGTTCGTCACAGTCGAGTGTACTGACAGCAGCGGCGCTCTTGGCATTGCTGAAGCGAACATGTCCCTGCTACTCGCTCGGCAAGTTTGTGTCGCCCGAGGCCTAGTAGACCTTGCCAATGGTCGTACCGAAATCTTAGTCACGAACTTTACTCGTGAACCGCAACATTTGACGAAGTCAGAAGTCGTCGCTTATTTTGACGAGCTTGGAGAGTGTACGAGGCAGTGCTCTTTATCCACCACGTCAGACCTCGCCGACGCGACGGCTACAGCCATTCCGACTGACGTGAACCCGCACCTCTCGGCCAGTCAGAAAAACTGCGTGCAAAGCCTAATCTATTCCTTCCGCGACTGTTTTGCGGAAACTTCCAAGGTCCGACAGACGCCGCTTACCAAGCATTGAATTGTCGTTGCTGACGACCAAAGACCAATTTGCCAGCGCCCTTATCGCGTGTCTTCCAAAGAACGCGATGCCATCCGCCGCCAAGTTACACAGATGCTCCAGGACGACGTCATCCAACCTTCCACGAGCCTCTGGGCATCGCCTGTTGTTCTCGTCACGAAAAAAGATGGCACCCTCAGGTTCTGCGTCGATTACAGGCGCCTGAATACCGTCACGAAAAAAGATGTGTACCCTCTGCCCCGCATTGATGATTCCCTAGACCGCCTGCGCCATGCCACCTTCTTTTCATCCCTTGACCTCCGCAGTGGGTATTGGAAAATAGAGGTCGACGAACGCGACCGAGAGAAGACCGCCTTTATTACGCCTGACGGTTTATACGAGTTTAAGGTACTCCCTTTTGGCTTGTGCTCGGCCCCTGCCACGTTCCAACGAATGATGGACACCGTGCTGTCCGGTCTGAAGTGGCAGACATGCCTCGTATATCTTGACGATGTCGTGATCTTCTCTGACACGTTTGATGAGCACCTGAAACGCTTGCGTGCTGTTTTCGAGGCCATACGTTCCGCTGGTCTCTCTCTCAAGCCAGAGAAATGTCACTTTGCATTTCAAGAGCTGAAGTTTCTTGGTCACATTGTCAGCGCACGAGGTGTTAGTCCAGATCCCGAAAAGACGGCCGCCGTAGCTGCCTTCCCTAAGCCAACAGACAAACGGAGCCTGCGTCGTCTCTTGGGCCTCTGCGCGTACTATCGCCGGTTTGTTCCCAATTTCTCCCGGCTAGCAGAGCCTTTGACCCGCCTGACGAAGGATTCTGAACCCTTCATCTGGGGCCAAGACCAGGACAGCGCCTTCACAGAACTCAAGTCCCGTCTGCAGTGTACGCCTGTGCTTGGCCACTTCGACGAAGAGGCCGACACTGAACTGCACACTGATGCTAGTAACGTTGGCCTCGGCGCGGTCATTGTTCAGCGGCAGGATGGTCTAGAACGCGTGATTGCTTACGCCAGTCGCACTTTGTCCCGTTCAGAAGTCAATTATTCCACAACGGAAAAGGAATGTCTAGCTGTGCTGTGGGCCGTTACGAAATTTCGTCCGTACTTGTATGGCCGCCCGTTTCGGGTCGTGGGCGACCACCATTCACTCTGTTGGTTGGCGAACCTGAAGGATCCCTCGGGGCGGCTTGCTCGATGGAGTCTTCGGTTACAAGAATTTGATGTCACCATCGTGCACAAGTCTGGCCAGAAACACAGCGATGCTGACTGTCTATCCCGCGCCCCAATCCTGTGCCCCACTGACGAGTCCGACGACGATTCCGCTTTTCTTGGTGCTCTCACCACGTCCACCCTTGCCCAACAACAAAGGGCCAATTCTGACCTGCTGCCCCTCATAAAATACCTTGAAGGAATCGCCCCATCTCCACCTCGGCTCTTCAAGCGCGGACTGTCATCGTTTTGCCTGCGCGATGGGGTACTCTACAAAAAGAACTACGGCCCAAAGGACACTGTCTATCTGCTTGCAGTGCCAGCTGCGCTTCGTGACGAAGTTCTGCGCGCGTGCCACGACGACCTTTCTTCGGGCCATTTCGGGTTTTCCCGCACGTTGGCGCGCATACGCACCAAGTACTACTGGCCCAAGCTTGCTGCGGTTGTCCGCCGTTACGTCCGAACCTGCCGAGAATGTCAGCGCCGGAAGACGCCACCGACTAAACCAGCCGGGCTCCTGCAGCCTATCGATCCCCCGCGCCTCCCATTTCAACAGGTCGGCATGGACTTACTCGGTCCGTTTCCGGCGTCTTCCATGGGTAACCGGTACATTGCTGTTGCCACTGACTATCTCAGCCGCTACTGTGAGACCAAGGCTCTTCCCCGTGGTACCGCCGCCGAAGTCGCAAGTTTTTTCATTCATAACATTGTGCTTCGTCACGGAGCTCCAACGGTCGTATTAACTGACAGGGGAACCCCGTTTACGTCGGCACTTACGAACGAGGTACTTCGACTCAGTGGCACCAGTCATCGAAAGACAACAGCTTACCATCCGCAAACCAACGGACTGACTGAGCGGCTTAACAAGACAATTGCCGATATGCTTTCTATGTATGTCGACGATGACCACGCGAACTGGGACCGGATACTTCCTTACATAACGTTCGCGTACAACACTGCGCTTCACGAAACGACGCGCTTCACTCCTTTCCATTTGGTGCACGGTCGCGAAGCCTTGACCATGCTGGACGCCATGCTTCTTCCGGATCCTACTCCCTCTTCTGTCGTGGATGCCGACCAATTTGTCCGTGACGCCGAAGTTGCTCGCCAAGTTGCTCGACAGCGAATCCGGTGCCAACAACAACGCGACGCCGAGCGTTACAACCTCCGCCGCAGGGAGGTGATTTACACACCCGGTGACCAAGTCTGGGTGTGGAGCCCAATCCGTTTGCGAGGGCGCTCCGAGAAGCTTCTTCGCCGTTACTTTGGTCCGTACCAGGTGTTACGCCGCCTCAGCGCGGTGACCTACGAGGTGCTCCCTCAAGGAACTGTCCGGTCCTCTCGACACCCGACGTCCGAGGTCGTCCACGTGGCGCGAATGAAGCCGTTTTATTCCCGTTAGCCCCGGACCCAACCCCGCCGTTACCTTTCGCCTTATTTTTTTTTTCTTCCCCTCGCGTGCGGCATCGAGTCGATGCCTCTTAGATGGGAGGGGCAATGCCACGCTGCTGACCTTCTGCCGGCGCCACCTGGAGGTCGAACTGTGTTCCCGAGCGCGTGGCCGAACGTCTTCTTTGTCCAGAACGAGCGCGGCGGTGTTGGCAAACCTCGCCCGAGTGAACAGCTTTGTTCTCTGTATTTTCGCCGGTGACAATATTGACAGCTTTCTCCCCAGAGAATGCCAAGAACTTAAAGACGACAATCTTTATTTTTGTGCAAATTGTTAGCTCCCTACAACTGGTCACAGCTTCGGAATTAGAATGTGCCACTCAGTCCCAAGAAAAACAACCGATTTTCAAAGTCTGGTGACATCTACTGCCGCAGTGTTTTCCTCAGCAAAGTCTTCTTGGAATTCTGACAGTGAAGCACTCTTTGCCATCATAAAGAACGCTGAGCTGGTGTCGTGGAGGAGATCTTGCACACGTCCTTCCTCCAAAATCTTCCCGGCGCTCATGACGAGTATTCTGCAACAAAAAAATAAAGAGGAGTTAAGAAGCTCCAAATGTGGACAGGAAAACAATAGTGTATAGACCCTTTCAGAACAAAACCAAATTGTCGACGCATTGAAGACAGCCAGACGGCTGCGTCACAGCAGCTGTGAAGCAAGGATTCAAGTGGCCGACGTTAATTGTTTTTTCAGCTGCGATGCAAACTCGCAAGAGAAACAGTGAGTTGTGAAGCAAGGCTTCAACGGACCGACACAAATTGTTTTTTAAGCTAGGATTCAAAATCGCAAGAGAAACAGCGAGGGAAAAGATTGCATCAGCATCATATGTCTGTCAGAAGCCGTCTGCGACGCGACCTCAGCGGGTAGCGTATTTCCATTATGAGCTCCGCCTAAACACTGGGCTGTATTTTACACTAATCAGCTGCGAGGCGCATATTTAGCGACAAACACCCGCTAAACTAAGCATAGCGTACTAAATGGCAAAGAGTAGTTTTCAGTGATGAAGATCCTCAGCAGCATCTCTTTTTAGGCCCAAGGTGGCACCTTCAACATTACCATTTGTTGTTCATGTTGTACCTGCAAAGGTTGGAGACCAAGCTAGAGAGGAGTGGACTAGGCTTCAATCTTTCTTTTTTCAAGCAAGGAGAATTTATTAAACAGTCATTACCGGGACTAATATACGCTGATGATATAGTGCTAATGGCTGACAGCAAGGAAGATTTGCAGAAGTTGATAGACATATGTGGTACAGAGGGAGATGGATTAAGTTTCAAGTTTAGTAAGGAAAAATCTGCAGTCATGATATTTAATGATGAGGTCGGCGAGCATAACATACAGGAGTTCACGCTAGAAATAGTGGATGAGTCCAAATATCTCGGGGTGTGGATAAATAACGGCGCTGAGTATCTGACAGAGCATGAAAAATATGTAATGAATAAAGGTAGTAGGAATGCAGCTGTCATTAAAAATAGGGCACTGTGGAATTACAATAGGTATGAAGTGGTAAGAGGGATCTGGAAAGGGTGATGGTTCCTAGCCTGACTTTCGGTAATGCGACCAGATGTTCAAGCAAGGTTAGAAATTAAACAACGTGGTGTAGGGAGGCTAGCTTTGGGAGCACATGGCAATACACCAAATCAGGGGATACAAGGTGATATGGGATGGGCGTCATTCGAGAGTAGAGAAGCTAGCAGAAAAATAGCATTTGGGGAGCGATTGAGAAAAATGGGGGAAAAGCAATGGGCTAGGAAAGTTTTCCGATAGCTGTATATAAGGAATGTTGATACGAATTGGAGAAAGCGGACTAGAAAAATGACAAGCAAATATCTGGACAGCAGTAGGGGGGCAAATAAGCAGTAATCAGTTAAGAAAAAGGTTAAAGAAACAGAGAGAGCTTTCTGGAAAACACGGATGCTGACCAAATCAGCACTGGGAACATACAGGATTTTTAAGCAGGAAATTGCCAAAGAAAATATCTATGATAATTGTAGGGGAAGCTCTTTGTTGTTTGAGCCCATGACGGGAGTTATGCGGACTAAGACATATAGAGCCAGGTACCTTGAGATAGACACGTTGTGCGTTGCGTGCGGAGAGGAGGAGGAAACGGCTGAACACTTGATACTTTTCTGTAAAGGGCTTCACCCTACAGTGGAAAGCAGCGGGGCTTATTTATCCAAGGCATTGGGGATTAAGGACAGTGAAGGGAAAGTAGATTTTAAGCAGGTAGAAGTAACCAAGCGAAGGTTATCTGATTGGTGGCTAAAATCAAAAGAAGAGTAAAATTTCATAAGTCATGGCTAGGTGGCTTGAGCCACCGCCCGATTTAAAGTGTTCAGCCGTATCCATCCATCCATGCAGGACAAGGTTCAGTCGGGACAGCTGCGAAATCATACTTTTCACGCTTTGTTTCCCTCTTATTTCCCCTGCTGTGTTGTACTTTCACACAACTTTGAATTCTCCTTTACGTTCTAAGAACTTTAAACGCTGCACGTGCCACTGGCATTTTTATCGTAAATCTTGCATCACCGAGTACCTCCGTTAGTCGCCGCGTGCAGCGACTGCAGCGCGGTGCTCTTTGCCATAGGATAACCGGCTTCACGTTTAAATGTGCGCATAATTTTACTCCTGAAAAAAATTGTTTTCCTTCGTTCTAGTTAATTTACGTTGCGTGTGACTGCAGACTATATAGTTACTATCTCCATACTCTCCTGTATATTATTTCACAGGGATAACTAGTCTCAAATCAAATGATCGTTTATTTTCCTTTTTACAGGGTGCAAAGATGGAGCAGCCTCAAAAAGCTGCTGCTGCCAGCAGCTTGACTAGGCAATTGACCCATTCTTAACTGCACCATTGGTACATTAAACAGTGTCGGGCACACAGAATCAACCTGTAAGGCGCATGGATGTTCGACAATCATCAGCGCTTGTGCAGGATTTAACAAAGCAAGAGGAAAAATCACAACCGGATCAGTTGTGCCTCAGACACACTCATAGGGTAATAAAGTAAATAACATCATAAAAATGGGCCACCACCGTCTGGAAGACGTTGAAGTAACGAGCGTTAGCTTTTTGGTAGCGTCATCTATTGTCCATGTGATGTATTACCTCGGGATTGAGCTTCCGAGTGCTGACGTCATGGCCGCCATGTTAGCTTTAACCATAACCAAATATTAACCTAATTAGGCGATATTGATATCTGATATGTCTACTCATCGAGCCCGTTACGAATATGCGATTAATTATATAGTGACTTTATTGCTTAATTAAATATAGGCAATTAAACATAAGCCTAAACATTAATAAATAATCATTTCTTTAGTTAGTTTTGGTATCTAACGTATTCTACTCATCTAGAGGATTCCAAATATCTAAGCCGTTTTATCATGACCTCATTAATTACTGAGTTATAAGCGATTAACCGCAATCACGGGAGTACTGAACACGGGCGCTGTAGTGCTCCCGAACTGTCTTTCCATCTTTACTGACTTTGGCCAGTGGCCAGTACCCCTCGTTATCTATTACGTCACAAAATCAGTGACGTCACTAGTCAATCACTAATTCGATATGCTGATGACGTCACCAATCAATACCCAATTGGGCTGCTATACAGTCAAGTGACTAGTTAATTATGACGTCACAAAATCAGTATCATCGCCAATCAATCACCATTTTGATATACTAATGATGTGAGCAGTCAATCACCAATTCGGTTGCTATATCGATTTACTATGAGAGAGGCCATCTTGAATTCCTCGGACAGAAAATTTCACGCCAAAGGGAGGTGGTAGCAGACGCTCTTAAATCATTTGTGCCAAAGATTTCCTGGGCAATTTGGTGATATCACTAGACTGAACTCAATAGACTCTATAACGCTAACATCACGGAAACCAACAGTCACTGAAACCGAGGAGCACAGAGGATTTTTGTTTGTAATTAATGATGTTCCTCAATAAAAGATTCAGAAGGTAATTATTTTTAAATATGACTAATTAGAAAGCGGAACAAAAGCTACCACATGCCGTCAATCGAATCCGAACCCACGACCTGCGAATTTCGCTGCGGTGCGCCGCCAAATGAGCTACGATGACGGTTGTCCAATATTATACATTTGGGGGCATTTATTTGCACTGACAAACAATGGTCTCGTTTCAGAGCGGCAGGTTTTTCCGGAAAAATGTACTACGTGCACCAGGCTACTCCTGAGAACGAAAACAAAGAAGTAAAAAATATTAGCTGAAGATGGCTGCAGTTCATCGGCTATCCCACAAATGGAAGAATATTGCGGAGACGTTTGGTGGCAAGGTACTGCTTTCTGCGCCAAATAAATTGAGCAAGGTTCCGGCGTCAGAGAACCGCAAGAAAGAAAATGGTAACGCCACAGAAGGGTGTGGAGTTCGTCACGGCACTCAATTTCTGCAGTGCAGAGTTGGAGTGGTGTACAGGATTGCGTTCTCGTGTTGTCATTTCTACGTGGGCCAAACAGGCAGGTGCATAAATGAGCGCCTATCGGAACACGCTAATTCTTTGGGAGGCTCTTGTTCGTCAAAGTTGGTTGCACATTGCAAATCCTGCCTGTGGACTCCGTACTTTGTGTTATACACTGGTATCCCGCCTCCCTCGTCCCCGCGCCATCTGCGATCGGCACTTCCACGGGCGCGCTGGCCACCAGGAACATGGAGAGAGGGCACCCCTGCGACTCTGGTCATTTCCGCCCCAGCACTGACGTGACGTCACGGCAGCGCGCTGCCTTCTGCGGAGAGGGTTGCATGCCTAAGCATGACGCAACGAGCAATAACCGAGGGGATAAAATGGGGAACTCGTGGCGAAAAACGGACTCTCGCTGCCGGACCTGACCTGACTGCCCCGAGGAACCCTTCCGCTGCCCGCCGGCCCCCGAACCCAACGCCGGTGAACATCTACGACTTGGTGAGCTACTGAACATCTATTTTACCGATCGAACATTCTTCCGCAGTGTGCTTTGCCTCGCGTTAGGATAATAAACTATCTCCAAACGTGTCCTGCCGTTGCCTATTTCGTCCGGACCTGCCGTGGCTGCGACTCTGCGCCACGGGTAGGGGAAACGTGTTGCATACTTGACTAACGCCTGCGTGTAGCTGGCACGGAAGTTGGCCTTCCCGGCCGGCTGGACGCAGAGTGACCCCATAACTTTGACAACACTGTTGTGCTGTGCCGTCATAAAGAGCAACTAGTACGGAATGTAGTATAGGCTTATCATATTGTTACGTGCTTTGCACGCACGGGGGTTTATTCAAAGAGGGGACCGGTCGAAGCAGGATGGAAGCAGGAAGCCTAGCAGCGTCCTTCAGCTCTCTCTTTTTCTTTCTCTTTCTCCGCGGGTCAGTCCTTCATCTTCTGCTTCTTCCGTCGAGGTTCTGTGGAAGCACGTTACATTTCCCTCCTCGCAGACGATGCCCGTCGGGCGAGTTAAACAGACCGTCTGGGATGGAATCGCTTGAGGCGGGCTACATGCACCACCTGAGATTGGCGTGACCGTCGACCACTAGCAGTTAGTCGTGCTATAACGTAATTAACGTCACTTATGCACTCCAACACAACAAATGGTCCAGTGTAGTGGGATAGCAGTTTCTGACACAGACCACGCTTGCGTAGAGGGGTCCACAACCACACAATGTCACCAGGAACATAAGAAACTTCTTGGTGTTGGACGTCGTAGCGGTTCTTGGAACGCTCTTGCGAAGATAAAATTCGAACGCGGGCAAGCTGGCGAGCTTCTTCAGCTCTGCAGAGTGTGGTCGCAAGAGAAGGTTCATCGTGGATGAAAAATGGTAGCATGGTGTCAAGGCCGCAGCGAGGCGAGCGAGCATAGAGCAGGTAAAAGGGGCTGTAGCCAGTTGTCTCATGTTGCGCGGTGTTGTACGCATGAGTGATGAACGGGAGTACGCCATCCCAGTCCTTATGATCTGCAGCGACGTACATGGCAAGCATGGTGGTGAGCGTACGATTAGCGCGTTCTACCACACCGTTCGTTTGGGGATGATATGGCGTGGAGTGGCGAAAACTGCAGCTGCTGAGGCGGAGAAGTTCTTCAACAACGTCCGCTGTAAATTGACGTCCACGGTCGCTAATGAGAACTGCAGGAGGGCCGTGCCGAAGAATGACGAATCGAAGTAAGAAGTTAGATACTTCAGACGCAGTAGCAACTGGTATCGCGGCTGTCTCACAATAACGGGTTAAGTGGTCTACGCACGCAAGAATCCATCGATTTCCTTTAGAGGATCGTGGGAAAGGTCCAAGGAGGTCAATGCCAACTTGCTCAAACGGGGCTGTTGGAGGTGTGATTGGCCGCAATTTGCCCGGTGGAATTGAAGTCGGCAGCTTAAAGCGCTGGCATTGCACACAGCTGGCTACATAGTGCTGGATGGTTGAACGCATGTTAGGCCAGTAAAATCGTTGTTGTGTGCGGTGGAGTGTGCGTGTCACTCCCAAGTGCCCAGACGTGGCGTCGTCGTGCATCATTTCAAGAACTGTGATGCGTAGGCTTTCGGGTACGACAAGAAGCATGCGTGCTCCTCCAGAAGCGAAATTCTTCTTATAAAGCAAACCGTCGCGAATGCAAAAAGTATTCTTTACAGAATCTTGAGCGGCATCAAACAAAGAGGTTAATGTTTGGTCCTTGCGTTGCTCAGTTCGAAAAACTTGAAGATCGGGGAAGGCTTGTGAAAGTGACGACAAGTATTCATCAAAGTTGTCTGCGTCGTCCTCAGTCGTTAGAAGCGGCAAACGGGAAAGACAATCGGCGTCTGAGTGTTTACGGCCGCTTTTATGCACAACAGTGAAATTAAATTCTTGTAGGCGCAAAGCCCATCGAGCAAGCCGGCCACAGGGGTCACGAAGACTCACTAACCAGCAAAGCGAGTGGTGGTCGGTCACGACGGTGAAAGCATTCCCGTACAGATAGGAGCGGAAGCGCTGTACAGCGAAAACAACGGCGAGACATTCTTGCTCAGTAACCGTGTAATTTCTTTCGCTCTTACTCAACGAACGGCTGGCATATGCTACCACGTGCTGATCGTGACCATGGCGTTGTATAAGTACAGCGCCGATACCGATACCACTTGCATCAGTGTGCACTTCAATTGGTGCAGATGGGCAGAAGTGGCGTAGGATGGGGCCCGAGGTCAAAAGAAATTTCAGATGCCGGAAAGCTGCGTCACATTCGCTGGTCCAATTGAACGGTGCATCTTTATGCAGCAAACACGTGAGTGGGTAAGCGATGTCCGCAAACCTAGCTATAAAGCGTCGAAAGTACGAGCAGAGCCCTAAAAAACTCTGCAGCTCTTTCACTGATTGAGGCACCGTAAAACTTTTGACAGCTTCAATTTTCTTTGGATCTGGTCGAACACCTTCTTTATCAACTAAATGACCAAGAACAATTGTTTCACGGTTCCCAAAATGACATTTCTTGGAATTGAGGATAAGGCCAGCTCGTTCCATGCAATCAAGCACAATATCCAGACGGCGGTTGTGCTCACTAAACGTTTTGCCAAAAATTACAACGTCGTCCAGATAACATAAACAAATTTGCCACTTGAGGCCACGCAGGATTGTATCCATGAACCGCTCGAATGTTGCAGGTGCATTACATAATCCGAAAGGCATAACGTTGAACTCGTAAAGTCCGTCTGGTGTAATGAATGCCGTTTTTTCCCTATCTGCAGCGTGCACGGGGATTTGCCAGTAGCCGGATCTCAAATCAATAGAAGAAAAGTATGAAGCGGAGTGCAGACAATCAATTGCGTCATCTATACGCGGAAGCGGGTAGACGTCCTTCTTCGTGGCCGTATTTAAGCGACGTTAAACACAGAACCTCCATGTGCCATCTTTTTTCTTAACAAGGATAACTGGAGCCGCCCAAGGACTGGAGGATTCTCGAATTATGCCTCGCTTTAGCATCTCTTGAACTTGGTCATCTATTAACTTACGTTCAGTGGCTGAGACTCGATAGGGCTTCTGGCGTATAGGAGGTGCGGAGCCGGTGTTGATCGTGTGATGAATACGACTGGTAGGCGGTGGTGTTGAATCGTCTTTGGCAAAGTCGAACACGAACACGTGTTTCAGAAGGAGTTCCACTAGAGTGCGACGCTCGGTTGGGGAAAGAGCCTGATTAATCATAGCCTTAACTTGGGTCTCCATATCTCTTTTCACGTGCTGCTCACTGACAGAGTTGGTTAACGCCGCGACGAAACCTGACACACCTTCCTCGAAACGGGCGAGTTTGAGGCCCCGGGGCAACACAGCTGGCTCTTCAGAGTGGTTCACTGTCCACAGCTCGGTACGGCCTCTCACCACGGGAACGACGCAACGAGGCACGACGATACTCTTCTTAGAGCAGGCGAGTGTCGTAGGCTCTACCACAGCTTCAAAAGATTCGCACTGATTGCGAATAGAGGAAACCCGCACGAATGCTGCAGAGAAAGCTGATACAATAGTATCTTCTTCCACCGCAAATGCTCCAAAATCCGGTGTCGAGTTATCCACAAGAGCTGAAAGTAACGAAGAATTCAAAGCAACTTCTCCCGTACGACAGTCTAAAGTTGCACCACACTCTTGCAGAAAATCAATCCCAAGAATCACATCATGCGTTGACCGTGGTAGCACTGCGAATTCTGTTCTAAACGTTAGACCACCAATAACAACATCCGAAGCACACACACCAAGTGGAACCAAAGGTTCACCACCGACACCACGGAATAACGCTGCACGGTCACCACTAAACATCACTTTCCTACCTAAACGATTCTTAAACCTCAAACTCATAACGGATACGGTAGCACCAGTGTCCACAAGAGCCATTGTTTTCACACCATCAATAAACACTTCCAGTTTGTTCTTCAACATAAACACGGGCAGAGGTAGATTGGACGTCATCGACTCGCCGGCGGCCTCACCTCCATCGGCCGCGCCTCCTAGTTTCCCGGAGGCGGAGGGGATGCACGACGTCGAGGAGAAGGTGACCGCCGTTGGCGCTGAGGTGGCAGCGTCACACTGCGGTCAGATGCGGGTGATGAACTCCGCAAATTGCTCGGACGGTACGGGTCTCAAGCGGACGTTGGGGGTCTCTGCTGCGCGGTGTGCAGTTGCCCGTAAGTATTCGCCGGGGGTTGGCAGTCTTGAGAAGTTGGGAAACGACGGCGGCAATATCTAGCGATATGCCCTGCAATGCCACACCGGTAGCACAAAGGTTGAGAGCGCCAGCGACCGCCATAAGAGTCCTGGCGAACAAAGTCGCGACGTTGGCTGAAGCCAGGATCTCGCTGCTGACGAACCACGTCTTCTGGGTAGGTGGGCCTCCTTTCTGTCGGCTGGTGGCGATAACGTTGGGCAATGTTCCGATCGTCCATGGGCAAAGTGCCGTTGGGTGGAGCCCACGGAGTCGACAGGGCGGCAACATCTTCCTCCGGTGCAGAACTGTGCCGCAGATATTGTGTGTGGCAGAAGGTATCCCGGGATCTGGACAATTCCTCGCGCACAATCTCTCGAATCATATCAGCCATAGAATTTGAAGGACTGGCTTCAACACTGGCTATAGAGGTGACATTGGCCAATCTTCCGAATTTAGGGGTGATTCGACGCAGCTTAAGAGCTTCAAATGTTCTGCAATGTTCTATAACGTCAGCGGTGGTGCTCAGGCTCTCTTTGCTAATCAGGAAATTGTAAACATCTTCCGCAATTCCTTTTAGAAGGTGGCCGACTTTGTCTTCTTCAAGCATTCTGGAGTTAACTAGCTTGCATAACTTTAAGATGGCTTCGATGTATGCCGTGCAAGTTTCTCCGGGTACTTGCGCGCGGTGAAGCAATGTCTGTTCCGCACGCTTCTTCTTTGCCGATTCATCCCCAAAATTTTTCTTTATCTCGGTCGTAAAGGTAGCCCATGAACTCAGTGTATCCTCATGATTGTCGAACCAGTCAAGGGCAGTGGCGGCAAGGAAAAACACAACGTTAGCCAGTTTAGTAGCAGCGTTCCATCGATTGTATTTGCTCACCCGCTCGTAGTGTTTCAGCCACTCGTCAACGTCCTCTTCAGGTTTTCCAAAAAATGTGCGGGGCTCTCGATAATGTGGCCAGTTGTTCGCTGTGGATAGCCCGGGTTGCTCAGCATTGTCGTCTCCAGGCATGTCCGATGGCAGTGGTGGGAAGCCTGCGAGTCTACGGCTCCTTCGGTAGATGGAATGCTCCGTGGTCGATACCCGGCACCTCTCACCAACCTGTTACGTGCTTTGCACGCACGGGGGTTTATTCAAAGAGGGGACCGGTCGAAGCAGGATGGAAGCAGGAAGCCTAGCAGCGTCCTTCAGCTCTCTCTTTTTCTTCCTCTTTCTCCGCGGGTCAGTCCTTCATCTTCTGCTTCTTCCGTCGAGGTTCTGTGGAAGCACGTTACAATATCTTCTCACTCGTGTACGAGCAGCACTTTGATGGCCCTGTATAAGCGCGAGATATGGCTGTTGGAACAACGTCAGAGCCTGTATGTCCTTACGGTTCAGAAATTGTTATTTTCCTTTCTTTTTAGGTTAGTAAGTTTGCGATGAAGACGTCAAGCTGTGACACAGCGATTAGAGATTATTTATATGCGGTTTTTTGATTAAAACAGTCTGTTGTAAGTCAGAGCGTGTTCCTGTATCTCTTTTTCTGGTCCTTCGTTTTATTTGCGCTGTATCGTTCCTTAAGAGGCAATACCAACTCGGCCAGTATGCTATGTTGCTACAAGTTATGTGTAGTGTAGCCGAACTTCTGAGTGTTCACCGGCGCCACCAACGCCCATAGCGGTGGACGCAGTACGTCCAGTGCCACGTAGGAGCCTGATCGAGCGGTGAGGGCTGAAGCTGTGCGAGAAGCCTCTTAAGCTACCCATGGCATCAAGGCTGCCAGAATCGAGGTTCTCGTTAACTATTAGCAGAGAAGGTAACAGAAAAGAGGAGCTCGTTATGAAATATATGACGGAAGCCGACAGTCACTGAAACCAAGGAGCATAGGGGATGTTCTTTTTTTTATAATGATAAGGCTTTTGAAAGACTTCCTAAAGCATCTAATTTTCATTTTTAAGCAAACACGTTAAACAGCAAAAAAATGAAGCAGCATGACAGGTGAGGGCACACATGCCTCTCATCATCACCATCATCATCATCAGCCTGACTAAACAAATCATGAAAACAATGAATATCTGCGCAAAAAGGACGGGACAAGAGAGAAGAATAACACGAGACAAGCGCAGACTAACAACTGGTTTGTTGCACCAACGCCTGCTTCCTTGGACAACAAAGCGCATGCGCACCAACCGCAATGACAAAAGCCATAATCATAACGTCAAACCAAGAAACTCCAACTCCTTGCGCTAGAGGTGTATGGAAGCTTCGCTAACACATTTGTCAGGCCCTGATCTCACGATTTGATCTCTTGGTTTGACGTGGTGATTATGGCTTTAGTCATTGCGGTTGGTGCGCATGCGCTTCGTTGTCGATGGAAGGAGGCATTGGTGCAATAAACCAGTTGTTAGTCTGCGCTTGTCTCTTGTGATTCTTCTCTCTTGTCCCGTCCTTTTTGCGCAGTTATTCATTGCTTCCATAAAGTCGTACCAACTAGCCCCTCACCGCACTCTTTTAGTTCTCCTATATCTCTCTAATTAACTCTGTCCTTTGCCAGCTGCACCCACCGTATGCCCGCCAAATTCTTAATCTCATCCGCCCGCGTAACTTTCCGCCGCCCCCTGCTACGTTTGCCTTCTGTTACAATCCACTCCGTTGCCCTTAAGGACCGCCTGTTATTTTGCCTTCGCATTACATGCCTTCCCCAAGGCAATTTATTGCTCTTGGTTTCGACTTGGATGTCATTAACCCACGTTTGTTCTCTCAACCCCTCAGCCTGCTTCCGGTTTCCTAACGTTACATCTATCATTTTTCTTTGCATAGATCCCTGCGTGGTCCTCAACTTAAGCGGAACGCTCTTAGCTAGCCTCCACGTTTCTGTCCTATAGGTGATTAGCTGTAAGATGCAGCTGTTAGTTACATTTCTCTTGAGGGATATTGGTAAACTGCCATTCATGATCTGAGGGAACCTGCCACACGCGTTCCTCTTCATTATTTTAGTTATTTCTCTCTCATGATCCGGATCAGCGGTAACAACCTGCCCAAAGAAGACATATTTCTTTACCCCTTCCAGCATCTCGCTACCAATTGTGAACTGCTGTTCCCTTGTTGACTGTTGAACGTTACTTTGTTTTCTACATGTTAATTTTTAAACCCACCGTTCTGCTCTGCCTAACTCATTGATCATGCTTTGCAACTCACCTCCTGAGTGACTCAGCAAGGTAATGTCATCAGAAAATCGCACATCATAGAGGTATTCTCAATTAAATATTATCCCTAACTGTTCCCAGTTAAGGCCTCAGAATAACTGCTGTAAACCGGCGGTGAATAACATTGGCGAGATCATGTCTCCTTGCCTGACGTCCTTCCTTATTGGAATTTTGGTTGCTGGCTTTATGGAGGACTTGCCTAGCTATGTAGTTGCTATAGACATTTGCCAGTATTTTCATTCAAGGCTTTTCTGCACCCGAATTTCGGAATGCCTGCACACTGCTGATGCTTCCACTGAGTAAAATGCTTTCTCGTAATCAATGAAGGCTATATATAGGGGTTGGTTGTATTCTACGCATTTCTCTATCACTTGATTGTTAATGTGAACATGATCAATTGTGGAATACCCTTTACGAAAGCGTCCCTGATCATTTGGTTGATTCGAGTCTAAGGTTGCCCTGACTCTATAAGCGATTACCTTAATAAATTCCTTCTTAACAACGGACAGTAAGCTGAGCGGTCTGTAATTTTTCAAGTTCAGGGCGTCTCTTTTATTATGAATTAAGATAATGTTTGCTTTCTTCGAAGTTTCTGGTAGGGTCGAGTCCATAAGGCATTGCGTATACAGGATGGCTAGTTTTTCTAGCACAATCTCTCCCTCGTCCTTCAACAGATCTGCTGTTACCTTGTCCTCTCCTGCTGCGTTTTCTCTTTCTATTGCTTCTAAGGCTTTCTTCACTTTCTCTTCTGTTGCTGACGGGATGACGCATTGCTGTTCGCTACTGTTCCTCTCATTAACGTTCTGATGACCATGTCTTGTATACAGATTTTTGTAGAACTCTTCGGCTACATTAATTATCTTATCCATATTGCTAATGACATTGCCCTCCTTGTTTGCGTTAGATGACAGTTGTTTTAGCATAGTTCAATTGTTATTATGTATACAGCCACCCAATGATTCTTGAAGCATTGACAAACAATTTTGAATTAGGAAGAAACATTGATAACAATATATCACCTCAACCACGTGCCGGCTACTAGAGGAAAGGCATTTCCTTTGCCGATACCTACAAACGCGCATAACCACCCGCACAAGCAGTAACAAGAATCAAGAAGCTTTCATTCAATGAGAACAAAGAAAATTGTTGATTTCGATCGATACCCAATAACGACAGCCTTCAGTATAATACGCACAGCGACAAGTGCAACAATACTGTCTAAGAGGCGACTTTGTGAACATTTTTCAATGGAAAACAGTACGAAAGACATAGACTTTAAGTACAGGAACTATACGACAACCGCTAGCTGGTTCACAACTGACGTTTCACAACTCAAGGAACCAAGGTTGTATAAGCAAAGCGCGGCCATACAATCAACAATGCCAACTACAATGAAATGCACGTTGTTACGTTTGGAGACGCCAACATGCCAAGAATATTAAAGCCACTGGGACTCATCAATCTACCGAGGCTTCAAAGGGCCGTCGATGTGGTTGCAGCGCTACGAGTGCAGGTGGTGGCGTCTACAAGGGTCATTCCCCCCCCCCCCCCCCCCTGCTGTTTAAGGGGTGAAACGGCTCCCCGCTGTCTGAGAAAGGCTTTAGTGAACCTGTCTTTTGTTCTCAACGCCGGACCAACCCGGGACATTTTTCTCCCGGAGGGGACGGCGGGGGAGCCGGCGAGCGGCGGAACTGCAAATCAGCCGTGACAAATGCGGCCGGGTTTGGCTAAGCCAACGTCTCTGGAATCTTCGTGCTTCGAAAACAACTTCGACTTGGACTGTGCTTTCCCACGCTCTACGTGACAGCTTCTGCGAACTGCGGTGGGATCCATTCGCCCCCACACTACCGCTGTGAAGTGCAGGTGACTGACCTTCAACGCTCTCAATGGGACCCCCTTCGGGCTATTCATCACTGAAGCCTGGACAGCGCGGACACTAATCTGCCAGAAGTGGCAAGAGTGTGTGGATGGGGGCGGACCCGGAAGACTGGACACGTGATCTACATCACAGTGATTCGACGCATTTTTAATGAACTAGATTCCCCAACTAGGGACCTGGGGACAGCGGACCCTATTTAAGCAGCGATCTGGCGTGTGTTCGCCAGCTCCCGATTCACTCTTTCAATCTTTGTATAAATGTAAATAAACCCTTCAGTCTCTCCTTCACCTCGAAGACCCTCTCATCTCTTCGTCAACCCCACTACAGCAGTCTCCCGATCCGGAACCCGGGGACACCGACCTTGGCGAGAGACGGCACAGGCGAACCAGGGGCCCGCATCTAACAACTGGTGGCAGCGGTGGGATCGAAGCGCAATCCCCCAACACCGGTTTCCTGCTATGGGGTCGGAGCCCCACTTCTAACAACGTGTTGCTACGTGATGTAATGACCGCCGCAGTGGTTCAGCTGTTATGGCGCTCGGCTGCTGGCCCGAAAGGTGCGGGTTTGATCCCGGCCGCGGCGGTCGAATTTCGATAGAGGCGAAATTCTAGAGGCCCGTGTACTGTGCGATGTCAGTGCACGTTATACAGCCCCAGGTAGTCGAAATTTCCGGAGCCGTTCACTACCACTATTCTCCACATGGTATGAATTGTGCGAAAGGCGATGTATGTGCGGGAGAACTGCAAGCTTGTTTCTTTGCTTCCCTTGGTCTGAACCGGGCATCAGAGCCGAAGCCTTTTGGCTATCGAAATTCCGACCCCAGGTGGTTGAAATTTCCGGCGCCCTTTACTACGGCGTCCCTCATCACATTTTTACATTACATTTTTACCTAAACTCAACCTACGCAGAATGGAATCAAGGTGTGTATTTACAGAAACGTGGTGTCTGCATAGGGTCCTGCATAGCGCCGGTTCTTAGCGATTTGTTTTTAGCTCACCTAGACAGGACGGCAGCCTCCCATCTACAGGATTTTAAGGTTTTAAAGGTTTTTAGATTTGTTGATGATTTTTTAATTTTGTTGGACAACAGCATAGCTTGCATTGAACAGGACCTTACATCCTTTTTAAAACATTTTGAGCACACTTTTAACCCACTTGATTTGACACATGAACTACCCGCTGATAACAAATTGCAATTTTTAGATTTAATGTTAATTTTCGGAGAAACCCATGTAAGCTGGTATTACCACCCTAGGGCCAACAAACCACTCCTGTCTTATTCGTCCTCCCTCTCGAAGCTTGTAAAACGGGCTATTGTGAGCATGTGCTTCATCAATGCCATGAAGAAATCATGTACACTCATGTTACCCCTCAGCCTGAGCGAGCAAGCCGGTAGGCTTTCTGCCGCCGGGTATCCCAATCAAGTACTCGTTTCCGTGGCGGAAGCCTTGTTGAGGAAGCGTAAAAAGAGACGTTGCGAACCATCTGCCGAAAATAAAAAGACGGTGGTGATTCCTTATATGCACGGCATATCCGATAGGCTGAAGGGGGTTGCCAAAAAGGTTGATGTGAAGTTGACATTCTCTGCCCCAGACAAGCTGTCGAAATTGTGTAAGTTGACGGATCCTTTTCCAAGACAGTCAGGGGGATGTAAAGTGAAGCATAGGAATAAGTTTGTAGAGTGCTCGATAGCGGTGGTATACAGTATTCCTTTAACCTGTGGTCGGGTATACATAGGGCAAACCGGCAGATGCCTCAATGAAAGGCTTGCTGAACACAAGCGGAACGTGGCAAACCCAAGGGACTGTAACCTGTCTGATCATTGTCATCACTGTCGTAGCAAAACATGCGCGCCCATGTTCGGCGCATGCACAGTAGAGGCGAGAAGTATAGACCGCTGCACACGTTAAATAATCGAAGCCCGGTTGATTAGGAAAAGGGGAGCGGACTGTGTTAGCACGCCTTCTGTTAATCTTTCTGACAAGGAAATCGGTTTCCTAGACCTAGACTGCAGTGGTGGGCGCATGCGTAGAGTGTGATCTTTTGTATCCTTTGTGTATTTCCATGCTTGCTTCGCTATATATATATATATATATGCCTCTGTATTTCAATAAACGCCAGTTGAAAGTTAGCGCTGTCCCGTCTTCCTCTCACGTCCTCGTTTTTTTTTGGCGCTAAAGGCTTTGCCATTATGAGTCATAACCTGAGTCGCTTTAGGACGTTAAACTCCGGTAAACAAAGAATAAACTTGATATAATGGTACAGAAGATATCTGTAACGCAGGAATACAGAGGCTTGATGAGACACAATCTTGTCTTTTTCATGTGATACGCTTCCATAATCTCTAAAGTTAACCGGGTGTGTGCCTGACCAAAGCATCATATAGTGCAACGATGGGAAGCAAGAATTGCCGCTGCAATGATAAACTAGACTGGCAGATTTATTTGTATCCAAGACATTTTCATATTCTTTACGATGCGTGTTAATGCAACGCCACGTCTGTCCAATGTAGACTTGCCCACAGGAAAAGAAAAATTTGTATGCAACCCCTTCAGAGCATGGTAAAAACTTTGTTACATGCTTAATCCCGCAGATGATTTGGATTAATTCTGTTTTTCAGCCATTTTTCATTGTTGCACAATCACTTTTAAGCTTCTTAGGTGCTGAAAAGACCACTATTCGCCACATAGTATGAAATGTGCGAAAGGCGATGTATGTGCGGGAGAACTGCAAGCTTGTTTCTTTGCTTCCATTGGTCTGAACCGGGCATCAAAGCCGAGGTCTTAAGCCTTTTGGCTATTTTGTTGCAGCCCACTCCATTGACAGCATCAGGGTATCTTGCCTCCCTGAGACTCTTAGGTTGTCCACTGAAGTTCTTGTTAATCGAATGGTCACATGATCTTGACAACGCCTACATCAAGGATGACTCAACCAATTAGGGTTTTTGCTATATTAGAATTATATTTCCTCAACGGCTTTTACGCCCTTGGTAGGTACTTCCAGCAGATATGTCCCGGCTCAATTTTCAAGTTGAAATCTACAAACTGTAGCCTGTTATCGATCGTGACCTCAGTAGGGAACTGCCGACTTGGAGCAGACCTCAGTGGCATGCAGCGGTGAACTGCATGGAATAGAGGCCATATACTTTGACACCACCTAGCAATACATACGTTTGGTTCCTGTTTGTTTCGTTTATTGATGAGCTTTGCTTTCCTTATATTGTCTCGGTTCCACTAATTAAACCGTCACTTGTGACTCAATGCTTGTCCTTTGCTTCCTCTACTTACCGTCTGTAGCGTGATATGTGTTGAACAAAGAACGGATGCAACTACATGGTGGCAGGAACAAGAAGAACGCTTAGGGTTTACTGGTACGCCTTTATATAGGTGATGGGGGCGGGGAACTAGCAATGCCAAGCGGACGCTTACGGGCGCGACATGATAGGGGAGTCAATGCGCTGTAACGATAAGGCAGATAGTGCACGCCCGATGCACCTTACACTTCTTCGCGCCATTTATCATTTGCATGTACATTGAAAGCAACGTCACAGCCTTGCTTGGATTTTAAGAAAAATCGCTTGACCTTATGGTTAAAATTCCTAGCTTAATTTATTTCAGTTGGAAATTAGTTACATATTGTCATGGTGTTGGTGACAAGACAGCGACCCGGCAAGGGAGGGCTCGGCAGCACGTCCTTCGGTTTGAGAAAATGGCGAATTTCAACGTCCTTCAATCCGCACGCCAGCAGCGTCAACGTCTTTTTTTGCTTCAGCGCCACCTGGCATTCCTCTCCCCTTAAAAAAACGCGCGCAGATGAGCGCGCGAACACAAGCACACACAACCACACACAAGCACACTAAAGCACACACGAAAGGCTCGAAGTATCTGGGGGGTCACCGTGCAAAATACGGCTTCATGCGTAGAACATGGACGATCTCCGGACGGGGTAGTCGACAGCTTCTCTGCTGTGAAAGTGCCGCGTCAGGTAGTACTTCGTAATCGATTTCGCTGACGCGCCGCAAGACTTTACAAGGACCAAAATAGCGGCAAATGAGTTTTTCTAACAAGCCTCGCCGTCGAACAGGTATCCATACCCAAACCTGTTCGCCGGGATTGTAGAAGACTTGTCTGTGCCGGAGCTTGTATCGGCGTGAGTCTTGTTGCTATGTGATGTGAACACGTGCTAGCTGACGAGCCAGCTCGGCTTCGTGGGCAAACCCCTCAGCGTCAGCAGAAAGTTGGTCGTCAGTTGCGCAAGGGAGCATTGAGTCGAGCATCATCTCAACCTCTCTGCCGTAGAGGAGGAGGAATGGTGTGAAACGGAACGTCTCTTGAACTGCTGTGTTATAGGCGAATGTCACGTACGGTATGATCATGTCCCACGTCCTGTGTTGCACATCGACGTACATCGCCAGCATGTCCGCCATGGTCTTATTAAGCCGCTCTGTCAGCCCATTTGGCTGCGGGTGGTAAGCAGTAGTTTTTTGGTGGGTGGCACCGCTTAGCTGAAAAATTTCGGCCATCAGCGGGGAATTAAAGGAGGTCCCTCGGTCGGTAATGACGTAAGTCGGGACGCCGTGCCGAAGGACGATCTGATTCATGAAGAAATGCGCAGACTCGGACGCTGTGAAACGAGGTAAGGCTTTAGCCTTGGCGCATCGAGTGAGGTAGTCTGTGGCAATGATGATGTACCGGTTGCCACCGGAGGACAAAGGGAAAAGGCCGAGAACGTCCATGGCGACCTGATCGAAAGGGGCACGGGGTGCTGCAATAGGTTGCAGGAACCCCGCAGGCTTGGCGGCCGGGGCCGTAAGGCACTGACATTGCCGACAGCTCTGACTATAGCGTTTAACAACAGGGGCAAGTTTGGGCCAGTAGAACAGCTGGCGTATTCTGGAAAGCGTGCGAGAGTATCCCAAATGGCCAGAGGTTGGTTCGTCGTGGCACGCAGAAAGTATTTCCTCTTGAAGTGTTGTCAGCACGACGAGGAGGTACGCTCGCGAACTGGAACCATGGTTATTATTGAGCCCGCCTCGTTTCAGGGAAAACGACGACAGGTGTCGAGAAAAAACATTTAGGAACGGTGGTCTACTGATCTTCCAGATAATCAATTAGGGGTAGTAACACTGGATCGGCGTGCTGCTGAGTTGGCAAATCAGAAGAATGGATCGCCCCAAGGAAACTGATGTCATCGTCCGTGTCGGGTGTAGCGAGTGCGACAGGCGCACGAGAAAGGGTGTCGGCGTCTTCATGCTTACGTCCAGGCTTATGGACAATGGTAAGGCCAAACTCCTGCAGGCGAAGGCTCCATCGCGCCAGGCGTCCAGATGGGTCACGCAGGTTGGCCAACCAACAAAAGGAGCGGTGATCAGTAGCCACTTTGTAAGGGCGACCGTAAAGATAGGGGCGAAATTTCGCAGCGGCCCAAATAATGGCGAGGCATTCTTTTTCTATCGTGGAATAGTTAAGGCCTGCATGCGACAGAGCGCGGTTTGCATAAGCGATGACTCGTTCAACGCCATCCTGGCGCTGCACGAGAACCGCGCCGAGGCCGATGTTGCTGGCGTTGGTGTGTATTTCAGTGTCACCCCGCTCATCAAAATGGCAAAGAACAGGCGGCGTTTGAAGACGCAGGCGTAGCTCGGCGAAAGCCACGTCTTGCTCGTAGGACCAAACAAAAGGTGTGGCGTCGTGAGTGAGGCGAGTCCGCGGTTCTGCGAGGTCAGCGAAATTTTCGATAAAACGCCGGTAGTAACTGCAGAGCCCTAGAAAATGCCGAACAGCTTTCTTGTCACGTGAGGGTGGAAATTCTGCAACTGCTGCAAGCTTCTCTGGGTCGGGCTTCACGCCGGCGGCACTGACGACATGGCCGAGAAATTTCAGCTCCTGGTAACCGAAATGGCATTTCGGAGGTTTCAATGGGAGGTTAGCTGAACGAAGGGCTTCGAGGACCGTCCGCAGGCGTTCAAGATGTTGAATAAAAGACTCTGCGCAAACCACCACGTCGTCGAGATAGACTAGGTAACACTGCCATTTAAGACCGGCAAGGACAGTGTCCATCATCCGCTAAAAGGTGGAAGGCGCAGAACAAGGACCGAAAGGCAGAACCCTAAATTCATAAAGGCCGTCTGTTGTGACAAAGGCCGTCTTCTCACGATCCCGTTCATCGGCCTCGATTTTCCAGTAGCCAGTTTTAAGGTCGATGGACAAAAAATACTTAGCGCGCTGAAGGCGGTCGAGAGAGTCGTCAATACGTTCCAGTAGGTAAACGTCCTTCTTCGTGACTGCGTTCAGCTTCCGGTAATCGACGCAAAAACGCAGGTGAACGAGGACGACCGGCTAGGACCATGGGCTGTTGGAAGGCTAGATAACGTCATCTTCGAGCATCTCCTTAACTTGGGACTTATTGACTTCGCGCCCTGTAGATGATACGCGATAGGGGTGTTGACGGATTGGGTGTACGTCATCGTACGGCACGACGTGTGCTTGGCTATGGTAGTTTGACGCACTTTCGACGAGGAGGCGAAACGCTCTCTGAATTCGAGCAATAGTGCACACAGCTGTTCCCGTTGGCTGGTTGACTGCGCCGAGTTGACATCGAGGCTCTCGAGGGAGAGAGAAGGCTGCACTGGTTCTAAGGACAAGCACCCGGAAACATCGAAGATGCGTCCGACAAAGGCTACGGAAGTGCCGCGAAAAAGATGTCGATGCTCGTGCGAAAAACTGTTAGCAAGTACCTGTGACTGGCCACTATTAAGGTGGATCAGACTGCGGGCCACGCACGCTCCTTGCGTCAGCAGTAAGGAAAGGTTTTGTTTCGGCAATGGCGTCACCGTCCTGAAACGATTCAAACTAAGCCGTAATGAAGGCGCTGGTTCGAGGCAGCAGGTTGAAAGTGTCTGTAGAAACTCTAAGCTTCTGTCTTGGTCTCCGGTGCATTGCTGAGGGTGACAGCATTCTCAGTTGAAAATGTGACCTTGTTACCGCGTAGGTCAATAATCGCCCCATATTCACGCAGAAAATCGACATCTAAGATGAGGTCGGCCGAACAGTTATTCAGAACAAGACAGCAGACAACATATGTGGACCCCCGGATTTGAACTCAGGCGGTGCACATGTCGAGAGGTGCAATCAGATGACCGCCCGCAGTGCGAACGTGTGTGCCAGCCCATGGGGTGAGAACCTTTTTGAGAATGGTGGCGAGATGGCTGCTTAGCATCGAATAATCAGCACCAGTATCTAATAACGCTCGAACGCGGTGACCATCCAGTATCACAGGTATGTCTAATGAAAGGCGCTCGCGAGTTGGAGGTTCCGGCGAGGATGATCGGGCACAGGCATCGTTGTCTGCAGGCTTTGGCACCCAGAATTCGTCAGCGTGGTGCGTGCTTTCTAATGGCATCAGTGCGTCGGAAGGACCGGAGAGCGTAGGCGTCGTAATCGTCGAGGCGCCGTCATGTGTCAGCGTCGATGTGTCGAAGCGAGCGGGTACTGCGGACCTCGAAAGAGTCGAAGCGTTGTTGTGTTGAGGAAGCATCGCTGTGTCGGAGTGAACGGTGACCGCGGACTTCGGAACCGTCAAGGCATCGGCATGTCGTGTCCGCGTCGAGGGGGTCGCGTACACATCGATGTCCAGCGAGCCCACCCCCTAAGGTCGCTGGCTGCAGTTTTCCCGCCGTGGGCTGGTGTCACAAAATTCGGCGCATATTAGAAAAAAAAACGGCGCTGGGCGTAAGCAATCGCGCCCACGCGCGGTAAAATCAAACAAAAAAAACAGCGGGGTTTCCGCGCTCGACCAATGGGGTTGCGTGCCCGGCGCGAGAAGGAGAAGGAGTTTGTGCAGTTGATGCTGCGTGTATGTGCGGGCCTGCCTTGGCGCGAAGAAGAAACAGACGCGGGCTGCGCCTATAAATGAGGGGCTGCAACCGCTGTCTGTTAGCCTGAGCAGCCGTTTAAGCTTCCGAGAAGCGCGCCCGCTCGACTCCCGGGAGAACACCACTGCCCAGCCACGGACCAGCGAGGCAACGTGCGCCGACCTGCGGACCGGCCCCGTCGTGCTCCTCAGGTCGTCGGACTGTTGCAGTGCCCAGTGAACAAATTGTGTTTTGTTTGTTTGTCTCTCTGTGTTCAAGCACATTAGGTGCAAAGGTTCTGTTAAATTGTAATCTCTCTCGATTGTTACTTTGCATGAGATCCTTTGTATTTGTAAATCACTTTGTATCTGCTCGTACGAGTGATAGTGAAATCATTTGTATCGTCTCTTCGCTGTGCAAACTTTGTTTTGTTTTGTGAACCTTTGGCTCTGATCCATTATCTGTCCTGCGACCGGTGCAAGCTGGGCACCAAACGACCAACCCCATTGTCACTTGGTAGCTGGTCTCCGGCTGAGCTTGCCACGCTGAGTCGAGGGCATCTCCTTTGTGACCGAGACCACTACCCCCACACGCACTAAGAATGACTGGAAGCGCACGCAAAAGTGCGCGAAGTGGTGACAGCTGGGCGGCCGGCCTTGCGCCGCCAGGGAAAAACTCTCGGTAGACGATGAAGGACGACCCCTGGGGATGGAGATGGGGCCAGCTGGCGACGAGACTGAAACCAACGTTGGTCACAAGGAAATCCGCGATGGCCCGGGGTCGTTCGCCATAGCGGTGTAGAGGAAAATCGGCGGGAAAGCCTTCGAGGCCCAGACACTAGTAGGGGCAGTGCGATACAAGTGACCTGGTTCGCCGCACTGAAAGCATAGGCGGCGTTGGTCGGATGTGCGCCACACGTCGGCTTTGCGCGCGGATGGTCGGGGAGCTTCCACGTACTGCAGCACGGGTGCAGGAAGCCGCGGCACTTCAGCAGGAGCCGGAACGAAGGACGCCGAAGCCGGAGCCGGAGCAGGGCACCGCAAGCCTTCGGCGTAGGTGAGACGACGGTCAGGCGAGACAGGAGGAGGAGATGGACGAGCCTCATCGGCAGGAAAGGGCGGCCGGAGCACTTGCTGCACCTCCTCACGGTTAAAGGTCGCTATGGAGCTTGGAGCTGCGGGAGGGGCCCCGTTCAGCTGCCTGAGTTCGTCGCGCAAAATCGAACGTATGAAATCGCGTAGCAGGGAGGCGTCGGTGCCGTTGAAATGGTAACTCGCCGGAATCGGAGGCGGCGGACACGGGTCGATCGCACGCGGACGCTCTTTGCTGAAGAACCCTTTCAATCGTCGAAGACTCAGTGAGAAACTCGGCGACAGTTTTCGGTGGGCTGCGGGCAAGGCCAGCTGAAAGTTGCTCTTGACGCCACGCATGAGATGGCGTACCTTTTTGTCCTCGGACATTGGAGGGTCCGCGCGTCTGAACAGACGCGTCCTGTCCTCTACATACGCTGCAGCGTTTTGATGTGGAAGATGAACGCGAGATTGCAGAGCGCGTTCAGCCCGTCCGCGACGATCCGAGCTGCCGTATGTTTCTAGGAGACGACGCTGGAGATCACTCCAAGAGGATAACTGATCTTCACGGTTTTCAAACCAGGTCCGAGCGCCGTCGTCTAGACTGAATTGGACGTTTCTGAAGTGGGTGGCGTCATCCCACTGGTTGAATGCTGCAACTCACTCGTAGTGCAGCAGCCAGTCTTCCACGTCCTCAAAGATGCCGCCGTGAAAGGACTTCGGGATGCGGGGGTTCTGGAGCGTGAAGTAGGGTGTGGGCGCCCCAGGCATTGGGGTGGTCGCGTCAGGAATTGAGGCGGCACCATGTTGCTCCGAAAACATACCCGATGGATCCGGCTCAGGTGGTAAGCCTCGAATCCGGCAGCGAGCAGGGTGGACAGGCGTCTTGACGGGTATAGGACTAGAGTGCCGGCTAACCGTCAGGGTACAGGGCATGAGATCGATCCCACCTTCACCAGATTTGTCCCGGTGTTGGTGACAAGGCAGCGACCCGGCAAAGGAGGGCTCGGCAGCGCGTCCTTCGGTGGGAGAAAACGGCGAACTTCAACGTCCTTCAATCCGAGGGCCAGCAGCGGCAACGTCTTTGCTTGCTTCAGCACCACCTGGCAATACTTTCTCTGCAGGAAATTCTATTCAACTTTCTCTGTACACATTATGTCCGATAGGAAGGATAAAATTATACTTACTGGCTTTCGTGGTGTGTGCGGACGGGCACACTGACCGTACATGGAAGCGGAGGGTAGCTGGTACTTATGACCATGTTAACTACGAGAGATAATTTGAAGTCACGTAAAGTTGTAAACGACTAACTACGAGAGATAATTTGAAGTCACGTAAAGTTGTAAACGACTAACGTAGCAGTCAGGGCATGTTGGTATTTCGTAGCAGAATTGCAAAGCGCACACAGGACGATGACACAAGAAGAGAAACGACGCTCTTGTCTCGTCGTTTCTCTGCTTGTAATTCTCTCCTAATGTTTCTCCTTGTGTTTGTCTCCAGAAATCCACGAAGGCCGACGGGAGGGCAGGGTCACTCATCTACGCCGGCGTCTAGAGTCAGATCACAAAGCAGTCTATGTAGATGTGGCGGCGTACACTGAACCGAGCATCTTTGTTGCAGTCGCCCTTGACCACAATTTTCAACTACTGACGAGTGTTTCACTCCGGGCTGAGGATCCTGCCGCGGCGGAAGCCTCCGCCATCGCCCTTGCCATAAGGCATTGTGATCTGGCGGACAAATCAGCTCACATAATAACTGACTCGAAGCGAGCCTATTACATTATATATTACATTACAGGGAGAGTCCCCAAAAAGACAGCAGCTCTACTCATACCGTCGGGCCTCTCACCTACACTTCAACGCCCCCATAACATTACTTGCACCCCGGGCCATTCAGGTCTTGAAGGCAACGAGGCGGCAAACGATCTAGCTCGTGGGCTAACAAACCGAGCGGATCCTTGCCCGTACCTCACCCCTCTACCATCAAACTATGGGGAACTGCTGGAGATGCTTAGATTAGAGCGTAGAATATATCCCCCTTCCCATATTAAACTCACCACAGAAGAGGCGAATACAAACGAGGCGAATACAAACGAATACCTCCCCTACCCTGTACTTGTTCAGCTTCATTCACCCTTCCAAATACCGCCCCTTCTGTCCATGGTGCGGCGATAAGCCTACGCTGTTTCACATTTCCTGGAATTGTCCCCAAAAACCACCTCATCTAAAAACTTTAAAGACATCATACGAGCAGTGGGAAGCAGCCCTGACCAGCAATGATCTGGAGGACCAGTGTCGCATCATCAGACTGGTCCAGGCATCCGCCCAAGCCACCGGAGTCCTGAACTGAGGAGTCCGCCTACCTGACTCGTAGAACACTTCAATGAAATAATAAATGTTTTATCTCTCTCTATCTCTCTCCTTGTGTCCTCGTCCTGTGTGCGCTGTCCAATCCTCCTTTGTAAATCACGTTACATCAAGAACGTGAAAAACGTGACGGCTAGAACTATCCGAACAGAAAATCCTGTTGCTTGCAAAGTGTGTTTTCGTTGTGTCAAAAATGGTGATGGATTCTCTCAAGTGACGGATTCGCTTGCAGGCGTGTGTGCTATGAACAGATGTCAACGCAGGTGGCTGGAATCGCTTAATGCAGCTGAATTATCGCTGCTGAGGCAGTGATTAGAAAATAATACTAGTGACGTCCCATCGTCTGATGAAATACTCGGTCGACGCCGTGCAAATTGCCAGCGCGTACAACTGCGACAGCGAAGTAGGCAGACGCCATTCCACACACGAACTAGCCCAGTGTCGTACACACGCAGTACCACTGCGGCTGTGCTGACTACAGACCGCCGACTGTAGACTCCAGCCGGTCGCGCTGCCCGGGGTCGTTAAGTGCCCCATCGATGACTATCAGAACTGTAGCGTGTTAGTGGTTTGTGAGTTTAACGTACCGAGGCTGTACGTAGAACGTGGGCACGCTGTATTTCTCGATATTAACAGAGGTTTTTTAGATGTCTGTATTGTAAATACAGCACCTACCGTAATTACAACTGCACCGTGAATGATGCTATGGAAAATGATGCTAAAGTGAAAGATGATATGAAAAACGCTAGGAAAGGCAGTTCGTTACCACAACGGTCGTAAGAGCCGTACACCCATTAACTTCAACCGAATGGAAATCAATTACGCGCACCGACATCGCGAAATGAGTTTTCGCATTTCGCCGAAATCGGAACGTGGCGAGGTCCGACCTGCGAGCTAGGGTTGACTAGCCTAGCTCCGAAGCCACTGAAGCTGCAGGAAAAGGGAAAAGAAAGAAGTAACAGAAAGGCGTGACTAGCACACACGGCGGAAGCAAGACAGCGAGCTGAGCAACCAGAATATAAAGACATAAAAACGCGAAGCATTTGTGCCGCACTTCCTTTCAAAGGAACCTTTCAATTTCTGTGTTCGCTTCATATTGCACGTGGTTATTCACTCTGGACACAAAATTATGCTTGACGAGAGCGACGTTCTTTTTGGGCTATTTTCTTAACGCCGCGCACACAAGCTGCCTTCTCTCTATTGCACGAGAGCGCGAGCAAAAAAAAAGTGTCACAATGGCGTTCAAGAGCAACCGAAGAGAGCAGAGCGCGCGCTCAAAGCAGGCTCCTCCCATAATGGTGGTCAAGCCTGACTAAGAAATCACAAGCGTGCGCGATCAAAAGAATTTAGTTTCATGTGCAGGTGGTACAGACAGACAAGTCAGCAATGGTGCTTGTCGTCCTTACAGCGCAATTAGGAGAAGTCACTCGGAGAGGGCGCTGTTACTAGCGCCTGCAGCGCCCTCTGGCCCAGGTGTCATTATGGCATTTCATTACGGCCTTATTGTACATATGAAATATTGCATTCGTGTAACATCGATCGTAGACTGAAGTGCGACACGGTCACGACATTTACATTATGCTGCCTTTGATACCCATGCCTGAACACTTGCTCTGTTCCTAACTCGAGACGCGTGCGAGTAGTTTAAAGCCCTTTTTTAATCATGATGCTTACTGAAGACATGCGGTGTCTATTTCTCCTTGTATATAATAATGCACTTCTCTGTCACAAAATTCTCTGTTTGGTCGAGAGAGGTCATGTCACCCTGTTACGTTACTGAACAAACTTCCCACCATGGCAGGTGAAAAGATGCCGAGCACACTCTGAACAAAGTGCCTACCATGGAAGGCGGCATTTAAATTATTGGTTGGTCCATAGACGTGACCTTGCGATGTAATCAAAATCTGGCCACCATGCCACACCGAGATATGAGCTACCTGCGCCCCTGGCACGAAGCACTAAATTTAATTTTAAAATTTATAGGCCGCTTAATTACTATTACATGACCACATTGCAATAGCATTGGGTCTTTAACCTGAATTTCAAACCTTCCGATCTCCTACTTTTTCGTGTAGCTTGCTCTTTGGGAAGAAGATTAAGTTGTTCCAGACCAGAACGCTATCTCTTTGCCTCTGAAGTGTTATCGATTTTCTCACAATCAGGGAGGCGCGGCTCCCTCTTCGTGACGGCGATGGAGGTGGAGGACGTCAGGCCTCCTCTGGAACCCGGTGGGTCGGCGGCAGCCGCTCAGAGGAAGCGCTTCTACCAATCGAGTGAGACAAGCAGCCAGGCCACCGTGCTGCACTTAGCCACAAGCGAGGACTCCTCGGCGGACGACGGGTTCGTCCCAGTGATGAGCAAGAAGGCCAAGAGAAGACTGCGTAAGAGTGAGGGCTTGGCCTCATCAAGTACATCTACCGTCATCACGACGCGTGGTGCATCGGCGCATAGAGTCTTGTTTGCGCGTGAAACGCCCACCAACAACTTCAACCTGCTGAACACAGAAGCTACGTCGGTGTTCCTCGAGGCTCGCGTCCCAGGGTTATCAAGGACCTCAGGATCAACAGCCGAAGGAACCTCCTTGCCATCGATGTTATGGAGCGGTGCGCCTTGGAAAGTCTAGCCACCATCAAGAAGATCGGAGGCACCTCCGTCCGCCCTCTTGTTCATGAAACCAATGGCACAACCGCTGGCGTCACTTACGACATCGATGCGAACATCTCTGACTCCGACCTGCCGGTGCTCTATAAACCAGCGACGAACAGCATCGAAATAACCAAGGTTCAGTTCCTTGGCAAGTCAAGGTGTGTCAATCTCACTTTTAATTGCGATTGTATTCCATCGCACGTGAAGGTTGCCCACTTTCGACATGCAGTTCGCCCATTCATCCCAAAGCCGCTTCAGTGTCGGTATAGTGCATGAAAATTGGGCATGTAAGTGGTGTTTGTAATAACACCATAGCGTGCTCGCGCTGCTGTGAACCACATAGCGGTGACAGTTGCCGCGCTACTGTCTTGAAGTGCGCCAACTGCCGTGGCCCTCATGACGCTTCTTGGAAAGTCTGTCCCAGCCTGAAGAAAGAAGGGACGGTGTTGAAGCAAATGGTACGAGACCATTCAACGCACAGAGAGGCCGCAGCTACGGTGCGTCGGTGTCGTTCTCGTCGTCGACGATCTAGTAGACAAAAGGCTGACAGTGGCAGGGAAGCCCCCATCGCTCCTGCTACTTGTCCTCCCGCTCCACCGAGTAATGTAAGCCCGGTGACTGGTAAAGCTGGAACGCTTGCTTCAGAGGTGACATGACCATCATTGCCGAAGACACGCTCGACCCTGGTGTCTGAGCAGGCGCCACTCCGACACTGTCCCACGCCTACAGCTGACCGAGCCCAAGGCAGAGATCCAGCCCTGGGAGAGGAAGTGCAGGTGTGCGCCATATTTAGGCCTGTTATGAACGCCATGCGTGTGATGCGGTCTACCTTTCACTCGCCAGCAGCCCGGATTGCATTACACGTGCTGGACTCTTTAAATCCAGTCCTTACAGCTTTGCAATAGCCGACACAATGGCTCTCCCAGGGTTACCATTTGAAAGCCAAGTAAGAGAAGCATCCATTTTCCAGTAGAATGCCCGTGGACTCAGTTCCCGCATTTCGGACATTCGCGAGTACGTCTATAAACACAGATTTCCATTCATTGTGATTTGTGAGCCCAATTTACAAAAACCAATCTGAATTTCTGGCTATGAAGCGTTTGGAACCTCCACGAACCGGGGAAATAGCAAGGTCATTCTCTACATGCGAAGGGAGCTTACTTATGTGCACCATACGGTTCTCCCTCACAAGCATAACCAGTACGTCTTTATAACGATGAAAAGGCGCACCTTGACGTTTACGCTTGTGGGCGCGTACTTCTCTCCAAAAACTTAGTTTGACGCCGACAGACTGAAGATCTTGTTGCCTGTAACACCTGGGCCTTGGATCGTCACTGGTAACTTTAATGCGCATCACGTCATGTGGGGAGGCATCCGGATGAATTCGAAGGGAAGAATTCTTGTCTCTTTCGCCTCTGACCACGGCCTACAATGCCTTAACGACGGTTCTCCAACGTACATTCGCGGGCTGTCTTACAGCAGCTGTCTGGACTTGGCGTTTGTGTCTCGGTGCCTTGCGAGACGCGTCCGGTGGTTTGCCGACGTAGGAACGCATGGAACTGACCACATCACTAGATATATTATTGTTCCTGGTCTCGCTGGATGGAGATCTGCCAAACGTTTGCAACGAATAGACTGGTCTATGTTTAAAACCTTTATTGATTAAGCCTGCAGAGAAGACATTACAACATGCATTGAAGAGCACATCAAGAAGGCTATGAAACACGCGAAATGCTTCTTCACTCCAATGCCAAAGTTCACAGACTTTGATGTGGAGCTGCAGCGCCTGAGATCACTTCGACGAGAGCAGAGAGAAGATACAGGCGCACAAACTCGCTGCACGACTTAAGGCATGCAAGGTGCACACAGAAGAAAATCCAGCGCAGAATTAAAATCTTGCAGGCTGACCATTGGAAAGCATTCTGTGATTCAATGGATCCTCGAAAGCCTCTCTCACGCATCTGGAGTGTATTGCGTGGTTTGCGAACTTCTCAGCAGCTGCAACCATTCAAGTTTATCGCACTTCACCAACGACGTAGCGAAGCGGAGATTGACGAAGATTTTTGCGCAAGAATAGCAGGTGCCAGGAACTAATCCACAACTCTGAATTGCTGCGAAGTGCCTAGATCTAGGAATTCGGGAATGAACCTCATTTTCTCCATGGAAGAACTAGACGCCACCATGGCCGGTTGCAGACGGTCTTCATCGCCGTGGCCCGATGGAGTAACATACTCTGCACCTGCAAACCTTCGTCAGGAGGCTCGACGTGTTCTTTTAGACCACCTCAGCTCATCCTGGTGTGCGGGTACAGTTCCGGACGCGTGGAAATCAAGCCGTCTGGTTCCAGCCCTTAAACCTGGAAAATCTCCGCTTGACCTAGGATCGTAGCATCCAATCGCATTGGCTATTTGCGTGCGCAAACCCATGGAAAGGTTGGTACTTAGGCGAATTGAGTGGTATCTGGGGCGCTATCAAATAAACCCAGATGTAATGTCCGGATTTCGGCGTGGACGCACGTCCATTGATAGCGTGATTGACCTGGTGTCATCAGTTCAACATCAGAACCATCTGAAGCGCTGGACCGCGGAGTTGTCTCTGGATGTTAAACGGGCGTAAGACAATGTCACTCATCAAGCTATTTTTGACTCTCTAGAAGCTGCAGAAGTTGGCGGTCACATATTCTGCTGGATATGCAGTTATCTATCCAGCCGATTACTATTTATGCAGACTGAGGTCGGACCAACATCTTCACATTAAACTTGCCGTGGGGTCTCACAGGGAGGAGTGCTCAGCCCAACGCTTTTCAATCTTGCGCTTGTCGGCCTTGTCGATGCACTACCACAGTCGGCGAGAGTCTCAGTCTATGCACATGATATTTGCAACTGGGCGTCAGGAGTTACGCGACCACAAGCTCGAGCAAGGCTTCAAAAGGCCGCAAGCAATCTTGCGGCCTACCTCCGCCTGCAAGGCCTGGAGAGTTCTACTGAAAAATGTTCCGTTGTTACCTTTACACGCAAGAACATGTCCCATTACCCCATACGCATAACTGGGTTAACAATACCCTACGAAAGAAGCCATCAATTCTTTGGAGTAATAATATATCGTAATCTACCATGGAGCCCACATGTCTCGTAGATGAAAAGGCGACTGACATCGATCATTCACGTTCTCTCCTTTCTCGGAGGGAAGTTGTGGGGAGCATCAGTGCAGTCGATGCTCCAGCTGTACAGCGCATTATTCATGGGATTCCTTCGGTACAGCATCCCTGCACAAGGAAACTTGAGGAAAACGAACATACGCTGTCTGCAAAGTGTTCTGGCTAATGCTCTGCGGACATGCCTAGGACTGCCAAAATGCGCGTCTACAGCCGCAACAGTACTCATCGCTCAAGAGAATCCAGTGACTGCCTATGTCACAATCTAAGCCTTGAGAGTGCATATTCGCCACCTCTATCGGATTCCCGCACACCATCTTGCCAGTCTTCCTGATTACCGACCGAGTACATTGTTTGCAAAAACTATTCATGCCCATCGTGACTTCCTACCAACACAATTTACACCAGCCTCTAGACAGTCTTCTCCATTATGCAGTCTGCACCAACCTGGTGTGCTTCTTTCCTTACTGGGCAAAAATAAGGCTGATTTATCGACGACAGCACTAAAACAGACCACTCTAGAATATTTGCATGAGAAGCACGGACACCGCCTGCACGTATACACCGATGGCTCAGTGACTCGTTCCAATTCCTCGGGCTGCGTAGTCATCCCCGTAAAGACCATAGTTAAGTAAGCGAAAACATCACACCGGACTTCATCGACTGGTGCAGAACTTACTGCTATTCGTGTCGCCATTAAGCATATCAGTGAAGAAACACCCCAGCAATGGTCGGTTTTCACTGATTCAAAGGCAGCCCTCAAAGCGTTACAATCTGCTCCTCGTCATGGGTCCCATGAACGACTTGTCGCGGAAATCCGAAAGCTCCACCACACAGCCATCATCAAAGGGCACGATATTGTTTACCAGTGGCTGCCAGGGCACAGCGGCATCGCAGGCAACCACCGCGCGGACGAGGCCGCGCGAACTGCTCACATTGACGCTGATTGTGTGCCCATCCTCTTCTCGAGAGCGACTCAGCCAGCGTACAATTCAGGCCACTTCTCGCATTCGCGTTTAAAAAACCTTGGACCCAGATCTGAAGCTTCGGCGTCCATCCAGCCTACCGCGACGTGAAAGCATTTTATTGTGTCACCTGCAGCTTTGTGTAGCTTTCACCAAGCACTACTCCTTCTTAATACGCATGGCTAACAGCCCTGCATGTGCCATCTGCGGGTGTGATGAGACTATAGCCCACATTCTTTGTGAATGCCCTGCCTACTGCGCCGAAAGACAGTCTCTCTGCCATGCACTGGAGCACCTAGACCTGCGCCCATTGACGGAAACGAAGATTCTCGGCCACTGGCCGCTGTGGTCGTCGGCGGTGAAGGCCTCCAGGGCACTGCTCCGCTTTTTGAGGACTCCTGGCCTGCACGACAGCCTATGACTATAATGAATGGTGTGACTTTAATTTCCTGCAACTGTCTTTTCTCCTTCATCTTTTTCTCCCCTCACCCCTTTCCCGTCGTGCAGGGTAGGAAACCGGCTATTCTTCTGGTTGACCTCCATGCCTTAACTCCACCTCCTCCTCCTCCTCCTGCTCCATGTTCGTCTGATGGTGTTTCCCCGCTACGGATCAAAGATGATTAAGAGGGCGGCTTCCAAACCAAAGCACGAAAGACTGGCAGTTTAACACACACAATGTTAGGTTGCGGTGATGGATTTGCTTTCTAAAGCATCAGAGAGCGGATCTGATCTGTTCGCCCCGCCGCGGGATCCATGCCCTATACCCATGCTACGAAGTTTTTTATTTCTTTACTTTCTTCCACATGTGTGATATCGATCACCAGGCGATGCCCGCTTTCGGCCGCAAGGAGGCTCTTATCATCACCATCATCATCAGCATGACTACGTCCGCTGAAGGGCGAAGGCCTCTCCCATGGCTCTCCAATTAACCCTGTCCTTTGCCAGCTGCGGCCCCCGAATCAGCGCAAATTTCCTAATCTCATCCGCTAACCTTTCTGCCGCTCTCTGCCACGCTGATATCCTCTTGGGATCCAATCCGTTGCGCTTAAGGAACAGCGTTTATTTTGCCTTCGCATTACATGCCCTGCCCAAGTGCCTTTCTTCCTCTTCATTTCGACCAGGGTGTCATTAACCCGCGTTTGTTCCCTCACCCGGTCTCCTAACTTTGCACCTACCATCTTCCTGTGCATCGCTCGTTGCGTTGTCCGCTGAACGCTTTTAGTAAGCCTCCACGTTTCTGCCCCATAGGTGAGTACAGGTAGGATACCACTGTTGTATACTTTTCTTTTCAGGAATATTTGTAAATGCCATTCATTGTCTGACAGAGCCTGCCTAATGTGCTCAACCCCATCCTTATTCTTCTAGTTATTTCTCTCTCATGAACCGGATCAGCAGTCCCCACCTGCCCTAAAGCAGACGTGTTCCATTACTACTTCCAGCACATCGCTACCAATTGTGAACTGCTGTTCCTTGCAAAACTGTTTAACATTAAGTGGGCTTTCTGCACGTTAATTTTAAGACCTACCGTTCTGATCTGCCTGTCTAACTCATTCATTATACTTTGCAGTTCACCTTCTGAGTGACTTCACAAGACAATGGCATCAGCGAATCGCAAATTCGGTATTCTGTATTAACGCTTATCCACAACTGTTCCCAATCCAGGCCTCCTGGCACATCGTGTAAACAGGTGAGGAATATCATTGGCGAGATCGTGTCTCCCTGCCTAAGACTCTTGACTTGATTGCTGACTATATGAAGGACTATGGTAGCTGTGCACCCGGTATAGATAGCTTCAGTATTTTCACATTTATTTATTTATTTGAAATACCCTCATTCCCCTGCGGGAATTATTCCAGAGTGGAAGAAGAGGTACAATAACACAGGTGACAAGAAATGGGAATACGTTCACGGGTTACAGCACTACGTATGGCTCACTACACTGAGTAATACAGGTTTCAGCAATTGTACACCTCCATGGAACGCCAGAAGAAGGAAACGAAAAAAAGAGAAGAAAATAAACCAATAACACAAACTATAATTCTGGGGAGTCAACTGCTGACGCAACCACCTGCTGCGGCCAGGTGTGTCTCCAGCGCTGTTGCAACCCATCCGGATGGTGCCCACAACGCCAAAATCACCAGCATGACCTCTACGAGCATTTGGACCTGTAGTCCGTACGACGCCGCCAACGACACCGCCAGCGACGTTGGCCTGAGCATCTCGATCTCCCCCTCGACGCCGGCTACCTGGATACCACTGACTGGACCCATGCAACGCTTCATCAGCACCGAACTGTGAGCACGAACGCCGAACGCTTGTAGACTGGGTGTTCCCGGATCATGTGTATTGGTAGTCTTTGTGTTTTGTCTTAGTTTTGTTAGTTAGTTTTGTGTGATAGCGTTTGTGTCGCGTACGGTGTATTAAGTATGCGTCTGTGTGGGTACACCTGTCGCCTAGTCCATTCTCTCGGCACGAGTGTTCTGCGGGTTCCGTGACAACACCGAGGTATTTATACAAGATAACCGGGGCTACCGAAGCATTGTTGATGCTGTAAGAGGCTGGTGGAGAGACGTCTTGACTTGAAAGGCGCATTTATTTGCATTTTGATGCGTTTAAAATCATTTTCAATTTAGCGCACCAGTCAGTAACACAATGAAAATCTGCTTGCAAGAAGTGGACATTATTAGTATTATCGATTTCACGGTATAGCATGCAATCGTCTGCAAAGAGTTTGAGGATTTTATATTGCGAGGCAGATCATTAATGCACATTACGAATAACAAGGATCTGAGTACCGATCCTTGTGGTACCCCACAAATAACCGGCATTGAAGAGGATTGAGCACCGTTAACGTAGACGAACTTCGAGCGATTACTTAAGAAACAACGATTTCGTGATAGAATATTCGGGTTCATATGAAGACGGGCCAGCTTATACAACAGCAGACTACGGGACACTTTATCGAAAGCCCTGAAAAAATGTAAGATCACGTCGACCTCTGAACCTTCATCAAGAATTGAATAAACCTCGTTGCTGAAAGGTAACTGTGTTTCACAAGAAAACTGCTTCATGAAACCGTGTTGTGCAGGCGTGAAAAACGTAAATAACTAATGAGAACCAGGTATTTAAGAAAATATTTTATGCTTCATGATTTTACTGGAAATGGAAGTTACTTATGGGAGACGATAATTAAAGGCTGAATGCATGTCGCCAGATTTATGGAGTGGAATCACTTTAGCCAGATTCCATTCGTGTGGTATATCACCTATTTCAAGCAATGGTGCACAAATCTGCCGAATAAAATATCGGAGTACACTTTAGTATTCTTTAGAAGTTTGGTGTTAATGTTATCTGGCCTGCAAGAAGAGGAGATTTTCAAAATGTTAATAATGTTAATAACTCCGTCACAGCTAAACTTGACAGGGTCCATTCGAAAGCTTATGATGCATGCACAGTCTCTAACATAAGTAATGGCAGTTACAGTAGTTGAAAAAGCTGCACTAAATGTCTCTTAAGACTCCTCCACACCGCGATTCCGGAATATTCTGCGCATTTCTCTATTAACTGATAGATAGTGCGTAAATGGTTTATTTAAGAGCGTTGTTTGCGAAAGCCTGCCAGATCATTTGGTTGATTGAAGTCTAAAGTGGTCCTGATGATATTTTCGATTGGCGTAGGAAATACCCTGCAGGCAACGGACAGTAAGGAGATCGATCTGTGATTTTGCAAGTCATTGACATCTCCTTTGTTATGGATTAACGTAATGTACGTTTTTCCAAGCTTCTGGTACACCTGCGGTCATAAGGCATTGCGTATACAGAGTGCCTAGTTTTTCATGCACAATCTCCCCTCTGTTCTTCAAGAGTTCTGCTGTTACCCAATCCTCACTAGCTGCTTTCTTGCTTTTCATTGCCCATAAGACATTCTTTACTTCCTCTTAGTCTACTGCGGGATGTCAAATTGTTCTGCCTCTCTCATTAACATTCGTATTACATTGACTGGTCTACAGATTTTCGTACATGGCTTGGGCTGCTTTAAGTAGCTTATTCACATTGATAATTGCATTGTTCTCTTCGCCTCTTAGCGCATAGATCTGGCTTTTACCTATGCCTAGTTTTTCTCTTCACTGCTTTGAGGCTACCTTTGTTCGTTCAAGTAAGCTCCATTTTCTCTGTATTCGACATTTTTATGTTGGCTGCCATGTGGTTATTCATTAACTCTGATAGCTCTGCCAGTTCTATTCGGTCCGCAGGGATAGACGCTTTCATGCTTTGAAGCTTCTTAATCAGATTTTTCTTCTCCTGACATAGCTTGCCGCTATGCTCTCGAACCATCCTACCGGCCACTTCCACTGCGCACTCCATAATAATAGCTGTGATAATGTTATTCATTGTTTGAACATTAAGATCGAGTTCCTCAGTTAGAACCGAGCATCGTTTCTGTAGCGTTATCCTAAACTTCCCTACTATCCCTCTTACCGCTAACTTTTTAATGGGCTTCCAGTGTATTAATTTGTTCGCTCCGTCTTCAGGTTTGGACTAATTCGAGAGCTTGCCACTCTGTGGTCGCTACAACGCACCTTTCCGAGGAACCACACATCTTGCACGATACCAGGGTGAGCGCATAGAATGAATTCTATTTAATTTTTTGTCACCCCTGGGGCTCTTCCACCTCTACTTCCTGTTGTTTGGTTTCCTGTAGCAGGCATTCTATGATCCGTAAATTATTTCTCTCTGCGAATTATACTAATAATTCCCCTGCTATTTCTGGAGCATATGCCATAGTCGCATACCGCCTGGCGTCCGGCCTGCTTATTGGCTCCGTTCGCATTCAAGTTACCCATTATTATGGTGTACTGCGATACTTGTTCATTGCCGATTCCGCATCCTAGAAGGCTGGATGTAGGCGCGTATGGCAGCACCACCTTCTTCTTGTACTTCTTCTGAAGCCTATTGTTACAACAGATGGCACCCTCTCGGCAATACTACAGAACTCCTGTATGTTGCCAGCTATATCCTGATTGATGAGGAATCTCACATCTATTTCTCGTCTATGCGCTAATCTGCGATAGCACAGTACGTGCCCACCGCTTAACACTGTATACGCCTCATGTGTTGTTCTAGCCTTACTAGGCCATATGACAGCGCGTTTAATATCCACTAGTTCCTCGAATGGCACTGCCAGGCTACCTTCATTGGATAATTTTGCAGCTTTGAACGTTGCTAGGTTAAGTTTTAAATCGCGGCCTGTCCGGAGCCACAGATTCTTGGCACCCTCCGCTGCGTCACAGCTCTGACCGCCGCCTCTGTGAGTTGCCCAGCAACCTCTGTGGACTGAGGGCCGATGGTTGATTCGTTTGTTCATAAAAGGTTGTGGCCAAGTACTGCACAAGGGTGGCCAAATTCTGCTCTGGTGAAGGAATGCATTGCTGGTTCTGGTCACCGAGATCAGGCGGCACCCCAGGCCGGGTTAGGCAATTATATGAACGCGCGGAGTTTTTTTAAATATCCGATGAAGAATTGCGCGGCACCGGAATTCGTACCCCAGTCTTCTTACACGCCAGGCCGATGCTCTGCCTCTACGCCATCGCTGCATCCTAACGCTGCGGCATAAAAATTCAATGCAATTCCACCTGCCCAACGTGGCGCTCCTTATGAGCCTTATGAGAGCTCGGGAAGAGAAACAGAGCTCTCACGCAACCCACACGTAACTGTGTTCAAAAAAGCCAGTTGCAAGGGTAGACGCGCATCGCTTACTGGGGCACCACTGCTATGAGGACCCAGCGCGACCTATGAATGCCGTTGATTAAAAATCTGAGGATCCAGAAAAATTTCGAAGTCGGGCCAGCGAATAAAATAGATTAAGGCGGATTAGTTTGGAAAAGGGGGAGAACCAAGGTGGATTATGGGCTATCGTTCATAGGGGTTCAAGTTCCCAAAGTGACCCAGGTTATGAGAGGCGCCGTAGTAAAGCGCTCGAGAAATTTTTACCACCTGGGGTTTCTTAACGTGCATTGAAATCGCACAGCACAACGGCCGCTAGAATTTTACCTCAGTCTGAATCCGCCCGCCGCGGCCTATTTCGAACCCCGTATTTCGGGTAACCAGCCACGCGCCATAAGCACTGGCTAAAAAGGTGGATTAGTGGGTAGGATTAGTATAATCTTCTGTCAAAACCCAATACTAGGTACTTGAAAATTCAAATGTGATGACTCATGTATTCCAAATAAGGGCAATGGAACCAGTTTCGACTGGAGGTTTGGCGGAAGAGTCGCAAGAGCTTTAAACACTCTTTGTAGACAATATAGCAGCTAACTGAAATGCCGTCGCATTTGATTCTTTAGGGACGTCGTTAAGAATTTCCACATGTTTTTCAATTGAAACCACAAATCTTAAGTCGCAAAATTCCAACAAAATCTCGTTCTGAACCTTTGACACACCGAAAAATTTTGCGCCTGCCATTGTCTGCCTACCTTTCTGTCTTTCATCTTGGTTTCATATCTCTCTTTCATAGTGGTTTTTGTGCACTTTTATTAGGGTCTTTATTTTTGTATTTCTTCTATAGATTATTTATAGAAAAATTAAATGGTTGTTTGTTACTATTGACACAGGTTTTCCTTCTTTCGTAACGAGCAAAGCTTTGCAACAGCCGCGGCTTCTGTGGTGACGTATAATTGTACCGGCATGAAACGATAGATGTCGATTAGCATACGCATCTTTAGATAATGTTGAAGAATTCATTGTATGCATATCCTTAATAGGAAGAGAATTGCCGATGACCACTCGGAACGTGTATTTAAGCTATGGAAGCGGTTTTTGTTGAAAGAAGTTCTTGTAAAGAGAGCGACACTGGTAAAATTGCTTTCAAGATGACAAAATATCATTGCTTAATGATGGATGCTTTAGTAGTAGTTAAAATAAATGCTTCTTATGGAAATAGGAAATTGCTTGAAACATGCTCGTCTAGGTTTGAAGCGTTTTCAGCGCAGCAAGAGTTGAAAGCTTCGAGGCAATCTTTAAGCCATTGCTCGGACGTTAAAAGAGGGCCTCTTAAAGAGGGCCTCGAATCAGGCAGTCTTGAAGCCAAATGTATATAAGAGAGTGCTCTCAAGGCTTCCGTCCTCACCGCATGATCAGGTTCCTGTGTGGCTTTAGCGATAACAGAGGACGCACTATGTCCGCCGCTGTGGACGAGGTGAACACTTTCAAGGCTCGGGTACAATAGACATAAATACCCCGGAAAGCATAGCATTGGACAGCCGCCGCCGTAGCTGGGTTGGTGGAGCAACGGACGCGAAATTCGGAGATGGTGGGTTCGGATACCATTGGCGACATGTGGTTGTTTTTCTTCTGCTTTCATATCAATTATATACATGCCACAAAATAATTACCACCTTCCAAGTAATTCCAGAAATATAAAAAAACATCCCCTAAGCTCCCTGTTTTTGCTGGCTGGCTTCGTCATGTATGTCATAACGAGCATCTCTCTTCCTTAAGCTTGTCGGGTAAAATACATAAGGCGTAACTTGTACCGCCTAAGCACACGCACAGAAGGAAGTAGACAACGCGGGCGAAAAGTTTCAAGTCATTTTCTTCATTCCTGTTGCAGGTTTTTGTAACGAAATTGCAGCAGAGAGAGAAAGAGAAAGAGAAGAATTGAAAGGTGGGGAGGTCAGCGCAGGCAATGCCCCGTAGGCTATACCCTACACGCAGGGAGAGGAACACAGAAAAAAAGAGCGGCAACGAAATGAGTGTTTCACTGCCCGTCGACCGGTATGACAAGGGGACAGAGAGCACATACTTAAAGCTTAAAATTTATAGTCGGGAACTCAACCCCGAGTCTTTTAAGAACTTCAGGAGCGCCTTCATCGCCGTCCTTCGTGATGAAGATTTCGTCCAAAGCCTCAGAGTCCTGCTTTCTGCAAAAGGACGAGAGCAGAAGCGGCAGAGTGTAGCAGCCAGGAAGGCTCGTGTAAATGAACAGAGACTTTTTCCCCTATAAATTAAGCGGAGTTCAAAGCGCACGAAGCGAATAAAACAGGCCGGAAAGGAGGTATCAACTGTGTTTATTCTGCTCCGCACGTGGCCCCAAGTAGCAGCGCGGGCGCATGTCACAAGCCGAGGCGGCACACCACCGCTCATGGTGATATTGCTGCAACAGGGCTTCTCCCCGCGGCGGAGAGGAAGGAAAATGGCAGTCAACAGCGCGGACCGAGTCAGTGGAAGAAGTGCCGCTTGAGATTTCGTGGTGGCGGGTTGAAAGAGAAACGTGCGCGATGTAAGCGGGTTTCACGCGGTCGATGGCAACGATTTCTTCTCGTCCATCGACGGACAGCTTCGGAGTTTGGTCACCCCGTTGCAGGACGGGATAAGGGCCATCGTAGAAAGGGGTGAGCGAAGGCTTGATGACGTCTCGACGCACAAAGACATGGGTGGACGTGGCAAGGTCTTTGCTCACGAAGACTTTGTGAGTCGATGGACGTGCGAGTACGGTTTGCAGGCTCCTGAAGAGCAGGCGTATTTGTTCAACGTAGGCAGGTGGAGAGATGTCCTCGTTGCGGGCCGAAGCGAAGAACTCGCCTGGCAAACGGATAGTCCCGTAGACCATTTCGGCCGCCGTGCACTGAAGATCTTATTTGAAGGTTGATCGAAAGCCGAGGAGCACTAAAGGAAGGGAATCGGGCCAAGAGGTGCGAGCTTCGCGTGCAAAAAGGGCAGCCTTCAGCTGTCGGTGTAAGCGTTCAACCTTGCCGCTCGCGGAGGGATGATACGCGGTGCTGTGAACATGGCGCACGCAGAGCAGAGATGACAGGGCGCGAAACAATCAAACTGGCGGCCAAAATCTTTCGTAAGTACAGTGGGGCAGCCGAAACGGGAAATGCATTCAATCAAATCAATCAAAGGAAGCTTTATTTCATAATTCACAAAAAAATTGTACAAAATATTTGGACCGATAGCCTACATGGCTAGTGTCCGGTCCAATACAAATCAAGTCATTTAGAAATTTAGGCAACCACTTAAATATGTAAAGTGAAAAAAAAAATGAAAACAGCGAATTAACACAGCAAAAGCATCCAGTGTCCGATCGCATGCAAAAACAAGGCATTTTGGCAAACGTACAAGGAAGGTATACATACACCGGCATTTTAAGAAACACAGAAACACAAAAAGGAAATCACATGATTACTTGATTATGCAAGAAATATAATTTAGAAGATAGTTTAAAATTTCTGGCAAGCTTTATTTCCAATGGCAATGTATTCCAGACTTTCGTCCCAATGAACTCGATTAATCTCTCACCGTATGTGTTGTGATGGATCGGAAGATTAAAATTACCATTAGCAGCATGTCTTGTGTTGCGAACAGGCAAAGTGAATAAGCTCATCGGGAGTGGAGAGTTAGTTGTTAACATGCAGTTTACTAGAAGGGAGATTTTATAGTCGCGTAGGGCGGAAAATTTTAGTACTCGAACTTCTTCAAACAGATTGTTACTTAGATGATGCAATGGAGAATATGTTATAATCCTTAGTGCTCCCTTCTGTAACCGTTGCAGAGGTGTGAGATAAGTTGAGTATGTGTGGCCCCATGATTCGCAGCAATAACTCATATGACAATGAACGAATGAGAAGTACAAGGTTCGTAATATGTGGCGAGGAAAGTATTGTCTAGCCTTAATAAGGACGTAGCAACCAAACGCAGCTTTATTACAAACGCTGTTCACTTGATTCTTCCAGTTAAGGTTATTGTCAAAGATAACACCAAGATATTTAAATGAAGGAACTGATTCGATTATACAATTGTTCAAGGAAATCCTAATATGGTTAAAGTCAACGTTTCTTCTTCTTGTATGGAAGACGACATATTTAGTTTTCGCAACGTTCAATGTTAATCTATTGTTACTGAACCAGTTGGAAACAGTCATTAAATCCTGCCTCATGTCGTCTTGCATCGCAGAAACCGATTTACCTGTGAATATGAGGGCCGTGTCGTCTGCATACATGAGAACCTGCGAAAGCGAGACTGAACCTGGAAGATCATTTATATAGATGGAAAACAGTAGAGGCCCCAGGACAGATCCTTGGGGTACTCCGCATTTTATATAGCTATATGTAGATTCAAGGTTGTTAATTACCACTTTCTGTTGTCGACCTGATAAGTAACTGGTGAAAAATTGCAGTGTGTCATCAACAATCCCATAGGCGGCTAGTTTCCTCAGTAATATTGGATGTGATACAGTGTCGAACGCCTTCTTCAGGTCTAAAAATATACCAATTGCGATTTCGTTTTTATTAAGAGCTGAATTTATCAACTGGGAAAGCGTTAGAACGGCTGTAGAGGTCGACCTGTTTGGGACGAAACCGTGCTGCTGGTGACAGATGATGTTATACTGACTAAGGAATATTTTTAGTTGAATGGCAATTAGTTTCTCAAAAAGAGTATTTAGAATGCTTAGTACAGATATTGGACGATAACTACTTGGGTTGTTTTCGTCTCCAGATTTATAAATAGGCACAACTTTCGCGATTTTTAGAATGTTTGGGTAGCAACTAGTCTCTATAGCATGGTTAAATATATGGCATAGTGGGTTGGACAGAATGTCGATATTATGCTTTAAAACTGCAGTCTGAATACTGTCGTGCCCAGCCGCTTTATTAACTGGCAGTGCGCTTATTACAGATGTAATTTCCTCGACAGTGACTGCATTTAAATTAAAATCGGTGTGGACAACTCTGGGTAGTGTAGTAGAGGCGGACTGAAAAGAGAACTGGTTTGCAAGAGATTCACCAACATTGGAGAAGTAGCTATTAAAGTCATTGACTACCTGTACGGAGGGGTCGTTAGGGGTAACGCGTTTCTTCGGTCCAATTCCTGTGACGTCCTTAACAATTTTCCAAACTTGTTTCGAGTCAAGGCCAGGTTTCGTGACTAACTTACTGTAATACATTTTTTTCGCTCTCCTCATCATCGTAACAGACTTATTCCTATAAATCTTGAATTGACCGTGATAATAATTGTTTGTTTTGTTTTGCTTTCATTTGTGATAAAAGGAGTCTTTTTTTCTTTAGAACCGCAAGTATATCATCAGTTATCCACGGGCACACAGCTTCTTCGTAGTTACGACGTGTGCATTCGCGCTTGGACTTCATTACGGCATTTGATACGCAGCGGATAAAATTTTCACACTCTATATTCACATCACTGTCGTACAATTTCACAAAATTAATGCTCTGCAAGAAGTTTCGAACGCAGGCGTAATTTACTCGAGTTCTTTTGTCTCTAGAATACGTTTTGCAATGCGGATATAAGTAAGTGCGTGGTAAACACATGAAAGTCGGACAGTGATCAGCAATAGCTATATCACAAACGCCAGCGCGTACAGTCATTTCATTGTTGCAGAACATATGATCAATAAGGGATGCAGATGTCTGTGTTATACGAGTAGGTGAGGAAATAACGTTTTTAAGGTTAAATGACTGCATGAGAAGCAGGTAGTCGCACTCGGAACATCCATCTTTTAAAAGATCGATGTTGAAATCACCGCATATAACAAGTGGAGTATTGGTTGTCATTAGTGGGTTGAAGATAGTTTCCATATCCGAGAGAAAGTCCTTTACGCTTGCGTTGGGAGGCCGGTATACCACACCAATGTTAAGACCACAGCCGAGGTGTACAAAAAGAGATTCGACAGACTGCTTACTACATGAGCTATCTTTTATAACCTGGTAATCAACACTATTCTTTATGAAAAGCGATACACCCCCACCGCGTGATTGGCGGCACCTTGGTAAAGATATCATGGCATATCCGGGTATTTCAGCGGTTTCATTTTCCTTTAACCATGTTTCTGTAATTGCAATAATGTCATAATGAAAGGAGAATTGTGATAAATAGGAAAGAAGAAGGTCTAAGTTTTTATGTATGCTGCGGATATTACAATGCAAAATAGATATGTTTTCCCTTTCTATCCAGGTTTGCTCGATTTGCTTTACACAAACAGCCATTGTGTTAGAGAACTTGTCGCAAGTCTTCTGCACTTGTCACGTGAAGAACATGTGAGTTTTCAACTTTGCGCATCAAAATTTTTCCGTCTGACACCCACGTGAACTTCCATTTTTTCTCTTTCTTTGCTTTCACCGCCATTCCCAGCAATACTTTATTAGCAGGACATAAGTGCTCATTCACAAAAACGGGCGTATTGCCTTCAAAACCCAACTGAGAAACATTAAGCCTTTGCTTCTTTGCAACTTTCAGAATTTTATCCCGCACTGAACGGGAAAAAAATTTGACAATTATGTTCTGTTCATCTTTTTTCTTTGTAGGTACACGATGAATAACTTCAATGTCAGACTCGACCACTTCAGTGTTCAGGCATCCAGAAATCGTTTTCATGGTGGAGCCGACAAAAGTGCATGCCACTTCACATGCCGTGATAACAGGAAGCAGAGAGGCTTCGGACCACCGTGTGTAGCGGTCAACACACGTAATGATGTATTGAAAACCTCTTGATGGAGGAAGAGGGCCAATAAAGTCGACGTGGACATGGTCGAAACGGCAGTCGACGGGGCGGGGAGGGTAGTGAGGCGTCCGCGTGTAGCGCGTTGTTTTGACACGCTCACATCGGAAGCACTCACGAGCCCAGTGACGCACACCTCGGTTGACGTTTGGCCAGACGAACCCAGACGTCACGAGCCGCTGCGTAGCACGAATGCCAGGATGGCTTCGTTGTTCAGCTGTTCGAAGGCTTGGAGGTGGAACTCTGTGGGTACAAAAGGCCGTAGAGAACCACTGGAAACGTCGCACACGACGGCGTCTGAGCAGAACCGCAGGGGAAGTGGCCATAAGGTCAGAGACCCAGGGCCAGCCTGGAGGGCTTGAAGCTCACTGTTTAACTCCTGTGCGGCAGCCAGCGCCGCGAAGTCAAGCGCGCCTGGTGCAAGGGCAGCGACGCAAGAGAGAACATCGGCGGCACAGTTCACAGGTCCTTTGATGTGTCAACTATTTACCGCAAATTCAGAATTAAAACTCGGGTTTCGTATCTGTTGTGCAGCGTATGAGCTTTGACTCATGCGAAAATCAAAAGTTAAGAGCACAGAAGAACCGGCTCCTTCCATTCGACGGAAGTGTCGAATGGCGAGATACACAGCTAGCAACTCACGGCTGAAAGTACTGTTGCGAGTTTCTGAGGGCTTGAGCTTCTGGGAGGAGAAATCCAGCGAGCACCAGCAGTCGCCCTAGAGCTGTTGCAGGACGGCGCCTGCATCTGAACGAGATGCGTCGGTGACTAGACGCAACGGGGCATCGGCCAGAGGGTGCATGAGCAGAGTAGCGTCTGCAAGGTTGCTCGCGGCCGCTTGGAAGGAGGTTTTGGCAGCTGACGTTCACTTGAGAAGAGCGTATCATTCGGTGACTAAGAGATCGGTGAGAAGCAGGGTAATGCGGGCAATGCCGGGAAAGAAACGTCGGTGCAAGTTTAGGAGGCCGAGGAACTCGCAAAGCTTGCGAGGCGACTTGGGGCCCTAAAAGTCGCCGATGACGCGCAGTTTGCTCACCAAAGAGCGAATTCCTCGCGCTTTTGCGTGATGGCCAAGGAACTCGATAGCATTAACGCCAAAAACTCACTTCGCCGGATTGATGACAGGGCCATGCTCTTCGAGGCGTGAAAAGAGCAGGCGCAGGTGTTCAGCGTGTTCTTCTGACGAAGACCTGGCAACCAGCAGATCATCGAGATACGCGAACACAAAACGCAGGCCACGAGTGACCTTGTTTATGAAGCGTTGAAATGTCTCAACAGCGTTTCGAAGACAAGGGGGCTTACGGGTGTACTCGAAGAGGCCAGACGGTGTTACAATGGCAGCCTAAGGGACGTTTGCAGACTGCACCGGGTTCTGAAGGTAGGCCTTCGCCAAGTCAGTTTTGAAAAATATGGTTATGCCATGCAAGTCGGCCGCAAAGTCGTGAATATGATGCAGAGGATATCAATCCGGGACAGTGCGAGCGTTGAGGGCACGATAGTCGCCGCAGGGTCGCCCATCGCCGGGGTTACGTTTCGGCACAATATGCAGCGCCGCAGACCAACTGCTGGACGACGGCCGAATGATGTCCTATTGCAGCAAATGGTTGAAGTCGCGGCGCGCAATGATGAGGCGGTCACCAGCACGGCGGCGCGGTAGGGAGAACACTGGTGGGCCCGTAGTGGCTATGTGGCGAGTGACGGTGTGACGGACGGGAAGCTCAAGGTTGCTGGGCCACGTGATAGCGGGAAAATCAGCTAGAATCGCAGCAAAGGCGGACGACGGCAGATGCGTAGCGGCTTGGAGGATGGTGGTGGCCATCGGGGTGAGGATGCCGTTTACAGACAAATGAGTCGTGTGGTGCACCAGTCGACGAGATCGAAGGTCGACAGCCAGGCCAAAAGTGGCGAGAAAGTCCGCCCCTAGGATGGCAAACTCTATATACGCGATAATGAAAATCCATCGGAATGTGCGGCGTAAGCCCAAATCGAGGGTGACAGCGCTGTCCGTAGGTAGCGATCTGGGAGGTGCTGACCGCCTGCAAAGGTGCTCCTTGCACAGCGCATTGCCGATCGAAGCGAAGCGGGAGGCAGGCACGACGGTGACCTGTGCACCGGTGTTCACGAGAAAACGGCATACCGAGGTCCTGTCGGTGATGTATAGTAGGCTGCTGGATGTAGAGCCAGAGTCGCCGGCTCCCATCAGTGACTCGCCGGCGCGTTCTCCAACCATAGTCAAGGCTGCCAACACTGGCGGGCAGCGGCGCCGCACTTGCGGTGGGACCAGCAGAACCCGTACCGGCTGGGTCCGATCGATGACTGTAACTGAAACGATGGCGCAACCGTTGGTGAGAGGAAAGCTGACAGCGATTAGGAATTGAAGCTCGCAGTGCGCCAACGGTGCTCAGGAGGTGGCCGATTTTAGCCTCGAGGCTTTACTGCTGGTCGACGAGAGTGGACGACGCGGAGGAAAGAATTGGAGCCACAGAAAGCGGGTCATATTTGTCCGAGACACGGTCAGCCAACTACGCGAGCTTCTCCAAGCTAACATCAACTGCTGCAGCCAGGACGACCGCGAGGTTCTAATGCAGGCGCTGAAGGAACACCTCGCGGAGTAGCGGGCTGTTTACATCCTGTGGGCGATCGCCGAGCAACTGTGGCATGCGATGAAAGAGCTGAGATGGTCGATGGTCGCCAAGGTCCCAACTGCTGAGCACCTGCTGCAGGCGGCTGCGCACTCAGATCGTCTTCCGGGCCAGGACCGTAGTCTTTAAGTGAACGTATGGGGAGGAAGGGTCGGGTGTCTTCGAAATGTCGTAAAACTCGTCTATTACCTCAGGGGAGAAAACCGACACAATGTGGAGACACTTCACGCGTTGTAAAGTGATGCGCCGAAGGTGGAACACAGCCTCCAGTTGCGCGAACCATACGGCCAGGATTCCGAGGCCAAAATGACGGCAGCTGAATGTGGACGCTGGCTATCTCCTCCGCAGCCGGTGTTTGAGCCGTGACCTTCGGTTTGGGCGCCGCAACCTCTGGCGGCGTTTTCCGCCCCCATCACGTCCAGGCTCACGAAACTGTAGAGAGACAGAGACTTAGTCCCCTACGAGTTAAACGAAGCCACAGGCGGTACAACAGGTTAATATTGTTGCCCGTCACTTCCCGTCACTGGTACGAGAACCACAAGCACACCCTTACATCGTAGAATACCTGCAAGACTCAGCTGCGAAACACTTTCGCGAACCAGCATCGCCGCCAACGCGAAGAGGACCTCCTGAAAACCAGGTTCCAGGGCCCCGACGAAACCGTCACTAGTTTCGTGGAAGACGTGTTGTGGCTTAGTGCCCGAGCCGACCCCCGAGCCACCGAGGAAAAGAAAGTGCGCTTTCTTATGCGAGGCGTCAAGTCCAACATTTTCGGCGGCCTCGTTCGGGATCCTCCCACAACCGTGGCCGAGTTGAAGTTGTCAGGGAGGAACTTCGGAAGTATCTGCCACCCACCGATTGCACATCTTTGTCTCCCCTCACAGAGGTCGTCCGAGAAGAAGTGCAACGTTCACATTATCTTCGCTTCCCCACCAGCCAGACGTCTACGCTGACGCCGATGCTCCACTCGTCGCTCAACTTGCGGAAGAAGCCCGACAGTTGGCCCGCCTTCGCTTCCAAGCCCACCAGCAATTCGATGCACGCCGATACAAACAAGGCCACCGTGATGTTCCGTTCAATCCTGGTGATCGAGTGTGGGTGTGGACTCCAATTCGACGCCGAGGTCTTAGCGAGAAGGTGCTGAAACGATACATTGGCCCGTACGAAGTGATTAGACGTATCGGTGAGTTAAATTATGAAGTGCTGCTGATCGTAACGCGGGCGTCCCGCCGCCCGCCTGCCTCAGAAGTTGTTCATGTAGCTCGCATGAAAGCGTACTGTGACCGCTCGGAGCACGTGACCTAACTCTTCGCGCTCTACACATGTTTTTGAGCCTTAATTTTGCCTTTCTGCGCATCGGGACGATGCGCCTTTCGGGAGGGGAGCAGTGTCGTCTGTGTTATTATTATTCCCTCATTTTGCACTTAACGTCATATTCAACCAGCGGGGTGCCGATCGACGGTGAAGAAGTAGAAGCTCGGCTGAACTCGCTCGTGAGCCCGGCCGCGACCGCTTGGCCTGTCTCTGGCGCCTGCTACTGTGGTCCTGGTCCCCCATCGTGCCTTCGACCCGTGACAATATCGCAGCGGGAGAGGCTGAATGGCATTTGAAGTTGAACTAAGGGGTCGAAGTGGTGCGAGCGTGGTGTCAAGCCACCAGGGGTAGACCACGGCTGTGCAGTCAAGTTAGGGGCGAGCAGTTGAAGGTGCCTTGCTGCGTCAACTCTTGTTAGCGGTATGTGCCAATGTTGGTTGCATCGTGAGCCGATCGAGCAGCATCGTCAGCTAAGGCGTCGCCACTATGGCCTGGTACCCACTGGAAGATGATTTCGTGACCCTCTACTGCCAGGTGGTGTATTTATTTATTTATTTATTTTTATTTATTCATTTATTTCAGTACCCTCAGGGCCCGAGGGCATTACAGAGGGGAGTGGGGTACAACAGACAAAATAACAAAGGAACAGCAGTAACAAGTAACACAAAAATGTGAACAAGAATATGGCTCGCGCAAATCAGTAGGTTACAGCAAATACAATCAAACAAATTAACAGTCATTTAACACGAAATTAAGAGCAAAGAATAAAAGTAAGTATAAAAGTAAGCATACCACGCAAACAAGCATACCACGCAGACCAGGTCGTTTGAACTACCACATAAGCTGAAAAGAATAAACGGCATGGCGCAAGAATTACATGTACTATGTTACCATCAAGTTAGTTAAAGCCGATTTAAACACAGAATGGTCACTTATTTCGACGACCGATCGGGGAAGGTGATTCCATTGTGCCGATGTGCTGGGGATGAATGAGTTGAAAAAGTGGTTTGTTTGGCATGAAAGAATACCAACTTTATGACGATGATCGATCCGAGCTCAAACTTAGCAAGGTGGCGTTATAAATTTTTTCTTAAGGATGGGGTTATCGTAGTAAATTTTATGGAAGAGACAAAGGCGGGATATATTTCTACGTTGCGACAGTAGCGGGAGTGATAAGCTTTTTCTCCGCTACAAGTTGTTCATGGTTGCTATGGCACAAGGGAAATTGAATACATTATAGGCCAGCTTGAGAATCACAGAAAACGACCCATTTTAGAGGTGATTGTTGACCGATGTACTTTACAGCCGCAAGAAGTGCGGCCAATTGTGCTGTAGCAGAGGTAGTCCTATGCGAAATTAGTTTATCAATTTTGGTCGGCCCCACAGGAACTACCACGGAGCAAGCAAAACAAGTAGAGGCTACCGAGCCATCCGTAGAGACGTGAGTGTCGTCCCATTATTCAAAGTGCAGCACGGACAGTGTTAGTTGCTTAAGGGCCGGTGTTGATAAATTTGGTTTCTTCGCTATTCCAGGAATAGCAAGGCACACATGGGTGCCGCCGATACTACATTAGAGAGGGAGGTCGTGGTGCTGAGGAGAACTGTTTTGGGACGGAAGATTGTTGCATTGATATTACCTTTGCAAATGCAGAATGTGGTCTCTGCAGAGGCACGGGCGCAAGGTGAAATGAAATTCCTGAAATATGAAGCACGTGTATTAACAAGGAGTCTAGGGCAATATACGTCGAAATCGGGTGGTATTTGGCGAGTACAGTGCTTCCCAGTGTTGATGAGCGCCGAGGTAGACCCAGGCATGTGCGAACGGTCTGACCTTGTACTGTCTGGAGGACATGGAAATTAGCCTTTCACGTGCTTGAAAGTACTATGTAATGTACCGCGACAATCCCAGAAGTAGTGCTTCATCATAAAGCCCGATCATTTTCCGCCTAGAAATCGGTGTAAGTGATCGATAGATTTACCTTTTTTATGTAGGGTGCAATGCGGGCTCCAGGATATATTGCGATAGATCAGAATCTCTAAGCAATGTTGAGATTAGTGATAAATGATGTGACCATCGATGCATACCGGATATGAAGTGCGTGTAAATGGAGTGGATATGCGCGTAAATGGGACTAGCGCACAGTATTCCGGGAAACACTGAGACCTTGCTTTTGGAGATAAAAAGTTGTTATCGTAGCCGCCCACTGATGTCTTACACGCACCTGGAGACGCATCACAGAGGAAGCCGAAATGCAGATGTCATCGGCGTAAATAGATATCTGGAACTTTTTTGGGAGGCTCTCTGGAAGTGCCAGATTAAAAAAGTAGTTCTACGACACCGCCCTGGGGACGCCACGGTATGTATAATGCGCAGGTGTCGAGCCATCTTCACACTGGATAAAAAATGATATTTTCGTCAAATAGCTCTGCATGCAAGCAAATATCCGGCCACCGATGCCCACAGTTTTCAGTGCATCAAAGATGGCTTCACGGGCCACGTTGTCGTAGGCATTCATCTTTAAGAAGCGCGAAACACAGGACGTAGAGGAAGAAACACAAGACGACAAGAGCGATATCCAACAGCTGAACTTTTATTTCTAGAAGGGTAAGTTATATAGGCACCAAAAGCAATAACCGAAAAAACACTCAGAAACCCAAATCAAAAAATCGCGCAAGTCCGTACAATCTTACGTGCACGCAGCGGGAGGTTAATCGCCTTATTTTAACAAAGCACACCAGAATTCTTAACACATGACATGCACCTGCTATCAACCTGTCGCCACACATTCCCTGAGAGCGTGAATCTCTTTTTCCACGAGATTGAAAGAAGGCGAAGTGACACATGTTTCAGACTCCTGCGTTATCAGAAACGCCTCAACTAACTCCCAGCAGGTCCGATCTGGGGGACTAAACAAGATATTTGTCCGCTCCAAATATGGGAAACAATCTTTACAATTCCGGCAGGGCACAGCAAGGTTCGACGAAACTGCCCCTTTTACTGATCTTCGATGTTCAAACAGCCGCTCGTTTATACAGCGGCCTGTCTGGCCGATGTACGTCTTGCCGCAGGAAAGCGGGATAGAATAAACCACTCCAGTGTCGCAGTCAACGAGCGGTTTTTTATGTGAAACTGTGCATCTGTTTCTCCCTCGGTCATCCCGGCCATCGAGCTTCTTCCTTACTGCACTACAGACTCTGCTCAGCTTATTCTTAGCTGTAAAAGTTACTTATACCCCGTATCTTGCCCCGACATTCTTCAACCGGTTAACATTCCATGGACCTACGGAATCCGGACTATTCTTGTTAGCGCGCCGTGTTGCGGTATGTCAGGTCCAGGAAACTGCTCCAGCAACAGCCGTGCAGGTAAGATGAATCATTGTCGGAAGCAAATAACGACAGATTCCTTCCTTTGGCGTTAATTCTGGCACTTTTCCCAGTAAACAGTGGGCGTTAAATTCGCCACTAATGATCTAAGGAGCACGGGTCGCCAATATGAAGTCCTTCAGCCTTTTGCAGTCCAATTCAGAGGAGGGTGCCACATATGCTGCAATCTGTGAGAATTCTAGCGTTCTTGTCTTGATTATGGAGCCCGCGTATTGATTGGCATTGTGAGGTGGAACTAGGCAGCAAGCGCAAGTCTTGTCTTTGCGGATGTATACTAAGACTTTGCTGCGCTCCGCCACATTTAAGGACGAAGAGAGATTCGTACCCGGAGATCCTTATAGCTTGAGATAAATTAGGCTCGCAGATGACCAATATCAGGATTAGTTTTTGAATACGTATTGACGCAAACTTGAGATTCGCGGTCTCAGGCCTCTTGCGTTCCACTGGAATATCGCGGTGCCTCTGATTTCTTCACAAAAAGCGGGAAGTTGTCCAGCCTTTGTGGTTTAAATTCACTGAAGCGCTGGACACAGGGAGTTCAGCACTAGTAAGACGCTTCGAGCAGTTGAGCATCGCACAGCCCGCGGGAGAGGTGGAATGGCGTCGACCACCGTCCTTAAGACCACGAGCGTTAGGCAGTCTTGCTCCGGGAGCCCGTCCTCAGTGGCTGATGTACTCAATGTTGGGAACTTACGCTGAGGTGCCTCAGAAAGACGTAATGGCGGAAGCGCTGGCCAAGAATTGAAACCTGATGACACCTGACCGACCTTGTCCGCAAAGAGCGGACGGATCACACTGGGACGACGTGGGACAGGAGGTGGATGATGGTGAGAAGGTGGCGCCACAGCAGCGCGTCGGCGCGGCTTTCATTGGCCGCTGCCTTTCTGGACTTCCTCTTCCGTCGGGTAAGTCTCCTGCGAAGGATCGCAGCGGCTTCGCGGTGCGTCGACTTGTCTCGGGCCATTTGCCTTAGGATAGCAAGCTCTTCTTTTAACCGCGGGCAATCTCTAGATGAGGAGTCATGGTGACCGCTCCAGCTTGACCCCCTTAGAACTTGTGCGTTGCATGTCTCAGCGGCATGAGGTGCGACAAAACTGGAGCACACACTTGTTTTAGCAGACTCCGCTAACATGGCTCAGTTTCATGCATTTCTTGCAATGTAGGGGCTTAGGTACAAATGGCCGTACATCGTGACGAATGGCCTACCTGCACATGTGACGGAAGGCTGTCGTCTTTGAAGACGATCTTCACCCAGCGAGATTTGCAAAGTTGTCAAACTCGGAGAATCACGGTGCCTTCATTTCCCGGCTTCACGAGTATGGGCAGGTCTTCTTTCGTTATAGCCTCGTCGAAGTCGTAGATGGCGCCAGAAAATCTGTCTCGCCGAGCGGGATTACTGTATGACACACACGCTTCCGAGTTCGGTGATGGCCCGCAGTTACTCGAGGGCAGACGCAGGATGATGTCAACAGCAACGACTTTTTTTTTGCGCGAGTTCACGCGAACAAGTTTAATTTCGTTTGGCACAAGGGCCTCAAGTTGCACAGAGAAAGCTTGCCTGTTAAGCCGCCTCATGTTGTCCTATTGATGCGCAGGCAGGATAAAATTGCACGTTTTGGTGCTTGGCCATTTGTCTTCACCGTGCACAGGCTCTAGGACGAGCTGGCTCGTCATAGTCTTCTTTTGGTCCTGCTATTGAGGAAGGTGTCGAATTCGCCTTCACCGCAGTCCTCGCAGAAGTACGGTATGGTGTCCTGGCTGTCGGCGCCACTCAGATGGCTGCAACGCTTACTCGTAGAACTCTAGAAGGTAGCCGCTTGTCTGATCGTATAGCCACAAGAATCAAGATCCATCACCGCATTACGGGGGACGGCGTCCCGCAGTACAGACGCAAAAAAACACTAAAAAACGCGGCAGATAGACAGAGAGCGTTTCAAGAGAATGAACATCGTCGTCTTCTCTCTACTGCAGCAGAATACAACAGAACTCCAGGAGGTTAATCACAGCCCGTGAGTGCATATGACAGAGCTTAATTTTTCTTGCCATTTTCAAGATACGCAACATCTTTTCTGATAGCGATATAGACGACACACTCACACAGTTTTGTTACAGTTTTTTATGCTTCTGGCTTTTACCATCTCATGCGTTAGTTGTTAATTATTCCTCCTTGTGGTTTTTCATTTCTTGCCAGTGTCTTGAAGCTCTACAAGACTTCCAGGGATGAACCAATGTCCCTGAACAGCTAACCTGAAAAGTGCGCATATTAGCATAATGTGGTATGTTTTGCTGCACGGCGGTACGAACTCTCACGGTGCTAAGAGTTGACTGCCATAGCACTAAATTTCACATTTGTCGCAACTGCTGCTTCAACTTCATTGTGAATTTGCCCCAATTTTTTTAGAATGGTCGGTCCATCAACCACCATATTTAGACTGCCTGCTAGCTCAGGTTGCAGGTATCCGCTGGGTTGTGAGAGCGTCGACATTTGCTTATGACGTTATTTTCTGAATTTTTATTACAATTTTTAGATGTTCTTTACTAAATTGATGCACTTAATTAATTTATATACATATATTTCGAGCAGAATTGTTCTGCTGCATCTTCGCTCATGTCCGAGGTTAAAAATCTGTTCACTAGAATCGCTCCGGGCACAATTTCTTCTTCTTGAAGGGCTAGATATGGCTTTATTGTCAGTGAAATGGTGCCGTATATTTTACTTCCGCAATGTTGTTCTTGTTATAAAGACTAGTTGGTCACAACCTGGTGTACAGTCTGTGGTGACGTCACATTGCCACGTAGCCTCTCTCGACCGATGATTAACGTATTTGCCACGTGCCGCTGTGGCAAGGTTGCGTGATATCACAAAGTCACGGACCTCTGTCGATCAATGAGCGATATGTTTGACATCAGACGGCAGATTTTGCTCTTGACAAGAGATATACTGCTATCAGAATAATTCTGGGAATTTAGATAATAACTAAAACGGTGAATTGATGGACAAACTGACGCGGAGACCCGGCAATTACAAATTTATGCGTTCAGTATATGTGCCATATATGCAATATATGTTGCTGCTGGTAGGATCAGTATAATTACGTCACCTGGAAGGAAAATGCTGCAATAGACATGGTTATTTTTGTTTGAAGAGATTACACATCTGGTGCCATGGTTCCCTCTGTTTCGCCACGTTGCTGTCGTCGGCCTTTGGTGTGTCACATCCTCATCATCAGCCTGACTACGCCCACTGCATGGCAAAGGCGTCTCCCATGTCTCTCCAATTAACCCGGTCCTTTGCCAGCTGCGGCCACCGTATCCCCGCAAACTTCTTTATCTCATCCGCGGACCTAACTTCTGCCGCCCCCTTCTACGCTTGCCTTCTCATGAAATCCACTCTGTTAACCTTTACGATTAGCGGTTATATTGCCTTCGAATTGCATGCCCTGCCCAAGCGATTAAAGGTAAAGCATCAAGGTAAAAACCTACACACTTGCATAAAACTGCCGATTGAGGCACGGCCACCTTTATGGCTGCTCTATTCTGTGTTCCGCCATCCGGCGATAGGGAACTTCGGAACCTGAATTCTAACCGGTGGGGCATGACCAGAATAAGATGCACAGTACAACTTCCCCTCAGCCAGGAACCGGCACAGTCGTTCACAGGCAGCGGTTGCTCTTTGTATTTGTTCTGTGGTAGTTCAGTGCCAGTGACAATCATACTTGGCCACAGCTCACCGCTTCTTGCGCGGTTCAACTTTTCTGTAATGCCAAAAGCTCTTGAAGGCTACTGTCCTGATACGTGGCGTTGGCGCCGGCGTACGCAGTCAGGAGGAGGATGTCAAGGATTCTGACATGTTTCTCAGCCGACAGCTGGATGTACATTTCGGCTTCCGATCTCGGCAAACAAAATACGGTCCAAAATGTTCAGTACTATTCCCCACTAGAGATACAAAGGTGCTAAATCATGATTGCGCGTTCGTTCTTCGGTACGATGCTCGACATGGATAGCCACGCGCAGTTGACCAAGTCTATATAAATAATTCACCATTTAATTTCTCAGTCGAGTGCTAAGTCACCACGAACATAAGTCACCACCTTCGCCCATCCGCTGCCATTGCGAACTAGGGACCCGTACGGGCCCCGAAACGTCTTTGTTTTTCCCTTTTTTTCTTTTTTGGCGAGTCTTCCTCTTCTTCTGTTATTACATTTAATTTCTTATATCCTTTAGTGTTTCATTTCTACAATTGGAATGGTCATGAGAAACAAGTGAACATGAGTCCATGCAATGAATATTAGAGAAAACCAGACCGCTCTTGGTGGAGATGACCTGGTTACACGACAAAAGAAAGGAAGACGCGGTCGCAAGGGCACCACTTTGAAAGGAAACAACCAAACGCAGCTGGATGTTGGCGGACAGAATCGCGAGAGGGGTGTCGTGAGGCTGGCCTGCCCTTTGTAATTGGCGGCATTTCCCAGCTTACCTGTCATAGTCGAGCACGGTGTGTATCCTGTGTGCGACCGTGAGCACGGTGCTATGGGCGAAGCTCTCCCTCAGCGTGGCCTGGATCAGGTTGTCCGTGTCTCCGTCCATCTGCGACGTGGCTTCGTCCAGCACAAGGATGCGCGGCCTCCGCAGCAGGGCGCGGGCCAGGCACACCAGCTGCCGCTGGCCCACGCTGCGAAGATGCGCCACAGGGTTCTCTGCCTCGCTCTGCCAAAAGCTCCTGCAGCTCATGCGGTAGCTGCTGGCACGGAGTGAGTTTTCGAGCATTGCGTTGACCCCTGTCCGCAGTGTGGTATTCGAGTAGCGACCGCTAAGCACGCTGCTGCTGTCGAACAGAAGTACCCTTCCTCGAGAAAGGTATTGCGCGATAGTTACGTCAAAGCGCGCGGCTACCGCGGGGGTGGCGGAAATTTATGTTCTTGCATTATATTGTAATCTTCACTCCTGATGAAGCCCCGCTGGTGCTGCAGTATGCGAAAATAACTAAGGGACATTTCTCCCGGCACTGCAGGAGGCGGCGCTACACCCCCAAAGCGTCACACTGCTAGCACCACCTAATGTGCAGAGTTAACTTATTTAATCCAGGAAGGAGTGGTTAAGAATCAGGTTCTGATGTCCGCGGTCGGAGGGGTAAATGTTGAATGATTGGGAAATTTTGATGATGAGTAATGACAAAGCTTCAATTACTCGTTACCGCCATAAAAGACTTCCGTGTCCTTTGCTGCAAAATTCCAATTGGCGTCCTCTTACAAGCTTGTCAAATGCGGGCAGGTAAGCTATATAAGTCATTTTATAGGGCGGTATGTCGTAAGGCGAAGAACTTCGGGAGTGTTCTCCACCAGTAGTTGCAATGGGCAGAGTACCCGCCACTATCACGATCACACCGACACACCAAGAAAATACAAAAAGGCTTCTGGAGCGTTCCCACTCTGTCTCTCCTTCTTTAACGACACCTAGACTTTCTAGTAACCACCTCGATGTCCTATATATCCGCCCGTAGAGCCTTCGATTATACTGCACAAACTCAATAAAGAAGTCAAAAATGGGAATCCCGCATGTAGTCAAGTCTTGTGGCGGCACGAGTCTGTACTGCCTTAAGCTATATAAGCACGAACGCTCCACAGCATGCCTTGGACTGGCGCCAGCGCCTAGAAGCTTTGATTTTCGGAGCCGAGACAATGCTTTTGGTATGTTTGCGGCGGCGAACGAAAGCTGGGCACAGTTCCATTTGAATTGTCATTCGTCTGTGTCTCACACGACGGGAAGCTGCGGCTGCGGTCTGACTCGCGCACAAGAAGCCCACCGCAGTTTGATTACATCAGCTGCGGAGAACACGCGAAGCTACATTGTCTCGACAAACCAGAATGTACGATCTCCCGATAAAGCGGGAAAATCTCGCGATAAAGCCTGGATAAAGCGGGAAGCCAGACAGAAACCTGGGAGAACACTTCGATGCCTGCTGTCACACAATAGAGAAATAAAAAGAACGTGAGCAGCTCTAGCTGTCAGATTTATTTATTCTCCAATCTTAGAAACACGACGCAACCACGTTTGCTAGAGCTGCTTTCCATATTCTTCATCTGTTTCCGGCGGTAGCTCTGAGACCGAACTCGAAAGGCGCGCGAGCTGTCGAGCGCCATGTCTGGTTGCCGACATAAGCTAGCTGCAACGTGAGTTCTGCTTGCGCGTGACACCGTAGCCACGAGTCAAACGAAATAAAATGAGCCCGTTCAACAGAGAAAAAAAAATTCATACAGAGCAGAGACTGAGTGAAAACTGGTCCCAGGAAATGGGCCACGGCTAAGCTTGCGCGCCCTCCGTTCATTGGCGCCACCTGAATGGGAGTGAGCAGCACGGGTGACGGGGCGCACGAAGGGAGAACGAAGCGTATAGACGTACGTCAGCGCGTGTGAGCGTGCTGCCTCTTTGTCACGGTGTAAGAATACGCAATTCTTACACTGCAGTCTTTGTTAATTCGCGCTGACTCTGGGTGTTCTTGCGTCTCTCTTGTTCTCCTGCGGGTTCAGACGACGACGAGGAGGGAAAGGTTTTTATTGCCAAACTACGCTGCATTTCAGGCAGTTGAGGCTGACCGTGCAGGCCGAGTCAGCCGGTCTCACGAGCTCCGCAGTTGGCTCTAGGGCCCTCCGGCAGCTGTGACGGAGCGGCTTCGCATTTGCTTCTAAACTGGGACACGACGTTGTTATGGTTTCTCACAGTGGCATGGCAGAGAAACGTTTTTTTAGCAAACTATACGCTGCACTGACCGAGCACGCCGGCCCTGCTGGACGGTGTCATAAACTATAGAGTCAGTGAATGCGTGCCTGCTCTTTCGACGCGGGTAGTTTTGTTTGACTCTTACGGGGACGTGCTCTTCTTAGATGTCGCCAATAATGCATAATTTTTTTTATTTCTTGTCGGTGGAGCGAAAATGGGCAAACGTGTTAAAGGCAAGTGTTCTGTCACAGTACCGGATTGCGCTTTTCAGGACCGCCGAAGAAAAGATAACACATAGGGACTAAAAGATCTAAAACCAGGAACACATGCGTCGAACATTCTGTCGTCTGCGCTATTTAACACACGCATTGCACCCCCGCATTTCTTCTGAGTCTGCCCAGGAAGCATTCTTTGAAAGTCCGGCTGGGAATCAGTGTTGTGGCTGCCCATTTATCAAACATTTGCTTCGAAAAAAAAAACCGCGTAGTGTGCAGTCGATCTCGCTCTTAGGGGCGGAGAATAACGTGGCAGAATGAAAGAATGCTTGAAATCATAAGGAAATATAATCTTGTAGTATTGTAGGTGGTGCATCGTGTTCCGTTCGCAAGGTTTGTAAAAGAAAGGTGTCCGTGTTCGCAATTTCGTTGCTTCACCGCTTTCGCGCGTTTCGCCTGTTCTCGCAGTTTTGGTACAAGGTTTATCAGAACGACACCTGCTCGTAATTCAGATTTAGTTCAGCGGACAATGCCCGGTGGGTGCAAAAACCACTGCTTTGTGCAGTGACGGACGGAAAAGAAGCTCGGAACGATCTCATGACGTGCTGGGCCAAATGGCGACGGCAACAGCTTCGTTCTTTTTTGTTTATATGGACCAAAAAAATGTTCATATCTCAAACCATCTGGTGCCTTTTCTGGATTGCCACAGTTTGAGAAAGGCTGTGGAGCAACTTCGTTGATAGCCCATCAAGAGTACACGAAATCTAATTTATTTTCCTTTTCCTGGACCGATAATAAATAAAAAAGAAATTGAAGACAGTATAGAACAGAAAAAAATTCGCGACCAGGGCGCGGCAGGACGCAGCCCATGCTAGCTTTGAAAATGCGAGCGCCTTAAACGGAAAACGGAAGTTGACCCCAGCTTACTCACAAGCCGCTTGATGCGCTGCAGCCAACTGAGTCTTATGAGAGCGTCCGGTCTTTATGAAACTTGTTCTCTATGACGTCGGCAGGGCGCCCTCTCACCGTCAGTCAGACACAGGCGACAGGCAAGTAAAATTTAACTCCACTCCAGATATCGTCAGCTGCGGCAAGCACAACGACAACATTTACTCCAGCCGACAACGCTTCGGGGCGCTGACATCAGTCCGTCCAAGCCAGGCTGTCGAGCGTTCGTGTTAAGCGTACTGACGGCGGCATTGTGGGAAATCTCGACATGCACAGGGCTCCTTAATTTGCGATGAAATGCTCCTGGCTTACCCTGTGCCCTGAAAAAAATTCGAAGCCTGAAGAATATTTTGACCTGGTCTAGAGTCCTAGGAATGCAACAAATCAACGGGCTCAAAAGAGACGAAACAGAGATGAAGGAATCTGCTCCGCAATTGAGGTGAGTATCCAGGCAGAAAACGGTAACGGAGATAAACACCAATTGTTCGAGTGGTTCCCCTGTGGTTCAAGAAACAATTTTTTTGAGTGCTTGCAGACAGATTTCAGCATTTAGTCTTCTGGACAGATTAAAGGGACACTGAGGAGAACTGTATCAAATTTTTTTTCTGAGCAAAATCTGATAGTTCGGCATTTCATGGCCTTGTTGCAGCTTGTCCGGGAGCGAAAGATGCATTTATTTAAAACAAATTTCGATTCCAAGTTGAAAAAGTTTTTCCCGCCGCTCCGATTCATCCTTGCGAACTCTTATGACGTCACAGGACGGAGTGACGTGAACGTGACATAAACGGAGACTCCGTGATTTCTGGCGGCTAGCGGTGCAGCCTAGCAGCTGCCGAAATGAAAGCTACCGCCGCCGCACGTTGAAGGCATCTATCGGGGCTCGCTACCGTCGCTTCATTTACGTTTGCACCGGCGTCTCGCCAGCGTTACGATGGATCCCGTTCCCGAACCCGACGACGTAGCTATCGGAAAATCTCCGGCATGTATTTCAGCGATCTCAGCCCCACAGAGCGTGCGATGGTTTTGAGGGAGCACGGTTAGGTTAGGCGCCGGCGGGTCGTTTCCACTTTTTTTAGTGAGCAGCCGTTGCAAACTAAATATCATAACCCCAGTGCGGGAAGTCGCTAGGCGCCAGGACAAGGTCGGCGCATTGCGCCCATCGGAGGCTGGCCGGGGCTTTGGGGCCAGCGGATTGTGATTCCTTGAACGGCGCGGTTGCACGTTGCAGCAGGCGGCGTCGAGGTCTCCCACAGTTGTAATGTCCAAGTTATTTATTTATTTCTTTTGCCACAAAAAAACGTATGGGTGCTCAAGGGCGGTCGCGTTTAAAGTTGGAGGCTTGAAACTAAAGCCGGCGCACGACGCTTCAACGGCTTCCGCTAGGTCCAATGGGTCCACTGGATCGGGCTCTTTCGCCCACTTGCATGTACCTTCAGATATGCACTGTGAATGGATTAAATTAGCCGAGAGCTCGAAAAGAACAGCTCCGCCCAACTGCCGAAGCTATTGAATTACGTCACAACGCGCACTTTGCTGCGGAGCCGAATCAGTCTGGCCGGGCAGGCGGCGGCTGCCGCACTCGGCGCGAAATAGAGACATGCTCTATGTCTCCTCCAGTGCGGTCAGAGTGCGCCGAAACCGCCGAACGCGTCGGCGGTCAAGCGCAGTTAGAGTATAGAGGGTCCCGCTTTGGCCGACGTGACGTCGCCGTGCAGCGCGCGCGCGCGCGTTACGCCGGAGCATAAACGCGCCTTAACAGAGCCTGCACTTAGCCGCTAGCCAATGTATTCGGTGGCGGCATCAATGGGAGACACTGAAACCCCTCACCCACTCACGGAATAAAAAAAAATCCTGTGCCGAGGTTCAGAATCGAACCAGGGCCTTTGGCGCTTGAGGCGGAGGCGCTACCACTCCGCCACGACGGCTCAAAGTAGAACTGTCAATAAAGGCGCATCTAGTGAATGCACTGCTCCGATGCCGAAATCTCCGCGCTTTCGCTACGTATATCCTGGCCTAACAGACCTAAGCCATCAGCAACTTTTCTGAACTGCCTTGTACCTTGTCTCCCGTCCCTAATAAACGATTTCCGTTAAGTAGCTTGAAATTGACTGGCACAGCCGGGAATGTTTCGCCGGGCGAGCGTGCGAAGACACAAGTGCTGCCTTGTACGATTACCGCCCATCGTGCCATCATAGTTTTTCATCGACCATGGCGATCATCTGACATGCCTAATAGGCACCTTCAAAGGTTAACTAGCACTTGAAGCGGTACCTGGAGTTCCTCTGCTGTTCGGCGCTTGTAACTCGAGGCGCGTCAAAAACAAAACCACGAGGCACGCAAAGCTCATAGACGCGAAGCGCCATAACAAATCGAAATTCTCCTGGCAACCTGTGGCGCCGCCAAGCATCGGTTTTCTTTGCTTCCAACCTTCAGGTTGTCTTTTGTCTGCCTTCCTTGCGTGATAAAAGTGCACTGTCAGTTTTAAAACAAAACTTACTTCAATATTGAACCTCGCAACCTTCCTTTGTCAGCCTCAGAGATTCGCGAAGCCATGTAGGAAGGAAAATTCCACCAAGGTGGCGTCTCTTGTCCTATGACGTCATCAACCTTGTACTTGCGAGATTGGCCTGTGGCGGCGATACCTATATTTTGGTTCTTGTTATTTGCTACCTCACAAGAGCTTTGTTCTCAGTAAGAGCGGCGTTTTTGTTATCAGGAGCTGGCATTCTATCAATACAAGCCAACTTAAATTTCTCCTCAGTGCCCCTTTAAAAAGGAGGCAAACATGCAAAAGAACAACTAAAAATCATTTTTTCCGCACTTTTGCGAATCCAAAAGACGCGTCGCCGCTTAACACAACAAGCCAGTCTTGAAGACTAAACGATGCACGTGCAGTTCTCCAACGGCAAACGTATCGGAAAGCAGAGACAGCGCAGCACCTTAGTCGCTCGCCTCCTGGTCCCGTGCGCAGCAACAGCCCGTCAGGGTGTAGGCGCACGAAGTGCGCCATGTGCGCCTGCTGCAGCACCCGCCACAGCTCCTGGTCCGAGTGACGCTCGCGAGGGTCCAGGTTACCGCGCAGGGTGCCGTCCACGAGACACGGGTCCTGGGAGGGAGAAAAACCAATAACGCCTCACTGTACTTCGTATCCTTATCATCAGCAGCCTGACTACGCCTACTGCCGGGAAAGTCCTCTCTAATTAACGCTGTCCCTTGCCAAGCTGCAGCCACCCACCTAACTTTCTGCCACCCCCTGCTACCCTTGACCTCCTCTTGGAATTCACTCTTTAATCCTCAAGGACCAGCAGTTATCCTTCCTTCGCATTACATGCCCTGCCAAAGCCCATTTCTTCCTCTTGATTTCGACTAGAATGTCATTAACCCGCGTTTGTTCCCTCACATTCCCTGCCGAATATATGCGCTGCACCGAAATCCTCAATTTCTCTACGGTCCTTCTAACTGTTAACACGATAAAGTGCTTCTTCTTGAACAGAAAGAGTATAAACTGCGCGAACAAGACGGGACGAGAGGCACACAAAGCGACAGACAAAGCGTAGACTTCAAACTGATTTTATTTGTGAAAAACACATTGTTAATAAGGCCAGAGAATATAAGAAAAATAAGAAAAACACTATCACCATAGGGTTCAACGATAGAAACATCAACAGAAATTTACAGGTTAATCAGATCCGATGTGAACACGAACGTGTCCTAAAAACTCTAGCTCTGGTGTCGATAGCGACAGCCAGGGTGAGCTAACGCAGTCGTCACCCCTTTTGGCTATCAGAGAAGCTTCGATAACCTCCCTTTCAGTTTTGCTGCGTGCATAGGAGAGGAAAGCAGTTTTGTCTAGGAAGGGAACGCAGTTGCGGCTGTCACAGTTTTTGCAGTGTAATGGCAGATTGCTGCCTGTGCCGGTGAGCATGGATCGTCTATGTTCCAGGGCTCGCTCAATGAAGCACCGGCCAGTTTGGCCGATGTAAACCCGCCCGCAAGATAGAGGTATCTGGTAGATAACCTCGGAGGCACACTTGGTGAACTTGGTCTCATGATTCTTCTTGCAAGGCCTGCGTTCCGATCTTGTTTCTTTTTTTCTCTTCCGAGAGCATGAGGCAAACTTTTTTCAACTTACAAGGCGCAGAAAACACTACTTTTATTCCATATTTGAATGCCACCTTCTTGATTCTGTCGGAAAGGCAGTGAAAATATGGCATGACGAAGGGAGGTGTCCTGTCTGCACTTGGATCTTTCCTTATTGCTTTTTTCATCCTCTGAAGAAGGCACTCACATGAGCTGCGAATTACTTCCTGAGGGTAGCCCGCGGATTCAAGTCGCTTGACTTGATTATGGAAACTAGATGAAAGAGAGTGAACACATGACTTATGAAGGGCAGACAAACACATGATAATGCTACGCTTCACTAACTTCGAATGAGCACTTTTATAAGGTAGGAGGCTTTTGTTGGACCTGGGACTGTAAGCCCAGCAGACATGAACATCAGAAAAATGCAATTTTAAATCTAGATACTGAATGCGGTTGTCCCTTGTTACTTCATGAGTAAAACGGAGTCCTTGCCCTTCAGAGGAGAAGGTGGCGAGAATGCTAGCAACCGTGTTGTCAAGGTCAAGATTAGTACTGTAATCTAATATCACAAGATAGCCGTCAACATAACGAAACGTGGAACACCGGATGCTTTGAAAGCTCTAGTTTCAGGCGCCTGTCAACGGAAGCCAAAAATATGTCGCACAAAACAGAAGCTACAGAAGAACCGATACAAATGCCAGACTTTAGAACATAAAATTGCCCGTCATGAAAGCTAGCGGTAGAGTTAAGAGGAAACTGCAAAAGTTCTAGGAACTGCTCTGTGCTAATGCCAGCAGTATTCTGGAAGTCAACTTCACCATGTTCGTCAATACTGTCTCTGATTGCTTTGAATAAACCATCATGAGGCACGGAGTAAAACAAATATTCTACGTCGATGAAAAAGGCCGTAGAAGATAACGGAATTCCGTCTTCCAGGTCTTTTACCAGGTGCTTCGAGCTGCGAATGAGGTAAGGATCACCGCCTGCAAGTTTGTCCAGGTGTGATTTTAGAAAGGATCCCACAATGTGTTGTCAGCTGCCTCTCTCCGAAATAATAGCGCGAAGTGGGCAATCCATGTTGTGTGTTTTACCGGTGAAAAACATCTCCAAAGAGTCCCTCTCGGCTTTTGAGACCGAAAGCGCGACAGAACTAAGGTTCATTTTCTTAAGGAACCTGGTAGCTTGCTTTCGCTGTATTTTCCCTTGGAATTCAATCGGATGAAAGGTCTTCAAAAGAGCTTCCCGTGCTTTTTCAGCAAACATTCCCTGTGGCCGGACAACGAAGCCGCCCTCCTTGTCCGCTTCCATTATTGAAAGGTCGTTGGCGCTCAGGAAGTTCACAAGTCTCTTCACTGGGGCCTTCCGTGAAGTGAAACGACTTACGTTTCGCAGTAAGCAGCCCACAGAGTCGTTGACAGCCGGTTCCTTGTCCTGTAGAGAGGCAAACGCACTCACACGGCGTACCATGGCTAGTAGTTCAGAACGTCCTGCTGATGGTTCGAAGCAAAACTTCGGTCCCTTTTGCAGCGTCTCCTTGATGTTACTAGGAAGGTCTATATTGCCCAGTATCGAGACGGAACCCTCTGTAAGTGTTGTTCGGAGTTTTGCCGGAAGCGTCAGACGCATTCTCTGCCAGAGAAACTCGGTCGTCTGCGCTGAAAGTTGCTTGTATTCTTGAAACCGTCTTGCGGCTACCCAATCGTTAGATTCTTGGAAGACGATGAACTTCATCCAGTCTGAATAGAGCCTCACTCGCCTCCAAGCTTCTGATTTCATCATCTTGCACATCCTGCGAGCGTGCCCGCTGGAAGGACCCGGGACGCCAGAGCCCCAGAAGTTGAGGTGGGACCATCTTCCTCCTGAGGTAGTAGGCCAGCACTCGCGACTGGCACGTAGACAGAGCGATCAGGTTCACAAAGAAGAGTGTTTGATCGTTGGTCTTGAGAGGTCTTCTTCTTCACGAGTTTTTTTTTGTTGATACTTAAAGGCTAAGCTATTTCAAGACCTTACCGTTCTGTGGCCGCTACAACGCACCTTTCCGAGGACCTCCACATCCTGCACGATACCAGGATGAGCGCATCATATGAAGTATATCTCGTTTTCAGTCTCGTCATTAGAGGTCTTGCACCGCTCCTTAATGTTTTCTCGTTTCCGGATGAATGTATTCATGATCGAAAATTATTGCTCTCTGCGAACACTACTAATAACTCCACCCTGCTATTCCTGGAGCCTATGCCATAGTCGCCTACCGCCTGGGCTCGTGCCTGCTTCTTGCCTACCTTCGCATTGAAGTCGCCGACCAGTACAGAGTACTGTGATTCTATTTTGTTCATTGTCGAGTCCACATCTTCACAGAAGCTTTCAACGATCTCGCCATCTTGGCTGGACGGAGGCGCGTAGGACTGCACCACCTTCAGCATGTGCCTCCTATTAAGCCTATTCACGATAGCTGCCACCCTCTGGAAAATAGAAAAGAACTCTTCTACGTTGCCAACTATATCCGGATTGATGACGAATACCACACCTCGCTCTAGTCTGTCTTCTAATCCACGATAGCACAGCACGTGGCCGGCCCTTCGTACTGTATGAGCCTCATCTGTCCTCGTAGCCTCATTAAGCTCTATGACATCGAATTCAATAGCCGCTGCTTACTCAAACAGCTATGCTGGCTATAGCCTCACTAGATAAGGCTGTAGCATTAAACGTTGCGAGGTGCAATTTTCAATTGCAGCCTGTGTCGTGCAAGAGATTCTTAGCACCCACCGCTACGCCACAGGTCTCAACTCCGCCTTGGTCAGCTTCTCCGCACCGCTGGGGACTGAGGGCCAAGTAGTTCACATATGTCTGCAGGATTACCCTTGAAGTGCAGGCACCCTCGTAGGAGGAGCTATTAGTGTTTAATACGCTACAGGCGCAGCTGGTGCATCACGTGTAGCGTCGGTGGTAGCCTCGTGTTTCCCCAGGACTCACATACTGCATTATTAATTGGTAAAAAAGGAGACTTAAAGGACTTGGAAAAATTACAAACTGGTCAGCTTACTTTACGTTGCCTACAATGTATTTACTAAGGTAATCGCAAATAGAATCAACAAAACCTTAGACTTCATTCAACCAAATGATCAGGCAGGCTTTCGTATCAATCAGGTAAGAGAGAAATACGGAGAATATAACACACCCCTGCATGCGGAATTGCCGAATCTCAGTGTAGAAGAGTCTTATGTGAAAATACTGGAAGCTATCTATAACGACTGCACAGCTACCATAGTCCTTTTAAATTCAGAAATAAAATTCTAATAAGGAAGGGAGTAAGGCAGAGTGACAATCTCACCAATGCTATTTACCGCCTATTTACAGGAGATGTTCCGAGGCCTGGACTGAAAACAGTTGGGGATAAGGGTTAATGGGGATACCTAAGTACTTTGCGATTCGGTTATGAGATAACCTTGCTAAGTCACTCAGGATGGGAGCTACAAAGCATGATCATTGAGCTACAGGCAGAGGAGAACGGTTGGTCTTAAAGTGAACATGCAGAAAATCAAAGTAATTTCAAACAGTCTCGCAAGAAAACAGCAGGTTACAATTGGTAGCGAGGTGTTGGAAGTGATAAGAGAATGCGTGCACTTAGGGCAAGTAGTGGTTCATGATCCAAATGATGATGGGTAAATAAATAGAAGAATGGGGAGAACTGCATATGGCAGGTTCTCTCAGATCACGACTGGCAGTTTACCAATATCTCTCAAGAGAAAAGTAATTAACAGCTGCATCTTACAGGCAATCACCTATAGGGCAGAAATGTGGAGGCTAGCTAAGAGTGTTCAGCTTAAGTTAAAGACCACGCAGCGATCTATGAAAAGAAAAATGATCGATGTAACGTTAACAAACCGGAAGCAGGCAGAATGGTTCAGGGAACAAACGTGGGTTAATGACATCAAAGTCGAAACCAAGGGGAATAAATCGGCTTGGGGAGGGCTTGTAATGCGAAGGAAAGATATCCCCTGGTCCTTGAGGGTAACTGAGTGGATTCCATGAGGATACATGCGCAGCAGGGGGCGGCAGAAACATAGACGGGCGGATTAGATTAAGCAGCTTGCGGGAATACGGTGGCCACAGCTGGCAAATGACAGGGTTGTAAGGAGAGCCATGCGTGAGGTGTTTGCCCTCCAGTGGGCGTAGTCAGGCCGATGATGATGATGATGATGACTTACGGGACAGAATTTGGGCGGCTAACAAAGACGCTTGGAAATAATTTGTGGTAAACTCAGCGATATATTGAACGTAAATCAGTAGGCGTGACGCCAAGACTATATTAGCGATGCATAGTCCACAGGGGAACAAAGACAAGTTAAAGTTCTGCGTCATTATGCTCCGTCCCCTAGTGCAAAATCCTCTCCCATTGCTATTTCTGTCCGGCACCAGTTCCAGCTAACGCATCATCGTAAACATCTAAATTGCATCCACCCAGCAGGCTCTCTCCCGCCGGGCGCAACGCTTACCTTCTCTTGGAAACCACCCTTTTACACTGACGGACAATTAATGAAAGTTCATTCGTAACACTTTACAATGCCCGTGCAAATTCCTTACGCCGCCTCGATAAATTACGGACCGATCAGCTCCCGCTGTCTTCTATACAAAATATTTTACTAAGGTAATCGCTAATAGAGTCAGGACCACCTGGGACTTCAATGATCCATATGATCTGGTAGGCTTTCGTAAAGGCTGGTCGACAAATAATCATATTCACACTATCTGTCAAGGGATAGAAAAATGGGCAGAATACAACCAACCCCTATATATAGCATTCATATATTACGAGAAAGCATTTGACTCATTAGAAATCTGAGAGGTCATGCAGGTATTACAAAATCAAGGTGTAGATAAGTCCTACGCAAAAATACTCGAAGATGTATATAACGGCTGCTCAGCTTCCTTGTACTCCATAAAACCGCAATAAAATAAATAAAAGACAGGCAGAGCAGAATGATGGGTCTAAGAATTAACATGCATAAAACCAAGGTAACGCTCAACACTCCCGGAAGCGAGCAGCAGCCTACAATTAGTAGCGATGCACTGGAGTTGGTAAGCAAGTACGTCTACTTAGAGCTGGTAGTGACCGCCGATCCGGATGGCGAGAGGGAAATCACTAGGAAGATAAGAATGAGGTCCAGCGCGTTTCGCCGATCTCTCAGATATGAAATTTTGTTTACCAGCTTCCTTCAATAGAAAGGTATAGAATAGCCGTATCTTAGCGGTACTCACCTATGGCGATGAAATGTGGAGGCTAACGAAAATGGTGCAGTTTAAGTTAAGGACAACGCAGCGAGATATGGAAAGAAAAATGGTAGGTGTAACATCAAATGACAGGAAGAGGGAAGATTGGGTCAGAGAAGGAATGGGGGTAATGACATTCTAGTCGAAATCAAGAAAAAAATTGGAAGGAGAATTAGGATAATACTTGACGCGAAATTTGCGTGCACCGCTGTCTGCTATGGCGGTGTGAGCGACCGGGTCCTCTTGAAGTACCGTGAACTCTAGGGTCTTCTCGGTTGTAGACGGTTTTTGCGACGTAAATAACGGCTTACGCGGACAATGTATTGCGAGGAGCACATTTAGCACTGCCCACCAACAGAGTGCAACTTGGAGTGACTGCGAGGAGGCAGCGTTTTGGCGCGTACTGCCGCAGACAAACCTCCCCCTCTCGTAGGCACTCTGCGTTCATGGAGCGCTGAGGAATGACGGCTTTACTTAGCGAGCGGCGGCACTTAAGTTCGATCGACGCGGCCAGTCTGGAGTGGAGCGCGCTCCGCTCCCATCCCTACCCTCCACTCGTGCTCGGTTGCACCTTCAACGGCGACGCTGCTCAGCCCACGAACGGGAGCCTAAGATCTGCGCTCTAAGAGAAATGGTATTGGGCAGGGCATGTAGTGCGGAGGCTAGGTAATGTTTAAGTAAAAGTAGTAAATTAGTAGGTAGTAACAGAAGGCTAGATAACCTTTAGGTAAAAGCAAAAAATAAGAGGAAGACACAAACAACAGGACTGGCGCTGTTTTTTTTTTTACTTACAGGTTCTGATGGCGACGAAATTGACACATATGATCACCGTATCTTGCACAGCCGCTTGAGAAAGGAAAGATCCCAACGTGGAAGAAATGTAATCTATCAAAATCTTGGTGTGGGCTAGTCGGTGGTTCATCTATAAGAAAAAGTAGCGGAGCGTGAAAAACAGGGAGAGAAGAGGAACACACCGACAACAGGACTGGCGCTGAACGGCACTATTTTTACCTGAAGTTGAACCTCCGACTACCCTACACCAAGATTTTGATAGATTGCATTTCTCCTACATTAGGCACTTTCCATCCTCAAGAGGCCGTACAAGATGCGGGTCAGCGCCAGCCTTGTTGTTTGTGTCTTTCTCTTTTTTCTCTGTTTTTTGAGCTGCACTACTTTTACTTAAATATGAACCACCGACTAGCTCACACTAAGGTTTTGCTAGGTAACCGATGGTCTTTAAGGGTAATGCATTGGGTACCAAGAGAAGGCAAGCGTAGCAGGGCGCGGCAGATAGTTAGGCTAGCCGATCAGATTAAGAAGTTTGAGGGGAGAAGGTGGCCGCAGCTGGCATAGGAGAGGGTTAATTATAGAGGTATGACAAAGGCGGTTGTGCTGTAGTGGACGTAGTCAAGCTACTGCTACTGCTGCTGATGGTGATTACCACTTGTTCCCCAACCTACTGTGCTCTCTGGACACTTTAACTTAATCGAACCACGTTCGTAAGTCCAGAAATGGCTGCACCATGACCGAGTAGCAGAAGATACAACTTTTGTATGCTTTTTCTTGATGGATGCTAAAATGATACCATTCATGACCTGAGAGTACCTACAAAATGCACTCTACCCAATTCTAATCCTATTTATTTCACTCTGCCGAGCCGGATCCGTTGTCACTGCTTGCCCGAAGTAGATACTGTCCCTTACCACTTCCAGGACTTCTCTACCTGTCGTAACCTGCTGTTCGCTTTCGAGAATGTGGACCACCGCTGCAGTTTCTTTTGACTTAATTTCTAGGTCCCAAGCAACCACTTGCCTGTCTGGGTTCTCAGTGATACTAAGCAAGTCATTGCCTGAATTAGCGCAAGGTTGTGTCGTCAATTCCTAAGTCTTCATCCTCGGAGCCCCTTCTTCGGTGTGCCACCTTGTTCCTTACAGAACGGTTGCATTCTATATACGGATGCAGCGCTGTCTACTATAGCAAGCTCTGGAGAGCTTGTCGGCCCTACCCAGCCTCATCTAAGGAGCCGCAAAGCTTGATCCACCGGGACACTCTCTTCCCTTGGCTTACAATTACGAGCCTATTTAGACGCCATCATATTTCTACCTGCTGTATGTTTAACTCATCAAGTCATTTTTTCAGAGGCTCCCATGAGGCACCTTAGTAAAGTCCGCAGTACACCATGTTCTCCAATCCATTCATGCTGCTTATTGTTTATACTCTGTGTTCATACGTATCCGTCGGCTTCGGGCTCACATCATTTTCAACGTCAGACCACGTTGATCCTCTTTCAAGTGCAACTAGCATCCCTGAGCGCGCCCCTACCGCCCACCATGCAAACCCTTCCTTATACATTTTGAATCCCTCCACACCACTCAAGCAGCGAAAACGCCCCTTCCTCCTTTGTGTAAGTGCCCGTGCAAGCTACCATTCGTTGCGCCCTTTCCTTCGCTACACTTTCACATGTGGAAAGGAGAAAGCTCGGAGCGGCGGCAGCGGAGCATCCCAGTGTTGTATTATACGGTCTAGACTCTATTGGTTTCAAGAAAAGGAAAGGCGCATAGCTGCCTGACGGTTCCTTTCCTCAAAATCAACGGAAGGTTAAGACTGCGAATAAGACAACACCGGGATCTAGACTGTTCAATTCGTCGCGTATATGCGGGCCCGGAGTTCGTAAAGTGTGCCGGGAACGCCATCGAACCGAATAGCGCAAGCGGAAGAAGCCCGAGTATGCACAAGAGTGTAGATACGTCATAACGTTTCTGTGAGGCTCCTAACCCGGCAGTCAGCTGTGAAACGTTAAAAACGGGTCCGCCACTCCAGAGACTGATGCCAATCAGCTGTCGCTGATTAATGCGCTGAGCCGGTCAGGTTAGGTGCACTAATATATTCTGTCTTTCTCAGTACAGAATATTTCACAATTTCACAGAGAGTTTCACAATTCGAAAGTGCCTCCCTCCTGAAGTACCACCGACCAACCAGCTCTCAGCGGCCCCTCTAGCTTTTCTTCGCTTGCCAATTTATTCATCCTACAGATTTTCCGTGTGTTTCTTGGCGCTTTCATATCCGTCTTTTCTGCGCTATTATTTTTTCCAAAAGCTATGCACCAGCTTGTCAGGCAACGTTTTGTTATAGAGCTTTTAGTTTTCGGCATCTCTAAGGAACCGAGAATTCAACTCTGTCCAGCTATTGCTGTCAGCAGAACTTTATTCTTTGACATTTCCTTGTGAGTTTAGCGCTTGTGAAGGCGCGAAGGATGCATTTATGGCTGAGGAAAGTTTGACTTTCTGTGAGAGCGCTCTTTATATCAGAACGCGTTACCCTACGGATACGGGCAAGGTTCAAGTTGTCCTCAAGGTCCCTTTAACAAACGAGATATCCGCATCCCGTTTCCATTAAATGGCGCACAAATAAAGCAAAAAGAGAATGTTCCTGATGCTACAGTCTCAATTCCAGCTTTAATTTTCCATTTTTGTCTTTCACTCTGCGCTTCTAAGCAGGATGAAAAAAGCCAAAGAGATCAGCAATTTTTAAGGGCAGCGATAAACACCGTCTTCCAAACTTTTGTCCTAGAAGGCAGTAATCAGTAGAGCTGAAAGTTTGTTTCGGCAAGCATGATCAACTAAGTGAGTCTCACTTTTGTTTTCGCAAACGTCGTTCAAAAAATGGGCTCTACTTTTAGAGAAAGATAACCTTGGAAAATGTTGACAACAAAAATCCAACGCTTGCAGTATTTGTCGATTTCAGTTAGGCATTCGAATTTTTGAACCACGATGTATTACTTTGGAAATTAGAAAAAAAAATATGACATCTGGGGAATGTGTCTGCCGATTCCTACTTAGACCAGCAAAAGCATGCACTTTTCTGGGACGAGAGGGCGTCGGCTAAAGGCGATAATACACTGCGGTGGTCCTCAAGGCAGCCTTTCAGATCCCTATCTTTATAACACTCAGTTTAATTCTAAACTTAATATGCAGTTATATATTTTGTATGCTGATGCCACAAATATCTCCCTACCCGGGGCTGCATCACTCGAGATGTCCAGACAACAATAGCTGTTTATTGCTGAACGTACAGTGCTTTTATAGCTGAAGCGGGTGTGAAAAACTATGCGCGTATCTTAATCTAGACAAGCACGACTAACGGCCATGCCAGGCATGGTGCGTTGCGTCATTCCTTATACAGGCTCTTCCTCCGATTACCTAGTAGATAGCGGCTGTTCCGTGCGAAATGCTCACCACATGTGATGCCAGCATATTATCCCAGTTGCAAACTCTAACAAATCTGAAGCCCCATTTGCCCTACCAGCAAACTTAAATTCAATGTAATCGACATTCTTCCAGCTTAAGCGGAAACCTTTAAGACACTGGGATAATGTGCCTGATGCATGCGTGCGCTGAGAATTTAACTTATCTAACAGAAAAAACTAGTGGCAGCCGTTGCGCCCTCTCTCATTGTGCCAGATTTATTTATTTGCTTATTTATCTATTTATTATTATTTCTGTTACCCTCTTCTCCTAGTGAGCATTATAGAAGAGAGTGGGACTAAGGAGGGGGAAGGGAAGAACAGGGCTGCATGACATTGTAAGTCATGAAGCCAAATGTGTTTTGACAATACAAATATCACGCAATAAAATAACACCAATAGCAAGCAAAACAAAGATTATACGCGAAAGAAGGAAATTATTTCATGTCAGAAGCGCCGGCAAAGGTAGAATCAGCACCTAAAAAGCAATAACGTTCAATATGTACTATGCAGGCAGTAGCACACGGTATTTTGTGTACCAGTAAAGCAAGAAACGAAGCCAATATGAAGTCGCGTACAAACCATAATGCGGTCGCCGGTAGGCAGAAGTATAGAGCTGGACCTGCCAGAAAATGATGCGCAATTTTTTTTAAGAATCAAGCGGTATTGCAATTTAAGAATCAAGCGGTATAGCTTTCCTTTAAAATCTTTGATACTGTCGGCTAGCACCAGTGTTCTAGGCAGGCAGTTCCACTCCGATGCTCTTTGAGGCATAAAGGAATATTGATAAAATACTGTTCGAAAGCGAGGTATTCCTATTTTACAAGAGTTACCGACACTTGATGAAGCATACGCCGGTGGCGTGATAAGTAAAATTTTCAGGGTTGGATTAGTGTGATAAATTTGACAGAAAAGGCATAATCAGGATATTTCTCAGTGCAGCGACAAAGGTTCTAGTGGTAATGTGTCTTTCATGACGGTTACGCCATAGTCGCAGAGAATGAAACTTGCGGCATGAATTTCAACTTATTCTGTAGAGCAGTGGTTAATAACTCCTTCCACGTTTAAAATTGTTTACCTAATACTCACAATTTCAGTCAAATTACTCCCAATTCGTTTGTGACATTACAACAGAAACGACAACGATTATCACCGGAGACAGGTACACTGCCCAAAGATCATACTTCTGTGTACATTTCAAAAATATCAGGGTCAATGATTTCTTTGAGTATCGTTTACTATACTGCATTGAGGTTTCCTCATCTGTTTTTCTTTTGTGTCGTGTCAAGGAAAACCAGCAGAAAGACTTGTTTTAAACAGCTGGCTGATGCAAGGACGCTTGCACGCACTAGTACATTTAGGTTAGATTCTGCGAAAATATCTGTTGAGTTTGATTACATTTGTATCTATTATTTGCTCTTAACCATTTACGTTTCATTTTCACCAATGATGCTCAGAATTCTTTCCTTTTTTTAGCTGTGGCATCCAGTGCTTTCCCGCGAGCTGCCTCTGTTTTCATGTTGTCTTTCATTTGCATATTTAGTTCGCGTGTACAGACTCATTGAAACTAAAAATTTGGATTTTCGCCTGTTGCAATAATAGATCAAAAATTATTGCGAACACGTTGTGGTAGTTCGAAAGGTTTTCAGCGTGAGCGCACCCATAATCCACTGGTGTCTTCGTCCATGTCTTTTCGTGTAGCTTTTTATGCTGTGATTATGATAATTCTACAAATCTGTGGCAGTGTTTCGCGTAGCAAGTGGAGAGATGAGGTCGCGTTCCCTCAACAACAAACTAAAAGAGCAGCCAAAGATGAAGGGAAAATGCGTCTCGCGGAAATATTTGGCAAGAGGTGTTGGGAAAGGACCAAATATTAAAACGCCTCAGTTAACTCATAACTTGCGAGTACACGTTAGGCTTAGCAACTGGATGCGTAATGTGATGGAAATATTTTCGAAAAGTCTTTAAATCATAGCCAAATGAAGTTGTTTTTTTCTGCATCGGGATACGGCGCGATCTTTCTTCGTCGATGTACTTCCGCCAAGCAGTAGAGCTGAAACTAAGAACCACGTGCGCCTTTACACATAGACAGTTCCGCAGCGATTCGCTGCGTCAGTCCTCAAACGAGGCTCACCTGTGGGATGACTGTGATGGCGGTACGCAGTGTCTGCAGCGGCACCGAGGCGACGTCGATGCCGTCGACCAGGATGCGGCCGCGGGTGGCCTTCAGCACTCGCAGCAGGGCCAGCACCATCGAGGATTTGCCGGCGCCAGTGCGGCCGACAACGCCCACCTGCGCCAGGACACACTAAGGTCTAGTTCGTTCTTTTTCTGATGATCTCATTTCTACCGCCGCATATTACTGAAAAAGCATTATTCGTCCCATCAAGAAAAGCCGGTGGCTTGTGTGTGTACTCGCCAGATCGTACAGAAAATCCCAGCGATGGCAAGAAAAATTGAAGCGGACACTTAAACTCCGCCTTAAGGATATGACACGATAGCGTTAATGAGTGAATTCCCGTACATCCGGATTGGTCATTATCACCTTTACATCGATATGTCCCTGGGAGTTCTCATACGATTCCTTGGGCATTGGTGCAGCGGTTAAGTAATGAGCCATTGGGACTGGTGGGTCTGGTGCCTGGTGGGTCTGGCGCGACCGATGTTGCTCTTCCCGAGCAACCTTTCCCGTGAACCATCAATTTAACCGCCACCTACCAGGGTGGTTGGTTTGTTTACGGTCCACTAGGTGGGTTTTAATGACCTCACAAGATCACGTGAGCGAGGTTGCTTCTTCGGTGGTGGCTGCCTGTGCTACCGTACGCCACCCTAATTGTAGTTAAAAACCACGACAACGCCGACACTAGATTTTCTGCGTGACGGGGCCTTTAACGCGATCGCGTCAAAACTAGAGTGACGTGAACAAGCGGCCGTGCGACGGACGCGGTAAGCCGAGCACCGTCCTTTTAGAAAATCCTGCACATGTCGTTCGTCTATACATGCTCGCCAATAGCCCACATCCCTATGGCGCGAGTTTTCTCAACACCATTCGTAGCAAAATTGTGACGAAATCGTTTGACGAACAGCCTTCCGGGTGGTGTCATGCGATTTCTCATTGGATATAGCTTAAATGTGGTACACAGTCACATAGCGAACAACGAATGGGAAAATTCAGAATCCCTGCCCACGTTTCAATAAGAGTACTGTCTTCGTCTGAGCCAATTAGGCGTTCATTGCTTGTGTTTTTTTCTGTTTTTGTGTTATTAATGTTCTAAACCAGCACGCACACAGTTGGTTGGACCCATACACTTTAGAACTAGTAATGGGTCCAAATGATAAACAAGCACCGCAATACTTTCAGACTTTATCATTGCAGGATACAATCAAAGCACACTTCAATAATGCATAGAAAAGCTCGAGAGCTGAACTACAAAACTATAAGGTATGGCTTCTTAGACCCAAACACAGTCAACTGTAAGCAAAACTTCTAAATCAAATCAAACAAACACCTTCATTCTTACATTTCAATGAAAATTAGCAAAAAATGTTTTAAAGATGCCAAAAACTTATTTTAATAATTTTCGTTCATTTGGGACTAACGAATAGCACCAAGAGCACCTTCACTTTGAGGATAAAGGCCCAGAGATGGGAAAGAGGATATGAAGTGGGAAGGGCGTTAAAGTGTCCTGGGTGAATATTGTCCAAGCAGGAAGGCTGTTAAAGAGGATTAATCGGTTTACCTGAATGGCAGCTCACCAATATACCACACGAGAAAAGTACATAAGGGAACAATTACTCATTGACATCCACCCGAGCACAGCCATACGGCTGGAAAAGAAAGCTATGCAGCTCTCTCAGAAACTTCGTAGTTAATGAAAAATTCGTCCTGGTGCGGGGTTCGAACCCGGGACCACCGCTTAACCGGAGCAGTCGCTCTACAAACTGAGCTAACCGGGACGCCAAGCTTATGGTAGGGCGGAACGAATTGATCAATAACTCGAAGTGGGAACAGTGTTGGTCAAATCTTTTTAGGCGAATCTTTAAAGTTGGTAGAGCGACTGCTCTGGTGAAGCAGTGGTCCCGGGTTCGAACCCCCGATCAGGCCGAATTTTTGTTTAACTACTAAGTTTTTGCGAGAGCTGTATAGCTTCCCTTTGCAGCGTATGGCTGCGCTCGGGTGGGTGGTATTGAGTAATTATTCACTAATTGCAAATCTACTTAACTTTGGGGGATTGCCCTAAAAATATTTTACCAGAAAAGTAAATAACAGCTGTTCCTTATCTCTAGGTATACCTATGGGGCAGAGACGTGGAGGCTGAAAGAAAGTGTTGGAGTTATGTTAATGAGGGCGCAGCGCTTTATGGAAAGAGAAATGATAGGTGTAACATTAAGAGACCGGATGAGGGCAGAGCGAGTCAGGGATCAAACACGGGTTAATGACACCCTAGTCGAAATCTAGGGGAAGAAATGTTTTGAGCACGACATGTAATGGAGGGCACGATAACTGATGGCCCATAATAGTAACAGAATGTATTCCAGGGGAAGGGAAGCGTAGCAGGGGGCGGCAGGAAGTTAGGTGGGCGGGAGAGATTAAGAAGTGTTTTCGGGATAAGATGGGCACAGCTGGTTCAGGACAGGGTTAATTTGAGAGATACATAAGAGGGCTTTGTCTTGCATTGGGCATCATCAGACTGGTGATGAAGTAGGATGTGTGGCCAAGTACTTCACCAGAATGGCCAAATCCTGTTCTGATGATGGAGTGCATGGTCGGTTCTGATCACTGAGATCAGGGCAGACCCCGGGCTTAGTTATGTAATTCCATCAACACACGATTTTTTCAATCCGCTGGAGAATTGCGCGGCACCGGGATTTGAACTCTCGTCCTCTGACACACGAGGCGGGGGCTGTACAGTACCTCTACGCCGACGCTACACTCTTGTTTTCCGAGATATGCTACGTATGTGTATCTTCTGCTCATTGAATATCTATGCCTCATTCGTTTCATTTGGCTCTGATAATAACATGCCGGCCTGGATTTTTGTGGGTGCTTTATCACTGATATTGCAGTATTTTAGTGTTGTTGCTTTTTCCGCCAAGCTCTTGCCGCTGCTGCGTGATACCACTATAGAATTCGGAGACTTTTGTCGAGGTCTCCTCGAGACAGCTTTTTCTTGCGCTTCCGATGTCTCATACACACTGTATGTGAGGTGTCGCAAAAAAATTTCAACTAAATTAAATTAAAGTTCTTAGAGCTATAAGCCTGGTGGCAATGTGACATTTGCTGCTGCCATATGAGGTTTTATAATCTTGAAAGGTGCAATTAATATCGCTGCTTCGCGTACACTCTCTCGCCACTCAAAAACCGCGTGGCTGTGAGAACGCTCCGCAAGAGTTCACGTTGTCCCGTGGCGCATTTCGAATGTGGCCTTCTTCGTAGTGTCCGCGCAGCGGCGCTCGCAGCTGCTCTAGCCGTACTCTATAGCGTGCAGAGCCTTCAGTGGCGCCGTGTTCCCAGCACAGACGGTAGGCAGAAGGGGCCACAAAGTCTCCGCAGCCAGGCAGAAACTTCTGCGCGGTACTCAGCAACGGTGATCCGCTACGATCCGCCTACTATAGGTTTCAACTTTCTACGGGAAAACTGGATAGTACATCATGTTCGCGCTACAGAGAAAAGGCGCTCTTGAAGGCGCTGGAGACGGCTCTACGCTTGACGGCCAGTAAGAAGTTCGATCGCCCTGCGTTTGCCCTGTTCCTTGCATGTTTAGAAATTGCCTTTGTTGTGCACAGTAACGGTTTATTTGAGTCATGGTACAGATAGCTCATCTGTCCTGAAATCTGGATTTCCTTTTCAAGCCGTAGTGTACGAACTGGATTCAGAGGATGGTGAACGACCCATCTAATTGATGACGCAGGTTCTTGCAGACACCGGCGAGGAGGAGAAGTGAGGCGGCTTGTCTGAGCGGCTGGCTGGCTCGCTCGTTTACGGTGTTTAACGTCCCGAATCGACTCAGGCTACGAGGGGCGCTGTTGTGGTTGAGAGAGAGCTCCGGATAAGTTCAACCATCTGGCGTTGTTTAACGTACACTGCCATAGCACAGTACATGGGCCTCTGTAGTTCAGCCGCTATTGAAATGCGACTGCCGCGTCCGCGATCAAACCCGTGTTATTCGGGACAGCAACCGAGCATCATAACCACTGAGCCATTGCGGCATCTCTAGGAATCTATTTTTCCGTGAAGCACTTCCGGCTTTTTTTCGAAGGACCACACTTTTGGATCTCGACTGACCACAGACCCCTGACTTCCGTGCTCGCGTCATGTATCATTTCCTATGCTCCCCGAAAAATGAGGAAGCTGGTATATATTTTTGCATTTATCAGCGGCAAGTCGATCGCAGTCGCCGATGCTCTTTCATGTGCAGAAATTCACACGACTGACGACGTACGGCTAGTCGTGGACTTCAAGGTCATGCCTATTGTCCACTGTAACGATGTGGAGCCACGCTAGCTTGGAACAGCCAGTGAAGGCTGCGACATTTCCATGGACGGCGAGCGGTCGCCCTCGACCCTACGTGCCTCACACTTACCGCCGGACCCTGCTCTCCTCCGCTCACACCGGCATTCGTGAAATCCAATGAAATCCGCCTTATCTCTGGCCTCGAATTGACATGGGTGGTCGTCGCTGTTCGCGTGCGTGCCTCAGATGTCAGCCGTCGACCACCTGTCTGCAAATCCTTTTTGCACATTGCCGTCCCCGGACAACCGCTTCAGCCCCCCGTACGTCGATACTGTTGGTCCATTACCTGCATCCCAGCAACATAATTGCCTCATGACATTTATCAACATTGTAGTGTCACCAGATGGCCTGAGGCGTTGCCCCTTTTGAACATCGCACTGGAGTCGATGACACGCAAGCTGATCACTCTCTGGACGGGCTGTAATGGTGTCGCTTCAGTGATTTCGACTGACAGTGGTCGTCAGTTCGAATTAGCAATATTAGGAAGCTTACCTTGCCTGCCCGGCTCCAACCACATCGAGACAACAGCTTAGAACCCGATATAAAAACATGTCAGCGAGCGCCTCCATCGACAATTGAAGGCGTAATTCACTCATGGCGCCGGCGTTCTTAGACCATGACGGATCGCCTATTCTTTCTGTTCTTCTAGGAATCCGCACCGCACTTATTAGTGACTAATCATCCTGCGACATGGATCTTACTTTCGGCACCAACTTGCGTCTACTAACCAAATTTTTCGAACCCTCTCCAACTGCATCTGATGACATAACCGACTAGGCCAGCCGTCAACACACCGCAACGAACGCTGTCGTGCCCATGTATAGTCTCTAAATATTACATATTGGATAAGGCGGTGCGGCCGTCTGTGCGAGTTTCTTAAAAGAGCCCTTCATCCAGCGTGGCAATGTAGGGAAGATAAGGTTTCTTATCATTTTGGCTAGTGTTATCCTTTTAACACAAGTGCGAATACAGGAATGTAAATTTTACCAAAAAATATAGTAAAAAAACTTTGTTTCAAAAATGAAAATACCGTATATTCAATTATGTGCATTGTAATTATCATCAACCTGACTACGCCCATTCAGGACAAAGGCCTCTCCCATATCTCTCCAATAAACCCTGTTTTTTGCCAGCTGCGTCCACTGTACCCCGCCAACTTAATCTCATGTGCCAGCCTATCGTTCTGCCGCGTTCTGCTACAATTCGAGTCCCATGGGATTCATCCTGTTACACTTAAGGACCATCGGTTCTCATCCATAAATGAGCAGGAAAGGAGATCGCAGTAAACGAGCAGTTAGACGGCGAGTTGAGCTAGTCGGTACATATTGACCATGAGCAACAGCGCAGCGACAATTGACAGATGAAGCAGACATGTCTACTTCCTCTCTACCTTCTCTCTGCGCTGTTATTCAGAGTCAGTAAACGAGCACCGAATTTGGCAGTGGTGAGAGGGGTTTCTATTCATCACGGAGCAGTGCTGAACAGGACAAGGACGCAGGAAAAAACACGGCTACACAGACGCTAGTGTCATCGTCGTCTTTTCAGCGCCCGTTTCCTGGTCTGCGCTGTTTAGTGATGAATTCTGCGCTGTTTAGTGATGAATCTTCCGTCTTTGCGAGCTTGATTTTTCATAAGCGTGGCTTTTTGGGCTTGTTAGCGCATGATCAAGCAAGAGACTATAGCACAGAGTAGACAGGACACAGAAGAAACGAACCCGAGCGCTCGTGTTGTTCGTTTCTTCTGTGTCATGTCTATTCTGCGCTATAGTCTCTTGCTTGATCATTTTTCATGTCGCCGAATATATCTCGTCGTTGAGAACATTTCTTTTTGCATTTAATAGACACACTTTTGAGGGGAAATATTCCTTGAAATAAAGTTTTGCGCTAGTGCACATTAGAAAGGTCTGTTTTGAAAGTGTAAAGAATAGAAGCGTTTCATTAGTGTCGTCCACGATGGCGGGTTTGCGCCTGATCGTGCCATGAGAAACATACCCGAATCCTCACCCTTCTATGAGAAAGTTGTTTGCGCATGCAACATGCCTGCGTTCAGCATGTCCTCGCGCTGGGCTTATGGATTTTGCGAATAAAAAGATGAATCAGAGAGCGGAAATTACCGGTCTTACCACTTAAGTGATCACCATGTTTATGATAAGTACAATATGGGAGTATTTTCATGAATTAATTATGAAGTGGAAGTCGCTTTTGAATGCAATATGCGGCCACCATTCCGCTTTGAAATGAAAACCGATGCAATCCTCGTCGAGTACGATGAAAACAAGCGGTGCTTGTCGAAGTAATTTCACCTTCTAAAAGACACCCGTCTGCGAGACTCCTACAAAAAATGTCAAGGAAGGTCACAGCAGCAGGTTGTTGAGATATAAGCTCACAATAAACTTTTTCTCTTCTTTCACCTTTCAGTGCTCGGGTTCTCAATAGACAAAGAAAGCGTCCTGCATAACTGGCTCTAAGCGATGGGACAAACGGACTTCAGGCCGAGCTGCACCACCACTGCGCTCCATTGCACCAGTCACTGCGCTCAGCTCATTTGAGTGAAGCTCCTTCGGGTGCTTCGTATCTCAAATAAAGTGCCTTCATAGTTGGATAACTACACCACCAAAAAGCACACAGAACAACGTTGAAAACGAACCACGAAAAGCAAGAATTCAATGCGAAGAACAGTCAACAAGCCCCCAAACGTCATTCCGAATCACGCCTTCCCGGCATGCATCAGTGGACGGAGTGCAGAGGCGCCACCCTTTCCTCTAGTTAATATTCGAAAACTAAATCGTCATGCCATCACGCAAACAGCAGTATTCTCGTCGTATCTGCGTCAGCCATTACGTTCATCGCTGCCTATATGTCTCCGTACGCCACGACGGTGTGCGCTCGCCCATGCAGCCACTGTACAATGGTCCCTTGAAAGTGCCTAAGCGTGCTTCCATAAGCCCTTCCTCCTGTTTTTCAACAGCCAGAAAGGTACCGTCTCCATTCATCATCTCCACACCTCGCACTTTGACTCCTACCACCTTCTCGAGAAGAGCGTCTACACCGAGGACCCCGCTCACAGGAATAACGTTTGGGGTCCTGCTCACATGGGCCTTTCGGGAAATACAGCAGCTGACGCCACCGCCCACGCGTTCTCGCGCTGGGTGTTCGCCTCCGATCCCGACGATCAGGAATTAGAATTCACTCCGGCTTACTCCTTCAAAGACGTTGTTTACTCTATTAATCTGGCCACGGCCTTTATCCCCACCCGCGTAAAGGTCCCTCAAAGGAGGAGGAGTGGCTTGTGCTCCGCCTGTATACTAATACTCTGCTGTGCCCGGCAGACCTCAAACACTTCGACGATTCTTTCGCGGACCGCTGTGCGCACTGTGCGGATAAGTCTTCTCACACCTACCACATGGTGCCAATCCAAGTCTGCTATGCTTAAAATCAATTGATGGGCGAGTTGGTACTTCATGCTTACATTCACAACGCAAAGAGAAACACGGACTTGAGGGGAGACACCACAAAGCGCCGACTTCAACAACGTTTATTGCTGCGCGCAGCGACTACATATAGCATACAGCGGGCATGCGCAGCAACGAAAAGGAAAATCATGTGAGACTGGTAGCAGCGCCAACCCGCAAAGGAAACACATCATCACAGGTACAAGGAAGACAACATAAAGCTAAAACCTAAAAGTCAGGACGCAAACAAGAACAAAAACTATGATACCCTAGTTGGAAATTCCTAAGACCCGACGTTCTTTATCACCTAACAACACCGAAGGGGTGCTGACGCAATAATCTCCTTTTTTGCAATCTCACCAGCCTCTGCTATCTCCCTGGCAGTTTTGCTGACATACTTATGAAGAACTGTTGTTTTTCCCAAAAAAGGACCACGTTCCTTACACTGTTGGCAATCACGGCAGTGTATGCCTAGATGACGGGATGCCCCGATGACACTATTGCTGTGTTCCATGAGCCTCTCGTTTAGACATCTGCCAGTTTGGCCTACGTAGGCTCGGCCGCAGGGCAAAGGTATAGAGTACACTACGTTTTTTGCGCACTCTACAAAAGGTTGCTGTGCCTAACAGTGCAGGAATCGCTGCCAGTAATGGTGGAATTTACCCTCTTGCACAGTTTCGACAGCTTCTCTGGTGCGGAAAACACCACATGCACACCTGCTCTTTTCCCTTTTTTTTTGAGCTGGTGGGCGACAGTGTGCATGTATGGTAGTACCGCCACATTTTTCTTCCAATTTGTGCCAGTCCCAACGGTGCCCGGCACTACTTCCCTGCTTTCTTTGAGCATGTTCTCGGCAACCGATAACAGGAGTGAACACGGGTAGCCATAGCCGCTCAACCGGGTCACCTGGCTAGAAAACGCATAATCCAGTCGATGCTCGCATTATTTCGTAAGAGCACTGCAAAAGCAAGATTTTACAATTTCCCGTTTGACTAGTTTCGAGTGGGCTGAACCAAAAGGAAGGACAGGTTTGTTTCCACGCCGTTCATAAGCTCAACACACATGGTCAGCAGAAAAATAAATGCCCAGATCAAGAAATCTGATGAATTCGTTCACAGTCTCTTCATGCGTCAGGATTAGTGGATGAAGGCATTCGGAAAACATATCAAAAATACTGAACATGCTAGCCTGATTGGACATATCCTGTGAGTTGGTAAAAACGAGAAAATGATCAACATATCTGAAAATGCCCGCAACACTGGAACCTTCACTTCTGCGTTTCAACTCTCGGTCCTGCTCCGCTAGAAAAACGTCGCTCAAAACAGGAGCAACGCAGGAGCCAATGCATATTCCGTTTTTTTTTTTTTTAGTGACGATGTTACCTTCCCAAACAGCGAATGTAGACTTGAGGTACGTTGAAAGCAATTCTAGACAGTTATTTACGGACAGACCACAACTGTTCTGAAACGGAATCACTCCGTGTCTGTCAATGCAGTTCCTCACACTGATCAACAGGTTGTCCTGAGGAATAGAATAATAAAGGTCTTTAATGTCGACTGAGAAAGCCGACAGGTTCGCCTTGGGCCTGTCCTTAAGAAATCGGATCACCTCGTCAGAGTTCTTCACCTTAAAAGGGTCGTCAATCGTAAGAACATTTAAGTTTTGCTGCAGAAACCTTGCAAGCGAGTTCTGCCATGTCCCATTCTCAGAAATAATTACCCGCAATGGGCAGTCCACTTTATGAGTTTTTGCAGCGAAGAAAAGTTCCAAGCCGAGCTTTTCCGCCTTGTCTATGGACTTAACAAGCTTATCCAAATTCATGGAGCGGCATAATCTTTTTGCCGCACTCTTTACACGCTCCAGACGTACCTCATTTCTTCTATCGAACACCGAGAACACCGCTTCCTCTGCTTTTGCTTTATACGTCTCCTCCGACAGCACCACAAAGCCTCCTTACTTGTCGCCGGTTAGAAGCGCTAAAGAATTATCTTGCAAGTAAGACAGTTCTCTGGATGGGCAATCTACGACACATGGGGCTTCACAACGAGAGACAACGTCCACACCCTCCGAAAGGCATCTCACACTCTCCGAGCCAGGAACAAGACTTGACACTTGCCTCACCATGGCGGACCTAAGTTCGCCGTGGAGCCAAAGAAGGCAGCCGCCGAACTGTGTCTTATTAGCGGGATAATTCTTTAGCGCTTCTAACCGGTGACAAGGAAGGAGGCTTTGTGGTGCTGTCGGAGGACACGTATAAACCAAAAGCAGAGGAAGCGGTGTTCTCGGTGTCTGATAGGAGAAATGAGGTACGTCTGGGGCGTGTAAAGAGGGCGGCAAAAAGATTATGCAGCTCCATGAATTTGGATAAGCTTGTTAAGTCCATAGACAAGGCGGAAAAGCTCGGATGGAACTTTTCTTCGCTGCAAAAACTCATAAAGTGGACTGCCCATTGCGGGTAATTATTTCTGAGAATGGGACATGGCAGAAGTCGCTTGCAAGGTTTCTGCAGCAAAACTTAAATGTTCTTACGATTAACGACCCTTTTAAGGTGAAGAACTCTGACGAGGTGATTCGATTTCTTAAGGACAGGCCAAAGGCGAACCTGTCGGCTTTTTCAGTCGACATTAAAGACCTTTATTATTCTATTCCTCAGGACCACCTGTTGATCAGTGTGAGGAACTGCATTGACAGACACGGAGTGATTCCGTTTCAGAACAGTTGTGGTCTGTCCGTAAATAACTTTCTAGAATTGCTTTCAACGTACCTCAAGTCTACATTCGCTGTTTGGGAAGGTAACATCGTCAGTAAAAAAAAAAAACGGAATATGCATTGGCTCCTGCGTTGCTCCTGTTTTGAGCGACGTTTTTCTAGCGGAGCAGGACCGAGAGTTGAAACGCAGAAGTGAAGGTTCCAGTGTTGCGGGCATTTTCAGATATGTTGATCATTTTCTCGTTTTTACCAACTCACAGGATATGTCCAATCAGGCTAGCATGTTCAGTATTTTTGATATGTTTTCCGAATGCCTTCATCCACTAATCCTGACGCATGAAGAGACTGTGAACGAATTCATCAGATTTCTTGATCTGGGCATTAATTTTTCTGCTGACCATGTGTGTTGGGCTTATGGACCGCGAGGAAACAAACCTGTCCTTCCTTTTGGTTCAGCCCACTCAAAACTAGTCAAACGGGAAATTGTAAAATCTTGCTTTTGTAGTGCTCTTACGAAATCATGCGAGCATCGACTGGATTATGCGTTTTCTAGCCAGGTGACCCGGTTGAGCGGCTATGGCTACCCGTGTTCACTCTTGTTGTCGGTTGCCGAGAACATGCTCAAAGAAAGCAGGGAAGTAGTGCCGGACACCGTTGGGACTGACACAAATTGGAAGAAAAATGTGGCGGTACTACCGTACATGCACACTGTCGCCCACCAGCTAAAAAAAATAGGGAAAAGAGCAGGTGTGCATGTGGTGTTTTCCGCACCAGAGAAGCTGTCGAAACTGTGCAAGAGGGTAAATTCCACTATTACTGGCAGCGATTCCTGCACTGTTAGGCACAGGCAACCTTTTGTAGAGTGCGCAAAAAACGTAGTGTAATCTATACCTTTGCCCTGCGGCCGAGCCTACGTTGGCCAAACTGGCAGATGTCTAAACGAGAGGCTCATGGAACGCAGCAATAGTGTCATCGGGACATCCCGTCATCTAGGCATACATTGCCGTGATTGCCAACAGTGTAAGGAACGTGGTCTTTTTTTGGGAAAAACAACAGTTCTTCATAAGTATGTCAGCAAAACTGCCAGGGAGATAGCAGAGGCTGGTGAGATTGCAGAAAAAGGAGATTATTGTGTCAGCACCCCTTCGGTGTTGTTAGGCGATAAAGAACGTCGGGTCTTAGGAATTTCCAACTAGGGTATCATGGTTTTTGCTCTTGTTTGCGTCCTGACTTTTAGGTTTTAGCTTTATGTTGTCTTCCTTGTACCTGTGATGATGTGTTTCCTTTGCGGGTTGGCGCTGCTACCAGTCTCACATGACTTTCCTTTTCGTTGCTGCGCATGCCCGCTGTATGCTATATGTAGTCGCTGCGCGCAGCAATAAACGTTGTTGAAGTCGGCGCTTTGTGGTGTCTCCCCTCAAGTCCGTGTTTGTCCTTGCGCTGTGAATGTAAGCAAGAAGTCTGTTATCTATCCCCGCCCCAACCGCATCCGGGAGGACTGGGAAGCCATCCTGCTCCGTTGCTGTGACCTACAGGCCCAAAAGGCCCTGGTTGAGCGCGCCCGGGCAGCGGCCTACGCCACTGGGGCCTCGTACTTAGGGACCTCACGTAGTGTTTATGAGGGCCGGCTCCATAAGCGTTGGTCGAGTCATACCTCCCTGCAACTACTTTTTTCGCGTCAATAAAAATCTTTCAGCACCACCACCGCCACTTGGCTACTGACGCCATCACCGCCAGCGCATTCACATCACAGATCGTCCGTGGCACCAGCATGAGCCGCGTGCGTTTCGCACCACCCCAACAATTTCTCGCTGTTCTGCGATTAAACGCGCTCATCTCTCTCTTGGCTTCTTCGCTACAACAGGAGCGGAGGGCGGTCTGTGGCGTGCTGCGCCTGTCTTATACGACGGAACGCCTGTCTGGCGTGAGCAGGTCGGAGTACTACGGCTAATCCATCAGATGCCTGCGGCGAGCTGTCTCAGCTTGTCGTAAGCTGCATTCTCTCCTGGCTAAGGAAGCTCTTCTCAAAACATACTTTGTGGACGCCAGATACCGAATTCTCTGTTGGAGTTTCACTCCACAGCTACCATAAAAAATCGGTATCCTTTTTTTTTTGGTCACGCTTCTGGGACGGCACTATTCGCAATTGTCCAGCATCTTTTGCTTTTTTATTTTCATTCTCTTTTTGTCACGAAGTTGCAAACGCTCTCAAAATAAATGCATTCAGCTGCTAAAAAGCGCTCCTGTGTTTGCCTTCTTCTCCGCTTGCCTTGTGCGCCAGGATCTTTTGCGCTCAGAAGGATTTGGAAGCACAGTACGATGTGACATGCTAGGCGATAATTTAGTGTGCACAGAAAATTGCTCTCTGTCTTGGAGGCAGCTCTGTCCTCGGTATGCTTTATTAGTTCCTGGTGAGATCCAAAGGACGCCAAGAAAAATGAATCCAACCAGTGTCGCAGTGGGAATCCATACAAGCAAGAAATCCAAAAGAACCTACTGAAGCCAGCAGGGCAACAGGAGACACCAAAAGAAAAAAACTGCACCATGGCTGCGCTCTGACGTGCAATGTAGTGAACTCTGCTAAGGCTTCTCTTCCAAAGCCGAAGGCTCCAGGGAAGCTTCTCGCTGCCGCTTGGAACGTGCACGCGCAGCGGCAGCTTTTCCCGCACGAGTTTGGTGTCCTGCAACCACTCGCGGCGCAACCGCGCGCGGCGCCGTGTGAGTGCTGCTGCTGCTGTTTCTTCCTCATTATCCAACTGCTGCTGCTGCTGCGCCTTCGCGTCGACTAAAAGGTTGATACAGAGTGTCAGCGCAGATTCTATAACCAGTTGGTTGGATGGACAAGATAGGAGCGCCCCTTTTAAACGGGGTTGTGGCCGTTGCCACCATGGTCGTCTTTTTGTTTTTCATTTTTATTCAATTTGCTCTTTATAATTCTCTAAGGATGTTATAAATCGTCAATAGGTTCATCATCTTCTGTAAAGAAATTTTCAATTCTACAGTTCAAACATTATGCGCCCTGTCTTCTTTCCAATCGGTTTTGGTTAACTTCAAATGCAGATTTATCCACAGTACAATTGTAATCACTAAACCCTAGGGCCGAAACAGCAGCGGTGGCCAAGTGGTTGAGCATCCGCCTCGCATGTGGGAGGTGCGGAGTTCGATCCCCAGTGCCGCCGGTCACCCTCCGGTGATACAATGGGTACAAGGTTTCCCCTCGTCTGGTGATCGGCTTCTTTAGAGTGAAATGCGTGGGAAATTGGTATTTGACCCCACCTTGAGAAATGAAAAATACCTTGTGCCATGGCGCTCTTTGGCCGTAGATGCCCTTGCGCCATAAAAATCCATAATCATCATCATAAACCCTACGGTCTTAGGGAGACTGTTCCCGCACCGTCATGCGGATGAATGCATAACATTCGAGATAAAAGTGTTGAGTTGTTCCTACAGATTTACCACATTGCATATGTGTAATCTTCTTCGTTATATTTCGTTTGGTAGCTGCGATTTATAAGACACCCTGATCTAGGTTGAAAGAATAGGGCCCTGCCTTCTGAATTATCGTAAGACGATTCCTTCCTGATATGCCTTTTCAAATTTCGGTATAGTACTACGCTCCGCTTTTTTCCAGTTTATGCCACCTGCATTCTTGACCTGTTGTCTAAGCTCTTTACTTCTCGGTCCTTATGTGCTGCATAGGCATAGCCATAGCCATAGCCAGCGCCACCTTCGATGTGAGTGGATAACTAAAAATATGCCTTCATAAGAAAACAACAAGAGACAGTCACACCTTACGTATAGTTTGGCGGGGAAAATGGTCTTTTGTCTCCTTTCTCCAGAGGCACAAGTTTAAAAGACTGACTCCCTGCTTTGGAGCGCTTTTCGACCATCCAGTAACAATGGACTGTCACTGTATTGAACGATTGAGTTTTGCTCATAAAACAGAATCAATAGTGGGAAGTTTCATTAAGAGTCATGGTACGTTATTAGAAAAACACAACACACGACTCAGACTCCGAATAGTGACGCAGCAAGAGGTTGCTCAAATAGGCAGTGAGACAATTTTAAAAACCTACTGGTGCAGACTATTACAAGCTAGTTGCTTACTGTGGACAAATTGCGTACGATTGCTGTTAAAAACGCTGCACATTGCCCGTGCAAATAGGCTTCTCTTTCGGAACTTATGGAGGAAAACATTTTCATTAATAAAACCAAAGGCTACGCAGAACAAATGAAGCTACAAACAAATACCCACAGAATGACAAAGTAGGTTATAGTGCGCGAAAACGAGAACAAAAATAATGGCCTTGTGGTCGCAGAAAACATTTAAGCATGCACTTGATCAAAGCTTACTCAAGAAAGTTTGAATTGAAGAACTGACCTTATTAAAGACAGTTGTGAGCCTAATGCGAAGAAAGAAATCAGATATGAGCCTCGAGATTCTTTCTGCCAAGGAAGCAGACCATGGCACTTGACTTACAACACACATTTCTCCGATCTACTCTAATAACGGAGCATAAAAAGAGCAGTATCACAATGAATTACCTACAAAACCTACTGTGTACGAAAGCATTTTTAGTCACAGTTTCCGGTGTTCAAAAATTAGCAGATCTCAATTGTTTAAGATCGCATTCACTTCGCGTTTTTTAGTGACAGAGCAACAGATTTTTCAGCAGAGTTCTGCACCATTGAGAGAGATATGAAACGCATGCGCGCCACTGACGGAAATTCACCGAAATTTCACGGCATGCAAAACCTGTGCTTCATGTTTCCGACATTAAAGCCCTGCCAATTTCATTTTGTCGTTTCTTCAAGACTAACAAAAATAATTGTCATGCGTTATCTTGCTAAGGATAGGCAACCGAATGCATAATCATTTAGTCATTTTGCAGCTGGAAGAAAATGAAGAGAATTCACAATGGAATACGTTCTTTCTTAGATGCTGCCAAGCAATCATCCGAATGTCGCAGCTGACATCTACCACAAATTCTCATTTAATTAATTAGTGAAAACAGCCCCAAAGGCACTCCTTGCGAGCGTATTACAAGGGGAGCGGGGTACGGGGTACTGGTAAAGGTTATATTAATGCACTAAACAGAAAAAATGAAATAACAAATAATAATGCAAATAGGCATCAACAAAGAGACTCTAAAATACACAATGCAGGAAACCTTTAGGTATAAGTAACACATCACCGCTAGAAAAAGACAACGCAGGAAAAAGTACGCTCAAGTACAACTTGAAAAAAATATTTAGTTCTTGAAACCTGAGTAAGATGTTAAAACTTAATTTGATCTGATTCTGTGGCCATATCTGATGTTAACGCGTTCCAATCAGTTATTCTGCGCGGTAAAAAAAGAATATGCGTACAGGGATGACTGCCAGTTACCGCGTTTAACTTTGCAAGGATGAACACAAAGTTGAAGGATAACGGGTGGTTGGTGAAAGAATTCACCATGCGAGAAAGGATAGTGGTAAAGTCCATGAAGAAGTGATAGGCGGGACATTTTACACCGCAGTGCTAAGTTCCACCGGATGGAACTTGCTCAGTTCAATTCCAAAGTCAGTCTTTCGCCGTTCAGTTTCGCTGGGCGTTCCTTCTTCATCTTCGTCCCACTTGACACGGCACATGCGCACAACTTTTAAGCTCGGTTTCGCCGGCGCGCCGCGCCGCCAGCAGCTGCAGCTGCTCCGCACCACGTGGCTAATCACGTGACCAACCACGTGACCAACCACGTGACTACGTGGCGGCGCAGCCACAGGATGGCGGCGCTGCCACGCTGAATAGTCGAAATGCTACCGTAATGTAGCTATCGCTACAAAACGGAAAATTGGCGGTGGTGTAGCTCTGGTTAAACCTGGAGTGAAGCGATAGCTGCAGCTGGCCGTGTGGAACTTTCTCAGTTGAACTGCAGTCAGTCTTTCGCTGCTCCGTTTCGCTGGGTTTTCCTTCTTCATCTTCGTCCCACTTGACACGGCGCATGCGCACAGCTGTTGCAGCTTGGTTTCGCCGGCGCGACGCGCCGCACCGCCAGCAGCAGCAGCTGCTATGCACCACGTGGCCGGTCACGTGACCAGACACGCAACGAACCACGTGATCAGCCACGGCGCCTCGCTGCTGGCAGCTGCTCCGCGCCATGTGACCAACCACGTGACAGCGTGGCGGCCACGGGGTGGCGGCGCAGCAACATTGGTGCCGGTGCAGCCACGCTGAAGTCTCGAAATGCTACCGTAATGTAGCTATTGCTACAAAAGTTAATCCAAGCAAATTTTACAAGTGCCTTGTAGTCCCTCTCACACGCTCTGTTTTGATCATGTGTACTCGTGAGACCATTCAGTTTTGCCTGTCTGTATTGTTTTGTTTTGTTTTTTTGCTCAGCCGTCGCAGACGGTTGGTAAACCAAAGGTAACCGCTATCACAGGTAATGGTCAACATGGGAATGAACTGGTCGATAAGATTACGGAGGGCAGCTTTAAAGATGATCTAGTTCTGCTCAATGAAGCGAGAAATCACGAGAAATTGATGTGAAAATTCTGCTAATGCAGTGTTAATTTTGTCAAAATTGGCGTTGCTTAACACCTAATTTTCTATTTCATCATCATCATCATCATCAGCCTGACTACACCCATTGTAGTGCAAAGCCCTCTCGCATGTCTCTCCAATTAACCCTGTCCTTTGCCAGCTGCATCCACCCTAAGCCTGCATATTTCATAATCTCATCCGTCCACCTAACCTTCCGCCGCTACCTGCTACGCTTGCCTTATCTTAGAATCTACTCCGTTATCCTTAAGGACCAGCGGTTATCATGCCTTCGCAGTAGATGCCCTGCCCAAGCCCATTTCTTCCTCTTGATTTCGACTAAGATGTCTTTAACACGCGTTTGTTTCCTCACCCATTCTGCCCGCTTCCGGCCACTTAACGTTACACCTAACAGTTTTCCTTCCATGACTAGCTGCGTTATCCTTACCTTAAGCTGAAGCCTTAAACCTGCCATATGCGCTCCTCCCCACTCTTATCCTTCCGGTTATTTTGCTCTCAGGATCCGGATCAGCTGTCACTACCTGCCCTAAGTAGTCGTAATACTTCACCACTTCCAGCCCGTCGCACCCATATGTGACCTGCTGTTCCCTTGATCGATTGTTGAACACTACTTTGGCTTTCTGCATGTTAACTTTTAGACCCACTGTTCTGCTCCGCCTGTCTAACACATTGATCATCATTTGCAGTTCACCTCCTGAGTGACTCAGCATGGCAAAGTGTTCACCGAATCGCAGATTATTTAGGTGTTCTCTATTAACTTTTATTCCCAACTGTTCCCAATTCACGCCTCGGAATACCTCCTGTACACAGGCGGTAAATAACGCTGGCAAGACCGTGTCTTCATGTGTGACGCCCTTCCTAATTGTAATTTTATTGCTGACTTTATGGAGGACTATGGTAGCTGTGCAGTTGCTATATATATCTTCAGTATTTTGACATAAGGCTATTCTACGCCCTGATTACGCAATGTCTGCATGGCTGCTGGTGTTTCCACTGAGTCGAATGCTTTCTCGTAATCAGTGAAGGCTGTAGATATATATATATATATATATATATATATATATATATATATATATATATATATATATATATATATATATATATATATATATATATATATATATATATATATATATATATATATATATAGGTTGTTTATATTCTGCGCATTTGTCTATTACCTGGTTGATAGTGTGAATATGATATATATGATATATATAGGGGTTGTTTATATTCTGCGCATTTGTCTATTACCTTGTTGATAGCGTGAATATGATCTATTGTGGAATATTATCTCCGAAAGCCTGCCTGATCATTTGGTTGATTAGAGTCTAAGGTTGCACTGGCTTTATCAGCGATTACCTTAGTAAATGCCTTGTAAGGAACGGATAGTAAGCTGATTGACCTGTAATTGTTCAAGCCCTTAGCGTCTCATTTCATACGGATTAAGATAATATTTGCGTTCTTCCAAGCTTCTGGTACGGTCGAGGTCATAAGTCATTGCGTATGCAGGGTGGCTAGTTTTTCTATCACGATCTACCCTCCGTCCTTCAAAAGATCTGCTGTTACCTGATCCTCAGCCAGCTGCCTTTCCCCTTTCCTTTGCTCCTAAAGCTTTCTTTACATCCTATTTCGTTACTGGCGGTATGACGCATTGCTGTGCGATGCTCTATCTCTCATTAACGTTCTGATTACATTGGTTACTGTACAGATTTGAATAGAACTCTTCGGCTACTTTAACTATCTTATCCACATTGCTAATGACATTGCCCTCCTTGTCTATTAACGCATACATCTGGTATTTGCTTATCCCTTGTCTCCTCTTCACCGCTTTAGGCTACCTCCGCTCTTTAGAGCATGCTCGATTCTCTACATATTTAACTTCCTCATGTCCCCTACCCCCCCCCCCCCCCTTGCGCTTTTTTATTAACTTCGATAGCTGTGCCAGATTTATTCTGTCGGTAGGGTTAGACGCCCTCATGCTTTGGTGGTTCGTAATGAGATCTTTTGTCTCTTGCGATAGCTTGTCGGTATCCTGTCGAAACGTCCTACCGCCTACTTCTACTGCGCACGCTGTAATGATAGCTGTAAGATTATCGTTCATTGTATGAACATCAAGATGGTCTTCCTCAGTTGAAGCCTAATATCTGTTCTGCAGCGATATCCTGATTCCCTGTATTTTCCCTCTTACCGCGAACTCGTTAATGAACCTCCTCTTCATTAGCTTCTTCCGTTCCCTCTTCAAGCCTGAGCTAATTCGTAGCCTTACCATTCTGTGGTCGCTACAGCACACCTTACCGAGGACGGCCACATCCTGAACGATGCCAGGTTGAGCGCGTAGTATGAAGTAGATTTTATTTTTAGTCTCACCATTGGGGCTCTTTCATGTCCGCTTTCTGTTCTCTGGTTTGCGGAAGAAAGTATTCATGATCCGTAAATTATTTCTATCTGCGATGTAACTAGTAACTCTCCCCTGCTGTTCCTAGAACCTATCCCATAGTCGCCTACCGCCTTGTCGCCAGCCTGCTTTTTGCCCACCTTCGCACTGACATCGCCCATAAGTACAGATTACTGTGATATTACTTTGTTCATTGCCGATTCTACGTCTTCTTAGAAGGTTTCAATAGTCTGGTCATTATGGCTGGATGTCGGCGCGTAGGCCTGCACCACCTTCAGCATGTACCTCCTATTGAGCCTAATTACGACAGTTGCGACCCTCTCGTTAATACTATAGAATTCCTCTACGTTGCCAGCTATCACCTGATTAATGTGGAATCCCACCTAGTTCTCGTCTATCCGCTAATCCGCGTTAGCACAGTACGTATCCGTCCTTTAGTACTGTATATGCCTCACCTGTCCTCCTAACTTCACACAGTCCTATGACATCACACTTAATGCCCACTAGTTCCTCAAACAGCACTGCCAGGCTAGCCCCAGTAGATAATGCTCTAGCATTAAGTGTAGCCAGGTTCACATTCCAATGGCGGCCTGTCCGGAGCCAGAAATTCATAGCGCCCTGCGCTGCGGCAGAGGTCTGACCACCGCCGTGGTCAGTTGCTCCGCAGCCGCTGGGAACTGAGGACCGAGGGTTAACTGATTTGTTCATAGAATGTTGCAGCCAAGTACTACATCAGGGGGCCTAATCCTGTACTGGTGAGGGAGCGCGTTCTCGTTTCTGGTCACCGAGATCAGGCTGCACCCAAGGCCAGGTTATGCAATTTCATCGACGCGCGATATTTTTTTAACCCGGTGGAGAATTTCGCGGCACCAGGATTCGAGCTCCGGTCCTCCTGCCCGTGAGGCAGGCGCTCTACCTCTACGTCATAGCTGCTCCTATTATCTTTTTCCTTTTAGCAGTTATCTTTTTACCAGAGCAAAATTTAATGGTCTCAGTGATGTCAACATGGTGAGCGATGCCTTCTTCGTTAGTTATGTTTCAAAATATGTCATATTTGTTTATCAGAACTAACTCTAGAACATTTCCAGAAGCTTCAGTTGATCGTTTTGGTAGATTATTGAGTTGCTTTAATGAAAATTCAAGACAATTCTGAGAAAAGAATGCGCTGCTGCACCTGATTGCCCTACGGCAATTGAAATGAAAATCTCCAAATATAATAGTTGCCGAATTGGGAAAACGTGCGTGCTCTTCGCTCAGCACCCAATGATATTCATCCGAAAACGCACCAGACACGTCGGGCGGATGGCAAAAACGCGGATAACAACAACGCAATGCAGCACCATTCATAGAAGATCAATTACAATGAAAGAAATCCAAGGACACATCAGCGTGGCTATAAAAAGCTACCATCAAAAAGGAGCAATCATCAAGTTTTTCGCAAGCTGTGCGCTCTTCGTCTCGACCCACGCCGTCTTCTTAAGGTCAGCAGCGCCAAAACCTACAACTGTGGTTGACATGGCAAAACGCCGCGCACAAACGCAACCAGCCAGAATGCAGCACTGCAGCAAAGTAACCAAGCACTTGAAATTGTCGCTGCTAAATGGCAAGCAGCCTGCGTGTATGTGCTCTCCTGCTGTCCTTGTTACTTGATGCGGCGCCATTCTTCCCTTTAGCATGTATGACCATCCAATCTTATACGCTACTTATACGCTTTTAGAGATAAATTCTGCAAACTATGTATCAAGACAGAGCCGCCGCCGACCTTCCCATTGTACTTCGAGTGACCGTACGCCGTTCATCCAATATAGCAACAAACAGGTGGAACAAACCCCGCTTTTTGTTCTGCACTGCACTTCAATGCAACTACAACACATTACGACATGCAGCGGTCACTAAGAGTGACCGCTGCATCTGTAGGCTGTCCTGTAATTGATTGTCAATAGCCAAGAAATGTGCACAAAACTGTCGCGTTGCTTTGTTACTCCCCAAAAGACATCTCTGTACAGTACGTAGTGTGCACATGACCCGAGGGCGCAGCACGGACAGATTTACTGCAGCTAATTAATCACCTTCTCGCGGGGCTGGACAGTGAATGTGATGTGACTGAGGCAGTCGTCGAGTTTGGCGGGCTTGTACGATGCGCAGAAGTCCTGGAACTCGATGCGACCTTGTGTCGGCCAGCTGACTTGTACACTCGACTTCTCAACGCGGGGCACTGCTCGTCGCTCATTGTGCTCGGTAACCTCCGTGTCCTCCTGCGTTATTATAATGCAACATTCTCAATCTCCATTCAACCGACATTCCCTCCAACTGAAATCACAATCAGTACAGGGCATCGGCTAAAGGAAGATCAACCACATCAGTGGCAGCGGAGGTCGATTCAGCCTCTTGAATGCCAAAGGTGCATATTCACTCTTTGTTCAGTTTTTTGCAGGAGTTTGGTTTGGTTAATGGGGGTTTAACGCCCCAAAGCTACTCAGTTTTATGCAGGAGTACTTACTGTCTTGTGTTCGGTTTTATGGCATATAGGCTACCAAGGCCATCATGCGCTAACGCAAGGTTTAATATGTCCGCTTGCGGGACGCAGCTGAAAGGTTTTTAAAATACCATGCCTTCAGTTTTGCCTTCATTTCAGGGCTTCCCTCAAACATTTTAATGCAATAACCAAGTGCTACTTAATGCAAAATGACATGTTAAATCCTTAAATTTTTTTGCACCGATGTTCTGACACAATGTTAGCCTTACCTAATAAATAAAACCCATATTTTCTCTGAACAGTATTATTACCATTGAGAAGACGTGTATTTCACCTATTTATTTCCTTCGTGTTAACGTGTTAAGCGTGTTAACCGTTCTTCGTGTTAACGCTTGTTCTCTCGTTAAATAAACTGATCCATTCACGCTGTTTGAGAAATTTGCTTTAATATTTACCGTTATAATGAGAACCGAAACATGGTTTTCTACAGAGGATAGTACCTCTAATCTAAGTGCCTGTAAGCTTTTGTGCTCTGCTAACTGGCAAACGTGGTAGTGGCGTAGCGGATTATGTTACGGACACAATGTTTGGCTATGAATCGTCCAATTTTACCCTTGTAAACCCAAATTATGAGGCCCTGTGTTTGCAAAACACCAATACTTGTTTGTGTATATATCGCCCCCCTCTGCTATTGCTAGTCCTTTTTTAGATTTTGTTAACCGTGTGCTTGACCTAAATTTTCATACACTATTTGTTTAAGGCTGATTTAGGCGGAGATTTAAGCATTAATTTTTCTACTGAAAGCGTTGCGACCGAAGCACTAATGAACAGAATAACATCATCTGATTTTCGGAATGTAATCGTTACCCCTACTCGCGCAACTCCAGCGACATTTAAAGCTTTTAATCTGTTCATCAGTAATCTTAGTACTCCCCTGGTAGCGGCTGGCACTATAAGCTCTGGCATTAGTGATGATTGCCCCATATTCGTAGCATATTCGCGCTTCACTCCTCAAATAAAGCGACGACTGCCCTTAATAAAGTATCGAAGCAATAATTATTCTAGCTTGGACTTATTTCGTATCAAGACCCCGAATGACATCTGTTCTCCGGTTCTCAAGGAAAGCACGACCAACGGCGCCTACAATGCCTTTATGTCTGTGTTTTTGAAAATCTACAGCTCTTGTTTATCTCTAGAAATTTTAAGCTTCTTCATAGGCATGCGCGAAAGCCTTGGATCCACCCCGAACAAATGTAGTTATTTCTTGAAAAGAATGAACTCTACGGTGTGCATAATTGAGAAACAAGGAATCGTTAGCGTTGGCAGTATTCAAAAAGCTTCCTAACAAGATTGCGGCCGAACTGGGAAAAGCAAAACCACAATTTTACCAACAATTCTTCAGTGACATGTCTATCGCTCGCCTAGACCAAACTTGGTGAATCATTTATGACGTGCTTCATAAGTGCCCTAACCGTCTTAATATCATGTTCGATATCGTCGTTGATGGTGAGTGATATTCTGGATCTGCATTCATACCCTGGAACCGCGATACTAATAGGTGGAGATTTTCACTCTCCGTGTACTGTTTGAGGAGATGATTATGATTCCAAAAGGGTTGATCAAGTTCACACCGCTTTCTCAGAAATGGATTTTACACAGCTAAATCCCAAAGGGCTCGCAACACTGCCTGCAGCACAAACGCAGTCACCAGATCTGATGTGGAGGAAAGGCAACGGTGCACTACACTGGCAGGGAGGTTCAGATGTCTGCCGTAGTGACCGTGTACCCGCTAGCAGAGGTTTTATGTTGGAAAAATAAAGGAAATTCGACGGAAAGTCTTGGTAACCCATTGGGATGGCGTACGACAGGATACTGGAACTCACGCAGTTAGCCCGAATACTATTGTGCCTACCCTTCAACCGGGTCTCAGGGAGCACACTATTCCAACGACAGTGAACGAAGATCAGCCAACTTCCGGCCTTCAGCTTCTACAACTGGCTACATTCAGGCGAAAATACAGGCTGGTAGGCCTCGTGAAAACGTGCACAGAAAAATTGAGGTGAACCAAGTGACGGCAGAGGCACGCCGTTATGAAGTGCAACTGGCTCATAAGGGGTGGGACGAATGGTGCTGTCGTTTGCGCTCAGGAATGACCAACACGGCCCTCTGGAGGACTTTCCGCGGTATGGAAAAAGGGCCGCAGATCAGAGATCATGCAGAATGCATAAGGCGGGCCTTACAACTAACGCCAGAGGAGCCTGCAGGTCAGTCTTCAGTCATTTTCTTCCCTAATCATGTACAGTCTCCGGCACCCACCTCCATCGACAAAAGATGCGGTTGTTGAAACAGGGATAACCCGACCACTTACGAAATGAGAGCTATTCGCCGCTATCGATGAAGCGAGTGGCAAAACTGCGCTTGGACATGACGATGTTCCTTTTAAGGTTTTCAAGAACATGAACGAGACGAAACTTCGCAGCCTGTTGGACGTAATGAATGAGGTTTGGGAAATAGTAATAATGCCACTCAACTGGAAACATTCGGTGCTGGTCCGACCACAAAGGCTGGGAAGCAGCTTCACACAAGCATACAATCTTTGCGCCAGAAAATAAACAAAGCTAGCATGCTGGACAAATTGGGCCCTGTACACGGAAACTGTATCGGCCATATTGTGTGAAGAGGTTATTATACCTGTGTCGCCACCCTATATGCACTGTAGTGGCTACCACCGTCGCGAAGGCATACCACAACCTGCAACATGTCATGCTTCGTGATAACATGGACCGTGTGGGAATTCCCTTAAAGGTCCGAAAAGCGGCACATACTGTGAAGGATAGGATGTTTTCGGACCAGAAAAACGGACAATGATGACTACGCCTGAAACAGAGGCGTGCCTCAAGGTTCAGTTTTAACATCTTTGCTTCTAATTACCACTGTCATACCATCGATGTGAAAATTAGCCGAAATGGAGGTGCAGTGCGTTATTCACGCAGACTATATCACGATTTGATCTGATCATATACAGCTTGGGACACTTAATTTTTATTTCCAACAGGCCTTAAGTATTCTAGAAGTGTACGTCAATGATGCAGGCCTGGAACTGGCACCCCTGAAGTCCAGCTACATTCATGTTTCAAGCAAGAATTGAAGCAATTGGCAGCTAAAAGAGATGCGCTAAAGATAGGAAATAAGGCATTAGAAGAGTTGATGAGTTGAGAGTCCTTTTCCTGGGCATTCATAAATCTGCTGGATGAACATAGTAACTACAAAGGATGAAAAAATCAGCAGCGACTTCCTTAAACCTGATGAAGCGCATTGCGTCTAGGGAAGGAGGTGCGCGAACGCAGATGGCAAGACGTTTTGTACAGGCCCTATTCCAACATATGGCTAGGGGACAACCGGCGGAGTTGGAAAGAATAAATAGGAAGGCAATGCGCGCCATCGCAGCTTTACCGAAACTTACCCCCTTTCCGATTCTCAAGGAATTTGCACCGCTGAACATACTGACAACTAATCACACAGCGAGAGGCAATAAAAAAAACTCTGAAGCGAAAGTACGTTATGCCCATGGTGTCTTTGTACAATGCAGTGACAGATCAAACACCTACAACGGCTGACCCCCTCCCCATCTTTGGGAATTCGCAGCTATTACAACAAACAAGAAGGCTAAGCTTTGTCATAAAGAGAAGCCGAGAACCAGACCTCTGATTTATGCATGCACAGGAACATGTATAACTTATACGAAAGTGTCGATTGTGCAATCCGCTTTATGCACTTAATAGAATCCGCGATGATATGGAGGCCAGCATTGATGAGCAGCAGTGCTTGGCTTGTGACTTGCGGTTACCTGCTTTCATTTCTCTGTGCGCCTCACACGGTGCCATTGCAGGCAAAGTATACATGCTTTAGCCGTACCTGGCTTGGGTACGTTGTACCGAAGAGCTTTGCTAACGTGAAATTTGCATGATGTAGTTTCCGCGCGCCCCATGCATTACAGATGTGATCAAGGAAACGCCTCCAGTGGCTTCATATAACCCACTGTTGAGAGCCCGCAAACCCGGACCGAAGTTCTCACGAAACCATCGTTTCAAGCCGGGATATGATCTATCTTTGCTTTCAGCTCCATGATCGTCTGCTAATGTCGAATCGTTCAAGGTGCCTCAAACGCCGTCACGTTTGCAGAAAGACGTTTGCAAAGAGAAACTAAAATAATCTTGCAGACTAGGCAGCAGGGGACCTGGCATCAGACTTGGCAGCAGGGGACAGCGAAGAACGCACCTCTTGGCGCATCTTTTCTTGTTGCCACAGATAAAGTCCCCGGAATCTAGCTGATCTGCATCTGTGCACGGATCACGTGGCTGCACCCGGAATCGTGATATCAGCCTTGGCTGACGTCACGGCACTATAACACCACCAGGGGCTCGGCCTACAAATACGGGACGTTCTCACGGACAAGGCCACTTGGCAGCAGGGGACAGCGAAGAGCGCACGCCTTGACGCACCTTTTCTTGTTGCCACAGGTTGGAATCTGTTTTTATTTGTTAATTCTTTTTCTTTTTGTCCAACTGCTGTCTTGCTGCTGCCAATATTGAGTGTTCTGTGTGTTTGAGCGTGAGAGCTTGATAACATCTACAGCGAGCTACGCGATTTCGAGGAGCAGCTAAGGAAAAAATGAGAGAATTCAAAATACAGATTGAGCAGCAGCTGAAAACGGAGCTGAAAGAAGTGAAAGAGAGCCTTGAATTTTTAAACGCACAGTATGAGCAGACGAAAAACCAAAATGAGCTGCTAGAGAAGGAAAATAAAGCACTGAAGGAAGAAAACGATGCTTTGAAAAATGAGTACCGAAATGCAAAGAAACAACTTGACGACCATGAGACCAGAATCCTCACAAGTGAACAGCACTCTCGAAATTGCAACTTAGAAATTAAAGGGATTAAGTAAGAAAAAGATGAGAATATTGTCATAATACAAAGTCACATTGGCACTGCTTTGAATGAGCCCGTGATTGCAAATGACATTGAAGTCTGACACAAGGTTAAAACTCGTAATGAAAATGCAGTTCCTAACATAATTGTGCAATCTAAGTACCGATCAAAACTTGACTCAGTGCTCCAGAGGGCAAGAAAGGTTAGGCTTTCCACTACTGACATTGGGTGGTCAGATGCAAACCATATATATATAAATAAACACGTTTGCACGACGCTGAAGAAGCTGATGTTTAAAGCTGCCGAAAAAAGAAAGCCTGTGGCTGGAAATTTGTGTTGGCAAGGGACGGAAAGATTTTCGCCCGCCAAGAAGAAGCGTCAACAGTAATCCACATCAGAAATGAGCAAGATGTTGAAAAGATAGTGTGACCGCATCAATATGCAGCCTAGATATTTGCCGTAATCAGGAATGGCGATGGAACCTCATGAAGTAAATCACATTGCTGTCTCTGAGAACATAAATAAAATTAAGTGCTTTCACATGAATATAACATCAGTGCGCTATTAACTAGATTTACTTAATATTCCACTAGAAAAATTTAACTTTGATTGTGAGGTAATAATGCTTACAGAAACTTAGATTCATTCAGAGTATGATAATATCACTGATGGCAGGTACAATACATGTTGTCTGAATCGAACTCGGATAGGTGGTGGCGGTCTGTTGTTACACGTAAAAAAAAAATGTATTGAGTGTGATGTACTTGATCAGTTTTCTATTGTTTCCTATGATGTAGATTGCCTTACTGCCATAAGTCAAAGGTATCTTATAGCTGTCATGTATCGTCCTCCTAATGGAGTATTATGATCCATAGCGCAGCAACAAAACAGGGGACAAACACAAGCGCTAAACTTCCACTACGGGTTTATTTGGTGCACACAGAATTTATACATGAAGAAAAGAACGATATATGTCAGATTATAATAGAATATTTGTGAGCAAAAGCTTAAAAAGCACATGCAGCACATTTCACCGGTTGGCATACTGCTCTGAGTCCAAAAAAGTCATATCTTTCTTTGTCGGCGACAATGACGGACTGCTGACGCAGCTTTCACGTCCAGCTCTTTCGATTGCGGCAGCCTCGATAATTTCCGTTGTTAATCTATCCGCATTTCTGCCAATCACCTCGCATTTTTTAAAACTAGGCTTGCATTTATGAGCACGACAGTGACATGCCAAATTGCTCGAACCGCCATCCCTAACTTCCCTTTGGTGCCCACTTAACCGCTCATTAAGGCATCTGCCTGACTGCCCAATGCACGCCTTGCCGCATGAAAGCGGGATACTGTAGAGTATTCCTTAAGTGCACTGCACGAAAGGGTTTCTATGCCGAATCGTGCAACTATTCTGAACCCTGCTGTCGGGACAGGTGACCTTGCACAGAGATGCTCTCCGCGCTCAAGTTTTCCAACAGTACACGAAGCCTTGGGACAGACGTCGGCATTGGAGAGAGTACTGCAACCTCATAGAGTGAACAGCCGAGAAACTTTGGACAAACAGCTTTCGGAACCTGCGTGCTGTTAAAAAGAGTAGGCAACCAGTCTAGGGTGCAAAGGTCCACATGTTCGGGAACGTCGAGGTCCCGGAATTTGTGCGACGAACCCTCAAGCTCGGACCCAAGTACGCAGTGCAACCGAAGAAGAGTGCGCCAGAGCTCTTGTCATTCGTTAAACATGTGTCCTGCCGTGCACTCTCGTTTGAGAAAGAATGGTGTAATGTCGAGGGTTTAGAAGTCCTCACCAAGTGGAGGCCCAAGAGCACCCCCGTTCTGGTGAGAAGGGTCATCTCGTTTCTAAAGGACAATAGCCTTTGCGCCCTTCCTACTGACAAAGAAGGTGGCTTTGCGGTTTTTCCATGGGATTCGTACCGTAAAAAGGCACGTGAGGGAGTTCATTCAGTTTTTAATCAGCAGCAAAGCGTGTCTTTGGGAAAGGTGAAAGCACGAGCAAAAAGGTTATGTTTACAGCCTGAATTGTCTAGGCTTGCGCTTGCAGTCCAAAAGGCGGAAAAACTTCATCTCGAGATGTACTTTTTCAGTGAAGATGCACAAGCCTGAAGCACTGTTCCGTGTCATCATATCTGAACGAGGCACGTGGCAGAAGGAGGTAGGGCTATTTCTGCAACATCTCGAACTTTTGAGCATTGATGATCCTTTTCTGATTAGAAGCTCAGAACAAGTGGTTTTGTTTCTAGAAGAACTTGAAGAGCAAGATGTGGAATTTTTTTCAATATATGTGAAGGACCTATATTACTCCCTGCCACATCAGCAGCTTTTAGAATGTATCGAAGACTGCATTCATCGCTTTGGTGCTGATGCTTTTCAGAATGAATCAGGTGTGTCTGTTGACGGGTTCTTGAGTTTATTGTCTCTGTACCTGAAGTCGGCCTTTGTTAGCTGGAATCAAGAGGTATTTCTGCAAAAAGATGGAGTATGCATCGGCTCGTGCATTGCTCCAGCGCTCAGTGATCTCTACCTTGCTAGTCTAGACAGGCGACTGCAGAATAAACTGGATGTTGCTATTGTCATTCGGACGTTTAGGTTTGTTTAAGACTACATATTGGTCCTTCGTAAGAGCCACAGAGATGTTTCTGTAACCGCCGCAACAGCTATTTCTACCTTCTCTGAGTGTCTGCACCCTCTGAAAATCACCATGAGCTTCCGGTTGAGGGCCTTATTCGGTTTCTTGGCCTAAAGCTGGTTACTGGACAGCAGGTTTGTTGGATGTATGAGCCCAGAGCTGAGAAGCCCCTATTACCCTTTTTGTCTTCACATACGAGGCTGGTCAAGCGAGGGGTCGTGAAGACGTGCTTTTCAAATGCAGTTAGCAAGTCCTGCGCATGCTTGATGATAAGTAGTTTTTATAAGCAGGTGGACCGCCTCCGAGCAGCAGGATTCCCGAGACATTTATTAGTTTCGTTTCGGTCGCTGAGAGCTTGCATCAGCAGGAACAGGCCAAGAAGTCTGGAACTGATGGCGAAGGGGGCAGTAAGTTAGTGGTGGTGCCATATATCCACAAGCTGTCACACTCCCTCAAGAAGGTGGCACAAAAAGTGGGAGTGAAGGTGTATATGTCTGCACCAGAAAAATTGTCCCGCATTTGCAAGGCCACCTGTCCCGACAGCAGGGTTCAGAATAGTTGCACGATTCGGCATAGAAAGCCTTTCGTGCAGTGCACTGAAGGAATAGTCTACAGCATCCCGCTTTCATGCGGCAAGGCGTACATTGGGCAGTCAGGCAGATGTCTTAATGAGCGGTTAAGTGAGCACCATAGGGAAGTTAGGGATGGCGGTTCCAGCAATTTGGCACGTCACTGTCGTGCTCATAAATGTAAGCCTGGTTTTAAAGAATGCGAGGTGATTGGCAGAAATGCGGATAGATTAACAACGGAATTTATCGAGGCTGCCGCAATCGAAAGAGCTGGACGTGAAAGCTGCGTCAGCAGTCCGTCATTGTCGCTGACAAAGAAAGATACGACTTTTTTGGACTCGGAGCAGTATGCCAACCGGTGAAATGTGCTGCATGTGCTTTTTAAGCTTTTGTTCACAAATATTCTATTATAATCTGACAGATATCGTTCTTTTCTTCATGTATAAGTTCTGTGTGCACCAAATAAAGCCGTAGTGGAAGTTAAGCGCTTGTGTTTGTCCCCTGTTTTGTTGCTGCGCTATGGATCATAACGCATACCCACTAGCCCGAACCATCACCTTGTTAAGTTAATGGAGTAGTTGACTCTTTTCTTAGTCACCTTGAAGACATCCTTAACAATGCAAGCAATAACAACCTCTTCAAAAATTATATAAAGCGCACTTAGGACAACAGACAAGGGAGACCAAACCCTTGTCTGTTGTCCTAAGTGCGCTTTATATAATTTTTGAAAATGAAAAACCAACCAGCTCAGTTGTCAATTCTGCTTCAATAACAACCTCAACTTGTTTTTGGGTGGTGATTTCAATTTGACCTGATGACAAAATCCAACACTAAGCAATGCTTAGAAACCATACTCCCATCACACTCCTGGCATAATGTGATCAAAGACGCTACACGCATAACAACAACGTCGTGTACCTTATTGTATGTCTCTTTCACAAACATACTTGAACACAAAGTTTTCGGTGGCGTTATCACGTCCGGCATAAGTGACCACTTGCCTATTTTCTTAGTCACTAAAAAAACCATAAGGAAACACACGGACGGAGCCGATATAATTAAAGCATTTGAAGAGATTAATGAAAAAAACTTTGAACACATTTCTCACAAACCTTTGGGCGGTAAACTGGGAACCAGTGTAAAGCTCCCCGACCGCCGATAATGCATGTGAAGTATTTTTGAGATTGTTCATTGATGTCTACTCAAGTTCATTTCCAATGAAACCTTGCAAAAAAAGAGAAAATTTCGAAAATCTTGAATCGATAACGATTGTTTGCGACTAATATGAAAAAAAGGCTATTTACTAGGTTCTTGAACACTCGCAATCTGAAAGACGGAAATTTTTAAAAAAGCATAGAAAAAAAACAAATGCTAGGCTGCGAATGACAAAACAAGATTATTTATGTAACTGCTTTGGAGTTGGTAGTGGCCCAAAATCTGAACATATAAGGAAAAAATTAATGTACTGCTAAATAGAGTTCCTGTGAAGGAAAATATGAATTAAACCATATTGAACAATAAAGTCATTAAGGAAGCTCCTCTAGCAGAGGAATTTAATACCTTTTTTGTAAACATGGTCACCAGCACACATTCCTCGGAGGCAATGAATGGAATGATTAGAAATCCACAAAGTCTTTAAATTGACCCTACAAGCGAGACTGAGGTCTGTGCCGTGTACCATTCACTGAAAAACAGCTTTGCTTGTGATATTGATAATATCCAAATGAGACCAGTAAAAAATGCACTAGACCTCATTTTGTCGCCACTCGCATACTTATACAATATCTCCCTCTCAACAGGCACTTTCCCCAGGAGGATGTAAATCGCTAAGGTAGTCGCTATATTTAAAACAGGGACAAAAATAATTTGTCAAACTATCGGCCAATTTGCAACTATCGGCCAATTTGCATCTTGCCAGTTTTCTCGAAAGGGCTAGAAAAACTCATACACACACGAATTACCAAGTTTGCAACTAAACATAATTTAATTCATCCCACTCAGTTTGGCTTCACAAAATGAATTGTCCACAAAATATGCTCTTTTGGCAAAAAAGAAATAATTTTGAAAGCAATCGAATAAAAATATGTAATTCCAGGTGTCAATATAGACTTCTCGAAGGTATTCGATAGCCTAAACCATGTTACTTTGTTAAAGAAACTGGAAGTGTATGGAATACGTAGAACACCTCTCGAACTCTTAAAGTCTTACCTCGAAAACAGAATGCAGTGCGTCTCCATGGAGGTAATTTTATTCACTTGCCAACCAATAAAAGCAGGTGTCCCCCAGGGAGAATACTTGCCCCCTATTATTTAACTTGTACATTAATGATATTACGAGCATTAGTTGCAACGAAGAATACGTAACATATGCAGACGACACGAAGATATTCTTTCGCAGTTGTTCCTATCTTTCCGTTCAATCCGAAATAAACAACACTCTTGAAAAACTGGCCACCTGGAGCGCAATAAATTCTTTACAGATTAATGTTAATAAAACAAAGCCAATTATTTTCACTACCAGACAAGCAGCCAGCGCTCCAGAGATGACGTTCACCTTAGGCGACGCAGATATAAAAATCGTAGATTCTTTCAAATGTCTTGGTGTCCACTTTTACAAAAATATTTCCTAAGAAGCGCTCGTTCATCACGTGACCACACAGACAGCAAACGCTGCTGGGGTCATAACTAAATATAATTCGTACTTACCGATGGCCGTTCAATTACACATTTACAATTCACTTTTCCTTTCACATGTTAACTACTGTCATTTAGTGTGGGGTAAAACAACAATTGGTAATTTAAATCGCATACATGTCCTACAGAAAAGAGCGATCCGCGGCATAGCAAATGTTCATTATAGTGAATACACGCCCAAACTTTTCATTAAATCTGACATTCTTTCCATCCATCATATGTACCTATTCTACCTTGCAACGCGATATATGCATGACTCGCATGAAATTCTCCGTGCTCTTGCTAACTTGACCCCTCAAACACGACACTACAATACACGCACCAATCTAATTTGGAAAATTCCTCACTCACGTTTAAAACTATCTGAACAAAATGCTCCGTCATGCTCTACCGGCCCTACTAAACCACCTTCATTGTCAAGGAATTAACATGAGCACCGTTAACAACAATATGCTTAAGTCCTTCTTTGTAACGCGAGAGTGACGGTGTATGAAATTGTTTCATGTATTCTGGAAATTCTCTTTCCATTGTAAAATTGGTGTGCTACCATGGCTGCCTTGTATATATTGACCTTTATTTGGGCTCGGGAATGAGTGTATATTATTTTGTATTGCATATTATACGTACTGATTGTTACACTTTCTAATGTATAAAGATGTATATTTCTATATCTTCGACTGTATATGCCTTGTAAATAGGGGGCTCGAAGCTCGTCAAGTGGAAACTTCCACTTTTTCTTCGAGCACTACTCGTCCTCCGTTAATCTTTTACTGGGGAAGAAATAAAATAGTGATTGAATGATTGATTGACAAAAGAATCCCAAATCTTTACAGACTCCTTAGCAGCCACAAAACAACTGAAAAGAGTGACAAAGACACTTTGAGAAACTAAGGAGATCCATGCACTCAATAAGAAAACATGGATACGCATCCAGAAAAGCGATAAACAAGATCGATGCTGAGAACGCTGCGCAAAAAAAAAACTAGACAGTCTTGCACATGAAGTTTCAAACACTATGGCATCGCCCACCAGGCTCCCCATTGATGCTCGCTCCGCTTTCCACATCTTAGCATCCTCTTTAAAGGGACTATGCAATAAATAAAATCGAAATTACGTAAAGCAGACCAGAGATAGGCATTCGATCACTCGTCACCCCAGTGCAAGAATTTTTGAGCTAGCATAAATAACAGCGAAGGTATAGACGATTAAAAATTGCGCTCATCCTCTTCCCCCTCAACTCGTACACGAGGAGCACCAGAAAAAAATAAAGAGAACAGCTCTGGGACTGGGCCCCGCCCATGAATACGTCAACCGCTGACGTTTATTTTGCAACTTCCGGTTGTGGCTCCTAGCCCCCAGCAGCAGCGTCGGCGGCGTGGCGGCATCTCTCCGGTCTCTTCTCCTTCCTGGATTGCGGCGCGCGTCGGGTTTCTTTGCTTGTCATCTGTGGTAATTAGCAGTAATAAACCCGGACCTCGAGGTGCGACTGCTCGCTCTTACAGCCGCGATGGGCATCGATCCCTATGCGTGCCCACGAAGAGCCGTGCGAGTGGCTCCGGAACTTACGACAGAAGGAGGCGGCAGAGGAAAATTGAAACCATATGCGCGAAGGCAATGCCCTGGCTCGCGCTTGCCCGAGAAGCTGGCGCGGCGGCACGAGCAGACGATTTTCACGGCTACCGGAAGTGTGCCCGTGACATCGTGGCTGCCGTGGCTCCAGCGAATGAGAGCGTGTGGTGGCCTGGCGACGTCATGGTACAGTGACGTCTTTGTTCCACGATTTTAGTTCCAAAATAGGTCACTACGAGTACACCAAACGGCCCGCGAATTTTGAAAAACACGGTTTTTAAAAGTTCATAATAAATTGCCGGCTCAGTTCTGAAGACTCATACTCGGTGTGAATGCTTCTTAGCATTATTTCTAAGCATTGAAAACATTTACAAGTGACTTTTTATTCGTTGCATAGTCCCTTTAAGGAAAAATATACGTGCCCTCATTCCCCCGCCCACTTTTCCTCTCTCTCATAATTTAAGGAGATTGGAGGAGGTATACCTTAGAACGAAGAAGGCTGGGTCGCGTGTCGGTGCGGCTCTCAACACGTGGTACCCACCACTTGCCCGAGGTGTTCAACACCGGCGGCATAGGTGGATGTTCACCGTTTGCTGTAGGCTGGTGCTGGGAAGAGGGCTTCAAGGACACGGATTTTGCAGGAAAGACACGGCGACAAGAGAGAAATATTTATGCAAGTTGCGGACCGAAAACAATTAGAACACGAACCTGCTCCGGTACCTGCACGGAAATACCTTGCATCATTTTCAATAAAAATTGTCTGTGGTTTAGCTCTGGTTAACCCAAGTCAAACTGCGAAAGCTTCGTTTCCTCGGCACGTCGTTCACGCATCGTCTCATTCCGACGCTCTCGAGAATTCAAAGCGGTCTCTTCCGCAGTTGAAGAGTCACTAAGGGAGGTGTCACTTCTTCTAGCCGCATCTGCGTTACGACGCTCCTCGAGTCTTGCGGCGCGTTCTTCTGGCGTCTCTTGAGCGCGTTGTCTCTTGCTCGCTTCGTTCTGTCGTTGTTGCGCCTCTTTTGCGCTCTCCATAACGACTACAATGTGCACGCCGTTTAGCTAAACGTTGTCCCCGCTCTTTATCCCTTTATTCCGCACGCCGCCGCTTCTTAGCTGCAGCACATCGTTGCAGCTTCACCTTATACACATCATCCGGCATACCGTGGAGGATTCGCAGGGACGACTGCGACGAGCCGAGTTGGGGGGCCACTTTTCCACAGCCGGCATGACGTCACGTAGAGCGAGCGCCTCCCCCACGGCAGCGGCGCGTGGATGATTCGTTGGGACGATCGCGACGAGCCGAGTTGGGGCCCCGCTTTTCCACAGCTGGTATGACGTCACACATAGGCCACGCTAAAGGTCAGTGGTGGATTCTCCGGGACGACGGCCAAGAGCGGAAACCTCGAGCAGTATTGCTTTCGCAATAATATACAGACAACTCAAATCAGGCTTTTATGGCAAGTGTGCGAAATAAAATTATCGACGGTTTATGACGGCTGGTGGTCGACACCGGCCTTAAAAATCGAACTTTATTTTCCTCAGTCATCTCCCGCTGTCGGCGCGACAAAAGAGGCGCTTCATTTCTTCGACACAACTAAAGACGGACTCATTCGGGAGCTGAGTCCTGGACTCGAGGGGTCGCTCGGCTCTTCCTTTCCTTACGACACTTGTGAATGCCGTCAATAGTTCGTTCCTGAGTATGTCCGATGTCGTTAAGGAACACTCGTGGTGTTCATACCACGTTCTTGCTGAGCCCTCTAGCGTGAAAAAGACATGCCCAATTATTGTAGCATCATCCCAACTCTTCCACGATGCCATGAACTCAAATTTGTCCTACCATTCCAGGGGATCTTCGCCTGGGGAGCCATTGAAAGTTGGCGGCACCCGCGGCTGCTGCAGGATGGTCGTTGTCGACATGTGTGGCGAGCTCACGATGACCGTTGCAGCTTCTTTTCAATGTCGCGTGCGGTCCGGCAGGATCCCGAACTCATGGTTCTCTTCCTGAAGACATCTGATGGCTTGGTTAACTGCTGGCTCGTCCTCGTGTGCGATGCGCAGAGGGCTGGTGTCAGGACTTGAAAGGGGCGTCCTGAACATAGAAGGCTACCCAGAACCTCTACCAGATGTCACGAAGTGGTGACTGCAATCCGTGGAGCAGAATGGCAGCGAAAATTGTGTCTAAATAAATCTTTATTTGGGACTGACTGAATTCATTAGCTGAGGCACTTGCATGCAATCTGGGAAAACATGGAATCTACGTGGCTCACTAACCTGTTACGACAATAAGCCGCTTCTTACCACGACCGTAAGACCGCGTCTCCAGAGAAAAACAACCGGGTGTCGTGTACAAAAAATCCCATGCTAGAAGCGCCCGGCTTCATATATCGGCGAAACAAAAACCCCCACCCAAGAATAATGGAACGCGAAAATGACATCCGGCTAATGAACTCAGAATCCAACCCCCTCGTCGAACACTGCGAGCGCACCGACCACCAAATAGCCCTCGAGGAGGTGAGCATCTTGGCCGTGGAGTCAAACCTGTTCAAGAGGCGACATGTGGAGTCATGGCACACCCGGCTCACAAAGGCGGCGAAGATAAGGAGTCCAGGAATGCTCCCCTCGGAGTAGGTTAGTGGACTGCGCCACGTGCTAACAAAGGGAGAGAGAAGGCTGCACCCCGCTGCTGCTGGCACACTTTAGTCACCCCTGAAGAAAGGACCGAGTTAGTCCCGAAACGTTGGGCAAAGAAATATTGGTTGGCGTCAGTTTTCTCTCAGCTGTAAGGAATTGTGCTTGCTGACACTCCGTCCTTAAGCGTAAGCGAGATTTCACGGTTCGCTGTCTCGATGTGCTCCGTTCCGGGGCACCGCCGCTTCTCACGATCGATAGTTTGCACAGTTCCAAAAGGCCCCAAATCTTCCACAACATCCCAGTGCTCCATACAGCGCGGGAGCCAAAGAAGCCTAAGCTTCACGTTGTTGGTGTCAGGGTCAAACACCATGCATTTTAGGCCTTTGACGTGGAACTCTTCTTTGTGAACAAGCTTCTGTTTTGAGGAAGTGCTCTCGCAAGTCACCATTCAGACGTGGCTCATTTGGTACTGGCGAATGCACAGAATCTCACGCAGGTCCAGAATCTGCGCGAGCGCGTCTCGGAAGTCGGAAGAACGGTATGGGCGACCCTTGAGGTCAGCATGTAGAAAGACGGGGCTGAAGACAACATTACCGGTAGGAAGTCGGAGAAGGACAACTTTGTACGAGTGCGTGAAAACTTCAAGTGTCAGGATACGTCGGCCAACGACCGATGCACTGTTTCCAGCTAGGAGCACTTCCAGAGACAGCCGTTCAGAACGGCTTCCTCTTCCGCCACGAAACTTCGGCGTTTAAAATTGAATAGACGCGCGTCTAGTGATTGCGCAGTTCTTGATAACGTATCTACGAGACATGTACTGAGGCCCACATAAGTACTTATGAGCATGTTAATTACAAATGTAATCCTTGTTTCCGGTGAATTTCCTCCGTTCTTGGCGTGCAGCCGTATCGCCATCATGCGTCACCCACTGAAAACCCCCACCTTATGTACGGCGCTGGCCCAGCAGATGGCGCAGGTAGCGGGCAGCACAGGGCTTTCGCATTCCGCACGTAAGGAGACTTGAACGTACCTCAAAGTTTTTTGCCTTGACAACCACCTCAAAACTGAAATATGCCTTCGCAAAATATAGAAGTGAAGGCATGGGGGTAGCAAGCCGAGCAAGCACTGAATTTTTTTACTGAATCGTAAATTTTGCAATCTGTCACGACTTTTGGCGGAGGCCTTTTGGATAAGGCGGCAGTATAGCGCCCACTTGTTACAGGTTCAATGTGCCATATCGAGTGGTAAAATAAAGCTTCTTTATGTAAAATAAATTACCCTCACACAATTAGCATTGAGAACTTAATTCAAACGTTGCTGCCAAGTTGTAATATTACACCTCAATTCAAAACAAAGAACGAAGATAACGCGCATAAGGGGGCATTGCGTCTGCTAATTATGCCATTTTTAGATCGTTTCAATGCAACGGCCCTTAAAGACTGATGTCTGTGCGATGAGACACACACTGCCACGTGAAGGCATGCCTCGCATAGCGTTTGTTCGAAACAGCGCAAACATCACCTCATCGGGAAGCTCAGCGTATTCCAGCTGCCGCTCGAGGGCAACCATGATCTGCGACAAACCAAGCAGCGCCGTGCACAAGGAGGTCATGATGATCGGGATCTGGAACAGAAGAGAGAGGAGGCGCCGTATGTAAGCTGCGCTTCAGTTAGAGGCAAAACTCAGTTTAGATCGTCAGTCATCACGGCGCATTTCTGTTCTTACTGCGGACCGCTCTGAGTAGAGTTTACAGCCTTTCTTAGATGCCGGGATTATGATTCCTTTAGGCTCTTGTGGCTCGATTAACTATTTGTAACTCATCGGCTGCTTGTGGAGATCAGCTACTTCAAGAACTGAAGTTAGAACACTTGCGGAAATCCACGAGCAAAGGCTCGGAGAATTCCTTGAAGGCTTGTTTTTCTCAGCGAAGACGCACGAGCAGTCGGCGCCCAAGAGGGCCGCAGTTACATAATGGTCGTGGCAAAAGGTGGTCGGAATCTATCCCCAACGCCATTGAAAATCTTTACCCCAGAAGACCGGTTCCGGATAAACAACTCTGCAGCTCTCATAGAAGAACTATAACAAGACGTTTCAAGAGTAAAAACAGCCATTTCAGTAGAGGTCGAGGACCTTTCCCACTCAATATCTCACGGCGAACAGTTCCACGCTGTGAGAGAAGTAATTGAAGAGTCTGGTGATCTGGCCTCTTATATTAGTTGCGGAATCAAAAGTGAAACGTTTTCAGCTCCTTGCTATATATCTTTCTACAACTTTTGATGAGTTTAGTAACAGTTTTGATATCCAAAAGAATGGGATGTGCGTAGGAGCATGTGCTTTGAAGTACTATTCATAATGCAGACAAGATTCGCAGCATAACTAAAACTCACCCAGAAGACAAGCAACCAACAAGACAGGACTCTACTGCACTTCCAACTGATTTTATATTAAAAACCTTGACCTTTAAACACATTCAGTTGTCACGAGGTGAAACCTAATCACAGTCATCCAGAAAAGCCATTTAATTCTCCAGCAATTAGAGTGAAGGCGTGCTATGCTTATGCAATTGTCACCAGCTTTCCTAATAAATAGGCTTTGCTAATGTCACGCTGAAACTTATCCTTAGCGTATCATCATGATATACTACTGAAGAATGGAAGTCTGCTGCCGTCATACTAGTACATAAAACCTTAGATAAACAGAATCCATCTAACCATTGACTCATATGTTTCAGATGAATAGAGTGCAAAATAATAGTACATATATTTACGCATCCTGTTAATTTTATGAAGGATAACGATTTCTTCTCTCTAGCAGAGCATGACTTCCTAAGTTTTTCTCTTGTGATATTCAACTACTTTCCTTCACTTACAACTTGTACTTCTATTTGGACTCAGATTTTTCATCTGACTGCATATTTCTTAACACTGCTAAACATTCAATAAAGTTAATAACTCACGGCTATTATATAAACTGAGTGTGCTAAACGTTGACCCTGCAGTTCTTAACTGGATGCGTTGAATTCCTTCTTATCGTGTTGAAATTGTCAGCATTAATGACGCTGATTCCTCTACTGCATACGGTTGGATGTTTATACTGTACTTTAAACCTATATTGTATTCATTAATGCACTAAAACAATGCCGGAAAAAGGTTCCTGGAATATTATGCTTGGTATTCGAAATAGATTCTTAAAATTTGCCAAAGATACGTCACTTAAAGCATGCTTCGAGCACATTTCAAATACGGCAAGAAATATGTAAGAGCTTTTACTATGTTGTCAATGTATTGAAAGTGTATTTAGTAAATATGAAGTTAATTCATATGAAGTATGCGTCACTTAAAGCATGTTTCGAGCTCATTTCAAAAACGTGAACAAATATGCACGCGGTTTTAGCATGTTGTCAAAGTATCAAAAGTGTACTTTCATAAATATGAAATTAATTCGTCCGAAGTAAACGTCACTGAAAGCATGTTTAGAGCATGTTTCAAAAACGTGAAAAATTATGCATGCGGTTTAAACATCTTGTCAATATATTAAAAGTGCACTTTCCTAAATATGAAATTAATACATCTGAAGTATGCGTCACTTAAATTATGTTTCGATCACGTTTCAAACACGTGAAAAAATATGTATGCGGGTTTAGCATACTGCCAATGTATTAAACATGTACTTTCGTAAATATGAAGCTATCTGAAGTACACTTCAATCTTAACAAACGGGCAGTCCTTTTAAACATATTTGAAGGACACTTTTAGCTGCTCTAGAACAATCTAGTGCTCGAAATTGGCTTTGGGGAAATGGCCTTTGCATGCTGGTAATGTATTGAAAGTGCACTTTCGCAAATACGGCATGAATTAGCCCAAAGTATACTTTTATTCTAACGAATGAGCTGTCCCTGTAATCGTATTTGCAGCACACTTCAAGCTGCCGTTTAGCAGTTAGTGCACGAAATCACGTTTCGGGAAATGACATGTTGTGATTGAATTTCAAGTATACTTTCATAAATACGAAATTAATTCGTGCAAAATATACTTCAATTCTAACAAATGGGTAGCCCACGCCAGCATATTTGCAGCACACTTCAAGCTGCCGTGGAACAACATAGTGCTCGAAATCACGTTTCCGTGAACAGTGAAAACTCTCCCTTTTCTGTCGTCCATTCGTTTATGGTAACTTCTAGCAGAAAATCAATCATAATTTATTTAAATTAAGTGTGGACAGCGTGATAGCATTGTACTGGAAGCAACGCCATGCGCGCCTCCGGGAAAAGGATCCTGACTGGCAAGGCAGACCGACTCCCATAGACGCCTAAGTATTTGTTGGTTGACGGTTCGACTCCTGACTAATGCCTGACGCAAGTTAGGACTAGTAATTTGGTTCTAGATAGACCGCAGATCAGAACGTCACCACTCCGACGCTTGTGTGAAAATTTGGGGGCCTACAGTCTTTGCACAAAAAGCGCCACACCGGGAAAGATAATGTGTCTCCTCTCGGGGGGTGTATATAAGTCAAGCCAAGTACCACGCTTGTCGGAGCAGTTCCTGTTTAATAATAATATTGATTGGTTTTTTGGGGAAAGGAAATGGCGCAGTATCTGTCTCAGATATATCGTTGGACACCTGAACCGCGCCGTAAGGGAAGGGATAAGGGAGGGAGTGAAAGAAGAAAGGAAGAAAGGGGCGCCGTAGCGGAGGGCTCCGGAATAATTTCGACCACCTGAGGATCTTTAACGTGCACTGACATCGCACAGCACACGGGCGCCTTAGCGTTTTTCCTCCATAAAAACGCAGCCACCGCGGTCGGGTTCGAGCCCGGGAACTCCGGATCAGTAGTCGAGCGCCCTAACCACTGAGCCACCGCGGCGGGGCAACAGTTCCTGTTTGTTAAAGGGAATTATGTCGGCACACAAGCAACTGCCGACGGAAAGTGACGTCAACAAGCAGTTCCTGTTTGTGGACGTCACTCTCCGTCGGCAGTTGCTTGTGTGGCGACATAATTCCCTTTCAGGCCCCGTCACGTGACCTTCCATTGTCATAGAGTTCTTGATGACAACGCGTTTTTTCTGGGATTGTCTGTATCCTAATGCTTATAGCCATTTCACTCATTACTTCTGATGTTGACTACTTTGATCAGTATCAGCCGGTGAATCCAATTAGTACAGCATTTTTAAGCCGAGCCGAAGTTTATATAATTTTAATGTTTTAATTCCATATTTTTAGGGCACTTTTAATGTAAAGTAATGCATTTAATGTATATTTCTAGTTTGTTTTAATGTATGTAATATATATTTTTAGTATATGTTGAATGCATAGTAAAAACACTAAATGGACAGAAAATGCATTTTTGATGCTATTCTAAGAATGTTCGAAATATTATTCCCAGCATACTTAGAAAGCATTCGTATTGCAGTTTTAGCACAGGGACAAAAAAATGCAAAATTAATCTGAAATCAATAAATGTGTTCGAAATGCATTTTTAGCACAGCCTTTTTTCGCTAAGGGTTGGTCCTGGGGTTCCTCAAGGTTCAGTACCTTGCCTCCTTTCCTTTTTTGATCGCCGATATTGCTGTGATTCGTCATTCCCCTCACTAATGTATTCTGTAGCCAGAGAATAAAGTAAATAAATAAATAAATGGATATCCTTTGCCAAGGAGCATGACCAGCGGAGGGCACCGAGAGACAGTGCTAACTGGACCCCAGCCAGCCCCCACCCCCCCTTCCGGAAGTTCGAAAACTCGGCGCCTAGGCATACAGAACAGTGAACGAAAATAGGACATACAATACCGGAGTCGCTACTTAACAAATCAAGGGCGCTGATTTACGTGGGTACGAATGCCCTACCTCTCTCCTCGTTAAGGAAATGAACCAACGAGCCCAATAGATTCTATTGAAATGATTCTCCACGTGGCCATGGCGCACAGCGGCTGCGATGGCGCGAGAAGAATTTGCGCGCGCTGAAGCGACCTCAATGGGTTTCTCCGCGCAGCATAACACGAGCGCACAGCTCCGATCTCGCTGCATTGTCGGCCATACGCTGCCGCGTAATCCGACTGTACTTCCCTTACGGTCACTTTTGGAATAGCCTTCAAGGTACGTGGGCACGGTACGTGGAAGGTACGTCGTTTTGACGACTTTTGACTTCAGTTATGTAGAAGGTAAGTTATTGGGCGAGTGAAATTGTCTACGTTAACCTGTACTGCAAGGGCTCTTCTAACTGAAAACGGCGTTCTAGTGACAATAGTAGACTTTGCATACTTCAAGTACTGCGTTCGGAGTCAGTGGCGCACCACTGTATTGGATCAATTCATATTATTGATTATATATTGTAGTAAGCACGCGGTAACCTTTGCATTCTGTTTTACATGCCGGCAAGGAGAAATTTCTGTCAGTGTACAGTAAGTTTCTTTGGTTAATGTGCTGCTCAGGGTGTGTGCACTTTCAAGAAAATTGATTGCCGTTCCGGCGTCAACTTTGGCTGTTCTTTCACATTTCCTGACTTTCGCATGTGCCACATCTTGATTATAAATGAACGGCTTTGGTGGCAGTTGACACGTGGCCTCTGGAATCTACACAGTCGGCCAAGCATCCCAAAGATGGAGGCACCTAGGAAAACGAAAGCATCCCTTCTACCGTTGAGAGGGCACTCACGGCGAGCGACGAGTTGAGCATGAGGCCCATGGCGCTGCTGGACTCTTCTTCGACGGCAAAGGCGAGCGTGATGACCACGACGGCCAAGCCGCAGGCGGCGGAGTAGGCGCGCGTCAGTCGCACGCAGCTGACGCTAGCCAGGCACAGCCGCAGGTAGTCGTCCGCCAGGCGGCAGAAGCGCGCCAGGAAGCGCCGCGTGGCTCCATGGGCGCGCACCACGGACAGCGACTCAGCCGCCTCGTTCACGTGCTGCAGGACGCGCGATAGGTGGGCGTTCTTGGCGAACCGGGCCGCGTTTACTGCCTGGGGCAGGAACCTCTGCGCACCAAGCAGGCAGGGGGGGGGGGGGGGGGCGAAGGAAGGAAACGAAACTAGCAGGCAAAGTATGAAGTCGGTTTAGCATGAAAAATTTAGCGCGAAGACCGGGACGACCGGCCTTGGTGACCAACTCTGGGCCGTCCAGCAGGCCCGCGAGGCGACGGCGAGGCAACACCTCGACGTCCCCACGTGGGAGACCTAAGGCCCCGTCGGCGCAAGCTCTGCAAGACTTTTAAATAAAGTTGTTACCAACTAAATCGGGACGACGAGAAGAGGGACGACAGGAGCTTGCTCATCCTCTCCTTCGCTCTTCTTCTCATCTCGTTAGCTAATTGTTAGGCAGTTAAAACCAGCAGGAGGGTTACCGCTCGTAACGTGGTATTTAGCAACACCTGTTAGCGGCGGCATATATATTGCTCATAATTATTTTTCTGCTCTGTTAGAGTCATATCTGTCTGCGGGTCCATCCGTTTGTTTCTCCCTGAGAGTAGCGCGTTGGCGTGGTGTTAGGTTGTTAGGTGTGATATAAGTAGAAGTGCGAAGGAAATCGGGCACGATAATTAGATTGAACAAGGTGATCATGCGGGCTACTGGTCGCACAGCGCTTGCGTACCAACTTGTCACTGTTCTAGTTTTTTTGCTGTGTTTCTCTGCGATTCTCCACGGTTCGTTAATGAGAGTATCGCAACTTTAGTATTAAGAAGATTTCGACCACACTAGATTCACTACTATAAGTCACTTTCGTGTACCTGAGCTTCAATTTGTTTACCATTCCTTTCCTTTATGAATCGAGCATTATTGCGCCGGTGGCCACGGCACCGCCACTGCGATCCCACGCTCACCACTGATGTATCTACAGGTGCTGCTGCTGATTTTCCTGGGCCGGCCATGGTCGATGCACAAGACGGAATGCCTCAACGATACAAGCTCCCAGCTCGGCGCGTGTACGTCAACCGACTGCGGCCTATCAACATGTTTTTTGCCTGCGTCACCTATTCTGGATGCTCCGCCACTTCTGGACGCAGTGGTCGATTCCGTCTGGCAACGTGGGACTCTGACTGCTGATCGGGCGGTACAAAAGTGCGCGCCTTTCGACGCCCCTCTGGGCCACGGCACCGCCACTGCGATCCCACGCTCACCACTGATGTATCTACAGGTGCTGCTGCTGATTTTCCTGGGCCGGCCATGGACGATGCACAAGACGGAATGCCTCAACGATACAAGCTCCCAGCTTGGCGCGTGTACGTCAACCGACTGCGGCCTATCAACATGTTTTTTGCCTGCGTCACCTATTCTGGATGCTCCGCCACTTCTGGACGCAGTGGTCGATTCCGTCTGGCAACGTGGAACTGCTGATCGGGCGGTACAAAAGTGCGCGCCTTTCGACGCCCCTCTGGGCCACGGCACCGCCACTGCGATCCCACGCTCACCACTGATGTATCTACAGGTTGGTTACTATGACGCTTATTCTTACCGTGACGATGACTTCTGTCTTTTAGCGGTGTCGTGGCCACCTCATGTTTTAAAAAGTTTCCGCGCTGGTGTATCCTATTTATGGTGTCTGCTAGTTTTGGGAGGCGATGTCGAGCTAAACCCGGGACCCATGACTAAGGCTCAAGAGGAAAAGCTGGACCTTGTGGCTGGTTCCATCTTACGCCTTGAAACCAGCAATGCAGTCCTTCAAGACTCTGTCAACAAAGTGCTTCAGATTGACGCAGACTTAAAAATTGACTTAGAAAAACTAACAAAGCGAGTTCACGATCTAGAGCAGAAATTTGCAACCGCACCATCTGCTGAGCTCGTGGGGAACAGTGACAAGGGTCTCGCAAATGTACAGGCAAAAATTGACGACCTTGAAAATCGCTCTAGGCGATCCAATGTTCTATTTTACGGTATAGATGATCCAGAGAAGTCGGAAACTTGGGAGGAGTCTGAACGTCTCGTAAATGTCTTTTGTAAAGAAAAACTTGGGCTTACTGTTGAATCTGTTTCCAGAGCACACCGCGTGGGCCGCTTTTCTTCCGAGAAAAAGCGGCCTATCATAGCCAAATTTTTTAATGAAAGGGAAGTTGACACTGTCATGAGCCGCGGCTATAAGTTAAAAAACACTAATTTAAGCATCTCGCGCGATTACTCCGAAGCCGTTCGCGAAAAGCGACGGAAGCTTCTCCAGTTTTCTAAATCTATTAAGAAAGATGGGGATAAAGTGCGACTCGTTTTCAACAAGCTCTTCGTTAACGATGATCTTTACATGTGGAGCACCAACGAAAGTCGAGCCATTCTTGTATCAGGGCGCGAGGATGGCGAATGACGTCCTCCCTCCGTTTCCGTTAACCTGCGTTCATCGACCACCTCACCTGCCAAATTACATTGTGGTAATGATAACGAATGGCTGTTTTTGTACACCAACATTAGAAGTGTTGTAGCTAACGGTATTGCACTATCATCTTTCATCGATTCATGTCAAGCTTCTTTAGTGGTACTAACTGAGACGTGGGTGAACGACACTATTCATGATGTCAACATCTTTACCAGTGCACGCAATTTCAAATTTTTTCGCTGCGATAGACAATTGCGAAGGGGGGGCGGTGTTCTCATCGCGATAAAGGAGGATTTCATTGCCACACCTATCGTTATCGATTGTTTCCTTGAATGTGTTTGGGATTCATTGAATGATGGTGCATTTCGTGTCATCATCGGCGTTTTCTACCGTCCTCCCGACATGTCTGGTGCGTTTTCAGATGAATATCATCGGGTGCTCAGTGAAATGTATGCGCGTTTTCCCAATTCCGCTGTTATTATATTTGGAGATTTCAATTTTCCAAGAATTAATTGGTCAACGCTTTCCGTAGTGGACACAGATGCAGAAGCACATTCTTTTCTCAGCACTTGCCTTGATTTTTCACTAACACAACTCATTAACCAACCAACACGATCAACTAAAGCCTCTTCCAATGTACTTGACTTAGTTCTCACAAACAAACCTGATATATTTTCAGGCATAACTCATGAGGAACGCATCTCTGACCACGATGTTATCACTGGGTACATTAAATTTCGCACTAGTAAAAAGATAACTACTAAAAAGAACATAAGATGTTACGGCAAAGCAAATTTTGATGCAATTAATGCAGAATTATTAATGTTTTCTGATAAATTTTTGCATGATTTCTGCTCTCGCTCTATAGAGCAGAACTGGATCCTTTTTAAAACTGCCCTCAATGATCTCATCGACCAGTTCATTCCCATGTTAACCATTACCTGTGATAGCAGTTCTCCTTGGTTTACCAACCGTCTTCGGCGGCTGAACAACAAAAAGAAAAAACTATACAGACAGGCAAAACTGAATGGTCTTGTGAGTTCACATGACAAATACAGAGCATGTGAAAAGGATTATAAGGCACTATTAAAATCTACTCGGCGCAACTTATTTTCTCATGACTTGTCTTCCATGCTGAAAATAATATTCGCCGTTTTTGGCGTGTGGTAAACCCAGTAATTCGACCTGACATCACTCTTACAGATTCTGTTGGTGTTCCCATCCCCGATTCAGAGTGCGCTCAACTTCTTAACGATGCGTTTGTAACTGTGTTCACAGATGAAGACATTACATCCTTGCCTACATTAAGCGCACTAGTGGAACTAACTATGGACGAGATAGTCATCAGTGAGCCTGGTGTTTTATCTCTACTAAACAATCTCAAAAAATCTTCTAGCGCTGATCATATGGGCTTCAATAATAAAATTTTAAGGAATACATCACATAGCATTTGTTCCATGTTAACCGCATTATTTTCCCAGTCGCTATCAACTGGCACCATTCCTAACGACTGGCGCATAGCTAAGATAATACCCATTTTCAAATCAGGTGATCGTGCTTCTCCGCTTAACTATCGTCCCATCTCCTTAACAAGTACAGTTTGTAAATTACTCGAGCATATTATACATACTCAGGTCTTCAACTACCTTGTAGATCATAACATTATCTTCAATCATCAGCACGGTTTTCGAAAGGGCTACTCATGCGACACCCAACTTGCCGGTTTTATTAACGATATTCATGCACTGATTGACGCTGGTTTCCAAGTTGACGCAATATTTTTAGATTTTTCTAAAGCATTTGATCGCGTTCCACACCAAAGGTTGTTGCTTAAACTTTCCCAACTGAACATTCACCCTGATATTATTGCATGGATAGCAGATTTTCTCTCATCTAGAATTCAGTTCACATCAGTTAACAACTCTAACTCATGTTACGCTAATGTTACGTCTGGAGTTCCACAAGGCAGTGTACTGGGACCTTTACTTTTCCTTATCTATATTAATGGCTTACCCAATTGCGTGACGTCCAGAATCAGACTATTTGCTGACGATTGTGTGCTTTATCGACGTATAACCTGTAACACTGACAGCCAGCCACTGCAGTCTGATCTTGAAGCGATAAGCACATGGTGTTCTAATTAATTAATGCCTTTAAATCTTTCCAAAACTAAGCTCATGTCTTTCACTAACAAGCCACGTATTCCTACAGCCTACTTTCTTGATAACAATAGTGTAGAATTCACCACAAGTTACAAGTATCTTGGCATTAACCTGCAATACGACTTATCATGGAATCATCATATTAATCTCACTCTTGCCTCCGCTAACCGTACTTTCGGACTTCTCAAACATAATTTAAAAGAGGCCGCGACACATGTAAAAAAACTAGCGTACACCACATTAATCCGTCCGAAACTCGAATACGCGTCTGCCATTTGGGATCCTCATCAGAATTATATCATCAGTAACATCGAAGCCCTGCAAAACCGTGCTGCGCGATTCATCTTTTCTGATTATTCATATTACACCAGCGTCACCTCATTGAAGACTAAAGCCGAGTTAGATAACTTAGCACTGCGCCGAAAAATTTCCCGTCTGTCACTTTTCCACAAGCTTTATCACCATCCTTCCCTTCATGATGAATTCTTTCAGCCACCGCCAGTTATCTTTCCACGTCGCGATCATCCTTACAAAGTTAAACGCATGAACTGCCAGTCATTCCATTATGCCTATTCTTTTTTACCACGCACAATAACCGAATGGAATGCTTTGCCATCAGAAATTGCCACTGAATCTGATCTAAATAAATTCCAACATCTTATGCACTCATGTTTCAACAACTAAAAAGGTATTTTTTGAGCGTTCTTTTCTTCCGCCTTGTCTTCTTTTTATTTTATATTTTTTTTGTACTTCAGCGCACCTTTTCCAGTGTTGTCTTTTTTTTTTCTAGCGGTGCTGTTATTTATGCTCAAATTTTGCTGTTATGTGCATTGTTGCGACCCTTTTATTTTGCGACTATTTTATTTTAGTGCAATATCTTTAACCTTTAGCAAAATGGTGGTTTGAGCTAGTTGGTACATATTCACAATTTCACCAGCGCTGCGACTAGGAACAAGAACAAGAACAATGCTTTGTACTTACTCCCCCCCCCCCCCCCCCCCTCATGTAATACCCTCAAATGAGGGCCTTTGGGGGTATTTTGAATAAATAAATAAATAAAAATGCAATAAGGTATCGCAGAGAGCCCGTAATTTCTGCATCCTGACTACTGATCCTGACTACTGATATCAGTGCGCTGGTTCCAATACCGGCTTCGCGTTTTATAGGCCTGATATTTTTTAATAACAGAACCAATTTTCATTCACCAATAAGCTGTTCCCGTAGAACACGTATTTCAGAGCTCTAGCCCTTCTTAGCTTGTTCCCTACTCTTGGAAGGGCACCTCTTGTGGCCGATGTACAAATAGAACAAGTGGACAGAATTGCGCTTAACTAGAAATTTCGTTTTCTAAGAGAATCGTACCGCATTTTTGATACTATGGCTGAAGAAAGATAGATCAAGAAAACGAGGGAAAGGCAGGGTTGTTAACCAGAAAGGGGTTCCGGTTGGCTACCCTGCACTGGGGAAGAGGAATTAGGGGACTAAAAGGAGGAGGCTGAAAATTCACAATAAAATGAAGGCAGAGATACGCTTGCGCAGGGTTATACAAGTATGACACGAAGCAGAACCATATGAGTCGCCACATTCCCAATCGTTACCCGTACAAAAAGAGACGGGTCCAATACAGCGAAAAAGAAAGGGGATGAGGAGTCGGTAAGCGAAAAACTAAAAACACATGATTCGAGATAAAACGTTTAGCTTGAACCACGCGGATGAAAGGTAACAACCAACACCGCTTAACCGGTGAGAGTTAAAAGTTAACAATAAATGAAATAAAAGCCAACAAACAACACGGCCGTGGATCTTACACTACAGAGCAGTGGAAAGATTCCACATGTTCCAACTGCTCGCAGCTGGCACCCCGCCCAGACCTCGACTCTCCGTGTCTGACGTCATACCTCGGTGTCAATGGTTATCTGCTCTGTGACGTTACGACCTCTGCCGACGAATCTGAATTAGTGTAACAACACCCACGACGATTCCTCCAAACGTCAGCTCTAACGGTGTCGTGTTAAAATTCGAGCCTTTGCGGAAACACCAAGGCGGACATTTGCATGACACTGCTCCCGTAGGGTTCTTATTGCAGTAAAGCCAGAGTTGCGCCCACAAAAACTGGTCCACTATTCCGGCGCCTTGCTGACGATTCACTGAACAAAGGAAGCGGCGCCAAGCTGAACGACAAGAACGATGCGCCGACCGCTGCGTCCAGGCTTCACCCGAAGCCGGTATGCCTGCAGCTAGGCTTTGCCGCCGAGCTGTGGCGCGCCCATACAACGGGCTATGCAGAGAACAAGGTGGCGCCATCGCTCCTTCTCTTTCCGTGCTGCGCAAGCATGACACTCCAAATGACGCAGGACCTCCTAACGTCCATTCTCATGTAGCTGAACCGAATGTAAACGATATCTAAAGACGAACGTTGCAAGAAACCTGGCCTCGTCCCTGTGTGCAACTGTCCGGAGAGAAGGCCGAGTGGTTCTGACCGGGAGAAAGCGGGTTTGAGGAGAACAGCCTGCAGCCACAGACCATTCCGACGGCGAAGACCGCGGCCACGACCGCGCTGACGGCAAGCAGAGACAGGCGCTCGGTGCCGATGGCGGCGGCGCGGGCGAGCGCCAGCAGAGCGCTCTGCGCTGTCTGGCGCGAGTACGAGGCCAGCCGTGTGTCCAGCGTGCTCGCGTCCGCCGTGAACCGGTTCAGGATGCGGCCGCGCGGCGTCGCGTCGAAGAACGACACCGGACTGCGCAGTACGCGCTCCAGCATGTCCCGGTGGAGCAGCCGCGACAGCCGGTTGGCGCCCACCGCCACCAACACGTTGCCCACGACCCTAGACGACACTGTAAAAAGAGGAGGGAGATATACACCCGTCATTACGAGTCTGCATAAAGTTGTTAGTCTATAAGCTCGCAAAAATTGAAACCTACAGGAACTTAAGCAACCAGCGCAATCATCACCAACTTCAGGGGAAAGTTTCGAGGTTCTTTACAATGACTCACTGAAAACTGCTTTCTAGCAGCGATCATCTATGGAACACAACGCCTACAATGCAAACTACCATTACTTTAAAATATTATTATTCGCTCCACAGCGACCTTTTCAAGACAACTTATACAGAAATTCTCTTTATATACAGGGCTACAAAGGAATAATAACCCTACCACAAGTTATTATTTACTTTTTACTCTCAAATATCCACATGGGGCATTTATTAGGGGAGAGCTGACCACGTTCTGTATGATCAATCAGTGCATGCATGCAGAATAACAGAGCAGCGCGTAACAAAACCGGACAAAAGGAAGGAACACAGAACGACACGAGCGCTCGTGTCATTCTGTGTTCATTTCTTTTGTCCTGTTTTGTTACGCGCTGCTCTATTATTATGGATCACCAACTCGCCCAACAACCAACACTTCTGGTATGCATGCACGTTTAATGAATTTGAAGAAAATATACTTCAAACAAAAAAGGCCACTTGCATGATAACAGATGGTCTGCGATGACTGATTTGAAGTGAACGGAATAGATGAAGTTCGCCAAAGAAGGCCATTGCACTCGCTTGCTGTTCTGAACAAAGAAGAGTGATTATATGTTTCTGTGCAGTTTTTTCAGGGCAGACGGCAACCAGGATGACCATTACGAGTAATGCGATGAGCGCGTGATAGGGGAAGGTTCGTGTTTAAATGTGCGATAAAATTTACGTACAAAGATAGAGGGCCATTGTGAGATGACAGGCCAGTACCGGGAGATTGAGCTCAGATAATAGGGCCATAACGCTATTATGATAAGAATGTCGGAGCAAGTGAATCTGACAGCGGGGTTCTGGACTGATTCGAGCGTGGTCGTAAGGTTAGCATAATGGAGATCATATGTGGCACATTAGAATTAAAGTTCTTAACGAAGAAATTTTAGGTAAGCAAGAAGTTTTATGGAACGGAGGCTAAGGAAAGGACACTGCACAAATACTCCAAAACTTGGATGGCGGAATCAGTGACGTGGTGAATGTAACACGGCCACGGTAACTGTTCACTTAAGTGAATACCGAAGTGCCTCTAGGAGTCAAGTTATATAATAGGCGCGTTGCTGCTTTTATACACAGTATCCTGGTGATTGTGCTGGCAACAGAAAAACAAGAACGGACGTTTTAGTACCAGTTAGTGACATGATCTACGTGCTACTGAACTCTTCGACAAGTACAAGATAACAGTACAGGAGACAAAGACAGGGCAGAAGGAAGATGACTGTGAATTAGCATGAAAGAATCGATAGCGATCAGATAGGAGAGATTGAACCCAGTCCAGAACTAAGGGATGCACGTTAAGGTGTGACAATTTAAGAAATAGGCGCGCGTCATGCACTTTCTGGACTGCTCCTTCAAAATCTAGGAATATGCATCTTAGGAACGTTATGACAGAGTCATGCATGCATATTTTCATTTCGTCCAATGATGCTCTCAGAAGTATCTACTGATGCGAATTGGTGTCCCGGCCCGTGTATGCGATTCTGCCCCTATGACGAAACATGGTGCTGCAGATCCTTGCAAAAGTTATTGGCAGACTTTTTCTGCAGTTGTTCCGTCTCTAACTATGACAAGTGTGTAAAAACAAACTTTTAAATCTTATAATGTAATGATAATTCCTTATATCACGTCCACTGCAGGACGGAAGCCACTCCTGTCTCCAGTAATCCAGGTCACGTGCGAGCCATGCGCATCATATCTCGGCAAACTTCCTTATCTTACGTCCCCCCTCCTCCTCATGTGCCGTCTGTTGCTGAAGTTCACAATAGACCACCTCGGATGCCGGCGCAGACCCACGAACAACGAGAGGTGCTGCGCTCGCCGGCAGTGTCTGACGGCGTGTATACAGATACTCAAGATGTTTTTCTCTGATCCCCATGGTGCGGCTGAGAGCAAAGTCACGCGATACCAAGTTGGTCGGTCACCTCCTGGATGGCCCAGCAAATTTCGGCTCAGTGGCGGCGCTTCGCACAAAAGAGAAGTAATGCGGTCGAGGTACGCAATGGATTACGGCAGGGTTGTTCTCTGTTACCACTGCTGTCGAAATAAATGTCGAAATAAGGTTTGATTTATGGTGGTTTAACGTCCCAAAGTGACTCAGGCTATGAAGGACGCCGTAGGGAAGGGCTCAGGAAATTTCGACTACCTGAGGTTCTTTAACGCGCTGACATCGCAGAGTACACGGGCCTCTAGAATTTCGCCTTCATCGAAATTCGTCCGCCGCGACCGGGACCGAGCCCGCGTCTTTTGGGTCAGCAGCCGAGCGCCATAACCTCTGGACCACCACGGCGGCGTGGAAAGAAGATTATAAGAAAGTCAGTGTGGTTATAACCTGCCGCACACATCTGGCGGAAAGGTTGAAAAGCAGAGGCTCCCCGGTTTATTTTATGCGGAAGATATTGCAGCATTAGATGTTTTTAGCATACCGGACACGTACAACCGGAGACGTATACGGGGTTACTGGACCCCGCTCGCGCATGCGCAGTGACATTGTTGGGGTGCCCCACTGCGTGTGCGCCGCCGGCGTCCGGTAAACCGGTACACGTCTCCGGTATGCTAAAAACGTCTTTTAGCTGATATGCAGGAAAGTTTGAAAACTCTAGTTGATTCTTTGTGGAGACGAACTCGCCGCTCTGGGCTTCACTTTAAGCCCAGTTATGGCGGCTCTATGATTTTCAAGGATTGCACGATTCACGCGCTTGCAATACAACGCCGTAAAATACCCAGACTGGCAAAATACAAATATCTCATGCTATGGGTAAATCCATGATCTGGGCCAGCATGAACTTTGGGGCACAACCGAAGAGAGACACGTGGAACACGGAACACACTGCTGAACACAGAACACGGAACACACCGTGTGCCACGTGTCTCTCTTCGTTTGTGTCCCAAAGTTCATGCTGACCCAAATCATGGATTCATACCAACTGGCCCAGAAAAATGCCATTTTGCACTATGGGTAAACTAAGGACAGATACAGATGAAAACCAACGAACATACAGTTGGGGCGAAATGGGGAAGAGATGCCGCGATTGTGAAACGTAGGGCATTATAGGGCTGCAGAAAAGTGTGAAGTAGTGTGAGCTAGGTGCTCGGAAAGAAATAATGGGGCCAGCTAGGCTTACTTTCGAGAATGGAGTTTGGTGTCTAAGGGCAGATGTTCAGTCGAGGTTAGAAATAAATTTGAGAGCAGTTGGAAGTTTAGCATTAAGTGCCAACGGCAAAACCACAAACAAGGCAATGCATGAAGGTGTGGGCTGGGCATCATGCGATGTACAAAAACCTCAGAGTAAAATATTATTAGAGATCCTAAGAAAACTGCGCGATAAAACGCGGGCAGATAACGTATTTAAAAACTCTTACAGAATGAACGTTGACTCAGAGTGGCGACGAAGGACTAGGAAACTAGCTAGTAAGTATATACGAAATGAGACTGGTTAAGCAAACAGCTTTAAGCGATGGGTAAAAAACTCATAAAGTAAAAACTGGGTTAATTCCATAGAAGAGAAACAGAAAATATCTAGAGGGCAGATCAGGGAGGAATAAATCAACGATAATTCAAAATCTAATGCCTTGTTAATCGAAGCTAGATGAGGGTGACTTAGAACGCGAAACTTCTAAAAGAAATTTAACCAAGAAGATGACAGATGTAAAGTGTATGAAAAATCTGTAGAAACAATTGAGCGCCTTATTCAAGAGTGTGAGAAATCCTTCCCGAATTTGACGAAGGCATAGCCACTCTCAGTAAGGCCTTAGAGTTTAGAGATAACAATGGCGATTCCAATGAATCTGCGGTACAAGTCAGCAAAAGGCAAATGGATCATTGGTGGCTAAAGAGAAAGCAGGTGCAGCAAGGGGACAAGTACGCCTTTAAATCTTAGACTTAAAGAAAATTGTGAATTGATAAACCATTCTATTATAATTGACGGATTACTTGAATAAATATACAAAAAACAGCACAAATCCTGTTTCAAAGGGGGCGCTGCTATCCATCCATATCCACCCGCCCACCCATCCATCCAAAAACCTACCGACCCACACACACACACACATACACACACACTCGCGCGCACGTACGCACTCACGCACGCATCCATCCATCCATCCATCCATCCATCCATCCATCCATCCATCCATCCATCCATCCATCCATCCATCCATCCATCCATCCATCCATCCATCCATCCATCCATCCATCCATCCATCCGTCCGTCCGTCCGTCCGTCTGTCCCTTCGTCAATCTGTCCGTCCGTTCGTTCGTCCGTCCGTCCGTCCGTCCGTCCGTCCGTCCGTCCATCCATCCATCCATCCATCCATCCATCCATCCATCCATCCATCCATCCATCCATCCATCCATCCATCCATCCATCCATCCATCCATCCATCCATCCATCCATATATGTACCATTGCATTGCACCAATAAAAAAATTGTTATTGTTGTGAATAAAAGGGGGTTAGCTCAGTCGCATTACCATCGCTCCAAGAGAGACCCTGCTCCGCCCGACTGACGAACTGACGAACTAAACCACTCTCACAATTGGTGGATGTAGCGGCATTATCATCATCAGCAGTGCTGCGCCGCGTCGGCTCGTGACATGCGCTCGCGCTGGCTGCGTGGGTACGCGTGCGGAGTAGAACAAAGACAGTTGATTCCTGGTTCCCGGCCTGTTCGCTTCGTCTGCGTCGCGCTCCAATAATTTGTAGAGGACTAAGTCTCTGACCCTCAACAGTTCGGTGAACCTGGGCGGCATGGACGCGGATAACGCCGCCATGGTTGCGGCGCCCAGGCCCCAGGTCCCTGCTCATACACCGGCTAAAGGGGACATCGCCAGCGTTCAAGTTCAGCTGTCGTCATTTTGGCCTCGGAATCCTGCTGTATGGTTCGCGCAAGTGGAGGCTCTGTTCAACATTCGGCGCATCACTTCACAACGCGTGAAGTATCTCCACGTCGTTTCGACTCTCTCCCCTGAGGTAATGGACGAGTTTGATGACGTTTTCGAAACGTGCGACCCTTCCTTCCCGTATGATCACTTCAAGGCTACGGTCCTGGCCCGGAATACCAACTCGGAGCGCAGCCGCCTGCAGCAGTTGCTCAGTACTGAGGACCTTTGCGACAGTCGACCATCTCGGCTCTTCCATCGCATGCGACAGCTGCTCTACGACCGACCACATGACATCAAGAGCCCACTATCCGTTAGCCGTTCCTTCAGCGCCTGCCTTAGAACTTCGTGGTCGTCCTGGCTGCCGCTGGTGATGTTAGCTTGAAGAAGCTCGCGGGTAGTTGACGAACCGTGTCTCGGACTACACTGGCCCGCATGCCGGGCCTGCAATTCCTTCCGCCTCGTCGTCCACTCTCGTCGACCGGCAGTCAAGTCTCGACGACAAAATCGACCACATCGCGAGCACCATTGCCGCACTGCAAGCGTCGACTCCTCATCGCTGTCAGCGTTCCTCTCACCAACGGTTGCACCATCGTTCCAGTTACAGTCATCGCTCGTACCAAGCCGGTTACGGGTTCTGCTAGTACCACCGCAAGTTCGGCGCCGCTGCCCGCCAGTCCCGGGAGTCTTGCTTATGGTCGGGAAACGCGCCGGCCACTGATGGCGGCCGGTGACTCTGGCTTTACATCCAGCCGCCTACTATACGTCTTTGTCAGGATCTCTGGATGCCGCTTCCTCGGGGACACCTGTGCACAGGTTAGCGTCATGCCTGCCTCCCGCCTCGATCGGCAATGCGCTGTGCTAAGAGCGCTTTTGCAGGCGGTCACCACCTCCCAGATCGCTACCTACGGACAGCGCTCAGTCACACTAGATTTGGGCTTACGCCGCACCTTACGATGGACCTTCATTATCGCGGACGTACGGTTTGCCATCCCGGAGCGGACTGTCTCGCCACTTTTGGCCTGGCTGTCGATCTTCAATCTCGTCGACTGGTGGACTACATGACTCACTTGTCTCTGAACGGCGTCCTGGCTCCGGTGGCCATCCCCATCATCCAAGTCGCTCCGCAGTTGCTGTCGTCCGCCTCTGCTGCAATTTTGGCCGATTTTCCTGGTATAACGCGGCCCCACAACCATGAACTTCCCGTCCGTCACACCGACCAGCACCACATAGTCACAACGGGCCCACCAGTGTCCTGCCGACCGCGCCGCCTTTCTGGCGACTGCCTCGTCACTCCCCGCCGCTAATTTGACCGTATGCTGAAATTGGGCATCATTCGGCCGTTGTCCAGCAGTTGGTCTTCGGCGCTGCATATGGTGTCGAAACGTGACCCCGGCGATTGGCGCCCTTGCGGCGACTATCGTGAACTCAACGGCCACAATTTTTCGGGATCAATATTCTCTCCCTCGTATTCACGACTTTGCGGCCGACTTGCGTGGCATGACCATATTTTTCAAAATTTACCTGGTCAAGGCCTACCGCCAGATCCCAGTGAAGCCTGCAGACTTCCCTAAGACTGCCATTGTAGCACCGTTTGGCCTCTTCGAGTACGTCCGTAAGCCTCCTGCTTTGTGAAACGCTGCTCAGACATTCCAAAGCTTCATTAACGAGGTCACTGATGGCATGTGTTTTATGTTCGCGTATCTCGATGTTCTGCTGGTTGCCAGTTCCTCGTCACAAGAACACGCTGAACACCTGCGTCTGCTTTTTTCACGCTTCGAAGAGCACGGTCTTGTTATCAATCCGGCCAAGTACGTTTTTGGCGCCAACGCCATCGAGTTCTTTGGCCATCACTTGACAGCGCAGAAAATTCGCCCTTTGGGGAGCAAGGTGCATGCCATCCGCGAATTTCCTCGCTCCTTGCCCGCATTGCCAGCATTACCCTGGCCCTCACCGATCTCTTAAAGTCACCACATGGTCCTCACACTCCTCTCCAGTGGACGTCAGCTGCCGAAACCGTCTTCCAAGCCGCCAAGAACACCCTTGCCGACACTACTCTGGTCACGCACCCGCGGGCCGACGCCCCGTGGCATCTCATTACCGACGCCTCTGGTGCAGCTGTAAGCGCCGTCGTGCACAGCTTCAGAACGACTGCTGGTCACCGCTGGATTTCTTCTCCCAGAGGCTCGAGCCCGCAGACACTCGCTACAGTACTTTCGGCCGTAAGTTGCTAGCTGTCTGTCTCGCCATTGGATACTTCCGTCATAAGGAACCCTTTTTTGTGTGCTGACGAACCAGAAGCCCTTAACTTTTGCTTTTCTTGTGAATCAAAGCCCATGCACTGCACGCAAGATACTACACCTGACTTTTATTTCAGAATTTACGGTGAATATAAGAAACATGGAAGGATCCGTAAACAGTGCCGTCAATGCGCTCTCCTGATTCGCTGCTCTTGCATCAAGCGCGCGGGACATAGCAGCGCTGACTGCCGCACAGGTAATCTTCAAGCCCTTCAGTCCAACCCTGGCTCTCTGACCTTGTCGCCAATGCCCCTGCCGTTCTGCTCGGACACCATCGTCTGCGACGTATCCAGTGGTTCTCCACGGCCTTTCGTACCCACCGCGTTCCGCCGCGAAGTCTTGGAACAGCTGCACAATGCAAGCCACCCCGGAAATCGTGCTACACAGCGGCTCGTGACGTCTAGGTTCGTCTGGCCGAACGTCAACCGAGATGTCAAGTGAAGTGAAGTTTACTTTTCTTTTCGCAGAAAAGAAAGGGTCCAAGACTAAAAGCTGTGAAATACAGCTTGACAAGGCCCTGGCCCCCTACAATTATTGGCAGAGCAACAGCTAGGATGAAGATCAATTTGTAACGGCGTGCACAATTTTATACATGGAAGGGTTTCATATTATTACTCTTGTCAGTATGAAAATAAGACAAACAGAAAAGCACAAAAACAGAAAATAGACACGTCCTAAAGAACTCAGTCTTAAAATGAGAAATACATCAAGATAACATTCTAAATACAAAGCAACATTAGTAAGAACAGAAAGTTGGGCTAGTTGGTGTGGATTCATACTTGACAGCGCAAAAAAACGAGGACAAAAGCGAACGAGGAGACACAACACAAGCGCAGTGTTGTGTTGTGCGCTTGTGTTGTGTCTCCTCGTTCGCTTTTGTCCTCGTTTTTTTGCGCTGTCAAGTATGAAGCAACATTAGGCTCACAACAGTTATTCACGGCAAAAAAAAAAGACCAATTTGGTGATTTGACTCATTAACTGGATCGAATCCAGCTGCATGCAACTTATTCAGTAGTTTCGGCACAGTGTAGCATATTGAATGAGTGTATGAATACGTGCGAGGCACTGAAAGAAGATATTTTTCTTTGTGTCGTGTTTGTAGGTCTCGGATATTTTTTTTTAATTCTGCAAGGTTTAGGATAATACTTCCATTAGATATTATGAAATATTTATAAGCTACGATTATCTTGTAATCAAAAAAGTAGAACACAGAGGACATTATACTTGTAGAAAAGCTCTTTGGTTCGATGACAGTATGACACACCCGCAACATAGTGTAATGCTCTTTTCTGCAAGAAGTCTAACTTAGATAAGTTGGTTACCCCTGTGGTGCACCAGACTAAGCTTCAGTGCTGTAAGAGCGGTAGCACAAGCGCGTTTTATAACAAGAACTTTATTTTAGAAGACAGCAAGTATCTTGTTCGGGCGATAGCGCCAACTGCTGATGCAACTTTTTAATGTAAGTAATCTACGTGGTCGTTCCATGTAACGTGCCTTGAAAAGACCACTCCGAATACTTTAACACAGTTAACAATTTCATCTTTTTCTGCTCCCAAGCGTACGCTCAAGGCATCCAGTAATTCCTTCACTTTTGGAGTGTATGGAACTGCTTTTATATTGCTTGTATTTATTTTCGAGTGGTTTGCTTTGACCCAAGCATTCGAGTCCAAATGCTCCATATTTGCTCGCTCGTCTACATCTCCTTGCGTACTTCCGGTTACGAAAATCAATCAATCAATCAGGTTTATTTCACATCAAGGATGTGGGGAGCGGGGACAAAAAGCCTATAGAGGCTTGACGGAGGTCCCCGCCCCCTACAGCAACTACATTGTGCACAAAAACCCACAATCACACAACGGTACATTATATGTTATGCCTGTGACATATTTAAAACAAAAGCACATTGCATCGAAAATAAAACACGTTCAGGGCATCAAAAAACACATAACCATCAAACATATCACGTAAAGAGGGAAGGCATAAAAGCAGGCTGAGTTAGTACACTAAAGAAAGAAACTATATGCTGTTACTCTTCACTAATTACAGTTTTTCACAAATTGTTTAAAATGGACGGGATATTATAGGACAGCATTTGTCTGCCGTAGTTAGTTCGCGTTCGCGGTAAATACCAGTTGTCTCCGATGCGCGTATTGTAGGGTGGTGCCGTCCGCATAGGAATCAAACTTCGTCCTGAGTGCAGAGTGCCATATCATTAATATAAATAAGGAAGAGTAGTGGTCCGAGTATGCTTCCCTGTGGCACGCCTGTATGAACGGATTGCCAAGAAGATTTAATGTTATTTATTTCGACATACTGTGTCCTGTTGCTAAGGTATTATATAAGAAGCACATGTGGTGTTCCACGAATGCCGTATCTGTGCAATTTTTAAAGAAGGATAGTGTCGCTGGGCACGTGAGTGCTGCAACGTCAGCGTGCAAAAACAACGCGCTAAACGCTATCGCCTCACCACCCTTCCGGCCCCCTGATTGTCGTTTCGACCATGTCCACGTTGACATTGTTGGCCCTCTTCCTCCATCAAGAGGTTTCCAATACATACTTGCACGCACTTACATACTTACGTGTGTTGACCGCTACACACGGCGGCCTGAAGCCTTTCCGCTGCCCGATATCACGGCGCGTACAGTGGCGTCCACTTTTGTCAGTGGATACAATTCCCGCTTCGGCAGCCCCACTGCAGTGATGACGGATCGTGGCCACCAGTTTGAGTGCACCTTGTTTCGCGGCCTGGCATCTCTGCTTGGCGTGCGCCATGTTCACAGCACCGCGTATCATCCCTCCGCGAGCGGCAAGGTTGAACGCTTCCACCGACAGCTGAAGGCTGCCCTTGTTGCACGCGAAGCTCGCACCTCTGGGCCCGATTCCCTTCTTTTAGTGCTCGTCGGCCTTCGATCAGCCTTTAAAGAGAATCTTCAGTCCACGGCGGCCGACATGGTTTACGGGTCTACCATCCGTTTGCCCGGCGAGTTCTTCGTTTCGGCCCGCACCGAGGACAGCTCTCCGCCTGCCTACGTTGAACAACTACGCCTGCTCTTTAGGCGCCTGCAACCCGTTCCCACACGTCCATCGACTCACAAAATCTTCGTGAGCAAATACCTCGCGACGTCCACCTATGTCTATGTGTCGAGACATCATCAAGCCCTCGCTCATCCCTCCCTACGATGGCCCTTATCCCGTCCTGCAGCGAGGTGAGAAAACTCTGAAGCTGTCCGTCGATAGACGAGAAGAAATCGTTGCCATCGACCGCGTGAAACCCGCCTACATAGCATGTGTGTCGTTCATCCTGCCAGCACGAAACCTCAAGCGCCACTTCTTCCACTGACACGATCCGCGCCGTCAGCAAGCATGTCTCAAGGGTGCCGGGCTGTTGACTGCCATTCTCCTCCCTCTTCGTGGGGGAGGGGTGGGGTATTGTGGGGGGGGGGGGGGGGGGAGGGAGCCTGTAGCGGCACTATCATCATCAGCAGTGCAGTGCCGCCTCGGCTCGTGACATGCGCTCGTGCTGGCTACGTGGGGCGACGTGCGGAGTAGTATAAAGACATGCTGTATACGTAAAAGCGCAAAAAGCAAGGACACAGAATAAGACAGACAACACGAGCGCTCGTGTTGTCTGTCTTATTCTGTGTCCTTGCTTTTTGCGCTTTTACGTTCAGCATAGAAAACAAACTCGCCCAAATGCGGCAATTATTAAATAAAGACAGTTGATTCCTGGTCCCCGGCTTGTTCTCTTCGTCCGGGTCGCGCTCCGATAATTCGTAGGGGACTAAGCCTCTTTCCCTCTACAGTGGATTTTCGTTTGCCGTGCCCGTACGCCCTGAACTCCGCAGCCGCACGCTATCGACCCCCAATTTGCCAGCAGACGCCATTCATCAGGCCGTGCAGGTGGGCCCAGCAGTGCTGTGTTCCGGTTCCCTCCGCCAGCGGGACTCCGTCTTCTTGAGCGGGACTGACGACCATGATAGAGAAGACTTGTTTACATCCTACTAGCGGGAGAGCACGTAAAACAAGTAGGACGACGCTATTAAATCGAATAATGCTATCTTCTTTTTCACAGGGGTTGCGACCCTATGGTACCGCAAGCAAGAAGAGGAGCCACGTGAGCGCCCGTGTGTGTGTCTTCTGTCCGTGTCCACGTTCGCGCTGTTCTTCAGGAAAAAGTCGTACCAACTCACCCAAGCATCTGTTTTGACGTCTTCAAGAAGAACGTCTGCAAAGTGCTCGGTCGTCCTGCTGCCGAAAAGCTGCGTGCTGAGCAACGCTCCAGACGACGTTCGCAGCATTTGGGCCAGACCTTTACGATCTACATCGAAAATGTGGTCAACCTGGGCTAGCGCGTCAACGCCCAGATGTCCGAGGTTGGCAAAATAAAGCATAGTATGAAGGCTATTGAGGAGGACGCATTTCAAATGCTGCCCTCCCGGGATATGGGCACAGTTTCAGAAATTGTCACTCTCTGCAAGAGCTGCGACCAGCTGCGCATGCGCAGACTCCTCACTCGCCATTCTACCCCGCCTGTCAAGTCGCTTGTGGGCCTGTCCGTTGCACCTGACCACGCAGCGCTATCGCCACAGCTCAAAGACTTTATACGTGGTAAAGTTGCTCGTCAACTTTCCCTTCTTGCACCCCGCTCCGGGCCATACATGGCGTCCGACCATTGCTATGTCATCACTGAACTTGTGGCTGAAGCCCTTCCACCGGTCCAGCCGACTGGACCAGCACCTCAGCCCGCCCCTATCGCTGCCCCATTGACCTACGCTGAAGCCGTTGCTCGGCCGAGGCTACCTAACTACTGCTCGTGCTACGATACGCCTCAAGCTCCGGCGCCTCAGGTACCTCAAGCGACGATGATTTTTTCGACCTCTACCACCAATCGGAAATCCCTGGCGTATAGGTGACAATCGCCCCATCTGTTATTCTTGCGGACTGCCTGCTCATGTGGCCCGGCAATGTCGTCGTCATGTGCCAGTATCCCCGCTACCTTCCCGAGTCGATGGCTACTGGCCTCCTCAGATTCAATACTCAGCGACAGCCTAGCCGCCCCAGAGTCGTCCACTTTCACCTGACCGCTGCGCTTTCTCCAACCTGCGCTCACCTTCGCCGCGTCGCCGTTCCCTCTCTTCCAAGCGCCGGCGCCCTACTCTTACGCCAGATTTAAATTAGATGCCGCAGCTCCTGAGGCCAGCACTGCTCTGACAGCTAAACGTCAATAGCCTCATTTGTCTCGTGACAATCTTATCGAGTTTTTGTAGAGGTGTTTCTCTTCTAGCGCTCGTCGATGCCGGTTCTGCAGTTTCTGCGATGGCCGCGACCTTTTGGCGTTCGTTGCGGAAAGTGGCAACAGCACTTTCTGGATCCTCGTTGCGCACGGCATGCGCGCAGCCTTTTGGGCCGTTAGCTATGTGCACTGCTCGATTCAGTATAGTGGACGGTCTGTACGCAAATGAATTCGTCATTTTGCCAATGTGTTCTCATAACATAATCCTGGGTTGGTACTTCCTGTCACGCCATAACGCCGTAATCGATTGTGTTCGTGCTGAACTCCATGAAGTTTTTTGCGCTAAGGGATTCCTCTTCGGCCGCTGTCCCTTCTGCTGCTTCTCAGAAAGCGTCGCTGCCGTAGACGCTGACTTGCCTGCGTGCTCTGCGGTTCTCGTGCCCATCACTTGTGATATTCTTCGCGACGGAACCGTACTTTTTACGTCATCGCCCATATTTCTCCGCCGCAAGTCACTGCCCCCACTTTACGCTGTACTCACTCTGTCAACTGGCCTTTCCACGTTGTTTGTGACAATACGTTTGCGTATCGTGCCGCTGTGCGTCGCGGTGAATGTCTCGGAAGCGTGCAGCTCATTGATTTCATTCTCCATCGGGATGAGAATGACAATCCACCGTGCCTCGCCGTAGACGCATTAGCCCGCCGATTCCCGCTCCCAACACTTCGCCTACAGAGGTTTTCTTTCCCTCCATCGACGCAACCCTTCCTGCATCTGAATGCACTCTGCTGAACTTCTTGCGCAGCTTCAGCAGTACCGTTCCTCCTTCGATTCCCAAACACCCGCTTTCAGCCGCACGTCGGCTGTGGTCCATCACACCGACACCGGTGGCTATGCTCCTCTGCATTAGCATCCATACCGTGTCTCCACCACTGAGCGCCATGTTATTCAGGAACACGTTGACTTCAGGCCTCAGAGCAGCGTTATTCAGGCCTCTCACAGCCCATGGGCATCCCCTGTGCTACTCGCGAATAAAGACGGCTCTATTCGTTTTAGCGTTGATTACCGCCGCCTGAATAAGATAATACGTAAAGACGTTTACCATCTCCCACGTATTCATGACGCTCTGGACTGCCTCCAAGGAGCAGAACTCTTCTCTCGATTTGCGCTCTGTGTACTGGCAGGAACCCATGGCAGTCGCCCAAAAACCGCATTTGTGACCCCTGACACAGTCGAAATTATTCCGGAGCCCTCCACTACGGCACCTAATTCTTCCTTTCTTCTTTCACTCCCTCTCTTATCCCTTCCCTTACGGCGCGGTTCAGGTGTCCAACGATATATGAGACAGATACTGCGCCATCTCCTTTCCCCAAAAAACCAATTATTATTAATGACCCCTGACGGCCTGCATGAATTTAATTACATGACTTTCGGCCTCTGTAATACTCCGGCTACTTTCGAACGCATGATGGACGCTATTTTTCGCAGCCTGCAGTGGAAGTCGTGCCCGTGCTATCTGGATGACGTCGTGGTCTTTTCGCCTCACTTAGAGACTCATCTGTGTCGGCACAAGCACGTCTTGACCTGCCTTACGGACGCAGGCCGGCAGCTCAACTTCAAAAAGTGCCACTTTGCCGCTCACGAATTAACCAATTTAGGCCACGTTGTGCCAAAGCACGGTGTGTGTCCCGACTCCGCCAAACTGCGTGCTGTGACTGCTTTTTCCTAAACCTTCTTCCACTAAGGAACTGCGCAGCTTCTTTGGCCTCTGTTCATTTTTTCTGCGTTTCATTCGGAACTTTGCTACGATTGTTGCCCCTTTAACTCAGCTCCTTGGCAGCAACATGGATTTCTCGAGAGTGTCGCCTGCATACGACGATGCCTACAACACCTTGCGTACTCTCTTCACGGCACCACCCATCCGTGCCAGTTTGACCCACAAGCCCCAGCCGAAGTACACACAGACGCCCGTGGTATTGGGCTCGGTGCTGTGCTTGCTCAGCGCAAATCTGGATTCGAAAAATATGTAGTTGCTTACGGCAGCCGCACCCTTACTAAAGCAGAGTCCAACTACTCCGTCACAGAAAGAGAGTGCCTGGCCATCGTTTGTCATCGTTTGGGCCCTCGCCAAGTTTCGCCCTTACCTTTATGAGCGTCCTTTTGACGTCGTCACAGAACACCATGCCCTTTGTTGGCTTTCCTGGTTAAAAGATCCCTCCGGCCGCCTGGCTCGCTGGGCTCTGCGCCTCCAGGAATATACCATACGCGTCTTCTACTGGTCCGGCCGCAAGCATCAGGACGCCGACGTCTTGTTCCGCTCCTTGCTACCAGCCGAGATTGCCCTCCTCTCCGCCCTCGAAGCCACTGTGCCTTCGCTCACCACCAGCAACGTGCCTTCAGAGGAGCGTAAAGATGAACGGATTGCCTCTCTTCTCGACTTTCTGTCCTCTCCATCTACGGTTCCGGCACCCCGCGCCCTTCGCCGCCAGGCTTCACATTTTTCCATTCGCGATAGCCTCCTTTATCGGCGTAACAATAACACAGATCGACGCAAATGGCTTCTCGTCATTCTATGCCATCTACACTCCCCAATATGCACCTTTTTCCACGCTGAGCCGCAATGCGGTCACGCCGGAGTGATCAAGACTTACACTCGCATCTTTCTCAGGTGCTACTTGCGCGGCATGTACAACTTCATCCTCAAGTACGTCCGCTCGAGCCCGGCTTGCCAACGCCGTAAGCAACAGCCTCATCCCGCCGCTGGCGAGTTACAGCTACTACCTTTTCCGCCCGCCTGTTGGACCGAGTTTAACCGCTTTATACACTCCTTTGCCGTACACTGCTGCTAGCAACCGCTGGGTCATTGTTTCCATTGATCATCTGACCAGGATTGCTGAGACCGCTGCGCTCCTGGATGCTGCAAGTTTTGATGTGGCGTCGTTCATTTTGCAGCGTTTCATTCTTCTCCACGGTGCTGCTGAACACCTCAGGGACAGAGTACGCGTCTTCTTGTCTGACGTCGCTGAAGCTCTGCTGCCGAGTGTAATATAATTCATCGGAGTTTTACCGCCCACCATCCACACACAAAAAAATGGTCTAACCGAATGCTTTGATCGCACCCTTGTTGACATGCTGGCCATGTACGTCGCTGCCAACCACTTGAACTGGGACCTCGCTCTCCCCTATCTAACTTACACCTATAACATTTCTACACAAGCCACAACCGGCTTCGCTCCGCTTTTTCTGCTTTACGGCCGGCATCCATACGTTCCAACCGACACAGTTTTCCCCTATCGCTTTGCCACATCTGAATGTAAAACTGTCTCTGAAGCTGCCCAGCACGCCGAGTTTTGCCGCGAGATCGCAAGGTCGCTCACGGCAGTCACTCAGGTGGGGGTGCTCAAACACCGCTATGACGAAGATAAGCTGGCACCGGCCTTCCCACTCGGTTCCCTCCTGTGGCTGTGAATATACATCAGTGCTCTCGGCCTCTCCAAGAAACTAAATTTGAAATATCAAGGCCCCTACCTCATCCTGGTGCCCACCTCACCAGTTAACTACAACTAAGCCACTCACGCCTTCTGCCGATCGTGCCGCCGTGGAAGTGAGACTGTACATGTTCAACGCCTCAAGCCGTATTACGACCCGGTTGTATGGTAAGCACCATGAGTCACCTCGATAACTTATTTTCAACCCAGGGTTATCGCAAAGAAGGTGGGCATTAGTCCAGCGGACCACCACAGCGGGCCACCACTGCTTCACCGCTGCTTCCATCGTTTTCAGCGTCAGCAAATAAACCAATCTTACATTATTTATTTATTATTATCCGTCCAAAAATTATGGCAAACAGTCCACTTTATTTTCAGCAATCACTGTCTGGAACTCGCTACCCGCAACCATCAAATCATTCCGCACCGAAGCACAATTCCATAAAAACTTGAAAAACTATGTACTGCATAATTGCCTTCAATTGCCACGCCAGTGAAACCTGTTAGTATTGTGTACGACTTCTATTGCCTGAGTGCTTGTTCTATGTTCTCTTTTTGTGTTTGAAAAATGTGTTTTTAAAATTTAGCATGACTTAACTGTTATTTCAGATCTTATTTTTTATTGCACCTGTGTTCCGCTATGTAATTGCTATCTGCCATATATTTATCCTACTTCAAATATGCAATTAATTACAGGAGGTCCCCCTGACAGTTTCCACTTTGGGACCTCCTTCTGTAATAATCAATTTATGTACATCTTACCTATGCATCTTTTTCAATAAACTTTCAAAAAACTTAAAAGAACTTAAACCCACTTATCCATCCATCCACCCGTCCGTCCGTCCGTCCGTCCATCCATCCATCCATCCATCCATCCATCCATCCATCCATCCATCCATCCATCCGTCCGTCCGTCCGTCCGTCCGTCCGTCCGTCCGTCCGTCCGTCCGTCCGTCCGTCCGTCCGTCCGTCCGTCCGTCCGTCCATCCATCCATCCATCCATCCATCCATCCATCCATCCATCCATCCATCCATCCATCCATCCATCCATCCATCCATCCATCCATCCATCCATCCATCCATCCATCCATCCATCCATCCATCCATCCATCCATCCATCCATCCATCCATCCATCACCCTACGTTCACGAGGCGCGGCAGGGACGCTTAGTCGGCTCTCGCGTGGGAACGCCGTCAAAGCTCCAGCTTGCTTTCAGTATGACCTGGGAAACTCTCTCGCGCGGTATTCATAAGAAAAAAGGCCGGCACCGTCTGGAAGACGTTGAAGTAGCAAGCGTTAGCTGTTAGGTTTACTGGAATTGATATGAATGAGATTAAAGGGAGGTAGATCCCTGTCCTCCTTCAATCACACTGTGGTAGTGAACGTATCGGCGAAAGAAGCGAGTCTGAGAGGAGCTCCAGAGGTAGACGACTCATTACGGATGGATGAATGAAACATATGAGCTTGAGGCGGGGAGCAGCGCAACACGAGACAGAGACCTTATTAACATAAGAGCGTCCCTTTTGGAGCTCCTTAAACGTGTAGTGACAACGTCGACGCTCTGTATTGCCATCATGGCCTTAGTGCACCTCCTCTTCCTGAATGTTAAGGGATTTAGGTCGCCGGACAAGCAGAGAGAGGTGGTGCAGTTCGCCCGAGGACAAGTCGTCAACATCCTGTTTTTACAGGAAACAAGCTTACGTTGCCCACGCGAGGTCACCGATTTTAAGTCCAGGTTTTGTGCTGACACCAGCTCTTTTCGCTCTGGCGCGCACTGCATTCACGGCATAGACGGTTGCACACTCGCGGTCGATTTTTATTTCGGTAGCAGGCGCGTCAGAGCGGTGGTAGTGTAGGCACCAGCCCGCCGTTCTGATTCGTCTAGTTTCTTAGATTATTTTCTGTTCGATGGTCATCCTTGTTTTCTTGTTGGTGATTTAAATTGCGTTTTGGATCCCGTGCGAGATGTTCGCGGTCCAGGCCAGAGCGATCCCACTTCGGGGCCCGGTATCTACGAGATATTTGTACTCGGTTTTCTTTGAGCGACGCGTGGGAAAACTACACGGTGAAAGTTTTGGTGGTACGTGGGAGCGGCACAGGCCGGCTAGTCGTCTCGACAAGTTCCTGTTTTCGCGAGAGCTGAAGTGTTTTGTGGTGACATGTAGTGTGCTCGCGTTTCCCTCGTGCACCCCACGCATTAGCGATCATCGACCTCGGTCAGTAGTACTGGACATGGGCGGGGCGCTGCACGTTTAGACGAGTGGTGTATGGATCCATGTCTGCTGAGAGATTGGTCGAGCGTGACAACAATTGACCGCGCGCTGGGAAACCCGGGTGGAGACATGGAAAGTGCCAACCCTTGGGACGAGTGTAAATCGGCATGGAGGGCACTTCTAGTCCGCGAAGGTCGCCAGCGCAGGAAGCGTATCTCCGACCTCATGAACACCACACTCACCCGTATTCGCGCCGTGCAGCGCGGCGCGTCACTCACTTTTACCATGCGCGATTATCTCTGCTTGTTAAAGGCACGCTACCACACACTACTCCGACAGTCCTCGCGGGCAGCAAGTCAGGCGCTTGTGCAGGGTAGACCGGTGTCAGACCTGTTGTGACTCTGAGGTGGTCCCGTAAGACTTTGAGGTGGTCCCGTAACGCTCGCCACCCGTTTTGTGACAGAGCGTCGCCAGCTCTTAGTCGGTAGCGAAGTCTCCGAGTCAGGCGTCGATGAGAACAACGAAAGGGATTTTATACATTACGTACAGAGCATTATACAGGACAAGATCGGCACATGGGCCGAGAGCTAGCATCAAACGCGACTGTTCTCACACGGTGACGTCCGGCGAGGCTCCAACGCGTCACACATCACGCTCCACTCGGGAGCGGCACACTCAGCACGAGCTCGGAAGATCGGAGTCCGGAGTCCTCTCTACGCGGCAGCGTTGGGGATTATATACCCCCAAGAAACGAAAATAGAGCAGCGCGTAACAAAACAGGACGTCAAGTATTACGTCAAGGCAGCCTCGACGAGACGCGACAGGTCCGCGTGGAGGGGGTGGTTTTGCCGGGCGGTGCCAGGAGCAGCAGCGCGGCTGTCACCTCTGACGCTTTTACGCGCCACTTCTCGAAGCTATTCGTTCCTGGGGCCGGACGACGGGACTCCGCCTATTTCACGAACGCTTTATGTAGTTTTTTTTGGCCAGTTGTCGCAAGTGCCGAGCGATCTAGGCACACAGCTTAGTGCCCTAGTTAGCCCCCACGAGCTCTTCGCCACCGTTAAGAGCATGAACGCCGCTTTAGCTCCTGGAACTGACGGCATTCCCTCCAGCTTTTATGATAGGTTCTACACCGTCCAGGGGAAACACCTTCTTCGGATGGTGAACGCTTTTGTCAGGGATGGCGAGCTGCCGCATGTCCTTTAGAGAGAGCCGTGTTGTGTTCATCCTAAAGCCTGGCGGGGGTCCGTCTGACCACCAGGACTGGCGCCCGATCACTGTGCTTAATGCAGATTACAAGATTGTGGCGTCATTGCTGTCTAAAAGGTTGAGCAAGGCTTTAGCGGTGCTCATATGCCTTACGAAGACCTGCAGCGTGCCCGTACGCTCGGTGTTCTCGTCTCTCGCACTAACCCGTGACTTGTTCCCGGTCACTTCGAGAACAGGAATACCGGGTTGTTTCGTCTCACTCGATCAGGCGAAAGCCTTCGATCGAGTTGAGGACTGCTGGCTATTTGGCGTTGTCGGGGCTTTAGGCTTCATTATTAGAATGGCTGCATTCCGACCTAAGAGCTCGTTTAATTTTTAACGGGGTCTTCAGCGACCCTTTTAATACAGAGCGTGGCATTAGACAGGCCTGTAGCCAATATTTGTATTATGCCTAGACCCGCCCCTACGCCGCATAGCAGAGTGTCACTCGGTGCGCGGATTCCCTGTAGCGGGTCAAGGCCAGGAGAAGGCGTCCGCGTAAGCTGACGTGTCCTTGTTATTGCGGGACGAGCACAGCTAAGTAGCGTTTTTACGGCTTTCTGCGACTTACAGCGAGCTGTCCGGCACCCTACTGAACAGGGAGGGGCAAGAGCAATGCTGTGAGTTTCGGCGGTTTTGCGTCAGACCTACTAGACGATGTGGAGTGGATCTCGGCAGTGAAAGTGCTAGGCGTTTTGTTCCTCTCCTCAGGGGAGGTAGCCCGCGAGTGATGGACGCAGTTGAGAGCAACCGTAGAGCAACGCCTGACAGTGGCACAGTGCACAGTGCGCCGATTATTTCCACCGGTGGGCAGTTTTCACGCGATAATCGAAGTGGCACGCGGCACCATGGTTGGCTAAAGGCGGGGAAGCGTCTTGCTTGACTCGTGGGCTTCCCTCAAATGACGCATTTGCTTGCTGCTGCGTGTGCTGTCAACAGAAATTACCCAGGTGGCAGGAATCGTTCAATACGAAGTACCGGTGCAGTATCGGGCGCTGCAGTATTGATTAAAAATAGTACTAATTATCCATCACCGGCGGCAAAAAGGAGAGAGCGCTGGCGGGCCCTAAATATATCTGCACTTACTCGGCCGACGCCATGTAAACTGGCAGCGCATACAACTGCGAAGGTGAAGATGGCAGACTCGATTTCACATGTGAACTAGCCTTGTGTCTCTGACGTACACATGCGGTAGCAGTGTGGCTCTGCAGATTACAGACCATGGACTGTAGACCTCGCACTGGTGCTGCGTGCCCCGTCGATGCGCATCAGAACTGAGTCGTGGCAGTGGTTTGTGAGTTTCACGTACCATGTCTGTACGCATATTCTGCGCAAAGGTGTTTTTGAAGGGCTGCGGATTTACAGATATTATTTTTAGATATCTGTATGGGAAATACGCCATCTGCGGTAGCTACGAGCATAAGGCAGAAGTGGTAATGGAAGCGCGACGCCAGTAGGAACGGCAATGCGTTACCATATTCAGAACAAATCAGTTTATTCGGGCATGAAACAGAACATGCCCACGGGATGAGGCAAAAGGAAGATAATAGCATACTTCATTATTAAACAGCGTGCGCTAACGGGACGTACACAGGAAACTTGGAGACAGAGGAAAGAAGCGCTTCTTTCCTCTGTCTCCAAGTTTCCTGTGTACGTCCTGTTAGCGCACGCTGTTTAATAGAGATGTACCAACTAGCCCGTCAGAAACTTCTACTATAGCATACTTCATGACGAGGCTTCACCTCGGGTTACACATCAATGGCAGAAGGATGGAGAAATTCATTAAAAAAACCAAAGAAATGATATAAAGAATTAATTGAGCAAATATATAAAAACAAAACCAAATACCATGAATTTATGTCTTGGCAAAGTTTTATATGAAGGCACGTGGCATTATAAACAGAAAAATACAGCGGTAACGCTACAATTCGCGACACAATAAAAAAATGATGGGACTAGGGAAAAAACTACATGTCATAAGCATTTGGTAAATCAAGAGCAGGTGAAAATACTAACTTCATTTTCTTTTTAACTTCAGAAATAGTCTAACTGGCTTAAAGCGTCATGGATTCTTGAAGGGTAAGCATTACATAATGTAGTAATTTTGATATCTATGTGTTGGTGCCGTATTTAGAACGAGCGCGAGGGGATATAAGAGGTGTAACACGAAGATTGTAGGCTACATTTCTGTTCACATAGGTTTGTCTCAAAGATGTGATGTCCTGCCTAATTATCTGAAAAATATGTACAGCAACAGAATGCTTGTTACACAATTGGAATGGTGCAATATGAATGGCCTGAACTTAGCGGTCGCACACAGAAGGTTCTGGGGAACATACGCGCAAAGCTCTTTTCAGTAAAGCAAATATGTCTGAGTCAGATTTGTTGCATGTACCCGAGATTAATTTCCAGTATACCAGTCTAGAATGAGTTAGAGGAAAATACAACTGCATTTTAGTCTGCATAGGCAACACGTGCCTGATTCGATTGAACACACTAATATATCGAGCTACATGCAAACGAACATGATTTACATGGCCGTATCAGCCGTACGCCCAAGCTAAAAGTTGCAAATTTTAACAAAATGAGGTTTATTAATGCGCACCGACATCGCGAAATACGGTTTCGTATTTCGCACAAATCTAAACGCAGCATGATTCGACCTTGGACACTAGGGTGAGCCACCGAACGTCAAAGCCATTGAAACACCTCGGAAAGGGAAAATAAAAAAGGTAGCAGAAACGTATGACTAGCATGCACGGCGGTAGGAAGCAGATCGAGCTTGGAAGTACAATTTGAAGATCACGCGCAAAATTCTCGCAACAGCGTCAAAGCGGGAGGACCACCCTCGAGGGGGCGCGCTCGCCTCTCACAACGGCGTCCGTGGACGAGCGAAGAGAGCATAGCTTGCGCGAAGCGACATCCTCTCACAACAGCTCCGAATCGCGAGCCAGAAAGTGCGAGCGCGCGCGAGCAAAACTAGTTTCGTTCACGTGCGGAGGTGCAAACGACGCAGACGAACCAAGTCAGTGGCGAACCTCGCCTCCCTTCCCGATCAATTACGAGGAGTCGCCCGGAGAGGGCGCTGTTCACTGGCGTCCGCAACACCCTATGGCCTAGGTTGTGTCCCCTATCGACACAAGCAAGAATCGAGAGACTGCCACGCGCTCACGACTTCACGGTCATATATGTCATGACTCTACGTGAACGCCGAAGCCAAGACCTGGGATGCCATCCTCCCCTACGTCATCTTCTCGTACAACACATCGATGCAGGAGACCACCCAGATGACACCGTTCTCACTGGTCTGTGGCAGGGAGGAAGCCACTGCGCTCGAAGCCATGCTTGCAAACGCCATCGATGAAGACAACATCGACGTCGCCGCCTGCCTTCAGCGCGCAGAAGAAGCCCAACGGCTTGCCCGGCTACAGATCCAGAACCAACAGCGCACAGACGCCCGACGCTACAGTTTACGTCGACGCCACGCGGAATACGAGCTCGGCGCGCGCGCGTGTGTGTGTGTGTGTGTGTGTACGCAGATTCGCCGCCACGAACTCAATGAAACTCTTTTGCGCCGCTACTTCGTCCCGACACACGAGCGCTTACTTAAAAAAGTTTATTTCGAACTTCGCTACCGCAGTGGTGGCCAAGTGATTGAACATCCAGATCGCATGCGGGAAGAGCGTGGTTTGATCCCCAATGCCACCGGGTACCCACCGGTGATACAACTGGTACAAGCTTTCCCCTGGTCTTGTGCTCGGGTTATTCCTGGTGAAATGCTTGGGAAATGGATCTTCGGCCCTACCTTGAAAAGTCGAAAATTCCTTCTGCCATGGCGCTCTTGGACCACAGATGCCCTTGCTCCATGAAAGTCCATAGCGAACTTCGGCCGGGAACATAGTGGTATGTCATGGCGAACATCTCCCATGCGCGGCAAGCGGAACATTCAGGCACTGACGAAGGCACGAAAGTTCCTAATTGGCAAGAGCGATCAAAGGCTTCGATACGCAAGAACCACCTAAACGACGTATCATTTCGTCCTCAATAATTTCACGAGTCAGTTTACATCTGTTTAAGCCAAATAGAGTGGTGTTGGAAGACAGGCTGTAACGTTTCGTGTATTTTCTGCCGCAAGCTCGGTGTCAATATCGCGCATATCCTAATGAGCAGGATATGGTCTAAGCTTGTAAATGTGAAAGACCACCTCCATCTAAGAAAGTTTAATGGCGTCATTTAGGAAATTGATTGCAACAGTGGTTTATCAGTGTACATAGGGGACTGTGTGTGTGTGAAACACTGTGTGTGTGACTGTGTGTCAAACACACACACACACACACACAGCCCCGACAGTGTGTGTGTTTCCTGTATTTGAGCGTCTTTTTTCTCCCTAGTTCGTTTTCCTACAAGACATGAACCAACTAGCCCAGCAATTCACTCTTCTGAAAGGTAACAATAAACGCAATCTCGGAGCTTGCGAAGAAAAGTTGCCATGAGATTTACTGGGACGAAGCGAAGATACTGACAACGGAAAAGGAGATCAGTAGCGTGGCTTTTTGGGCTTGTTGGTACATAGTTCCAATACACTGTAGCGCAGCAAAAGACGAGGACACAAGAGACGAGAGACGAACACCACGAGCGCTAACTTCCAACAAATTTTATTCTCCTGAAGCATCACATTTATACACCAGAAAACAGTAATCACACGTGCGAACAGTATCGATTTCTAAAGAAAAACGAGCTCTTTATCTGAGAGGAGAGTGGAAGGTGTGCTTACACACGAGCATCCTGACCTATTTATCTTTTCGGCTTCAATGATTTCGCGCGTTAACCTTTCTCTACTTTTTCCTATTACAAGACTTTTATCAAAGAAAGGCTTACAGGGTTTTGACTTGCATGCGAGAATGTGGTCAACCAGCGATCCGCCTTGCCCGTTTCTGACGTTGCGAGCGTGTTCCATCAGGCGCTCGTTCAGACATCTCCCCGTCTGTCCGATATAGTGTTTCCCGCATGACAAGGGAATTTGATATACAACACCTTCATCGCACGTGACGTAGGGCTTCTGGTGCCTAGTTGCGCATCCGCGCGCTTTCAGTGCAAAAACCCATAAACCGGAAAAACCATTCAGGGTGATCATCTCTGAAACTGGCACATGGCAAAAAAACGGTTTCAATGTACTTACAAAGCAAACTTAACCTTTTACCTCTTGACGACCCCTTTATGGTTAAGAAATCTGACGAAATTTTAGACTTTGTTCGGTCGCGCTCTGATAACAGCATGGTTGCATTTTCAGTGGATGTTAAGGATCTATATTACTCGCTGCCGAACGAAAAGGTGTTGTGCTGTGTAGAGGAGTGCATAGATGAGTTCGGGTGTGTTGCTTTCCAGAATGCGGCGGGTGTATCGGCGAGCAGTTTTTTAGAAATTTTAGCTATTTACTTGCAGTCAACGTTCATTAACTGGGAAGGAAAACCCTACCTTCAGAAAGAAGGGATATGCATCGGGTCGTGCATAGCGCCAATTCTGAGTAATCTGTTTTTAACAAAACAAACTTTTCCAGCCACCTTGACAGCTTGGACGTAATCAAGGCCTTTAGATTTGTTGATGACTTTTTTATTCTTGTTAAGTGTGACCAAGGCTCACTTGAGTCAAAGGCTCATAGCATTTTAACTACCATGACAGAACATTTTAAACCGCTTGTTTTAACATGCGAATTGCCCATCGATAACTCCATTAGATTTTTAGATATTAACTTCACCTTTCACGCTCATCACATATGCTGGGCCTACCAGCCGCGAAGCAACAAGCCGATGCTGCCATATCACTCGGCTCATTCAAAACTGATAAAAAGAGGTATTGTCAATTTATGTTTTCGAAATGCTCTCCAGAAATCCTGTCCGCACATGATGACCGATAGTTTTCAAGAGCAGTCCAAGAGGCTTACTAATGCCGGATACCCCTCCCATGTTCAAGTTTCTGTTGCTGAAAAACTAGTTAAGAAAATGAAACCAGAAAATCAATGTAATCCAAACCCAGTTCCTCGTGAACGGAAAAACCTTGTTGTATTACCTTATCTACACAAGATTTCCCACAATTTAAAAAGAATTGGTCAACGAGCGAATGCGACCGTCGTTTTCTCGGCGCCGAAAAAACTTGCAACGTTGTGCAAACTGGGAAAAACCAACACCAACAAAGCGCGCGGATGCGCAACTAGGCACCAGAAGCCCTACGTCACGTGAGATGAAGGTGTTGTATATCAAATTTCCTTGTCATGCGGGAAACACTATATCGGCCAGACGGGGAGATGTCTGAACGAGCGCCTGATGGAACACGCTCGCAACGTCAGAAACGGGCAAGGCGGATCGCTGGTTGACCACATTCTCGCATGCAAGTCAAAACCCTGTAAGCCTTTATTTGATAAAAGTCTTGTAATAGGAAAAAGTAGAGAAAGGTTAACGCGCGAAATCATTGAAGCCGAAAAGATAAATAGGTCAGGATGCTCGTGTGTAAGCACACCATCCATTCTCCTCTCAGATAAAGAGCTCGTTTTTCTAAGAAATCGATACTGTTTGCACGTGTGATTACTGTTTTCTGGTGTATAAATGTGATGCTCCAGGAGAATAAAATTTGTTGGAAGTTAGCGCTCGTGGTGTTCGTCTCTCGTCTCTTGTGTCCTCGTCTTTTGCTGCGCTACAGTGTATTGGAAAAGGAGAAATCAGGACGCCAATATCTCGAGTCACTCATCATCCAGACAACGCACAGCACACTTGACAGCAATGGTTGCACTTTGCATCCTATCTTTGCCGAATTACCAAAAACACTTCGAAATCTTACAAGAACCTGGATGAGTCTGCTGGTTGCGTCACTATGATCAAGGAATCTGTAGCTCTCCAAAACATCATTCGTTTTTATCATAGCCAATGACCAGTGAACTTGATCGGCCATGATTCCTGACAAGACGGTATGCCGTCAAACCATCGGCTGGTATAAAATTTAACAGTTTATAATTCTAGTGAAGACTATGTGCATCCATAGGCATTGCTGAATAAGATACCTTCTAGATATCACGGAAGCAGAAATCAGATTAGTGTTGGCACATCTAATCAGCTCTAGTTCTGAAGTCGGTCAGACAAAGAACCAACAGTTAGGTGAAAGTTACAATAAAAGCATGCAGACTTTTCTCTTTTCATCGGGCGTACAGGACCAGGCCAGCGCCCATTAGCGTGCCTTAAGTACCGAGATATGCTCTGACTAGCATCCTCGTGGCACTTCGCCGGTTTCATTATTCGCGCATATCACCACTCAGTCTTTGAATACGCTTTAAACAAGAATTTGCCTATAAGGCAGCAAAAAAAAAGAGTGAACTCTACTATAGTGCACTCCGTTTTAGGGGCATGGTATGTTGCCCAAGCCCTGGGGCAGATTTTCATCATTAAATATGCGGAATATTTACGGTTAACAACGGAAACTAGTTCCCTCTTCGAAACCTCCTCAAATCTCCTCCTAGACTTCGGTATTATATTCTGACCATCAAAGGGAGTGCGCTAGAGCAAAATATACTGTTTTATTTGCTCTCATGTACAGTAATGCGAGTTTACAGTGTTTGACATGTGTCGACAGCGAGTGCAAGTGTGCCACAAACTATAGCAAACCTCTCCCATACAGCTAACGATCCGATATATCTAATGTCATTCATGATACAGCTAACAATCCGACAAAAAGGGCTATGAACAGCACAGCGACCAGGCTCTAGCGAGACTAATCCATGCATTATTAGAGCAAGAAAGCATCAGTTAGTTCATACGAGCATCAATGAGCACAAAATAAAATTGAAGCTCCGAATGTGCACCAGCTATCATAAGTTCAGTCTTATGCGAAGATATTTCACCTCGGCTCATTGCTCGAGATTTATTTGTGCAATACACAGTTCGCCTTCTCACATATATCTATTACGAATTGCGTGCAACGGCGATGGTGATTTTTTTCGCTCTATTTCTAAATTTCTCGTGCTTGTAAATAACTGCTGAGTTGCAATGTGTGCCTTTTTTCTGCGTGTTCTTTTTTTCTTTCTCCTGCACTGATTCACCCTTTTATTCTGCCGCGTTCTCGCAAAGCGTGCAGTGCCTTGTGGTTTGTACTTTGCATCGTGTTCTCGGTCTAAGTATAATGTTTATGTGTTTTGTGCGATAATTCTCTCCTCAGTAACGCACTATATCGTAGACGCTACAGGCGTTGGTGGAGACCTTAGGTTTCGCGCGTACCGCATCGCTGTCGCCTACCACGTACCGTGCGCAGCCAGTGCGCTGGTTCGTCCCGACGTGGCAGGCGTACGCGCAGCTGGCGGGCTCGTGGAGCCGTCTGGTGCCCTCAGGGCAACCTGCGCATTCGTAGTGGCCGCGCGCTCTACGAGGTAGGCAGTAGAGGTATGTTATCTCTCTGTACTGTGAACGCGCAGTTGTATTACATAAATAATTAAAGGGATAAATGTATCATATCCTAAAGCTTTCAGTGCGGGTGTAGATGCAGTACCGAAACCTTCGGAAGTATGCACCGTGTTAAATAAAGTATGCACGCGTTACAATACCTGCGCCGATGGATAGCAGCGCCAGTCCCCAGACCCAGGCGGGGTCGCTCTTTCCGGCCTCCGTCCAACGCTTGATCCAGACGAGTTGCCACGAGGCAGCCACCGCACTCGTCGCCAGCAGCAGCACAGCGGGCACCACGCCCACCCCGCAGGACTTGACCGAGGGCCAGGCCACCTCCCAGATTTTCTGAGAGGCAGCACGTGAACAGTTTGTCAAGCAGTTGACTAGAGTGAGCAAGAAGCCAAGGGTGTGGGAAGTTTGGTGCGTTGGTGATATTTCAGATATAAAATAGTGTTAGCCAAACACCGGACACAGGAAGAGACCGCGCTCTCGTGCACGTCTCCATTCATCCCGTTCTGTTGTTCCGCAGGTTTAAGCATAGGCCCAGATAGTTCCGCCGCACGCCGTGGCATCAAGGATGACGCAATTATGACTTAACCACGAGCTCAATAGCGCGCTAATTGCATTAGCCTGGTTTTCCTCAGCCCAGTACTTCTAGGATGCTTCGCGGAACACGGTGAGCCACTTGTCCGGTATCACCGCTTTCGTTTGCATCAACCCGTGCGCCTAGCTCTCGAGACGAGATGAGCACAGCCTCACTCGGACTTAAGCAAACGTTTAAATAAAATCCTATCGAGTATCAGCAATGAGGACGAATATAGGGACCAGTCAAATACCGTACAGTCGAAACGACATATCTTTAAAATATATGTATACTGATTCCTACTTCGATGTTTGTAACACACGAAAATAACATTCATCTAAAAAACACAAGAGAAGCACGCGACTCCTGGCTGAAGCACTGTCTTAACACTGGGCAGAAAATCCGGCGTCATTCTAACGGCGCTTTTGCAGAAACCCCACGTTTCGTGTATGTCTCGAAATTGAAAAGAGGACTTAAAATGTGAGCTTTAGGTCGGCGCATATTTCAAACGACTTAAATGTACGAAGTGATTGACTATAGTTAAATAAAAATGACCGCAAATCTGAGTACGGGTTCAAACGCACGACTCTTGTGTCGCCAGCCAGACACGCTACGGACTATACACCATGTTGGCACGTTGACTTGGCTAAGGTACAATGAGGGGAAGGGGGGGGGATTTGTGTGCGGTGTTGGTTGAATTGAACTTTAGTAATGTGGTAATTATTGGAGTGTTCTAACGTGGAAATTAGTGACATTATAATTAGAGGAACAATATATGCATGCGTAAACTGCAGTGTGGAGCTGTTCCAAGTCAATAATGAGTTATGATAATTGTGATAAGTGTGTGAAACACAGAACAGTGACTGTTTGAAGAGAAACAGCTGAAGGGAGCCATTAAGGCTGCGGCGTCATGCCCTTAATGAGGAGCTTTAATGACCCCCATAATTTTTCATACCGAAGTGCAAGGTGAGAATATTATATTATGCTTGAAATAAGGAATCGGTTAGAACCAGGGGTAGATGGGATTCCGCAGGAATCCTGTTCTTCCGAGATGTTCTTTCATCATGTTCTTTTTGATTTAGTATCGTAATGGCTCATGCTGAGAATTTAGCACATTCCTCCCTTGTTTTTCCAGGCGAACTGGAGACTGAGCGCGTGACGCCTTTTCACAAATCTTGGTGGTGAGGAGCAGCTTTCTAGCTACGGTATTATACCAGTTTTGAGCGTTTCATCAGCTATCTTTGTGCATGTGGTTTCGTAAAGGCTTTCATCATTCTCTGTTTTGAACAGCCCAATTTCGTCTTGCAAGTACGCTTGTCACACAAAAATTAACTCATGAAAAAGTCAATTCATTAACGAATAAATAAAATAATATTCCAGAGAAGATACTTATAATCTGCTGATTCTTTCTTCTTAAAAACGTCGACTCTATAGATCGCAAAGGTTTGTTGCTCAGATTAGGCAAGTATAATATGCGGTTTATAACGGCTTAACGTCCCAAAGCGACTCAGTATATGAAGGATGCCGCGGTTAAGGGCTCCGTAAATTTCGACCGCTTCGGGTTCTTTAACGTGCACAGTAAACGGGCCTCCAGCGCTTCGCCTCCAACGAAATGCGACCGCCACGGCCGGGATTGAACCCACGCCTTTTGGGTCAGTAGAGCGCCGTAATAGATGAGCCACCACGGCAGCGAAATCGTAGTATACGTGGTGTGGATAGCACTAACAAGAAGATGCCTAAATGTTAAATGCTACTCGTGAAAATGTAAGACGTGTCCACTGTGAGGCTGCCGCTGCATGTTTTCCGGCAAAGCTTGAAGTTAGGCCGTTTGCTTTGCTGTTCATGTTGTACTTCAAAGACAACGTTAAAATACGAGGTGGTCAAGGATTGGTAGTGTGTGCGCATGGCAATAATGTATTTTTGCAATCTCTACGGAAAACAGTGCAGAGAAAAACGAGTGAACAAGTTCACAGGAACGGCGCTGACAGTGCCATATTGTCTCTAGTTGCTCCGTACTGCGTCCTAAAAAATCATGCGCAACTAGCTAAACCTTCCACTCTAGTATCTATACTATTATTGTCATTATTATTATTATTATTATTATTATTATTATTGTTGTTGTTGTTGTTGTTGTTGTTGTTGTTGTTGTTGCTGCTGCTGCTGCTGCTGCTGCTGCTGCTGCTGTTGTTGTTGTTGTTGTTGTTGTTGTTTAACTACAAACAAAAATTACTTTAACAAACTGCCGGATGTGAATCTTTACGACTTGTTCTATAGAGGCAAGCTGAGAGATCCGCTGATCCAGGTCATGAGAGGGAAATAACTAGCAGGATAAGAATGGGGTGGAGCGCATATGGCAGGCTCTCTCTGATCATGAATGGCAGTTTACCAATTTCCCTCATGAGAAAAGCGTACAACATCTGTATCTTACCAGTACTCACCTATGGGCAGGAACGTGGAGGCTAAGGAAAAGAGTTCAACTTAAGTTAAGGAAAACGCTGCGAGCCATGGAAAGAAAAATGATATGGTTGTAACGTTAAGAGACCGGAAGCGGGAAGAGTGGGTGAGGGAACAAACGCGGGTTAATGACATCCTAGTCGAAATCAAGAAGAAGAAATGGGCTTGGGCAGGGCATGTAATGCGAAGGCAAGGTAACCACTGGTCCTTAAGGGTAACGGAGTGGATTCCAAGAGAAAGTAATTGTAACAGGGGGCGGCAGATGGTTAGGTGGGCGGATGAGATTAAGAAGTTTGCAGGCAAAGGTTGGATGCAGCTGGCAAAGGACGAGGTTAATTGGAGAGACATGGGAGAGGCCTTTGCCCTGCAGTGGGCGTAGTAAGGCTGATGATGATGATGATGATGAAATGGTAAAGGTAGGTTTATGATTAGGGCAATCTGTTTCGCCCACTCAAAACTTGTAAAAAGCAACATCGTGAAGTCAACTTTTAAGAACGCACCCACACAATTTTGTGAACAAAAGTTTGAAGAAAGTTTTTGGAACCAAGTGTTCAGGCTGACGCAATCAAGGCACCCGCAATCTCTCCTTTCGTCTGTAGCAAAAAAAAAAAGTCCTGATAGGTATGAAACGTGGAAGTGAAGCCCCGGATGATACGCGACAGCGGAACAATAGGGTTGCCGTTCTGCCGTACCTGCACCAAACATCGCATGATCTGAAGAAAATATGTAGAAAGCAGGCGTAGACGTAGTGTTTGCAGCCCCACTGCACCTGTCAGGCCTGTTCAACAAAGTTAACAATAAGAAAAAAAACAGTAGCTGTACAACCAGGCACCGAGACTCTATATGGTGCCTTGTGTGGAGGGTTTTGTATGCTCCACTCCTTTAACTTGCGGTAAGGCTTGCATAGGCCTATCAGGAAAGTGTTTAAATGAAAGGTTAATGGAAGATAAGAACGATTTAACAGGGGCGCCATTGAGGAACCTGCCCGCCCATTGCCGGGTATGTGACAGCAAAAAGAAATGCATTCCTCATTTTAGGAAAGCAACCGTCTTGAAAAAACATAAAAACCAACTAACGCGCGAAATCATTGAAGCAGGCTATATCTCAGTGTTTAAGGAAATTTGCGTAAGCGCCCCATCTATCTCACTGTCCGAAAAAAAGTCACCTTTCTCTGTGGTTATATCTGATTTTACTTCGTTTTCAGAGGCACACTTCCCAAGTTGCATTTTCGTTCTAGCCGTGTTAATTGTTGGCGCTGATCTTTCGTTTCGCTAATATATTTACCGTCTTCTCGGCTTCTCAAGTTCTTAAGCAAAAATCGTGCCCTAAACTCAAATTTTAAACCTTTTTTTTTGTCATTCGCGCACACTCAACCCAGTTTTTCCATTCTCTTTTTTTTTCCACGTGTATTTCGTGCTTCAATGCATGGAACTCATCCTATAGCGTGATTTTGTTATCTTGTGACGCCCTGGACATCGTGTGGGTCCCAGTTCGTTCGCGTGCCTTGACCACTCCCCCTGGTGGGCTTTTACCTCCTGTGTGTATATAATGCGGGTTCAGTTTTGTTCGAATAAAAGTTGGAAATTCAGCGCTCTGTACTATCTTCTTGTTCTTCCTGTTTTGTGTTCGCGCTGCTGATACGTATAAATATTTTCGAGGCTGAAATATCAAAGTTGATTGCATATCGCAACTGATTTCGCTATTTTATTTACCACGAGAACATGTCGCAGGTTCTCACATGGCGATTGTTTTGTTTTTATCTCATAGCCAATGGTGGGCTTCTCTGGCTATGACATGTGGGGACCTGCCCTGCAGCCCCCTGAGTTTGCTTTCCCGCGAGGCACCGTGCAGCAGCGGTCTCACCCCGAGGATGAGCGCGTTCCCTTGCCAGTTACATTAACTGGCAAGAGAGGGCGCCAGCGTCGCTGCGCGGGAGACTGCTGAAGCCCGCCCGCGGGAGATGGGCCCTCTTGGGCCGGGATAATGAGCCTGAGCGGACGCGTCGCTCGGGGCTCCGCTCTTCGCCGACGGGGCGAAGAAGCGACGGGGAGACAGGCTCCCGTACTCGTCCCGTCCGGCCTGCGGAGTTTCTATATCCCTTGCCCTAGCGCGGGCGAACATTCGCTCGGAACCTTGCTGGTGAGTCGGACGTCCTTGATTCATTAGCGTACCTTGTTGCTAGCTGGCGTTATTGTTTCTGTAGCAATAAATGCCGGTTTGTGTCAGCCATTGTGTCGTTCCTTTGTTCCCCCAGAGCAAGGCCCGCCGTGGTCGGCGAGCGCTCGGTAGCGTACGCGATCACGGGGTGGGGGTCCGGGCGGCTTTGAACCGTGTCAGCCGCGATTGAGTGGAGAGAAAGTACTTATCTCCCGATATCAACCCCACATCTGGCAGCCCAACGTGGGGCCTGCTCTTGGAACATTGGACGACTGTCGGTTCGGTTCGAGGAACGCTCTTTGTCCGGACGTGACAAGTGCTAGGCCTAGAGTGAATTTTGATCGCTAGGTCCTGCGGCATGCTTTCTTGAGTGCGAGGTGTATTGCGCTGCAGCATGTTTGAACTTTTCGACATGCTCAGCACATTTTTTTTCCCTGGAGTTTCTTCGTGAGAATGACTTGGTCCGCATCGAGGGAGTTCGAGGCCTAGCGCCCGCGGAGTCGCCGAGCCCGAAGCGAGTGAGTACGGAAGCCGCGTGGGTGGTCCGAGTTTCTGTATATATTTTCTCTACTATCTCTTTTTCGACTCTGGGAGTCGCGGCTCCGGGAGCCGGGTGGCCTGGGGCCACGGGTGCCGCTACGAGCTCGCTGGTATTGCAGCTCGGCACCGGGCGCTCCGACACCGTCCGATACGGTGGGCGCCGACCGCTCAGAAGCTGCTTTGTGCAGTGAGCGGGGTAGGACCACCCCACAAAGCTGATGTCTCCTCGCGGCGGCGCGCACAAAACCCGTTTCGGGTCTTGGTTGTGGTGACGGTCGTTGTCGGAGTGGTCGTTAGGCCTGAGGCTTTTCGGAGCTGCCTGCACCACATTAAAAGAGACATGACCACCGGACCGTGACGTTGAGGGGGGGCGCACTTTGCTGCCCGTCCGTTTTTTTTTGTAACCTCGCACGAACTGAGCAGTCTCGTTCAACTCAAGAAAGGGCTTTGTTCACTCGAACTTTGCGTTTGCACAGCCGCCGACACGTTTTGCTAGCGAGTTAGGCATTGTGCCACGAGGCCCTTGCGGATGCCGTTTCCCCTCCCGTGACCTACGTTAAAGGCACGCCGAGAGCGTTTCGACAATTTTGCAGATCCGGTGGAGCCACCCAGGCTTGCTGACCGGTGCACATCGTCTCGCTGCCACCTGCTGCGACGGAGCGGCCTGTATCCTGTTCGCCGCACCCCTCCGGGGCAGCTGTGGCGAGACCAGTCAGCAGTCACCTCCGGCTGCTGCTGCCCTGGCGACTACTGCAGGATCCTGGCCTGCAGTTTTCCCACCGGCCTTCGATTCGCGGGCCTGCGGACACGGTAGTCCGCGGGCCATACGAGTCATCCCAGCGGAGACCTTCACGCCGCCTTCGGAATACCGCGGAAGTCTGCGTGGACGCTGTCGGCGCGACCTCAGCTGCAAGACGTGCCTCAAGGACATGAAGACCAGGAGACTCCTCCATAGCATGTACTTTCAGGCGCGTGGGTCTATTTAAGGTTGGGGGGATGTGGGGACCTGCCCTGCAGCCCCCTGAGTTTGCTTTCCCGCGAGGCACCGTGCAGCAGCGGTCTCACCCCGAGGATGAGCGCGTTCCCTTGTCAGTTACATTAACTGGCAAGAGAGGGCGCCAGCGTCGCTGCGCGGGAGACTGCTGAAGCCTGCCCGCGGGAGATGGGGTCTCTTCGGCTGGGATAATCGCCGCGATCGGACGCGTCGCTCGCGGCTCCGCTCTTCGCCGACGGGGCGAAGAAGCGACGGGGAGACAGGCTCCCGTACTCGTCCCGTCCGGCCTGCGGAGTTTATATCCCTTGCCCTAGCGCGGGCGAACATTCGCTCGGAACCTTGCTGGTGAGTCGGACGCCCTCGATTCATTAGCGTACCTTGTTGCTAGCTGGCGTTATTGTTTCTGTAGCAATAAATGCCTGTTTGTGTCAGCCAATGTGTCGTTCCTTTGTTCCCCCAGAGCAAGGCCCGCCGTGGTCGGCGAGCGCTCGGTAGCGTACGCGATCACGGGGTGGGGTCCGGGCGGCTTTGAACCGTGTCAGCCGCGATTGAGTGGAGAGAAAGTACTTATCTCCCCATATCAACCCCACAGACACTATGCGCCAAAAAAAAGGTTTAACCCGTATACATAAGATAGTCCCCATGACACAAAATTTCAGCTTTTAAATGTGAATAGTCCGCGCACTATAGTCCGAAAATTACAGTACATGTGCGCCGGATGGAACAGCGCAGGCTTTTCTACTTCTACGGATTCGCCAAATAAAAGGGGTCGAATTAACGAGCATTTACCGTAAAGACCCACAAGAGGTGCAAAGCCGCCATCTTATGCTGCTGTTTAAAATTATTTGTTGAAGGCATAGTTTCACTTAGGCCCTCGAATCTAACGAGCATGTCATATATCAGGCACGTAGCCAGAGATTTTTTCGGGAGGGGCCCAAGCCAGTTGTACAGGGCGGAACTCGTGGGAGGGGGGAGGGGGATTGCAGGGCCTATGCATAACAAGAACAGTGCCAGGGAGGGTTGAGCGCATTTTCGTGTGGAGGGCCTTCGCCCCCACCCCCCCTACCCCCTTCTTGGCGTGGTTTACGCAAAAAGCGTACAGGCGCTAAAAGACGAAGACAAGCACACTCAAGACAGGACAGGCGCCAACTTCCAACTAAGTTTACGTGCCTATCGTTTTTAGACGTTTTTTTTCCTTAAAAGGGAGTTCGTTAGAATCGAGTGAAAACAATATTCAAAAGAATTCTTTGCTTACCCGTAAGTAACGTGATAAATTTGCAAACGTTATTAACTATGTTCTGAAAGACACTCAAAAATCAGACTAAAGAAATATTATTGAGGCAAAATATAACTTTGCATAGCGAACCTGATTACTTATGGTGTTTGTATTGAAATAAATGTGCTTAATGTTATTGTTCCTGCTAGATAAAAACATTTCTACTTCCTTTAAGTTTTCATGCGTTGCATTAGTGCGTGTTGTCTTTTTTAGTTTATTATGATGAATGAATGGTCCTACAAACTCTTAGTTTATGGCGCTCAGCTGCTGATCTGAAAGACGCGGGTTCGGTCCCGGTTACAGCCGTCGAATTTCGATGAAGCAGAAATTATTTGGGCCCGTGTAATGTGCGATGTCAGTAATCGTTAAAGGAACGCAGGTGGTCGAAATTTCCCCAAGCCTTCACTGCGGCTCCCCTCATAGCCTGCGTTCTTTTGCACGCTGAACCCCTTAAACCAGAAAGCATCTTTACGTTATAATAGACATTAGTTTAGCATCAGTAAGCATGTTGTCTTACATATGCTAAGTGATTTCATTTCAAATTTTAGCGGCATGTATTTTTGTTGCGTACTGATTCCGCCTTGTGTATGTACATAGATGACGGTTGACGGTTGTTTCCGCCGTACAGTCAGGTCAAAAGGCTCCGAACCACATGTTACTCAAACGAAGCTGATAGCTCTGCTAATAGTCAGCGGCTGAAGATCACACCAGTGGAAGTGAAAAGAAAAATTTTGTTATTTCATCTCCACAAGTGTGATCTCCAGCCGCCGGCTAACAGTAGAGGTATCGGCTTCGTTTTAGGAACGCGTAGTCCAGAGACTTTAGACCCCGACTGTACATTTTTTTGTGTGCAATAGGTCGCGTTTCTTTTATATATGTCAGATGTAGAGTTTGTGCTGGTTTATGTTGTACACGAGGGGCTGGTACTTCTGTCAGGCTATCATGTGCCTTTTGTTACTGCCCCTCCTCGTACCTCAGTGATGGAGGAAAGAAGTCAGCGGACAAAAAAATCAAAAAGGCTTAGTGAGAACACGACTTGATGGCCCCTCACCTTAGATGACTCTGTGTTCTCGTCTTCAACCAGTCTTCCTTTCAAGACGTCCTCTCTGGAACGTTCGTCGTGACTCCTTTAACGTAAAGAAGAAATTATTTACAGAATACACACGAACAACGTACGAAAACTTCAAATGCAAATTTTATATTAGCAAGAAATAACCTTTGTTGGACCAACAGCAGTGAATCGAATCCGCATTTGACTTGATTCCATTCGTTCACCTAATTTCCTAGATTTGGTCACTGCCCCTACACACTTACCGTAACTAACATGCAGATAAATTAGTGCAGATATATGCTTGTGCTTCGCAGGTGAACATGTTGCCAGCAATGGAACACCGTTGGTACCGCCTTTTTTATAAAACCATAAACAGAGGCCGTAAGTTCAGTGTAAAAAATGACTGTGCCTTAACTGTGGCTAAGCCTGTATATACAAGCGACCACTTTAATTATGCTCTGGTTAAGCCTGGTTAATCACAGTTGCAAGAGTGCTGTCGACGGAGAATTAGACACAGTCGTTGAGCTGTGCTATCACTCTTTATTTTCGCCCCTTTATTGCGGTGAAGTATTTCTCTCGACTGGATGATCAGGCACTGCCTGGCTACTGCGCGCGTGCACTGCACGCAGGCTCCTCGGCGTTCTGCCCCGTGGCGTCTGTGCTCGCACGCCCCGGCGCGGCAGCTCGCTCTTGCTCAGTCTCTGACGCCAGATACGCGCGCTTCGCATTCCGGACCCTCTCCAGCCAAGGAGCTCGCCGGGCGATATCCGTGGCGTGTCCAGACGCCGCTCCCACGCAATGCTCAGGGAGGACGGCCCGGCCTTGCTGTCGTGTGTGGAGAAGCTCGCACTAGGCCAGCGCGAGCTTATCCACACACGACAGGAAGGCCGAGCCGTGTTCCCTCATCGTTGCGCGGGAGCGGCAGGCTTTGAGCCATCCAGCGCGGCTCTCATTTTTGCCGGGCGCGCGGCGAGTCCCGTAGTCAGGCGAGGGAGAGCGCATGCGCCATGCTGGCGGCGACGGCGGCTGCGCAGCTCCTGTCAAATGAAGGTCAAAGTACAGCCCACGGCGGCATCGGCTCCGCTAGGCCAGTAAAATTTTCGCTTTAAAAATTCTACCACCGCTAAGTAGGCACGAGTTGAGAGCAGCTCCTGAATCATGACAACAGTCTGCATATTACACGTCGATTTTTCGTTTAAAGCGGCCAAATCAATGCACTGGTACAGATGTGGGCACTGCTCAACCGTAAATTTGCTAGCCGCCTATGAAATACGCTGCGAATGTCAGCAATAACTTATAGCCTAAACCCTTACTCACTATAATTTTCGAAATTTTGGAGCTGCTCATGATCACAGCTGTCGCAGACATTCGCAAAATATTTGACAGCCTCTCACAGACCGAGCACATAAAGACGAACGGGCTGGCTTTCTATTGATGCTCAAACTCTCAAGTGGTTTCATTAGTAGGCCCGCCTCTCTCCTAGTCCGAAGGACCCGCGCACAAAAACAACGGACGGAGTAGAAGGACTACGTAGACAGAAGCGCTGAGCTATCAGCTTCCCTGCTATCAGCGCTTCTGTCTACTCTGTCCGTTGTTGTTGTGCGCTGGTCCTTCGGACTTCATGGATAACCAACTATCCCAACAACAAGTGTTGCTCTCTCCTAGGTTCGGTGGTTTCGGTTGCCCGCAAGCCATGATCCCGACGCTATTTTCTCGCCCCCTCGGCATCGTGTGTTCGCACGTGAGTGTCGCCACTGCATTGAAGCATTCGCTCAGCTTCGGTAGGGCGCAGCTTCCTGCCTTCACGTATTCGTCGCCTGCGCTCTCGTCCGAGGCAACGACTCTTCTGGCCACTGCATCAGGCGTCCTATATTTTGTACTATGAGAGCTAGTGATCCAGAGGCCGCGCGCTCAGGCGCCACGCAGCGCTTGACTTATGAGCCACGCGGCAGCCAATGCAGACTAATGCAGACGACGCATACGTCCCTATGTCGACGCGTTCACTTTTCTCATGCGACGAAAAAGTGCTCCCTGACGTGCCAGAACTGATCGACACATTTAATGCGAACACAAACCGGGGCAAGAAGACATACACATGCGCTAAGTAGAACTTATACCCGAGCATACCGAAATGCGATGGCATCTTACCGATCCACATGTATACCCATAACAACTGCGTTTCTTGAGGAAGAGACTGATATATTCCTTTAATGCCTGCGATGAACGCCTGAAACTGACTTCCGTGCTTTGCGTGACTGTGACGGCCGCTTTTCGAGGAAGGCGAAACGCCAAAGGCACGCATTTGCTTTGCGATGCCAATGCGCGTTAAAGATCCCTAGGTGGTCAAAATTTTTGCGGAGCCATCAAGTAGAGCACCCATTTATCTCTCTCTTCTTTCACTCCCCTTTCTCTCAATGCGCGGTTGAGATCTTCAACGAGAAGTAAGAAAGTTACGGCGCCATTTTCTTTCGTCAAAAGCCATTTATTTTTCCTTTCGGCGCATCAGGTATCGACCAGCATTTCTCGGCAATGGCACTCTAATGCTTCACGCATTAATTTTTTTTCACGAACTTTTACAAAATTATTTACTGCTTCGGTTTATGCGGAAATTTATTGGAGAGGGGCGTGTTTCTTTTCCATATTATTTAGTTATTTCCGCTGGAACGATGATTCATAGTTTTCTTTGAAACGGGAGACGTGGCAGAGCGCTTTTGAAAAATTATGACCGCGCGCCGCTGTCTACGATGCTTCAGATCGGTGTCGCCTCTTCTCGGAAGGCTGATTGGCCACCAAGATTAGTGTCGGTATCTCTTTGGCAGCTGCAGCGACAACCGACACAACTGTGACGCTGTTCACTTCTAAACCCAGTTTTCTACCGGAAATGGGAATCATCAAGCCCTCATCCTGCCTGTTCGTCGCAAGGCCGCTACTACATTACCGCGCTACTGAATCGCCGTGTCGCGGCACGTGTGCCGCCGCCCACTTGGTTGCTGACGTGGCAGCCTGCTCGGACCGTCGCCAATAAAAAGCTGACCCAGCCTGCAACTGGTCTCATTTTGGCGGCGGCAACCGATACTACTGTGACGCTCTTCACATCTAAACCCAGGTTGGTGAATATGCCCTTTGCTGGTTACTACGCCAAGTTGTAGTCTGTTGCTGCTGCTACTGCCAAGTGTTTGTACCCATTGCTGTTATGTCGCCGGACATCGGAAAAGCGCTAAAAGAGTTTGAAAAGTACAATCGTGAAGTAACTAAGAAAGGAGTTCAAAGAACTGAAGTCGTCAATCGACTTTTTCAGTGAGCAATTTGGTGCAATGGGCAAGCGCTGTTCAAAGATTGTCAAAGAAAATGTGTCACTAAAAAAGGATAACGCCGCTTTGTCTGAGAAGTGCAGTCAGCTTAGAAAATTAGCTATGGATTCAGACAGAGCAAAGACTTACAAATCTAGAGCAGTACTTGAGAAACCTTAACCTCGAGCTCAAAGGCATTCCACTGGGGGAGAGCGAAAGCCTCCGAGCCGTGTTAAAGCAGCTGGGAGACGTCATCCAGGAGCCAATCACTGAGGATGACATGGACGTTTGCCATCGTGTGCCCAAGGAGGAATGTTGCTGTGCAATTTCGCACACGTGGAAATCGCAACGCTGTCCTAATCAGGAATGCCATTCAGACCTTGGGTTCAGTGGTGATTCTCTGGTGTTTGTAAATGAACCTTTGTGTATGGCTGTGAAAGCACCACTATCGCTCGAAAAAAGAATAAGGGGTGGAAATACGCGCGCACAAAAGACGGAAAAATTCTTGCCAGGAAGACGGAAACATCGCGTGTGCTTCGTGTATCCTGTGCCGAAGATTTAGAAAAGATTCAATAAGAGTTAATGACGCCCCTCAGCCACTTTTACTGTTTGACGGTCATGCCTAGTTGCTTGTTAACGCCATATGACGTAACGACACTGCATCAGACAAATAATACTAAAAATTTCTTATCATTTTTTTTACCTTAACGCTCGATCTGCTCGCAATAAGGAGGACGATCTATGTGCTTTGCTTTCTTGCTTTGGTTTTTTGTTTAATGTCATCATGCTTTCTGAAGCATGGTATCATAATGAACATGAAGTTTCTAAGTTGTCAGAGTATGACAGCCATTATCTTATCCGTCCTTCTAGCAGAAGAGACGGTGTGCTGCTCATGACAAAAAAGGCCTTATGAATAGAAATAATTGAAAAATACACACAAACTGCTCCAGATTCCGAAATCTTGACGGTCATTTCTTCCACAAACATCTTTACCGTACTGTACCGCCCCCCATCTGGCAGTATACCAAACTTTCGTTAATTTTTGGATAATTTTTTGGGATGGGTTAACTACAACAAATACAACCTTGTATTAGGAGGGGATATTAATATTAATATGCTTAATACCTCAAAATATCGATCATACCTCATTGCAATACTCGAAGCCAACACCTGTATTAACACCATTAACAGGCCTACCCGAATTCATGATGATTCTGAAACATTATTAGATATATTTTTAACAAATATACACATTGAGAAACACCATTCTGGGGTCATTTGCGCCGACATCAGCGATCACTAGCCAATATTTCTCATTACCGACCACAAATTAACACAATTATAATTCCAAGCAACGCGACACATGACAGAGGATATTAAGCCATTCACTCTGGAACAGTTTCGCAATGAAATTTCTCCAATTAGGTGGGAACAAGTCTACAACGAATCGCACCCGGACACGGCTTCGGACAGTTTTCTTTCATTATTTAAGTTAGCTTATAAGAATTTTTTGCCGGAAGGCAACAAACATTAAAAAGACTCGTAAACCATAGATAGCAAACCATTCTTTAAAACCAATTAAACAAAAGGACGCTCTTTTATACGTTTTATTTAAACGAAAGATCCTGAAGACCTGCGCGCTTTTAAGGCTCTCAGAAACAAAGTGACAAATTATTCAAGACAAAGCAAAAGAAATTACCTTCACAACCTTTTTAACACTCAAGTTACTAAACGCAGTGATGTTGCATGGCGAAGACTTAATATGGTTCGTGATCGCGACGGCCGAAATTCACAGAACCTAGAGGCTTGGGGTAAAATGGCACACCATAATCAGGCTCATCACTGGCTAACGCTTTCAAGGAATTCTCCATCACCCTAGTGAGTCATTCCCATGATTCATGGAGCCTGCAAAACATTAAATACTCCTCCCGTGACAGCGCATTTTTCAAACCAACTTACTCTGCAGAAATTTGCGACACGTTTCTCACCTTTCAACAACAGCAAATCATGAGACTCGGATGACTTACAGATGCGCTCCGTAAAAACACCTCATAGGCATTATCAGTCCCATCTTTGAGCAGTTGTATAACCTCTCCTTTGCACTTGGCATATTCCCCAAAGGTATGCAGATAGCAAAAGTGCGCGTTCTTTTCAAATGTTGGGGCAAACATAAGCTAACGAATTACAGACCGATTTCTATTCCTCCAGTTTTTTCAAAGGGATTAGAAAAGTTATTTAATAACAGGATGACTGAATTTTGTGAAAAGCATAATAGACTAGCTAGATCTCAGTTCGAATTTAGAAAGGGACTTTCAACTGAATTGGCACTTCTAACACAAAAAGAACTCATTTTGCACGCAATAGAAAGCAAATTACTAACTTCAGGCGCATTTATTGATTTCTCGAATGCCTTCGACCTCAAGAGTTATACTACTTTACTAGAGAAACTTGGAATCTACGGATTTCGTGGGGTATTCAAAATTTTAGTGAAAAGTTATCTCCAGTATCACCAACAAAGAGTGCACATCAATACTCACATATCCGAAATAAGGCAAATTAACAGCGGGGTGCCTCAAAGCAGTATCCTCGGCCAATTGCTGTTTAATATTTATATTAACGACATAGCGTCTATTGATGATTCAACTACACTGGTTATTTACGCCGATGATTGTCACGTATAATAGGGAGTCTGAACTAAAAGTCTGAACGAAAGAGGTTCGAAGAATACGACCAGGATGACGATAAGGATGACATGGACTAACCGAAGAATAAAGAAGATGAAGTATTCGGTGAGGTGGGAAGAGATGATTGGTGGAGAAGAGAAGAAGAGGACGACGACAAGGATTACATACACTAACGACAAGGCTATAAAAGCGCGAGGGAGAGCGAGGCACGGGGAAGCGGAGGCTCCGGCGGGCCAGGAACGCTTCGGCTGGAAGAGAGCAATGCCGGCTACTGCTCCGGTGAGCTCGAGTTCTGCGGCGGCGCACCGTGAATTTCCTGCCATTCCTGAACCCGTGCCGGAGAGTCAACGGAGGACGCTACCACCTGCTACGGCCAGTGGTGTCTCCAGCGCTGTTGCCACCCATCCGGGTGGCGCCCCAACGCCAACATTACCGGCATCACCTCCATGGGCACTTGGACCGGGAGCTTGTACGACGCCGCCAACTACCCCGTGTTACGTCTCGCCTACGACGCGCGGTATAGCCGGCGCGGATGCAACGGACGCCGCGGCTTCGTTCAAAGTGGCGGTCATTTTGGGCCCGTTCATCGCTGCCGCAACGCCTCCCGCCAAGCGCGTCCAGGCAGGTTTCAGTGCCACGTGTCGTCGTGCGTGCGTGTGTGTGTGTGTGCATGTTGGTGCCCACGCTTGTCAAAGCGCGGCAGCCGGGGAGAGGAGCTCCCCAACTGGGAGGCGAGGAGGTCTGACCGGCGCCGGCCCGGCGGACGCGCCCGTCACGTCTGGACATGTTCAAGCGTCGCCGTATCGGACGCCTCTTCCCAAGCCGTTCCTTCTTGCCCTCGACTCCGTGGGTATAAAGGGAGCTGCCCCGGACGCCAACGAGAGACTCCCCCCTTTTTTCCCTTTTTCCTTCTTCCTCTGAAACCCTACCTATCCTTCTCTCTATCTGCACGCCGGCAGTGGTGGTGGTGCTTTAGCACCAGTCACAGGCCCGTGCATTTTCCTTTCCTCTTCCCCTTTCATCCACTTACTACTACAACGAGAGAGGAGCTCGAACCTCCTTGGAGAGCAGACGTGTTTTTGGACGCTCTCCCCTCGCGCTGGCGCCTGCCGTGTTCGCGTTGATCGCCCCTCCGTGCGTGCCGCTCGCCCTACTGGGTAACGCCGCGCGCCCCTGCGCGCGCGCTCTGCTGAGTTGGTTCTGATGTTGGAAGCGACGACGTAGCTCTCCCTCGACATCGGACGCACCGTGTCAGCGACGTGTCAACGCGCCGCTGCCCCTGCTCGCTCCGCGCGGCGCGGCCGCCGCCGCCGCGAACAATCTCCGAACGGGCCCGCTCGCCGCCCGACTCCGCCTTCCGCGGTGCGTGACGTGCCAGTGACGTGCTCGCGGGCGGGCACTCCCTGGCTTTGCGCCGGCTGTCCGTGCTCCCCGGCGCTGCCCTGGCGCCGCGCGCTGCGCCGCTTTCGAGTTCGTTCACGAGTGTACCAGAGTTTTAAAAAACGCCGCGCGCCCCCGCGCGCGCGTTGGTTCCGGTTGTGTTCGGGGTTGGTGGTTCTGTGTGCCACACGGTGCCACGCATCCCCTGAATCATGGAGGCTGCTACGAGCCAGGACAAAGCTGCTCCTGCGACCATCAGTACCTCCCGCCGCAGCTCCAGTGTGGGTTGTGACCCGCACATGTTCCTGCGACACCTGGAGTTCAGTGTCCAGTCCCTCCTACAGGAACATCAGCAAGGACGTCGGCTGCTGGAAGCAGCCTCTAAGGCGCCCAGACCCCCAGCCCATCACCTCCTGCATCCACCCAATGGTCCCCAGCGCTGACCAGACTGCGCTCGAAGGCGGCAGCTGCCTTCTTGAAGACCGCGGAGTCGGCCCCGGTTCCGCAGCGCAAGAAGACCAAGAAAGGCAAGAGGGACAAGAGCCCCCCCTCTTCCCCAACAGAGCCACAGGCCGACAGCCAGCTCCCTACTCCTGGGCCTCTTCAGGAGACTGCCACTTCCCTGGAGGAGTCTTCCACCCCCTCGGAGTTACTACCTACTCCTGTGCCCATCGAGTCCTAGGACTCCGGTCCGCCCGACGCCGCGGAGGAAAGCTGTGCGGCCCTGGCACCCCAAAGAGAGGACCACCCAGCTGACAACACCCTGGACCCATCCCCGAGCCGTCCCACATCTGCAGCACCCCCTCCCCCAGCAGAGAGGGACACTGAGGAGGGCTGGATTTTAAAGGTGCCGCGAGGGCGCCGACGTGGGGCACGCCGCCCCCCCTCCCCCCCGAGGCCGTGGACAACCTGGTGGGGACCGTCCTGTTCCGGCCACGGGGAAAGGGTGACACCTTTCAGCACCGCTGCAGGTTCCAGGTTGCAGCAGAGCTGTCCAGCATACCAGGCGTCGCCTCCGTGCGGGTCAACCCCTCACGGAATGTGGTGGCTGCGGACGCAGTCTCAGTGGAGGCCCTGGAAGCACTCCTTGCCATCCAATCCCTTGTCGGGATGGAGGTGCGAGCCCGACCGGCTGCTGACAAGGGCGTCTCCACGGGCTTCATTCATGGAGTACCTGCCGACCTTGGGGACGCAGAGCTGCCTTCAGCACTGGAAGCATCAGTGCCCATCCTTGGAGTTCGGCGCGGCCAGGGCACCACCCTGCACGTCCGCTTTGGGGCGCCCAAACCACCGTCTCATGTAGCCATCTACAAGCTACGGCTACCAGTTCGGCCAGCCCTGCCCCGCCCCATCCAGTGCGGTCGTTGTGGCCGCCTCGACCACGTGACGGCGAGCTGCACCTACCCCAGGCGCTGTCGCCGCTGCGGCCGACAACATGGGACTGGTACCTGTGATGCCACAGCACCAAGGTGCACGAACTGCGGCGGAGGCCACCCTTCGGACAATCCGGCCTGCCCCCGTTGGCAGGAGGAACGACCTGTGGCTGCTGCGGTTGCTGCCGCTGCGGAACCGGTGTCACGGAGGGCCATCCGGTCGGACCTCCGGACTGGGCCCAAATCGTACGCCCAGGCCGTCAAGACTTCTGCGGTTGACGCACCCAGGCCACATGAGCAGCCCATGGGCCCCCAACACTGCCCAGGAGCTACCCGTACCCAGGCTGGTCCCGTTCCTCTCCTGAGTGGCCAGTTGGACCAGCTGACGCGGACCTTGGCGACCACCCTCCAGGCCCTCACGCAGCTCCTGACAGCAGCCCATCAACCACCCCTGGGCATAGCGCAGGCCCCGCAGAGCCAAAATACGCAACATGGCTGACAAACCGCAGCTGGTCCCCAGACCACGGGTCCTCCAGTGGAACTGCCGGGCTCTTCGACCTCGCCTGTCTGAGCTCCATGACCGCCTTCAGCTGGAGGCGTACGATGTCCTGGCCCTCCAGGAGGTGTACCTGCAGCGGGAAAAACTGCACCTGCCAGGGTACATCGGCTATGGCAGCCGGTCCTCCTGCCAGCAGTCCTCCTGTCGGGCTGACCCTTGCTTGGAGGACAGCCATCCACCCGGACCTTCTCGGGCAGCCATCTTCGTCCGCAGGACTCTTGCCCAGGCGGAGATTTTGGTGAGTGATGCGGTTGTGGCCCCCATGGAGTTCGTCTGCGTAAGGGTCAGGCTGGGTCGAGTTGACACAGCTGTGGCAAGTGTATATGTGCGCCCCCAGACCCCCTGGGACGCCGAATCCTTGCCGCAGCTAGTCAGTCTCATTGGCGGCGACTGTTTGCTCTGCGGGGACTTCAACGCGGCTCACCCGCGGTGGGGATCCCGCAGGGCGGATCGTCGCGGCCGGCACCTAGTTGAGGCCCTTCGCGGCACCGGGCTGCATGTTTTGAACACCGGGGTCCCCACGTTTGTCCGTCGAGGGGGCGTCCGCACATGCATTGATCTATCTATTGGGACCCCCCGATGTGTTTATGGATGGCACCCCTCGGCGGACACCTGGGGTTCGGACCACTACCCTATCACTCTGACTCCTAAACCGGGCAAGAGAGCGGACTGTCGAATGTACAAGGTGGTCCACTGGGACAAGTTCCGGGACCTCCTTCGCAGCTTCTCCCTGCAGGACGACATCCTGACGCATGTTGCCAGGTGTGCGGAGGCTGCCACGATCTGCTGCGAGGTCCCCTCAGGTCAGCCCATCCCGGACCTACTCCTCCTCCAGCTGCGGGAACAACGGCGCCAGGCAGAGCGGAGGGCTCTCCGCACAGATCGACCCGAGCACTGGACCCTCCACAACCGGCTCGATGCGAAGTGCCGCCGGTCTCACAACCGACGTCGCAGAGAGTCTTGGGAGGGCATCTGTGCTTCCCTGGTGGCCGCCAGGGGGAGTGCCAGGGCGTGGCGTCTGTTCCGTTCGCTGCTGGAGCCTTCCATCCAGAGGGCCCCCTACCTGGCCATCGCAGTGGCACGGGGACTCACCTACCAGCAGCTGGCGGACAAACTGGCAGAGGCCCTCCTTCCCCGTTAGCCTCCTCCAGCAGGACTCCACCCAAGGCGCCACTGCGTCCAGCCAGCCTGCAGCCATGCGGTGGACATCACGGCCGTCTGCTCCAGGGCCCTCACGAAAGGGGAACTCTCTTCTGCCCTGCTGCACTCCAAGCGCCGCAGTGCCCCTGGACCAGATGGCGTCACGTACCAGATGCTGCGGAACCTGGACGACGCCATGCAGACGAGCCTGCTCCAGACGTACAACGAGGTCTGGTCCACAGGCCGCCTGCCTGAGGCCTGGCGCACAGCCCTGGTGGTCCCGGTCCTGAAGGCGGGCAAGCCACCTGCTGACCTGCTGTCCTACAGGCCGGTGTCCTTGACCTCGGCCCCAGGGAAGCTCATGGAGTCCATGGCCTTGGGGAGGCTGGAGTGGATCGCTGCGGCCACACGCTTCCTGCCCGAGCAGCAGTCTGGGTTCCGGAGACACCGCTGTACTGCTGACGCCATAGCCGACATCTTGTCCAGCCTCGAGGATGCACGGCACTCCCACCACGTCGTCTGCCTCACACTCCTAGATGTGAAGGGGGCATTTGACAATGTCTACCATGAGGCGATCCTCGGGGCCGTGGACTGCCTTGGCGTCACCGGCAACCTTCGGGGCTACATCCAGGGCTTCCTGCGGGACCGCACAAGCTGTGTTCGAGCTGGAGGCGCTACCAGCACTCCCCAGGCCCTCACCAGAGGGGTTCCCCAGGGCAGCGTGCTGAGCCCCATGCTGTTCAACTTGGTGATGGCCCAGCTGCCCACCTGCCTCCCAGATGGCCTGAAACTACCCGTCCGCATTGCTATCTACGCGGACGACATTGCCCTTTGGTGTCGCAGACCACGGCGCCAGAGGGTTCAGGTCATCAAGAACGTACAGCGGGCCATCACCAGGGTCGGCTCCTACCTGGAACGGGTTGGTCTGCAGCTCTCCCCCACCAAGTCTGAGGCCATGCTGCTCAACATCCGGCCAGGAGCACGCCCAGGGAAGACCTACCTCAGCGTCGCAGGACGGGAGCTCCCATGGCGGCATTCCTGCCGCTACCTGGGCCTCCTGATCGACCGCCACCTCACCTGGCGCCCAGCCGTCAAGGCATTCTGCCGACAGGCAACCAGGGTCCGTGGCGCCATCCGGAGTCTCCTGGCTGGGGGAAACGGTATCACCCCACAAATGGGGCTCCGGTTCTTCCAGGCCATGGCAGGGGCCCAGTTCCTGTACGCCCTCCCTCTGGTCCAGATGACCATACACCAGCAGCTGGCCATCGAGCGATCTCAGAGGGCTGCAGTCCGTCTCTGTCTGGGACTCCCCCGTGGCTCCCAAATCTCGGCCACACTTGCAGAGGCTGGCGTGTGGCCCATGATGCTGCAGGCCCAGCGGACTGCGCTCCGCCATGCTGAGCGTCTCCACCTCGCCCCGGACGGGCGTCCCCTCCTGGAGCGCCTCCTCGGCCACCCTCATTCTCGAATGGGGAAGGTTGCCCAGGAGTTCGAACAGCTGGTGGGTGGGCAGCCGGAGCACCTTCCTTCCCCTCCAAGACCGGACCTGGGCCATCAGTTCCGGGTGCTCATGCCACCACGGGGCACCAGGCCGAAGCGCCTCACCCCTGCAGTTGGCCTCCGGCAGGAAGCAGCAGCGACCCTGGAGGAGGACCTGGCCGGTTGCACACAGCTCTACACGGACGGGTCGGTCCTCATGGGTGCTTGCCCGTCTGCCGCAGCTGCTTGCACCGCTCCTTCGTTGGGAGAAAGCCGGCAGGCCAGGCTTCCGTTCGTGGCCAGCTCGACCACAGCAGAGCTGGCGGCCCTCCACCTGGCTGCCGACATCCTGGAGTCCCACCCCGCGCTGCAGACTGTGCCCATTCTGAGCGACTCCAGGGTGGCCCTTCAGCTTCTGCAAGAGCCACGGAGCCGGCTGCCCATCGTGCGCAAGCTGGCAGCCAGACTGGACAGAATCTGTTCCCATGGCTGCTCTATCTCCCTGGCCTGGATCCCCAGCCACGTTGGAGTCCCAGGGAATGAGGAGGCAGATGCCCTGGCCAAGGCTGCGCATGGACACCGTACCCCCTGCTCTACTGCTGTGGTGCCCCTGGATGTGGCCAGAAGCATCGCGGAGCGGCAGCTCCTAATGGAGCACCCCGACCCCAGGGTTGCCCAAGGGAAACCCCCACAACGCCTGCCAGACAAGGGGATCACAAGACGGCAGAGGTCCCTCCTGCTCCGGCTCCGCATCGGATGCTCCTGGACCGGGGCTAGGCTCCACCGCAAGGGTTTGGCCCTCACGGCGGACTGCTCCCGCTGTGGCCATTCGGAGGAGACCATCGACCACCTCCTCCTCGATTGCCCTGCCTTGGCCACCCACCAGGCAAAGCTGGCTGCCTGCTACAGGGACCTGAGCCTTCCATCAAACTCGGCCAGTGCCCTCCTCTTCCCCACCGGCCCCAACGCTTCCAAGGCGTTCCGGTCTCTCCTCGCCTTCCTGGAGGAGACGGGTCTGGACGGCTATTGCTAGCCCAAGGCAGCTGACTGACTGATGACGGCGTCTCCCGCATCTGTATACTCCCCCCTTTTTCCCCTTTTTCCTTCTTCCTCTGAAACCCTACCTATCCTTCTCTCTATCTGCACGCCGGCAGTGGTGGTGGTGCTTTAACACCAGTCACAGGCCCGTGCATTTTCCTTTCCTCTTCCCCTTTCATCCACTTACTACTACGCCAACGAGAGACTCCGATTCCTTCCTTCGAGTAACGTGGTCGCCCTGACCGGCTGCTCTTTTGCGATGCCAGAATAAACAAGTTGTTCTGTTGCCAGTCGACTCATCCTTTGCCGGGACCTTCGGATGTTACCAGCTTTGCCCCAGGCCGCCAGGCCAACGCTACCCTTGGGGCTTGCAACCCATTTGCAACAACTGGTTGCCAGCGGTGAGATCCCGACAACGGAGGCCAGCAGCGAAGATATGCGGTCAACTGTATGCTGAGCAGCACAACGACCATCCGGGAGCAGTGCAACGAGCCCTGTGTGATGACTGGTTGCCTGCAGCGGAACGACTGCGCTGAATTCTTGGCTGCGAGGTTTGGTGAGTGCGGGACTTTCTTCTTCTGAGTTTTGCCAGGCTTTTGTTAGTGTCAGAAACAGAGCTGGTAATTGTGGTTGTCGTTGCTGCCGGGTTAGTTTGCGGCAAGACAATAGTAGGCAGTAGAGAAAGCAGCATTCGGAGCAGCCATGGATTTGAAGTCGTTGCGCAAACCGAAATTGCTGGAGCTTGCAAGAGAGTTGGGTCTGAATGTCTCAGACAAACTCAGAAAACCAGAACTGCTAAGGGCTATTCTTGAGTTGGAGGCTGAGGATGACGAGCTGTCGGAATGCCTTGAGACCATTGAGGAGAGGGAGCAAAAAGAGAAAGACGAGCGCGAACGTAAAGAACAAAAAGAGAAAGACGAGCGCGACAGTCAACACGCTTTGGAAATGAAGCGTCTCGAGGTAGAGATGGAACGCGCTCGTAATGGAAGTCAGGCACACGGTGCAGGAGAACGGGTATCGTTCAAAATGACTGACCTGATGCGGCCGTTTAAGCTTGGAGAGGACATTGGTTTGTTCCTGGTTAACTTTGAGCGAACGTGCGAGAAGCAGGGGTTCTCTCGGGAAACGTGGCCACAGCGCTTGCTCACTTTGTTACCCGGCGAGGCGGCCGACGTAGTCGCTCGCTTGAAGAGAGAGGAGGCAGAGGATTTCGACCAAGTGAAATCGAGTCTGCTAAAAAAGTACAGGCTGTCAGCGGAGGCGTTCCGTCGGAAGTATCGGGAAAATGAAAAAGGCAGAAGCGAGTCATATACAGAGTTTGCCTACAGGCTTATGTCAAACATGCAGGAGTGGCTCGAAGAAGAGAAAGCGTTTGGTGACCACGAGAAAATTCTGCAGTGTTTCGGGCTAGAACGGTTTTATAGTCGGTTACCTGAGAACGTGCGGTACTGGGTCTTGGATAGGCCAGACGTTAGTACAGTGGCTAAAGCCGCCGAGCTAGCCGAGGAGTTTGTGACGCGTCGGGCTCGCGGAGCTAAGGACGGTCAAAAGGGTGAATTTGGCTCCAAGTCTGAGAGGCCGAAGTTCACACCCATGAGAGCAAGGGGGGACACGCGTAGTGCGGATGCGAGTGAAAGCAGTCCGACCGAACGTAAGGAGACGGCGGCAGCCGAAGCCGAACGCAGAAAGCGGTTCGAGAGGAGGCAAGCGCGCGTGTGTTATACGTGCCAGAAGCCGGGTAACTTTTCGGCGCAGTGTCCAGAAACAAAAAGAAAAGTCGTGTGTTTGTCATTATGTAGCACTGACGAGAACATGAAGCTTCTCGAGCCTTACATGCGAGACTTCCTCGTGAACGGGAAAGAGTGCCGAGTGCTTCGTGATTCTGCAGCTACAATAGATGTAGTTCACCCCTCTTACGTAGAACCCGATATGTTCACGGGCGAGTGCGCATGGATCAAGCAAGCCGTGGAAGCTCATAGCGTGTGTCTGCCCGTAGCAAAAGTGCTTATTGAAGGACCTTTCGGAGCACTTGAGACGGAGGCCGTAGTGTCTTCTATGCTGCCCCCCCCCCCCCAGTACCCGTACCTATTTTCGAACAGGTCCGATCACCTCCTGCGCGAGAAGGGGCTTTTGTTTGGTGAGGCTAGCGTTCAGGCCTTAACCAGATCGAGAGTTCGGGAGCTCGCTGCAAAGGCGGTAGTTGCGGGGCCGAACAATGAAAAAGGGTCGGAGGCGCACAAAGCTGATATTCCTAGCACGTCAGAACTGGATAAAATTGAGCCTGTAGCGTTGAAGGCATCAGGTACAGGAGAGGAAATGCCTGACACGGGAAAGTTAGAAGAGCTTCCGGTCGAGCTTCCGGGACTAGGCTCAGTGACGAACAGGGAAGACACTGATCAGGTCATTAGTGACTTAATCATTAATGCACCGCTGTCGGCTGAGCAGAAAACCGAACTACACCAACTCTTACAAGAGTTTGAAGGTCAGTTCTCTGAGAGGCCTGGTAGGACTTCTGTCCTTACTCATGATGTAGAACTTACCTCCCCAGAGCCAGTACGATCCAAGGCGTACCGGGTGTCACCCCGCCAGCGCGATATTATGGAGGCTGAGGTAAAGAAAATGCTACAGCTCGGTGTTATTGAGGCGGGTGAGAGTGATTATACCTCCCCTTTGATTTTAGTTGAGGTACCGGGCAAGGAACCTCGTCCTTGCGTCGACTACCGCAGGCTTAATTCCATCACTAAGGATCAAATTTATCCGATCCCTAACATCGAGGAGCGCCTTGAGAAAGTTAGTAGCGCTCAGTTTATTTCCACCCTAGATCTTGTCAGGGGTTATTGGCAGGTTCCACTTACAGAAGAGGCTAGTAGGTATGCGGCGTTTATTTCACCAATGGGAACATTCCGTCCTAAAGTTTTGAGTTTTGGTTTGAAGAACGCGCCATACTGCTTTTCAAGCCTCATGGACAAAGTGTTGCGGGGACAGGAAGAATTCGCTTTACCGTATTTAGACGACGTAGCGATATTCTCCGCATCCTGGTCTGAGCATATGGCACACTTGCGGGCAGTGCTAACCCGCCTGCGCGAAGCGGGCTTGACAGTCAAGGCTCCCAAGTGCCAATTAGCACAGGCCGAGGTTGTCTACCTCGGTCACGTGATTGGACAGGGTCGTCGCCGCCCCTCTGAAATAAAGGTGGCCGCTGTGCGAGACTTCCCGCAACCGCGCACGAAGACCGATATTCGGTCGTTCTTAGGTGTCGCCGGCTACTATCAGAGGTACATCCCCAGGTACTCCCATATCGTGGCTCCCCTGACGGATGCTCTAAGAAAAACAGAGCCCCAAACAGTCGTCTGGGGCGAGACAAAGGAAAGAGCTTTTAGCGCCCTAAAGAGCGCCCTAACAAGCCAGCCTGTGCTACGATCGCCAGACTACACAAAAGGGTTCGTTGTTCAGTGCGATGCTAGTGAGCGAGGCATGGGCGTTGTACTGTGCCAAAGGGACAATGGAGAAGTGGAACACCCCGTCCTGTATGCTAGTCGTAAGCTGACCTGTCGTGAGCAGGCGTACAGCGCCACTGAGAAAGAGTGTGCGTGTCTCGTGTGGGCCGTTCAGAAATTGTCATGCTACCTAGCCGGCTCGAGGTTTATCATTGAGACGGATCACTGCCCTCTCCAATGGCTGCAGACCATATCTCCCAAAAATGGCCGCCTCCTGCGCTGGAGCCTCGCTTTGCAACAATATTCCTTTGAGGTGCGTTACAAAAAGGGGAGTCTCAACGGTAACGCCGACGGCTTAAGTCGAAGCCCCTAACGTAGGAATCCGCCTCAAAGTTGTTTGTTAGTGATGTTTTCTTCCTGAGGCAGGATTTTTAACATATTTCTTTTGTTTAGTGTTTCAAAGTGATTATGTGCTTTCTAGTGCAATTTTCCAATTTGTGGACGCGTTCTGAGTGCTGCTTGACTACTGTAAGGAACTAGGCAGTAGTATAAAAGGGGAAAGAGCCTGGCAGAGCTTAGTGAGGGTTGCCTCGTGCTTGCTGACTGAGCGGTTGCGTTTCGGCGTAGTTCTAACGCTTGCTGGGAACGAGCACAAAAATGGCAACTCTCCCGAAGTGACTTTGCAGTGTCCTATGTGATCCTGAACCCGAGAACGAGGCCTTCTCTGTGCGCTGCGCTCAAGCAACGTCGAGGGACGACCGGTTTCGATTACGAGCATCATCGAGCGACATCCCTCTGGACAGCGGATGCAGTCCCCTGACCATCGGGATCTCCTTCTCCCGGCGGGGCGGTCTGTTACGTCTCGCCTACGACGCGCGGTATAGCCGGCGCGGATGCAACGGACGCCGCGGCTTCGTTCAAAGTGGCGGTCATTTTGGGCCCGTTCATCGCTGCCGCAACGCCTCCCGCCAAGCGCGTCCAGGCAGGTTTCAGTGCCACGTGTCGTCGTGCGTGCGTGTGTGTGTGTGTGTGCATGTTGGTGCCCACGCTTGTCAAAGCGCGGCAGCCGGGGAGAGGAGCTCCCCAACTGGGAGGCGAGGAGGTCTGACCGGCGCCGGCCCGGCGGACGCGCCCGTCACGTCTGGACATGTTCAAGCGTCGCCGTATCGGACGCCTCTTCCCAAGCCGTTCCTTCTTGCCCTCGACTCCGTGGGTATAAAGGGAGCTGCCCCGGACGCCAACGAGAGACTCCGATTCCTTCCTTCGAGTAACGTGGTCGCCCTGACCGGCTGCTCTTTTGCGATGCCAGAATAAACAAGTTGTTCTGTTGCCAGTCGACTCATCCTTTGCCGGGACCTTCGGATGTTACCAGCTTTGCCCCAGGCCGCCAGGCCAACGCTACCCTTGGGGCTTGCAACCTTTTTGCAACACCCGCCAGTCACGCCAGCCCAAGCACGTCGAACGCTACCTCGACGCCGGCTACTGGACCCATGCAAAGCTGCATCCGCAGCGAACCAACCGTGAGCAAGAACGCCGACTGCACACAGTAAACCCTAGTAGTAGACGCTTGTAGCATTGTTCCCGGGTCGTGCGTATTGATAGTCTGTGTTTTGTGTTAGTTTTGTTAGTTTTGTTAGTGTTTTTGTCACGTAGGGTGTATTAAATATGCGTCTGTGTGGGTACACCTGTCGCCTAGTCCAACCTTTCGGTCCGAGAGTTGTCCTGCGAGATCCGTGACAAAGTTAAGTGGCAAGCTTGAGCCAGGATTCATATCCTTTTTTCTTTGTCGATGATTTTTTCGATCTCTGAACGGCAGAAATATGGATTTGGGTAAAACGTTAGAACTGCCGCTTAAGTTAGGTTAAGGAAGGAAGAGGCGATGCGTCTCTGGGATGAGGAGAAATAAGAGACAAAAAGGCAGAGAGAGGAAAGGGCACAAGCACGCCCAGACGCTCGCGAAGCAGAAGAGTGGGAGGGTAAATCAGCTGGCGAAGCAAATAAAGGAGCTCACGAGGCAGAAGAGCGGGAGGCTAGAAGGGCTCGCGAGGAAGAACAGGAGAAAACAGGGATAGAATGGGAGAATGCGTTTCTTTTCTGCAAAGAGGCGCATGTCGCGGGAGGATATGAGGAGCTCACTGACAATGATCAGCGTTCCTTAGCGGGTAAAGATTTTCCTAGACCGGCCATAGTTTGCCCAAGAAAGCTGATGGCTCCTTTTGATGACAAAGGAGGTGATCTGGATGCATATCTGCAACGATTCGAGAGGATAGCTTTGGGGCAAGGCTGGGAGAATATTGAGTGGGCCACGGCATTGAGCATGTGTTTAGTCGGAGAGGTACTTAATGTGTTTGGGAGGGTGCCTGCTGCTGATTCCATTTACTGCGAGAAAGTCAAAAAGGCACTCCTCCAAAGATTCAGGTTGACGGCAGAGGGTTTTGCGAGAGATTTCGCACCGCGAAAAGTGAGGATTTTGAAACCGCTAACAAGTTATCCTGTAGGCTGACCAACTATTTCGATAGGTGGGTTGATATGTCAAACACAGAAAATAGTTTTGAAGGGATGCGTGAGAAGCTGATGAAAGAGCAGTTTTTAGCATGCTGAAGTCCAAAGCTGGCGCTATTTATGAAAGAAAGTTGTGTTCATTGGAAGAGTTTACCGACACTGACGACCAATTCCTCGAGGCTCAACGGCTGAGAAATATGTGTAAGGCAAAGGAGGAAACACAAACGCTCCTAGAGACAGATGCGACAAAACCAAAGCATATGGCGGTGAATCAGAGGCGCCAGTACGGTGTTTCCTCTGTGGCAAGGTGGGTCACCGTGCAGTAGACTGTCAGACTAAAGAAGGAAACCAGTGCAAAAGACGAAGACACAAGAACAAGGAACACAGGACACCGCTGGCGTTGAGCAAAATACACAGGTTGTGTGTCAAGTTTGTAAGAGGAGGGGTCATACTCTGGATGAGTGACGATATAGAACGCAGGACCGAGCTGCATGCGTTGTCGACTCTCGGGCAGAAATTGTCACACCACCTGAAGTTCCACAGCTAAAAGGAGAGCAAACGCCGCTGGAAAATGAGGCGGTGAGTGGAACACCCAAGTCGAAAGCAGCAATGCCGGTAGCGTTTGGGAAAATAGGAGATCGTTCTTTATTGGTGCTTAGAAAGAGCGGAGGCAACACAGTTTTGGTTCGGAGAAGCCTAGTGAAGAACGAGGATCATACAGTGGAAGCGTCGGCCATCACTCTTGTAGATAGCACCGTAAGGTACCTCCCTGAATCCAGGATTCTAGTGTCCACGCCATATTATACTGGACAGGTAGTAACAAAATGCGTAGAACAACCCATCTACGATCTCATCTTGGGAAACATTACGGGAGCAAGTGTCGAGGACCCCGATCCCGAGTGGAGGATACTGGACGTTGAAGAGCATCCAAAGGAGGAAAGGCCCACGACAGCTCAGGCGGGTGATGGGGCAGTCAGTTTCTCGTCAGCAGTGAATATAAGAGCTCAAGTGACAGCCCCCGCAATGCAGCGTCCACTCTCTACTCCCGTTACGATGTGCCTGAGCGTAACGTCAGGCGAAATTGCAATTATGCAAAGAGAAGACCCGAGCGTGAAAGCCTGCTTCGAAAGAGTCGGGAAAAAAGTGAAAAGAAAGTGGGGTCGTACGTCATTCGAATATTAATTGGTAAACGGTCTTCTGCTCTGGGAATGCGTATTTAGCTCAGGAAGGCGGGTCCAACAGCTCGTGTTACCGAAAGATATGAGAGAGACAGTGTTACGCTTAGGACATGACGCCTTTATGGCCGGACACCAGGATGTTCAAAAAACGGTGTCTAGGATCACCGAGGAGTTTGTTTGGCCGGGTGTTCAGAGTGGCATTAAACGCTTTGTTCGCTCGTGTGACGTGTGCCAGCGCACAGTCCCGAAGGGAAGAGTTGGTCCCGTACCTCTGGCCAAGATGCCAGCCATCTACCTACCATTTTAAAGAGGGGCTATTGACATTGTGTGGCCAATCTCTCCAGTTTCCACCAGAGGCAATAGATATATGCTTACTCTGGCTGACGTGGCTTCTCGTTGTCCTCACGAGACTACATTGAAGAATATTGGCAGTATCCAAGTGGCGGAGGGTCTTGTAGAGATGCTCTCGCGTTATGAGTTCCCGAGGGAAATTTTGAGTGACCGGGGCTCGAACTTCACCTCGGAACTAATGAAGGAGGTTAACCGCCTTTTTCAGTAAGGCAATTACAAACAACGCCATATTCATCCCATGTGTAGCGGGCTTGCAGAGCGGTTCAACGGCACCCTCAAAAATATGATCAAGAAAATGTGCCAGGAGAGAGACCTACAGATTGGGATAGATATCTCCCAGCTCTTTTGTTCGCTTACCGCGAAGTGCCGCATATGAGACCTGGTTTTTCGTCCTTCGAGATGTTGTAGTAGAGAACCGTTAGAAGTCCACTTACAATACTCAAGGAGCTGTGGGCCAATAAAGAGATTGCATCAGATCTCAAGACAACATACAGATACGTCTTGAGCGGCAGGACAAGTTGGAAGAAACATGCAGGCTTGCACACGAAGGCCTGGAAAAGGCGCGCGAACGCTATAAGGGCTACTATAAAAAGAAAGCCACTCACAGGAATCTGAATCCGGGTGACACGGTTCTCATCCTGCTACCCAACCAAGAAGGTTTCCATGCAAACATGTTCAAAAAGTACGAAGAAAGATTCCCGGTACTGTGCGCCCCCAAGGTAGCATGCTCATTAGTGGCAGAGGAGAGAGATGGTGTTGGCGAGGTGCCCACGTGCAGTGGGAAGAAAACTGCAGGATGGAATGAGGTGTTACTAAACACCAATTTGAATGAAGACAGAAGATTACGGATATACGCCATTCTCCAAAGCAAGGGGGATGTCTGTTGGGATTTGCCGCGCAGAACGGATGTCATATGTTGCAAACTAGGTCCCTATATAGATAGACACATCAGCGTGAAACAATACCCACTACCTCTTGTAGTTAAAGAATCAATAGAAAATAAGGTGCGGGATAAGTTGGGGCTTGGTTGGGAGAGGACGTGTTCAACATACAATGCGCCTCTCGTGGTTGTCAAAAAACCCAATTGTACTAACCTACTGTGAGTAGATTTTCGTCGGCTAAATGATCTTATAGTACCCGGTGCCGAACATATACCAAGAACGGATGTGGTGTTCGGTATGGCGGCTCACGAAAGGTTTTTTCTAAATTTGACTTAGCTAAAGGGTATTGACAAATACCAGCGGAAGATTCGTCTAAAGAGAACACTGCCTTTTCTTGCTCGTCAGGTTTATTTAAGTTTAAATTTATGCCGTTTGGTTTGAAGACAGCATCCGAAATATTCACGAAGCTAATGAGGAAGGCTTTGGATGGGCTGCGAAATGTATAACGCTATTTTGATGACATCCTTGTGGCAACAGTTACGTGGGAAGAGCATGTGAGTACGCTGGAAAAACTATTTGATAGGATTCAGCAAGCCAGGTTTACCATTAAACCCACAAAATGTGAGGTGGGCTTTGAAACCACTTTTTTTTTTCTCGGACTCAAGCTAGGGATGGGCCACATCGCGACGAAAGACGACATCTTGGTCAAAATACCGGAAGTCCAGACACCGACGACCAAGAAAGAGGTACAGTCGTTCCTGGGTTTAACGGGGTACTACAGGGACTTTATTCTCAATTGTGCCCACATAGCCGACCGCTTGTCGAACTCACCAAGAAAAGCGCAAGCAATAAGTTGAATTGGACTGCGGAACATGAGAACGCATTCGTGATTTTAAAATGGCGTATGGAAAAACCGCCCGTTCTGCTTGCTCCGAATACGGATAAAGATTTGTTCTTCGCACTGATGCACTCGAGCATCAGGATCCCTACTTTTGCGAGAAGAGAATCGCGTGCTACATCCGGTATCTTTTGCAAGTAAGAGATTATCGTCTAGTGAACGCAACTCCTTCACTGTTGAAACGGAATGCTTGGCGGTGGTGTGGGCGGTAAAGAAATTTCACCTTTATCTTTATGGGAGACATTTCAGAATTCAAACGGATCATCAGCCGCTTGAATAGTTAAGAAAGGCCAAAATGAACCACAGTAAAGTCATAAGCTAGTGTTTGGCTTTGCAAGAATAGTCATTTCAGGTGGAATATATTAGAGGAAGAGATAACGTTGGAGCGGACTTCATGAGTAGAGCCAACTGAACAGCTCTAGGTATCTCTGGGATGTATCTCGTTTTTCTTGTTGCTGTTCCTGCTGTTAATGTTAAGTGATTATCCAAGGGAGTGTGTTGTGGACATTAACATGTTTATTAAGAACACCGTACGGACAACGGCAGTGGTGTGTTAATGTTCCGAAAATGCAGTTTTGTGTGCTGTGTTAGTGGTGAGCTGTTGGTGTGTGCTTGTTATCTGCAGTGCGTTGTGTGCTGGGTCCAGAATCCCCACAGAAGATAGTCGGTTTGCTGGAATTAAGGCTTGAAGATGAGGATGCTGTGAGTAGTTTTTAATAGAAAAACTCTAGAGAGAGGGGGCCCTTGTCACATATAATAAGGAGTCTAAAATAAAATTATGAACGAAAGAGGTTTGAAGAAGACGAGTTGGCGATAAGGATGACGTGGACTAACCGAAGAATAAAGAAGATGAAAAAGTATTCTGTGAGGTGAGAAGAGATGATTGGTGGAGAAGAGAAGAAAAGGAGGGCGACAAGGATTACGTGGACTAACGCCAAGGCTATAAAAGCGCGAGGGAGAGCGAGGCACGGGGGGAGGAACAGAGAAGCGGAGGCTCCGGCGGGTCAGGAACGCTTCGGCTGGAAGAGAGCAACGCCGGCTACTGCTTCAGTGAGCTCGAGTTCCACGGCGTCGCACCCTGGACTTCCTGCCGTTCCTGAGCCACATTCCGTGGAGTCAACGGAGGACGTTACCACCTGCTATGGCCAGGGGTGTCTCCAGCGCTGTTGCCACCAATCCTGGTGATGCCGCCAACGCCAACAACACCGCCATCACCTCCACGGGAGCTTGCACGACGTAGCCGGCGACGTCAGCCTAAGCACGTCGAACGCCACCTCGACGCCGGCTACTGAACCCATTCAACGCCGCATCCGCAGCGAACCAACCGTGAGCAGGAACGCCGACCGCTAACTGTAGAAAGCTAGTAGTAGACGCTAGTAACAGTGTTGCCGGGTCGTGTGTATTGATAGCCTTTCTGTTGTGTGTTAGTTTTGTTAGTTAGCTTTGTGCGCTAGTGTTTGTGTCACGTAAGGTGTATTAAATGTGCGTCTGTGTGGGTACACCTGTCGCCTAGTCTATTCTTTCGGTCCGAGTGGTCCCCTGGGAGATCCGTGACAATGATACTACCATATTTTTTACTTCAACGTAACCGGTGGGGTTATTCAACCGCATAAACCATACATTGTCAAATTTGCACAAATGAAGCCCTCTATCCTCACTAACAATCAACATTAGTAAAACTAAAGCCATTCTCTTCAGGGCGAAAAATCGAGACGTGTTCGTTCCTGGTAATCTAATGATGGGAACATCAGTCATTGACATCGTCCATTCCTACAATAGTCTTGGGGTCATAATCGAGGAACATCTATCTTGGAATTCACATGTCGACATGGTGGATAACAAAATTGCCAAAGTAGTTGGAGTAATAGCGAAATTACGTTCATTGTTTCCGACCAGAGTAAAATTAGTTATTTATAACTCACTCATTCTTTCGCACATTAGCTATTGTCAACTAATTTGGGGACTACGACTGCAGCTCACATGAACAAGCCGTTTCTAGTGCAGAAAAAGTCAGTGCGCGCCATTTCCGACTGCTGATATGATGCTCATACAGAACCCCACTTTGATAATCTGAAAATCCGTCCAGTTCACGTTCTATATAATGACACATTACTCAAGCTATACTTTAAAAGAAGAAACCCAATAATAATTTTATTGCAGCATTATCGAACTTGATGAGAAATAACAATGTTTATGAAACACGTCGCCATGAAACATGGCACATTCCATCAGTGCACACCAACTACAGCACTCAGTCATTACGCGTGGGATTACCGTCCCTACTAAATATTCGTAATCTATGAAAAAAAATCCAGTCAGCTAAAAGAAAACATACAAGAAAGACTGTCTCTTCCTACTGGTTTTACAACTTTCACCAACGTGTCACTTTCTCTTGTTTTTCCTAACGTTCCTATTTTTGGCATTCTTGTCCTGTATTCACCCGTGCTTCCCGGCTGTCGACCTTTGTGTTACTCAGCTATTATCCGTGTATCTACCTTCTACCATTACCGAGAAGGTTTTTTACTTGTATATTGAGAATTGTTTGTCCACAGTTATTATTAAAAGAATTGTTCATTTAGTTTTTAGTCATGACTCTTTATGTTCTGAATTATAAATTTGCAACTGACAATGCCAACTATCATTTATACAAGTCCGTACGCACATGAATTGTTAAGGGGCACAGACCCCGTCAAGCTTTCTATTTCAGCTTTTTTGTCGGTGCTCTGGACCTCTGTAAATATGTCGAATAAATATGAATGAATAAATGAATGAGAATTGATGTGCAGTATCCACTTTAATGAGGGTATAAGAATTTCCAGATAAGTCACGTCCACAGCTGAGAACATTTCCGAACACTGTAGCTACTTACTTGTGTTCAGTATTATAGCGCAGGTGTAGTGTGATGCGGAAAAGCAATTAATAAAACCGTGTGCCTAGATTTATGACCGAAAATGGAGAGACATTCTTACTAATATATAACAAAAAACTTGCCTGCTGCCATCAAGGTCGCTGGAGCTGAAAAAGTCCCCACGCGGGCTTTGGTTGTTGTTTTTTCCATTGTGGTACAGTGCTACGGGCTTTCTCAACGCCACACCCGTTTTTCCACACATGAAGAATACGAAATCCATGTGCTCCAGCAGTCTTACTTGGCTCGTCACAATCAGCCGCGTCTGCGTAAAAAGTGATTGCTATGAATATCTTTAGTATTGCATTGTGCATGCATATATATACACACGTCCGATCATCTGCCTCGAGTGCGCAAATGGCACTCTGGGGTGTATACTAACTACAGTTACCGAGTAGACTAGGGCTCTAAACTTCTTTTTGTGCATGCATATTTAATGAATCGCGTTTTGGTGATCTTTCCTCTTACGACAGGCAGTGAAGACTTTCTCACAGCAAGAATAGAGCTCACAGTTTGAACGTCCTAGACAATTGTGTGGACATCTGCATGGTAATATTACGTATGCGCCATATACAGTGAGTGCCTGTCTGATAATGCTGATTACCATACCGTACATTTATTTTTTAAATGTCTACATAGAAAAGCCAATCATGGTAGCCAAAGGATCACTTAAGCGATACATAGATAACTGCTAAACCCGGTCGTAGTAGTCATATAAAAGACACCTCTCACTCTGCCTTTTTACACATTTCACGTTAGAATCGACATCAACGATTGCACTAATAAACGAGAGTGACAGTACGCGAATGAAAGAAACGAGGTTAAGTGTTCACATAACCAGTGGCAAAGTTCGCAATTTAGGACAATGAGTATAGTATGGCACTTAACCGTTTAATCCCTTAAACAGCAGTGAAATACCAATCTTTGAAGAAGATTGCTTCAGAGCTGAACCTGTATTTAGGAGGTAGAAAGGAGGTAGAAAGAGGATGCGAATACCTAGAAAAATCTGGCGGCAGGAAACAACAAGTGAACTCAGCCATTTGTGCCCTCATTGTAATTTGCTATATATTGTTTTCAATTTTAAGGCGACCATTTGCACTACTACAGAACATAGCAACATTGTGCGTGCAGAAAGGAAGAAAGGAAAAAAAAAACCCAGTATTGGGTGTTCGTTCCTTCGTTCGTTTCATTACCTTAAAGACCCCTTTCGGGGTATTACATTCGTCATATTCACATTTATTCTACAGGTGACTGAAGTGAAATGAAAACTACAAGTTTCATTCACCCAGGTGCGTGATACTAGCAGAGCTTAAAAATGCCAAGGGACTTGCCCCATAGCTGCGCGCATAGGCTACCTTGTTGGAGAGAAGTCCATTCCTGCCCAAGAGTCGGTTGAACACCGCTGTAGAGACGTTCACATCGAGCGCACTGAGTGGGTCGTCCAGTACATACACGCTGCTGTCCTGGTACACTGCTCGAGCCAAGGAGACCCTCTGCTTCTGTCCGCCGCTCAGGTTGTAGCCCTGCAGTGGAACCGAAATACGCTCACACGCCGCCAGCCAATCCCGACTCCCCGGTGTGCACAAAAAATGTCTGTTCTTGACTGCGCTTTCTATACACGGTGGGTGACAACTGCCTGCATTATCAAGGTGCTAAGCACGAAAATTCCTGTTGTGCAAGGCGCCATATTTAAAAGAATACTTGAGATCTGAAGAAAAGAGATGATGTTCCCAAGGAAACGCACGGTGAAGTGGCGCCTTGTTCCCGGCACCACGCGGTTTTAGTTAAAAACTGAATGTTTGTGAAATGAAGTGAAAATTATTCACGATGTAACCCTGTTTGTAAATGCGCTATATGTGCAACAACAGTTTTCCGCCCTTTGAAGCCCTCTCAGGCTACGAGAACAATGTTGAGATCGGCGGCATAAGCCTGTCTTTTGAAACCAAGTCCGGACGATAGGAAGTTTTGCTAACCATTTTTCACTTAATGTTTACCAGACTGAAGTGATCGCCCTCGATTTTACGCGGAAAGATTTTAGCAGTCGGCCTCTTGAACCTGTACTGGACAGAGTCGTACAATAGTCGGCGAACCTGCATGAAAAGGATTCGGGGAGAGATCAGCTGTTCTGTAACCACATTTAACATAAATAAATTTGTAGGCTTGGTAGGATATGCATACCCATTACTCACAGAGCAGGAAAGAACCTTTTATTGTCTCAAGGACATCTTACAAGTCGTGAACTCAGCAAAACCACTCCTATAACTCAGCCCAGGAAAACGCCGCCACGGCGGCTGAGTGGTTGTGGTGCTCGGCTGCGGGCCTGAAAGATCTGGTTCGATCCCAGCCGCAGTAATCTAATTTCGCTGGAGGCAACATTCTACGGGGACCCTCAGAGCCTGAGTCGCTTTGGGTCGTTAAACCCCCCTAAACCGTAAACCATCACCTCGGGAAAAATTGTCTGTAGCACGCCAATATGTTCTCAGGCACTGAGGTTAGGTCCCTCTTGTGCCAGTGTCGGTAACACACAGAACATGCGTGGGAAAATATACTGTCCAGAAAATCCCGCTTGAAGATGCTTGTCGCGGCGACGTGCTGCTGTTCTCGTTCCTCCGTTCTCCGCTTCCGTAGAGCTGCCTTCGCCAAGCAATCCGCTTCCAGTCGAAGGGCTCTTTGCTCTGCAGTTTTTGAAGCTTGTAGATAACGTATTTTGGGGGCGCGTTGAGCGGGAGTTTTCGACAATATTTTCCGCTTGGGGTTAATGGCATCCGTATACAGTCGTTGCGCTGGAAGGCTTGAACTTTAGAACTTGTCTGGCAGGTTTAAGCTGTTGATGCCGCACCGCACTTGGTTGACGCTTCGCTACAACTGCAGAATCGGATGGCTTATGTTGTGGTTGCCGTCTTTTACGTTGATGTTCAGCCTGTCTTGCTCGGCGCGAAGAATCTAGACTGACATCAGCATTCGCGGCGTGAAGAGCGACACAAGTGGCGTTCCTGAGGCTTGGCAGGAAAGTAAAGATGGACGTTTGTATCTCGATCGCTTGGGTACTGAAGCGCAAGTGTAATGCTGTGGCATAATATAGTCCTGAAGATGACGGGAACCAAGCCAACAAGTTGCCGTTACAGAATGAACTCCTATCTGTTGTTTATCGATTGAACGCCACTCGCTCCTCGCATTTACAGGATTAGGCAGCTGGATACAAAAATGCGGTCATCTAGCGGGCTCAGTAAAGAAGAAACCGCGGAGCCTTCTTCTCTTCGGTTTGCGGTGGCGGGGGAACAAACCCTCAATATCTGACCGGACTATTTGGCGTTGTAGCACTTAGAGGTGTCAAAGAAACGCCTCCTTTTTTCTTTCCTGCCCAATTTGGCTGCAATGATTGCTTTACAGATGCGGGCCTCTGATCGTTCATAATGTGGTTCTGAAGCCTGGATTGGGAACAGTAGGGTATAAGAGTTAATTGATAATTCCTGAAGAATTTGCAATTTGCTGATGGAATTGCCTTGCGAAATCACTCAGGAGGTGAACTTCAAAGCATGATCATTGAGTTATAAAGGCAGAAAGAACGGTGTGCCTAAAAATTAACATGCATAAAACTAAAGTAATCGTCAGCAGTCTCGCGAGGCCACAGCAGTTCGCAATTGGAAGCGAGGTGCTGGAAGTAGTAAGGGAATACATTTACGGCAGGTAGTGACTGCCGATCCGGATCATGGGCAGGAAATAACTAGAATAACAAAAACAGAGTGGAGTGTATATGGCTTGTTCTCTTAGGTAATGAATGGCAGTTTACCAATATACAGGAACAACAACAACACGTTCTGCTTAGTATCTTACCGGTACTCACCAATAGGGCAGAAGAGTGAAGGCTAACGAAAAGCGTTCAGCTTAAGTTAAGGACAATGCAGCGAGGTACGGAAAGAAAATGATAAATGTAACTTTAAAAGAACGAAAGCGGGCAGAGTGGGTAGGGGAACAAGCTCGGGCTAATGACATCACTGTCAGAATCGAGAGGAAATAATGGACTTGGGAAGGGCATATAATACGAAGGCTGGTCCTTAAGGGTAACGGAGTTTATTCCAAGAGAAGACAGGCGTAGCAGGGGGCGGCAGAAAGTTAGGTGGGCGGATGAGATTAAGGATCTGGCGCAGATACGGTGGCCGCAGCTGGCAAAGGAAAGGGTTGATTGGAGAGAGCTGAGAGTGGGGCTTGCCCTGCAGTCAGCGTAGTAAGGCGGATGATGATGATCATGATAAATGCTGTCTCGCGTTCCCAGTGTCCTAAGTGGCTCATTGCCGCAGTTTATTTAGCGCGCCTTCATCCCGACACAGGACACCTTTTTCGCCAGCGACCCATTTAGTTCACACGCATTGAAACGTGGGTAATGTGGTGATTCGCGTTTTGGAATTCTGCAGCATCGTAAGGCACAGAGATATATGACAGAGAATACAGTGCAATCGCTGCATGTCCAAAAGTTCTTTTCTTCAGGAAGGGGCACATAAAAGCAATGAGGGCGGTAGACAGCACGACTGGGTGGCTCGTGGACGCATACACCGGGCAGGTAAGGTGCTAAGTGTAGTAATAGAGCGAGGAAAGAGTGCTCATACTGTTATTATATTCTTTTTCAATGCTGATGTCCTTCCAAAGCTATCCTATTTTTCGCTCTTTGCCTCTCACGGACACCTCTGTGTTGAACTGCGGCGTACAGGTAGAGCCCCTTGTAGCCGCTGAACCACCGCCGTTCAAACTATACCTCCGCCGCACGTACCTCTCGCAACTTCTCATTAGAGCACGTGCCACTGTGCTCCGCGCAGAACTTTTTGCATGAGAGCAGTATCCCACATACGAAATTCATATTGCGTTTTTCGAAGCGAGTGGCTACATTCTTTCATCATTCATGTTGTCATTTTCTGTCTTTGACAACGCAGCACATACCTGCTAACTTGCTAGGAGATGAAAACATGACAGGAATTCCACACATAAGTTCCAGACGGGAAGTAGATAAGCAATCCAGAAACGGAAGTAAAAAATTTATTTATAACAATAAGTTGTTTCTAAAAAGATTTTGTGGGCAAGTTACAAGCTCTAAAGGGCTCACTATAACAGAATAAATTCAATGTGCCTCTATCGACCAACAGCTGAGTTTGTGGGTTATTGTGTAGAAAGAAAAGCGCGAAGGAACATACCTCTACAAGAAATATAAAAGAAAGGGTAGCCTACGCTTACAGCTGTAAGCGGCTCTTGGGTGAATGATAGTAAGTAACTAGTCATGATATTTTTCTTCTTCTTGCTCTCTTGCTTTGTTCCTGTCTCAGAAGCTCTTCTTCCGGTTACCAGTTACTAAATAAGAACACATCAGTGCGTATAAAGGAATGAGAACTTCGCCGTAGGTTGAACGGATCTCCTTCTTTCACAGTTTTCTACTTTTCAGCCGCCTTAGGGATACTATTTAATGATTTTTATGACGGATGAGTGTTAACTCGGTCGCGTAGATTGTGTGAATTGTATCCGAGGTTCGTAGTAAGCGGACGTTTTCTTTACTGCCAGAAATAAGCTGTCCGACAAAACTGACGTTCATTTTTTGGAAAACCTCGTTATGCGCGTCGGCTTCCTCGATGGAAACCATATCACGGCAATTTGCAAGCTCTTCCGGGCGGTCATGCGTATGTTGGAAGAACACGGACGGCATAAAGAGACAACACATCACGTGCTGACTGCTGCAAATTGAAAGCGACTTGCGTGTGCAATATAAAGCAGTGAAAAATAAAAATGGTCAAAGATCACGTGGTTTCTTTAAACTTTTTGTTTCTTGTACGTTTATATTCCACGTGCAAGTAAACCACTTTGAGACACAATAAACCCTACATAAACCACTTAAAGAAAGCGCATTTGTTGTACCTCTATAGTCCGTGTTGTTTGCATTGCTTTTCTTATCCCTAATGGACCAACTAGCCAGCTAACAAAGGGCAGCCGCCGGTCGCAGCCCTCTATCGCCCAAAGATGGACGTTGACGAAATAGCTTGCCGTGCCTTCCACCAAAGCAGGTGTCACCTTTCAGGGCATGTGTTTCTTACAGCAGCGTTTGGTAAAACGGGGCTCTTTTGTCGGCAATGTCTCGCCTTTTTTATGAAGTTTTTTTGTGCGCACGTGCTTTAGAAGGCGGTGTCACATAGGCACGGTGACGCTCTTCAATCCCTGCGCTTACCGGAATTGCGTGTTTTCCGACGGCGGGCCGAATTATGGCGCATTCGCGTTAATTTTAACAAAGCTACGTCGCCACGGTTGTCCGTTGTGTCATAAATGCAGCTCCTTTGCACTTATGCACATTTTGACGGTTGCAACGCCCTCGATCTTAATAAATGAGCACTCGTTATAACTGCGGCCATTATATGTGAGCTCGACTGTACTTAGTACGAGGTTATGCGGAGTAGAAAAGCACTTATTGAAGCACCTTCTCTCCTATTTCCGTAAGGTCCCCGGCTGGGAACATCGACAAGTCCCGAGCCAGGTCACAGGCTTCCAGAACTCGCTGGTAGCGGTTGGGGTCGTACTCTTTCCCGAACAACACGTTGTCTCTCAGCGTCATATTGAAAACGCAAGCCACTTGCGGAACGTAAGCCACCTTGCCCTGAAAAAAAAAACGTTATTTGCATGTCAGTTTTTTTAATTCAAATTGGTACTGTCCCCAAGTGTTGTCCTGCGTATATCGTGCTTTCGATAGGCAGCTTAGAGCAAATACAACATTTTAGCCTCATTGGAGTATTTTCGTTTTGTTGTTCCTCGCGGAAAATGCTAGCATACGCTAAGTTCATAAGCAAAAACAATATTTCCAAATGAGGTAAGTGTTCTCAAGTGTTAACCAACACATATGGCTTCCAAACCTCAGATGAAGGACAAAAACAATCTGAACTTCAAACTTCTGGTTTTTCGCGTTAGATTTTTGCAAGGAATGTACCATGTGCTGGTTTTTTCGCGTTCAATTTTTGCAAGGAAAGCACCATGTGCTGATGTCGATTTTGGAATAACGTACTGTTATAAGTAGGGATTGCCTACACTGTCCGGAATCAGCGAAATTTGTACACTGCGATTCATGTTTGCGCACAACCGAGCCGATCGAGGAGCAGATTTAAAAGGCGGCACCGCGTGTCAGAAATAAAAATAACTACGAAACTTGCCCATCCAATGGATTCTTGTACTGTTTGCTTCGGCTGCCTTGGCGCGTGGCAGAACAGGATCGGGCTGCCAAACTTGCTCCTCTGCTCGCTTCCCCGCAAATAGAATTTGCAGTTGCTATTAGCTTTTTGTTGATTCCAGATCATACAGAGAATTGCTACTCAACTGCTTCTCAAGCAACGTAGTCCCCAAAACGCTACTTTGCGAGCGATATTTATCCGCGAATATTTCTGCACAGGGAAGTACTTTTTTATTCGTCCGACCGCTAATGGAAGTTTCATATAGGATAGGGTTCATTTCAAAAATTATTTTGATACAATCGAGAAATGAATTGAAAGGAAGCAACAAACCTGCCAGGTATCCTCACCTAATGAAAAATATGCCTTAAGGAATTCTCTGGCAGTCGTATCTTTGATCAATGTTTTGCTTGCTTGATATTTTGCTTAAATTTTCAAGAGACAGCGTGAGATTGTAGATACCCATGCTAATTATACTTCATCCTCAACTCGTGCCTTTTGGCGCTTACATTCATGTATCGTCCGGCTTTTCCTTCGTAATATCTGTCGCATGACGACGGGATTAAGCGAAGAGCGCCTACTGCGCAGTTCATGTTTCGTTATTTGTCTTGACATAGTTTAATGGGAAATCTCTCTTGATCTGTGGAACTCCAAAAAGCTTTTCTAAACTCCCAACACACTCGTCTCTTCACCACCTAAGCGGGTAGGCCCGTCCTTTCAACTATAGGCGACTCGGAAGCCACCAGGTCCATGGCCCTTACAGGAATTATTCCCAACGCTATTCGCTCGCCCTTTTGCATGAACCCTATCATTCGCCATATGAAGCACCAGTCACAGGCCCCCACCGCCAGGCCTGTCTTCGCAGCCACCGTAGTCAAGACGACCAATACGGCTATGTTTGTTATGTGGCTACCTAGGCACAGCTCCACAGATACGGCTGCGTTGCGGTCAACCACGCCAACACCCTTAATCTTGGAGCGTCCTTCATTGCGCCGGATCCGATGGCGGCAGAAGCCATTGCAATAGCCATCAGTACCAAAATTAGCGACACCCAACACTATGGCCCCCACATTTTTACAGCCGCCCAAGCCGCCTTTAGAGCCTATACGAGTGGACGCGTCCCGCGCACGGCTTCCCGCGTTCTGGGTGGCTATCACTATAATTATGTCATTACCTGGGTCCCAGGACGTGCAGGTCTCGATCGCAGTATTAGGGCACATGCCCTAGCTCGAGATTATACCAACCGAGCGGGGCACAGTGACTCCACACTCTACCCCCTCGCAACCCATTTTTCAACCAGCCTAGAGACCCTCCGCCTAAATAGTCGTCTCTACCCACCGCCACATAATTTTTTAATGCGGACTCCTACCACCTAAGACGGATCCCAACACTAACTTTCCCCAATCTCCACCGCATACACCACATTCAGCCAATATTATACGCAGATACACGTCCTTGCTGTTGCGACATTCCCACATTCACGCACATTACATGGACATGCTCAGATAAACAGAACCACTTAAAGACGCACAACGCGGCGCTGGAGCAGTGGCAGGTGACGCTGGCCAGCGGCACACTGGAAGACCAGGGGGCGCTAGTCCCCATCGCCAAAGCGTCGGCGGAAGTCACTGGAGTCTTTAACTGAGGGGCCCGCCCACAATACACTCCGGCTTCCTTTTTTACAAATAAATGTTTATTATCTCTCTCTTCATTTCCTTCCTTTTAACAGGACTCAGCGTGAATATTTACTAGGCGCCGAGAACGTGACCGGAAGTGCCTACCTCCCCGCCACTTTTCTATGCGGATATGTGAACCCCTGCGTACGCAGTGGACTTCTGCTGGCCTTTAACTTTTGCTGCGTGATGCAAATACGCTGCATGGAAAACCAGCAAGATAAACCTTGAAACTTTGAATCGAAGCTTTAGGTTATGAGCTTAAACAAAGACTACTTCAGCTCTGGTTGGAGGCACAAGATTAGCATTGAAGTTTGACATTATTTGACTGCACCAGTGTTAAGAGGGCCAGTTCATTATTTTCTCTCTTGATGAATACTCCCAGCAAATATATTATTCGGTTCAAGAAGAATTGCAACCTAATATATCTGCCTTCTTCTCGCATTTCATGGTTGAAGCTTAGAGCTTTGCGAAAGCTGCCACATGTGGCACGGCCAAACTGTATTACGATAATTCGATCGTGACTAATGTCTCGCATCTGAAATTTGTTTAAATGACCCGTACATGCAAAAAAGTTCCATATTCATTTTTTTTTTCCTTTTGCCCATCACTAATGAAGATGTCGTATGCACTAAGCTATGAGCCCTGCCGAGGACAATATCAGTCTTGCACACGTAAACATGACGGGTGATATTATTTCGGGAATTTTTTCTCGTTAATTCAAAACATTATTGAACGCGTGGAAGCACGAAAATATTCCACTTTCGAGGAACGATTATGACACATTACTAAGGAATTATGAGCTATTTCTGTACTGTCATTACTTTGGCAGAATATTTTTGTTCCCCTAATTACCTAAATAATTTCATTATTCTTACTGCAGCAAAGTACAAAAGAAATTGGAATACATGAAGCGAAATGGTGTTGGTGAAGTGTTTAGGGGAATCCCCCAAAGTGGAATAGATATGCAGTAAGGAAGCAATTACTCATTGGCATCCACCAAAGCGCAGCCATACGGCTACAGCGGAAACCCGGATTCGAACCCCGGACAAGGACGAATTTTTTTTTAACTGCGCAGTTTCTCAGAAAGCTGTATAGCTTTCCTTTGCAGCTTTATGGCTGCGCATGGGTGGATGCCAGTGAGTAATTGCTTCCTTACATGAAGAGAAATGTCCAAGCTTTACTCCCATTAACACATCAGGAGCATGCGATAAAACGAGTCGCCAAATACGTTATGACACCCTCAACGAAATCAGTTTATCCTGATAGAGTTGTGGTCTGATAAAATACTACACTGATCGCTATTCTTTCCGCTGAAATATTCGCGCCGTGCGTATTTCAGGAATAACTAAGTTTAAGGTCAGCGTTACCCAGAAGCCAGTGTCCATTTTAATGCAAGTGTGTATTTAACATCTACTTTTCAAACTCCCATTGTCCGTCACGGTTCCTCCCACCAAGGCTACAGGACATACAGGTGCCCTAGTCATTTACAGACGAGTTTAAAAATTCTGGTTTGTTGTCGTAACTATTACTTCAAATATCGTCAATTAAAGCCGCACTTACTGCGAAAGTTTTTTTATTACTATCTACAATAACGACATTGCGCAATGCAGAAGATTGTTAGTCTGGGCAAGTTTCTAGAGCGTGCGCCCCGGCGCCAAGGAATGCCGCCGCCGCGCAGTAATCCGCCGCAGTTCAGGCAAAAGTCGCGGTCATGACGCCAGACGGCGCCACTTGTCCGCGAGGTGCCCGAAAAAACTGTCGAGTGGAGACATGTGTCCGTCATGTGCGACGTCAGCGGACGGGAGGTGACTGCGTGAATATACATTTCGCTAAACAACGCCCACAATTACATAAAAGATTTCATGAACACTGCTTTTATCAACTACGCGAATGTGAGCAGAATAATTACGCGGGAAGCGGACGCAACCCTCATCTGCGACGACTTTAACGTCGAGGCTATGAAATCACAGTGGTTGCCAATGTTCATGCGCGAACTGCTCGGGGTCACAGTAGGAAACAATCCACTTCAAGCCACTGCCAGAAGTGCATCCTACATTGATTACATTTTTGCACGACACGTCGTTGTAACCTGCATGAACTATGTGCATTTCGTTAGCACATGCCGTTACTCGCTGTCCTGCGCGAGAGCACAGAGCAACCAACGCGGGATTAAAAGTAAGTTTCCTCAAAAACTGTACTTTGTTTTGCATGCATTTCTGCAGCCGAAAAATCTAGGCATATCATCAATTAGACCGCTAATTTATTTCGTTTGCATGTATCTTGTCCTGTCCTTTTCACGCAATCGTACCTATTACTGATACGAACCAACTAGCCCGCAAGAACCTTCTACTAAGCATATGCCTCTTCTGCACCGACTCACCTTAACGACCAGACTACCTTGCACGGTGTGAAGTTCCCCGAGGATGGCCCGAAGCAGCGTGGACTTTCCGCTGCCCACGGGTCCTGCGATGCCCACCAGGGAGCCCGGCTCGACGGCAAGCGTGATGTCCCGCAATGCCAGAGACCCCGAGCGCATCGTGGCCCTCGCGAACGAGCACTTATCCAGGACGACTTCACCTGCGAATGTCCGCCACACGAGACACTGCGATCGTTTGCAGAGCATGCTTCTAGGAGAAAAGTGGTGGTGACACTCCAGTGTCGCGAAATTTCGCCTGGCTACATGCTAAACATTTAAGCCAGAAGTGTGGGCACTGGGAGTATCTTTGGCGCAAGAGCGTTCGTACTTTAGTCGTAAAGAATTGACTGGCGTCGGCGATCGTTTAAAGCCTTGCACCGGAGTACGAGGATGTAATGCGGTGCCGAGAGGGCAAAAAGAATCATGAGAATGAACCACATAGCCCCACTACGCATATTACTGGAATGCCAAGAGGAAAAGAGGGAAAGAGGAGCCTTCCCTGTCAGGAATCCCAATAGAAGCAACCTTGGCGCGACAGCTAAGTCGCGTGACTTCGTGGCGTCAACACAACCTGTCCACTGGAGTATGAGCAAACTGACCACTGTGGCAGGCGGCACTTAGATTAATGACGCCTCATCTATCCCTGTTACATTGTGGTGTACACTACCTCTTGCGCAGCACTATGCGTAACAGAGCTGCCTGCCTTGTACACTGAAAAAAAAACAATCATTAAACATGACAGCGGCCATTTTAAGCTCGCGATAGTCGTGGAACAGCGCAACGTTAGCCTATATAGCGCTTGAAACAGTAGTACCGATTAAATCTTTGTTTTGACAACCTCTGCAGGACTTTTAAATAAAGTTGTTACCAACCAAACCGGTATTTTGGCCTCATGCTTCTGAAGGTACTGTTTGAACTGTTCTCAACTTTAAGCCGCGTCATGAAAAACAAACACTAAAACAAGTTCAAAATTCCCAGGTGAACCTAAATCGTCCTGTGGAATAATCACAGGATGTCAGCTAATTTTCTCGCTGTTTCTTGAGCTATGTGCACGAAACTTGCGTTCTCTACATTTTTTCATGTATATACCGAATGTTTCCTTTTTCAGAAGGTTCAAAATTTAAAAATTATGGTTGTTGAGGCAATGACAATCTTTTCGCAGCATAGTAAAGTTATTGTTGGCGGACTATAACTGCGTTAACTAATAAAGTGATGGAAAAAATTCCAATAGTTAACATTTTAGGTATTAACAGTAGCCACCAGAGTGAAATAAGGGATTTGTAGCCCGTCGTTAGTAATAGCCACACCACTTTTTAGAATTTCGAAAACGTGATTACTCTCGGCGCTGTGGCTAGACAAAATTTGGCTGTATCGACTAGTAAGCTTGCACTGGAGGGTTCACTTTACCTGTATGCATTTTGAAAGGGCTTATTTTCTGGAATGATGAAACCACAATTTGTCTCAACACAGAGCACGGACCTAGATAATAAGTCTGTGAATGGATTAGGTGGTGTAACTGACTACAATGTTCTGCGCTGCGAGCACACAATAGCCGGGATTAAACGAGAAAACATGAAGACATATCTCATTACTCAGAAAAAAAACTGGCATACTGACCAGTCAAATGCCATCTTTTTCGGTCGAGTTCATGCTGTCATTGAGTATTCATGACGCAAAAAACTAGGCCCTTATCGCAACAAACTTATTTCGCTGAAACGTTTATACCGAACATCACTGTCACAGAACTGACAGAAATGCTGGCTCATACCATAAGTAAAGCGTTACATAAGCAATAATTAGCTGTGGTTGAACTACTGCTAATCCTGGTTAGAGAGCTTGGGTATCGGGCAACTAGACACGGCTTGGCATCTGTAACGTTGAGTGCGTTCCGCGCACTGGATAGGCATTCCACCCATTTCCTTACCCCAAAAACCAATTTTCATTTTTTTTCATCTCGGGTTCGAACACCACCGCAGTGGCTGCGTTTTATCGAGGAAAAATGCTAAGGCGCCCATGTTCTGTGCGATGTCAGTGCACGTCAACGATCCCCAGGTGGTCGATACTATTCTGGAGCTCTCCACTACGGCACCCCTTTCTTGCTTTCTTCTTTCACTCCCTTTATCCGTTCCCATACGGCACGGGTCAGGTGTCCAACGATATATGAGACAGATACTGAGCCATTTCCTTTGCCCCAAAACCAATTATTTTTTTTCATCGTGCCACTCTGGCAGGCGGAAGTTAATGATTGATCGCGAGAGGTTTGCCACCGAATGAACACTGCGGCCTATTGCTGCAGTGCTGCGCGTAGGCCTCAACATTGTAAGCGCTAATTCATGCCGCCCACGTCTCTCTCTCACCCACGCCAAGTACGTCCAAGCACTATTGTGGCGACCACTATCCCAGGGAGCCAGTTATGCGCCCGTCCTTTCCTCAAAGTCATCCGTGTCTTGAACAATGTCAACGCCAGCAGCAGTGAACGCAATGAACGCCGAAGGTCTATAGCTTCAGTGCCGCGTTTCTGCTCTGACGTTGTGAATGCGAACGCATGCAGCGCATAGCTCTCGCTACCGCCACGTAAGTTTAAGCCCGACTGAGGTGTCCACTGTCGCAGGGCGCCAGTTATTTAAGTGAATGCTTTACTGGCAGCGAACTTGCGATTTCGCAGTGGCGGTGCTCCGAGGAGGCACATGACGTCACAACGCGCGCCTTGCCGCCGAGACGAACCGGTCTGGCCGGGCCGGCGGCGACTGGCGCGCTCGGCGCGAAATAGGGACATGCTCTAAGTCTCCGCCATTGCGGTCAGAATGCGCTGAAGCCGCCGAACGCGTCGGTGGTCAAGCGCAGTTGGAGTATAGAAGGTCTCGCTTTGGCCGACGTGACGTCGCCGTGAAGCGCGCGCTTAACCGCTAACCAACGTATTCGGGTGTGGTATCTATGGGAGCCACTGAAAGCACCCCCCCTCCCGCACACTCACTGAATAAAAGAAAAAAAACCTATGCCGAGGCTTGCAATCGAGCAAGGGCGTTTGGCGTTTGAGGCGGAGACACTACCACTCCGCCACGACGGCTCAAGGTTTAACCATCAATAAAGGCGCATCTGGTAAATGCACTCTTCCGATGCAGAAGTAGCCGCGCTTTCGCTACGTATATCCTGGCCTAACAGAGCTAGGCCATCAGCAATTTTTCGCTTTTCCTTTGCCTTCGAAGAAAATTGTATTGGTTTTAATAATATTAATAATTGGTTTTTTGGGGAAAGGAAATCGCGCAGTATCTGTCTCATATATCGTTGGACACCTGACCCGCGCCGTATGAGAAGGGACAAAGGAGGGAGTGAAATAAGAAAGGAAGAAAGGGGTGCCGTAGTGGAGGGCTCCGGAATAATTTCGACCACCTGGGGATCTTTAACGTGCACTGACATCAAACAGCACACGGGCGCTTTAGCGTTTTTGCCTCCATAAAGACGCAGCCACCGCGGTCGGGTTCGAACCCGGGAACTCCGGATCAGTAGCACAGCGCCCTAACCACTGAGCCACCGGTGCGGGTATTGGTTTTGAAGAAATGAAATGGCGCAGTAACTCTCTCAGATATATCGGTGGAGACCCGAACCGGGCCGTAAAAAAGGGATAAACGTGGTTGGGCTGATGGTCATTCAAGGTCATTCTCCGGCCTACCCGACCTAGCGTAGAGATGCTTTTCACTTCAAAAGGAAAGGATATGGTTTTATTAAGTTTAGGGTCCTAAAGCGGCTCAGGCTATGAAGGACGCCGTAGGAGAGGGCTCCGGATGGTTTTAACACGTGGAGTTAACAGTCACTGAGATCGCACTATACACAAGCCTCTAGCAATTCGCCCCATCCAATCGCGAGCGCTGTGGCCGGGATCGAGCCCGCATCTGTCGGGTCAGCAGCCGAGCAGCATAACCACTAAGCCATCACGGCGGATAGAAACGGATATCTTCACAAGCCGTATGGTCAGCCGCGGGACAGGGTTGACAGCTTTACCTACAGAATGCGCTTGTGTGTAAACCCGAAATTGAACTAGCAAAAAAAATGTCTGCTCAAAAAAGCCACTATGGAGGATAGATGGTATTTCTTCGTTAGTATTTTAGAAAGCGCTAACTGGCACCGAACGGACACAGGTCGTGTGTGTCCGTGTCCGTTATATGCCAGTTAGCGCTTTTTAAAGCCCTTGGGAAAATTTGACAACGACGCTTCAGACATGCTTGCAAGCAATGCCAAAAATTTTGAAATTTTATGAACCTTAACGTGACCACACAGTCAGTCATCAATATGTTAAAAATCAACAGGAACCTTCTTTTTTCTGCTGAAGTCCCTGTAATATTTCGTAATTTCTTATCCCTTTGAAGGAGAAATGAGACTAATACTAACTAATAATCATTTTCCGTCGCACGATACATACTTGCACTCAGTCCCGAAAGCATAACATTTTCCATTGATGGGCTTCCCGAAAACGCGGCAACTGACCAGGTGCTATATCATATGCTCTTATTTCGTTAAAATATCCAAACCTGAAATCAATCGTTTTTCTTTCGGTGGCGGCGATACTCGCCGCACCTAACCACCTCTGCTGCACGTTGCAGAGCGACGACAGAAGCTGGTTCATCGGTGGATGACCGCGCACGTGCATCCCGTGAGTCTACCTCAATTGCCACTCGTCTTCGGCCAGGACAACTATCATCGGGCCGAAACAGGACACCTTTGTGCATTCTGACTGAACTCGGCATCCGGTCATCCAGACAGATCAGGTGCTGGCCCCACTACGTGGTCATTTCTGCGCATATAAATTGGACACATCTTCTGTAAGCGGCATTAGCCGTAGTGAGGGCGAATTTCTGCACCCTTTGTGCACACTGCAGGCAAGAACTTTATGTTCACATGCACAGTTTCATTTTGGTGCTGTTCCGCTTTCACTGCTGGCAATAGGACTGCAATGCTCACACGCTGCTCTAAATCTGTATAGCGAAACACAAGTACAACTTCTTAGGGACCTCAAAGATGAGCTTTAATCTCAATTTAAAACATTTAAAGAAGCAATCGACAGGAAAAAACGTGCGGAGGAAAGAAGCTTCCGTGCCCTATTGAAAGAAATGAAGGAAACGATGGCGTTTATTAGTAACGTCTGAAGGTACGAGCCATCAAGCCGCAGCGGCAGTTGCTGAAAACGGCACGCTGAAGGAAGAAAATTAAAACCCCGAGAGAGTTAACATGCTTCTACAAGACCTGCTTGAATCTCCGACTAATCTTGCCAAAGCGGAAGAATACTTGCGAAAGAAACTTCAACAAACTTGAAAATTACAGATTTTCTGCACGTACAAAATGACGTTTAAAACCGACTGAACAGCGCTAACCGATCGGACGTAAGAGAAGAGCACGGACACAAGCGGTGTTACGTTACCGCTGTTCAATCAGGTTCCATCAGCATGCATCAACCAGCTCGACAAAGGCCAGTGCGTGAAGATTAAAACATTCCCGAAGAGGAGGAAAGGCAGGAAAGTTAACCGGGAGAATAATCGGTTTGCTACCCTACACAGGAGGAAAGGGGTGAAGGGATCAAAAATTAAAGAGAAAAAAGAGTCGCAGTAAATTGAAGTCACTATAAAAAGACAGCGCTCGTTAAAGTCATAGCCTATCGTGCAAGCCAGAAGTACGCAAGAAGCGTAGCAGTGCCCTGGAGGCCTTCACCGGCGACGATCGCCGCGGCCAGTGGCCGAGAATATTCATTTCCGTCAGTGGGCGTGGATCTATACGCTCCAACGCACGGCAGAGAGACTGCCTTTCGGCGCTGCAGACAGGGCAGTCACAAAGAATATGAGATATAGTCTCGTCTTACCCGCAGGTGGCACATACAAGGCTATGAGCCATGCCGATTCAGAAAGAGTAATGGTTGGTGTAAGCTGCCCCAAGCCACAGGGGACACAGCAAAGTTTCTTCACGTCGTGGTAGGCCGGATGGAAGCCGGAGCTTCAGATCGGGGTTCACTGATTTTAAACGTGAATTGGAAAATTGGCCTGAATCCCACGCGGCAAGCGAGACGTCCCATGGAAGTGCGCGAAGCCTGCCCGTTTCGTGTGATCTCGAAATAGGGATCGACACAAAATCACCGTCGTGGTGAGCAGTTCGCGTGAGTTCGTCCGCGCGGTGATTGCCTTTTATGCCGTTATGCCCCGGTAGCCATTGATTGGTAATGTCGTGCCCTTTACTTCCGCGAACAGTTGTATATGGACTCCATGGCGAAGATAAGCATGTAAGCCTTGGAGGGCAGCTTTGGAATGGGTGAAAACAGACCACTGCTGAGGGCGCTGTTAATTGATGTGTTCAATGACGACACGAAAAGCGGTGAGGGCTGTACCCGTCGAAGAAGCCTGGTGAGCTTTCCTAACTCTGATTTCGGTGGTCCTTCCTGGGATATCCACGGATCCCGAAGAACTGACAGGGCTCACTGAGCCGCAAGTGTAGACGTACCGGCTTGCATGGTGCTCATAGAAATATTCAAGAGTGACTTGTTTTAGTTCTATCGGCGATAAATAGATCTTCTTCCTGATGCCAGGTATTGATGAAGCACACGGCGATTGTGCAGGCTTGAAAGTGGCGAGAATGGTCTGGAGGCGGGTGTAAACGCGGACGGCAGAATTGCGCGATATGCATCAATGGTGTTGTAGACGATATGCGTGGCCTGGTAATAAGAAGATTGGCAAGATGGTGAGAGGGCACCCGGGAGATGTGTCGAAAATGCGCCCTCAGTTCGTCAACTCTTAGGTACGGAATGGATGAGCACAGATGCGGCCGTAGAGGAACGTTTCGGCAATCCTGGGCAAGTGCGGAGGGCTCGAGCTTGAACGCTTTGAAGACTTCGTATGTTTGTTTTTTGAATGTTTCCAAGTGCAGGGAGGCTGTAGCGAAGTAACTCTATGAATAAGAGGTTGTAGAGCTGCATCATAGATCGCATTGACGCTCTCCGCGACTTTCCCCCAAGAAAGACTAGCACGTGAGAAAACGCTGTCAGTCTCTTTTTCCTGTATGAAATATGGGGAGTCCATGATAGATTTCGGTCGATGAGTACTCCCAGAAACCGATGGTTCTTTGCGTAGAGTATTGCTGTGCCGTTTATGTATACGGTATAAGGACACATGTTCTTGCGTGTAAAGGCAACAAGCGAGGACTTTTCGTTTGAAATATGTAGACCCTGCAGGTGGAGGTAGGCCGCAAGAATATTTGACGCCTTTTGAAGTCTCGCTCGAACTTGTGGACGCGTAAGTCCAGATGCCCGGATGCAGATGTCGTCCACATAGATTGAGAGATGCGCCGACTGTGTAGTATGGCGACAAGACCGACAAGTGTACGGTTGAACAGCGTTGGGCGAAGCACTCCACGCTGCGGGACTCTGCGGGAAGTGAAATGAGAATTTTTTGGGCCATCCTCAGTCTGCACAAATGGAGATCTGTTACGTATTAAAAAGATTTTTGCGCGAAAACAACACACACACAAGAGAGACGACGACACCACGGGCGCTCATTTCAATTGTTTGATGAGGGTGAAAGCGCTCGACATATATAGCTCTCCAAAACACCGCGCATGCGCACCCGTACAAGGCAACATGGAAGTAAAAAGTATTATCTGAGTAGGCGCGATAGAAACTTAAGCTCAGCCTCTTAAAGAAAAACGACGTGTCGCTAACACAGTTCTGACCAGCTTTTTTGATGTCATCATCATCATCATCATCATCAGCCCTACTACACCCACTGCAGGGCAAAGGCCTCTCCCATGTCTCTCCAATTAACCCTATCCTTTGCCAGCTGCATCCACCCTTTGCCTGCAAACTTCTTAATCTCATCCGCCCATCTAACCTTCTGCCGCCCCCTGCTACGCTTACTTTCTCTTGGAACCCACTCCGTTACCCTTAAAGACCAGCGGTTATCTTGCCTTCGCATTACATGCCCTGCCCAAGCCCATTTCTTTCTCTTGATTTCGACTAGGATGTCATTAACCCGTGTTTGTTCCCTCACCCACTCTGCCCGCTTCCGATCTCTTAACGTTACACCTATCATTTTTCTTTCCATGGCTCGCTGCGTTGTCCTTAACTTAAGCTGAACTCTTTTCGTTAGCCTCCACGTTTCTGCCCCGTAGGTGAGTACCGGTAAGATTATGCTGTTGTACACTTTCCTCTTGAGGGAAATTGGTAAACTGCCACTCATGATCTGCGAGAATTTGCCATATGCACTCCACCCCATTCTTATCCTTCTAGTTATCTCCCTCTCATGATCCGGATCAGCTGTCACTACCTGCCCTAAGTAGACGTATTCCGGCACATTTTCTATGCTCTCGTTGCCAATTGTGAACTGTTGTTCCCTTGCTAGGCTGTTGAACATTACCTTGGTTTTCTGCATGTTAATTTTTAGACCCATCGATCTGCTCTGCCTGTCTAACTCGTTGATCATGATTTGCAGTTCACCTCCTGAGTGACTCAGCAAGGCAATGTCATCAGCAAATCTCAGATTATTTAGGTATTCTCCATTTATTCTTATTCCCAACTGTTCCCAATTCAGGCCTCGAAATACCTCCTGCAAACATGCGGTGAACAGCATTGGCGAGATCGTGTCTCCTTGCCTGACGCCCTTCCTTATTGGAATTTTATTGCTGATTTTATGGAGGATTATAGTAGCTGTGCAGTTGCTATATATATCTTCCAGTATTTTGACATAAGGCTCTTCTACCCCCTGATTACGCAATGCCTGTATGACTGCTGAGGTTTCCACTGAGTCGAATGCTTTCTCGTAATCAATGAAAGCTATATATAGAGGTTGGTTATATTCTGCGCATTTCTCTATCACCTGATTGATGGTGTGAATATGATCTATTGTAGAATATCCTTTACGAAAGCCTGCCTGATCATTTGGTTGATTAAAGTCTAACGTTGCCCTGACTCTATTAGCGATTACCTTAGTAAATACTTTGTAGGCAACGGATAGTAAGCTGATCGGCCTGTAATTTTTCAAGTCCTTGGCGTCTCCCTTCTTATGAATTAAGATAATGTTTGCATTCTTCCAAGCTTCTGGTACAGTCGAGGTCATAAGGCATTGCGTATACAGGGTGGCTAGTTTTTCTAGCACGATGTCCCCTCCATCCTTCAGCAGCAGCGATGGCGCAGCGATGGCGTAGAGGTAGAACATCCGCCTCGCGTGCAAGAGGACCGGGGTTCAAATCCTGGTGCCGCGCAATTCTCCACCGGGTTAAAAAAAAAAATCCGCGTGTCGATGGAATTGCATAATCAGGCCTGGAGTGCGGCCTTATCTCGGTGACCAGAACCGACAACGCACTCTCTCACCAGAGCAGGATTTGGCCACCCTGGTGTAGTACTTGGCCACAACCTTCTATGATCAAACCAATTTTTGATGTAGACGCTTCCAATGTTTTAAGCGATGTCTGCTGTCTGACGAACAGTTAACTCTTCTAAAGGAGATCTGTTGGATAAATAACTACGTATCCAGGAGAATTCTCAAGCATGAAATTAGGCAGCTTCCAGCGCGTTAAAAATAGTCTGGTGAGTTACAGTGCCGTATATATCCAGGAAAAATGCTGCGGTCAAGCGCTTGAAATATTTTTGGCGCCGAGTGGGTGACACCAGGTCGATCACGTTGTCAATTGAAGAGCGTCCACGTCGAAACCCGGACATTATAGCCGGATATATACGCTAGCGCTCCAGGTACCACTTAATACGTGTAAGCACCATCCTTCCAGTACTTTGCCAACACAGAGTCAGCGCATTTGGACGGTATGATGTCAGGACAAGAGGCGATTTCCCATGTTTCAGGAGCGAAACTAGACGACCGGAATTCCACTCTTCTGGAACTGTGCCCTCATTCGATGATTTGTTGTAATACTCCAAAAGGACACGCCTTGCTTCTTCTCCAAGTTTGCAAGTGCGGAGTACGGCACACTGTCGGGTCCCGGCGATGATGACCGTCTCTAAGAAGCCAGCGCGGCGTCAAGTTCCTCCATGAAGAAGGGTACGTTCATCTGAGAATTCCTAGAAGCAGGAACATCGCTGCAATACAGCGTTGCGGATGGAGTGGATAGTCCTGCTGCCCTAGAGCAGACATCATCAGCTACCTCGACCTCACCACGTCGTTGGTAGAGAGCGAGAGACTTGAAAAGGTTCAGATGGTGTGGGGATGCTCGGAGACCACGAACTACATTTCAGATGCGTCACAAAGGTTTCTGTGGATCAAGCGTGTCCCAGTATGACCTCAAACGTTGTGCCTGGAGAGCTGGAATTCTGCGCTTATTTTTATTTTGCATGTGCATCGCAGTTCTGAGGTCAACGCTCAACTTTGTGCGTCGGTATTTACGCTATGCCCTCCGTCGAAGTGATTAGAAGAGCAATTGTAATTGGGGGAATAACCGTGTCGCGTTTTCTGTGGCCTCCTATATTCTCCCCTCCAAACGTGCGGAGGAACATTGTAACAAGAAAATTCAAACAGCGCTAGACAACGGGACCAGAAAGAGGAAGAGAAAAACACGGCGCTGACATTCACTGCAAGCATCTTCCATAAGTGCTTGAAACACTGACCATTCGATGCGTCCCATACGTGTGGCAGAAGTGCAAGTAGAAAAGCCAGTCATTATCATATACGTAGGGATATGATCAATTCCGCGGATTTTGATCCCCGAAAACCACCGGACGTTGCTGGTAAGGCATCCAGAAACGAAAGCCAAGCCAAGGAAGCTGCTGTAAGTTGTCTCTAGAATATACGTTGCGGAGCCGTCATTTAGACAATGAAAGTCATGCTCGGAGGTGAAGGACACAAGCTCTCATCTGCTAATGTTCATTCTAACGCCTCCGCACATAGTGTGGTGAGCGTTAAAGCCGCCCATGACGATCCAAGGGCCAGCCATAACCGCCGTCAAGAAACTCAATTGCGCGGCGTCATATCGACTCGATGGCGACATATACGCACCCACAAGCGTAAACGTGAGATTACGCTTCTTCAGTATTATTCAAACGTGCTGGTTGTCGTTATTTGGAGGAACTGGATGGAGCACATACGTAACTTCACGCCAAATGTACATGATGAGTTTACTGTTCCTCGGTGCGCGGGAGATGCAAACGCCTCGTAGCCTGGCAGTCGCAATATCTTTGGAATATTCAGCTCACAAATGAAAAGGATGGGAAATTATTTACGTAATATTATTGCCCAATATCTGAAATTCGGGACTGTAGTCCGCGGGCATTCAATTGAAAAATATAGGCTTGCTTTAGCTGCTGTCCAAATGTTAATGCCGGGGGGGCCATTGTTCCAGCTACTGTAATGCCACTAGCACTGGATTTAACACATCAAGTTCTTGCAGCGCATTCTGTGCTTCGGGCGTGCGCAGGCCTGCCAGCACAGAGCGGATAGCACTCAGGATGGACTTGAGCATTGCTATAACCTGCAATTCTTGGCCATGGCCGAGATCCTGGCCTTTCTCCGGATCAACAGCAGGCGCACAACTTGGAGATGACATTGACTTTCCTGGACCAGTGGACGGGCAAGGTTTCGGGAGTGATGACCAGGTAACGTCCGAAGTAGAAAGTCCGGCTTCACCAACTGTCGGGCTCCCTTTATTTAGTACGGCAGGATGAGGACGAGATGGAGGAATGCTAGAGGCCTCCCTACCTAATGCAACAGTTTTCTCAGAAGTCCTTCAATGACGCAAAGACGTCGTCGCACCAGAGCAGCGACCTCTCTGTGCGTAGAATAATCTCGCACAAATTGCTTCAGCCGTGCTCGTTCGTTCTTTAGGCGGGGGCAGTCTTTGGAGGAGAGATTGTGAGGGCCAAGGCAGTTGGCACACTTCAGGGTACTCGTGCTGCAAACGTCGCCGCTATGTACTCGGAGCATCTGGGGCACACGATGGTGTTCTTGCAGATGCCACTCACGTGTCCCATTCTCATGCACTTTCTTCATTTAAGTGTCTTGTGCACTCAAGGTCAAACCGGGTGGCGAAAATGCCCAACTTTCACACACGCAGTCGCCTTTGAAGGTCAGCTTGATGCACTGAGATCTTCAAAGGCGCTGTAGTTTCCTTATTGAGATGCTGTTGGACGCTAACTTGATTAAAATATGGAAATCAGCGTCAACAATAGCAATGTCGACGTTGTAAATAACGCCTGTTCCAAATCCATGAGAAAGTGGCAAACAGGCATGGTGTCCGTGTGGTTTTTTCAGCGCCACGAAAGCTCGCCGCGTTTTGCCCGAGGATCAGCGGCAGAAAAGATGAACACAACGGATGCAATGCAAAACATGCCGAAACCTTTGTGGAATGCGCCACGGGCGTAGTGTACGAGGTCCCACTCAAATGTGGACGCGTGTATGTTGGCCAGACAGGCCGCTGAGTGAATGAACGCGAAGGGGAGCATGCTCGGTCAATTAAAAATTTAGAAAGAGCGAACTTGCGTGCTCATTGCATTGCATGTGCAGGTTGTGAGCCATGGTTAAAGAGCTTGAAGATTCTGGGCAGGAGCAAATATAAAATAGCGCGTGAGCTTTTAGAACCGTACCACATCAAGATAAAAGGCGATAACTGTATCTGTAATGCTGTACAATACGGAAAGGAGCTTCCTGGGCCGCTATCATTGATCTTTGCACATGATGTGACCTTCTTCTTTCATGTTTTCCCCTCTCCTTGGTCATTTGTGCACACTGCCTATATAAGCCGCAGTGCTGTAAAAGAAGTCAATTGATAGTTTGCGCCCATTCCGTCTTCCTGTTTTCTTCCTGTGTTTATCTTTTCGTGTGCGCAACTCGTCTTAGAAACAACCATGCACCAACTAGCCTAACAAGTTCTTCCAAACTTCAAATGTAGCTCTGGATTACTCTTCATGTTGAAAAAAATTATATTTTCGCATTCAAATGATAATGGGCGTACACTAACACTAGGCGACGGCTTTAATATTGATGTCTAAAAGAACTGTGGACCTGCTTTAGATTTTCGGCTGGTTTCAAAATGCGGTGGCTTTAGGAATAAAATCGAACCCCGGGTCTCCTACATATGTTTGTCTGAACCAATCGCGTCGAAAAGTTTATTTTCATAGTCTTAAGCCCTGATGTCAGGGATAAAATTCCTTTTGTCTTAGAGGTGGAAAAATGGTCATGAATAGAGAAAAGAACAGAAACAGAAATGAGGTATGGCGGGATACCAGCGCTCACGTTGAAAGGTTTAAGAAAGAATGTTATGGGTGTTCACTGGAGAAGGGTTTTCTGGAGGGCTAGTTGGTGCTCTTCTCGTTCATGATTAAACTCCGCGAAAAAAACAGGGACAAAAGGCAAGAAAACACGTACACACAGAGAGCGCAGAAACCACGTACACACAGTGCGCTCTGTGTGTGTACGTGTTTTCTTGCCTTTTGTCCCTGTTTTTTTCGCGGAGTTTATTCATGAACGAGTTCACTGGAGCGAAGTACTAGTTATTAATCATTCCAATGCGACCTATGATAAATTCTTGCAACTTATCAAACAGTGCTACCACGCTTATTTTGCAATGAAAACATTCCATAAGAGTAAAAAAATCTCGAAATAAGCTACAAAATGCGATTAGGAGATTGAAAGAAGAAGAGCAATCACGTAAATTCGATGATGATCGCCTTAATAAAATTATATGTTATTGGAAGGGAACAAATACAATCAAACCGAAAACGTATGTGAAACTGTACTGATCACTTTGCTGTCGATAATGCCATTCTAAAGCGAGAACTTAAAAATCGCTTCAGTAATTTTTTTTTCCTATAGGTACGAGTAACATCATTTGACGAGCTAGTTGGTTCATGATCTTTGAATAACGACTGAGAAGAATTGCCCCTAAAACTAGTGGCGCAGGCTCGTTTGTTGCACGGCAATTGGTGAGAGCAGTTCTGCAGCCACGTATTGTTTATCAAGCCCAGTTTCAACATCTTACAAGAGCCCAATGGGATCGCCTTGAAGCCGTGAACCGAGAGGCTATGAGGACCATTACGTGCCTTCCACGCATCAGACCGGTCATAGCTTTACAAGAGAATGCGCAGCTCAATACCATTGATGAGCTGATGCAGCAGCGCCGTGAAGCGCGCAGCTTTAAGGCCAGTCTATCGCACTCCACGCATGCACTGAGGACTTATACAACGTCACACTCCATTCTTCAGCCACCAACGCCAGCTCTTCCCCCTTGGAAGTTTGTACAGCTCAGCGACTACAAGCCAACAGATAATCGCCGGCCAACATCTGCTCATTCGGCATCATTGGTTCGCCAGATATTTGAGGAACAAGATGCTTGCCTGCCTGAAGGATCCATTGTTGTCTACGTAGACGCAAGCATACAAGACTGCAAAGCAACAACAGCTATCTTCTGCCCGTGCAGACCTGCCCTGAATCAAACCTCATGGTTTCAGATCACGAAACCCCCTTCGTCCTTTTGTGCTGAGCTCGTTGCCGTACAAGGAGCACTCTGCTCTGTGGCCGACATAAATATGTTCCCTGTGGCCCGCGTTGTCATCCGCACTGACGCCCTTCAAGTTGTCCGGTTGCTACGACGTGTTAGCCGCTGTCCCACGATATGTCAGGACATCCACCGGCTCGCGGCACGCATCCCGCAGCCAGTACGTATTCAGTGGGTCCCACGGGATCTGCTGACCTATCAAAGCCAGGCAGATTTAGAGACCCGCCTTGCGGATCCAAACTCATCACCGCCTCGGCTCCTTCATTTTGACAATTTTACCCTCCTTCCATCAAGAAATGAACTCCTAAGGTGCCGCACACGCGCTGTCATCCCTCCGTGTGCGGTAACGCTCCCCCGCGGTCTTACCCGTGCAGAGGAGGTTGTGCTTAAGAGGATCCAGGCCGGGGTTGCCCTCACAGCAGCTATCACTCGGAAGTGGCCTCAGTACCGAAAATTGTTTTCTCGGCCAGGGTGTCCGGTAGTAAACACGAAGACATTGAGGCCGACATTCATCCCTTACTGTGGGACTGCCCAGCTCTCAAGCCTACAAGGATCCGGCACCTGATGGTAGCAGGTCTTTCACCAAGCAACCCATTTTCATACATTCCCTGGACGCAGGGACCGTACCATCGCTCTCTACTGGACTTCATCAAATCAGCTAACCTTTTTCCATTAATTTAGATCATTCATCACACCTTCACCCATCATTGATGCCCTGGGGCAATAAATTTCGCTCTAAAAAATAAAAAGTATAAACGACTGTGCTCAAGAGGTATCACTATCAGGTGATAGTTGTGTAAGTGAAAACTCAGTCACCTTTATGATAAAGAGAAAAATTTTCTCCGCTGCTTTTGTTGACACATGCAGACTTGACTTGTCACAAACTTCATCTTTGTTCCCTCTCCTCTTTTCTTTTGCATGTGTTTTTTCTGCTGTGGGGACCTGCCCTGCAGCCCCCTGAGTTGCTTTCCCGCGAGGCACCGTGCAGCGGCAGTCTCACCTCGAGGCTGAGCGCATTCCCTTGCCAGTTACATTAACTGGCAAGAGAGAGCGCCAGCATCGCTGCGCGGGAGACTGCCGAAACCAGCGCGCGGGAGAGGGGGGCTTAGGCTGGGATTGTCGGCGCGGGCGGACGTGTCGCTCGCGGCTCCGCTCTTCGCCGGCGGGGCGAGGAAGCGACGGGTAGACAGGCTCCCGTACTCGTCCCGTCCGACCTTCGGAGTATGTATCCCTTGCCCTAGCGCGGGCGAACATTCGCTCGGAACCTTGCTGGTGAGTCGGACGACCATGATTCATTAGCGTACCTTGTTGCTAGCTGGCGTTATTGTTTCTGTAGCAATAAATGCCTGTTTGTGTCAGCCAGTGTCGTTCCTTTGTTCCCCCAGAGCAAGGCCCGCCGTGGTCGGCGAGCGCTCGGTAGCGCACGCGATCACGGGGTGGGGTCCGGGTGGCTTTGAACCCTGTCAGCCGCGAATAAGCGGGGAGAACGTACTTAGCTCCCCAAGTCACCCCCACATCTGGCAGCCCAACGTGGGGCCTGCTCTTGGAACATTGGACGACTGTCGGTTCGGTTCGGGGAACGCTCCTTGTCCGGACTTGACAAGTGCTAGGGCTAGAGTGAATTTTGATCGCTAGGACCTGCGGCATGCTTTCTTGAGTGCCAGTATTGCACTGCAGCATGTTTGAACTTTTCGACATGCTCAGCACATTTTTTTCCCTGGAGATTCTTCGCGAGAATCACTTGGTCCGCATCGAGGGAGCGCGAGGCCTAGCGCCCGCGGAGTCACCGAGCCCGAAGCGAGTGAGTACGGAAGCCGCGTGGGTGGTCCGAGTTTCTGTATATATTTTCTCTACTGTCTCTTTTTCGACTCTGGGAGTCGCGGCTCCGGGAGCCGGGTGGCCTGGGGCCACGGGTGCCGCTACGAGCTGGCTGGTATTGAAGCTCGGCACCGGGCGCTCCGACACCATTCGATACGGTGGGCGCCGTCCGCTCAGAAGCTGCTTTGTGCAGTGAGCGGGGTAGGACCACCCCACAAAGCTGACGTCTCCTCACGGCTGCGCGCACATAACCCGTTTCGGGTCTTTGTTGTGGTCACGGTCTTTGTCGGAGTGGTAGTTAGGCCTGAGGCTTTTCGGAGCTGCCTGCACCACGTTAAAAGAGACACGACCACCGGACCGTGTCGTTGAGAGGGGGCGCACTTTGCTGCCCACCCGTTTTTTTTTCTTGTAACCTCGCACGAACTGAGCAGTCTCGTTCATCTCAAGAAAGGGCTTTGTTCATTCGAGCTTTGCGTTTGCACAGCCGCCGACACGTTTTGCTAGCGAGTTAGGCATTGTGCCACGATGCCCTTGCGGATGCCGTTTCCCCTCCCGTGACCTACGTTAAAGGCACGCCGAGAGCGTTTCGGCAATTTTGCAGATCCGGTGGAGCCACCCAGGCTTGCTGTCCGGTGCACATCGTCTCGCTGCCACCTGCTGCGACGGTGCGGCCTGTATCCTGTTCGCCGCATCCATCCGGGGCAGCTGTGGCGAGACCAGTCAGCAGTCACCTCCGGCTGCTGCTGCCCTGGCGACTACTGCAGAATCCTGGCCTGCAGTTTTCCCACCGGCCTTTTATTCGCGGGCCTGCGAACACGGTAGTCCCCGGGCCATGCGAGTCGTCCCAGCGGAGACTTTCTCGCCGCCTTCGGAACACCGCGGAAGACTGCGTGGACGCTGTCGGCGTGACCTCCGCTGTAAGACGTGTCTCAAGGACATGAAGACCAGGAGACGCCTCCATAGCATGTACTTTCAGGCGCGTGGGTCTATTTAAGGTTGAGGGATGTGGGGACCTGCCCTGCAGCCCCCTGAGTTTGCTTTCCCGCGAGGCACCGTGCAGCGGCAGTCTCACCTCGAGGCTGAGCGCATTCCCTTGTCAGTTACATTAACTGGCAAGAGAGGGCGCCAGCATCGCTGCGCGGGAGACTGCCGAAACAAGCGCGCGGGAGATGGGGGCTTCGGCTGGGATCGTCGGCGCGGGCGGACGTGTCGCTCGCGGCTCCGCTCTTCGCCGGCGGGGCGAGGAAGCGACGGGGAGACAGGCTCCCGTACTCGTCCAGTCCGGCCTTCGGAGTATATATCCCTTGCCCTAGCGCGGGCGAACATTCGTTCGGAGCCTTGCTGGTGAGTCGGACGACCTTGATTCATTAGTGTACCTTGTTGCTAGCTGGCGTTATTGTTTCTGTAGCAATAAATGCCTGTTTGTGTCAGCCAATGTGTCGTTCCTTTGTTCCCCCAGAGCAAGGCCCGCCGTGGTCGGCGAGCGCTCGGTAGCGTACGCGGTCACGGGGTGGGGTCCGGGCGGCTTTGAACCGTGTCAGCCGCGATTGAGTGGGGAGAACGTAAATTATCTCCCCAATTCAACCCCACACTGCATATATATGTTGCTGTGATAGCTATAAAGTCAGTTGATAGATTGCGCTCTTTCTGTCGTCCTACTCCTTCCTGTGTTCGTTTCACCGTGTGCGCAACACCATACCAAGAAATTTCATATATATGCAGGTAGGTATAGAGACGGGAATCGATAAAGGCGTGGATAAAAACACATTCTGAATTGTCTAGTCTCAATTCCACCTGTCTTCTCTCAAATGTGTGAAAATATGAATAATGCTCTATTTAAGAGTTCCTGCAGGGAACGTAATGTCACATGTCATGAATTCGGGTTTAGGTAATATTGGTCCACGCAAAAGTTTTTTTGGTGCCGCAATAAAGATTGTAAAACATGGAAAATATATTATTGGCACTTAGACTCTATATGAACTTCAGCAAAACTTTTGACCGTGTAAATCAAACCATTGGGCTGGATATGATGGAACGCTAAGGAAGTAGAGGAGTAGGCAAGCATCGAATTCGTTCGCTCCTAACGGGCCGATCGGAATATGCTAAAGGAGGCAAATACAAATTGCGGCTGAGGAGAAATGATATAAATGCTGCCGGAAGGCAGTATTTTGGGACCTTTTTTTTGCTCTTTCTCATAACCGCCATAGTGCGGATAACCAAAATTTGTAGATTTTTTATTTACGTAGGTGATTTCTCTGCAGTTAGGAGTGCATTATTACCAAGGCACTTCAGCTTTGATGCAGTTTTAGAATGGTAGAAAACAAATCGCCTTGCGCTGACTGAAACAAACACAACGGGTGAGTTTTTCCGCACGTATACGACATTCTGATTTGATTTTCCTTCGTTGTTACAGTGTTTTGATTGCAATCTTTGTGAAAGCACTCAGCATTATAATCACAAGATATCCTATAAGCGGCATATCAGTTATTATATATTAAGCAATACATGTCGACAAAATGAACCCGGCACCGAACTCTCCCGCCGACGATGAGGCGATTGCTCTTTTATGCCCTCTTTGGCTGTTACTGTGTACAATGTGCTTCGGCACAAGTGCAGCTGGAAAACTGCCGAAACTTACTGCAGTACAAAAAAAAGTTGGTCCGTGCGATATCAAAAGTTTGCAGTTTAGAACACACCTAGCGTCTTTTTGAAAAACACAGAGTCATTAGAGTACACGTGCCACGGCTTGTACACTTACGCACTATTATGTTCTTATTGCAAACATATTAAAGGCTGATTGGATGTATTTCTCAACATTGATACAACATCACTGCAACGTACCCCTAACGCAATCGACCACCTTGGAATGTTCGTTTTTCGCGCACACGCGGCAACCGAGATAGAATTCAGCATACATTGCGAACTACATTAAACCATTGTAACTCAGTGGATATTGACATCAAAACATTAACAGCAAAAAGCCAAACAAGTTTAGTCACGTTTACCAACCTCAAAATTTTGTAATCTGGTTGTATAGGGTAGTTTTATCATTACTTCCATTTCTTCAAGAATTGTATTTATGCGTATTTTTTACTGTGTAATTTTTAATAATATACTGCGCTTTACTCGTTCACTATGCTTAATGCTTTTTTGTGCTCTGCGTATAATGACTTTTGCCTTTTGATCCTTCCTTATATGTTGCTATTCTTTTACAAATTTTTCTTGTATAACATTTGTATGTCGTAGGTATGCAAACGGGTTTCATTTGTGATATATTCCATCTTAACTGCTATATGGTGGGTATATTGCTTCATACTGTAGAATGAACTTATATCGGTTTCTATTGCCGGTTGACGGCTGAAGCTCTGTTAAGCTGCAGTGAAGTAGCTTTTTGATCTAGCCACCCTTTTCACCTGGCCAAATAGAGAAATAAAGCTTTTTTTTCATTTATTGCCTTTCAGCAGTGTATTGAATTAGGATGTGGGGCAAACAATTGAAAACTAACCTGAGTCTTCCCAATTTTCAAGTACAGTTGCCTATCAAATCCAAGCATAGTTCTACTCCACATTGAACCTTATGAATACCTTTAAAATGAAGAGTGAAATATTCATTTAATTTTCCTGAGGTTAAAGCGAAGCATAAAGTTAACTTACACCTTCCGGATTCTGCCTAACCTCTCAGAATGGGAAGAATTAGTCATACTCACGAACATTTTCTTGCTATAATTTGGCCAAAACAAATTTTCCCCCAAACTATACCATGTCAGATGTGTTTTTCATTCTGTTTTGTTATAGAATTTCAAACATACTTTACTTTTAAGCGTTATTTTACTCTTATACCTTTTATTTTAGGTCAAAATTTTGTTGTTTCTGCAAATCAATTTTACTGTAGAAGAGGAAGGGCAATTTCCCTCTTCAGCCTCATCAGCTATTCTTTATCTCCTTTTGCTCATCTCTTTCTAGCTCTTCCATCAGGAAACGACCGCTGCTTTAGCCAAATCATTGGCCTGCTCTATTTTATATAAAAAATGGAAAGCAAATTATTCGTCACTTTTGTTCTGACGAGAGTACCACTATTTGGAGCAACAGCGAAAGTCTGTGCTCATTAAAGCGAAAGGGCTTCAAGACGACTACTAAAATGTAGTTCTTCACAGCTTCAAGGGTATGAACTTTTATGGTAACCACATTACTGCACCTGGTTGGCGAAAATAGTCAGGAGAGAAAATTTTCCAGGATGAGAAATTCCAAACACTTCATGAGGTCTCTGACCATACACTGATAGTCTAGTTAATCGCTTCCTTGCCACTTGTAGACGTCACGACGATGCTGTATGTGCAGTAAATGTCAGTGTTGCAAGCATTGCTTCCGAGAACAGCACTTCGGTGAACTAGTGGTGGGAGAAAACAGTATTAGCACGCCCAGCGGTGACTGATATACAGCAGCCTTTTCGGTGACTACAGTCGTAGCAGCGGTCTAGAGCCACGCATCCTCCATTTCTTTTAGCCCTTCTCCATTGCTGTGCTCCCTTCACATCTACTTTGTCTGCATCTCCTGCTTCTGAATAGTGTGCTAATTCGCTGACTGTAAACAAGAATTGCCGGGAGGTGATTCCTAGCAATACGCTTTCTAATGCAACCAGAAGCGAGGCGCGTGTGTCGTACCTGCTTCCCGATTCTTTTCTGGCGCCGTGTCCGGCTCGTCCCATTCCATTTCTTCTGCGCAGCAGAGCTTCATGACACGACTCATGGCGAATGTCATCTGCAGGGAGGTGAAACAAAACGCTCTTTGCTGCACTTTTTGTTTCACGAAACAAGACGGCGCGACAGACGTAGAAAGAGGCACACAAAATGACAGGACCAGGCAAAAGCTAGCGTGGGAGCAAAATGTAGCGCTTTTGTTTTTTGGTGCATTAGCCGAAAAAGCCATTATTACGGTCCAATGGTTTGCTATTTTAGGCAACGTTTTTCAGCAGAGGTTTAAGAAATCCTCGTGCATTTCGCTGTGTTATATTGTGACTTTTTTTCGTGATGCCTCACTGCAGTTTGGTTACAATAGAGGACGAAGTGCAGGAATTTGCCAATGAATATCAGTGCCTCATGCTTCTATTTTATTCTTTTTATTTAATTATTCACGAAATACAGGAGCCGAAGAGCCAGTCATATTTGCTAAGATAACAACAACTGCCTAGGAGAAAGGAAGTATTTCAAAGGAGTATAACACCGTTTAAATAGAATGTAACCTTTGAAGCGGGAAGACGACGACGAGACTGAGAGAGTGAACGGGTGAACGAAGACGACAACGAAGTTCTGACTGTGTTCTGAGTGCCGCTCGTAGCTGTTCCTTCGCTGGTGTACATAGGTGTTAATATATTCTTTCCCGCAACATATTTGGTGGAGGTGCGGGGTAAAAGTAGGCGAGAAAACCAAAACATCGTCAAGGTAGCAGAGGCAGGTTGAGCACTTAAAGCCGCGAAGAAGGAAGTCCATCATTCGGTCAAAGGTAGCCGGCGCGTTACAGAGTCCGAATGGCATGACTTTAAATTGATAAAAGCAATCAGGCGTCACGAAACGGTATTTTCGCGGTCCTTTTCATCAACGGCAATTTGCCAGTACCCCGATCGAAGATCAATTGAAGAGAAATATTTGGCCCCCGTGGAGGCAATCTAATGCATCATCGATCCTCGGGAGAGGTAATACGTCCTTTTTTGTGATGCGGTTTAGGTGTCGGTAATCAACGCAGAAGCGCCAGCTGCCGTCCTTCTTTTTTTACCAGGACAACTGGTGAACCTCAAGGGCTTGACGAGGGCTTGATGATGTCTTTTGCGAGCATCTTGTCCACCTCTTGATTGATGACGGTGCGTTCAGCGCTGGACACGCGGTACGGGCGTCTGTGGATAGGAGCGGCATCACCAGTGCTTAGGCGATGCGTCACTACAGGGGTAGGAGCCAAAACACGGGTATCAAAGTCGAAGATGTCGCGAAAAGAGTATAAAAGGCATCTAATATCCTGAGCTTGCATCGGCGGTAGGTCAGAAGAGATTATGTCGGCGTAGTCGTTCGTTAGTGTCCTTGGTTGATGTGGCCGCAGGCAACAGGCTTTGATGAGTAGAAGGTCAGCAGGTGTCCACGACTGATATGACAAATTCGGCAGCCGGGCAGAGCGTGGCGAGTGAGATGCCTTGCGGGAGCGGTTGGATAGACGAGCCAAAGTTCAGAACCGGAAGGTACGCTCGGTTTGCCGACATTGTACAGACAGTGTGCGCAAGCGCAATACTTCGCGAGAGGTCGACGTCAAGGTCCGGATTGACTGCGTAGGGACCATCAGGGACAGGAGGAACAGATGAGAAAGAAAATGTAAGTGGCGGCTTTAGGCGTTAGACGGACAAAGTCGACAGCACAAAGGCGAGGTACAACTGGGGACGGTGACTCAGCAGAAAGGGGAAGGTCAAGCTAGACAACACTGGTGGCGCAGTTGATGAGGGCTGAATGCTCAGACAGGAAGTCGAGGCCAAGAATGACGTCATGAGGGCACTAGTCCCGAAAAGAGAATAGAACGGATGTATGGCAGCCAGAAATGGTCACACGGGCTGTGCACAGTCCAACCAAAGGAGGCGTTCCGCCGTCGGCAACGCGGAGAACGGCTGTGGGTGCAAGGGTCAGTACTTTTCCGAGGCGGCGTCGGAGGGTTGAACTCATGACGGACACGTGCGCGCCCGTATCGATCAGGGCTCTCACAGGGACTCCATCGACATGAAAAGCGAGCAAATTTTTGTGTGCGCGGAGGGCTAAGCGAGGATTTTGGGACTGGGGCTGTACTGCAGCATTTACCTCCAGACACTGCAGTGTCTATTTTTCCGATTGCCAGCGTACGTAGGGGCCAGGAGAGGAGCGACGGCGTAGGGGCGAACGAGACTGCTGACGCAGGGGGATGGGGAGAGGCTGGGGGCGGGGAAAACTGGCCGTTGACTGTTAGCACTCTGCCGGGCTGGAGGGGGCGTGAAGTGGCTGGGCTGTTCGTCGTTGCGGTGAGAGCTCGGAAGATTGTATGCACTACGACGGGACCAATAATTGCGACAGTGACGGGAGATGTGGCCAATACGGTGGCAGAGGAAACTAATGGGCCTGTCGTCGGGTGTCCGCCAGTCGTTAGGGTTACGTCGACGTGGAGCGAAGTAGGAAGGTCGGTCAGGAGCAATCGCAGTGATGTCGGGTGGGTATGAAGGAAGTACAGGGCTAACGGGCTGGAGGCCAAGATTTGCAAGCTCTTGACGAACGATGGCTTGTACCATAGAGATGGTGGGGAAGTGGTTGTCGCCATCACGTAGGTGCAGGGAGGCAGGAGACATGGCATCGAGTTCGCATGGAATGCTGCGGGTCACATTTTCTGGAGGCGCAGGAGTTTTCCGGTGCAGCAGGTCTTCACATGAGGAAGTGGCAGCCGTGTTGGGGAGGCGTGTGTACGGCTGGCTAATACGCCTGCTCTTAGCTTCCTCGAAGCGGCAACATTCCTTAATAATGTCGTCGACTGTAGTGCAATTTTTGTAGACGAACAGGTTAAAGGCATCGTCGGCGATCCCCTTCAACACAAGACCCACTTTGTCAGGTTCGTACATGTTATTGTCCACTTTGTTGCATACGGCCAACACGTCCTGAATGTACGAAACATAGTATTTCGTAGAAGTTTGAGCTCGGGATGCAGGGTCCCTGTTAGCGGCGAGTGTTCGGCGTCCAAACAGGTCGCGCAGTTTCTGCATGCAGACGTCCCAGCTGGTCAAGGCATCTTCGTGAGTCTCGTACCAGACTCGGGCAGTGTCTTTCAGGTAGAAAATGACATTGGCGAGCATAAGGGTTGCATCGCAGTGGTTGTATGTACTCCACTGCGTTCATACATCTGGATCCAGTCGTCCACGTCATCGTTGTCGGTGCAGGAAATGTCCTAGGGTCACGAGGAGCAGAAAGAACGAGCGATGGCATGGCCGATTCTGATGCTTGCTAGCAGGCGTCCTGGGTCATGATGAGCGAAGCAGCTGTCGGCCGCTGCGGAGCTCCGTCGTTGGTAGACGTAGGGGAAAGGCGCACCTCCACCAAATATGTTGCGGGAAAGAATATATTACAGCTATGTACACCAGCGAAGGGAACCGCTACGAATGGCACTCAGGACACAAGACGTTAACTATGAAATTGCACCCTTGCGTGCTCGCCATCGTCCTCCGGCCCCTCCACCGACGTCGTCCATGTCTGCCGCCTAAAACCATATCACGACGCTCATAAGTCGCCACTCTAACGCCGAGACGGCGTCTCATCAGCCGGGGGTCCTGAAGCGGGAAGGCGACGACGAGACTGAGCGAAGTGAAAGGGTGGACGAAGACGAAGACGACAACGAGTTCTGACTGTGTTCTGAGCGCCGCTCGTAGCGGTTCCTTCGCAGGTGTACATAGCTGTAAATATATTCTTTCCCGCAACAATATGCCTGAACAATATGATGGGAGTAAAAGATAAAAAAGATTGCTGGAAAAACAGCATTTTTCAGTTATTAAAAAGCTCCGCGACGTATTACCGTCAACAACTTCAAGCAGGGGCAATCCTTGTGAGAAATGTTTGGTCATTGCATTAAAAAAATGAAGGAAGATTTAGTGTGCATGGTTAGGCCAAATGCACATTAAGTGTGCTTGTACTTCAGTTTTCACTCAGTGTTCGCTTTAGCCTCAGCGCTTTCGCTATTCGGTTTTCACTCGATGGTCGTTTTGAGAGGACAATGCGACCGCGGTGTTGTGGATGCATTGCCCACGTATGGAAGTTGGCGAAGACGACGACATTCAAACCGCAGCGCGGGAAACTGGCAGTTATGTAATGAACAGTGAATCTAATCTGTTAGCTCCACCGCGGTTTCGATACCCACTCGTGACCATAGAGAGTTCTGACAACAAATATCTTACATTGTTGGCGATGAAGCTTACTAGCAGCTTTTCCTACAACCTGTTGAGTAGATTGCCACCTGCCCACCGTCGCATATGGCCCTCCTGCGAGAGGCTTCGGGCTGACAAACATGGGCGAAATCTGAGGTGGGGGTTTCAGCTAAGAATGTTAGTAATTCATTTTAAATCTTTGAAATCAGAATAAGCTTCTACCGAAAGCAAGGAACACTCAACTAAATGACAACATCGAACTAATATCTTTACGTGGATCTTACAAAACAGCTTAAAGTTATCTCAACAGATTCACCCCGTTTATTCCCACACTATTCGATCCGTCATTAGGCCGGCATGCTAGTTTCGATAACTGTAAAAAACTAGAGTTCAGATTTAAACGTGTTGGAGTTCGCCGAACGAAATCTAGAGCCACCCATATGCAAGGAAACTGACTGGCCCAGCGTTTGGCAAATTGCTAATACAGCAATGCGTGAGAAAAAAAAGCCAGCGGCTGCATAGTACCTAGAATATACTGGCTAGAGAGCGACCGTGGCTTCCCTGGTGGCACTGAGAGCGATGAATGCCGACGCCGCCGCGTGGAGCGCTGCAAGTAGGGAGGGTGCGGACCGCGGCGTCTTGCTCTGGCTACGTCAGCAAAATGAGTGCTGCATATTTGCTTTAGTTAAGCAGTAAGCGACCATAGCTGTCTTAGAGACAGGTTACAGTGCTTCTTTTGAGTATCTGACTAGAAGCTACATATTGCCGCGAATATTTGCAGTGTTCCTCGTTTTTCAAATCTGCCGCCACATCACTTTATCGCTTTGTTTGCGACGCAAGACGCGACTAGATTTATCTCGATTGATCGCAGCCAGGCAGAGTTGATTCTACGTTGTTCCGGAATGTTCTAGTAACTTTGTGCTCTTTATCTCGAAAGTTCGCTATCAGCTTTAAATTGAGCACGGCCGACAGCGGCCGGCATTCTGTTCGACGACCGCCGAGCACGCTTGTCGCTTCGCCGCCGCCGAGTGATTCAGTCCATTTTGGGTGCAAGTCAGCCCAATAAACATTTCTTTTAGAAGACCCTTTCGTCCGTCTTCATCGCTGCTTCGACTGCCGTCACCCCACTACGTGACATCTGGTGGAGGTGCTGGGTAGCCTTCCATGTTCCGGACGCCCCCCTTCAAGTCGTGAAGCCAGCCCTGCGCGCTTCGCACCCGAGGACGAGCCAGCAGCTCAGGCGAGCCAGCCGACGTCATCCAGGAGAGGAGCCTGAGTTCGGGAAACTGCCGGACCGCACCAGACAGCGAAAAGACGCGGCTACGAGCACCGCAACCTCACCGAAGATGTCGACACCAGGATCATACTGCAGCAGCCGCGGGTGCAGCCAAATTTCAATGGATCCCTAGGCGAAGACCCTGAAGAATAGTTGGATCAATTTGAGGGCGTGGCGTCATTCAACAAAGTGGGATGATGCGGCAAAAATTCGACACGTGTTCTCATTGGATGGCTCCGCACGCACGTGGTACGAAAAACTACGAGTCGTCCCTTACGACATGGGAGCTATTCAAGAGCGAACTATTGAATGTATTCACCAGTGTCGGGAGGAAAGAAAGAGCCGAACGACTCCTCGAGTCCAGGATCCAGCTTCCGAATGAGCCCGACCGCGGTTACGTCGAGGAGATGAAGCGCCTATTTCGCCGCGCCGACCCCGGGATGACCGAGGAAAAGAAAAGTTCAGTTTTTAATGCGCGGCGTGAAAGAACAACTCTTTGGCAGCCTCGTCCGCCAGCCGCCAAAAACAGTGCAAGGAATTCATGCAAGAAGGGCCCTGCACGATTGAGAAGACCTCGACGTCCGAGCTCGGCAGTACAACCGCCCCTCCTCTGCCTGTGCAATCCGTTCGGGACTCGCCGCCACCACCAGCGACAGCTTGCGGGAAGTTATCCGCGAAATCGTCCGAGACGAGCTACGCGATCACTGCCATCCTCCCACAGCCACAAGCAGGTACTCTGATGGACGCGGTACGGGAAGAAGTTGCAACAGGCACTTGGCACCCCGACGGCCATAGAACCCCAGGCTATGACTTACGCCGCTGCAGTAAGGACTGCCCAGCCCCAACGACAACCCCACGTACTCCCCGAGATTGAGCCACTTGTTCCACAACGCGCCTCCAGCCCCCGCCCCGCCCAGCCTATGACCGACGCTCAAGCCCCAGGAAATGCGACGCCTGGAGGACTTCCGGCAACCGGCCGTTGTGCTTCCATTGCGGTGAGGCCGGCCATATTCTTCGTCACTGCCCGTACCGACGTATCGGTCTTCGCGGATTTGTTCATTAACGCCCCACGACCACGCTTCGGGCAACGTCCGCAGGAAATCGACGAGTACCTGCGTCGAGAAGAGTACTCGCCGAACGCTTTTCGCGCTCACCATCCCCGTCAACCTCGCGCTTTGGGTCGCCACCGCCGCAGCTAAGCAGCCGCGGTACGAGGAAGGTCTCCCAGCCCCTGCAGGGGAAACTAAAGGCAGCAACCTCTGGAGGTGAGGTTGCTCAAGAGCGAAACGCCGAAGATCCTCCACCGACCACGCCCCATGAAGACGCTGCACCCGCGGACGCGCACGAAGAACCGGCACTCGCTGCACCGACGCCGCACACAATGAGAACCCCGAACACGACGCAGGCTGCCTTGAAAACGACGCCACCACCCAGAGGAGCTTCGACCACACGCCCCACCCGCGACTCGCATACGCGACGAAGCCTGACCCGACGCCGAGAGCGACGTGCAATGCAAGAGCCAGGACCTCTGACTTAGAAGTGACTATCGACGGCCGGAAAGTTACCGCTCTAGTCGACACAGGAGCCGATTACTCGGTGATGAATGGAACATTCGCTGCGCAGCTGAGGAAAAGTCACAACGCCTGTGGGACGGCCCACAAATTCGCACCGCAGGGGGCCACCTCATTACGACATCAGGACGATGCACAGCGCGAGTGACTGTCAAAGGACATACCTATCCTGCGACCTTTGTGGTTATACCGCAATGCTCCCGCGAAGTGATCTTGGGTATGGATTTCCTTAATGAGCATCAGGCGATCATCGACCTGCGATCCAAGCTGATCACGCTTTCGACGGACGAAGCATCGCTTCGATGAAAACTCGGGAAAATCTCGTTGCCCTAAGTGTCCCTGGAGGAAGAAGTGAGCGTCCCACCCCGATCAAGCGTTATCGTGACCGTAGGCGCCACGAAAGCATTAACGCTGAAGCCATCATCGAGGGCAACATGCAGTTGCTCCTAGACTGAGGAATCAGCATCGCAAGGGGGCATCGCACATTTGCGCAATGGCCAGGCCGAAGTAATGTTGACTAACTTCAGCGAAGAATACCGGCACATTAACAGAGGAACGACGATTGCTTTCATCGAAGAAATATCCGACGTACGAGACTCCTTCGCCCTCTCCGACCCCTCCGCAGAAGATTCGCACTGACCAAGAGAACTCCATCCACTTTCGACATCACCCAGCCCTGCACCGGAACAGACAAGACCAGATCCACAATCTTGCTTCAAAGCTACAGTGAGTGTTTTTCGACATAGCCGAAGGTGCGACAGACGCCAATTGCCAAGCATCGCATTATAACAGATCAACACGTCCGACCTCTCCGTCAAAGCCCCTACCGTGTGTCACCGCGAGAACGACAAGATATCCGGGACCAAGTCGAAGAAATGCTTCGCGACGAAGTCATCCAGCCTTCAAACAGCCCATAGGCGGCACCGGTTGTTCTAGTGAGAAGAAAGACGCGCACTTCGATTCTGCGTGGATTACCGCCGCTTGAACAACATAACAAGAAGGACGTCCACCCCCTCCCCCGCATCGACGACACACTGGACCGCATCTGCAACGCAAATATTTCTCATCGATGGACCTCAAGAGCGGCTACTGGCAAATTGAGGTCGACGAAAGAGATCGCGAGAAGACAGCATTCAATCACTCCGGATGGGCTGTTTGAGTTCAAGGTGATGTCATTTGGTCTCTGTTCCGCACCAGCGACGTTTCAGCGAGTAATGGATACAGTTCTGCAGGCCTGAAGTGGCAAACGTGTCTGGTATATTTAGATGACGTCGTTGTCTTCGCCTCGAACTTTGAAGAGCACCTCAAAAGACATCGAACAGTACTAGGACGCAATCAAGTCGTCTGGCCTAACCTTGAAAGCAGAGAAATGCCGCTTTGCTTACGAAGAGCTGCTGTTTCTAAGGCCACATCGTTAGCAAGGAAGGAGTACACCCAGACCCGCGGAAAATAGCTGCTATTGAACAGTTTCCACCGCCGGCCGATAAGAAAGCAGTGCGCAGATTTCTCGGACTGTGCGCATACTACCGACGATTTGTGAAAAACGTTTCGCGCATCGCCGAGCCCCTGACCCAACTGACGAAGGCAGACGTGCCGTTTAAATGGGAAGCGCCCGCAAGCAGAAGCCTTCAAGGAACTTCAGCGTCGATTACAGTCTCCATCAATCCTTGCGCATTTTGATGAAAACGCTCGGTAGCTGTGCCATGACACAGCCTCCTGATCCACTGATTTTTGCTATGCAGGTGCTCGTGCCTACCTTCACATCTTGCCAGCACTCTTCAACTTTTCGTGGGTCGTCCCTACCAGAGCTGGAAATGCCATTCTACAATGGGAACAACCGAACCTTTGCTTTGGGCGCCTCGGAAGCGTCGATAAAAGCGCGCCCCCCTCACTGGATCCTCGACACCGGATGGAAAGCACAAGCGGCAGCGACAACATCGTTCCTGGCAGCGCATAAGAAAGCACCGCTTCCCGCCCGCGCTTTGTGGGCTCGGTAGCTGTGCCATGACACAGCCTCCTGATCCACTGATTTTCGCTATGCAGGTGCTCGTGCCTACCTTCGCATACGTCTTGCCAGTACTCTTCACCTTTTCCGTGGGGTCGTCCTACCAGAGCTTGAAATGCCATTCTACAATGGGAATAACCGAACATTTGCTTTGGGCGCCTCGGAAGCGTCGATAAAAGCCGCGCCCCCTCACTGGATCCTCGACACCGGATGGAAAGCACAAGCGGCAGCGACAACATCGTTCCTGCCAGCGCATAAGAAGCACCGCTTCCCGCCCGCGCTTTGCGGGCTCGGTAGCTGTGCCATGACACAGCCTCCTCATTCACTGATTTTCGCTATGCAGGTCAGTAAACCATATTGCCTTTTTGCAAAAAAAAAAATAGTAACTACTGTCTGCTACAGCTGCCGAGCCTGCAGTGTTGCATTTTTGTCGCTGATGAATGTTTTGCTGTCATAAAATCCCTCCTGCGATATTGAGACGAATCCTGGTCCTGATAAATTGGACCGCATTCTTGCTAAGCTGGAGACATTGTCAACTGCTCAAGACCAAATAATAACCGATGTACGGACCTTAAGCGTCAGATGCGTTCTATTGACATAACAATTTCTGATATGAGTAAGCGCGTAGCTGACCTAGAAAGTGTTTTCCAGGGTTTCTCTACTCTCAAAACCGATCTACAATCTGCCCAATCTGTCTCCGCTAAGACTGCTGCTCTTGTTACTAACCTTGAAGCTCGGTTAGATGACACCGAAAATAGGTCACGCCGTAACAATTTGATATTCTATGGCCTTTCGGATTCTAATTCGCGCGAAACGCTCGTTGAATTGGAAGAATTAATAATCCACCATTGTCAGGGCAAATTACAGATAACCTTGGACACAAGTCAAATTGAGCGTGCACATCGTTTGGGCCGCTATGAGGAAGGCCGTCGACGGCCGATTATAGTAAAATGTTTGTCCTCTAAAACAAAAGAAACTATCCTCTCAGAGGGACCCAAGTTGAAGGGCACCGATTTTAGCATCGGAGAAGACTTTTCCATTCCTGTTCGAAAAGCACGCAAACACCTTGTCGCGTTTGCAAAAGTAGAAACCGGACCGTTCTCCCTGCGGTACAAGACACTTTTTCTCGGAAAACAACGCTGCACCTTTGATGCTGCCACAGAAACGGTTACAGAAATAGCATAGCGCTTATCTCGCCACCGTCACAAATCTAATATTTGCTATACCACCCCTCGAGAGAATATTTGTCTGTCGGTTATCTATACCAATATACGCAGCCTGCTTTCAAAGACCGATCTTCTGTCCAGTCTCGTGTCTTCAACGGGCAGCAATCTGCTCGTTTTGACAGAGACATGGCTGACTGATAGTATAAGCGACGCTGAAGTTCTTTGCAACTTACCAAACGTTAATCTTTTTCGTGCTGATCGCACTAGCTCTCGCGGGGGGGGGGGGGGGGGGGGCGTCCTTATTGCCACAAGCAATCAGTTACAGTGTTCACACATCAACATCACATCAGACCTCGAAATACTATGGCTCCTTTGCCGAGCCACACCAGTATCTATATTAATTGGAGTTTGTTACAGACCCCCTCATAATAGTCCCGAATTCCCCCGTAAATTGCAGAACATTTTAAACGAACTTAAAACTAGACACCCTAAGGCACACATCCTCCTTTTTGGAGATTTCAACTATCCTGGCATAAATTGGTCTACTCCTCATCAACCTGTTTTTAGACAGGATGAATCCCGTGAACTTATGGATGTCTGCCTAAACTTTAACCTAGCGCAACTAGTAACACAGCCTACACGCATCGCCGGAGATACTGCTAACATTCTTGACCTCATACTATCTAGCTACCCCGACAGCCTCAAGGCTATCACTTACCTCCGTGAAATCAGCGATCATAAAGTTATTCATGCATGCTTTAACTTCTCTCCAATGACAAGAGAAACTTCCCAAAAAACAATTTCTCTTTACAACAAAGGAAACTATGAGGCCTTCAACGCGGAATTGGAGGCCTTTTTTCCATCTTATCAGGAATCATTTGACGAACAAGACATCCACACAAACTGGTCAATGTTTAAGCACAAAATGAATGAATTGACTAACAAATATATCCCCAAATGCAGCTTCCGCGCTAACCACCACAAACCATGGTTCACCAAGACTCTTGGAAGATTAGAAAATAAAAAAAAACACCTCTTCAGAAGTGCCAAACTGAGCAGAGCAGACTGCGCATGGGAAAAATATTACGGTGCTGAAAAGGCGTATTTGGTCGCACTAAAAAACGCTAAACGTTCCTTTTATCATATCGACTTGCGAAATATACTTACAAATAACCCGAATAAATTCTGACAGCTTCTAAATCCCCAATATTCGCGCGTTGTTACCCTGACTGACAATTCTGGACGTGTTATTTCGGACTTTGAGTGCGCTAACATACTTAATTCTGCCTTCGCATCTGTATTCACTAAAGAACAAGAACCACCACCCCTCATGACAACCAATGACCCCACAACTGCAATGCCAACCGTTACGTTCGCAGAAACCGGCATATCCCTTCTAATAGATAAATTAAAATTTTCTTCATCCACCGGCATTGATAGAATTAACACAAAAGTCCTAAAGAACACTCGCCATGCATCTGCCAAGTTCGCGCAGTCCATTTCAACGGGTATCATACCCCACGACTGGAAAGTGGGGAAGGTCGTTCCAGTCCACAAGTCGGGTAAAAAAGATTCGCCACTTAACTACCGCCCCATATCACTAACCAGCATACCCTGCAAGCTCATGGAACACGTCATTTACTCTTTAACAATGCAGTTTCTGGACTCAAATAATTTCTTCCATTCATCACAACACGGATTTCGTAAAGAATACTCCTGTGAAACGCAATTAGCTATCTTCGTTCATGACCTGCATGCCAACCTTGACGCTAACCTCCAAACCGACGCAATCTTCCTCGACTTTGCTAAGGCTTTTGACAAGGTACCCCACAACCGCCTATTACTGAAACTTTCCTGCCTAAGCTTGCATCCTGACATACTAGCATGGATAAAAGAATTCTTGACTCACCGTTCCCAATCAGTCGTCATTAATAATCAAATGTCTAACTTATTACCAGTTTCCTCAGGGGTGCCCCAAGGATCCGTCCTAGGGCCTCTTTTGTTTCTAATTTATATAACGACCTACCTCGGAAATTAGATTGCCATATTCGGATGTTTGCCGACGATTGCGTTATTCACAAAACAGTTACTGACTCCGTTAACCAGCAATCCCTAAAAGATAACCTAAATCTGGCACAAAACTAGTGCAACGACTGGCTAATGACACTTAATATAAACAAATGCAAGTATATATCTTTCAACCGTCGCAGTAATCCTCTCCTGTTACCCTACTCTATCTCTAACGTTCCTATCGACCCTGTCCAATCATATAAATATCTCGGTGTTCATCTTAGTCATGACCTCACGTAGAATAGCCATATCGCGAACATTATTTCATCTGCTAACAAAACGCTTGGCTTCTTAAAGCGTCATCTCCACTCTGCCCCCCAGCATGTTAAGCTACTCGCATACAAATCACTAGTTCGATCAAAATTAGAATACGCATCGCCCATCTGGTCTCCGAAACAAGTATACCTTACTAACTCACTTGAATCAGTTCAAAATAGGGCAACAAGATTCATTTATTCCTCATACTCTTTTGATATCAGCATATCAGCTCTGAACTCGCAGTCCAATCTACCTACTCTTGCACTTCGTCGCCACATTGCTAGTTTATCCCTATTTCACAAATTCTTTTATTCCGAGCTATCACAGGAACTCTATATCTGCCCTCCCCCACCGCGCTTTTCTATTCGCACCGGACATCAGCAGCAGGTATCTCGGCCACGAGCCCGCACAACAACTTTTTCTTCATCATTCTTTCCCCGGACTGCTAGCGACTGGAACGGCCTTCCCCATGAACTTGCTGCCATCACATGCCAAACTATGTTTCTTAACCAAATTACGCGTTTGCTTGCATCACGATAGTCATTTTTCTTTGTATAACTCGTTCAAGTTTTGTGTACTTTTTCTGTTGTTAATCTATATGTGTCCCACCCCTTATGTAATACCCTCACACGAGGGTCTTTAAGGAAATAAAGTGAAGTGAAGTGAAGTGCATACCGACGCAAGCAGCGTGGGACTATGTGCCGTCCTCGTTCAAAAAAGCGACAGGCTGGAGAAAGTCATCGCATACGCTAGCCGTTCCCTTTCCAAGGCCGAGGCTAACTATTCGACAACTGAGGAGTGCCTTGCCATCATCTGGGCTTCGTCAAAATTCCGCCCCTATCTCTACGGACGGCCGTTCAAGGTGGTCAGCGACCACCACGCGCTGTGCTGGCTTGCCAATTTGAAGGACCCCTCTGGCCGACTCCCTCGATGGAGTCTGCGTCTCCAGGAGTTTGATGTCACCGTTGTTTACAAGACCGGACGCAAGCACTGTGACGCAGATTGCGTCTCACGAGCCCCTGTAGATGCACCGCCGCCGGACGACGATGAGGACGCCTTCCTGGGACCCATCAGCCCCAGCTCTTTTGCTCAGCAGCAACGCTCAGACCCCGACCTAAAAGGCCTCATCGAGTACCTGGAAGGCAAGGTTTCTTCACCCCCGCTTCCTTCAAGCGAGCACTGTCTTCCTTCTGTGTGCAGAATGAGGTCCTTGTGAAGAAGAACTTTACAGCGAACAAAACAGCCTACCTCCTTGTTGTACCTACTTGTCTCCGCGAAGAAGTTCTACAGGCTTCACACGACGAGCCGACAGCTTGACATCTCGGGTTTACTCGCACCCTCCGCCGCATTCAAGACAAGTATTACTGGCCCCGACTGTCTGCCGATGTCGCACACTATGTGAAAACCTGCCGAGATTGTCAGCGACGAAAGACTCCTCCCACACGACCAGCAGGATTTCTGAGCCCCATTGAACCTCCCTCGAGGCCCTTTCAGCAGATTGGCATGGACTTGCTTGGCCCTTTTCCAACGTCAACATCTGGAAATAAGTGGAACATCATAGCGACCGACTACCTGACCCGCTACGCCGAGGCGAAAGCCCTACCGAACGGAACAGGAGCAGAAGTCGCCAAATTTTTCGTCGAGTGCATTCTTCTTCGACACGGCGCACCCGATGTGCTCATCACGGACAGAGGAACAGCATTCACGGCGGAACTAACGCAAGCCATCCTGCGCTACAGCCAAACCAGCCACCGGAGGACAACTGAATACCATCCGCAGACCAACGGACTGACCGAGCGCCTGAACAAAACCATCGCCGATATGCTCGCTATGTATGTCGATGCCGAACACAAAAGCTGGGATGTCATCCTGCCTTACGTCGTCTTCGCCTACAACACCGCAGTGCAGGAGACCACCCAGATGACGCCTTCTAGGCTCGTCCATGGCAGGGAGGCCACGACCACGCTAGACGCCATGCTGCCCAACGTTACAGAAGAGAACGTCGACGGTGCCGCCTATCTTCAACGCGCAGAAGAAGCTCGAAGGCTTGCCCGATTATGGATCAAAGATCAGCAGCGGTCCGACGCCAAACTCTACAACCTACGAAGACGCAACGCAGAATACAAGCCAGGAGACCAAGTCTGGGTGTGGACACCCATTTGCCGCCGTGGATTGAGTGAAAAGCTTTTGCGCCGCTATTTCGGCCCATACAAGGTTCTTCGTCGGCTGGGTGAACTGGATTATGAAGTCATCCCTGACGGAATGACTGCATCCCAGCGACGCTGCGTACGACCAGAAGTTGTCCATGTAGTCCGTCTGAAGCCGTATTATGCGCGCTAAAGCCCGCTGCATTTCCGTGCTCTATTTTCGCAAGATCCGTTCTTTTTTCCTTACCCGCCGCGGTGGCTCAGTGGTTAGGGCGCTCGACTACTGATCCGGAGTTCCCGGGCTCGAACCCGACCGCGGCGGCTGCGTTTTTATGGAGGAAAAACGCCAAGGCGCCCGTGTGCTGTGCGATGTCAGTGCACGTTAAAGATCCTCAGGTGGTCGAAATTATTCCGGAGCCCTCCACTACGGCACATAATTCTTCCTTTCTTCTTTCACTCCCTCTCTTATCCCTCCCCTTACTGAGTGGTTCAGGTGTCCAACGATATATGAGACAAATACTGCGCCATTTCCTTTCCCCAAAAAACCAATTATTATTATTATTACTAGTCGAATTATTTGTTTTAATGCATCGGGTCGATGCTTCTTTGAGAGGGGAGTAATGCCGCGAATATTTGCAGTGTTTGTCGTTTTTAAAATCTGCCGCCACATCACTTTATCGCTTTGTCTGCGACGCAAGACGCGACTAGATTTATCTCGATTGATCGCAGCCAGGCAGAGCTGATTCTACGTTGTTCCGGAATGTTCTAGTAACTTTGCGCTCTTTATCTCGAAAGTTCGCTATCAGCTTTAAATTGAGCACGGCCGACAGCGGCCGGCATTCTGTTCGACGACCGCCGAGCACGCTAGTCGCTTCGCCGCTGCCGAGTGATTCAGTCCATTTTGGGTGCAAGTCAGCCCAATAAACAGTTCTTTTAGAAGACCCTTTCGTCCGTCTTCATCGCTGCTTCGACTGCCGTCACCACTACGTGACAATATTTAGGGCTTGTCGCATGCGCGAAAGCTCCGATGAAATGGTGCAGCACGCAAGCGCAGCAGCGCGACTCACTGGAGCCCTGGACTAGGGGCCCAACCCTGCTTTGAAGGTCAAGAGTCTGCAGCGATGAAGACGAAGACCGAACGCTAAAACCTTAATGAACCAAATAAAGAGAAAGATGTGTTATTGAGCAGATACAACATAAACCTTTTATCTAGAGCACTTTTTCGGCAACATTTTCTTAAACAAAGCAGGTTAAACACGTTAGGTAATTTTACTGGCTTTTATTTAGATATTCTGCGTGCTTGGCTTTCAGCCAGAATCCTTTGGTACTTTCAGAAAGCATAGGACTCTCCATCAGACCGCGTAGGTAATAAACACTTCTCACTACAATACATGCCTTTGTTGGAAGTGTGCTTTCCTGAGGTCGGCTTTATGCCGCATCAACAACAAAGATTTGTCAAGGAAACCTTCTTGATCAAGGATTCGGCCCCTTTGGAAGCTCATTATGGCGTGTTTTGATTTCTCTCTTTTCCTCAGATACACCGCGGCTACCACTGACTGCCCATCAAGCAAAGTTGTTTTCCTCAGCTTCACACTAGGCGCAAGCTAATTAATCCACTTGCAGAGATGGCACTTCCATCCATGTCTCTGGAATAGAGACTTTACAGAATAGGTCTCGCTTGTGGACGTACGGCAGATATGTTCACAATTATTTTGCGACTCACCAATTCACCAGCGCTGGCTTCTTTAGAACCACAGCCTGTGGTACGCTTTTCAATTACTAAAGCTCCGTTGTCGGCACCAGATCGTTCCAGGCTCACCGATTCAGCACTCTCAATGGCTTAGCACAACTCGGAGGCTTTCGACGCAGGTCGTTTGTGACGCTTTGCTGGAGGCTCTTGCTCGCTCAGATGTATAGTTTTCCTCCTTGCTGATATTTTAAGCACAATGTGTTTTAGATAATGCGTGAATATCATAGGCATGGTGTCGGGTTTCCGACGCGGTTTATCGCCGGAAGCTCGCTGGTTACTACGGTGGTACTGCACCATGCGCTCGATAAAACTGCTATAAAAAATGGCCTGGCTTAGCTTATGGTTAAGCCTAGGATGCGAAGCATACGTCGCTTGGCAAGCCGTACTTCTCGTTCTTCTCCCGTTTCAGTGGCTCTTTGTAACTTGCGCTTTGCGGTCTGGCGAGCCGCCCTCTCCCTGGTCGACATCTCGCTGCTCAACTGACTCAACGAGTGCGTCGCCTTTTATACAATTGCGTGACGTCAGTATCTCCTAGCGGTAGGAGCGGGAGTTAGGCCGCCGGCGGAGGCTGCGCGTCCGCAAGCGAGCGCACGAGTTGAGCCCCAGCTTTCACAGCTGTTGTGACGTCATATCACGTGGTGCGCCGATGTAGGTGAAGTGGTAGCTACGCGGCCGCGCGCGGCGCAGCAAGGAAGAGTTCGGTTGTGCGGCTAGTATGCTTCGTATAAAATGTTTCTCCCAAACCACAGCAGTTGATTTCAGCCTTCCGTCTTCTCTTTTGAAGTGTCCTTCCCCTTCTGCAAGCAGCATCAGATGGTGCAGTAAACATGGAAACGCGCTTCTTGTTCACGTGGTATACCACTTTTACAGCGTGGCACAAAGCACTGTCGCTTTGGCTTTGACATCAATTTGTGCAGTCACATGTAGCTCGTTTAGTGATGGGCACGGGAAAAGAACAATCGAGAGCTCCGTCCATGATCTGTCTACACGGTGAAAGCACGCGAAACGGATACACGCACGCACAGAACGCGCACACAAAACCGACGAAATCAGCACAGAACTACTCGGAGGAGCGGACGCGATGACTTGCATGTGCAAGCAGCCACACAAGACAACAAACACTTCACCTCGCTCAACAAAAAAATACGCGCACGAGCAGGTTAATCACGCATGCACAAAACCTATCTGCTGCCTTCCGAACCGAGAAAAGCGCGTCGTCTGCTGCGACAGCACCCTCCCGACAAACAGCGCCTTCTGTCGCCATCGGTGGGCTTTCCTTGTAAACGGCGCCACCATCTCCAATTGCGCACCGCTGGCTCTCGGCACATTAGCCAGTATATTTTAGGCACTACGGCGGCTACAACTGTGCATTTACATGCAGCGGAAGAAAAACAAGAAAGACGAGACCTGTAGGAGAGCACGGAAGAAGCTGCACTCTTATCGGTGCGTTCTTTTTCGGAAGCGCTGTAATCAACACGGACAGAGAGAGACGAACAAGGACGAGCGCTCGTCTTTGTCTGCCTCTCCCTGTGTCCATGTTGATTCCAGCTTTTCCGGAAATGGCGTATATGCACCAATTAGCCTGGTCCCTCGCCCTTTTGAACTTCTCTCTGCTGGCATCCGCCTCGCATTCGCGACGTGCTGGGTTCGATCCCCAGTGCCACCGGGTACCCACCGGTTTTTAATGGGCACAAGATTTCCATTCTGGGTGAGATGCTTGGAAAAAGGGTCTTGACCACAGTTGCTCTTACGGATCAGCGATAAGTTCCGCTGTCAACAACCTTAAATCCGCATCGTGCGGTAGAAGCCCATTTGTGGCCCTTTTTTTTATGACTGCTGCTGCTGCTGTGTGCCAGCGGATCATGGTTCGGCGAGAGTTCTGTCCAGAGAACTGCGGGCGACGGTGTGTGCGTCTCGCGAGAGGGGAGGCGGCGACGCGGAGCCACCGCGGCGCCGAGGGAGTTGCCTTCTCTGCGGAAGGTCTGCTTTGTCCTCATGGAGGAGGAGATTCCGTTGCGCTAGGGCGTGCGCGCCCAGGCACAGCGCATCGAGACTATGCTCGCGTTCCCACGTTTCCGATTCCGAAGTTCTGCGCCAGCGAACACGCGCTCTAATTCCTCCGTGTTCGCACCCTCTCCCCCGTAGTCTTACTCGGCAGGAGGAGGTATCCGTGCGCCGGATTCGGGCAGGGGCGGCTCTGACACCATCTGTCCGTCATCGGTGGCGTGCCAAAGATCTGCCACTACCTGACAGGTGCCCTCACTGTGGCGCTGCACCGGACATATGTGATGTGCGGCACTTGTTGTGGACGTGCCCAGCGACGGCTGCTATCAGAAAACGGCTCCTCAGGGAGGTGGGCCTGCGGTGGAACCGCGAAAGTGACTTCGTGAAGTGGACAATGGACAACCGTTTCATTAACAACCTCTGCGACTACCTCAGCGCAATGGTTCTTCACTCCTTCTTTTAACTTTCAATCCCGTGCATTCCTTCCCCCCTTTCCTTTTTCAACTTATGCCTCATGGCACACTTCTCGAATAAATAAAAAAAAAAGACTATGCTCGCGTTCGAACCACGTTGGCCGAAGGGGTACCACCTTTAGCAGGCTGCGACTTGTTCGAAACTGGGGCTTGGCCCGCGAGGGGCGCAGCGGGGTTTACGGAGCTTCTTCCAAGGGAACACCCCTGAAGAAAGCCGGGGGCCGCTTGTACACATTTTTACCGGTGGGTGCCCGGCGGTGGGTTTCGAACTAACCACCTCCCGCACTAGAGACGGGCGCCCAACCCACTGGGCGACGGCTGCGGTCCCCGCAAAATTACGGCAGTAATTGTACGAGGACTTGATAGGGATCAGTGCAGAACCTCACCTCAGGCCTCACCTCTAAAGATTTTCTATGGCTCGCTTGAAAGAGAACGAAGCGCAAAAGTTTTACACACTAGCTGTAGTAGCTGCACTGTCATACTGTCAGAAAGTTTGAAGGAGGCCATAAGGAAAGGTTTTGCACTGGCGTCGATTGTTCCAAAAGAGAGGCCGACCGGTGGAAATTTGTTGACTGCCGAATCCACTAGCAACGTTTCGAGTTATTGCGCTTTTAAAGCCTCTAATTTATCACGTTATTAGTTCCCCGCGATAGATGCGGCGATGTCCTGTATATCAGTGAGTTAAGAGGAACAAAAATGTGGCACCTTAAAATTTGCGTGCTGTTGTGTTTTTCATATTGGGCCCATCCTTGTGCTCGATTGAAGCGAAACTGCGATAAAGTTTAGACATGAAGAAAAAAACGTCGCACAAAGTGCTGAGTCGTTAGTTATGTATATTATGAATGCTTATTTGCTGGTCGCACTAGGAGAAAGAAGAGAAAACAGCCAAGCTAGCGCAATATATATTAACCGCGCAATGCACTGGCATTGAAATTGTCAGATAACAGTTATCACATACGAGTAGATAATAAGAGAAGTTTTCATTGCAAAATGCGAAAGAATGGAAATTTATTTTTTGAAGAAATATTATTAGAGTATAATTTAATTCAGGTAATCATGGTGATTTATTATTACCAAGAACGAAAGCACTGGCGGGAGACAAGCAGGTGCATAGTAAATGAGGCGCAAAAATCGAACACTTTTCCATCGTCTGCCAGTGCAGCATTGTGACCACAAAAATTTCAGAAACTTTTGTAGTTATGTTACTTTTGGTTGGCCTCCTGCATTTCTGACAGCTTAATCCTTACTTTGATTTTATAAATAAGTCGGAAATGACCGTTTCTTTTGCATGTTAAGAATTAAAGGAAAAATTAAAATTTATCATGCCGTTACACTCTTTATCAAATGTGGCACGCCGGGAAGCACAGGGCACAGCAGCGCTAAGCGCAGCACATGACACGCAGTACTTAAGATGACGGGTTTTGAGAATTTGCGTCGCTTTCCGCTCTTTACCTTCACTGCGGTTAGCACATACACTTGTTGAGAACAGACACGGTGATCAGCATCAAGACTGCCTATCTAGCATTTTCTATTTTCTTCAAAAAAGAAAGCGTTGGATATATGCACAGTGAATTGCTATATAGTGCCACTTGAGGGACCGAAAAATCGTCGATGTGGGTACATACCCTGTTTGCCATGATCATAAGCAGCGGCAAGCTGTTGAGGAAAGCCTCGATCAGGGAAAGCAAGTAGACGCTTGAAAAGGAGGCCGATGCACTCAACACCTGAGCAGAGTCCAGGATCCACAGGGTTCCGTACATGATAATCGTCAACTGGAAGAACACGCGCGAGAGCATGTACACACTCTTGAGTCATAGTCATTGACATCTAACGTTCAACTTGCTAGTACTAGTTTAAATTTATCAAAAATTCAAGGCAAGATCAGTGATCTGGAGGACGGGTCCCTACGCTCGAATTTTGTTTTTTTATGGACTCTGGGATTAAAACAGGTCTGTCACATGGGAATTTTCACAGCGCCGCGTGAAGTTGTGTGCGGCGTAGCTCGAAATAACTTTCATCTGTTTCGAGCGCTCATAGCTTCGGCCGATTCTCCGCCATTAAGGTACGGCCTATAACTTCAAAACAATTTAAGTAAAAATAGGTAGAATGTTTTAAGCCAAGTGCATAAAAAAACACTAGTTTCAGTATCGCACAGGACTGGACCGAGGCGGTCAGAAAAAAAAAACGAGGCAAGTTATTAAACTTCTCCCGCACTGTAAGAAAGGACAGCGATCGCATACGTCTTGTATTCAAAAAGCTGCACATAAACGGTGACGCATACTTGTGGGACACGAAACAAGACCGTGCCATGCCAGTTACTCGCCAACCTGACGTATGACAACCTTCCATTGTTCACCATAGTCTACCTACTGGATCTGCCACACCATCCCAACCGCATTTCCTTGCTGTAAAAAAATGATATCATTTTTGTACACTAACAACAGAAGTGTGGTTGTTAACAATATTGTCCTTTCATCCATACCGACATCTGCCAGGCATCTTCAGTTGCCCGAACACAAACGTGGCTTAGCAATTCCGTTTGTGACAGGGTCACTTTCGCCGCCGAGGTATCGAAGAGGCGATGGTGCCCTTACCGCTGCATATAATGATACCTTTGCTGCGCCAGCCATTGTCACATCCTTTCTTGAATGCTCATGGATGCGTGAATGCTCGTGGTTGTTATTCTTCATCTCATAGTTGGCAAATTTCTGTCGCCCACTGGATATGAGCGACAACATTGCATAATAATTTTATCATATACTAAATCGGGATTTTAAGCGTTTTGCAGATTCTGAAGTAATAATTTTTGGTAACTTTAAGTTCCTTAACATCAACTGCGTAACACTATCCGTGGCAGCACGTAACGTAGAAGCTAACTCTTTTCTTCAAACTTGTCTATGCTTGAAACGAGCTTACTAAAAAGCCCAAACGATCCAAAGCTAGGACTGTTAATAATTTTAATTAATAATTTTAATTAATAATAATTAATTTTAATTAATTAATGTTAATAGTTTCAACAAAAAACCCTGACATATTTACTGATATACTTCATGTGGGAGAATTTTCTGATCATGATATCATAACTAGTCACATTAACACATCCCTTAAAAAGCAAATAATAACTAAAAAGGAAATAGGGTGTCGTAATCGAGCTTACTACAGCAGTCTGAATGCGGAATTGTGTTATTTCTTTTCTCATTTCCTCAAACATTTTCACTTGCTCTCTAGTCCTGTTTTAAAACTACATTTCCGTATGTTTTAAAGCTACTGGTTCCTCTTTAAAACTATTTTGAACAGCCTAATTGGAAAGTTCATGGCAATCATCATGATCACAACTAACCACTGTGCACCTTGGTATAATCAACATCGCCGTTTAAACAAGAAAAAGAAACGTCTGTGGAGATAAGGAAAGAAAGGTAATCTTCCGGAAGCATTTCAAAAACATAAATTCTACACAAGGCCTACCAGGCTCTGCTCGAATCTGCTTTCCGTTAGTCGTTTGCTCCCTATTTTTCATGCTTGTTAAAGAATAATCCTTCAAAATTCTGGCACGTCATGAACCCCAACACGCACCCGGACATCATTCTTTCTAATGCTCACGGTACTTCCTGCTCTCAAATCTGACTGCGCCCAAGTACTTGACACAGCGTTCTTAGCTCTGTTCGCTCATGGCAACATTATGTAAGCACCTGCAATCGACAAACGTGCAACAGCTAATGCGCGAGGTTATCATCAGCGGGCCCTGAATTATAAACTTACTCGGAAACCTGAAAATATTGAGAAGTTCCGATCATCTTGGCTCTAGTAATAAAGCACTAAAGAAAATTTCTGATGTCTAAAGTGCTATGTTAACAGCGATTTTCAATCAGTCATTATCCATGGGGGAAACCATACATGACTGCAACAGAGAAAAAATAATTCCCACTTTTCATTTTCTATTTATTTTGGACAACAATACATGGTGTCCGCGGGGAGAGGCTAAAGGAGACCAGGATGTCTCCTGACGAGGCCTAACACCCGCATTACACGTCGGTGCAGATGGTGCGGAGTAACATATGAGAACAGTGGTACACCAAACACGGCGAGACAGGAATTCAAAATAAGCAATTACACAAGCACTGGTCAGGTAGAAAATAATACTGAAGAGGTTATCAACAAAAAGCAATAGTAAATGGCATACAAAAGAAAAACACATTCACACAGTACAGTAGGAATAACAATGAAATGCAGCAGGTATGCATAATAAAATTTCACACGGGGGTGTTCAAAAGATGCCTCATTTTCTTCTTGAATTGATGAATGTTGACAATCTCTTCGGCACAAGCAATTAATGTTGGATATGTGTAGCATAAAACTGCTATTTGGTGATCTGTAGTCTGGGTGCCGTAATTAGTACGAGGCCTAGAACCAATCAAAGAAGTTGTGCGCAAGTTATGTGTGATTGCTCTATTCAAATAAGAACGGGAAAAAGATTCAAAGTCATGTTTTATTTTTTGGTAGATTAGGACTACTAAGGAGTGTTTGTAGCATAGAAAAACTGGTAACACCTTACAAGAGTTAAACATGTCATTAGTACTAACAGTAAATCTACCCAAAGTGCGCAAGGCTCTTTTTTGTAGAGAGAACAAACTATCCGAGTCAGTTTTATTACATATTCCCCACACTAAGAGACTATACACAATATGAGAATGAATAAGAGAAAAATATAACTGTTTTTTTTACATGGAATGGAAGAAGATAACGAAGTCGTTGAATTAACCCAACTGATCTTGATATTCGTATCCGCAGACTATTGACGTGATCGGTCCAACTCAAGTCACTGCGAAAATGTACTCCTAGAAACTTATGAGAATTCACCTGCTCAGTTTGCGTGTTATTAAAATATAGTGGGATATTATGATCAAAGGGCTTATTTTTGGCGCGAAAAAGCACATATTTAGTTTTTTTTTATGTTTAGTTCAAGAATATTGGCATCAAGCCATGTTCGCAGTTCATTGAGCCAGGTATTGGATCGATATTCAAGCAAGCTAAGGTTGGGACCGGAAAAGAAGACATTGGTGTCATCAGCGTAGAGGACTATATTTAAAGTGGAGTGTACATTTACTATATCATTAATATATAAAATGAAAAGTAGAGCTCCGAGGATAGAGCCTTGTGGTAAACCGAATTTTATTAAACCTGTGTCGGATTTAAGCTCCTGTAGCCACGTAGACTGCCTCCGTCCTGTAAGATAGTTTTCCAACAATGTGTGTGCAATACCGCGAATTCCATATTTTTCCAGCTTTAGTAATAAGATATCGTGTTTAATTGAATCAAAAGCTTTGCGAAAGTCTAAAAATATTCCGATGGTGAAAAGCTTTTGTTCGAAGTTACAAAGAAGGCGATCTTTTATGTCCAGTAGAGCAGTCTGCGTGGATGTACCAGCCTGGAATCTATACTGTTCTTTGCATATTGTGTTTTTTTTATCTAGGAAGTTTTGTACCCTTTTATATACCACACGTTCTGCGATTTTAGAAAACAGTGGCAATATTAAGATAGGACAATAATTGTTCATATCATTTTTGTCACCTCTCTTGTAGATTACTGTAGCTCGAGCTGATTTCATCTTATCAGGAAAAATACCAGTCAGGAGCATTCTGTTGCATATATGTGTTAAAGGTGGACTAATGCTTCTAATAGCGGCTTTTACTGGTACCGTACTTATATCGTCATCACCTGGTGAACAGTTATTTTTAAGGGAATTAACGATAGCCACGACTTCTTGAGACGCGGGGGTCAGATATAGAGACACAACAACAAGTTTTCATATAAGGGTCTATGGGTGATGGGCGACACGTGCCCGCTGTGATATTACAAGCGCCTGCATTAAGAAAATGTTCCTTAAATGTATTAGCAAGTGTTACACCAGAGCAGGCAGTTCCATTAATCAGTAGCTCGGAAGGCAGACGAGGTTTCCCATTGGATATCATGCCATTTACAACTTTCCAGACCTGTTTGGGTTTGTCCACTATTGAAGCAAATTTGTTTTCATAATAGGCCGTTTTAGCCTTCTTTAGATTCAGATTTAATTTGTTTCTAAATTTCTTAAATTCTTCAAAATCGGTTGGGTCTCTTGTTTCTAAGAAATGAGCAAATAACGAGTTTTTATATCGAATGCGCTTGAGAAGAACCGGGGTAATCCAGTCTTTCTTAGCTTTTTTGTGCTTATGGACGGCAGCTATAGGAAATGCAATGTTGTAATTGTGTTGTACCTTTTCTAAGAATATATCGTACGCTACGGACGGATCATTTTCTAGATATACTTCTGCCCAACAAGTTTCAGTCATAAGTGAACAAAAATAGGCAACTGTATCTTCATTCACTGTTCGTCGCTTGTACTTAGGTTTAGCAGAGTGTTGCTTATTTGAAAACAAGCCAAAAAATGGCATATGATCGCTTATGGCTGATGAAAAGACACCTGCGGTAACTGTATGTGGGGAAAAATTTGTAAAACAGTGATCAATGAGTGTTTCTGTTTGCTGGCTTATTCTGGTAGGTAGGTCGGTAACATTTTGGCAACCATGTAAGAACATCAATTCAAGTAGTTTAGTCTACATCGGGTTTTTCTTAAGCAAATCAACGTTCGTATCACCAAATATAATGGCACGCCATCTGTTTTGATTTGCTAAATTAAGGAAACTATCAGAGAAGTCAAGGAATGCATCAAGATTACCATAAGGGGGGCGGTATACTAAAAGTAAAGCAATGTCGCGATGCAGTAAGCTAACAACTTCAAAGTTTTCATTTCCAACACATGATTCCGTAAGAACGTCATAGGGGAAACGTTCGTGTACATATAGAGATATACCACCTCCGCGCTTGCCGTGTCGGTACATAGAAATGTGATTGTAGCATGGAATCTGCACAACTTCCGCATCAGAGCTATACCAAGTTTCCGTGAAACCAATGACATCAAAACCCCGTTTTAGTTCCTCTAATTGAGCTTCAATTTCTGCGACCTTATTCTTCAAACTGCGTACGTTTAGGTGATACAAGGAGAGAACCTCTTGAGGAGCATAAGTTTTGGCATTGAACAATTTATTAAAAAGGTCAGGGTTATAGTAAGCCATCATTCCAGAGATTTAGCAAGGTTCCAAGTTTACGATGGAACTGGTGATCGCACTTCTCCCGTCAATTATCGCTTAATTTCCTTAACAAGCACTGCATGCAAACCTTTGAAACTTCTCCCACACATTGAAATAATTATCTCGAAGACAATAGCGTAATTTTTAGCTCTCTGCACGGTTTTCACACGGGCTATTTGTGTGAGGCACAACTATCCAGGTTTATCAATTAATTACATTAATCGATTTATTATGGTTTCCAAGTTGCCGGTTTTTTAAACTTTTCTGTAGTATTTGACCTCCTACCTCGCCATAGGCTCCTAATTAAACTCAAGCCACTGAGCATTCATCCGAAAGTCATTTAATGGATAGAAACTTTTCTGACATGCCCAACTCAGTTCACTTCGCTAACAATTTTGATTCGTCATCAAGAGGTGTCCCAGAGTGTACAACATGCATTTTCCCACGCTGTAGTGAATGGGCCCACTTACTTTTTCAATCTACATGAATTACTTACCCAGCTTTGTGAAGTTCAGTATCCAGTTCTTTGCTGATGACTGTGTGATTTACAGTAACATAACGGCCAAAATCGACAAACCAGCGTGACACTCCAAAAATTCACGCTCAGTTTGAAACGCTGCGAATCGCAGCACTGATGTATCAGTTTGGGCATGTTGGTGTTGCACAACAGGATTGAACAGCGCACACAGGACATAGCCCGCTTAACTCTTTTTCTTAAGTTTTGTCATCATCCACTTCTTCCTGCATTTTATTGACCCCGCGACTGTGATTGTTCTGTGTCATGATCATTCTTACAAAGCTAATCTCGCCATCTCTCGTACTTTTGATTTTCCGAGATAATTCATTTCCCGCACTATCAAAGGATGGAACGACTTACCAGCACTCATCGGCATCAAAACTAGTGCATCTAAATTCTAAGAGCCTCCTTCATTCATATATTGCCATATATAGGATCCTCTCTTTTTAAGCACCTTGCCCTGTAACGCACACTATTACTATTGAACCATTGTCGTATACGAGTTCGTCTTGAAGTTTTGCTCACTGTTCTTTTTTTGTAATTTTTATTTTTGTCCTTTTCGTGTATCATTTTATGCCCTTTTTTCTTTCTTGGAAATGTATTCTTATTTTCTTTTATGCGTATGCTTGTACTTTAATTTGTTTTGCATAGTTTGTCTGTATTCCCTAGTGAGTATCTGTGTTTTACCGCTCATGTAATCCCTCAAACTGAGGGCTGTAGAGGGCATAACACGTAAGTATATTAGTAACATTTTGTCACCTAAGGAGAAAGAACTAGCGGGAGGCTCTGAAAAATCTATTTGACCTTTAGTCTGCACCTGCCACTCATTTTGAAAAAGTATTCATTTCGTATCGTGTTCCCATAACTCATAGCCTCAGTTACACGCTCAGGGACGTTTTGCAGAAATATCTCACTTACGGGTTAAATTTTCTAACATTCCTGAAACTATGAATATTCAGGAGATAAGTAAGCAGGCTCACTCTAATCACTAAACGAAAGAGTTCTCTATTAATTTAATCCTTGAAATCCTGAAGTGTTCGACTTTTCAGGAATTTTTTGGGGTAGCTAATGCAGCTCCATCGCCATCCAGGGAATGATGAAATATAATATCAGGTCATCAGCAGATACTGAGAACAGCCGCGTATCCTGCGTGGCAGTCATGAGTTCCGAGCAAACCTTTAACCTATCTCCTAGTATACGCAATTACATCCATGCTAAAAAATATGTAGCGTTGCCTGAGAAAAAGTTGGCCTTAGTGCGGCAGTTGAAATACATGTGAAGCCTTGAAGTAGTTTTTTTTTTTCGACGACAACCTCGGATTCATATATATAGGTCTTTTTCGAGTTGATACCATGTTTCGCTTTCAACTTTTACGTTACAAAGGTCCTCTTTCTTGGCCAGAAGATGATAATGGCCAGTCCGCTCAAAGCAAGCGTTACTTGGTGACAACACATATTAGCTTGGCATGTAGATCTGCTTATAGTGAGGAACATAGTGGCCTTCACAGCTTATAATGCTGTCATATAGATCAGTTGTTCTCAATTCGTCCAGGGTCCTTACTTTAAAGGCTAGAAAGTGCAATTTGCAACCTCTCCGTCTTCTACTACTTCTATCTTTCTGCCTTCGCATTCTTTTACTCCTGCATCCTCGCATTCTGCTTCTATATGCACAAGTTCCTCATCCTCTCTAAACCTTCTACTTCCTGAAAGGTATGTCAGATCATCTTGACACAGAGCAAAACATGGCACATGCAGTTTCTCTGTTTTAAAGAACACTGAGAACACTGCAAAAAGAATTCCCCTTCTAGCTTCACTTGCGCGAAACGCTTACCTTGACTTTCCGGAATGAGACCAAGTGAAAATAAGGTACAATATGTTTTAATATCATTGGAGCTTAGATGCTATGGTGCGATTTTTTTCTTCAGCAAAGTTGGGAAAATTCTGCGCATCCTTAAGCTACTCTCTTTAGGAAACAAACGACGGCAAAATAGCTGCTTTTCCTCGTGTCCGTGGTTTCCCACATGTCTCGTGTTCCTAGCCGTTTGAAACGACCACAAATGCACGGTAGTTTGAAAATTATAGTAGATATGGATAGAAGGACCCTTTTCCCGATTTATGCTTTGTTCATATAACATTTTTTGTATGTCGTCATTTACGTACACTAGGGTTGAAAAGGTGGACATCAATCTTTGAGTGCCTTCCTTTGATTGCAATCATGAGTGTCTATGCCATAGCTGGCATTGTATTGCGCTGATAAAAGGTTACCAAAACCACGTATTGGAAATATTTCTTCCGTGTTGGAGCACTGCGACACACATCATACCAGCGAGCTTGCGGCTCCGGTTAATGCCTCCAGGACGCCGCAGATGACGTCCACTTGGAGGACGCAGCGCAGTTCCTGTCCCCGGAGCAGGCCCAGAGTCCTGGCGTGGCCGCGCTCCCAGGCGTACATCTTGAGGGTGCGGATCGAGTTAAGCAGCTCCAGCATGCGTCTGAGCCGCTCGTCGCGCTGCTTCAGGCTTGTCCGCTGCCCCGGGAAGAGTAATAGTCGGCTGAAGCTTTCTTTCATGCAAAAAGCTCACAGGACAATTACTACCGTGTAAAGCGAAATTCAGGGACAGATGTTTATTTAGGGGGGGGGGGGGGGGAGGGGAGGGATGTAATAATGCTTATTCATTATTGCTTGCATTCTCCTCTGGAAATGTCTGCGTGGCGTAACTGTTTTCAGGCCGCTAAACAGGGCGCGTTGACGTGAAGCGTGGCAGCCACATCATGCCTGAGGACACCGCATGACACCGCAGAGGAGAGCGCAACCCAACGTTCTGCTGTGTTCTCTTCTGTAGTATATGCAGACAAGCTCAGTTTATTCGTGCTCTCCTCAGCTTGTTGGTATCTTAGTGGACATACAACAACGTTTTTCGCCAAAGAAACAAATGCCGCACAGAATTCACAACAGTGACGACTCCCGCATCATTTCGCAATCCAAGCACCAGCCGAATCCACCATTGCTTCGAGAACGGTGTATCTCAACTGAGCCCAGATTCGCAAAGGCTAGGCCCAAATGAGCCGCCTTATAGCGCGGCGGACGTCCCGGAGAGTGCCGAAACTTCGATACACTAAAATGACGCTGATGCTAAGTAGTGATAGTTGCGCAACATCCACGTGGTCTCGGTCCACTATAACAACATGAGAACTCAGTACTCACTTCTGAGGGCACCAAAAGCGGCGTGTACTAGGGTGACATTGTAACAGGTCGCGATCACGTGGTAACTGTGAACGTCCACATCGGCTGAGTTCACTATATCTCTATGGTAGTTCATCGCGGATTTTTGAGAAAACAGATATTTCGGTCCACGAGAATGAAGCTGACACTGTGCACAAGAGTGAGTTGAGAGTTGCTCAGTGTTCGCAAGGGGTAGTTCCACCTGAACCGCGTGATAGCGTAGCACACACCCGCGACGCCACGGAAGCCCCAGACTACTCCAATGACGTCACCAGGTTTCCGTGATGTTTGCGCTGCGAATGCATACGCTAGGAGCAAACGAAGAACGGGACAGAGCAGCGGTCACTCCAACGAGCACCGCTATCCCATGTTATGCTCGAGGGCTACTGCAAGGTCGCTTGAGGACCGGAAATGAGTGGTTTCCTCGAGCCAGCCTTGGTAAACTGAAAAAACGTTACCCCTCGGGTACGGCTGGCCAGCAGAGGACTAGGCGGCGAGACGCGCTTGTGTGAGCAAAGCAGCGGCAGCCTTCGGAGACAGGTGACAAGCCATCTGCACGTGGTGGCGGCATGTGAACAGTGGCGAGTTGTCGCCGGAGTTTAAAGGGAATAGCGTTAGTGTCGCGCAGTTCAGCACCCCCCCCCCCCCAATCTGCCGGGCGTGGGCGTGGTTCGAGTGTCCTGCTTTAAGGCCGCTGGCTTGGCGGTTATGCTTCTCCCGGACAGCGCCATTTGTCGCAGATTGTTGACGATCGCCGCTCTCGGTACTGACATGCTTGCGCGGGTTCCATACGTGAAGGTTCGCGCTCAACCTTGCTGGACACGGCAGCAGGGCCAGCGGTGGTGGTGACTGCAGCGCAAGCAAGACAAACTCTTCCCAGAATTGGAGAACGCGCAGATAAGGACCAGCTGTGCAATGGTGTCACCTGGTTGGCGAGGGTGTGTATCCTATCTTGTTTCGCGGCCATCTCCGGTGGAAAGAAGGAACAATACAGGAGGGGAGGCGTCGCCACCCCGGGGTTGATCCTCGGGTCCTATTAGTGGGCATTGTGTGCGAAGGGTATTTAACCACATAGCATGTAAGGATAATGGGGACTCGTGATTGGGATAATGATGTGAAGGAATAAATTTTAAACTGCAACCCGATGCTTGTCTGGGAAGCTTCTTCCACGCGCCGACAGATAGAAAGAATACATGAAGAAGTATAACTCCCCGGGACAATACAATGATATTGTCGCCAGGCTCACGGTATAGCGGCGATCGTCTGCATGAACCTCGTGGAGCTGAGCCACGCGATGGTGCGCCACACACTACTCTAAGCACCCATAGCCAAGTCTACTAGTTCCCGTCAGGTTGACACTGCCCAGAAGGATCGCGTGATAGTTGCGCAACATCCGCGTGAGGTAGGCCCACATGAACCACGTGATAGCGCAGCACACACTCCCGAGAGCAGGCAAGCTGCACCACTAAATGACATTGTACGGTCCTCCAGGCTCATGTTATAATTGCTTGAAGGTTTATGGTTTATGAGGTTTAACGTCTCATAGCGACTCAGGCTATGAGGGACGCCGTAGTGAAGGGCTCCGGAAATTTCGACCACCTGGGATTCTTTAATGTGCACTGACATCGCACAGCACACTGTCCTCTAGAATGCCTCCATCGAAATTCGACCGCAGCGGCAGGGATCGAACCCGCGTCTTTCGGGTCAGCAGCCGAGTACCATAAACACTTAGCAACCGCGACGGCGCTTGAAGTTGTAATTAACTAGGCCCACTTGATGGCCTGATAGCTCAGCGGACACTACATACACAATCCGGTACACTAGAGTGGCACTGGCATGTGGTACCAGGGTAATATGATAGTTACTGTACGGCATAATAGGCTAGGCCAACCTGGACTGCCTGTTCGCTTAGGAAACACAGCTGAGAGCACCTGCACTCCGAACCAGTAGTACGAGGTTGAATTGTGGAAAAAAGTGCGTGAAGGCGACGACAGGCCGAAGAATACCATGGACGAGTGTCTTTACGCGTCTTCACGAGTTTTTTTCCACAGTGCATATTAACTAACTCGCCCAGCTTTCTGCCCTTATCAGTATGATGTTCATACTGCCCACCAGGGTGGTGTAATAGTTGCGGAAAGTCATAATGGGTGAGGCCCACTTGAACAGGAGGACAGGGCAGGAGACATTCTCGAAACCACCGATACCACAGTCCACTAGAATTGACCGACCATCAGGGTAACGCGATTATTGCGTGACGTCCGCAAGGGCTATGCCCACCTGAACCTCCACAGAGTGCAGCGGACCTGACACCGCAGTTCGATAGAATTAAGTTGACAACAGCACCAGGGTCATATGTTAGTCCCACAAACTGCCAATGGGTGAAGGGTGGTAATTTGGGCCTGTTGGTTCATCACTGTAGAGGAAAATATGCAGCACAAAAAAAAACGGATGGACGACCAAAGAAAGACAAACACAGCGAGCGCTGACTGTTTGCCACCAACCGAAAACGGTTTTATTTGCGAGTGCAATAAATACCGTCGGAGGAGGAAAGATAACACCAAGCGATTTAGCAGGAGGAAAAACAAAAAAGAACCAAAAAAGGTCGGACACTAATCTCGGGAAGGGAACTAATATTTAAGGTATGACAATTCCTCCTGAAGGAGGGCGATCGATTTTCTGCTAACGCATGTCTCCCCCTTTCGTCAATGACGAATGCCTCGAAGATTTTTCTTGCTTCTTTTTCTCTGTACCTGCGTAGAACACGCGGTTTGTGCAGCTTTGGCTTACAGTTTTTGCATTACTTGCAGTACAATGGCAAATTGCTACCTGTTCAAGTTCTTATATAATTTGCGTGTTCACGCAGCCGGTCGTCGAGGCAAGGGCCTGTCTGACCGACGTACGTGCGGCCACAGGTTAGCGGAATCTCATAACCAACTGCGATCTTCCAGTCAACAAAGCGAGTTTCATGTTTTTGGATGCATGACATTTTTATCTGTTCTTGTTCACTTTTCGGCAATGGCCGCCCAGCGTGTTTGGTGCTGAAAACATGACTCGGATGCCAGCGCGGTTCCCAGTCTTCTTTAGCCGATGCGAAACAGAATGCACGGATGGAATTGTGACAGTCTTCATTTTGTCATCCTCTGTGACATTCCGTGTGTGCTACGAGGATCCACGTTCGACGGCGCGGCGTAGACGGAGACCCGTGACAGCGGCATCATCAATTACCCAGCCATGCTCTTTGAGTGACGACCAGAACAACCGGACCCGCCGCCGCCCCGGGGAAACAGGCTTTATCCTCCCCAATTTCCGGGCACATTCCAGGACAAGGGAGCTGTCAGCGGGCCAGAGCGCGCCGTACCACAGCCGACGCTATGCGCTACCGCGAAGACAACATTCTTTCCCTCCCCCCCCTTTGTCGTGGGCTATCGCCGGGAAGGCACCCACAGCTTCCCAGAAGGGCCGTGACGGACACCTGTCATGGCGGACAGGCAGTACTCGCCAAGAATGTGGAAAGACAGGCGCTAGTGAATTAGCTCCGAAGAGAGAGCCTGTGTATACTCTCACTTGAGAGAGAGTGGTGGCGTTTTTGTTGTTTATTTAGTTTGTATTGTTAACAGACTCTGGGTTCGAGGCTAAGCCCAACCCAAGGGGTGGTCCCCATCTCGCATGTTATTTTGGATTGGAGAATTGATGCTTTGGGCGGGCCACTGGAAATGACCGCCCTTAGTCCTTTGTTAATCAAGTGCTTAAAAGCACATGTAAACGGATGCAGTCCAGTCTGAGCTGGGGCTCCATGCTTAGCATGTAATGTGATGCTACTTAGGCACTAACCTGCCCGGTCGATGAGTAAAGTAGTGAAAAGTTTGTTCTGTTGTAAAATTATGCTCTGCTGTCATCATCTACAAGCTCGCCTCCTGTTCATCTTCAAAGCCGAACGACACTAGAGGAAGGGTTTGTGAACCATCCTCGAAGAAACGGACGACTATTGAAATTCTACTGCATACACGCTCAGGACGACATCGTTAGCGAAGAGGGCCTTCAGCGCCGAAGCCCGACGGCGTGCAGCTTCTGCCGGCAACCGCTCGAGCCCAACTCCGGAGCCACTCCATCGCCCCCATGAAGTCGTCGGCACGTAAGCTCGGACGCCCCAGCCTCTGATGTATAAACTTAATCATGTGTAATTATTGAATATACCTGTTTGTTTAAACTGAGCCATACGGTGTCTCTTTGCCTCTCCGTCCCGTGTGGACCTGCGCATTATGGGGGTCATCACACTGGTGTCAGAAGTGGGGTCTCAAAAGCAAATGTCCTCTGAATGCTGCGACATTCATGACTTCAAAATTGTAATCAAAAGGGAATCACGGGACTGATTGTGGGACTTTTACCCCCATTTGAGAGGCTTGAGGCACCGGAGGGCTTGAAAAAAAAATGTCTTTATCTGAGGGAGCTCCCACTCCACAGCCGTCGCTCGGAGCAAGCATGCTGGCATTAGGAAGCGTCATTCCGACGTTTACGGGAGATAAGACAGGGGTTCCAATCTGCGATTTCTTTTCCATGCTAGAAGAGATTGGGAAAATCTGGGGATGGTCCGATGCTCAAATGCTGGGAATGGCGAGGTGTAAGATGGCAGGAGCTGCTCATGATTTTGCATGGCGAGACGAAAAAGTAAAATCCACAAAATCATTTGCGGAATTTAAGAAGCTCGCGTTTGAGCATTTTGACACTGAACCACGTCACGTGCGAGTACAGAGGTTCCGTGACGCCGGACAGATGGTAGGGGAGGACGTGCGAACGTTTGCGTCGCGGCTTCAGCGCTTAGCGCGCGATACGTTAAGCAGGGAGGAGGAAGGAGACCAGCTTAAGAAGAAATACGCGGAGGATATACTTAAAGAGGAAATGACCGCTTTGTTCGGGGCTGGTCTGCAAGACCCCGTGCGCCGGTTCGTGCTCTCGCGCAAGCCGAGCAATTTCGACCAAGCCGTGGAGGCCGCATTGGATGAGGAACAAAATGAGGCGTTAACGACAGCCGCAGCGAGAGTACGCGTCATAGAGAGAGCGGTGCTCAACCCTGAGGTTGCTCTCTTGACAGAGCGGTTAGATCGCTTAGAACAGCTGCTATCTCAGCAGGTAGAATGCCAGGTTGAAGCGCGCGCTCAACAGCGCCCATTCGCTGGAAACCGGAGACCGCCACAAAGCTACAGGCGCGGTATGCGAGATTTTGAAGAAATCGTATGCTTCGCTTGCCAGGGTCGCGGACACATCGCCAGGTTCTGCCAAAACGTGCGCCGTGGGGAGCCACAAAGAGAAGCAGGCGAGACACGCCCTAAGCAAGCCTACAGCGGGGCTCCAGATACCGAGTCAAAAAACTAGTTAGTCCTCCCCAGCCTGAGGAGCGTGGGGAGGGAGCAGTAGATGATGAGGTGGTGGTAGTTTGTGTGGCCGACGAGGCATGCCCTGTTGTGCGTTGCGAGTTAAATGGTTGTTGTATGGAATTGTTGATAGATACGGGGTCAAAGGTGACATTGCTTAAGGAGAGCAGTTTTAACACGCTTCGAAGGAAGGGGGACCGCGGGGTGTTGGAAGCGTCTGGTGGTATGACAACCAAATTTGTAGGCATAACGGGGGATCCTCTTGGCATAAGTGGACTCTACCGGTTACACTTCTCTCTCGGCGGAATTGCATTGGAGCACCCCTGCTACGTATGCCCGGACACGGTGTCTCTGCCAAACGGAGTGTCAGGTATATTAGGGCAGGATTTTTTGAGAAAAGGGAAGGTAGTAGTCTCATTCTCTGAGGAAGAGGTTAATGCGGCCGGCTCAAAAGTTCCGTTTTTGAACAGGAGAGGGGCTGAGATTCGCATTACCGATATTGACACCCGTCAAACAGTGGGATCATAGGAGAAGGTATATTCGCGGGTTGCCGTCCGGCTGGTCGAGGAGGCGGTCGTCCTTCCTTGGTCGGAGCACATTTTGCACGCGTTTGTGCCTTCAGATGTAGAGAGCGGCGCCGTGGGAGTGCTTGAGCCGGTCGACTCTCTCAGCAATGGCCTGAAGGCAGCCGCGTGCCTCGTGACAGTTAATGACGCCCACAGAGTGCCCCTACGGGTGGTTAACTGTAGCCAGCAGCCACTGAGCCTTCCCAAGAACAAAACATTGGCTTTCTTCACCTCTGCGATAGAGCAACGTGAGCCCACCGATACGGTACTCGCAACTGTAGAGCATGCTAGTCCTTCGGCTGCTCCAAAGGTGTCGTTCGATCTTTCTCACGTAAATTCCAGGGAGAGGGAGGCTCTGGCTGGTTTGCTGAACGACTACTCGGAGGTATTCGCCGCGTCCAACCTGGATTTGGGCTGCTGTGGCGTTATAAAGCACAGGATAGAAACCGGCACTTCATCGCCCGTTTACCAGCGTGCGTACAGGATTCCTTACTCCCAACGTGAGGAGATGGAGCGGCAGGTGCAGGACCTGATTGATCGCGGCATTGTCGAACACTCAAAGTCACCCTGGGGAGCACCAGCACTATTGGTGGAAAAGCCAGATGGCTCGTATCGATTGGTAGTGGACTACCGCAAACTAAATGCCGTAACTCGCATCGATCCATACCCCATCCCCAATATACAGGAGACGCTTTCTCAGCTGGGCTCTGCCAGGTACTTCACGGTAGTGGACATGGCGGCGGGATTCTGGCAGATAGCAATGGATCCGGCAGATGCCGAGAAAACGGCATTCAACACGCCCTCAGGGCACTATGAATGGAAAAGAATGCCGATGGGTCTGGCCAACAGCCCTGCTGTCTGGCAGAGAACCGCTGATGTTATCCTGGCAGGTCTTCTGGGGAGGCTGTGCTTCGTGTATATGGATGACATTATCATATACAGTGACAGTTTTGATAACCATTTGCGCGATATTGAGCAGGTTTTGGTGCGACTAAGAGCAGCGGGTCTCAAGCTGAAGCCCTCTAAGTGCCAATTCCTCAAAAACGAGGTGAAATACCTCGGGCACGTTGTTTCAGCTGACGGCGTGCGACCGGACCCTGAGAAACTAAGGTGTGTCTCGGATTTTCCATCCCCGACTAGCGTCCGCCAGGTCCGGCAGTTTCTCGGCCTGATCGGTTACTACCGAAGGCACATAGAGGAGTTCGCCAAGCTCGCTAAGCCGCTCACCGCCTTAACAGCCAAAAATGTCGCCTTTCGCTGGGACGAAAACGCGGAGAATGCTTTTGGGGCCCTGAAAAGGAAGCTAATGAGTGCACCGCTGTTGCGCCACCCGGATTTTAGTTTGCCCTTCGTTATGGCCACAGATGCGTCAAAGTTCGCAGTTGGTGCCGTGCTATCTCAGGTTATCGAGGGCAAAGAACATCCCGTTGCTTTTGCTAGCCGACAGCTGAGCCCCACAGAGCAAAAGTACGGAGCTACGGAAAGGGAGTGCCTCGCCGTTGTCTGGGCAGTAAAGCACTTCAGATGCTACCTTTACGGCCGCAAATTCAAGCTAGTCACAGACTGCCATCCTCTGAAATGGGTGATGAGTGTCAGGGACCCTAGCTCGCGACTCGCTAGATGGAATCTACACCTGCAGGAATACTGCTTTGAAGTTGAGCACAAGTCAGGAAAGACACATCTGAATGCTGATGCACTCAGCCGCACAGCTGCCGTGGCAGCTATAGATGAGTTTGTCCCCGTAGTCGACCCCGCCGAATTACGCACAGAGCAGTGCAAAGATCCTGACCTGAAGCGAATAATCGAAATCTTAGAGGGCGCACCGTCTCACCCCGAACAGCTAGGTTATTTCATTGGCAAAGACGGCACCCTGTGTCGGCGCACGAGGCCAACCAGGAAAGGGAGACCAGAGAAAACCGCTTGGGAGAGAGTCGTCATACCTCGGTCGTGGACAGAAAGGGTTCTTCGCGCGTTTCACGATGCGCCATGCGCCGGTCATTTCGGCGTAGCGAAGACACGCAGGCGTGTGGAGCGTTTGTACTTTTGGAGTGGCATGCGACAGGATGTTAGAGACTACTGTGCGAAGTGTCATTCCTGTCTCGAAAGAAAAACACCCAAGGGACGAAGACCAGCTCCAATTCAGCCGTTCCCTGAGGTTTCGGCTCCCTTCGAGCGGACAGGTATGGACATAATGGGCCCATTGCCCACGACCACTTCCGGAAACAAGTACATTTTAGTATTTGTCGATCACCTTTCGAAATACGCGGAAGCGGTAGCACTCCCAGATCAGAAGGCAGACACGGTTGCAAGAGCATTTGTCGAACAGATCGTGCTCCGACATGGACCCCCGAGGCAACTATTGACAGATCGGGGAACGAACTTCGTGTCGCAGCTAATGAGGAGAGTTTGCGAGCTGCTTAAGATCGCTAAGAAGCAGACAACACCGTACCATCCGGCTTGCAACGGCGCGGTGGAGCGACTGAACCAAACCGTGGCCGGGTTCCTGTCGCATTTTGTTTCGCGCGACCAGCGGGACTGGGACTTGTGGCTCCCGTATGCAATGTTTGCCTACAATTCCGCAGCACACGAGAGCACGGGCGAATCGCCATTCTTTCTTCTCTACGGCCGAGACCCGGACCAGCCTAGTGAAGTGCCAGAGGGCCCCCGTCGTGTCCCATACGCTTCACTGGACGACTATAAGGTTGAGCTAGAATCGCGATTGCAAGTGGCGAGGGACATCGCAAAGGAGTCCTTAAAGAAAGCGGCGAAGCGCAGGAAGGAGGTGCACGATCGCAGTGCTAGAGACGCGCCGTTTGATGTGGGGGACAGCGTGTACATTGAAAACTGCCAAAGGCAGATTGGGCTAGCTCGTAAGTTCCAGACGAAGTGGAGAGGACCGTGCGAGGTTGTCGAGAAGCTTTCTCCGGTAAACTTCAGAGTCCGAGACGTGAACCGGCGTTTGATAAGGATACACGCAAATCGCCTCAAGTCGGCACCGGTTCAGTATTCACGAAATGAGGAAAGGGAAAGCGCGGATTTTGATGGGGACAGAAGTGAAGCGGAGCGCGCAGATAGTTCGCAAGAAACGCCCTCTCCTGCATTTGTTCGGCAGGCGCCCGAGGTGACGGCCGGAATGCCACCGGATTTACTTCATGCATTGCTAGAAGAAGAAGCGCGCGAGGTTGCCGCGCAGATAACGCCAGGAGAGGCTCCTGCCACGAGCCCTCGCGAGTCCCAAAGCAGACAAAGGGGCACAGACTTACTTAGTATGACTCATGAAGGCCGATATCCGCTGCGAAATCGGAAAGCTAAGTCGGACTAATGGCGTAAACAGAGCGGAGTTTTGAACTGGTTAGAATTGTGTAATGCCACAGCTCATAACATTGCTATGTGCTTATGTGTTAAGTTATCGGAGTTGGTAGTTAAACCTTTCTGTCATTAAGTAACACCTTCACAGGAGAGCATGCGGAGCGCATGCAGAACCTGCCCTACTTCCTTTCGTTATCTATATTTTTGTCTGTGCCGTGATCGTGCTAGAAGTGGGAGCTCCTTTATAACTGTGGTAAATTTATTTCGTCCAGTTTGGACTAGAAAAGAGAGGCTTGGGTGCTGAGTTTCATGTTTATCTGTAAAAAAAGATCAGTGCTGCCCCTGCAGACGCCAGTATTGACAGCGGAGGCATATGGTGTTGTGCAGTGGTGTTGAGTGCAGCGAAAAGTGTTTTGTCGGACGCACTGTGCCAGGCGATTCAGAAAGACAAGGGGAGCTGCGTGGACTCAAATGTTCGGAGAACATTCTTCTGGAGGGTGAGCGAGTGTGACATTCCGTGTGTGCTACGAGGATCCACGTTCGACGGCGCGGCGTAGACGGAGACCCGTGACAGCGGCATCATCAATTACCCAGCCATGCTCTTTGAGTGACGACCAGAACAACCGGACCCGCCGCCGCCCCGGGGAAACAGGCTTTATCCTCCCCAATTTCCGGGCACATTCCAGGACAAGGGAGCTGTCAGCGGGCCAGAGCGCGCCGTACCACAGCCGACGCTATGCGCTACCGCGAAGACAACATTCTTTCCCTCCCCCCCCCCTTTGTCGTGGGCTATCGCCGGGAAGGCACCCACAGCTTCCCAGAAGGGCCGTGACGGACACCTGTCATGGCGGACAGGCAGTACTCGCCAAGAATGTGGAAAGACAGGCGCTAGTGAATTAGCTCCGAAGAGAGAGCCTGTGTATACTCTCACTTGAGAGAGAGTGGTGGCGTTTTTGTTGTTTATTTAGTTTGTATTGTTAGCAGACTCTGGGTTCGAGGCTAAGCCCAACCCAAGGGGTGGTCCCCATCTCGCATGTTATTTTGGATTGGAGAATTGATGCTTTGGGCGGGCCACTGGAAATGACCGCCCTTAGTCCTTTGTTAATCAAGTGCTTAAAAGCACATGTAAACGGATGCAGTCCAGTCTGAGCTGGGGCTCCATGCTTAGCATGTAATGTGATGCTACTTAGGCACTAACCTGCCCGGTCGATGAGTAAAGTAGTGAAAAGTTTGTTCTGTTGTAAAATTATGCTCTGCTGTCATCATCTACAAGCTCGCCTCCTGTTCATCTTCAAAGCCGAACGACACTAGAGGAAGGGTTTGTGAACCATCCTCGAAGAAACGGACGACTATTGAAATTCTACTGCATACACGCTCAGGACGACATCGTTAGCGAAGAGGGCCTTCAGCGCCGAAGCCCGACGGCGTGCAGCTTCTGCCAGCAACCGCTCGAGCCCAACTCCGGAGCCACTCCATCGCCCCCATGAAGTCGTCGGCACGTAAGCTCGGACGCCCCAGCCTCTGATGTATAACCTTAATCATGTGTAATTATTGAATATACCTGTTTGTTTAAACTGAGCCATACGGTGTCTCTTTGCCTCTCCGTCCCGTGTGGACCTGCGCATTATGGGGGTCATCACACCTCTGAATGTCGCGCTTCAATTTTCTTTTCCGGAATTCTGCCAGGAGCACCACTGCCAGATCCATGAGGAAGGTCGTAGGAAAACCTGCCGATTCCAGCCTCTCGATTTGGGATGCAAAGCTGGCGCCAGCTTGATGAGGGCATGATCTTTTGAGTGCATCTCTCATTGCTGTTATGTCGATACTGCGCTTAACTACTTTTGAGTGTGGAGACCCGAAATGTAGAGGGGGCTTTTTAGAACGGGATGCGTACTTCCAGCACAGATGGTGTAGGTCAAAAGTCAAAACTAGATCCAGGAATCTCAACTGGTTGTCTGTGGGAAGTTTTCTTGTCAAGGTCAAGCCAGAGATGGTTGCTTCAAAGCAGTCAGAGATCAGGGTCACATGGGCAGTGGTATGATACCCTGGCTGTGTTTTTTTTTTCTGTCGGCCAGGCGTTTTTTTTTGCGCTGCATATTTTCCTTTACTGTTAAAGGGCTAGGGCAACCTGAACTGCGTGGTAGAGCAGCGCACGCAATCTTGAACACACGATAACTCGATGCACCAGAATGGCATTGTCACTGGCCACCAGGGTCACGAAGTAGTTTTAAGCAGCCCCATTAGCGCGTAATCCAGCCGACATCTCCGATGATGATGATGATGATGTTCTTTTTTTTTCATTTAGCTCATGCCCAAACTATAAGGAACTTGCAAATGTTGTTTAGCGTGCTGTGTTGTGCCCGGCTTCAGATGAAGACGACATCCCCAGCACGCTCGGCAGGCGCGCGCATATCAGAATTCAACGGCTACATGATCAGATCTCGGCGCGGCGCCCTCTCGGCTTTCCAGCGGCTCCGCTGACTCCTGGCTGAAGGAGTCCTCTTAATAATTTCTGGATACAGGACACCTTCGGCTTCAGTCAAGGATGCTCCCTCCGCAAACTGCGTGGCTCAGAATCGGGGACCGGCGTCGATGGCTGCCGGGGTCTCGAGCTCCGTGCAGCGGTAGGCCTCGGCTGATGCAGGCGCAGGCTGCGAACAGAGGCGGGGAAACTCGAAGTCCGGAGTCAAAAGTTTCTGTAGGGAGCATCCCATAGACAAACCGAAGGCGTCTGGTGCCGACAAATTTATTGAGAGGACTCGTTCATCCAGGAGGGAGCGGAGCCGCCGGCAAGCCGAGAGGGCGCAGCGCCGAGATCCGATCACATAGCCGTTAAATTCTGATATGCGCGAGACCGCCGAGCGTGTGGGGTATGTCGTCTTCTTGTGGTGCCGGCCACAACGCTGCAAGCTACAAGTGTATTGACATCACTCATGGAAAAGTCGAAATGCATATGGACATCTTACGATGTGATTCACATCATATGGAAAAGATATGACTACACTAGAAGGCTAAATAAGTTTTTTTGATAAACGCGCGGAAATTATAATGATTTACACTTTCTTTCCTACATCATATTGTCACGTAGAAGTGACGGCAGTGGAAGCAGTGAGGAAGATAGCCAAAAGTTCTGCAATAAAACTTTATTGGGGCTAACCTCAGCTCATAATGTAGAGAATGACAAGCAACAGGCGTGCTCGGCGGTCGTCGAAAAGAATGCCCGCCTCTCTCGGCCATGCTCAATTTAAAGCTTTAAGCAAACTTTCGAGATAAAGCGTTCAAAGTAACAACGGAATTCCGGAACAGCTCAGAATCGGATCCGCCTGCATGCTATCAAGTGAGATAAATCTGGTTTCGTCTTGCATAGCAGGCAAAGCAAAAAGCGGCGTGCTGGCATCTTTACAGAATGAAAAAGCACCACAAAGATTCGCGGCATTGCTCCCCTCTAAAAGATGCATCGACACGATGCTTTAAGCAGAGGGCTGCTAGAAACAAAACGAATTATACGAAATAGACACCAAATGTGGAAACACAGCGTCATTAATTTTTAGCGCCCTTAATAAATACTCTGACGGGCGACCTGTACGTGTAGACTGGACGCTGGGATCCAGTCATTTCGTCAGGGGCAACCTCACAGTGCAGTTCACCTAGCCGAAGAAGAACCTTGTATGGGTCGAAATAGCGGCGCAAAAGCTTTCACTCAGTCCGCGGTGGCAAATGGGCGCCCAAACACCTTCTCGGTCTCCTGGATTGTATTCAGCGTTGTGTCTTCCTAGGTTGTAGCGTTTGGTGGCGGCCCGCTGCCGGCCTTTGATCTGTAATCGGGCAACTCTTCGGGATTCTGCGCGTTGAAGGTAGGCGATTACGTCGACGTTATCTTCTTCCGTAACGTTGGGTAGCATGGCGTCTAGCGTCGTCGGGGCCTCCCTGCCATGGATGTGCGTAAAGGAGTCACCTGGGTGGTCTCCTCCACTGCGGTGTTGTAGGCGAACACGACGTAAGGCAGGATGACAAGCCAGGTCTCGTGTTTACATAGAAATACATGGCAAGCATATCGGCGATGGCTTTGTTCAGGCGCACGGTCAGTCCGTTGGTCTGTGGATGGTATGCAGTTGTCCTCCGGTGGCGGGTTTGACTGTTACCCAAAATGGCTTGCGTCAGTTCCGCCGTGAATGATGTTCCTCTGTGTCTGATGAGCACATCGGGTTCATCGTGTCGCAGAAGAATGCACTCCATGAAAACTTGGGCGAGTTCTGCGGCTGTTCCATTTGGTACAGCTTCTGTCTCGGCGTAGCGGGTCTGGTAGTCGGTCGTTATGACCATCCACTTATTTGCGAACGTCGACTTTGCGAAAGGACCAAACAATTGCCCATGCCAATCTTCTGAAAGGGCCATGAGAGAGGTTCAATGGGTTTCAGAAATCCTGCTGGTCAGGTCGGAAGTTTCTTTCCTCGCTGACAATCTCGGCAGGTTTTCACGTATTCTGCGACAGCGTCAGAGAGGCGGGGCCAGCAATACTTGTCTTCAATGCGGTGGAGAGTTAGATAAAATCCTAGGTGTCCAGCTGTTGGCTCGTCGTGTGAAGCCCGTAAAACTTCTTCAGAAAGACATGCAGGGACAGCAAGGAAAGGAAGTAGGCTGTTTTGTTCGCTGCGAAGTTCTTCACGACGACATCATTCTGTACACAGAAGGAAGACAGTCCTTACTTCGACGTGGAGGGGGGTGAAGAAACCTCGCCTTCAAAGTACTCGATGAAGCGTTTTAGGTTAAGGTCCGAGCGTTGCTGCTCTGCAAAACAGCTGGAGCTGATGAGTCCCAGGATGGCGTCGTCATCGCCGTCCAGCGGCAGTGCATCTAGAGGGCTCGTCACAGGTAGTCAGCGCATCAAAGTGTTTTGTGGCTGGACTTTTAAACGACGGTAAGGTGAAACTCCTCGAGGCAAAGGCTCCATGGAGGGAGGCGGCCGGAGGGGTCCTTAAAACTAGGAAGCCAGGAGAGTACGTGGTGGTCGCAGACCAACTTGAACGGTCGTCCGTACAGGTAGGGGCGAAATTTAGACGTAGCCAGATGATGGCAAGGCACTTCTTTTCAGTCGTCGAATAGTCAGCTTGGGCCTTGGAAAGAGAACGGCTAGAGTATTCGATTATTTCTCTAGTCTGTCGGTTTTTTTAACGCGGACAGCGCCTTGGCCCACGCAGCTTGCATTGGTATGAACTTCAGTATCAGCGCTTTCATTAGAATTCGCGACGATGGGTGGGGCCTGTAAACGACCCTGAAGTTCGTGCAAGGCTTCTGCTTGCGGCGCTTTGAATTTAAATGGCACGTCTACCATTGCCAGTTGGGGGAGAGGCCCAGAGAGGCGCCAAAAAGGTTTTGACAAATCTTCGGTAATACGAGCACTGCACGAGGAATCTGCTCACACCTTTCTTAACGGCCGGTGGTGGAAACACTGCGACAGCAGCTGTTTTTTGCGGCCCTGGGCGTACTCCCTGCTTGCTAACGATGCGGCTTAGAAACTGCAGCTTTTCATAGGCAAAGCGCCATTTCTCTGCTTACAAGGTTCAGCCGGACGACTTGATTGTTTCTAGTACTGTTCGAATCCATTTTAGATGGTCTTCAAACATCGACTCGAGAACAACGACGTCATCTAATTATACTAGACATATTTGCAGCTTGAAGCCTGCCAACCCCGTACCCATTACTCGCTGAAACGTCGCTTGTGCGGAGCAGAGACAAAATGACATCACCTTGAACTCGAAGAGGCCATCCGCAGTGATGAATGCGATCTCGCGATCTCTTTCATCGACCTCAAGTTGCCAGTACCCGCTCTTGAGGTCCATCGATGAGAAATACTTGGTGTTGCATAGCGGGTCCAGTGTGTCGTCAATGCGGGGGGGGGGGGGGGGGGTAGACGTCATTCTTAGTTATGTTGTTTAAGTGGCGGTAATCGACACACAATCGAAGTGCGTCGTCTTTCTTCTTCGCTAGAACCGGTGCCGCCCAGGTACTCTTCGATGGCTGAATGACGTCGTCGAAAATATTTCTTGGCACTTGGTCCCAGATGGCTTGTCGTTCTCGCGGCGACACACCGTAGGGGTTCTGGCGGAGAGGTCGGGCGTGCAGGTCGGTTTTAATGCGATGCTTGGCAATCGGCGCTTGTCGGGCTTTCGGCAATGACGAGAAGTACTCACTGTAGCTTCGAAGCAGATTACAGGTCTGGTCTTGTCTGTTGCAGTTCAGGGCTCGGTTTCTATCGAAAAATTGCTTGCGATCCTCCTTAGCTGAATCTGCTGTGCCTAGATCGGAGAGAGCGAAGGCATCGCGAACGTCGGATAATTCGTCGAAGAAAGCAAATTTCGTTCTTTTATTAATGCGCCGGTATTCAGAACAAAGAAGCGGAGCTTCCAGCGGGTCAAAAACACCTCGGATGGAAGAGACCAATGCCGGCTACTGCTCCAGCGATCTCGAGTTCTACGGCGTCGCGCAGTCGACTTCCTGCCGTTCCTGAGCCGGTTCCGAGAAGTCAAAAGGTGGCGCAACCACCTCCTGCGGCCAGGGGTGCCTCCAGCGCTGTTGCAACCCATCCGGGTGGTGCCCTCAACGCCAACATCACCAGTATCATCTCCACGGGCACTTGGTCAGGGAGATTGTACGACACAGCCAACGACGCCGCCGGCGACGCCAGCCTCAGCACTTCGAACTCAACCTCAACGCTGGCGACCTGGATGCCACTGACTGGACCTATGCATGCTTCATCAGCACCGAACCGTGAGCACGAACGCCGAACGCTAGTAGACGGAGTGTTTCCGGGTAGTGTGTACTGATAGTCTTTTTGTTTTGTGTGCTAGTGTTTGTGTCACGTGGGTGTGTTAAGTGTGCCCCTGTGTGGGTACCCCTGTCGCCTAGTACATTCTCTCGGCCTGAATGTTCTCCGGGGATCCGTGACAAAGTTAAGTGGCGAGCCTCCCAGGATTCATATCCTTGTTTCTTTTTGTTTTATCTCGGATCTGTCCGATCGCTCCAAGGCAGAAAGTATGGATTTGGCAAAAACGTTAAAACTGGCTCTCAAGCTAAGCTTAAGCATTGAAGGGGCGATGCGTCTCTATGACGAGGAGGCAAAGAGGCAGAGAGAGTAGCAGAGACTCTCGCGAGGCAGAAGAGCGGGAGGCTAAAGGAGCTCGGGAGGCAGAAGATCGGGAGAAAAAAAGGATAGAACGGGAGAACAAGTTTTTTTTGTGCAAACACGCGCATGTCGCGGGAGGATATCAGGAGATCACGGACAATGATCAGTGCTCTTTAACGGGTGCGGAATCTCCCAGACCGACCAGAGTTTGTCCAAGAAAGCTGATGGCTCCTTTTGATCACAAAAGAAATGATTTAGACGCATATCTGCAATGATTCGAGCGTATAGCTTTGAGACAGGGCTGGGAGGGCAGTGAATGGGGCACGACATTGAGCATGAGTTTAGTCGGGGAGGCGCTGAATATGTTTGGGAGTTTGGGAGGGTACCTTCTGCTGATTCTATGGACTACGAGAGAGTCAAAAACGCACTCCTCCAAAACCTCAGGCTTACGTATGGCAGAGGGTTTTGCGAGACATTTCGCATGGCAAAACCTGGGGATTCTGAAACCGCTAAGCAGTTTTCCAGCAGGCTGACCAACTATTTCTACTGGTGGCTTGATATGCCAAACCCAGAAAAGAGTATTGAAGGTGAATCGTTGGGCGCGTTGGTTTCTATATTCCATAACTACAGCGCAACGAACGGGACGTAAAAGGAGGACCAGGCAGGGACACAACAAAGTGCTGTGTTGTGTAACTGCTTGTGTCCTTCTACCTTTCGTTCGTTGCGCTGTAGTTATGGAAGTTTTGAAGGAGTGCGTGTCAAGCTGGTGACAGAGCAGTTTTCAGCGCGTTGCAGTCCAAAGCTAGCGCTATTCCTGAAAGAAAGATAGATGTGCTCATTGGAAAAGTTTGACGACACTGCAGACCGACTACGGTCTCAGTGCGAAATTGCAACTAGGCAAAGAGAAGACCCGAGCTTGAAAGCCTGCTTCCAAAGAGTTGGGGATAAGGTGGAAAGAAGAGCCGAAAGTAATTCGAATATCAATTGGTAAACGGTCTTCTGCACAGGGATTAAATATTTAGCTCGGGAAGGCTGATCCAACAGCTGGTGTTAACGAAAAATATGCCAGGCACAGTGTTACGCTTAGGACATGACGCCATTATGGTCGGGCATCAGGGTGTTCACAAAACGGTGTCTAGAATCACCGAGGTGTTAGTTCTTCTCGCCTGGTGTCCAGAGCGACGTCAAACGCTTTGTTCGCTCGTGTGACGAGTGCCAGAGCACGGTTCCGAAGAGAAGAGTTGGTCCTGTACCTCTGGGCAAGAAAGAGTTCCCGTACGGTACGCCCCCAAGGTAGCATCCTCGGTAGTGGCAGGGCAGACCGATGTTGTTGCCGAGATGCCCACGTGCAGTGGGAATAAAAGTGTAGGATGGAATAAGATACTAATAAACCACAATTTGAATTAAAAGACCACAGATAAGGGCTGTACACCAAAGGAAGGGGGATGTGTATTCGGATGCGCCGGGCAAAACGGATGCCATAAGTTGTAGATTAGATCTCTCTACAAATAGACCAATCAGAATGAAACAATACGCACTACCTTTAGTAGTTCAAGAATAAATTGAAAATGAGGTCGGAGATATGTTGGAGCTTGCTGTGGTTGAGAGGTAGTGGTCGGCATACAATGCGCCTCTCGTCGGCTAAATAACATCATAGTACCCCTTGCGGAACCTATACCAAGAGCGGACGTGGTGTTCGCTAAGGTGGCGGACAAAATTGTTTAATTAAATTTTATTTAGATAAAGGGTGCGGGCAAATACCAATAAAAGATTCCCCGAAAGAAAAGTCCGCTTTTTCTTGCTCGGCGGGTATATTTAAGTTTAAATTCATGCCTTTTGGCTTGAAGAGCGCATCCCCAATGTTCATCAAGCTGATGCGGAAGGTTTTGGATGGGCTCCAAAATTTAAACACTACATTGATGATATCCTTGTGGCAACAAATACGTGGGAAGAGCATGCAATTACGCTGGAAAAACTATTTGATAGAATTCAGCAAGCCAGGTTGACCATAAAACCGACAAAATGTGAGGTGGGCTTTGAAGCCATTTCTTTTCCCGGACACAAGCAAGCAGGGGATGGGCCGCATCGCGACGAAAGACATCGTCAAAATACAGCAAGCCCAGACACCGACGACCAAGAAAGAAGTAAAGTCGTTCCTGGGTTTAATGCGATACTACAGGGACTTTACTTCCGATTATGGTCACATAGTTGATCCGCTTGTCGAGCTCACTAAGAAGGGTGCAAGCAATAAGCTGAATAGGACAGCTGAACATTGGAACGCATTCGTTATGTTAAAATGGCATATAGAAAAACCGCCCGTTCTGTTTCCTCCGAATTTAGATAAAGATTTTTTTTGGCACTGATGCATCAGACAGAGCATTAGGAGACGTATTTTTTCAAGAAGGGAATCGCACGCTACATCCTGTATTTTTTTTCCACTAAGAGGTTATCGGCTAGTGAACGCAACTATCCAAAGTTGAAAAGGAATGCTTGGCGGTAGTATGGGCAGTCAAGAAATTTCACCTTTATCTTTATGGGAGACATTTCACAATTCAAAGGGATCATCAGCAGCTTGAATACTTAACCAAGGCCAAAATGAACGACAGTAAAGTCATGAGATAGAGTTTGGACTTGCAAGAACAGTCATTTCAGGCGGAATGTATTAAATTCAGAGAAAACGTTGGAGCGGACTTCAAGAGTAGAGCCAAGTAAACAGCTTTAGCTATCTCTGGCATGTATTTTTTTGTTGTTGTTGTTGTTGTGTGCTTATACAACGGAGTGTGTTATCTAAATTAACATATCTATCAAGGACGCCGTACGGGCAACGGCAGTGGTGTGTTAATGTTCCGTAAATGCAGTTTGGTGTGTGCTAGACATCTGCGGTGTGTTTTGTGTTGGGTCCAGAATCGCCACAGAAGATAGTCGGTAGGCTGCAAGGCTTAAAGATCGGGATGTGTGAGCAGTTTTTTATCGAAAAACTCTTGGGAGAGGGGTCCTTGTCACATGTGATAGGAAGCTTGAAACAGAAGCATAGAAGTAGCGCTCGTGTTGCTCGCTTCTTATTGTGTCCTGTCCTACTCTGCGCTATATTATCTTGCTATGGTAATGCTCCAACAAGCCCAAAAAGCCACGCTTATGAACTATAGACGTTTGCAGAAGACTACGAGGATGACGACGTGACGTGCATTAACCCAAGAATAAAGAAGATGAAGAGGAAGTATTCGGTGAGGTGGGAAGAGTTGTTTGTTGGAGAAGAGAAGCCAAAGACGACCAACATGACGTGTACTAACGCCAAAGTAATAAAAGTGCGTGGCACGGGGGGGACAGAGATGTGGAGGTTCCGGCGAGTAAGGGAAACCTCGGATAGAAGAGAGCAACGCAGACTACTGCTCCGGTGATCTCGAGTTCTACGGCATCGCACCGTGGAATTCCTGCCGTTCCTGAGACGGTTCCAGGGAGTCAAAGGGTGACGAAACTACCTCCCACGGCCAGGGGTGCCGCCAGCGCTGCTGCCACCCATCTGGGTGGCGCTCACACCGCCAATATCACCAGCAACCCCTCCACGGGCACTTGGACCGGGAGCTCGTACGACGCCGCTAACGGCGCCGCCAGCGACGTCAGCCTGAGCACCTCGAACTCCACCTCGACGCGGGCTACCTGGATGCCACTGACTGGACCCATGCAACGCTTCCTCGGCGCCGAGCCGTGAGCAAGAACGCCGACGGCTAGTAGACTGGGTGTTCCCGGGTCGTGTGTATTGATAGTCCGTGTTTTGTGTTAGCTTTGTTAGTTTTGTGTGGTAGTGTTTGTGTCACGTAAAGTGTATCAATTGTGCGTCGGTGTGGGTACACCTGTCGCCTGGTCCATTCTCTCGACCCGAGTGTTCTCCGGGGATCCGAGACAAAGTTAAGTGGTGAGCCTGCCAGGATTCATATCCTTGTTTCTTTTTTTTTTCTCTGATCTTTCCGATCTCTCGAGGACAGAAAGTATGGATTTGGCAAAAGCGTTCGAACTGGCTCTCAATCTAGGGTTAAGCAAGGGAGAGTGACACAGACAATTGAACTAGTTGGTACGTCTTTGAAAACTTTCGAAAGCGCTGCGACAAGGGACACAAAGAGAAAGACACGAAGGACAAGCGCTACTATCAACTGAAGTTTATTGGAAAAAACACAAGGTTATATAGCTTACACAAGGCAGCCAGCTGTTGTAATCCATTATTGTGAAATTCGGTGTCCTAATTCAACATAGTGATTCGTTTTGTCATTTTGGGTGTAGGCGCATGCGCTGCTGGCTTCCTTGTGTAAGCTATTTAACCTTGTTTTTTCAATAAAGTTCAGTTGATAGTAGCGCTTGTCCTTCATGTCTTTCTCTTTGTGTCCCCTGTCGCAGCGCTTTTGCAAGGAAGAGGCGATGCGTCTTTATAACGTGGAGGCAAAGAGGCAGAAAGAGGAGGCAAATAGGCAGATATTGGAAAAGGCTCAAGCGCGCGCAGACGCTCATGGGGCAGAAGAGCGGGAGCTTAGCAACGTGTGAAAAGTAGGGGAGTAATTACTCATTGACATCCTCCCGAACGCAGCCGTGCGGCTACAAAGGAAAGCATAACAGCTTTCTCAGAAACTCCGCCCGCAGTTAAAGGAAAAATCGTCGTGGTCCGGGGTTCGAACCCGGGACCAGCGCTTCGCCGAAGCAGTCTCTCTACCAGCTGAGCTAAGCGGGACGGCAAGCTTATGGTAGGGCGAGAGCGAATTGATCAATACCTCGAAGTGGAAACAGTGTTGGTCAAATGTTTACTCCGTTATTACAAAGTAACTCCACTTTGGGGGATTCCCCTAAACGTTTGACCAACAGGTAAAAAGATATTCAGTCGGGATGCCGCTAAGAGAAGTGGCAGCCATAGAGATGAAAAGGAAAACCTGAGAAAGAAACGGAGACCATAAACACCGAATCTTGCCTTTGATGACGATGAGAACGCGATGGACTGCGCTGACAAACGGTGGACATGAAGTATTCTACTGTTATTAACGCAAATCGGTAAGCACTGCAAGCGGTAGTCGCTTTGGGATGCAGAACCGTCTAAGACATATTGTACGGTGTGCGGATCTCTGCAGCTAGCGTTTCTGGCAGGGAAAGTAGAGAACAATATTTTAACGCGTATCTTCCATTCTATTTTATTTTCGTTACCTTGCACGCCACATCACGCTTGAGTGAAGTTGGTTGGGAGGCAGCTGGCGCTACTAGCAGACATCTGGCTTTCCCACTGCGCCTTTCAGTTCGATATTGGCGTCGCTTTTTTTTTCCGCTTCTGCATGAGTGCGCAGAGGACTTGTGGAGAGGATGGGTTGTTTCTGGGTCTGGAGGGTAGCGATTGGTGAAATAGTGGTGTTCGGCGCTTCAGTTAGACCATGGCGAAAGGGGGAAGGGGGGCTGAGTCGATAGGTTGGAACGGTTTGCCGGCATCCCCTAGGAATGGGAGTCGGCTGGGGGGGGGGGGGGATATTTTATTTAAGGATGGAGGCTTTATTCGCCCAAGCTTCAGACAGAGGCGTTAATCAGATGTGCTTCACTCGCCGGTGCTTCACACAACAAACACAGACACTCTGGTCTAGAGCCTCTGTTACTATCGCTGTAAAATGGTATTGCTAGGTAATGCTGTCATAGATCTGTCCCCCATACAGTGCCTGGCAATGTGGGAAAGGTAACTGTTTACCCGTGCGCTTTCACGTTTCATTAACCGCGTGCTCACGGCGCCCCTGATTCATAACATTCATAACAGAGCCTTTTATACTACCTCGTCGGAAGCCCTTTCCATCTACGTGGTGCGATTTATAGCCCTGTGACACATAACAAAAATGAAGTAGTTGCAGGAGAAAATGACAGACGGTCGTTTTCATTAATTCGGCCGAGCATGCGTTAGCGTTAATGTCAGCCCTGGACGGAGCAGCCGCTGACGGTTCAGAGCATGCAAGCAGGTGGTGTCATCCCGTCAGTCCGTCCCCGTGTGACATGCCGCAGCCCTTCTTCACTTTCCCAGTCCAATCCAGCAATAACAATTTGACACAGCTTGCCACCTCTCCTCATTCCTCACCTCTCGACTAGTTGTGATTGGCGATTCTATTCTGTCGTATTTATTATGTAGGCATATGTTATCTCCGTAAACTTGTGCTGCTCTTCTTTTGTTACAGCTTTTTCTCCTCGCTTTCCTCCAATGATAAATGTTCTTTTATCTCCCTCCTAACTTAGTGGGTTATCGCACGGAAATAACTTATAACAGACAAGGAAAGGAGGAGGGCGCTGCGATCGCCGAGGTGTGCGGACCGTTCACATCGGCTCTGTCTTCTACAAATTATTTCGCAGCGATTTCAACTGCATTTCATCGCCAACCTTTCACCAATGGATCCGTGAAGTCGAAAGGCATCGACGGATACCCGGTTTTGAGGTGGGCCACCATTCTTCGCAGAGATATTACACTTTCTGCGCTCCGACCCCGCCATATCCTCGCTAGCTCTAGGCGTGTACGCCAGACGCTAGGCCTAGCCGGCGCAACCGCTGCGCGCCGCTGACAGACGCGACGCCACGTATACGGACTCTCTCCAACGAAGCGGCCGACGAGCGTGATTCAAGAATGAGCGTGCAAGTGATGGGGGAACACATTTCCGCCGACGAAATTACAGAAGAAGCCGGATGGAAGACCGCCGGAGCGCGGCGTTCGAGACCCCGAGACCACGGTGCGAATTCGACGCACGACATTGATGCAAGAGCGAACGCGCCTGGCACCGGCCAGCAAGGTACGAAACTCAAGCATGTCAAAGGAAAGGTTATCAAAGCGGGACGCATGCCCAGACTACCGAAGGAGAAAATTAAAATCGTGGTTCGACCAAAAGGCGGCCTCGACATCGTTGAGGTCGGCGCCCCGACGGTCACCGACGCAATCTTCGCGGCCGCCGACATAACGGGAGACGAAAGTGCGGAAGACACGGTCTGTCCGAACTGGCACCAGAACATCGTCGTCGTCAGCACACCGAAACGAGCAAACGCGGACCGCTATGCCAAACTGCGGCAAATTCACATCCAGGGGAAACCGCACGAAACGCGTACGAAACGGCACCCGATAGTACAACCAAGGGAGTGATTCGTGACATCCCCATTGAGGACGGACCCCGAGCACTGGACGAGAACATCGTAAACCCGAGAAACCCACTGGCACTGGCGGCCAAACGCATAGGCCTACGACCACGGTTGTAATTGCCTTCGACAGACTCAAAGTGCCCAACCTCGTCAGGTACGGCGCAACACTCGTTCGTTGCACGTTGTATCGCAAGCAAATTGACATCTGTTACAAGTGCGGACGCCTCGGCCACCGCATGGACGTTTGCCCAAATCCCGCCAACCGCATTGGCAGGGGTTGCGGAGGCCGCAACCCAGACCAGGGACGCCAATGCTCGCACAAGTGTAACCTATGCGGCGGCGCTCACATGACGGCCGACAAGGCCTGCAAAGCAAGGTACAAGACTCCGTATGTGATTCGCAGGCGATGATGGGAGCGCCAAAACGCACATGCCCAACTGACACAGCAAGACTTCCCGCCCATCCAGCCGCACAGACCCAGATCCACATCGCGATCGCGTAGCCGGTCCCGGTCCCGCAGTCGTCAAAGGCACAACCGCGCTCCCACAAGATCGAGATCCATGACGCCAACTCCCGGAGACAAGGTGAGCTGGGCGGACACTGTCCCGGGCATCGCGCGGCAAGGGGTCGTACAGCACCTACAGTCCCAGAGCAGAATCAAAAAGCCGATAATGACATTTTAGAGGCGCTAAGGAAAGAGAACGCAGAAATGCGAAAAGAGAACACGGTTATGCGCGAACAAGTCCAAAAGCTAATGCAAGAGATGCGAGAACTCAGACGCGAGCGCGCCGGGATGGAACAAAACAAACAGGACGCACAACAGCAGGTACCGGCGAGCGTTCCTGACGCGGACGCGCCCGCCCCGAAGAAACGGGCGAGACAACACCATGAGGGCGCTTTAGAGAGCCAGGTGTGAGAGTAAATTACAGACATCAAGAAATTCTATGCACCATGCAAAGTACCATGCAAAGTACACGCAACATTCCTCGCCCTCGCAAACAGGACCACTAAACTTGAAGGAAACATGTAGATAATGCTGAATCACTCCGTATTCACGCAACACGGACACGCACCGGCGAGCAGTGATGCGGGTCCGAGCCACCATCAAGGGTAGCCGGGTAACTTGCATCAGCATCAACATGGCCAACAATAACTAAGGGATAGTAATATGGAAGTAGAACTGCCACGGCTTCGCCGGCAAAAAGGACGTTCTACAGCAACACATCAGGCACGGAACACGTAAACCGGACTTAATATTAGAGAGTTTTAGTTTCACGTACGTAGAGGCTTCACGTACGTAGAGCTCTTACGGGTGACCAGTGCGCATGCGCAGAACGCAAAGGGTATGCGCGAGTCTCACGTATGTACGTGAGATTCGGATTTTTACGTTGCGGTCTCTGCGTTGCATGCGTACGTAGCGTTGACAAACATGGCGGCGCCCTGCCCGCCGCTTCACAGCGGTAACAGCTTCGTCGCTAATCCCTCGACGCAATATCGTGTTCTAAGCTGTTGTATTCGCCTTCGATTTGCCCATTCTTACCCTCGCATAAGGTTTCAAGAGACAAATAGCTTTTGTTTTCCAGACAGAATGGCGATTTTTCAGCTGTTAAGCCTGACGAAGTAGCGTCGGTCGTCGTCATAGCAACCGTCTCGCTATGGATGGCTTGGCTTAAAGACTTGTCTTGGATGATTTAGGCTACAACCAGTGTCTGTGTTTCTTAGTAGATGGCGCTAGGCGTAACGCGCGGCGTGTTTCGCGTACGTGTAACTATAAGGGTTTCAAACCACCTGCGGGCAGGCTACGTAGACTTCTCACGTTTGCGTACGTGAATCCTCTCCGTACGTGAAACTAAAACTCTCTATTAGAGAGTTTTAATTTCACGTACGTAGAGGCTTCACGTACGTAGAGCTCTTACGGGTGACCAGTGCGCATGCGCAGAACGCAAAGGGTATGCGCGAGTCTCACGTACGTACGTGAGATTCGGATTTTTACGTTGCGGTCTCTGCGTTGCTCGCGTACAAAGCGTTGACAAACATGGCGGCGCCCTGCCCGCCGCTTCACAGCGATAACAGCTTCGTCGCTAATCCCTCGAGGCGATATGGTGTTCAAAATTGTTGTATTCGCCTTCGATTTGCCCATTCTTACCCTCGCATAAGGTTTCAAGCGACAAATGGCTTTTGTTTTTCAGACAGAAGGGCGATTTTTCAGCTGTTAAGCCTGACGAAGTAGCGTTGGTCGTCGTCATAGCAACCGTCTCGCTATGTCTTGGATGATTTAGACTACAACCAGTGTCTGTGTTTCTTAGTAGATGGCGATAGGCGTAACGCGCGGCGTGTTTCGCGTACGTGTAACTATAAGGGTTTCAAACCACCTGCGTGCAGGCTACGTAGACTTCTCATGTTTGCGTACGTGAACCCTCTACGTACGTGAAACTAAAACTCTCTATTACTCCAAAAAACGCTCACCAACGCGGCTACCTTAACAGGCTACAAAACGCAAGGCAGCAAAATCGAGGGGAGGGGTGTATGCACGCTCGTTAGGAAGCGTCTCATATTCGTTGACAACGAACTAAGCGGCGTCCAGATGGAACACGCTCTCGTCGAACTGATACCCACCAAGCAGAGGAAACGAAGTATATTCATACTGAACGTATTGTTGCATTTGGGTTGCAAGCCCCAAGGGTAGCGTTGGCCTGGCGGCCTGGGGCAAAGCTGGAAACATCCGAAGGTCCCGGCAAAGGATGAGTCGACTGGCAACAGAACAACTTGTTTATTCTGGCATCGCAAAAGAGCAGCCGGTCAGGGCGACCACGTTACTCGAAGGAAGGAATCGAAGGCTCTCGTTGGCGTCCGGGGCAGCTCGCTTTATACCCACGGAGTCGAGGGCAAGAGGGAACGGCTTGGGAAGAGGCGTCCGATACGGCGACGCTTGAACATGTCCAGACGTGACGGGCGCGTCAGCCAGGCCGGCGCCGGTCAGACCTCCTCGCCTCCCAGTTGGGGAGCTCCTCTCCCCGGCTGCCGCGCTTTGACAAGCGTGGGCAGCAGCATGCACACACACACACACGCACGCACGACGACACGTGGCACTGAAACCTGTCTGGACGCGCTTGGCGGGAGGCGTTGCGGCCGCGATGAACGAAGCCGCGGCGTCCGTTGCATCCGCGCCGGCTATACCGCGCGTCGAAGGCGAGACGTAACAGACCGCCCCGCCGGGAGAAGGAGATCCCGATGGTCAGGGGACTGCATCCGCTGTCCAGAGGGATGTCGCTCGATGATGCTCGTAAACGAAACCGGTCGTCCCTCGACGTTGCTTGAGCGCAGCGCACAGAGGAGGCCTCGTTCTCGGGTTCAGGATCACACAGGACACTGCAAAGTCACTTCGGGAGAGTTGCCATTTTTGTGCTCGTTCCCAGCAAGCGTTAGAACTACGCCGAAACGCAACCGCTCAGTCAGCAAGCACGAGACAACCCTCACTAAGCTCTGCCAGGCTCTTTCCCCTTTTATACTACTGCCTAGTTCCTTACAGTAGTCAAGCAGCACTCAGAACGCGTCCACAAATTGGAAAATTGCACTAGAAAGCACATAATCACTTTGAAACACTAAACAAAAGCAATATGTTAAAAATCCTGCCTCAGGAAGAAAACATCAGTAACCAACAACTTTGAGGCGGATTCCTACGTTAGGGGCTTCGACTTAAGCCATCGGCGTTACCGTTGAGACTCCCCTTTTTGTAACGCACCTCAAAGGAACATTGTTGCAAAGCGAGGCTCCAGCGCAGGAGGCGGCCATTTTTGGGAGATATGGTCTGCAGCCATTGGAGAGGGCAGTGATCCGTCTCAATGATAAACCTCGAGCCGGCTAGGTAGCATGACAATTTCTGAACGGCCCACACGAGACACGCACACTCTTTCTCGGTGGCGCTGTACGCCTGCTCACGACAGGTCAGCTTACGACTAGCATACAGGACGGGGTGTTCCACTTCTCCATTGTCCCTTTGGCACAGTACAACGCCCATGCCTCGCTCACTAGCATCGCACTGAACAACGAACCCTTTTGTGTAGTCTGGCGATCGTAGCACAGGCTGGCTTGTTAGGGCGCTCTTTAGGGCGCTAAAAGCTCTTTCCTTTGTCTCGCTCCAGACGACTGTTTGGGGCTCTGTTTTTCTTAGAGCATCCGTCAGGGGAGCCGCGATATCGGAGTACCTGGGGATGTACCTCTGATAGTAGCCGGCGACACCTAAGAACGACCGAATATCGGTCTTCGTGCGCGGTTGCGGGAAGTCTCGCACAGCGGCCACCTTTATTTCAGAGGGGCGGCGACGACCCTGTCCAATCACGTGACCGAGGTATACAACCTCGGCCTGTGCTAATTGGCACTTGGGAGCTTTGACTGTCAAGCCCGCTTCGCGCAGGCGGGTTAGCACTGCCCGCAAGTGTGCCATATGCTCAGACCAGGATGCGGAGAATATCGCTACGTCGTCTAAATACGGTAATGCGAATTCTTCCTGTCCTCGCAACACTTTGTCCATGAGGCTTGAAAAGCAGTATGGCGCGTTCTTCAAACCAAAACTCAAAACTTTAGGACGGAATGTTCCCATTGGTGAAATGAACGCCGCATACCTACTAGCCTCTTCTGTAAGTGGAACCTGCCAATAACCCCTGACAAGATCTAGGGTGGAAATAAACTGAGCGCTACTAACTTTCTCAAGGCGCTCCTCGATGTTAGGGATCGGATAAATTTGATCCTTAGTGATGGAATTAAGCCTGCGGTAGTCGACGCAAGGACGAGGTTCCTTGCCCGGTACCTCAACTAAAATCAAGGGGGAGGTATAATCACTCTCACCCGCCTCAATAACACCGAGCTGTAGCATTTTCTTTACCTCAGCCTCCATAATATCGCGCTGGCGGGGTGACACCCGGTACGCCTTGGATCGTACTGGCTCTGGGGAGGTAAGTTCTATATCATGAGTAAGGACAGAAGTCCTACCAGGCCTCTCAGAGAACTGACCTTGAAACTCTTGTAAGAGTTGGTGTAGTTCGGTTTTCTGCTCAGGCGACAGCGGTGCTTTACTGAGTAAGTCACTAATGACCTGATCAGTGTCTTCCCTGTTCGTCACTGAGCCTAGTCCCGGAAGCTCGACCGGAAGCTCTTCTAACCTTCCCTTGTCGGGCATTTCCTCTCCAGTACCTGGTGCCTTCAACGCTACAGGCTCAATTTTATCCAGTTCTGACGTGCTCGGAATATCAGCTTGCTGCGCCTCCGACCCTTTCTCATTGTTCGACAACGTCGGCCCCGCAACTACCGCCTTTGCAGCGAGCTCCCGAACTCTCGGTCTGGTTAAGGCCTGAACGCTAGCCTCACCAAACAAAAGCCCCTTCTCGCGCAGGAGGTGATCGGACCTGTTCGAAAATAGGTACGGGTACTGGGGGGGGCAGCCTAGATGACACTACGGCCTCCGTCTCAATTGCTCCGAAAGGTCCTTCAATAACCACTTTTGCTACGGGCAGACACACGCTGTGAGCTTCCACTGCTTGCTTGATCCATGCGCACTCGCCCGTGAACATATCGGGTTCTACGTAAGAGGTGTGAACTACATCCATTGTAGCTGCGGAATCACGAAGCACTCGGCACTCTTTCCCGTTCACGAGGAAGTCTCGCATGTAAGGCTCGAGAAGCTTCATGTTCTCGTCAGTGCTACATAATGACAAACACACGACTTCTCTTTTTGTTTCTGAACACTGCGCCGAAAAGTGACCCGGCTTCTGGCACGTATAACACACGCGCGCTTGCCTCGCCTCGAACCGCTTTCTGCGTTCGGCTTCGGCTGCCGCCGTATCCTTACGTTCGGTCGGACTGCTTTCACTCGCATCCGCACTACGCGTGTCCCCCCTTGCTCTCATGGGTGTGAACTTCGGCCTCTCAGACTTGGAGCCAAATTCACCCTTTTGACCGTCCTTAGCTCCGCGAGCCCGACGCGTCACAAACTCCTCGGCTAGCTCGGCGGCTTTAGCCACTGTACTAACGTCTGGCCTATCCAAGACCCAGTACCGCACGTTCTCAGGTAACCGACTATAAAACTGTTCCAGCCCGAAACACTGCAGAATTTTCTCGTGGTCACCAAACGCTTTCTCTTCTTTGAGCCACTCCTGCATGTTTGACATAAGCCTGTAGGCAAACTCTGTATATGACTCATTTCTGCCTTTTTCATTTTCCCGAAACTTCCGACGGAACGCCTCCGCTGACAGCCTGTACTTTTTTAGCAGACTTGATTTCACTTGGTCGAAATCCTCTGCCTCCTCTCTCTTCAAGCGAGCGACTACGTCGGCCGCCTCGGCGGGTAACAAAGTGAGCAAGCGCTGTGGCCACGTTTCCCGAGAGAACCCCTGCTTCTCGCACGTTCGCTCAAAGTTAACCAGGAACAAACCAATGTCCTCTCCAAGCTTAAACGGCCGCATCAGGTCAGTCATTTTGAACGATACCCGTTCTCCTGCACCGTGTGCCTGACTTCCATTACGAGCGCGTTCCATCTCTACCTCGAGACGCTTCATTTCCAAAGCGTGTTGACGGTCGCGCTCTTCTTTCTCTTTATTTTTTTGCTCTTTACGTTCGCGCTCCTCTTTCTCTTTTTGTTCTTTACGTTCGCGCTCGTTTTTCTCTTTTTCTTTTTGTTCCCTCTCCTCAATGGTCTCAAGGCATTCCGACAGCTCGTCATCCTCAGCCTCCAACTCAAGAATAGCCCTTAGCAGTTCTGGTTTTCTGAGTTTGTCTGAGACATCCAGACCCAACTCTCTTGCAAGCTCCAGCAATTTCGGTTTGCGCAACGACTTCAAATCCATGGCTGCTCCGAATGCTGCTTTCTCTACTGCCTACTATTGTCTTGCCGCAAACTAACCCGGCAGCAACGACAACACAATTACCAGCTCTGTTTCTGACACTAACAAAAGCCTGGCAAAACTCAGAAGAAGAAAGTCCCGCACTCACCAAACCTCGCAGCCAAGAATTCAGCGCAGTCGTTCCGCTGCAGGCAACCAGTCATCACACAGGGCTCGTTGCACTGCTCCCGGATGGTCGTTGTGCTGCTCAGCATACAGTTGAACGCATATCTTCGCTGCTGGCCTCCGTTGTCGGGATCTCACCGCTGGCAACCAGTTGTTGCATTTGGGTTGCAAGCCCCAAGGGTAGCGTTGGCCTGGCGGCCTGGGGCAAAGCTGGAAACATCCGAAGGTCCCGGCAAAGGATGAGTCGACTGGCAACAGAACAACTTGTTTATTCTGGCATCGCAAAAGAGCAGCCGGTCAGGGCGACCACGTTACTCGAAGGAAGGAATCGAAGGCTCTCGTTGGCGTCCGGGGCAGCTCGCTTTATACCCACGGAGTCGAGGGCAAGAGGGAACGGCTTGGGAAGAGGCGTCCGATACGGCGACGCTTGAACATGTCCAGACGTGACGGGCGCGTCAGCCAGGCCGGCGCCGGTCAGACCTCCTCGCCTCCCAGTTGGGGAGCTCCTCTCCCCGGCTGCCGCGCTTTGACAAGCGTGGGCAGCAGCATGCACACACACACACACGCACGCACGACGACACGTGGCACTGAAACCTGTCTGGACGCGCTTGGCGGGAGGCGTTGCGGCCGCGATGAACGAAGCCGCGGCGTCCGTTGCATCCGCGCCGGCTATACCGCGCGTCGAAGGCGAGACGTAACAGTATACAGCAGCCCGTCGAAACGCCGCCAACGCTTCCGAGCGCTGTTTCAGAAGGCGCTCAACATTTCCGGGTCCCGGACGCTGGTTGCAGGGGGTGGTTAAGATGAGAGACCTTTATTGGCTAGAAAAGAGTATTTACAGGGAGGTATGATTGAACCGACCCTTAAAAGGCCGGTCATCACAAACACTAGGTGGGGTCTCTAGTACGGGACCCCACTTGCGTCAGCCGCTGCCCGGGCACGCTCAAACAAGGCCGTTTGAGCTTGTAGGTCAGAGCAGCCGATGCGCCACACGTCTAGCAGACGCAGCGCCACCAATTTTTTTTTCTTCCAGGGGGAGATTTCAACGCGGCAGATATGGCATGGGGTTACGGCTACAGCACGACCAAGGGAAGACAACTCGGGCAAGATGCGCAGGAACTCGGCTTCACGTTACTTACGGATCCGGAGCATCCGACGAGAATCGGTAACTCCACTACCAGAGACATGTCCCCGGACCGGACGTTCGTCCGAAATGCCAGGACGACGGCTACCACGTGGAAAAACACGTCGACCAGCCTGGGGAGTGACCACATGATCGTCGAAATACACGTACAGACTCCGGACAAGGCACAGGGCAGTAAGCGAAATTACAAATGGACCGATTGGGAAGATTTCAGAAATAAACGAGACCAACAAGAGCCTTCAGGAGATACGATCAGGGACATCGAAGCCTGGACCCGCTCGCTGGTTGCAGACGCCAAAGCGTCAACCAAGAACGTCGAAACCGAGGTTGAAACTGTCAAGATGGACAGCCGCCTTGCGCATCTCATCGAGGCGAAGAACTCTGTCCTGGCCAGGTGGGAGGGACAGAGACTCAATCGGAGACTCAGAAAGAAAATAGCGGAGATCAACCGCAACATCGCGGAGCAATGGCGAACGCTCAACCGCCAGCAATGGGATGAGTTATGCAATGCAGTCAACGGCCAACTACACAACAGGAAATCGTGGAACCTGTTCAGGCATCTGGTGGACGAAACGAAGACCAAGTCCCACCAGAGGAACAGCCTCGCACGTCTTTTACACAAGGAGCTCGAGAAGCACGGTGAAGATTCAGTGACCGTCCGGTTACGAGTGAAGTAATTGCCGCACACTTCGACCGCACAACACGGCCCATGTGAGGGGGATCCGAACGCAGAATTGGATAAGGACTTTAGCGTAGAAGAGATAAGGACTGCGCTGCACAACCTCCACAGCAGATCGGCGCCGGGCCCCGACGGGGTGTCGAATCGCGCCCTAAAGAACCTCGACGACCGATCCGTGGAACAGTTAACGGCATTCATCAAAGAGTGCTGGCAGCGCGGCAGCCTCCCGCCACAGCGGAAAACTGAGAGAATGGTACTAATTCCAAAACCCCGAAAACCGCCGGGTCTCGACAACCTTCGCCCCATATCTCTAACGTCATGCGTCGGCAATACCATGGGGCACGTACTGCTTAACCGCTGTCAAGCCCACTTAGAGCATAAAGGGGCATACCCACAATCGATAATAGGATTCTGCCCCAATTATCCACGCAAGACGCAATTATACAACTGAAGCACCAGGTGCTTGACGGCAAGACGAGAGGCACCAGAGCGATTCTCGGCCTCGACCTTCAAAGCGCAATCGATAGAATTGCGCACTCGGCGATCTTAAACCAGATATCGCGGCAAAACCTAGGTGTACGCTCGTAAAACTAAAAGATTTTTTGACAGACAGGCGAGCTTTTTTAGTGGCAGGGGATATCCAAATAGAAGAGCAAACGCTGGGAAGCACCGGCACCAGGAAGGGCTCCGTCATCTCGCCGATGCTCTTCAACCTCGTCATGATCAGGCTAGCAGAAAAGCTACCAGAACTCGAAGACGTCCGGCACACCATATACGCCGACGACATAACACTCTGGGTGCACGAAGGCAGCGACGATCACATCGAAACGGCACTGCAACTAGCAATCGAGACAATAGAGGAATACCTTGTGGATACGGGATTACGATGTTCGCCTACAAAGTCGGAACTCCTACTCTACCGCCCTACGCAGAGGGGCAGACCAACCGGGTGTGGTCGGAATGCGGCAACGACCAGACGAGAATACGAAGAGATCAGACTACGCACGAGCAACGGAGCAACCATCCCGACAGTGCACAGAATTAGGGTCCTTGGCATGATAATCGAAGCCAATGGCGTCAACGGCGAAACGATCACTAAATTACAGCACAAGACGGCTAACGCCATGCGAATCCTCAAGAGGTTCACCAACAGAAGAAACGGAATGAGGGAGGCGAGTCTCACACGACTCATACTCTCGTCATGAGTCATATTGCGTACGTTGCGGCATTCCACAACTGGTACAAGGGAGAAGAAGCCAAGATCAACGTCCTCATCCGCAGGGTGTACAAGATATTACTGGGTCTACCCGAGTCTACCAGCACGCAACGCTTGCTCCAGTTCGGGCTTCACAACACGCTTACCGAAATCGCCGAGGCGCAGCGCACGCCACAACTAGAAAGGTTAGCGGGCACGAAAGCAGGACGCCAGATCATGGAAAGTGTCGCCATCCGTTACCATGCACAACAAGGCCAGAAAGTCGCTGTTCCGGACGCGATGAGACAAACTCTAAGAGTCGACCCGATTCCACTGAACGTCCACCCAGAACACACCCGGGGAAGAAGAGTGGCCAGGGCCTGGAGCTGTCCTAAACAGCCACGGAGACGAAACGGGGACAAGGTTCGTTGACGCCGCGGAATACGCAGAACGCTCGCGATTCGCGGTTGCGGTCGTCGATTCGAGAGGCGAAACGCGCATAACGGCAAGTTTAGCGTGCGAGCGCGCAGAAGAAGCGGAGGTGGCCCTCGCCCTTACGGATCCGACGTGCCCCACAGTTCTCTGCGAGTCGCGACAAACGGTCAAACACTTCGCCAAAGGATGGATCTCACAGACAGCGGCCCGAATCCTGAGCAATCTAAAAGTCCAGTGTGAGGAAGGTTTTCAAACCAGAATCCAGTGGTTCCCGGCGCACATGGGAGAAGTATCGAATACATATCGCAACCGAAACGAGATGGCACACGCCAAGACGCGTGAGCTCGCGAACCGCGCCGGCGACCGTCGTCCATGGGACAGCACCAGACTTTGACCAGCTACAACGAAATACCAAAGCCCTTTGCCTGGCCCGCTGAACCTTCCCTCCGCCCAACGACAAGCTGGACAGGGCGCACGCGGTGGCCCTCAGACAACTGCAGACGCTCACGTACCCCAACCCGGCACAATACCACAGACTCTACCCCGGAACATATTCGACAAATATATGCAAGGTCTGCCACACTGCTACAGCAAATTTGCCTCACATGCTCTGGGACTGTAGCAAAAACCCTGACGGTGCTAACTCCGGAATCCTCCCGCCGCGGTGGGCCGCTGCATTGCGCAGCCCCAGCCTCGGTGACCAACTCTGGGCCGTCCAGCAGGCCCGCGAGGAGACGGCGAGGCAACACCTCGACGTCTCCACGTGCGAGACCTAAGGCCCCGTCGGCGAAAGCTCTGCAGGACTCTTAAATAAAGTTGTTACCAACCAACCAACAAGGGAATGGAGAAAGGTGCTCATTATGATATAAGACAGAAAATAGCTTGGGCTTGTTGGTTCGCCATGATCATGTTAAAAGCGCAGAACGCAGACGGCACACGAGATGAGAGGTACTCATGAGTGCTGACATTCAACAGCGTTTAATTGGAAAGGACACAGCTTTTATATTCGCACGGACAGCACATGTGTCACAAAGAGGTCATTTCACATCGTGATGCGCACGTCGTCCTGCACAGCTGAAGTTCCTCTTTTATTAACAACATAGCCTGCTTGTTTACGCATCCGTCCCTTCATTTGGCAATCTCGGTGGCCTCTAATCTCGCGGACGAACTGTTTGCTGTGTTATTCCACGATTTACATCGTTTGAGTTCTGCGGCACATGTTTTGGAAGGGCAATTCCTTATATGAATACCTAAATGCCTGCTTGGTCAACGTTAATTTTATCCTGCTTAAGTCTCTCGTTGCTGCACCTGCTCATCTGCCCACATGTAAACGCAGATGGCTCAGTGAACTCAACAAGTTTTGCTGGGTCTGAGGTGATAACGGCCAGGTCTACCTTGAGGTGCGGACTACCTATCTCACCTCTTCAACTGGTGCGGAACTCGCTGCCCTATATACGGGCTGCAGTTCAGTTCATCAGTCAGGAATCTCCCCATGACTGGACAGTTTTCGCCGACTCTAAAGCAGACCTTCAAGGCCCGAAAGCTGCACTACGCCGCGGGTCATACGAATAACGCGTTCCAGAAATCCGCAAGCTTTACCACGACGCCACATTGAAAGGACATGACATAATTTTCCAGTGGCTGCCAGTACACTGCGTTAATAATGGAAATCACCAGGCAGGCGAAGCTGCCATTTCTGCCCACAATGACGGGATCCCTGTCAACATCCCTGCAACGAGAGCTGACGCAGCGTGTGGGCTTCGTACTTCGAGGCCGAAACACGGGACAGTTCTGCAATCGTCGCCTCAGGGCAATGGACCCTGGACTGCGCCTCCGTCTTCCATGTGACACAGCGCGTCACGAAGCAACATTACCGTGCCGTCTATGGCTCGGCGTTGCCTTCACAAATCAATATGCTCTTGGGACCAGGATGGTCGATAGCCCTTCTTGTGAAAGCTGTGCCTGCAAAGAGACAATCCGTCATCTTCTGTGTGAATGCCCTGTCTTTGCGAACGAAAGTACGTAATTTATGTTGTGCTCTGGACGGCCTTGATCCTCGCCCTTTCACACAGGACAAGATCATCGGTCCGTGGCCACAACAGACGACTGCCATGAAGGCTTGCAAGGCACTGTTTTATTTTTGATGGACAGATTGCGACCATGTTTCCCGTTCCTTCTCTTCTCTTTTTAATCCCCTCCATCTCTTCCCCAGTTGAGGGTAACCAACCGGAAGCCTTTCTGGTTAACATCCTTGCCTTTTCCGCCCTCTCTTTATCTATTCCCACATTTTAACAGTATTGAATACACAACGACTTTCGCGCATTCCACGAAGCGATTCGGGTGGTTTATTGTGCACCCATTCTGCTTTTTTGTCTGATCTGCATTCACACGCCGGTAGAGGATTTTAGTTTCTTTGGGGCTGTTATAACGACATGAACGCCTGCTTGCCACCAATCTTTTTCAGGTCATGACACTGGTGGCAAAGGAGGCGTTAATGTCGTTTACGTGACAGAAGACATCAGAAGAAAGCAGAAAAAAAAAGCATTCGCTATGCTTCTTGGTTTCGGTGACCGTTGGCTTTCGTTATGTACCTCATAACGCACACTTTTCCATTCTCTTGTCTGCTGGATATTTCAATGATGTCCTCAATTCTGGAAGTCCGGGTGCCATGGGTAGCATACGAGGGCTCTAGCAAAGTTGGAGAAGGTGCCCCAGAGCTGTAATTACAGTATCGGTACACACGAACCAAAAAGGGTTACAGAATATAAATATTTAGGACTAATTTTCACTCCGGATTTTAGGTGGAACGCGGACATCGATGAAATATCTAGCAAGGCAAATAATGTTCTGTGGGGACTCAGGCGCAGACTGTGGAATGCCACTCCTGAAGTGAATACCAGTGCCTATAAGATGCTAATAAGGCCAATTATTGAATAATCTAAAATAATATGGGACCCACACACTGCGAATAACAGACATAAATTGGACAGGATTCAACGACTGGCTTCAAGATTCATATTTAATAAATACCAGCACGTGCACTCTCCAACTGAACTAAGCAGGCATGCAAACCTCCCCCCCCCCCTCCCTTAGAACTAAGAACGAAGTTTTACCGATTAAAACTTTTATTCTTATTTATTCATACCCACGTTGAAATTTATTTAACCAAATTGTGTGTAATTTTACCACATCCAGACATTGGCACAATTTACACATACAGCCACCAGTTGCACGGAATGATACCTTAAACTACCACGTTTTTCCAAAGGTGATTAAAGAATGGAACGAACTAACAGATCCAGTTGCAATATCTTCATCTGTGAGTGCTTTTACTGCTGGTTTAGAGGCTGTCATCTTCCCTGATATGATTGCGTCTTTGTATGTAGATTCTGTTTCTGAAGCATATATTACGAGCGTGTTTCTGAATTTGTTCACTGCATGCCACTTTTATTTGTACTGCCACTGTTTTGCATTGTCGTTGTGTTTTGCATTGCTGTTGACTTGGGGTGAGGCTTCTTATGTTTTCTTTGTTGTATTCTTTTCCCACTCTTGTAAAAGCCCTTACTTGGGCTGACAGTATGAATAAACAAACAAACAACAAATTACATTGAAAACGCCGTAATGAACCATGTTGGGACTTGGAGGCACTTTCTCTCACCATTGACGAAAGAACTGACCTTATATACAGACAGTTTCCAGTTGTGCGTTCTTCATTAAAGACGTAAACAAAAATCTCAACGTGACAGAAGAACTACAGGTCATTGTACCGATGGAAGAAGCGAACATCATTTCTGTGGACGAAGAAGTTGTTGAACGTACGGGCTTTCAGTGGGAGTGGATAGTGTGTATGGCAACCGACGGTGCTCCATCAATAATCGGAAGGAGGAGCGGTCTTGTAAGACGTTTGCTAGCTGTCAGATGAGATGCGGTTTCATTGGCTCCCACTTCTCACACATACGGGTACTGAACATCTTGAACGTAAACCTGAGGGGAGAAAAAATTCCGCACACGCACTTATTTATTTATTTAGTACATACTGCTACCCTGATATAAGAGGCTGTTGCAGGTCTGTGAAAGTAAAACACATAAAAGACACAAATAAGAAAGGCGGAATAAACACATGAAAAACATTATAAACACTAAGGAGGCACTGAGGAACATAAAAAGCCAATATTAATACCAGCAACTTACAAAACTCGAAATGTGAAACGAAATGAAGAAACAAGGATAGCAGGAGCCCCGAGAGACATATTTTACAATAGAAATACAAAAATATTAAAAATACAATGCAATATAACCAAAAAATAAAAAGCGAAAAGATGTTTCAGTCGAGACTGGACATCTGCGAAGCCAAGGTGTGGAGGGATGATCATTTAACAATATGCTCAGGCAGTGATTTCCATTCTCGAATTGCTAGTTGAAAAAGAGAACTTAAATATATTGTTGTGTGTTTGACATTCCATAAGAGCTTTTTATGTTTTTTTTTCTTATTTAGAGCTGTTGAATGTGATAAATTAATATCGTTTAGAGACAGTGCTTAGGGCTCCAGACAAAAGATGATAAATAATTTTTAGGCGGGCGCTGTTCAAAAAAAAAAAAAACATGCGAAGTTTTCTGTAACAAAGATTTTAAACGAGGTTTCAATGTCCTATGCTTGCTAACCTCAAAGACTTCTCTGCCACCTTGAAAAGCATGCCCCCATTGATAATTGCATCACCTTATCATGCTTTCTGGTACAAATATGCCTTCGTTGCCAAGAGTAATCATTATTTACTTTTAGGGATAAATATTTTATGCGGCACTCAGGTAGCGTACATTTCCCCTAAACTTGAGTGCGTCAAAGGACAGCTGACTCGCTTTTTACTCCCATGTAAGCTTATTGCAACGCGACCTGTCGTAGAAGTACACGTGGAGAATCAAGGCGGTGATATTTATTTTTTTTTAAATCTGATTGCCTCCCGACGCACGCCTTCCAGTTAAGATACCAACTGCTTTATATGAGAGAAACCAGTAGAGTATGGTATATTCAATGACTTATATTATCAGGGATGTGTATCCACGCAATTTGGTTTCAGGTGAGGTAAATCTGATGGAACTTCTTAGCAAGCAAAGAGTGAAAAATGACTTATTTGCTGCACGTGATATGTGTTTGTCTCTGCTTAAATATGAATAATTATTCCGAGATACATGTACTCGGCACCAGACTTTAATATCGTGCATCTATAGTTATATTGGAAAGTCAGTGGCAGCTTTTCTCTTGCTGTTTGCATCAGAACTTATTTATCTTAATTTAATGTCATGTTCGAGTCTTCACATCAAGCTCGTACTTTTTCAAGCGCATTATTTATTTGACGTTGATCTTCTTGGCTGCTAAATTCTTTATAATTTATGCAGTCATCAGCAAACATGCGGAATTTGACATCTGAATTCCTCATTATATCATTTATGTAAATTATAAATATTGTGTGCACAGGTACCGTGTCTTGTGGAATTCCTAATATCCCTTCTATATTTTCTGAAGCGTAGCATTTGAAATGAACAAACTGTCGCCGGTCTGAACGATAAGATGCTATCCAGTTAGTGATTAGGTTAGCACCGAGAATGTTTTCAACTTTTAATCTCAGTTTGGGATAACGCATATGGTTGATGGCTTTTGAGAGGTCAAGAAACAACATGTCAGTCTGTCCACGCTTATCGATCACAGATGCTAATTCAGGGATGGTTTCCACCAAGTGCGTTGTTGTGGATAATCCTTTTCTGAACCCACAGACTGCTAACGTCTGGGAATGCAAAATCATTACCGTCCTTGGGTGCACTGCCTACGCATAATGTTTGTACACGCATTGAAGTCGTTTGAACCCTACGACCATAACGTAGCTGTGACCACAATGGTGGCTTAGTGGTTATGGCGCTCGACTGCTGACGCGAGAGAGGCGAGATAGATCCCGGCGTCGGCGCTCAAATTCAGATGGACGCTAAATTCCTAGATACCCGTGCTCTGTGAAGTCAGTGGATGTTAAATAGCCCCAGATGGTACAAATTTCCGGAGCCCTTCACTACGACGTCTCTCATAGCTTGAATCGCTTTGGGACCTTAAGTCTCCATACACCAAACCAAGCGTAGTTTCCTCCTTTTGATTTGTGCGTGGTGATTGAAACTCAGGAGTGACACCAGAATTTCAGTTCGTTTTAGGGTGATGTGGTAGATGCCTTTCCCTTTGAGGTGGCACACACACGCCCGTATGACATCATCCGGAAAGCTGTACGTACCAGACAAGGCCTGAGCAGAACACCGATTGTAAAAGAAGGGATAGCCATTTGTCACACAGCGTTCACTGTCTTGCGCACTTCGGAAACGCAAGCAGGTGAACTTTCGTGTGCGGTTTGTGCTTTCGGGCTCTTGATATCCACAAAGGGTTTGGGCAAGGAAATCGTGATAAAATTTCAAAAATCTTCTCCACAGTACTACAGCAGGACTGCCAAGCCTCATTTCAGCCACCAGCTATTCAATCCACATCGCCCGTAATCAGTTCATTCGCAATAGGTCCAGCTTGAGGAACGATCTTGATGGTCCGTACCTTGGTCATGTACGGTAAGTTCTCTAACTGCACGTTACGCCGTTAAGTGCATGCGTCGTCTGCTATAGAGCTTTCGGAATGCCTTTATCAACAGTTCTGTTTTTCTAACATGAGTACAACGTTTCAATGTAGTATTCTGACGAACTTAAAATTTGCTTGAAGCCAAGGGTCTGACGGAATCAAGTCTGGTCGGGCTGCTTCATAATGAAAGTAGATGACGCCGACCGGAAGAAAAGAGATTGAAAGGCGGTTTGGTGGCCCCTTTGCAGTCTTGTTAACAAAGGCAAAACCAAGAATTTAAAGGCATTTAGCTCAAGTAAAATTTCATTCTAGTTGGCCTTTAAGTGCTTTATGTGGTTAGTGCTTGTAAGGCGACAAGAGAATATAGTGGGCTTTAACCTTAATTTCAAACAGAAGTTCAGAGTAAGGTAGCATTGCTCTGAACCTAAAAATACGTGATGAGCTCCCGCACTTCAGATTTTGGACACACCAGGTAACCTTATTTCATCTGAGCTGAACTACATATATAGCCGACGAAGCTGCTACGGAATAACTTGGCGCGCACAACATATTCCATCTATAGTTGCCTATGTGAGGCTCAGGGTGCGTCGAATATTCCCCAATTTTTTTTGGTGGGGGGGGGGGGGGTAACCAGGTGGGTAGCAGCAACAGCATTCACAAGCGGTATGTCAAAGCAGCGTCTAGTGTTTTTATAAGGCGTGATTAATATTATTCGGATAAAAGTTTCCAGTAATAAGCGAGCTGCAACAAATATTGATTTCCTTCACTCGTGCGCTACACTGTCACTTAAATAACTTACCTTAAGAAGAGTTTATTGGAGTAACAATAACTTCAAGGAAACTGCTTTGCAATTCATGAGAGCAGCCAAAAGCATTTCACACGTAAAAAACTTATGTTATGACAGACGTAAATAACGAAGCTCTGCGCCGGCCAAACTCAGAAGGCTAGCTTTCAATTGACCGCGTAAACAACTAGGTGCAGCCAAGCCACAAAGGTGTTAAACGGAAAGTCAGAACTGCAGATTCAGTTTATTTAATAAGCAAATGGGACGAAAAAAAAGTCGCCTGCATTCTTCAAGTTTTGCTAGTTTTGTTACAAAATTGACTAAAAATTAGCATATATTATTGCAAATTTCAAACACACCTCGCGTGGTGCGATATGTAGCAGCAAGCTATGAAGTTCTTGGTGAATTTTCGTTCGTTTCTACAATATTTGAGGCATTCCTACGGCTACGCTTGCATTAGCGCCACTGTTAAGCTTTTGTGACTGGACGGTTTTCACCGACTCTAAAGCAGCCCTTCAAGCCCTGCACGCTGCGCTACGCCGCGGGTCGCAGGAGCAACTTGTTGCTGAGATCCGTCTACTGTACCACGGCACCGTATCCAAAGGTCATGACATCATTTTTCAATGGCTGCCAGGACACTGTGGTATTAACGGCAATCACCAGGCCGATGTGGCTGCGCGTTCTGCTCACAACGACGGACTTCCAGTGAGGATCCCAATATCAAGACCGGACGCTGCGTGTGGACTTCATCCTATGGCGCTGGAGCTCACACTTTCAGCGTGGAACACGGGAGAGTTTTGCAACCTCCGCCTCAAGGCACTGGACCCTGGACTGCGCCTTCGTATTCCACATAACTTAGCACGTCGCGAAGTAACATCGTTATGCCGTTTATGGATCGGTGTTGCTTTGACCAACCACTATGCTTTCCGGATGGGGATGGCCGACTGTCCTGCCTGTGAAAGTTGTGGTTGTGCGTGTGTTATGCCTTTTTCTCCTTCTCTCTTCCTCCTTTTAGTCCCCTAATTCATCTATCTATCTATCTATCTATCTATCTATCTATCTATCTATCTATCTATCTATCTATCTATCTATCTATCTATCTATCTATCTATCTATCTATCTATCTATCTATCTATCTATCTATCTATCTATCTATCTATCTATCTATCTATCTATCTATCTATCTATCTATCTATCTATCTATCTATCTATCTATCTATCTATCTACCTATCTACCTATCTACCTATCTACCTATCTATCTATCTATCTATCTATCTATCTATCTATCTATCTATCTATCTATCTATCTATCTATCTATCTATCTATCTATCTATCTATCTATCTATCTATCTATCTATCTATCTATCTATCTATCTATCTATCTATCTATCTACCTACCTACCTACCTACCTACCTACCTACCTACCTGCCTGCCTGCCTGCCTGCCTGCCTGCCTGCCTGCTACCTACCTACCTACCTACCTACCTACCTACCTACCTACCTACCTACCTACCTACCTGTCTGTCTGTCTGTCTGTCTGTCTGTCTATCTATCTATCTATCTATCTATCTATCTATCTATCTATCTATCTATCTATCTATCTATCTATCTATCTATCTATCTATCTGTCTGTCTGTCTGTCTGTCTGTCTGTCTGTCTGTCTGTGTCTTTTGCGTCGTTACTATGGATGCCATTGTGTTCGGACCAATTAATGACTGCCATCTGACCGATCAGTATGGCGAGCTCATTTGATGTTATTTATGGCATCACTCAATTACGCCTAGTGAGCATTCCTAGTTCACCTAAAGACACCAACGATACAGAAAATGAAACATGGCCTAAATAGCTGTCACACACCTCGATGGTGCGTAGCCTTGCGAGTGCAAAACACAGCGCGACCATGGTGAGGAGTAGCCAGGCAGCGCAAGCCAGGGAGGCCTCAAGGCCCACTCGCCTGAACAGCATATAGAAGACCAGTGGCAAGACGAAGATGCCGGCTGCTGGCATGGGTATCAGGGTGACGCCGAAAGAGAGCGTAGTGCAATCCACGCCGAACACGGACATCACATACGCCGGAGGGTTGGCTTGCCGAGCTGTGGCAGAGTGTCGCAGCATCTGCATTCGGGGCGAGAGGAAAATCCCGAAAACATTTTTTCAAAGTGCAATGACGCCACCACGGGGGGGGGGGGGGGGGAGGAATTAAGGAAGCCCGCGTAGACCTGGGATGCCCATCTTTATAGCTGGGCTAATTGATTAGTGAGAATACTGGGAAACAGAGTGGGTAAACACGGTTATACGAGCAGTGAAAGGCTCGTATATTGTCTACAACAGTTCAGTGGCTATCACAGTGGCTACAACAGCTCAGGGTTCAGACGCACGCGCTGTACAAATTTAAAGAAATCAAATGCATTTTTGCTGTAGAAGTAAACCATCTTAGAGTAGTACTGATGTTCGCATTATAACTTGGTGTGCAGATAGAAAAGGCGACCGCCATCTGTCAGCAGCCAGTAGAAGATAACCAATCTGCCTCAGTTGCCACGCGGCAACCTGCCACTGGGCTACGAATTCAGCTTACTATCGATGCGAACTTCGTATACTACCTCGAATAAAACAAACTTCAGTATACAACCTCCGATATGTAGAAATTACGCGTGTTAGCCTCGGATGCAATTGACATTGTATGTAAACATCAAATATAGAGAACTTGAGTTTCCTAACCACTGATACGACGAACTTTCGGATGTTGCTTACTTCACGTATAACGGAAGCACAAGAAACATACACTCGCCAAAGAAAAATATTTAACACATGACGTTTCGAGACCCGTACGGGTCCCTTGTTCACAATGAGGATGGGCGGAATGAGCCGCTACTTATAAGCGGACTTGACTGCACAGTGAGTGGGCGTAGATATTGGGGAGATTCCCTCTCGTCCTGTTGATAGCATTCTTGGTCGTCTGTATGTCGAATCATTTTACATACAGACGACCAAGAATGCTATCAACAGGACGAGAGAGAATCTCGCCGATATCTACGCCCACTCACTGTGCAGTCAAGTCCGCTTATAAGTAGCGGCCCATTACGCCCATCCTCATTGTGAACAAGGGACCCCCGTACGGGTCTCGAAACGTGATGTGTTAAATATTTTTCTTTGGCAAGTGTATGTTTCTTGTGCTTCCAGTATGCTTCCCCCTCGCCAGACAGGATTCTGTCGAACCCTTGATTATGTTCACGTACAACGATTCTAAGTATACCATCTCGGTTACAACCAATTTTAGTGCATTGACCTCGCCAATAACGAAGGTTTGGCTGCTCCTACCACACTGAAACGATGTACAGAGGATCGCCTGAATACTTTTGACGCTGCAGCGCTAGAGGTGCGGTTCATCGGAAGATCCTGCGTAATTCCTGCGCCGCCCGCGGCTGTTGTCTCGTGAAACTCCATGTGACGACACCCGTAGATGTGAGGAGGGAAATCAATGAAAAGAGTACTTGTAATGTGGATTGAAGGTCGGTGCTTGCCTCAAATGACGCAACTTTATAAAGTGACTGGTTTAGCGTAAGCTCGGCATTTGAACCCACAGCCCTTGGGTTGCGAGTCAGACATGCTACCACTGGCCACCTAGGTACGTTGCCTTAGCAGGGATACCAGTACGCGTTGGTGTGTGCTGTTGTAGGCTTAATCTGAAGCGAAGTAATGCGATAAGTGGTGGAGTGGACTAAAGACATGTTAATGAGCGAGAGACTAGTTATATATTAATTAAGTGGAAGTGTATCAGCGAGAAGTGTGTGTCCGTGAAAGTGGTGTTTAATTTTGGGCTATGAGTGGACTCAAATGTAAAGACGTGCTAAATAGTGAAAGAGTTTTCAAGGTAACAAGCGGAGTTAAGTGTATATCGGCGTCGCGTTGCTGTGAATGTGCGCCCTGAGCTTGGACGTGATGTCATTCGTCACGTGGTTGGCAGTGTGCTAATGAGTGTCAGATATTCTGCATCGCATCACATCGTGGTCAATGGCGGCGCATCACGGGAAGCCGAAAGTTTCGCCGCGCCGGCGGCGATCACGCGATGTGACACCTGCGCCGGCAAGTTCGTATCACAGCATCTTGCGAGACGTCAGCGCTCGACTGGCTTATGGAAAGAGCGAGAGTGGCGCTTTAGCTAGTTGCGCTGTGGATACCGTGGCGAGTAGATGTGCTGCAAATGTTTCCGATATTAATGCGTCGGGTACCAGTGCTGGCTCTTGGTCCGGGTCGTGTGCAAGGTATCTTTTACAGAAGCAGCAGTATGCATGTAAACTACAGTGTGGGAAAGGCCGAAATACAAGAAACGTGGAAGCTGTGCTGCTATAAAATCAGTATGAACAAAGAGCAGTGACTGTGCGAAGAAAGTCGGCTGAAGAGACCCAATAACTTTATTGCATAACTTCAAAGGCAGAGGTTACGTCTCCCCCTCCCCTTCCATTTTCAGCATGATTTTCAAATGGAAACTTGTTGAGCTCACAGAGGTTTTTAGCGCGTTATATTTAAAGCTTAAACTTGGAGTTTAAACTTACAGTAATTTGAACGTCAAGCTTCATCACCTGTTGACGTTATTGCTAGAATAAGCCTATTTTTTTTTCATATTGTCACTTAGTCGTGACAGCAGTCGGGCAGCTAGGAATACAGCGAAAAAACTTTTAAAAGAAACTCTATTGGGGCTGCCCTGCGCCTACACTGCTCAGCGGCGGTAGAACAGAATGGCCGCTGCTCTCGGTCTTGCTCAATTTAAAGCTTACGGCGAACATTCGAGATAAGGCTCCAAAGTAACCTCAACAGACTTGAACAACATAAATTTGGATCCCCCTGGCTGCAAACATTCGAGATAAATCTAGTCGCATCTTGCGAAGCAAACTTATAAAGCCGCACGCCGGCTAAATTAAGCCCGAACAAAAAAATTACAAATCTTAGCGGCAATATAAACATTAAGATTACATTTTATAAAGCATTAACATTCGGCCTTATCCAATGCTTTATAGAAGAAGTTTCCTCACAGCTACACAAACGAAAAGGACCCAGAAAGAGGTACTCGGGACGGGAGCGGACCCTATCTACATGAGGATCCATAGCGCACACAATTGAGGGGACACAACACGAGCGCTAATCGCGCTCGTGTTGTGTCCTCTCAATTGTGTGCGCTATGGATCCTCATGTTGAATACCCACTAGCCCTCACCCTCTCCCTTATAACTGTCTGTTGCGTAGTACTGTTGCGTAATGTGGTGTGCCGCACCTGTCACAACCTTGTCCAAAGTCTTTGTCCAAACTGCAATTACAGAAGACGGCAGTGTCAGTTACTCTCATGCCAGTAGTGACTTTTCGTAAATGATGTATTTTGCTGTGTATATTGTTAACCAATTTCATTGTAATACAGTCGAGCCAACTTATTAAGACCGTAGTTGTAACGAACGCCCGCTTAATAGGAACAAAGCCGGAGGTACCGTCAAAATATGTATTAGGGTAATGGCATTGCATCTCAGACAACGAACAAGTGTGACCGCACAATTCCAGTACAGCGAACGAGGAGGCGCTGTAAACTAAATCCTGGAGAAGAAAACCTCCGTTTCTCTCAGAAACAGAGAGCGATGGGCACCTACAAGCCCCCGTTACACCACCTCTCTCCTTTCTGAACGAAACACCTCCAAAATAAAAAATAAATCACGCGCTGTATGTAACGCCGATGAAGCTTTTTGCCAGATGCGGCCGTAGAAAAAGCATGTCTTGAAAGAAGGAATGAAAAGTGCAGTAAGCTTCTAGTTACCGTCCTTCAATGCCCCAGCATGGAGGATAGCGACCAGCGGCTCACGTGTGTCCTCGCGTAGACTTGCGAGGCTCAAACTGAAGGCACAGCGCACGAAGGACGGGACTAAGAAAGAGACAAACACAGCGCTGACTTGCGACTGAAAGGCTTTATTGCTGGCACGCAATAAATAGGCGAAAAGGAGCACAATCATTAGATAGAACAGCATCAGAGATGATTGTAAAAAAAACGCAACAACAAAAGCGCACAATCGCAACCTACACGTAGCGAACTTAACTGTTGAGACAGCCAATTTCATTTTGCGTTAGCACGACGGAAGGTTTACTGACGAAGTTGTCAATTCCTCGGTGAATTAAAAAAGGTTCCACGATTTCCCGCGTACGTTGGTCCTCATTTTTATACAGTATTGTAGTACAGCTGAAAAAAGGAGTGCATGTCCAGGAAAGCCAATGTATAACCATATTGCTTTTGGGGGTGGTTTTAGTGAGCGTTTATGCTCACTTAGGCGATCATTCAGGCAACGCCCTGATTGATCAATATAACAACGCCCACAGGATAACTGTATCTTAAAGACAACATTTTTACGGCACTGCACTTAGGGTGATTCGTGATATTTTCCACATTCGACAGGTGGAAAGACCAACGTACGCGGGAAATCGTGGAAGCTCTCTTAATTCACCGGGGACTTGACAACTGCGTCAGCAAACCTTCCGTCGCACTAACACAAAAAGAAATTGACTATCATAACAATTAAGTTCGCTGCGTGTAGGTTGTGATTGTGTGCTTTTGTTGTAGTGTTTTTTTTGACAAACATCACTGCTGTTGTTCTACCTGTTGATTGTGCTCCTTTTCGCCCATTAACTGCATGCGAGCAATAATGCCTTTCAGTCGCAAGTCAGCGCTGTGTTTGTCTCTTTCTTAGTCGCGTCCTTCGTGCGCTGTGCCTTCATTTTGAACCATGTACCGACTAGCCCTTACTTGCAAGGCGCAGTTGCTTGGAAGCTACCTGCACGTGCCCACGACACGAAGGACAGACGATGCGTGACATTTTGATCGACGAGTGTGGCACTGGGCATAAATTTGTGACTTGTCTGAAGAGTGGGTTAAAAAAAATTGGGAAAATCCTGTTCGTGCTTCAGAACCGTGCGGCGCACCATGCGTTGCTGCCTTTCTGACTGCGGCGACCACGCTCTTTTGCCAACAAACGCAACGGGCCAGACCTGCCATTTGACATCGGCATAATCCACGTGCTGGATGTATTCTATCGGCGCACGTCACGAGTGCATACTGCCAACAATGGTGACAACTGACTGGCAGAGTGCCGACGTCTCAGTTCGGGAGACTCTGTTCCCCGCCATAGAATAAGTCCGCATGGACAGAACTGACAGTGGCGTGCATCTGCAGTTGCTTCCGTATGGCAGAATTGGCGATACAAGGAACGATGTAGGACTATGTCGAACACCTACGGTATCAAGCGCATGCTTATTTGTAGCAAGTAGTAAAGCGTCTTCAATGCGCAGTTAGCCCAAGCTGATGTCGCCTGGAATGACTTCGTTGGTGCACGCGAAGACACCGACATCACAGCGCCATACACTGACAAAACTAATAGTATGCGAAGCACGAACACTCTCCCATTGGCAGAATCTGGTGACGATGACGAAGATGCCCACCTACAACGGTCTGCCGTGGGAGCTTCCAACGTGACCAATTGCATACCCTGCGTCCCTAAAGCACCTTGTGGGCCGCAAAGCCGTCGGTAAGGGGCATGTAACTGGTATGGAGAGTTTGCAAAGCACTGCAATAGGGTCGAGTTTCAATAAACAATCGCGGATAATAGCGTTATACTGTGTGGCTGTATTTTTGGTTGTGATATGGGAGGACCACTCAGTACGAACCTCGGAAAAAATTAACGCAATCTGCACAACCGTCAGGTTCGTTATAAGCGGGCTTGACTGTATTACACTTAAGTACTTTTTGAGGCTCGTGTAGTGTGCAATGTCAGTGCACGTTAAACGACCCGAGGCGGTCGAAATTTCCGGAGCCCTTCACTTCTGTGTCCCTCATAGCCTGAGTCGATTTCGGACGTTAAACCCCCATAAACCTTAGACTATAGTACTTTTTAGAACAAATACGAAAGCCGCATTTTTGAGAAATTAAATGAAAGGCTTCTGGTCCCACAGAGAGCAGACGCCACAAAGAGAAATAATCGCATATTGTCACTGCGAAACGGTTGACGTAAGCAGGGCTGGTTTACTTGCTTTAATTAGACGCGCAAGACGTTGGAACGCGCAGGGCAGCAGGCAGCACGAGAGATGATGAAGACGAAGCATCTAGCCCCGAGATGGCTCAAGGCTTGCCAACTGCCAGGAAATGCAGTTTAGCCGCTGTATGGCGCCACTAGAGTAGTTAGTAGCGTAGCATTGCTCCCCCTCTCTTGAAGACACCGACTCGGTGTGGTAGCAATTTCAGGCAGGACCACAAGGGTAGTCGCACGTGTCTGGCGTGTGGTGTAGACACGCGCGAGGGGCTAGCGGGCATGGTACGGCTTCATCCGAGCGACGTGGACAACTTCGGAGGTCAGCCCGTCTAGAAGAGCGTACTGTTCCTTGGGGGAGAACTTCGTAGGTAACTTGACTGAGCTGGCGGAGCACCTCGTAGGGGCCAAAGTATCTGCGTAGAAGCTTCTCAGAGCGTCCCCTAATGCGGATTGGGCTCCACACCCAGACTTGATCGCCGGGCAGGTAACGCACATTTCGATGGCGGAGGTTGTATCGCTGAGCGTCGTGAACTTGCTGGTGCCGGATGCGCTGTCGAGCGAGTTGGCGGGCGGCCTCAGCGTAACGAACAAATTGGGCAGCACCCATAACAGAGGGGGTAGCGCTAGCTGGAAACAACACTGCATCCAGCATGGTTGTGGCTTCGCGACCATGTACTAAACGAAATGGAGTGAAGCGTGTCGTTTCCTTGACCGCAGTATTATAAGCAAAAGTGACGTAAGGGAGTATGGCGTCCCAGTTCCGGTGGTCTGCGCCGACATACATAGAAATCATGTCGGCGATCGTCTTGTTGAGCCGTTCGGTGAGGCTGTTCGTTTGAGGGTGGTAAGCGGTTGTTTTGCGGTGACTGGTGCCGCTTAGGCGCATAACCTCCTGCGTAAGGGCCGAGGTGAACGCTGTTCTCCTGTCAGTTAATACGATGGTGGGTGCACCGTGACGAAGCACAATGTTTTGAATGAAAAAGTTCGCAATTTCGTCAGCAGTACCACGGGGAAGAGCTTTAGTCTCACAGTATCGGCTGAGGTAGTCGGTGGCTACCACAATATAGCGGTTACCCAGAGGGGACTCCGGAAATGGGCCGAGTATGTCCATGCCAACTTGGTGGAAGGGAACCTGAGGCGGATCAATAGGCTGGAGTAGGCCGGCTGGCTTAGTCGGCGGCGTCTTGCGACGCTGGCACTCGCGGCAAGTTCTTACGTAACGTTTCACAACTGCAGCAACCCTTGGCCAGTAGTATTTTTGCCGTATTCGTGCCAAAGTTCGACAAAAACCCAGGTGACCAGAAGATGGGTCATCATGGCTCTCCTGCAGGACATCGTCGCGAAGGGCCGTAAGCACGACGAGTAGATAGACAGCTTCTGTTGGACTGTGGTTTTTCTTATATAGGACGCCGTCACGTAAACAGAACAACGACAGCCCGCGCGAAAAGATTCGCGGGGGAGACTGAGCGCTTCCTTCTAGATACTCAATGAGGGGCCGTAGTTCGCTGTCGTCCCTTTGGTGTTGAATGAGGATAGACGTGGAGATGGCACCAAGAAAAACAGAATCGTCGTCGGGGTCAGCTCGATTGTTCTCGATAGGAGCGCGAGACAAACAGTCGGCATCACTGTGCTTCCTATCAGACTTATAGACGATGGTGACATCGAATTCCTGAAGTCGAAGGCTCCAGAGTGCGAGCCGTCCCGGGGGATCTTTGAGGTTCGCCAGCCAACACAGCGAGTGGTGGTCTCTGACGACCCTGAAAGGGCGGCCATATAGGTACGAGCGAAATTTTGTTACTGCCCACACAAATGCCAGGCATTCTTTTTCGGTGGTGGAATAGTTCGCCTCAGATCGTGACAAGGTGCGGCTCGCGTATGCGATTACGCGTTCGAGACCATCCTGCCTCTGCACAAGGACCGCACCGAGGCCGATGTTGCTGGCGTCTGTGTGTAGTTCAGTGTCGGCTAACTTGTCGAAGTGTCCAAGGATGGGCGTACTTTGGAGACGATTTCGGATGTCTTCAAAGGCTTGCTGTTGCTCCAGGCCCCAGAAGAATGGTTCGGAATCTTTCGTGAGTCGCGTGAGGGGCTCAGCGATCTGGCAGAAGTTCTGCACAAAACGCCGATAATAGGCGCAGAGACCCAGAAAGCGGCGCACACTGCGCTTATCGGTGGGCACAGGAAAATCAGCCACGGCAGCAGTCTTATCGGGGTCTGGGCTAACCCCTTTAGCGCTCACGATGTGGCCCAGAAACTTCAACTCTTCGAAAGCGAAGTGACACTTTTCGGGCTTCAGGGAAAGACCGGCCGACCGAATTGCTTCGAACGCAGCGCGCAGGCGTCTCAGGTGCTCTTCGAACGTGTCAGAAAAAGATGACAACGTCATCCAAGTACACGAGACAGGACTGCCATTTGAGATCGGCAAGAACGGTGTCCATCATCCTCTGGAAGGTTGCAGGAGCCGAGCACAGGCCGAAAGGGAGCATCCGGAATTCGTACAGACCGTCTGGTGTAATAAAGGCGGTCTTTTCCCGGTCGCGTTCTTCCACCTCGATTTGCCAATAGCCGCTTCGTAAATCTAGCGATGAGAAGTACTTAGCGTGGCGCAGCCGGTCCAGGGAGTTATCAATACGCGGGAGAGGATAAACATCCTTTTTATTGACTTTGTTTAAACGTCAGTAATCAACGCAGAACCGTAGGGTTCCATCTTTCTTTGCCGCTAGAACAACAGGCGACGCCCACGGTCTCGTCGACGGCTGTATAACGTCGTCGTTGAGCATTTCTTGAACTTGGCGGCGAATGGCATCGCGCTCCTTCGAAGAGATGCGGTAGGGCGGCTGACATAACGGCCGTTGGTTGGCGTCAACTATAATTCGATGCTTTGCGAGCGGTGTCTGCCTAACCTTGGAGGTCGAGGCAAAGCAGTCGCAGAAAGACTGGATAACGCTTTCCAAGCAGCGTTTCTGGTTAGTTGGGAGGTTTTGGTTCACGTCAATGTTGATGAGAGTGATCGTTCCCCCACTGATGCCGGGGCTCCGGACAAAGTGTGCTGTCCCGCGAATTCGCTGAGTTCCTCGAAATACGCAATAGCTGTTCTGCCAAGCAAACACTGAGGTTCATAACCAAAATTGGTCACCAAGAGTTCGGTTCGGTTCTTGTTCAGTTCAACAATTCCTCGAGCAACACAGACTTGCCGACCAAAGAGCAGCGACATGTTGGTTTCAGCGATGCCACGAATTTTGGTGGTGTTGTCGCACTCTACAGTAACAAACATGCTGGATCTTGATGGAATCAAAACGTGGTCGTCACAGACGCATAACTTAGCCCTGCGTGGCTCGGTATCGTCGTCGACAGGACCTTGGGTGGAAAACGACACGATTAGCTCCTGGAGGTTGATAACGGCACCGTACTCTTGAAGGAAATCCAAACCGAGTATGAGGTCTTTGGAGCACTCGGGTAACACAGCGAAGCAACCAGGGAAAGTAACACCGCGGATCTGGATTCGCGAAGTGCAGACACCGATCGGAGTTACGACGTGGCCACCAGCTGTCCGGATCTGCGGCGCAGACCAAGGGGTCAGAACCTTCCTCAAGACCGTGGCTAACCGTCTGCTCATTACCGAATAATCGGCGCCGGTATCCATGAGTGCAGTAACGTCGTGGTTGTAGGCGGATACCGGAATTTCGGCGGAGGCCAGTCGGTTGCAGCGCGTCGTCGAGGTCGTCGAGGTCGTCGGATCAGGTCGTCGTCGGTCGGAGCGTCGCGGCGAATTGTCTGGTGGAGGCTCTTGACTCGGTCCAGTAGCGGCAGCCCTACCCCCGGAGGACGCCGTCTTCAGTTTTCCCGACGTGGGGACGTACCTCTAAACTGGCCAGAGGATGACGGGAGGCCGGGCGAAGAGAACCGCCTTGGGGATGGCGATCGTGACTGGCGTCGCTGCGAGGTCGAAGATTGCACGTTATCAGCCAAGTACTGTTCGATATCCCGTGGTCTTTCACCGTAGCGTGGTCGAGGTGCGTCAGGTGAAAACCCCCTTAAACTCATCTTGCGGTAGGGGCAGTGGCGGAGGATGTGGCCGGGCTCTCCGCAGTGGTAACAGAGCGGCCGATTGTTTGGCGTACGCCAAACGTGCGCTTTGCTCATGGGGTCATGAACTCCTGCGGCACGGAGGGTGCTGTTGCGATTGGCTCCTGCAGGTATTGCACAGGACCGATGGGGGAACAGGCTCGCATCGCTGGCCGGGGACTTCGTAGCGCCTCGCCGTACGTCATAACGGAGGGCGCCGGGTGTGGAACTGGGGGTGGCTGCACAACTCGTCGGATTTCATCGCGGACCACGTCCGTAACGGCAGCGACGCTGACCTGTGGAGCTTCAAAGCGAAGTTTCGCCAGTTCCTCGCGCACCAGGCTTCTTACAAGTTCCCGAAGGTCCTCGGCGGGCAGCGACGTAGGCGTGTACTGGGACTGGGAAGCGGCTGCTATAGTAGCCTGACGTCCGTAGTGGGCGCCCCGTTCCTGTAAAGAGCGCTCGATACCCATTGCCTCCTTGGTGAAGTCAGACACTGTTCGTGGCGGGTCACGGACCAGTCCGGCAAACAGCTGCTCTTTTACGCCACGCATTAAGTGGCGTACCTTCTGGGCTTCGGGCATAGCAGGGTCGGCCAGATTGAACAGTCGGGTCATGTTCTCGATGAACATCGCGACGCCCTCGTTCGGCTGCTGTGATCTCGAGCGCAGGGCGATTTCAGCCTTCTCTTTTCTTTCGCTGCTGGTAAATGTCGCTAGCAGCTCTCGACGAAAAGCCTCCCAGGTGGTAAAGGAAGCTTCGTGGTTCTCAAACCACGTTTTGGCCGAGACCTGCAGCGCAAAGTAGACGTTGCGCAGCTTGCGCTCGCCGTCCCACTCACTGAAACCCGCCACTCGGTCAAAGCTGGCCAACCAGTCTTCGACGTCCTCGAACCTGTCCCCGTGGAACGGTGGCGGCGATCGAGGTGCGTGAAGGACAAACGGCGGGGCATTCCCGGAGTGCTGACTTGTCTGGCTAGCCGCGGTGGATGTCATGGTCCTTACCAGCGCTCTCAGTTGGCCGAACTCGGGTTGTAGGCCTCGCAGGCGGCGGCTCGCATTGTGGACTGGTGTTGTAGCCACGCGTTGAGAGCTGACATCAAAGGTGTCCTCGAGGTCAGCGTACATGGGCCGTTACCCCGCACCTCCACCAAATATGTCACTGAGAAACGGTTGACGTAAGCAGGGCAGGTTTACTTGCTTTAATAAGACGCGCAAGACGTTGGAACGCTCAGGGCAGCAGGCAGCACGAAAGATGATGAAGACGAAGCATCTAGCCCCGAGATGGCTCAAGGCTTGCCAACTGCCAGGAAATGCAGTTTAGCCGCTGTATGGCGCCACTAGAGTAGTTAGTAGCGTAGCAATATTATCTCGTCATCGAAAGTAGATGTAAGCTTTAAATGCACTGTAGGAGGGGCGTACCGTAATCTGAGATGGCTCAGATACTGATAGCCGCACACGAGTTTCGAGTAGGCTCCCTCATCAGCCACTTTTTTTCCTTTAGTTTTAATCACAAGCAATAGCGCGCCCGGCTATCGTTGCCGCATTTTATAAATGGCGACCAGCGCTCGCCACACGCTGGAGAAGAGGGGATCGTGCCAGCACGTGCTGAAGAGATTGCTGGAACATTCGCCGCGGCTGAAGGCCGCCGCCTCCGCCGATCATCACATCGAAGAAAAAACAATGTATTTCGGTATAGAGTAGACTTTTTGCCCCATTTTACGTCTGAGAGGCGTGTGTATCAATTATAAAAAAGGGAATTTTTTATCCGACGAATATCTTTCATTATTCTCTTTTTTTTTCACACAACATAAGCAAATACAATCAACTGCCAAAGAAAATTACTGAATGCCAGAATGAAATCCTGTTTCAGGCGGTGTTGTTAGATGTGGAACAGCTTGTGCAGTGCCATTTTTAGTTGTTGCTAGTCATTAATTAGCTGTTCCCTTCCTTTTTTTTATTTTTAAGTCATTACATTTTTTCTTGTCTCTCTTGCCTTAAATCAGCTTCATGCAAACATTATCAATTCTTTCCCTCTATAATAAAGCCTTCCGGTGCTGCAAGTGCTCTGAATAAATAAATAAACGTCGTGAAATAAATCCTGTCATGTTTCTTCAATTTCTGATGATTTTATATTATATTGACCAAATCAGCTGCCAGAATTCACTTTTGGTATATATATATATATATATATATATATATATATATATTGTTACGGGGATGTTACGGCGGTAAGTCTATATTGGCGGCTGCTCTGAGATCGCCAGCACTCAGCTCAGAACCGAGCGCCCAGCTACCAACTGTCAACGTCGTCGTCGTTCAGCGCACCGCCACTTCGTTCATGATTCGTCCACTTGTAACACTATCCCCCTCGGCTGAAGGCAACGTCCCGGTGCGTGTTAGGCGTGCGATGTCGATGGTGGGTGATAGGGCTTGAGGCGAGCTACATGAACGACTTCGGACTTCAGTGGAGCGGACGTCGACTTTGGGTGCAGCGGCGTGGTTTCATACGTTACGTCGGTCACTGCCCTTAATAAACGATAAGGACCTGTGTAGCGCGGCAGAAGTTTTTCACATAACCCCACACGACGGGATGGGAGCCACAGCAAGACGAGAGATCCGACAGGGTATCGCACATCACGGTGCAGGCCATCGTAGCGGTGTTTTTGAGCCTCTTGGGAGGCGGAGAGCTTGTGTCGAGCAACCTGGCGGGCGGCGTCTGCTCGGGCGATAGCGTCACGCGCATATGTAGTGACAGGGCCGGCTGTGGGCAGCAGAGTGTCGAAGGGCAGTAAGGGGTCTCGTCCAAAGAGAAGATAGAAGGGCGAGTAACCAGCGGTATCATGGCGCGAAGAGTTGTAGGCGAAGGTGACAAAAGGCAAGCTTATGTCCCAGTCCCGGTGGTCGTCGGATACGCACATAGCGAGCATGTCTGTCAGCGTGCGGTTGAGACGCTCCGTAAGGCCGTTCGTCTGAGGATGATAAGCAGTGGTGAACTTGTGACGAACGGAGCACGAACGAAGGATTTCGTCAACAACTCTGGAAAGGAAGCAGCGGCCACGGTCGGTAAGGAGTTGACGGGGAGCGCCATGGTGTAATATGACGTCGTGCAGAAGGAAGTCAGCGACGTCAGTGGCGCAGCTGGTTGGAATGGCGCGAGTGATCACGTACCGCGTGGCATAATCGGTGGCGACGGCAATCCACTTGTTCCCCGTGGAGGACTCCGGGAAGCGCCCAAGTAAACCTAGCCCAACACGAGAAAACGGGTCGGTCGGGATGGGGATCGGCTGCAGGTGTCCAGACGGCAGGACAGCGGGCTTCTTTCGGCGCTGACAGACGTCGCAAGCGGCGACGTAGCGTTGGACGGAGCGGTACAGACCAGGCCAGAAGAAACGCCGGCGCACGCGGTCGTACGTACGGGAGACACCAAGATGACCAGCCGTAGGTGCGTCATGCAGTTGTTCGAGGATAGTGGACCGTAGGTGGCGGGGAACAACGAGCAAGTGCTCAGCGTCATCAGGTCGCATGTTGCGGCGGTACAGCATGTTCCCGTCCAGCAAAAACCGGGCCAGAGAAGTGTCGCGGCGGTCGGTGCTGAGGCGGTCGATGAGAGAGGTGAGGGTGGGATCCAAGCGCTGTTCGTCGGCAATGTGGGAGAGGTCGGAGATGGAGAGGACACAGGCATCCGACTCACAGTCTGTAGAAGGAGGATCGACGGGATAGCGGGACAGGCAGTCTGCATCTTGATGGAGGCGACCGGACTTGTGAACCACGGAAAAGGTGTATTCTTGCAATCGCGATGCCCACCGGCCAAGACGGCCAGTAGGGTCCTTGAGAGATGAGAGCCAACACAGGGCGTGGTGGTCGGTTATAACAGTGAATGGGCGGCCGAACAAGTATGTGCGGAATTTTCCAATGGCCCAAACAAGAGCCAGGCACTCGCGTTCTGTGATGGAGTAATTCTTCTCGGCGGAAGAAAGAAGACGGCTGGCGTACGCAATCACGCAGTGCTGGCCGCGTTGTCGCTGAGCAAGGATGGCGCCAATTCCGTGACCACTGGCATCGGTGCGAAGTTCAGTCGGGGCAGACGGGTTGAAATGGGCCAATACAGGAGGGTTGGTGAGGACGGCGATAAGGCTGGAGAATGCAGTAGCCTGCTCTGGGCCCCAGGAAAAAGGAACGCCTTTCTGCAACAGATTGGTGAGAGGGCGAGCGACGGCTGCGAAGTTCGGGACGAACCGCCGAAAGTAGGAACAGAGACCGATGAAGCTGCGGACATCACTGGGCGAGCGGGGACAGGGAAAAGCACTGACGGCACGAACTTTATCAGGGTCAGGTTGTATGCCACTCGCATTCACCAAATGGCCGAGGATTTGAGTTCGCGGTGGCCGAAAGTACATTTTTTTTAGTTGAGTTGGAGACCTGCGCGGCGGAAAAGTGCCAAGATGGACGAAAGGCGAAGCAGGTGGGTTGCAAAAGAGGGCGAGAAAACAATTACATCATCTAAGGAACAAAGGCAAGTAGTATACTTGAAGCCCCGGAGTAACGAGTCCATCATCCGTTCAAATGTGGCAGGGGCGTTACAAAGGCCGAAGGGCATGACCTTAAAATGGTAAAGGCCATCAGGGGTGACGAAAGCTGTTTTCTCGTGGTCTCTTGCGTCAACAGAGATTTGCCAATACCCGCTACGAAGGTCGATGGAAGAAAAGTAGCGGGCGCCATGTAAACAGTCCAGGGCATCATCTATGCGCGGAAGGGGATAGACGTCTTTCTTCGTGACATTGTTGAGATAACGATAGTCGACGCAAAACGGCCAAGTTTGGTCTTTCTTTTTCACGAGCACGACAGGAGATGCCCAAGGGCTGTTTGAAGGCTCGATGATATCGTTGGCCAACATCTTGTCCACCTCCCGCTGGATGATCTGGCGCTCTGGTAGCGACACACGATAAGGCCTCCGGTGTATAGGTCTGGCATCGCCGGTGTCAATGCGGTGAGTCACTACCGATGTTTGACCCAGAGGAGCAGAAGCGAAGTCAAAAATGTCGGAGTAGGACACCAAAATGTTGTGAAGATCCTGTGCATGCTCGGGGCTCAGGTCAGAAGGAATCATCGCAGAAATGGATTGCGGAACGTTGGCCGGGATGTCGGCCGCTTGAGAGACAGTAGAAGGCGGTCCAGGTGAGAGAGCAGTGACGGTACAGTCGGTGAGAGAAGACAAAGTAGCAAGCGATATGCCTGCAGGAAGAACTTGTGGTGACAAGCTGAAGTTGAGGACAGGAAGGGAGGTGCTATTCTTGGTGACGGTCACGATGAGGTGCGGAAGAACAAAATTGCGGGAGAGAACGACATCGGCGAGTGGACAGACAAGATAATCCCCATCAGGAACCGCAGGAAATGGGGACATAGGCAGATAAACGGCAGAGTCGGGGGGCAGGCGAGCGTACTCGGTGGAGCGAAGGCGGGGCGTGGAGCTTGAGGGTGTGTCGGCTGAGCTGAGAGGCAGGTCCAATCGTAGAAGGCCGCTGGAGCAGTCGGTAAGGGCAGAGTGAGCGGTTAGAAAGTCTAGACCAAGGATCACATTGTGAGGGCAGTGTTCGAGGACGGTGAACAAAACTGGGATGTGACGATCGGCAAGAGTGACGCCGGCAGTGCACAGGCCAGTGACGGCAGCAGTGCTGCCATCGGCAACGCGAACGGTGGGCGAAGCGGCAGGGGTCTGAACTTTTTTGAGGCGACGGAAAAAGGATGAGCTAAGAACCGAGACTTGGGCACCAGTGTCAATGAGGGCAGAAACAGGAACACCGTCCACAAAAACGTCGAGCAGATTACAGGGCGAAGGCTGGGTCAGTAGAGGATTTTCAGGTCGGGGCACCAATGCAGCATCACCTCCGGGAGCTGCACTGGCTAGTTTCCCGCGAAGCGGCCTGCAGAGGACGGTGAGTAACTGCGGTGCGGAAGAGGTGAGCGGGAACGGTGGGCTGTCGGGGAGGGAGAGCGGCTGGTTCTACGGTGTGGACTCGGCGCTGGGTGGGTCATTCCGAGGCGTGAAGCGACGGAGTCCATAGTCATAACGGCGGTCGACGTAGGGCAAAGGTCGGGGAGGTGCGGACCAACGGCTGCGGCAGTGGCGGGAGATGTGGCCTACGCGCGAGCACGTAAAGCAGATCGGCCGGTCGTCAGGGGTACGCCACTCATCCGGTTTGCGATACCTTGTGTAACTTGGGACGAAGGTGTTGCGGGCCGTAGCAGTAGCGACCACGGGAGAGATGGGGCTCGCACTCCGAGGTTCGATGGGACGTTGGCTGGAGGGCATGCCCAAATTGGCGACCTCCTGGCGGACGACAGCTTGAATAAGGGATATTGTGGCCAGGGTATTGTCCGACAAGGGCGCGTTGGGCGTAACAGGAGCCAGCGCCTCCAGTTCACAGCGCACGATGCGAGTCACGTTGTCGGGGTTGGAAGGCTGCCTTAGTGTCGGCAGATCCTCGCACGTGGAACTGGCAGCTGTGTTAGGCAGGCGGTCGAAACGGTGTGCAATGCGCCGGTGCTTGGCCTGCTCGAAGCGTCGACACACCTGCAGAACGGAGTCAACCGTAGAGCAGTCCCGGCATAGAAGAAGGTGGAAGGCATCGTCGGCAATGCCTTTAAGAATGTGGCCTACCTTATCGTCTTCGGTCATGTTGGGATCGACCTTTCGGCACAGTGCCAAGACGTCTTGAATGTATGTAATATATGATTCAGTGGCCGTTTGGGCGCGAGCTGCAAGTTCTTTTTTGGCAGCAAGCTGACGGCCAACTGGTTTCCCAAACAGGCCGCGGAGCTTTTGCTTGCAGGCATCCCACGTGGCAATCTCTTCTTCGTGGGTTTCGAACCAGACGCGTGCGGTGCCGGCGAGATAAAATATTACATTGGCCAGCATCAGCGTGGCGTCCCACCTGTTGTGCTGGCTAACACGCTCATAAAGCGAGAGCCTGTACTCGACGTCCACGCCATCTGTACCGCAGAATGTGCCCGGGTCGCGAGGGTGGGCTACGACGACAGTTGGCGTGGCAGGCGCAGACGGAGGGGCCGGGTCGGTAGTCATCTCGCCGGTTCGGCCCGTCGTCTCGTCGGCTCGTCGGGTCGTCGGCATGTCGGCTCGAACCCGCGACCTCCACCAAAAGATGTTACGGGGATGTTACGGCGGTAAGTCTATATTGGCGGCTGCTCTGAGATGGCCAGCACTCAGCTCAGAACCGAGCGCCCAGCTACCAACTGTCAACGTCGTCGTCGTTCAGCGCACCGCCACTTCTTCGTTCATGATTCGTCCACTTGTAACAATATATATATATATATACACACACACATGCGCGGCCTCCGCGATCAAGCCCCTGCCGGAGCTGCACGCAGAGGCCCCGATAAATTAGAGACGGTTACTAGCCGTGCTGATAGAAGGCGCCATGGGACCAGTGTTTTGGGGATTCGCTCACGACAACATGAACATGGAACTCCTCTGAAACATATTAAAGGTTCCCTGAAAAGTGCGTTTGAGGTTGGCTCTAAAATATTTGCATGTAGTGCGCAGGCCACCGAGAGTTCATGCCGCGTAAAAGACCTCGAAAGCTATCCGATATTTTAAAATGCATTTTTAAAAACTCCCGCTTCCGCCCCTCGCAGCAACCAGCGGTGCCGGGCTTTCGCCCGAATCCGCACGCAACGCGTCGTGCAGCGATCCTTCCGTTTGCAGAAGACAGCTCTCATTGGTTCGCCGTGCCACCTCCGCCCCCGCGCGCGTCACAGCCGGCAGAGGGGCCGAGTGAGCGGGGCCGCGGAGGAGCGCCGAATTTTCAGCGCGCAGGAAGTGGCGAGAGGAGGGGAAAAGGCACGAATACGTGGAAATTCAAATTTTGATTGCAGACACCTGTGCGTCTACAAAACGCTTTAAAAATTCTTGCTGGAGGATACTTGTGAAGCAGTGTCGTTCATCATCCTAGGCATGCCGCTGCTTTACTGAGAGCCCTTTTCGGGGCCCCTTTAAAAGGTGAAAGTATTGGTCATGAGGTAACTGATTTCCTGCAGGAAATATATCAGATACTAAGGTTTAAATTACATGGGAAGGAAGAAAAACTACGACAACTGTCGAGGTACGCAAAGAATTAAGGCCAGATTGCCTGTTATCACCGTTTCTGTTCATGCTTTATGTGATAAATATGGAAAGACGCATACAAAAAGGTAACCTTAATTATAATATGTGCACATTAGGCGGAAAGGTCGTTGAGCAACGCCTTTTCTGTTTAATGTATGTGGACGATACAGTAGTGTTAGCAGATAGCCTCGGAGATTTGCAAACTCCGTTTAATCGTTGTGGAGACGAAGGAGAAGATGTAGGTTTCAGTTTTAGAGGAATTAAGTCGTGTGGGATGATTTTCAACGATACAACTGATGAGGTAAAGCGGCAGACTGGGGCTAGTTGGTTTTGCATCTTAATGAAATGGCAGCGCACAAGCAAACACAGACAGGAAACTGGTGAGTTGATGGTCATAAAGTACTCACAGTGGCCGAATACATGTATTTCGGGGTATGGGTAAACCAAGGACAGATATGCGCGGAAAAGCACGAACAGTCTGTTAGTTCAAAATGGCGAAAAGATGCCGGGATATTGAAACATAGGGCATTATGAGGCTGCAGGAAACATGAAGTACTGAGAGGTATTCGGAAAATAATAACGGTCCCAGGGCTTATTTTCAGGTGTACGGTTCTGTCCTGTCGAGATTGGAAATAAATGAGAGCTGTTGGAATGTTAGCATAGCACTAGGTGCCCACGGAAAAGCTACAAAGGACGCAGTACTCCGGGATATGGGCTGGGCATCGTTGCAAGCACGGGAAGCTCAGAATAAAATATTATATAGTGAAGGCCTGAGGAAACTAGATGATAAGAGGTGGGCAGCTAAGGTATTTAAAAACTTATACACGAAGAGCGTTGACTCACAATGGCAGAGAAGAACTACGAAGTTTACCAGTATGTAAGCCGGACACGAGGAGAGACAAAGAAAGACTATTAAACGACAGGTAGAGAACGCCGCTGAGAGAAACTGGGTTAATTCAACGGTAAGAAGCCGAGTATAGAACTATATCGATACTGGAAAATGCCACATCAGGAAGGAATCGTTCTATGGTAACTAAAGAAGCAGTGCCGTACTCTTTGAAGCTAGATCCGGGTGTCTTAGCACACGCGTCTACAAAATGGAATTTAACGATGAAGATGGCACATATGCTGATTGCAGCAAATGCGCAGAAACAATGTAAGGCCTCATACTCGAATCTGATGGTATCCATCCGGATGTGTATGTAGGCACAGTCACTCACTCTGAGGCCCTAGGGCTTAGAGATAACAGTGGCCATGTAAATAAATCTGCAGAGGAAGTTAGCAAAATGCGATTGGAATATTTGTGGCTCAAAAGCAGAGAGGTGACATAAGGTCAGAAGTCTACGACTGAAAACGCATTTAAAAAAGATGGTGAATATTAAAACCATATTATAACAGATAATAAAGAAAAAAAGCCGAGCATGGTGGCAACTGCCATCACACCGTTTCAAAGGAGACGCTCCCGTCCGTCCGTCAATCCATCCATCCATCCATCCATCCATCCATCCATCCATCCATCCATCCATCCATCCATCCATCCATCCATCCACCCATCCATCCATCCATCCATCCATCCATCCATCCATCCATCCATCCATCCATCCATCCATCCGTCCGTCCGTCCGTCCGTCCATCAGTCCATCCATCCATCGCTTGCATTACGTAAAGAAGGCGACTAATGCAGAGCGGTCGCCTTGCTTAACAAGTGCCGCCAAGACATCACTTGCGCTTCTCGGGCTGTAGGGCAAAACCTTGGCGTCTTCGCACCGGGTGAAAGCTTCACCCACCACGGGACCATGAAGACGGTGCTGTTGATGCATGCGCTACTCAGGCGACCGCGCCGCACGTGGCACCACGCAGGCTGAATGCTTCGCCAAAGTTCGTTTAGGTTCGCCCCGATGTTCTCCGTTCTGGCGCCAAGGTCACCCACGGCGTGCCGACAGTGGGACCTAAAGGCATTTAATGCTTAAAAACCGTACTTCCTGAGTACTCGGTCAGACTACAAGAATCTCCATGTCACAAATTTTGGTGCACAATTAGGAACCCGATGCCACCGCTGGAAAAGAAAACGCGCGCGCGTAGGACTGCCTCTAGAGAAATCCACCCATCCCGGCGTAGAGCGCGTAGCTTTTTCGCGAGTTGCCTGCCCTTCTTCACTCGGAAGCGGCGGCGCCGGGTCGGAAAGAAGCGACTCGAAGCGTCTGGAAGCTGTCTCCACGCCTGACCAGGGACGGCACGTGCCTCGGCGTTAGGATAAAAGAGTAGTTTGTGTTGCCAACGCTGTGACGACCCCGCATACTGCGCGGGCCCAATCGGGATGGAGAGCAAAGAGACACCATTTCACTAAACTGGAACAAAGCAGATATATTCAAGTATTACGTGTTAACGAGTAAATAATTCTGATTGAAGAAGGAAACCAGCGCAAAAGACGAAGAAACAGGAACAAGGAACACAGGACACCGCTGGTGTCCTGTGTCTTCGTCTTTTGCGCTGGTTTCCTTCTTCAATCATGTACCGACTCGCCCAGCTCTCCACTCTACTAAATAATTCTGAGGCTGGGGTGCACAAGCCTTCATGCAGCTACATTGGCGCACGAGCGTTCGTCAGAAGGAACAGAGGGTCTGAGGAGCTCTCCTTGTTCGATTTCTGAGGCCCGTCGCCCCCGATCGCTTCAGTGCTTTCGGCCGCCCGAGGTCTGACTCCTAGCGATGTCGTCTCGGGCCTTCCTCGGGACCCCACGGTCCAGCTTTGCCTCGTATTTTCCCGTGCATTAGTGCGATCCTTCTTTCCTGGCTGGAGCGTCTCCCTCGCTATCCTCTCTGCGGCGGCGCCTGCGGCATTCCCTCTCTTCCACTGCATTTTCCCTCAGGCGTGGGCATTTTCTCCTCCGACCAGCGCCACCGTCATTCTTGCGGTGTGTGCTTAACGACTTGAATACTTGCTGGCGTGGAAATGAAGACGCCGGCTGTCCTCTTCAGACCCACATTAAGCCTCGGCCCCCGACACCCGATGATTCCTGGCGCAATAGAGCCTCCTGTTGAACGCCTCCGGGATCCCATATTAGGAGATGTCGCCGGAAATAGCCGCCCTCCAAAAACGCGCAGCGCACTGTCGCAACCTGTGTGTGCGCGCCTGCCTTCGCTCGAAGTTACTGAAATACGTGTCGCGCGCTGTAGACCTTTTCACGACCCTCAGGAAAATCAGTTTTGTCGGCTGTGGGAAGCATGTGGGGAGCTTAATCTTGAACTCTTTGCAATACTAACCAATATGGCGGCGCCTATTGACCTCTTTTTGCAATTTTTTATAAATGAAGGGCATTTAGCGCTTTCGGTTATAGCGAGATAAAAAATTGGGAGGTCACTTAAGACTGGTCACGTGCCAAGGCTTTATGGAGGACTATGGTGTTCACTGCCTGTTTAGAGGAGTTATTACGAGGCTTGAAATGTAAAAAAATTAGGGATATTTGATGCTCAATGCCTAAATAATCTGCGATTCGCTGATGACATTGCTTTGCTCAGTCACTCAGGAGGTGAACTGCTTATCATGATCAAGGAGTTAGACAGGCAGAGTAGCACGGTGGGTCTAAGAATTAACATGCAGAAAACCAAAGTAATGTTAAACAGTTTAGCAAGGGAACAGCAGTTCATAATTGGAAGCGAGGTACTCGAAGTGATAAAAGAACACGTCTGCTTAGGGCTGGTAGTGACAGCTGATACGGATCATGAGAGGGAAATAACTAGAAGGATATGAATGGTGTGAAGCGCATATTGCAGGTTCTCCCAGATCACGAAAGGCAGGTTACCAATATCCCTCAAGAGAAAAGTCTAACACAGCTGTATCTTACCGGTACTTACCTACAGGGCAGAAACGTGGAGGCTAACGAAAACGGTTCAGCTTAATTTAAGGACAAGGCAGTGACCCACGGAAAGAAAAATTATAGGTGTAACGTTAATAGTCCCTGAAGCGGGCAGAGCGGGTGAGGGAAGAAACGTGGGTTAATGACATCCTAGGCGAAATCAAGAGGAAGGAATGGGCTTGGGCCGGGAACGTAATGCGAAGGCATGATGACCACTGGTCCTTAAGGGTAATTGAGTGGATTCCAAGAGAAGGCAAGCGAAGCAGGGGGCGGCAGAAAGTTAGGTCGGCGGATGAGATTAACAAGTTTACAGGCATAGGGTGGGCTTAGTTGCCAAGGACAGGGTTATTTGGAGAGACATTGGTGAGCCTCTGCCCTGCAGTGGGTGTAGTCAGGCTGATGATGATAATGGTAACGTACCAATAAGGCGAAAGCATGAATGTCTCTTTGTGTCGTGAGTTTATATGTCACTTTTTGCAATCCCTGTCTCACGTTATCCTCAAACTTGACAAGCAGATGCATGCTGTGCAGAACAGAGAAATTGTATGACATAACCCGGAACGCTGCACGCCGAGAGGTTTCGTCACAATTTTGACACGAACGTCGGGAAAACTGGCGCCACATGAAGGTCTTATAGTAATGTTTTACGAGCAAATGACGGAGGGGGAAGGGTGTGGCTGCGCCTGGGATCTTTTGGCATGTGTACATACATAAATCAACTTTTTTCTTATCAATGTGGTGTTCATGCCGTCGGCTCGTTGCACTCGCTGCTTCGGTGGCTGGACGACGGCTCTTGCGCCGCCATCGTTTTGGGACCATCTCTCGACCTCAACGACGGTCGCCGACGGAGCCTCGTCTAATGGGGCTACTTCGCCTTAAATAAAAAGACCGCCACCGTCTTAAAGACGTTGAAATAACGAGCGTCTTTCGCGGACGCCGTTCGTAGCTTTTGCGTCCGGTTGCCAAAAGTCACAAGCGATCTAGGCACACAGCTTAGCGCTCCTGTTATCTGCGAGGAGCTGTTCGCTACCGTTAAGGGCATTAACACCGCCTCAGCTCCAATCCCTGACGGCATTCTCAGCAGTTTTTATGCCAGGTTTTACACCGTCCCGGGGAAACACCTTCTCCGCATGGTGAACGCCTTTGTCTGGGACGGTGAAAAGCCGGAGTCCTTTAAAAAGAGCCGTGTAGTGCTCATCTTGAATCATGGCGGTTGCCCATCTGCCCCGCAGGCGTGGCGCGCGTTCACTCTTCTTAACGCAGATTACAAGATCGTGGCGTCACTGCTGGCCAAAAGGTTGAGCAAGGTTTTAGCGGTGCTCGTACGCCCTGCGCTGACATGCAGCGTTCCCGGACGCTTGGTGTTCTCGTCTCTCGCACTAACGTTTGACTTGCGCACGTTCACTTCGATAATGGGAATACTGGGCTGTTTCGTCTCACTCGATCAGGCTTCGATCGAGTTGAGCACCGCTACCTTTTTGGCCTTTTCGGGGCTTTCGGCTTTCCGCCGGAGTTTTTAGAGCGTTATGGTTATGAGCAGCTCTACTGCGGCTCGGCTGCTTTTTAACGGGGAGTTGAGCGACCCATTTAGTATGCAGCGTGCCAATAGACAGATGTGTCCCCTGTCGCCTATGTTGCTTGTTTTATGCTTGGACCCGCTCCTTTGCAGCATAGCAGAATTTTCATCGGTGCGCGGATTCCCTTTGCCGGGTCAAGGGCAGGTGAAGGTGTCTGCGTACGCTGTCGACGTGTCCCTGTTCTTGTGGGACGAGGACAGGTACACGTAGCGTTTTTGCGAGTTTTTGCGAGTTACAGCGAGCTGTCCGGTGACCTGCTTAACAGGGGCAAAAGCAATGCTCTGAGCTTCGGCGCTTTTACGTCAGACCAGCTGGGCGATGTGGAGCGGGTCTCGGCAGTGAAAGTGCTAAGCGTTGTGTTCCTCTCCTAAGGTGAGGTAGCCCGCGAGACGTGGACGCAGTTAGGAGCAACAGAAGACCAATGCCTGTCAGTTGCAGCGCGTTTTCGTCTGTCGCTGTCCGAGCGCGTATTCGTCATGCGATCATCAGTATGCGCGTCGTTGTACTACGTCGCTCGCGTCGCCTGTCCGCCGCGCACATTCACGCGTCGTTTAGCCACACTTTGCGGCGCTTTTTTCTGAGCTGGAAAGACGGAGACCGTCGCTCGCGCACTCCTCCGTCTTCCCACGCGCATAGGCAGGTTGAGCCTGTCCGATTTGCGCACAATGTAAAGCGTCCTCGCTGTCCGAGGTGTCCGCGACGTAGCCAACGCCACCGACTGCCCGGAGAAGTGACTTCTTGCCCACCTTCTTCGGATGCCGCGGGGTCTCTTTTATGGTCATGTAGAAGGTCCTTATGCCGAACAGCAGCCGAGGTTCTTTCGGTAGGTTTGTCGTATGGCCGAGTCTTTCACCGCCACCCAGCCCGAGGTCGACGTCTCTCAGACGCCGGCCTCCCGCGTTTGCGAGCTCCTTGCGATCCAGGAGGCTGCACCAGAACAGCTAGAGCGGAGCAGGCGGGTGCGGTGGCGAGCCTTGACGTCTCAAACCCCTGCACCAGATGTCCGTGACTTCGGCTGGCTGCGAGGCCAAAGGGTCTTGCCCACTAGAGCACGTCTCGCAGCGTGGGACATTGCTCCTTCTTCGCGTTGTCCGCAGTGCGTTGGAACGAAAACCTTTGAGCACGCCCTCTTTGAGCGCGTCGTGACGCGCACTTTTTGGCGACTGCTGTCGCGTATGTTTAGTTTTTCGCTCGACTCGCGCTCAAAGCCGCGCGACACTTTTGTGCGGCTGTTGTTGTGTGCTGGCGCTTTTATTTTGTGGCGCCAGAGAGGCGTTGCTTCCTTACAGGGCCGACCACAACGGGCCATGTTTCCGATGCTGCAGCGTGTCCTAGCGCGCCTGTTTGAGCAGGCATGCTTGGACAGGGTGAAGCTGCAGGAAGGAGAGTTCCTGCGGCGCTGGAGCACCCGCCTCATCGTCGCAAGCGGGGCCCGTGTGACGGTGCAGCTCCTGCCGTATTGAGTGGTGCGCGCAAGTGAAGTGCGCGATGTCCGTTTGCTGAGTTGGTGCGCGATTTTCCGCGTGCTTCCCCCTCGTTTATCGACACTTTGGAACTCTATTTGGACACTAGTGTTCCTTGTGTGTGGTACCGGACGACATTATTCGCCGTATTGTATTTCTTACGTGTGTTGGGCGAAATTATTCGCTCCACTGTATCTTTTATGTGTGTCGGGTGACATTCGTCGCCGTAGTGTATCTCTTGTGTGTGTTGGGCGAAACTAGTCGCCGTACAGTATCTTTTGTTTGAGCGAGGGACGGCTGTCCCTTCCAGGCCCGTGTTCAATAAACTTCTCTTTCAACCTTATACGCTATTTTTTGGGGTTGAGGGGGCAAAGGCACGGGAGGGCATAACAAATTTCAATGCCTGCTACCTTAAATTCTTGAAACCGAAACTATGCCGCTCTTTTGTCCGCTTACATCATACCAACATAGTTCCACCTCTATCTGCCATACTGGACCGTGACGTCATCATTGGCACGCAGCAGGAGGCACGCGGCATCTACAATGCTATTGTAGATGGCGCTGCAATTCTCAATGCGAGATGTGCTGTTTTCTTTTGCTGCCACAGATGGCGCTGTGATCTCAGGGCGGTTAGCTTTGGGAGCACATGGCAATACACCAAATCAGGGGGTACAGGGTGATATGGGATGGGCGTCTTTCGAGAGCAGAGAGGCTAGCAGTAAGATAGCATTTGAGGAACGATTGAGAAGGATGGAGGAAAAGCGGTGGGCTAGGAAAGTTTTCAGATACCTGTATATAAAGAATGTTGACACGAAATGGAGAAAGCGAACTAGAAAATTGACAAGCAAATACCTGGACAGCAGTAAGGGGGCAAATCAGCAATTATCGGTTAAGAAAAAGGTTAAAGGAACAGAGAGAGCTTTGTGGAAAACAGGGATGCTGACGAAATCGGCACTAGAAACATACCGGACCTTTAAACAGGAAATTGTCAAAGAAAATATCTATGATAATTGTAGGGGAAGTTCTTTGTTGTTTGAGGCCAGGACTGGAGTTTTGCGGACTAAGAAGTATAGAGTCAGGTACCAGGAGATAGACACTTTGTGCATTGCGTGCGGAGAGGAGGAGGAAACGGCTGAACACTTGATACTTTTCTGTAAAGGGCTTCACCCTACAGTGGAAGGCAGCGGGGCTGACTTACCCAAGGCATTGGGGTTTAGGGATAGTGAAGGGAAAGTGGATTTTAAGAGGTTAGAAGTAACCAAGCGAAGGTTATCTGATTGGTGGCTAAAAGCAAGACAGGAGTAAAATTTCACAAGACATGGCTAGGTGGCTTGAGCCACCACCCGATGTAAAGGGTTCAGCCATATCCATCCATCCATCCATCCATCGGTAGCAGATCACATGAAATCTCGAAACGGGATGAGTAGTTGCTGACACAGATGGCGCTGTGATCTCAGAGTGGTAGCAGACCCCACGAAATCTCGGAACGTGATGAGTAAGAGCTCACGCTCTTAAAAGGCGTGGGTAGTGGCCGTTCGGCGCGACGATCTCCGATCTTGTAGCCAGGGCTCTATGCCAGGAAGGGGTGTCGGTTCCTAAAGGCATCGTCGCCGGTAAGGCGGACGCAGTTGTGGCGACGCGCGTATTTTTTTTCAGGTCGTCGACAGGCCAGTGCACTCTCCTTTTCATCTTTCTATTAGTCGCAACAAAAACATATGTCAGACAGGGCCGTAATTTTACTTGTACCTTCAACGAAGTGCTCCCGCACGACTCCCGGGTCAACACCACTCGCGCAGCCATGGATCGTGCGAAGGAGCGTGCGCCAGTCGTCAAACGGCATCAGACTTACCCAGTGCCCGGTGTACAAATTGTATTTTTTTCCGGTTGCCCCTATCGTGCTATACGGTACTTTTGTTGCGTGACCTCTCCTGTACTCTAGCCTCTGTTGCGTATTGCGTTGCAGTGTTTTGAAGAACACTCTGCATTTGTTATTATAAGGAATATGTAAATCCTTTCTATTGGCCCTTGGTACATAAAGCTATATTTTTTTGTGTGCATTTGACTCCGACCCATTCTCCGGCTTGCGCGAGCGGCGAAACCTAGCGATAAAGCGACCTCCTCCCCCCATCCACTACCTTCTTTGTCAACAGCTGGATTCCGGCTGAGCTCCTTACGCTAAGCCGAGGGCCTCTCATGATAGACCGGGACAGCTACCCCACACGCTCAAATTCCGAAAGCGAAGAGTGCTGTGTTTTAGTTCTCTTATAAACTGTGGATTAGGCATCTTTGAGTTCATCAGAAAATGATGACGTATTTTCCTACGGGCATGAAACATGCGCATGAAGACGGGACACTCCAGCAGACAAGACGTGGTGCTATCAGCTTTGGATCTTAATATTTCCCGCAGGAAAGCAAAAGAGGTGCGAAACTGCACAAATACGAAATCATTAGGACAAAAATAATGATTCGTTAGTCTCCAAACTGACAGGTGGCAGGCTTGATTAATATTACCTGTATATATCGTTTTTTTTTTCTCAACTATTTTTTCAAGAACCTAACCAGGCGGATTTCCGTCGAAGATGTTTTCGTTCATGCCTGCATCTATTGATCAGAAAAAAACTCAATTATACCCCATTCCTTTGTTCTTTGTATTTTCTGATCACTCGCGCTTTTCGAAGACTTGTGCGAAGGCCATTTTTTGTAGTAGTAGTTAAGCCACCTGGCGGCACCAAAGCAAGATCTGCTTCACTCCGTACCTTTGTTGAGAGAGAAAGCAATTTTTATAGTTTTCAGAAGAGCTGCGGGCTGGCAGAACCATAGCGGCGGACGTGGGATGCCCTGGCCTAACTTACGTGGCGTCAGAGTGTTGGCTTCTTTTTAAACACACCTTAACGAGCGCCTCAGATGGGAGTGGAGCCAGTCCCGTCTTATATCTCGTCCTTTCGTCCTTGTCGTTTTTGCGCTATATTTGGAAAGAACTCCAACCAAGGAGCCCAAACAAAGCTTTTATAGCATAAAAGGTTCCCGCTAAACTGGCGCTGCCTACCTTCGAGCTCGTGCCTACGTCAGCCGCTATGGCTGGGTGTTGCTCTGGTGTGCACTCTCAACACACAGTTAACAACAATGCCTTCAAAAGTAGAAGGCGATACAACAGCCGCCTTAGGCCAGTTGGTAGAGCACTATATGTGACATGCAGAGCACGTAGGTTCAGATCCCAGCGCTGCATGTGGTTTTCATTTCTTCCATTTTCTTCGAACTTACCAGGCAAGGCAAAATTCGCTTAGTAATTTTCTCTTAACAGCAAAACGCCGTAATAAGAATATAGGGAAAGCGACATTACCGAGTGCCTTCGCCGGATTTTTTTTAACCTCCAGACTGTTGCGTAAATCAGAGAACATCGAAAAACAAATTCCCCTGGCTTAACCACCCGCTCGATAGCCCTAAAAATTCGCACAAAGGTGGAATTTTTCGGCCATTTTTTTATGGGCTACGTTTGGTGGGAGTGCTTGGCTGATTCGGTCCACATTAATCAGAAATGTTTATCTTCTGTAGTGACGGCGAACCAAAACTGCGGGATTTCTTAGTAATGATGCCGGTAGCGCCATCGTGCGCCCTCTAGACGAACGAGCACAGTACCGTGCGGGGAAGCTGCGGAGAAACTCATCGGACAAACGCAAGGTGCGGGTATTGGGGCAGTTGCGTGCAAAGAGTGTTTTCTGAGCCCAGTTTTGGTTTAAAATATTGCAGGACAATTAATTTTTGTCTTTTAAGAGTGGGACGCGACAGCGTGTTGCAGCGCAGCCAAGGAGTCCACGGAATGACATCGCCCGTTCGACGCGACGCCGTGTCCGTTGCACAAATCGCTCGGAGCCTCTAGTCTCAAAACACAGACGCTGCTCCACACTAGCATTCGCAGGCGGCTGCGGTTCCATCACACCTGTTCAGAAATGAATGACACTTCTCTGAAAGCAGAAAGGTCGCCCACGCGTGTGCCATCTTCCGGGCCAGCGCCTTTCATGACGAGGGGGAGGTTTCAGTGGGTCCCACACGATGGCGCTACGACTGCACACCAATACAGGAGGAAATTTGCAGGAAACGCATGGTAATAATAATAATAATAATTGGTTTTTGGTGGAAAGGAAATGGCGCAGTATCTGTCTCATATATCGTTGGACACCTGAACCGCGCCGTAAGGGAAGGGATAAAGGAGGGAGTGAAAGAAGAGAGGAACAAATAGGTCCGTAGTGGAGGGCTCCGGAATAATTTCGACCACCTGGGGATCTTTAACGTGCACTGACATCGCACAGCACACGGGCGCCTTAGCTTTTTTCCTCCATAAAAACGCAGCCGCCGCGGTCGGGTTCGAACCCGGGAACTCCGGATCAGTAGACGAGCGCCCTAACCACTGAGGCACCGCGGCGGGCACGCATGGTACTCGCTTAATTTCGACTTCTGTAATTTATATGCTCGTATTTACTCATGTACGCTTCTGTACAGACCTCGAAGATACGCTTCTAAGAAACCCCTGCATTCACTAGACGAGCAAACACGGCTCCGAGAAACCTGACTTCACGACCACGTGACACCACGTGACGTGGCGCCGCTGCCATAGGAACGCATCACGTGAGTTCACCGCGCAGCCAAGCCGAGTCTTCGCCGTCGCTACGCCGGTGCTCCACACCCGCGCAGTGGCTGCTCCCTAACCACGTGATGTAGCCGAGCCTCAGCCGGATAAAAACAAATTATCTGCATTTTGACTTCTCCTGAACGTGGTTAGAGATCGAAAGCTGTGGTGTATCGGGCAAGTAGACGCCGTTTAGCGTAACTAACGTTGAGCGCGTTCCACACACACTGTATAGGCAGCGCGCCCACCTTGCTACACTGGCAGGTAGCAGTTAAATTATTTATTGATCGCGAGAGGTTGGTCACCCAATGAACGCTGCGGCCTATTTCTGCAGTGCCGCGGGTCTGCCACAACGTTGTCAGCGCTAATGAATATAGGCCACACCTCTCTCTCACCCCCGCCACATACCTCAAAGTGCGATTGAGGCATGCACTGGCCAAGGGAGCCAGTTATGCACCCTTCCTTTCCTGAAAATTATAGGAGTCTAGAATGTTGTCAATGCCAACGCCAATGACCACAATGAACAGGAGCTGAACGCCACAGCCACCGAATCAAAGGGGAGAGATGAGGATCACCTGCAAATTGAAGCAACTCAGCAGCGCTAGGAGACGCAATATACTCATGCGCTGACTCGCTTGGCTTGGCCTTCCGAAGGCATAAGCCCTCTGCATAAGCAGAGAACCTCGGGAGGAAGATAGGCATTACTGTAACAGAATGTGAAAAGTCCACCCGGCACGTGGCTGCAGCCAGAAGGTTGACACAGATTGCGGGAGTTCAGAGGCAAAGAGCGAAAAGTGCGCGATGTAGAAGCAATAACTTCAAGAAGAGGGCTTAGGCGGGCTGGTTGGTGCATGTGTACGCTATTCTCTTCCGTCCCACCTGTTAACGCTGTTCAGTCGTTTTCATCAACATGCACCAACAAGCCCGACTAAGCCCTATACTATATGGAATGTGTATGCAACCTGTGGAACGTGTAAAGTTCAGGGAGGCGGGATAAGTGCTAGAAATGGTTCTACAAGCATGTAAATTTGACCTTTACGTATTGGTTCTCACGTGAGGTATGCTTTACAAATTTGACCAGTAAACTGCTGGCGCCAAGAGCGCTACTTTATTGCTTACAAGCCGTAAGCTGCAGCGAGTAGGAACTAGCCCATAATAGGAGAGCAGCAAGGGGAATGCAAAGAACGGTACGGCTGGAGTAAACACTCGGCCAGTGGTGCGTCGTTCACTTTTGCGATTGCGGCTCTCTCACTAACTATCAGAGGGTCAATGGGGCGAAAGGAAGCGACTTGGGCGTTACCCTCGCGAAGACGACTCCCTGCATGAGCACCTGGAAGCGCTCGCTGAATGCGGAGCAGAGGTGGTTCATGTAGCACGTCAGCGCCGCCTCCCCGACGCAGGTGGCCACGAAGAGCACTACGGTGGACGACAGGTGACCGGTGCCCGCGATAAGGCTCCTGCGATCCCACAACCGCGCTCACTATTAGCAACTTTGTATCCATGGCTGCACAACCACTGAGGACAGTTCATGGCGTGCGTGTCCTTCGTGTGCAGGGGCAAGGGCACCATTTCACCATCTTATCTATTTATTTGGGAGATACTGCGGTCTCGGAAGACCAAGCAGATGGGAGCATACAGATGCAAATTTTAACACAGCGGTGCTTACAGAAGCATACCTATAACGTGAACTTGGTTCAAGAGAAGCAGACACTAAAAGCTGCTATCCACAGAGGCTTATCAAGAGCACAAGAAACACATCAACAGAACAAAATTATTATCAGAATATACATTCGTAACAAGGGCTTACGAAAAAAAACGGTGAACAAAATAAAAAGTTTAAGGACCCATTCTCACAGCCGGCCTCCTCTACGGCGCGGCGGCGACGGAGCCGAAACCCGCGGTAGCAACGGAGCGGCGCGGTGTTCTAATCGAAAGAGGCGCCGGCAAAGCACTTGTGGTGGGCGCTCGCTTCTCCCACGTGAATCTACGCCACTGCCTTATTTTTTTCTCCCACGTGGGGAAAAAAAATAACAGCGGCGCCGGGGTCCGAAGGAGATGCCGAAGGTGCGCTGAAAGTCGTCTGTCGTCTGCTTGCGTCGCTTTGCTTGGCTATTATCGCAGAAAAAAACAATGCGATCTTCCAAGCTGTGGCAAAAGTTTGAAGTTAGTTGAATAACTTTGCATAACTCAAAAGTTTTTACAGCGAAAAACCACGCGTACAGCAACAAAACATAGTTATGCGAATATAACAAGCTACTATTAAAGCGCTGCGCGCACTACAGTCACATTATTGTGGCCAATATGAACGAAATCGAACATATGTAGGGGGAAATATACTCTGTTATCAATACAGCGATGGTTTGCTGGGGCTTGCTAGATTGGTCTTTATACTAACGTTCGAGAATTGGGCTAGCAAAACAGTTCGGAGAATATTTTACCAGTACCGGCTAATACACTTGCAAATTTTCAGATTTTTCTCTATAGCAGAACTCAATGAGTGTCTGAAAGAGATAAATCCGTCATGCTAGTAACATTCCATACCGGTTTGTTTTGCTGACATTCCTGTCTGTTTTAATGCGTTTTATTCTGATATGCATCCATGTGTACAACCATATCTGTCGCAAATGCTTGTATTTTACAGTTGTGTGTTTACTGTATGTGCTCGCACTAGCCAATGTTTTGTTGAGTAAAGGGATGAATATTTGCCCTACCTTTCTCTCTCTCTCTCTCTCCATGTAAGTAGAACAGGTGTACAGCTAGATGTAACACGTTTATAACAATCGAAGGAGTGTCCTAGGCGCGTAAAATGGGTTCAGTAGTGCTGAGGGTCGTGCGGCCTACTCTGCAGTATCTATTCAAGGCGCTACTTGTTTCAGTCCGGTGTGCGTATATGACATTGAAGTGACCTTCGCATTTAGCGATTTCATAGCAACAGATTTATGTCAGATGACAAGCATAATTTGATTATGGCCAATGGGATTGTGTCTCCAAATTAGACCCGGGTCGTTTCCGAAGTGTTGCCCATCCCACCCCCCAAATTTGACCTTTATTGATTTGAACCAAAATCAATTTTCAAGGTAATTTCAATAAGGTCAATACGATGGCAGTCTCTAAATTTGACCCGGGCCAGCCCCGAAATTTGACTTCGGTCGATTTGGACCAACCATAACTGAGCGGCCAGCCATATTGAGCGTGCAACGATAAGTGAGCGTGGCCGACACGATGACGACCTCGAAATCTGGTACGGGCCATTGCCAAAATGCTTTCACTCGACCTTTGGTATGATCATAATTAAACCCTGCCTAACTTTCTTTTTGGCACTGCATAGTCGATTAATTAGTTTGGACTGACTAGGAAGCTTTTTAAATATTAACTTCTTGTTTGCAGCAAAGCACCGTCCGAGTAATTTTTTCTTCAAGCTCTGAAAGATAGCGCGAGAAATCCAAATACACAACAGTGGGCTACTTGAGTGCAACAGCTGTAAATTCGCTTAATGTATATCCCGCGCCCAGTGCAAACACAGAACTCATCGGACACTCGTTCACCTGCAACGCCTCGTACATTGCCAAATGAAATAAAACCGTCATCCGCTCTCTGCCACTTGGCAGCGGGCGCTTTTCGGGGCGCAAGACGCGTGCATCTCCCAACGAAGAAAAGAAAAAAAAAAGGGGGGGGGGGCTTTTTTTTGCGCCTGCGCACCCACGCACCCACGCGCCGGCGCACCGCCGCCGCCGAAAGCCCGTTTCACATGCTGTGACGGGACCGAAAATATCCGGTATAGTCGGTGAGGCCGCAGTGCGACTTTCGGTCACTGCTTTCACATGCGACACCGACACAACCAATTCGGTCGGAGGGACAGGCAAGGTTTCTTGATGTTTGCATAGGCAACCCATTATTAAACGCGACAGAAACATCACACAGAATGTGTCGATGATTTTATGACCAGCCTATTTTTAGATGCAAGGCATTATTCCTTGTTTTGATTAGAACAAACAGTTTTGCTTCCACGGCGGTAACAGTTCCCACGTCACCGCACGTCGCACGCCGTCTCGGCGCTACCCAAAGGTCAGTCGCAGAGCGAACACACCGGCGCTGCGACTGAATACCAACCGGACGGAACTCGATCGGAAGCCGTCTACGAACTGACCGACAGCCCTCCCCAGTCGCAGACCGACAGAATTCGCAGTGTCGCAGGCGAAAATCGCATGTGTGTGAAACGGACCGAAGGCGCGATAGGGAAACCGCGATAGGGAAGCCGCGACGCTCGCCAGCGGCATCTCACGCTCGCAGCCCGCAAGCCGTGGGTCACGTGAGGCGAGCTCGCGCTGTGAATGGCACGTTTTTTGTGGGGCGGGGCTCCGTCGCCGCCGCTCGGCGGAAATGTAGAGCAGGGCCCAGCGGCATCGGCCGCCCGATTTGGGGGGGGGGGGGGGGGGGGGGGGTGGAACCAGTCCAAAAACATCCCCCTCCGTCGGCTCCCGCAGCGTCGGAGGCGACGGAGGAAGCGAAAAACCGGCTGTGAAAATGTGGCCTAACACAGAGCTGCGCTTGTGCTAAATAATCACAATTACCTACATCACAAAAAACCTGGAGCGTACATAGAGACTGAAACACAGTGGTTAAAGCACACACAAAATTTTTCGAAGAAAAACTGTTGGAGGCAGGTCATTCCACTCGGTTATTGTTCGCGAAAAGAATGAAGACGAACAAATTTGTGCGCGCGGCATATGAGAGCAAATTGTGGACGTGACAATGCCTGGATGAACGTGATGGAAAGGGCATAATGTAAGTGTTCGAGTTAAGGTTTTGGCGCTTTGCTCAAGTGGCAAATAAAACTTAAGAGAACTGCTTGTTGGACTAGTTGGTAAATGATCATTATAACTTAAAGGCGCCAAAACCCCCGCACACACACACGACCGAAGAAAACGGGACACAGCGCCACTCACAATTGGTTTAATTTGCAGAAACCATGTACAGATATATATATATATATATATATATATATATATATATATATATATATATATATATATATATATATATATATATATATATATATATATATATATATATATATATATATATATATATATATATATATATATATATATATATATATATATATATGTGCCAGCGCCTGCACAAGGAACATATTCACCCATCAAGTCGTACGCGATAAGCATCGCTCAGAAAACTTTTTCCCGCCCTATACAAAGATATAAATGTTTCGCTGAAGCACAGACGTCCTTTCTTGCTGATGTAGAACGCCTCAATGAGTTCTCTGCCTTTCGCATTGCTACTCCTGGCAAGAATCCGCAGGTTTAAATGCATGGCTTACAAGAGCGTCAAGAGCAAGGTCTTATATGCTTAGGTAAATTAGGGCCCTCTTTATTTTGTTCCACGTTCTTTTCATGTTCTCTGATCCGCTTAAGTCGCGCAAGTCACTGAAGTCACGCAATTTTATTTCTGAATTCAAGAATTTGATTACAAAACATAAAACTGAGCAGTGGAGAAGACACAGGAGAAAAGAGAACAGGACGAGCTCGGACTAACAACTGAGAGTTGAGCTCGTCAAGGGATCCCATACCACCAAAGCGTACTGGAGTTTTGTCAGAATGAATGCTCTATTGGCTTGGAGTTTTTATTCCGAGGGCGCCTGTTTTAACTTATGTCGTAGAAAGTCAGCCAAGTCTGCGTGTAGCCAAAGCGAAAGACCACGAAAGGGTGTTAGTATGTGTTGCCATTAACTTGGTATGAAAAGAGATAGGGACGTTTTTGCTTTGTGACGCGAAGTATCACTTTTTTAGGAGTTTCACGTCATAGTCGACTTCGCACACCATTAACTCATTTTTGTGAAACTGGTAAGTAGGATTTTTTTATCATTATCGCATGTTATACGCTTAAAAAGAGGGCAATCATCTGCAAACAGGCGGATGTTGAGATCAGAATGAATTTCAGTAGTTATGTGATTAGCGTATAATAGGAAAAGAATAGGCTCTATGTATAGGCCCTATGATGAAACTAAGCTGTTGACGACGTTTTAACCGGGATGCGTAAGTCGAGAAAAATGTAATGTTTCCCATTTCATTGTATAGCATTTAGGGTGTAGACTTGCAGAAATCATCCGGTTTCATCGTAACAGATTTCCCTGATTGTCAGTACCGCCAAATATAAAAATATGGGGACAAGAATGCTGGACTACATTCCACTGGGTTATCATATGGGATTATACTAACTAGACTTACTGTTCCATATTAATCTGCCTGCTAATCCAGGCCAATTCTAACTCATCCACTTAAATTTATTCCTTGGGGTCGACCTACCTCATAAATTTGGAGGTCCTATAGAATTTTTCGCGGTGGCCAACTTTCAAATGCTAACGCATTTTCTTTACGAATGTGGTGAAGAAACACCCGTTTCTTTTTATCTTTCCCCCTTTCTTATTCCCTTCATTAACATTACGGAGCAGATGTCCACCAGATGTCACAATGCATGGTACAGGTGTCCACCAATTGAAAGACTGGTACCGCGTCTTGTCCTTTAAATACTTATAATGTCTGACAGATGCATTTCAAGATGCTTGGCGGCGTCTTATGCACTGCGTCACTCCGACACCGAAGGCTGCGCGATACACGCGTTGCGTGCGCACGGGATGACCTCGGATGGGTGGATGTAAGTTAGCAGCGTCTCTTCGAAACGGAGTGGTGGCCGGTGCCACTATGCCCTGTATGTCTTTTTCCTTTTATTCAGTGTCCTAATAAGAATGAAGTGCTGCGCACGGCTGGCGGGAGCTGTAGGCTGATCGACTGATGGATTGGACGCTCTGCCACAAAAGCGAGGCGCGTGTCTTGTGGCTTTCGTTTTTCTTTTTCCTGTAGAGTTTCCTAGTATTAGCGCGTCAATTCTTTGAGCAGGTACATTGAAATAGCCCTAATTGCCGGCTTCCTTGCCCTATAGTCAAGGCATATATGGTAATACCTGTGCGCGTACTCACCTCAATACGAGCATGCGTTTTGAGCTCATTGCTCAGATATGGAAAAGTGCAGTGCGATTTGCTCCCGCTCTATCATTCTGCCGCAGAATGTATTTAGTGGCGCATCGGAACAGATTTCAAAAAGAGAAAAAAAATAAGATTTTGTTTTCTTAGCGTAGTCGTATTACGTTAATCAAGTTTTTTTTCGGCAGCATCCTCTGGGACGTTATCTGTTCTGATTTTGCTCTGACCCGCCTATTATAAAACTGTGACGTGAGCTTGAGAATGCACTTCTGGAGGTTGGGGGTAGGATTGTTGGGGAGGGCGGGCGAGATTCTTCTTGAGTCAGAGATTTCTCTGCCCACATAGTTCCCAACGCCGCATAGCAGCAATGCGACGTCACCCAAATAGCCCGTTGCTGACGCTATTGAAAGAGAAACTGATAAGGAAAAATTAAGGTGTAGTTCATTAGCGACGCGGTGGCCTGGCTGTCTGAGTTGAATCTCAGATTTCTGCCCTGCACGGGATATCTCAAGGTAAGAACACCAGCGTGCCCTACAGTGACTGCCGCTCCAACACTGGTCCCGTCAATGCACTTGATTCAAATGCGCCTCACTCCAGTGATGTAACTATACTGGAATCGGTTTTGAGACTGTTGGAATTCCGTATCGTTCAGACGCATTCAAATACAAACTCATGCAGGTAACTCACGGTGTAAAGACAGAAAAAAAGAAAACTTCTGGAGAGACACTTAAGCCTGCTTACGTGTGGGAATTCGAAAGCTTTACTAGGTGCATTGTTTAAGCGTAATGTTTGTACATGCATTAAGTTCTTTTCTACGATTTTATGTGTTTGAGTATTGACTGCGAATCAGACCGCAAACATTCGCACCCTGTCGCAGCACGGCGATGAGTTTAGACGGGCTTACATGCCATACACGCAAGGCTTGGACGTTTGTGTCCACCCTCACAATTGCGATGTATAACATCACCCGCACACGCATACGCACTACTGACACCACCCGAAACGCTGTACGACGAACCGTCGCCTCAAAATTTTGATACGAAAGTCTCGGAAGGCAAACAATTGAAGACACATATGTCGTTGGCTCGATTCCATGTCACCAGGTAGCCTCCTAATTGACAAGCGCATGTAGGCTATATTGAACGAGAACCCGCATGACACCGCGCAATGCTACAGACAAACGGCTGCCTCAAAAACTTGGTGAGAATGTCGGGAAAGCGGGTGCCTCATGGAGGTGGGCCAGTGTCGAGGATATATAGATGAATGAAATGTATAGGATTGTCTAAAGTGGCGGTGCTCTGCATGAAGTGTGCGTCAAACGCCGCTTGATGACGTGAACCTATTTTTTTTTGCTATTACTGTAATTTTCTGTACCATGTGCGAGTACACACGCACATACGCCGCCGGCTTTCCTCATAATAGAACTAGTAATGCTTTCGCAATAAATTTCAAGCAGTGCAACATTTGAGGGATGTCGCCTTTGAATTTCAATGTGCCTTCGCACTTCTCTGGCTCTTCCGCCACTTCGCAAGAAACAGGCCGGGACAGGTATGCCCAGCGTCGGCGCGCAAAATAGCGAAGGAAAGAACGAAGCCTCCCCTTCGCGCGCCTACGGGGCTTGTCCTCCCCTTACGGCTTTCGAGCACCGCCAATCTGACACTGTCACTTCTATGGTCAGCCCTTCGTTTCTTTTGATCACCCACGTCATTTCCTGGATTGCCCATCTATCACTACTGGAGAGTAATGCAGCAGTAATTAACGGGTTGAATTTTGCACCATCCAATAGTGATAACATTGCACTTCAAAGTTGCTTCATCCGAGGCGGCATTTTCTATATTAGTTGAAAGGATTCATGAAGCGGTCACTTTTAGTAAATTGTTTTTTTTGAAACCTCTCGGCATAAATCTTGGAGAGTTGCATTTGAGTGCATTCCGTACTATAATATATAAAAAACGAGTGATACAAAGCGCCCAAAAAAAGCAGGATGTTTCTGGTTTTGACTTTGTACCTTTTAGAACAAGTGGCAGAGGGGAATCAGGAAAATGATGATGTATTAAGCTCATCACGAAATAGAATCGGATGGCTTCGATGGAGTTAAGTGGTGAGGATGCAAACTCCCATGCATCGCTTGTTCGAAGTATACTGTGTGTACTGCGATTTCACCACGTTTTAAATTCAGCAAAACTCAATTTGCAATATCTCTTAGCGTCTAAGGATCACAGAAGCACTTAATGTCAGACGTTCTCCACGCTTTAATGTTGTTTTATGTATGCGCCAGTTGTAAAGATTTCTACCTATTATTCATCTCTAGTCATTTAAAGATAATAATTGCTTACAAACGTGATGCAAGAAGTACAAGAGCTCTGCGTTTAGTAGGAAAAAGCTCACAAACGGGCGGCTGAAATATACTCTAGTTCACATCTCCCAGCTATCTGTCGGGCAACGGCCAACGACACACTTCTATATCTACTTCCCCTACATCGCCCTGAAAACAACTTCATCCAAGGCTTGCCAGTACAGAGAATCGACGACACGGCTCTTCCGGCTATGATGATGTTTGTTCAGAACGGAAAGAAGTACTTACTGCTCACCATAAAACTCGATTGCTTTTCTTCTCGTCACTCAATTCAAGCTCGTGACGACGGCGATACCGAAAGGTCTCCGTGATAGCCGCGTGTAGCTTAGCTAGCGTGATCGGGCGCCAACAAACTGCCCTGACATCACCAGTTTGATGTGGAAACAGTCTGCGGTGGCGATAAAGTTCTTGGCCCATTGTACGACCGAAAAGGTTTGTTTTCAGTGTAAGTAACATCTTTGTCAACAGAAAGAGGTTAATCCGAGAATAGAAGCCACGATCAATTTGTCCTCGGTGTCCCCTGAACAGCATCAGACACACGACCAAAGCTGTCGCCATTGTGGAACACGTGCTTAACCTAGGACGAGATCAGCTGCGCTAGGAGCCTGATAAGTTCGACGCCTTCACTTATCTCATTTTCGCAACATTCGCCCCCGTTCTGTGATCGTGCTGAGCCGCAGTCACAGAGATACCGGCTGGGAATGCATCGCCTGCAGTTAAAAGCGACAACACAAAGACAACCGACCTCTCCGTTCGGAAGGCAAGCATACAGAAAGAACACCGTTTGCCACCCTTACTCCAATAACAGCGTCCTGGCCGTCAAGCAGGCGTAGTAGCCCAAGTGAGTCATTATCACCCAGAAGGCGTCCACCCACACCAACCGGAACACCGAACGAGTGAAATGGCTCGCTCTTTCAGCGCGTCTCCTGCATGGGAAAAAAAAGGTGCAATCTTCAGGTCAAGTTCGTGTTTAGAAGAACTTCTTGTTTTGCTGGTTGGTGCATGGTTATTATAAAAGACGATTTGCGCACACATAAAAGACAGGCACACGAAGAACACAGGAAGACGGAAAGAGCGGCAACTATCAAATGGTTTTATTAACAGCACTGAGGTTGATTTAGGCAGTGTGCACACGTGCCTAACAAGTGGAAAAGCGAGAGAAGGATGGCAAATCAAGCCTGTGCACGTGTCAACAAAATCCGCAATATACAGCATTACGGAGGTATCACTGACACTTCCCTATTGCTGAGAAAAGGCGATAACTGTATCAGTGATACTTCCGTAATGCTTTTAAGCCCGCGACGTGATTTATTGAGCTCACAAATAGTGTGCGTCATATTGTTTAAGAAAAACAAAACGTAAACGTCTTTGAGTGTATGTCACCTCCATGCATTGCGAGTCCCCTGCAAAGCCACGCTTAGGCCCCGTTAGATCGCAAGGCCGCATTTCATTGAGCCCTCATTCGATCCTCCGCTGCGTGTTCGCTCAGCAACGGAAAATAAAATGACACATCGAGTGATGTCAAGAAAGAGGAGGAAAGTAGAATAAGCTACGGAAAGAACGCGTCTTGATGATATTATAGTCGACATAAAAGAGATGGAACACGAGAAGGGAGGAAAACACGTACGCGGTGTTCTTTTACGTAAGACAGTGGTTTACGGAAGGACGCAAACATAGCTTAAAGCAGAGTCAGGTTTCAGGTAAGATAAGGAAACTGAGCGGCCAGGGCTAAAGTTGGATACATGTATTGGGCGATCGATGACCGAAGGCTGTGTCGTGCAGGTCAGGCAGAGATGGGCAAATGCCCTCATTTTGATGTAATTAAGAACGTCTTGTACAGCACAGCGTCGTGAACAACCAGCGGTACAGTCCAGGCACAGACCAGAGGCCGCCGTCAGTCCAGAACACGCACGAGGGACGAAGCGTTCGGCGCTCGAGCCTCGCAGTGTTCGGCGCTTCTCGTCGTCTTCTTCGTTGAGCGCCAGCCTCTGAAGATTCTAAAGCCCGTGTCCAGCCTTACAATTCCCCCCGGTCGAAAGGGCGCTATCCTGGCGGTCTAGGGCGATGTGACGACGGCGGGGTCGTGATATGGTTTGAGGCAGGTCGTGTGGACGATGGCGCGGCCTCGGCGACGATGATCAGGGAATGGCGCAAGGGGTTCGATGAGGTAATTGACGGGGGATGTCTGTTGAAGAATACGGTAAGGTCCCTGGTGCTTTCTAACAAGTTTGGATGAAAGGCCGGGACCTGAGGAGGGTTCCCAGAGCCAGATCAAAGAGTCGGGAAGGAAGCGGGAGGAAGTGCAGGCGGATCACGGGTGCTTTTCTGCAGCTGCTGGGCGTGAGAAGAGAAGGACCGGGCAAGCTGTCGGCATTCTTCGGCATAAGTTACGGCTTGAGAAAGAGTTGTAAATTCGGGACAATCAGGGCGGTAAGGTAGAATGGTGTCCATTGTGCAAGAAGGCTCACGGCCATACACTGACTTTTTCTCACTCACCCTCAATTTCGAATCCGTGACCCTCCCTAATCCTCGCCCTCATTTTGAAAAGTTAACCAGCCCTACCTCGCCCTCATTTTGACTTCGAAAACTCTGCTGGCCCTACCTCACCCTCGCCCTCACATCGTCTGCCCTCCCTCAACATCATCCTCACTAACAGTCGTTTTAAAACTTGAGTTTTTTTTTAGTCGACAACTTCAGGCGATATTACTGAGTGATAAACATACAAGAAAAGCCCTCAGGCCACTATTAGACGAGAGGCTAGATGTTTATATTGTGCGTGTACGTGTGCGTGTACGTGTGTTGTTTGAGCTATTTACGTGAGACAAACCTGGACAGTTAGGAACTGAGCCCCAAAATACCACTCTGTCTTTACCTTTGGCCCGCACAGCCTGCATACATGTGCCCTGCACTTCGAACATTTCATTGTTATCTTTATTTATTTATTTACTCAATTTATTTTACCCTCCGGGCCACTAAGGCCTTCTAGAAGGGAGTGGATACAAAAAGTGAAATAAATTTACCGCAATTCATGCAATTGATGCTCTGCTCAATTGAGCCCGCGCGTTGTTGTTGTGTGTACAAAAACTAATGTACGCCAAGAATATTTAGAAAACAATGCAGTAGCGTTTACCACGACAATTACAATAAGTGCTAAGCACAGAATAGACTCACCACAAGGAAAGTTTGCAGGTCGCATATTCACCATTAGCCGGTGACATTGCGATATCACTGGGTATTCTGATTTTCACTGCTTCTACTCTCCCGCCATTTCTTGCGGTTTACTGCATGCTGCTCTGGGTGACGCTTCCGCGCGCACGGATGGAACATGATGAAGACCACGCTTTCAAACTACGGCGTGAGGGACTGGCAGTTTAACACGCGTGAACGGGGGTACCTGACTAAGTCGACAAATTTGCAAGCACAGCTCGAGAGCTTCGCAGTTCCCGACTCCGAGCTTCTTGTTCATCTGAGAAAAGCGTATGAACCGACCGACTTCAAACCGGAGTGGCACTAGCTCTTGGTAATGTGCTCCGCCTTAACTCGCGGATAGTGTTCTGTTGCTCTGTCTTTTTGCGATGTATTTCGTGGCGTTTCCTGAATGCTTTGTATTTAATTTAGTCAGTGTAAATAGAATATATTATCAATGTAATAAATATCATGCTTTAAAAAAGCTGTAGCAATGGCGTATCGCCTGAAATAGCTGCCAGCGGAACTGATTTTTTAGCACCGCCGCGGTTTCGGATTCCGCTTCCCTAGGAATGAAGTTTTTTATTTGTTTAGTGTCTTCCCCCACAGTGCGATGGCGGCTTTCCGCTGCAGTGAGGCTCTTATGCTGTCGTTAAAAATAAAAGAAAGATTATTCAGGGCACTTGAAAATCAGACGGGTAGGTAAAAGCAGCATTTGGGCTGAATAAGGTAATCACTAACTACCAGAGTCTGGAGTGAGCGATTCTTGTGGTCGCCATTTTAGTGCCCTAGCGCTTCCACTCCGCCAAAAAGCGGTTGTCTGTCCAAAGCCTGCTTCTAGCACGTGGGCCACCTTGGTCACGTGACGCCGTGACGTCATCGCAAGCTGCCAACCGGACTGCGAGCAAACTGCTCACCGTGGCAGTTCAATTAATGATTAGTCGCAAAAGAGTCCTCAGGAACAACATGGGTCTCACTAGCCCCGCCGACGGCAGCACCTGCCATCGCAGGGCAGTGGCGCGCAGCCTAACTGTTGTACTTCTGCGCCAGGAGCGGAACCAGGGCTTCCACGGAGCTGTGAATGCAGAGAATGACCAATTCTACCGCAGCAGAAGTCTAATATGATGCACTGTCACGCAAACTTACATCGTATGATATATAATCCAAAGTAAGCCAGTTCATGTCAAGGAAAAGCATAGAAAGTCAAGTTAAACCATGATAAACCAGGGCTAATGGTGCAAGAGCAAGATAATTCGTGGTCAACCCCAAGCTAAACCACCCACGTTTTTTTCTTTTCAACGTCTACGCATTACCCAAAGGCTGGATGTCAATTCCCTACCATGCCTGCAAGAGATTTGCTTCATAAAATCAGGCGCGATAACGTGGCCATGCGTCTCACCAGGGAGAGAAATAAACCAGGATGATTTTCCGGATATTTGGAGAGGAGTACAACATATTGATTTTTCCAACATCGTACAATGCAAGGCTGCTGCTTTATTTTCATGGTAAGACTACAGTAGTTGGCTTTGCCCACCACATTGCGGCAGCATTTTCCTATGTTGCAATTCTAGCGAAAATAGAAAATAGAAAGAATATACTACTGTACTTGAACTACTCAGAGTGTGAACGAATATATTCTACTTCAACATCACCAAAAGGCTTTGATTTGACAGTGGAACTTCTTTTGGAAGCACTTTTTGCCTTGCAGCCAGTTCTTTGAACCATCACTAAGCTGAAATTGGACTTCTTCCCGGGAAACAAGGCTTAGAACTTGTAAATTCAACAGCCTTAGTAGGTATAATTTCTACATGTTTTACTCTTCACTCTGATCATCTAACAGACTCGGGGCTGATAATGAAAATGTTGACTGCGGCGCGACGGCTCCGCGACCAGGCGCACGACCTGGCCTGTGCCCCTTTGTCGGAGCACTATACGCGGTGTTTCACCTAAGACTGTGGAGATTTTTTTTTTAAATGAGCTTTTTGAATTAGAAGAGCGTTTTTTGGCATAGCATTGCCAGTTGTGTAGTACATCGCGGTGACGGAGAAGACGTGCGGCTCTCTGCCTTTCGTGTTTGCCTCGTGTACCCCTAGATTGCAGAAACTACGTCCACCACGGGAACATTCACCCTAAGAAGTAGCGCTTTAAAACGGGAAGTCATAACGGGCTGCGCAGACAATAAACGTTAGTCTGGAGTACGGTCAGGGCCACCACTATCGTCCCCAGACAATAAGTAAATCATGCCCTTCCTCGCCCTCACCCCATCGTGTGTTCCCTCCCTCGCCCTCACCTCATGTCTTCCCTCCCTCGCCCTCACCTCACCATCTCCTTTCTCCCTCACCCTCGTCCTCACGAATTTTCTTGCGCCCATTCTCCCTCACCCTCACCTCACCTCACCGAGTGAAATCCTCATGAGGTGAGGGCGAGGACGCCCTCATGAGGGTACGAGCTCGTGAGGATGCCCATCTCTGTGCAGCTGACGTAGCTGAGAGGATAGCAATGAAGACCATGACAATGCTCACCCTTCCACTGGCCAGTCGAAAGCTTCTTTTGTTGCCGGCGCGCAAAGCATTCTCTTGCTTACCTTCGGAAACTGCTTTATATCTGCGGCTTTTGAAACGATTATAGTCTTCAAGCTCCTGCAAAAAGAAAGAACGTGCGCGTCAGACTCAGCAGGCACGCGTAGAAAATGGCTTCGTAAGAGGGGTATTTACCACGAAACAGCGCTTCGCACAAACAAGGTCGTCCTATTGTGGTAATATGAATTTCCGGGTAACCTGGGGCATGAAGCTCACCCTACATCGGGCAGACCACCCGACGTGTAGACGAGAGAATAACGGAAACGCGGGCGGCCATCTTGCTGTCCATTGCAAGAAATGCTAAAAATCTCACTGCTCTGTTGCTGGTCGGCAAGAATGCGGTTTCCAATGTGAACTCATGAGTGAGAGATAAGCGCATGTGCGAAATAAAAACACCAGAGGGAAGTGATTGAAGCATGGCTTATATCTAGAGGCTGTGAATGGTGCGTGAGTACGCCATCAATGTCCTTATCAGGTAAAGAAATTGCCTTTTTGGACGGCGGCATTAAACGATATTATACTTTGGATTTCCCATGACCTCCTGGTTTTGATGGTATCTTAGAATTCCTTTTACCGCCGACACTGGTTATTGTTGTTCCTGTCTTTTTGTTTTTGTCTGAGGGTTTTTCTTTCACTCTGCTTTTGCTATGACTTGACGTTTTGATTGTGCTGTTGCTACGAGCCGTCGACTCTACTTTTTCTCCTTCGTGTTGACTCTGCTTTTGCTACGACGTGTTTACACTGCTTTTTCTATGAAGTAAAGACGCTTTCTGTACTTATGCACTTCCCTCCTCCCTTCCGCGTTTGGTGGCACACCCTTAAGAAGGATGTCGGTATCGGGCCTCCAGTGATAAAGTTGAGTGTTGCGTCGGCACTGGTTGCACATTCATGGGAGCTCATGTCACTAGGCACGTGATGTATTGGTATGTATACACTCTGGCCTGTTTTCAATAAAAATTCAGTTTGTAGTGAAGCGATTGTCCTGTGTTCTCGTGTCTCTCTTTCGTCCTTGTTGCTTCGGGCTGCCGCTTTTCATGATGATTCACCAACTAGCCCGCACAAAGATATGATTCCATGGTGGATGAAGTGTAGTGAGTGGTAAGAAGCCCTATGGGAGGAACAGCGCCATGGCGCTGAATCTTGCGTAGCTAGAGAAGTGTCAGGCCGGCTTCCCTCACTCTCTTTTCTGCTCCCTAAGCAGATGTACCTCCAATTTGATCAAGTCGCTCTTTTTTCGTGCTTCTGCGAGCACAAGGTGATGATCCCAATATTATCGGTATCGGGAGTTTCCGAAGCGGCGTCTGGCGCGTGCAACGTCATCACTGCCAGGAAGAACTCGTCCAAAACATAATTCGGAAGATTTTGGCAAGTACTACCCTAAAAGCGATGACAAGTGACTTATAAAAGATGTGCAGCTGCACTCCGGTTCAGCGGAGCGAAAGCATCACGGGCGATAGGATGGTGACGTGCGAGCTACAGCTCGGCCGAGATGAGACCACGCCGCCAAGATCAGGTTGTGATGTTATATTTTCTTGAAGCTTAGGGGCTGTTTGAAAACAAATAAAAGCTCTAAAGAGAAGCAGTGCCGAACACTGTCATTACCAGGTCATCTTGATGGAATGAGCTGCGTCATCGTTCGCGAATATATAAGCAACCAAATCTGCACATTATCTCGGGGAACGGAAACCGTATAATTCGGTGACGGTGGCGAGTTTGTCACCGCGGTGATGGCTTTAGGACGGAACAGCCAACGAGAAAGAAATCAGAACGTGCAATCTGAATTTTTACTGCTCCAAAATCGGCCGCTGGGCGTGTCGGAATGCAGGCCGATCGACGCTCGCGCAATAATCTGAAAATGGCGCTAGACTGTACAACAATTCGACTCGACGCCACGATATAAGATGTCAGTACATACGCGTCGGTGCCGGAAGACACGTGCCCAGGTGCGAGAAAAGGCATTGATCAGAAAGATGCAAGCACACCAGAACAGGGGGGGGAGGGGGGGGGGGGGGCACGGGGTGCTCTTAGTCAAGAAGTTTTAAATATCAACTAAGGTATCGATTACCCATTACCTTCTCTGGCAGGAAATATCTTCTCGAAATAGAAGACCACTACTTCGAAACATCGCGTTACTTATACAAAAGAACACCTGCTTGCTACGGCTGCGGCTAGGCTGGAAGAGAGCGGGCTTGTGTCAAAGCCAGACGCTACACTCGCAGAAAATTGCGGCGAAGACAACCCAGAGGAAGTACATATGTGTTACGTCGAACGCGAATTGTGTGAGAAGTCACAAGAACAACTCGGACAGTGTACGATGAAATTCAGGACTAGGTAGATGAAAAGACAGTGAGAGTCTTGGTCTCACAGGAGGTGCCCTTGAATCAGCGTGGCAAGCTCCGTCAGAAACCAGTTACCAAGTGACAAGGGGGGGGGGGACTGGTTGTTTGGTGCCCAGCTTTTGCTGGTCGCAAGCCAGAGAATGGGTCGGAGCCAAAGGTTAAAAAATAAAACACTTCATATAGCAAATAGACGATGCAGAGGAATTTATAATCAGTCATACAAGAGAGATCTTGCGCCTAACCTGCACTGATACACGACAGAGGCGAGCAAAGCGAAACGCAAACTGTTCACCCGGAACTGCGAGAGTCCGACAACAGCAGGATCAGACGAGGCCGCCCCGAAGACAGGCGCGCGCTGCCTCGCTGGTATGTGGCTGGGCAAGTGGTGTGAATCCGCGAGGTGTGCGGGCGCGCTTCCTTCCCCGAAGCGTAAACGACAGCTGACAGACAGCGTTAAACATCCTTTCTATATTCGCGAGTAAACTCAACTTCAGGGGACGCTACGAAGTCTGGCAATGTGGCATAAGTGGAGGTACACGCAGAGCTCGTCGCTTACGCATGTGTGGGTGTTTCTTGCTTTTGCGGAAATCCTCACTCGTTTGTGAGAGGCTAATCACGTCTTTGATGCTAAGCACTTAATTGTGAGATTCTCTGCGGGCACCAGTGACTATCAGACACAATTTGTGGCAACGGCGTGGCTTTGGGTACTCGCAAGATCGTGCTAATAGACGAACGCCTTTGCGGAATCTGCGTGGAGAAGGCCAAGTGTTCATATGTCGCTGGTGTCTTTGAAAGCGGAAATGTGGTGGCACCATGCTAGTTCACTGCTGCAGGTAAGGACCTCGACGTCTTTGCGATTATCCAGCGGGACGGCAACGCCGCGCTCGCCGAAGGTGACTCCGGTCGTCGCAAGTTTTATCTGGCGCGTTTGTTGCCACTGACTTCTTGGTAGCAGTCAGCAATGGACATGTTCTGGTCGACGGTATGTTGTGTTCTCAGTCGAGAATATGCAGCAGTCTTTCTCGAGAAGGGGCAACAAAATAAGCCGGATGTGAGTGTGCAGCGCGATCACACAGAGGTAAATATTCTTTCGAAGATATTCGGTATTTTGCGTGGATATTTTATTTATTTATTTATCATCCCACCCACAGCGCCATCATCTGGCATTACAGTGGAGGGGTTTACAAAGAAAAACTACACGAATACCACCGCGAGCAGGTGGTTACAAAAAAAAGATAACATTCAGATAGAAACAACACGGAATTATTATACATAAAAATAAAGAAACTGTCACAGCATAGAAGAAAATGAATCATTTGATAGTATGGACACTACTTCATTGGGCAGCTTGTTCCATTCCTAGATTGTTTTGGGGAAAAATGACATTTTAAAAAAGTCAGTCCGCCGTCTGTATTTTTTAACTTTAAGTGGATGATCTATCCGTAAAGATACATAATCAGGGTTGACTATATATATTTTTTCTGTAAAATCCAGTTCTTGAATGAAATATATTATGAAACAATTTTATACGCAGAAGTTTCCTACGTTCTTGAAGTCTGTCCCAATCCATAGCTTTTTAGCGCTCGTTACACTGAAATATCGCCTTAGTTATTACAAACAAAACGAATGGGCAAATTCTGAACTCTTTCTAGCTTTTGAATGTCAAGCAAAGATTTCGGGTCCCAGACTGTGCAAGCGTTTTCAGTTATGCTTCTAACATTTGTATTATATCGTAGTCTTTAAAGGAAAAAGTTTTGCTATACGTCGCAGGAAGCCCAAGACGCGGCAGGCGTTCAGAATGCATTTTCGCCAAACTAGTCCGACAAAAATTTTGCGTTATCCATCGCGTCGGTTGCCTCTCTCGATGGCGTGAGTTGCCTGTACTAACGCTAAATCCGAGATGATAACCCTTCAGAGAAAGTTGAGAAAGTAGAGGTGGCGAAAGTCAAAGCCTTGATCGTGTACCTAGGGGCGTATACTGTGGCAACGCGTACGTGATAGATGATACTTGCCAGAAGTCGGCGTACTGCGTAGCCTTTCTTTTTCGTTTGTGTATCCATCACAGCTATCGGACATCATAAACTCGTTCCCAAGCACGGACCTCGGGAGCTGTCGATTATGTAGGCATTGTGCTCAGAAGTCCACCAGCAAAAAGGTGCTTACATGCTACTCGAACGACATACGTCGAAATACATGCCGAGAGAAGCTTAGAGAAGCAGATGTTGATTCCCTTCATCATGGGCCGGGGGGGGGGGGGGGATATTCTTCATTTGTTTTACTTTTCTTAAACTTCACGTCATGTGATGATGAAATTAGATAATTTTTCTCCGATTTCGTTTGCCAACACTTTTCTGCAGCTGTCGGATTTGTATGTACTTTGAATTTTTATTGACAAAAAAAAAACACAGGTTACATGCGCTGATAGCTTGCCGAGGCTGTATTAACCCATACTTTTATTTTTGAGTAATTTCTACAAACCAGAGTGCTTCTTTGTTTACAGCTAAGAATTTTAGCAATTCTGATGGTTCTTTTTCCAAAAGTGCAGCTAAAAATGCCTCTCAGCCATGCTCAACTGCTTCGCTGGAGGTACCAAGGCGGCAAGCTAAGCAGCTCATGCAGAAGGCTGGAAGACATCCTGGAGAATGTAGATGAAATATATAGCACACAAACACTGCTAAAAGACAATTAGAGTCTTTGACATGCAACATTGTCTAAGGTGGCTCAGATATCTAAGTGGCCCCATCACTTCAAGTATCGCGTATGCGTCTCTAGTCTGTGGAAATACTGCTCATTCAAAATTCACATGACACATTTATTTATTCCGTACTCAAATCCTATGAAGCAAGCCCACCTACACCGTGGCCATTGTTACTTGAACTACGAAAGATGAGAGATTACTTGTGACAAAATTCGGAGCGTATTAAAAAAAAAACAAAAAACGCCGCAGTGCGGTAGCAATCGCGCGCGCCGAACAGTGGAGAAGAAAGGCTGGAGAACTCGTAACCTTGTGTGTGCTGCAGCGCTTCCCACTCTGCTCGCCGGCGTGGCGCGAAAAGAAAAATGGCCGCTCGAGCGGTTGATTGTTCCAGAAGGTGTGAGTAAATTCTACTCACTGTCGGCGGAGAGGGCGTAGCCTTGAGCGTGCCTAAGTGGCGCCCTCTCCCCTTCACGCTCACGCCGGACCTGTAAGGTTCTGGAAACAGGGTTCCACGCCTCACCAAAGTGGACGCGCGCCCCGCGCGAGAAGTAAATTGTGCAGTTAATACTCTATGTATGTCCGCGCCTGCCTTGGCGCGAAAAACTAACAGACGCCGGGCGCGCCTATGAATGAAGGACGTTGACCGCTCTCTGTCAGCCCGTGCCGCTGTTCCTGTTTCAGAGAAGCGCGCCCGCTCGACTCCCGGGAAAACACCACTCGCCCAGCCACAGAACAGTGAGGCAGCGCGCGCCAACCTGCGGCACGATTCCGTCGTGTTCCTCAGGTCGTCGGACTGTCTCAGTGCCCGGTGAACAAATTGTCTATCGTTTGCTTATCTCCCTCTTGTGTTAGTGCACTTTAGTTTCAAAGCGTTTGTTGCATTGCAATCTCTCTCGAGGTTTACTCTGCACGGTTTGCATTGTATTGTAAATCAGTTTGTACTTGCTCGTACGGATGTCTGTGAGATCCTCTGTATAGCCTCTTTGCTGTATAAACTTTGCTTTGTTTGTGAACTTTTGGCTCCGACCCATTCTCTGGCTTGCGACCGGCGAAACCTAGGCACCGAACGACCAACCGCTTTGTCACATGGTAGCTGGCCTCCGGCTGAGCTTGCCACGCTGAGTCAAGGGCATCTCTTTTCCGATCGAGACCACTACCCCCACACGCTCTAAGGGTGTCTGGGAACGCATGCACAAGTGCGCGAAAAGAGGTGACGTTGTGGCTTCCACGAGGGGACGTTTGGTGCTTTGTAAGTGCAGAGAACGGAGAGAGAGTAGGAACGAGTTTAGGAAGAGGTCGTAGACGAGTGTTTAGCAGCAGAGCAATATTGTTTGTTGCCGCGCTGAAGACGCTGGAGAGGTTTACCGAGTGTAGGTATTCGTTGCCAGGAATATATAGTTCGGTACCCAAACATGAGCTTCAAGGGGCTAGTTGAGGTTGGCATGCAGATGGGGATGAGCGCAGCCGAACTGCGAAAATGGGTGGGCGTGGAGAGAGAGAGGGCTCGAGACGAGATAAATATATAGGCAGAGAAAAGGAGAAGAAAGAGAGAGAGAGAAAGACATTTTACGAGAGAAGCCGCTGAGAAAGAGAGACAAAGGGAACGAGAAGAGTGAGAGATTGAGTGGTAGAGGAGACGAGATGAAATAGCGAGGCTCGTCTTGGAGCGAGAAAAAGAACCCCAGAGAGAGTACTGAATACTTGCGAGGAAGCTTGCTGAAGTAATTCGGTGTTTGAACAACGCCAGGGAGCCAGTGGAGCTTATCTCCAGAGAGGCCGGGTGGAAGGCTAACGAGTCTGATTCGTCGGCAACCACGGAAGAGATTGTAACTAAGCCCACAGGTCAGAGCGTGGTTCTGGAACAGCCCGTTCCTACAATTGAGATTAAAGACAGTGAGGACCACACCAGAGTGTCCCTTCCCCAGGAAAGTGAAAGTGTATCTACTACGGAGGTAGCAGGTACCGGGAGAAGGATAACATGACGCTTTAATGAAAGGGCCTCATAATGAAGTTGCCTCAAGACAAGGAGGAGAGGTGGAGCTCCACTGAGAGGTCAGAGTGCTGCACGCCGGAATGTTGCAGGAGCGGCCGTGAAGAGCGGTAAAGTGTCAAAATGAACGAGAACTCCGACGTAGCAATAGTTGAGGAGAGCAGACTCAGTGCAAATCCAGAAGCCGTTCCGAATGAACCGTCGAGCTGCGAAGAGGGCTTTCTCTATGAGGAAGGCGATGAAGCACGACTGGACTAGACCGACGAGCCCAAGCAAGAATCAGAAGACGCTGAATTGTAAACTGAGTAGAATGAATTTTCAATGACTCTTGAGCCGTGCTCAGAACACTGTGCGCGAGCTAGCGTCAGGAAGAAGGTAACATCGGAAGAAAGAGGAAATTCAGCCCAGGAAGAAAAGAAAGGGACTGAAATATTGTCTTCTTCGTGAGAATCCATTATGCATGTTGCAGGTGGAAATGAACTGGGCGTTCCCCTTAGAAGAGTTTGGAGGAAGGCAAAAAGAAAAAGAAGCGAATCGCGCACCGCCCAAACAGGTGCAATTCTATAGGACGGCCCCCTGAGAAAGGTAAGGATGAAACTAGAACGAAAGCGAACTAAGCTTAGAACAGCTAAGTGGAGTGTAAGTCATCTGCACGAACATCACAGCAAACTGAGAAAAAAGCTGAGACGAACGAGCCCAGCTTTCACCCAGGATTCACACTGAAGGCGCGAACAGAAGAGCGCACGCCGGTAAGAAAGGCACGAGAAGCGGAGCCGAACTGACGTTATATTTTCTCGCAACAGACGCGCTAGCCGCAGGAAAGGGCTCGAATTCGGGGCACCCGACAGGACTACGAGAAGAAATCGGAGCGAGAACCGCGTTCGGAAGAGAAGCCTCAGTAGAAAGAGGAAAATCAATCGAACCCGCAGCAGGAATACAAGACACAATCGCTTGCGAAAAAGAATGAAAAGCGCGACTCAAAGCTTCAGGTAAGGAGTCCAGTTCCACAATCATGAAAGCCGAACTCGAAAATAAAGGCGAAAGCATGCTTGGAACTTGTGTGCTCCCTGCTTGGGTCGTGCTAATGTGTTTCCGATTTGCGGCGTGTTTCGGAGTGCATTTCGACTTTGTCAAGTGTTAGGTACTGGTGACATCATTATAGCGTGTGTATCTTGGAAATCACCATTGAGTTTATGAGCGCTAGCATGCGCGTGAGAATTTTGTGTTTTGAGAGTATTGTTGCAAAATATTCTTAAAGGAAAGAGCAGTGTAACAAAATTCAGCGCATATTACAAAAAACCTGGCAAAACATTGCGCTCGCTTCTCGTGGTGTCGTCCCCTTGTCTTGGTTGTAGCGCTCCCCATGTAGGACCAACACGCCCCCTACAAAGCTTTACTGGCGCAGCGCGGAAGCAATCCCTCCCGCGCGCGACCGGGTATTACCTAACCTTGTGCGAGTTTCCACTTTGCTCGCCGGCCAAAGGAAACATGGCCGCGCGAGTCATCGATTGTTCCAGAATGTGCGAGTAAATTCTCATTGTCGACGGAGAGGGTGTAGCCTTGAGCGTGCTAAGTGATGCCCTCTCCCCTGCGCTTGCGCGCCGGCGGCGGCGCATCGCCAGTAGGACCTGTAAGGTTCTGGAAATCGGTTTCCGCGCCTGACCAATGGAGACGCGCGCCCGGCGAATAACGAACAGTCGTGGGGCGCACCTATAATGAAGGGCATTGACCGCTGCCTCTTAGCCTGAGCCGCCGTTCAAGCTTCAGAAAATGGCGCCCGCTCGACTCGGGGACAACACTGCTCGTCCAGCCATGGACCAGCGAGGCAGCGTGCGCCAACAGACGGGACGGTTCCGTCGTGTTCCTCAGGTCGTCGGAGTGTCGCAATGCCGGGAGAACAAATTTTGTTTCGTTTGCTTGTCTCCCTCTCTCTTGTGTTAGAGCAATTTAGGTGCAAAGATTTTTTTGTATTGTAATTTCTCTCTCGAGTGTTACTTTACACGAGTTGCATTCCATTGCAAATCACTTTGTGTGTGCATGCTCGTACGGGTGATTGTGAAATCCTGTGTGTCGCCTCTTTGCTGTATAATCTTTCTTTTGTTTGTGAACCTTTGACTCCGACCCATTCCCATTCTCTCGCTTGCGACACGTGATGGCCGGCAACCAATCCACCAACCCCCTTGTCGCTTGGTAGTTGGTCTCCGGCTGAGCTTGCCACGCTGAGTCGAAGGCTTCTCCTTTGTGACCGAGACCGCTACTCCGCACGCTCTAAGGGTGTCTGGGAGCGCACGCAAAAGTGCACGAAAAGTGTGACGATCTCTTTCAAACACAAATGGCAAGAAATAGAGCAAAGGCCTTGAGACGTGCAATACAGGTGTCATTTCACACCTGTTCGCTTTAATAAGGTACTCTATTTATGTCATTGTCCGTTTCTCATGTCAGCGCTGTAGGGGTAGGGAGATGGTTTAAAGACCATGTGCCCAATTAATCCCCAAAATATATTTAAAAGTTACGAAGGATGACTTCAACGTCAGGCATGTCACGCAGCTCAAGTTAACCCTATATAAAATAGTCCACTTCGCCCTTTGCACTTATGATTACTTCTGCTGTATTAGTGCGCATTGTGAGGCTATTGCTATTCAGGCATTGAAAGACAATTGACGAAATATATATGGCACAAGTGATATCACAGTTCCTACACAAATTAAGCTGTTGCGCATTTCTAGTTGATACTGGCTTTTCACTGGTATTTCATGAAGTGTTAAATGATCAGAACAGAAAGTTGGGCTAGTTGGTGTGGATTCATACTTGACAGCGCAAAAAAACGAGGCAGCTTACTATAGTTTGTATCCGCATTAATAAATGCTACATTAAGTTGCCCTGATGTACAAAAATTGTAAATTAGGGTTACACTTCACGTAAGAGTCGAATTTGTACAGTGTACAACGAAATACCTCCACAATGAATGACTGTGTACATTTCCTGGAACATCATGCCCACCACACATTGTATCTGGTGGGCTTTGTGTGGTTTTATAACTTCAGAATGACTTATGCTGTGAAGATGGCTCCATGCGACTTTATGAAAGCCCATACAATTTATTGAGACTCACAGTTATTATATTATTTGCATATTCAGCTAATGACTTTAAAACCAGTTGCTGTGTGTAATCTGTAGCTCGAGATAGGTAAGAATTCACATGAATAATGTTTTTGTGTTCCTGCTCTGAAAATTCATTCACTTGAGATTTCACCGTGCATAAAGGTTTATCAGTGTGAATACTGCTGGCGGAGACTGGAATCCATTTTTTGCAATGAGTTTTAATAAAGATGATATGTTTCAAGTGAGTCGGTGTGATGGCTGGGAAGTAATGATTGGAGTGGCTGGGGCAGGTGAGTGTCATAAGACAGCAGTCGCATTTTCCAACAGTAAAAGCCACTTCGAACTTACCGTGAACGCTAGTGCCGTCTGTTTGACTACTTTTTGGTGGGAACGACATCATTGATACTGAATGACACTGTTCTCTCCCTGCTGAATAACCGGGAGAGAGTGATGTTGTGTTTGGCGCAGCTGTTTTAAGTTAAAACTTGTGTCATTCTTCGGTAGTTTAAAATAAAAATATTACATGCATAGTGTCTATGTGAGTATGCTTCAACATGGAAAAGAAAAAAAATTCCTTATCAGTGCGACCTCTTTATAATGATGCTGCGTTTGAGGCATGAGAACACTTGTGGAAAAACTGAAAATTACAAAATAATATTGGTGTGTACATCAGCTTCAAGTGAAGGCATAATTCACGAAACGGTGCTGCAGTGGCAGTACAAAGAATATGTGGGTACACAGCAGCCGATAGCAACGTTAATATTGTTGTTTATGTGTTTGGTGATGTTTTGCATTTTATTGAAAGCTCCACTGTAGGGCAAGTCATGACACATGCCTGAGGTATGCTGCACAGCTCCTGTACCTTTTTTTCCCCCTGATCATACCATTTTATTATTCTGCACAACCTGAACATTGCCGCAATTGCTGCTGTTGCATAGGGGAAGGAGTACACTAAATATGTGAGAGTATTTAACGAAGTAATATTAAGAGAAGTTTGTCGAATGCAGGGCACATCATTGTGTACAGAATGTCCCTATCATGGGGACACTGAAACATCAATGCCTTGTTACAAGAATGTGCAAATCCACTGAAATTAATTCCTAACAGCCCTCTGGGCTAAATTGCTGCTCAGCCTGTGTGGCTTATTAGTCAGTACTTAGCTGATTTTAAGGACAAGTTTGGCTGGGTATGAATGTTAAATCTCCTCTGCATGTGGATGATTTATGTGGACGCACTTAAAATCTAGAAGGAGCTCCTCGATGCCAAAAACACCTCCTTGCGAGCGAGCAGCGCATACCTTCCAGCGCGCGTCTCGCCGCTGTATGTGTGGACTTTGCACCTAGGCGTGCGCCCTTCGCGGTCCTTACTTGGAATAAAGGCACTTGTGTAACGGTGTCCGTGTCGGCCGGCCGTCGCTTCCTCGCGGTCCACGCAGTACAAATACGGGGGCATTAATTTAAAGTCTGGTGAGAGGCGCAAAAAAAAAAGCTACTGAAGGTGCAGCTCGCAGTAACGCGCGGTCCTATATTTAAAAGGGTGCCACTGACCCGTTGAGAAAAGATGCGGCGAAAAATGTCGACAACCATGAATTGCTTCCATACACGCATTTTTCGACAGCTTTAACTTAAAAAAGCATGAACTTGAAGTGCGCTCTGATTCCAGCTCTTGCAGTTAATGAGTACCGATGTTACGATAGTAAAGGCGAGTATGAGCACCTTAGTAACCTTAGAAGGAGAAATTAGATACTAGGAGACACGAAATCGTACCACCAGATTTGGCGAAAATAGTACTGGCGGTGTGGCTTTTTCCAGATCACAGGAGAATCTCCACAAGGCCAACCCTGCGGCGGCGATCGTTTCAGCATGAACATGATTTATGAAATACTGTGTGAATGCTTTGATACGGACTTCGGAACAGTGCAGATTTGGCTTTATGGGCGTTATACTAACGTGCCTGGCGAGGGGCGTCTCCTATTGGAAATCCACTCGCCGTTTCTTGCCTGTGCCACTAGATGCCGCGTGGACGGGTGAATTCGCCAATAGCGCGCGCCGCGTCTCTTCGCTACTTCCGTCCAAGCAAGGCGCGCATACAGACGCAGTATTAACTCTACACACTAAACACGAATGACACGAGATGGGAGGTTTATCGGTGTTCGTCACTTTAAAACACCGCATCGCCAGACGAGAACACCGGTAAAACGGTGCACATGATATCATAAACACCGAAGCAACCCCAGCTAGAGCTGACGGTGCGCTAACGAGGTCCGCAATCGTTCATCAGCCGTCTTTAACGGAGTGGTTGTCGCCATTCGGAACCTTCCGAACGGTGTAGAAAAAAACACCGTACGGCAACTGAGACGGAGCGAGGTCGAATTCCTGCTGCTGTTCAAAAGAACGCGCCTGTGGAACGGTGTACTTTTATCTGTTTCGCTTAGTTCCGGAACGAAGCAGCAAGTTTTGGTTTCGGTCGAGATGCAATTGACAGCAGGCGGCGCAAAGGATCAGAAGACGGCGACAGAGTCGTGAGCACGGTGGTCGTGAGTGAGGACGCTGAGACTGTGAGCGACGTAGGCGCTAGGCCTAGCAGCGTCAGCGGGGCCATCTCGGATTGCGTCGCAGAATTGAGCACGGCGGGTTGTCTGCAGCCTCTCTTGGAACGGATATCGTGAGCGGCGACTTCGCGCTTGACACTGCTGCTTTTCGTTGCGCGACGGGGAAAGGAAAGATGGATGATTAACCGAGTTCACTGAAGTGGATATCGTAAACGACGGCTGAGCTTGCCCCTCGCTCTGGTTTGCGAATGGCGGTATGGCGCCGTTGTGAGCGAATTGAGACTAGCGCTGGCTTTGCCGCGCCCTTGTCCAGCGGGAGAGAAATTTCTACCTCGACACTGCTGCCCGGAAGGATATTTTTGAATCCCTGCCGCCTCACATCCATCTCGCTGTCATGGTAATTGATTTTGCGCCTTAAATATCGTTGTACGATACAGACGGGGGAGCAGGCTTGCGTGGAGCGCTGAAGCACTGTGCTCCGGAATGGAGCAAAACATTCACGCAGTTTTCTTAACGACGCGCTGCCAGTGTATGGGTTGCTTTATATGGCTATGCGCCAGCGCGTGAGCACCTGCATTGTCAGTCAATCCCGCTGCCTGCGTTATAAGTTCGCCTTCATTCCGCAAAGCACCGCACGAGCGCTCTGTACAAGTCTGCTTGGGTCTGCACTGAAGTGAAGTACACCTTGCAAGCGGCTGTAGGTTTTCGGCATTTTTATTTTAGTGTCCTCCGAAGCATTTGTGTAATTTTAGTTTGGATATGTGCAGCATTTTTGGCCACTCTTAATTTCATGCATGTTCGCAGAACGAGGTATGCGGCATCGCTATTAACATAAAAAAAAATCGGGTTGCTTTTTCTAATATGCCATGGTTCCCCACAAAAAACATAATTTTGCTTATCGTGCGCGTCGCAGCAAATGAATGTGCTCAAAGCTTCTGAAGTGCATACTTGTATTCTGCCGTCATAGATTCGGCCGCCAAATTTAGAATTCCAATCTGCTTATTTGTTGCTTTCAGACAAAGGCGCAATCTCTTTGTCACTGGAACACGAGTGAAAGCGAGAAAGCAACGGCTGTCAGTTCTTGCCTCAGGTTCTGCGGTTCGTTGCAGCATAACTTCGATGGGTGCAGTGTAAACGTGCTGTCACTATTTGTGAAAATATAACAGCTGCTTTAATCTCAAAGCATCACATACTTCATTGCCATGCTCACCTATCATTATTGGAGTCAGTAATTCGAACGACATACATTTTATTCATAATGATTTGTTTGGTATCAAACCTGACTGGACATTGTTCTATACAGGTTCTAATCTATGAAGAAATCCAAGGTTGCATCAGTTTAATTTACAAGCAGTACCAAACAGTTCAGAGTTAAGTCGCAAAGATGCCCCCTGCAACACTTGTAGGTACTTTTGTGCAAATGATTGGTGGACATAGGTAAGAACTGAAATTTTTGTACGAATATAGCAGCTCAGTATTTATCTGAGCGTCTGATGACTACCTTTTAGGCACAGAATTTATTCAAGTTTAGGCATTGAAGTCAAGAGCCTTAGCAAAGCTTGGGTATTGTGATTTTTTTAGATTGGGGTTGGCACAAAGCCCTGGTGTTTCGTTATCTTGCAAAGAGGCGGGATGCGAACAGTGACAGTAAGGAGTTGCAGACCCCCAAGGGATTTTCTTTAAAATTCAGGCATAGTTACTTGTGCAATTAAAAAAAAAGACAATAGTAGGAATAAGGAGCCAGTGTAACTGCTGCAACTATGCTCAGTTCTGAAAATAGAGTACTTGCATGACTAAACCAGATACAGCGTACTGACACGCTGCTATTTTGGAATTTGCATTGCTACTGTCTCATTTTCACGCATGTTCACTTCCACTCTTTTCAAATAACCAATAATCCAATGTTGAGACGGTTGTGGTTTCTTTAGACTTGCACAAAACTATGGAGAGGCGATCACCGTTATTTGCTTTTGCGACTGTGGTTTTTTCATTTTATTGATAAATGGTAATGAGGTCTGGTTACGGTGCAGCTATTTTTTATTTTCAGTTGGAAGAGAGTGTTTTGTGTTGTAGTCTTCGATGGCATCCAATCATTGTGGAGCGCTACTTCACAAGCTGTGTATAATGGCAATATACACTTTGAACAACACCATACCAGATTTGCATATTTAGGTCTTCATTATACACACCCAAATATGATTCATGGGGAGTACTGATTGTTGCTTCCCGGGCTGTTATAGGTGCTCAAAATGTGATTCCCTACAAAACATTTGCTTTTTCGATGCTCAGCAAAAATTCCTGTAGTCGCCATATGTATCAAATGTCACGGATAAAGCAAGAGTGGTAGATGTCGTGTGCAGCTGTACCTTTCGAATACGCACTTTGTATCACGCTCCCTTATGAGCAGTGGCTCACCATTGTTTCTTTAGCATCTAGTTCGATTACAGTTAGGCTGCTGCTGCACTGGTTGCAATAAAATGAGATTGAGCAGCTCAGTTGTCTTATAGCTGGAATATGGATTTCAAATCTTCGGCAGCGAGGCCATTGCAGCATTTTGTTTAACTTTTGCATAGATGTGGTGGCCCACTAAATGTGATCATGGCTCTAATGGACAAATCATATGTAAAGTCACACCTCTGCAATATGGATACTTTGGTTTCCGAGCAAAATTCTCGCAAAGTGATTCATCCATACTAATGAATCATGAATGAAAAAGTTTTGATACAAAACTTGTCACCAAGGTCTCCTGCACATAGTGGTGGACAATGAAGTTGAAGCTAGACTGTGTTGATAGCTCCAAGTACATTAGCCTGGTTACCATTATCTTTAAAAATCGGTCAGTGACATGTTTGAACCTCGCATCTCTTTGACTTTATTCTTGAAAAAATTGGGTTGAGCATGGTTTTGCTATGTAAAATTTCTCACTTTGAGGAGGGGAGACCAGCCCCTCATGAATTCATCCCTAGGATATTGTAGTCATAATGTGCATTATACTGAAATGCGACAGTATTTTTTGCACTTCTACAAGTGTTAGAAATGTCAGTGATATTTCGTTTTTAATTTTGCAGGACCAAGCACTTACATCATGCCTCCTCACCTATCAAGGCGCAGTTTTCCTGTTCATTGGCCATCACCCTGTAGTGAAAACCTCATCGCTTCTGTGGGGATTCTGCTGTTTGCAGCCTTTTGTGTGTTCCGTTTGGAAAATATAAAGAAGGCACTCTGTCTGCTGACCTTTCTTGAGAGTGCTTTTAGATACTGTGTTTAAAATAAACCATGCTTCGATGGTTTAGAACACATCAGTTTTTAAAAACCACTTTATCTTTCCTTCACAGCTGCCTCTTCTATCTGCCTGAACATGTTTTACATGTCTAGTTTTTTTGTACTGTTTGGAATACTGGTAGTGGAACACAAACTGCGCTGCTATAACTTATCAATGGTAACATGATACAGTTGGCCAGAGCGAAGAAAAAGGAAAACAATATCAGCATGAATCTGTGAGAAACCTGATGTATAGCCTTTGTCAAAAAGTACAGAGCCAAAGGGTTTGGCTTCTAAGCCGTGTAATAAGGCCTCTGAGCATCCATGGATGTCCAGCATTCATGGTGGTCAGGGCAAGATTTTCTGTACCTTCAAGAGATCTGGAATGCTAGCGATGCACAACAAGGCCCAGAAGTGAATTTCTTGGGCTCTGAACTTCGACAAATGTACTCGCATTATTTGACAGCATGGAAAGACGTGACAAACAGGAACAGCAACATTTTGTTGACCCTAAGAAGCATCACCCCACTGGTTTCTTGTCCCTGCATGGGCTAATCATGGTTTTTATCTTTTGCATCTAGCTCGGATAGCTGCCTGGGAGCACTGTCAGGATTTTGTAATTTTTTTATGTTTTTAATAGACTTCCCGTTCCGCCACATGACACATTTGCTAGCATTTATACATATACTTTATTTATAAAAAAATAATGATGATAATGGATTTGGTGAACAACTAGGTTTTCAAGCAAATATGTGCTTAGACACAGGTCTTCATAAATTCAATTACTTATTTAATTACAAAGTTACTAGTCCTTAGTCTGATCAGTTGCCTTGGGAACTTTTCTAGAATTTTTCTTCACTTCTTCCTAAAGGGAAGATGATGAATGCCTTTCTCCCGTATACACGACGATAACTAACAAAAAGGCTTCCTGCTCATTTCCTTACAATATTTCATCTCACCTTCTGACCGAAGTCAGCGAGTACAAGTATCTAGGAGTTACAATAACGAAAAACCTTAGCTGGAATAAACATGTATCAAACGTATGCTCCTCAGCCTTTCGTAAACTCTGCTTTCTTAGACATAAACTAAAACTTGCCCCACCTGAACTTAAAAAATTAACCTACTTTTCAATAATAAGGCCATCACTAGAATATGCGTGCACCGTCTGGGATCCCTACCCTAAACGTAACATCGAGGCCCTTGAAATGACTCAACGCAAAGCCGTCCGTTTTATTTTTTCAAAATATCGTGTAACTGACTCACCAACGACCCTCATGCAAACTCACGGTATTGAAACATTACAGCTGCGTCGGAAAATTCAAAGACTGAAACTACTTTTCTTACTAAAATACCATTAACTGTCTATGAATGCAGACCCCTTCCTTAAACTTAACACTGCGCGCCAAACACGAAATCATCATACACAATCATTAACCCCTTACAGTGCTAGGATTAACGCCTTTAAATTGTCATTTTTTCCACGCACCATTGAGGAGTGGAACAGGTGTTCGCCAGATCTCTTAACCAGAGCTGATTCTTTTGTCTCAATGTTTTCTTCACAGCATTTAATTTGAGAGCCGTTTTTCTGCGTTCTCTTTTTGTATTTTGCGTCTGAGCCTTGTATTTATTGCTGTATTTTGTGTTAAAACTTGTATTTAACATTTTTTCAATTTTGCTAAACCAGTTCTTTTTTGCATATATTATGTACTCGCCCCTCCTGCTTGGGCCTACTGTAGGCCTGCAGTATGTTCTAAATAAATAAATAAATAAATAAACAGAATGCATGTGTCCTTAGCGCTTTGACCTTAGACCATGTGTTTTGGCGTTGCTTGTAGTGCGCACAGTCACGTAATACCAGGTTGACTAATTCCTTGTCTTTCAGCATTAGTCATTACTTGTTAGCTAGATTGAAAAGCATGTGCGGATGTGTTTCTGTATCCTAATTTTTTCCATATAAGTTATGAGTGCTGCATTTTATTTGCGTCAGCCTCCTTGAAATGGGTGGCTAACATATCTTTCGAGGCACATAAACTTTCTCTAGAGCATAGGCCTCCATATATTGAGTGTAAAGTTTTCTTTTTTGTTCATTTTATGTGATTGTGTGGTAAATTGAATGTATTGTATACATTTTCTAAGGTTATGTTCATCCTATGTGTTTCTCAAGAACAAACACAAACATTAGAGGTTGGATACCTGTGATATTTTAGTGTAGATTTAGTGGGCTGCTTTAGAATGCCTGTTTAGTATTTCTTTTACTGTAGTTTGTAATCTGCATGTTGAAGTTAGCCACTTGGAATTAGCCACTGGGAGTTGTCTGGTGCATAATATAATATGGCAAACATTATTTGTCCAACGTGGAGCTGCCCGCAAGTGGCTTGTGCACCATTCAAGCTCTTCAGGGATTCGGTTTTTGGACCACAGTGAAGAGATGGTATACTTTTACGAGAAGAACAATGTGTGTCAGGAATTGAGCACGTAGATCCGTTGCCACGGTCTTGTTTTCAGTTTCGTTGCCTGTCGTCTCCCCAACCCTGCTTTTCTTGCCCATTGCGAACAACCCAGTCAAGATACTTTCGGCTAGCGCCGGAGCCATGGTTTGTGTATTTTTCACAGAAGTGCCGTATACACAGCGGATTCAGATTAAAGACGTTTCCTTGCCGCCGCCGCTGGTCTCGTTTTGTTTCCGCGATGTACGGCAGTACGCTGCGACGTGACTGCGACGTCGTGTGTATGCATGGCGCCACGATCGTGCAACGCAGGCATCCAGGAGGAAGTGAAGACAGCGGTCCGATGCACTTTGTATCCAGCGTTCTTGCCCTGTTCCTTACAGTACTACTTCGTAACGGCATGGACGGAACGGGGCTGCTTGTTATATCTCAACATTGAAGTTCGATTGGGCTTTGTTCATGATTACAAAGCGCATTCGAACCTGATTATTGTGATTAACGAGTTGCGCCGTTCCGCCTATATAGTTAGCAGTTCTAGTAGCCTTGTAAGAAAGAGCAAAAATGAAATATAGAAAAACGGAGCGCTGTCATCACCTCCTCCTCCTAGACGCCGGCGTTGCGAAATCTTGGCGCCTGCATAAACACGAGACCGCAGCCACCGCTCAGCGTATCACCGCGATTGAATCCTCCCATTGCTAACCGGAAGTGCGTCGTATTTTTTGGTGTAAAAATCTACAACAAATATACTCCCACTGTCATCCGCAAGTGCTTCGTATTTTTTGGTGTAAAAATCTACACCCAATCTGCTCCCTTCTCCAACCATTAGACCTCCATATTTTTTGGTGTTGAAATCTACCCCAAGTCTAACGGTGTTTATCGAACCTCGATTTGGGAGGACGCTAGAGGACAAGCCAAAAACACCCATCTGGGTTGATTTGTGTTTAGTGTGTAGAACTGCTCTCTTACCCTCGCCCAGGCGCGCATCGCTTTTGGCAGGCGTGGAGAAGCTTCTCGAAAGATCGATTTGCGTCTTTCCGACTCGGTGCCGCTTTCGAGCGAGCGATGTCGCGCTCTCTATCGGCAATTAGTGAAGATTTCTTCGTGTTCCTCGATTCCTGTACGGGAGAGCTTCCCTCCGCCCCATGCATTTTTTATAATGTGCGCCGAACTTTGTGACACTGCCCTTCGCTTCAAGCCTATTTTATAACACTCACAAAACGAAAAATCATGCAGATATGCATGCGCTTACAAACTCATCTGGCAAATGCCAAAACACATACATTACTTCTATTATGCACACATACAAGACAGTCTAAGTACGCTTCAGAACACTTCGCAGCTCGGCGCACATTAAAGCGACGTACCAAACAGAGGACACACAAATTCAATGCATGTTTGCGCCAATATTTCCACATTATTTCATGTGTGTGGAGAAGGATTGTTTCCCTGAAGCTTTCGGTCTCACTTTTGATTCTCTTTCGAAAGTGAGCCTGCACACTAAACACAAATCAACCCAGATGGGTGTTTTTGGCTTGTCCTCTAGCGTCCTCCCAAACCGAGGTTCGATATACACCGTTAGACTTGGGGTAGATTTCAACACCAAAAAAATACGGAGGACTTACGGTTGGCGAAGGGAGCAGATTGGGTGTAGATTGTTACACCAAAAAATACGAAGCACTTGCGGTTGACAATGGGAGTATATTTGGTGTAGATTTTTACACCAAAAAATACGATGCACTTCCCGTTAGCAATGGGAGGTTTCAATCGCGGCGATATGCTGAGCGGTGGCTGCGGTCTCGTGTTTATGCAGGCGCCAAGATTTCGCAGCGCCGGCATCTAGGAGGAGGAGGTGATGACAGCGCTCCGTTTTTCTATATTTCATTTTTGCTCTTTCTTACAAGGCTACTAGAACTGCTAACTATATAGGCGGAACGGCGCTAGCTCGTTAATCACAATAATCAGGTTCGAATGCGCTTTGTAATCATGAACAAAGCCCAATCGAACTTCAATGTTGAGATATAACAACCAGCCCCGTTCCGTCTATGCCGTTACGAAGTAGTACTGTAAGGAACAGGGCAAGAACGCTGGATACAAAGTGCATCGGACCGCTGTCTTCACCTCCTCCTGGATGCCTGCGTTGCACGATCGTGGCGCCATGCATACACACGACGTCGCAGTCACGTCACAGCGTACTGCCGTACATCGCGGAAACAAAACGAGACCAGCGGCGGCGGCAACGAAATGTATTTAATCTGACTCCGCTGTGTATACGGCACTTCTGTGAAAAATACACAAACCATGGCTCCGGCGCTAGCCGAAAGTATCTTGACGGGGTGGTTCGCAATGGGCAAGAAAAGCAGAGTTGGGGAGACGACAGGCAACGAAACTGAAAACAAGACCGTGGCAACCGATCTACGTGCCAAATTCCTGCAACGCATTTTTCTTCTCGTAAAAGTATACCATCTCTTCACTGTGGTCCAAAATCCGAATCCCTGAAGAACTTGAATGGTGCACAAGCCACTTGCGGTCAGCTCCACGTTTGACAAATAATGTTTGCCATATTATATTATGCACCAGACAACTCTCAGTGGCTAATTCCAAGTGGCTAACTTCAAGATGCAGATTACAAACTACAGTAAAAGAAATACTAAACACACATTCTAAAGCAGCCCACTAAATCTACACTAATATATAACAGGTATCCAACCTCTGATGTTTGTGTTTGTTCTTGAGAAACACATAGGATGACCGTAACATTAGAAAACGTATACAATAAATTCAATTTAACACACAATCACATAAAAAGAACATAAAAGAAAACTTTACACTCAATATATGGAGGCCTATGCTCTAGAGAAAGTTTATGTGCCTCGAAAGATATGTTAGCCACCCATTTCAAGGAGCCTGTCGCAAATAAAATGCAGCACTCATAACTTATATGGAAAAAATTAGGATACAGAAACACATGCACACATGCTTTTCAATCTACCTAACAAGTAATGACTAATGCTGAAACACAAGGAATTAGTCAACCTGGTATTACGTGACTGTGCGCACAAGCAAAGCAAAAACACATGAGCTAAGGTCAAAGCGCTAAGGGCACATTCATTCTGTTTGATCGGGAGAAAGGCAATCATCATCTTCACTTTAGGACGAACTGAAGAAAAATTCCAGAAAAGTTCCCAAGGCAACTGATCAGACGAAGGACTAGTAACTTTGTAACTAAATAAGTAATTGAATTTATGAAGACCTGCGTCTAAGCACATATTTGCTTGAAAACCTAGTTGTTCACCAAATCCATTATCACCATTATTTTTTTTACAAATAAAGTATATGTATAAATGCTAGCAAATGTGTCATGTGCCAGAACGGGAAGTCTATTAAAAACATAAAAAAATTACAAAATGCTGACAGTGCTCCCAGGCAGCTGTCCGAGCTAGATGCAAAAAGATAAAAACTATGATTAGCCCATGCAGGGACAAGAAACCAGTGGGGTGATGCTTCTTAGGGTCAACAAAATGTTGCTGTTCCTGTTTGTCACGTCTTTCCAGGCTGTCACATAATGCGAGTACAGCGTTTGTCGAAGTTCAGAGCCCAAGGAATTCGCTTCTGAGCCTTGTTGTGCATCGCTAGCATTCCAGATCTCTTGAAGGTACAGAAAATCTTGCCCTGACCACCGTGAATGTTGGACATCCATGGATGCTCACAGGCCTTATTACATGGCTAAGAAGCCAAACCCTTTGGCTCTGTACTTTTTGAAAAAGGCTATACATCAGTTTTCTCACAGATTCACGCTGAAATTGTTTTCCTTTTTCTTCACTCTGGCCAACTGTATCATGTTAACATTGATAAGTTATAGCAGCACAGTTTGTGTTGCACGACCAGTATTCCAAACAGCACAAAAAAACTAGAAATGTAAAACATGTACAGGCAGATAGAAGAGGCAGCTGTGAAGGAAAGATAAAGTGGTTTTTAAAAACTGATGTGTTCTAAACCATCGAAGCATGGTTTATTTTAAACACAGTATCTAAAAGCACTCTCAAGAAAGGTCAGCAGACAGAGTGCCTTCTTTAGATTTTCCAAACGGAACACCCAGAAGGCTGCAAACAGCAGAATCCCCACAGAAGCGATGAGGTTTTCACTACAGGGTGATGGCAAATGAACAGGAAAACTGCGCCTTGATAGGTGAGGAGGCATGATGTAAGTGCTTGGTCCTCCAAAATTAAAAACGAAATATCACTGACATTTCTAACACTTGTAGAAGTGCAAAAAAATACTGTCACATTTCAGTATAATGCCCATTATGACTACAATATCCTAGGGATGAATTCATGAGGGGCTGGTCTCCCCTCCTCAAAGTGAAAAATTTTACATAGAAAAACCATGCTCAACCCAATTTTTTCAAGAAGAAAGTCAAAGAAATGCGAGGTTCAAACATGTCACTGACCGATTTTTAAAGGTAATGGTAACCAGGATAATGTACTTGTAGTTATCAACACTGTCTAGCTTCAACTTCATTGCCCACCACTATGTGCAGGAGACCTTGGTGAGAAGTTTTGTATCAAAACTTTTTCATTCATGATTCATTAGTATGGATGAATCACTTTGCGAGAATTTTGCTCGGAAACCAAAGTATCCATATTACAGAGGTGCGACTTTACATATGATTTGTTCATTAGAGCCATGATCACATTTAGTGGGCCACCACATCTATGCAAAAGTTAAACAAAATGCTGCAATAGCCTCCCTGCCGAAGATTTGAAAACCATATTCCAGCTATAAGACAACTGAGCTGCTCAATCTCATTTAATTGCAACCAGTGCAGCAGCAGCCTAACTGTAATCGAACTAGAGGCTAAAGAAACAATGGTGATCCACTGCTCATAAGGGAGCGTGATACAAAGTGCGTATTCGAAAGGTACAGCTGCACACGACATCTACCACTCTTGCTTTATCCGTGACATTTGATACATATGGCGACTACAGGAATTTTTGCTGAGCATCGAAAAAGCAAATGTTCTCTAGGGAATCACATTTTGAGCACCTATAACAGCCCGGGAAGCAACAATCAGTACTCCCCATGAATCATATTTGGGTGTGTATAATGAAGACCTAAATATGCAAAACTGGTATGGTGTTGTTCAAAGTGTATATCGCCATTATACACAGCTTGTGAAGTAGCGCTCCACAATGATTGGATGCCATCGAAGACTACAACACAAAACACTCTCTTCCAACTGAAAATAAAAAATAGCTGCACCGTAACCAGACCTCATTACCATTTATCAATAAAATGAAAAAACCACAGTCGCAAAAGCAAATAACGGTGATCGCCTCTCCATAGTTTTGTGCAAGTCTAAAGAAACCACAACCGTCTCAACATTGGATTATTGGTTATTTGAAAAGAGTGGAAGTGAACACGCGTGAAAATGAGACAGTAGCAATGCAAATCCCAAAATAGCAGCGTGTCAGTACGCTGTATCTGGTTTAGTCATGCAAGTACTCTATTTTCAGAACTGAGCATAGTTGCAGCAGTTACACTGGCTCCTTATTCCTACTATTGTCTTTTTTTTTAATTGCACAAGTAACTATGCCTGAATTTTAAAGAAAATCCCTTGGGGGTCAGCAACTCCTTACTGTCACTGTTTGCATCCCGCCTCTTTGCAAGATAACGAAACACCAGGGCTTTGTGCCAGCCATATTCTAAAAAAATCTCAAAACCCAAGCTTTGCTAAGGCTCGTGACTTCAATGCCTAAATTTGAGTAAATTCTGTGCCTAATAGATAGTCATCAGATGCTCAGATAAATACTGAGCTGCTATTTTCGTAGACAAATTTCAGTTCCTGCCTATGTCCACCAATCATCTGCACAAAGATACCTACAAGTGTTGCAGGGGGCATCTTTCTTTGCGACTTAACTCTGAACTGTTTGGTACTGCTTGTAGATTAAACTGATTCAACCTTGGAGTTCTTCATAGATTAGAACCTGTATAGAACAATGTCCATTCAGGTTTGATACCAAACAAATCATTATGAATAAAATGTATGTCGTTCGAATTACTGACTCCAATAATGATAGGTGAGCATGGCAATGAAGTATGTGATGCTTTGAAATTAAAGCAGCTGTTATATTTTCACAAATAGTGACAGCACGTTTACACTGCACCCATCGAAGTTATGCTGCAACGAACCGCAAAACATAAGGCAAGAACTGACAGCCGTTGCTTTCTCGCTTTCACTCGTGTTCCAGTGACAAAGAGATTGCGCCTTTGTCTGAAAGCAACAAATAAGCAGATTGGAATTCAAAATGTGGCGGCCGAATCTATGACGGCAGAATACAAGTATGCACTTCAGAAGCTTTGAGCACATTCATTTGCTGCGACGCGCACGATAAGCAAAATTGTTTTCTGTGGGGAACCATGGCATTTTAGAAAAAGCAACCTGACTTTTTTTTATGTTAATAGCGATGCCGCATACCTCGTTCTGTGAACATGCATGAAATTAAGAGTGGCCAAAAATGCTGCACATATCCAAACTAAAATTACACAAATGCTTCGGAGGGCACCAAAATAAAGATGCCGAAAACCTACAGCCGCTTGCAAGGTGTACTTCACTTCAGTGCAGACGCAAGCAGACTTGTACAGAGCGCTCGTGCGGTGCTTTGGGGAATGAAGGCGAACTTATAACGCAGGCAGTGGGATTGACTGACAATGCAGGTGCTCAAGCGCTGGAGAATAGTCATATAAAGCAACCCATACTGGCAGCGCGTCGTTAAGAAAACGGCGCTAATGTTTCGCTCCATTCCGCAGCACAGTGCTTCAGCGCTCCACACAAACCTGCTGCCGTCTGTATCGTACAACGATATTTAAGACGCAAAATCACTTACCATGACGGCGAGACGGATGTGAGACGGCAGGTATTCAAAAATATCCTTCCGGGCAGCAGTGTCGAGGTAGAAATTTCCCTCCCGCTGGCCAAGGGCGCGGCAAAGCCAGCGCTTGTCTCAATTCGCTCACAACGGCGCCATACCGCCATTCGCAAACCAGAGCGAAGGGGCAAGCTCAGCCGTCGTTTACGATATCCACTTCAGTGAACTCGGTTAAGCGTCCATATTTCCTTTCCCCGTCGCGCATCGAAAAGCAGCAGTGTCAAGCGCGAAGTCGCCGCTCACGATATCCGTTCCAAGAGAGGCTGCAGACAACCCGCCGTGCTCAATTCTGCGACGCAATCCGAGATGGCCCCGCTGGCGCTGCTAGGCCTAGCGCCTACGTCGCTCACAGACTCAGCGTCCTCACTCACGACCACCGTGCTCAGGACTCTCTCGCCGTCTTCTGATCCTTTGCGCCGCCTGCTGTCAATTGCATCTCGACCGAAACCAAAACTTGCTGCTTCGTTCCGGAACTAAGCGAAACAGATAAAAGTACACAGTTCCACAGGCGCGTTCTTTTGAACAGCAGCAGGAATTCGACCTCGCTCCGTCTCAGTTGCCGTACGGTGTTTTTTCTCCACCGTTCGGAAGGTTCCGAATGGCAACAACCACTCCGTTAGAGACGGCTGATGAACGATTGCGGACCTCGTTAGCACACCGTCAGTTCTAGCTGGTGTTGCTTCAGTGTTTATGATATGATGTGCACCGTTTTACCGGTGTTCTCGTCTGGCGATGCGGTGTTTTAAAGCGGACGAACACCGATAAACCTTCTATCTCGTGTCATTCGTGTTTAGTGTGTGGCTTTTCTTGCTAATGCGACTGCGGCTTTTTCTCCTGTCGCGCTTTCCCTTTTTCCTCCTTCTGCAGAGGTTTCTTTTCCTTACGCGGTTCTCGCTTCGCTCCCTATTCGTACTCCTGTCGGGTTTTTTGCCCAGACATTGACTCTTTCTTTTCATGTGACCAGCGCCTCTATTGCGAACAAAAGTAGCTTTAATTTGCTTATGACGGCTCCAATTCTCCTGCCTTCTCTCTTCTCGGCGTGCGCTCTTCTATTTACGCTTGCGTCTCCAGTTCTTCGGTACGCTCTCGTTTATGAAAGGCGCTTGGCTTGAAGGCGATTGATCCCGAACTGCTGCTACGGTTCCCTTCCTTTAGTTGCAGTGGGTTACAATGACACTCCATTTTCGATTGAGCACTCGCAGCATGCTCTGTTCCTTTTATTTTTGCGCTCGCTTCACTTCTCAGTTTATATTTCATCTTCATCCTGACGCGGAGTTCGAGAGCTCAATTGCAACGGACACAGCTGCCTCTAGCTCACTTCTATTTCTTTTCAGTTTGTTCCTGAGAGAGAGAGAGAGAAGTGGTAGAGGAAAGGCAGGGAGGTTAACCAGTGAAATGCTCCGGTTGGCTACTCTGCACTGGGGCAGAGGGATGAGGGGCGTAAGAGTATAAGAAGAAGTAGAAAAATGCGGTCCGTAGCAAGCACGACAGGCAATGACACAAGCACTGTCACAGGCCACTGCAGCTGTAGCCTGCACACAATGAGGGCTGCCGACTGCTGCGACCGGACTGGAAACTATCGAGGGCCCTCCATCACAAGGCAACGCTGACGTTTCAGTGTCAAGATTGGCTGCTTGCCGTTGAGGCTGATAATGTTGATGACAACACAAACATCGAACTTTCTCTCCGAAGGATGAGGATGGAGCATGCGTTGTGTGCCAGCTATTGGACAGCTTCAAGCACTGGATTCAGCGAATCCAGCATCTACAGTGCATTCTGTGCAGCTGGTATGTGCATGTTGGAAAGCAGCACACGCATGGCATTCACGATTGGCTGTAGCATTGCCATCACTTGCTCGTCTGCGACCTGGCCCGGTTTCTGACCTACTACCCGACCAGCAGTAGGTTCAACACACTGGGTGCGCGGTGCTGGGGTGGGTGCTGGGTGCTTCGGGAGCGATGGCCAAGTCACTTGGCGATCCCGGTCTTGGACCGGAATTGTTTCTTGTTCTTGATTAGCAATGGGTTCGAGACTGAGTACGCAATACATTCTTGGTCACTGCGGGTGTGTGTAACTCAGGCAGAGATGGCAGAGACCTGTCTGCGACAACCGTCTGTGCCTCGCCGTTAATAGTGCTAACAATCCTTAAAGCAGTATGCGGAGGGGGAGGACAAGTTGCGGAAATTCTTGGACGATCCTTTCCAATTTTCCTTTCCAAGGTCTGTGACGAGGGCGACGACGTCGTCGCACCTTAGCGGAAGCTACTCTGTGTGTGGAATTGTCTCTTGATACTTATTTGAGTATCGCCCTTTTCCTTTTCAGGCGAGGATAAACTTTTTAGGCAGCGTCAGTAGGGCCGCCCCAATTGGCACACGTAAGGACTGTTGCCCGGCAATAATCGCCGCTGTGTGGCTGAGTACACCGAGGGCACACGATGGGGAAATTGCACACACTACTCACGTGTCCTATCTTTATGCATTTCCGGCACTGGAGAGGCTTCGGAACGAAAGGCCTAACTGCATGCCCAAAGTGCCCAACCTTCACGTACGTTGGAAGGTCAACTTGATGCACTTTGTCCTCCCAAGGCGCTGAGCTTGCAGTATGGCTACACCGTCGGTAGCTGGTTGAATCAGAATGGGCAGATCAGAGTCGCAGATGACTACGTCGACGTCGTAAATGACGCCTGGCGTAGTGCCACTGCCTAGGAGGACATGGGAACGAACGCTGATGCCGACGAGCGTTCTGATGTTGCTGAAACTCTCAAGCGCGTTCCGGTCAATGACATCAATGGCGACGACATTCCTAAAACATTTCACCCTCACATCTTTAATTGCTCCCGGGACGCTAGCCTCCAGGAACGCAGACGTGACTTGCCTATTGATGTGGTTAAGCTTGTCGGTGGGAACCTCCGGCGCAAATAGGACAGTATGCACCGATGATCCTCGCTCCGTAGTAATCGTGGACGTACTCGACGACGACGAGTGCTCACCTCTACGCAGTCTCCGTTTGGACTTCTTGCTTACGACTCTGATGAAGCCGCGTCAGCCGAAGAGTCATCACTAGTGGCGGAGTACATTACGGTGGCCTGGCTGCTTGCGTCACTCGGTAAGCCTCGTCCGTGTGGTTTCCTTCTTCTTTGTCTTCCGTCCCTTTCGCGCCGTTTTTTCCCCCCAAAATGAACGCATACCAACTCGCCCAACTTTCCATTCTACTACGGTAAGCCAAGACGTTTCCTCTGGGCGGCAGCGGTTGACCGACCGGACTGAAGTTCAACAGCGTCCACTTCTATCACCGTCACCAGAAAGGAAACAGTGGTTTCATTATAACGTCGTTAAACAGGAAAAAACTGAAGAGGCCAAGGGACGCCGTTCTGGTCTAGAGCCACTTCATCGTCTTCCAGTTTCTTCCTGAACTTTCTCCAGAGCCTGCCCCGTCAAACTTCACCTGCATCGGTGGTTGTAGACTCTTTTCTCTTTTCTTTTCACTTTTTTTCGAATTCTTCTCCGGGGCAACCCCATAATCATTCTCTCCGGCATTATGAAAGTTGTGCTCTTGTAATAAAACTGCCTTGGTGTTTTCAGAAGGCTGAAATTTCATTTCGTTCCGCTTCTTCTTTCCAAACTTACTTCAATAGTGCACGGTGCTGGGAGCACGGCTCATTAGCCAATGGATACCCATTCACCTCACTTCTGCTTAGTACTGCTTCCTAAGTTCCTTCCTTCTTTTTTCAGATTCAGAGCAATCATCACAAAGCTGTATATCAGCCTGCTCCGATTTTTTGCTCAGTAGTTTCGCCCATAACTGGGGACAAATTTTCCTTACCTTCATCATCGAAAAAGGCTCTTTGGCTGCTCGAGGGTTCACTCAGAATAGTTTCCAGTTTTTACTGAGTGTCCTCTCCTCAGCTACACATACGTTCAGACCTTTCGCACTCGATATCCTGTAAGCGCCCATTCTCTTGATCGTCACCGAATCCCTGAGGCGTGCACCACTCCCAGATGTCGCTAGAGCTCCAACTTCCCTCGTCCTCTTCGGACGGTTACCTGAAGGTACACTCCTACTGAAAAGTCATGTTGGCATTCTCTTCAATGCTTAATAGCTCAATAGGAGCCACATTTTCACTTTCCTTGAAAAGCTTTACTCCGGTCAAACCTTTATTTTCAATATTTGGTGTTGCAGGAACATGGTCTGCCACCACCAGGCTGAGCCCTGTGTATCTAGGAAAAACTTTTTCAAAGCCTGCTAAGGTATCAGTCGCTTCGCTCTTCCGCCAGCCTCTGTTGGGGTGGGCTCTGTAGCAGTGTACACCGTCAGCTACACGCACGCAAAAGAAGACCACTGCATATGTCTGAGCCCAAGATTTGCCGGTATAAATACCGGCGCACTTCGCAATAGAGAATCATTCCTCATTCCCACAGCCTCGCGTGCTACATGGTGCCAGAAAGGGGGCGAGGGCCGTTTCCTACCGTCCGTGTCGTAAGCGTAGCCTTGCAGGTTGAAACTGTGCCAGCAGGAACGGCCGCGAGAGTTGGCAAAAAATAGCGTCATCGATGCTTCCACCATCGAACCGCTGCACACAATGGGAGACGCTTTTCACAGCTGGACTGTCTGGAAGAAAGTGTTCGACCTATATGCGACGGCAACGAAGCTGAGAGAGCAAGCAAAGGAGGTTTAAGCTGCCACGTTCCTTATGGCAATCGGTGAAGAAGCCAGACGATTATTCTATCCTTTCAGGTTTGGAATGACGCCGACAAGCACGACATCAAGATTTTCACACAGAGATTTGATGACCACTTCAAGCCAACAACGAACCTGACATTCAAAGAAGTTTGCTTTGCCTCCAGGATCCAGCAAGAGGGTGAGCCGTACAACCATTGGCTCACAGAACTTTGGACAATTGCACAGCAGTGCGAGTTTGGCCCACTAGAAGACCGAATGCTGGGCAGCAGAATTATTCTTGGAATCAGGGACAAAGATTTGCAGCAGAGACTCGTGTTGGAAAATCCGTCTTACAGCAAAGCTGTCGAAATCTGCCGCGCTAGCGAACAAGGCAAAGAACGTTTCAATGAAATGCAGGACCCATATCCTGCCAAAATAGATGCAGTGAAATCAAAACCGAGCGCTTGCCTTAGAGGTGGTTTCGATGAACATAAAAGCGGAAACTGTCCCGCTCTGGTAAAGAATGCAGCAAATGCGGAGGCCGCAACCTTTCCGCGCGTGCGTGTCAAACCGTGTCACGACTGCGCAACGAAGGACGAAGCGTACAAGAAGTTCACATAACACAGGACGATGAACGTTTCTTTCAAACGCTTGAATTCAGTGCCGTAGATCGGGATGACTGCTGGTCTTCAGGCGTCGTTATCGCAAGCATGTATGTAAGGTGCAAGGTTGACACCGGTGCAAACTGCTGGGTCATGCCCGAGGCGATGCTAAGGCGTATAACATCCCAGCCATGCTCCACTATACTGCGCATGTTTGTCGGCCACAAAGGAATTGCATCGGAAAAAGTGTCTAAAATGCTGAAGACATCCGGGCTCCCCTCAGGACTGAGCTCTGGTCCATAAGTAAGGAAGTTGCCGGTTATGCCGCACATCCACGCCTTGTCTCACCGGCTTAAAAGAGCAGGAGCCTGATACGGTGTAAGCTTGGTTTTTTTCTGCTCCCAATAAACTGGGAAAAGTAGGGGCTGCCGTACAGAGGAAATGTGAGGTGAAGATTAGGAGGAAAAAATGCAGTATCAAGCATGGGAACAAATTTGTTACCTGTAAGAGAGGCGTAGTATATCTTATCCCTTTGTCCTGCGGGCGTACATACATCGGCCAGACCGGGCGGTGTATCAATGTTCGCTTCACAGAGCATGCCGATTCCGTCAGCAGGAAAGAAAATAGAAATGTATCACAGCACTGCATTGCGCGTAATTGTACACCCGTTTTTTTTTGTTGATACGACAGTGCTATTCGTACACGATAACCAATGCACAAGAGAGATCGCTGAGGCATTCCACATTCTCAGAAAGGGCGATAGATGTGGGAGCAAAACATCGATTAGCTTGTCAAGCAGGGAAATGAGCTTGCTTCATTGTGGGTAGCGGGGTTGACGATAGCGCACGTGCCTTGAAAATTTGTTTATTGTGTTTTTTGAGAGAGGGTGGGGTTTATCGCATGTGGGTGATTACAGTACATCTGTGTTTGACGGGACAACGTTACACGTGTGTGTGTAGTGTATAAAATGACTTCTTACTTCGAATAAAATACAGTTATAAGTTCAGAGCCTTCGTGTGTCTCGTCTCGTCCTCTGTGTGTGTTTTCTAGCGCTGGTTTTTAATGCGATGGATCATCACCAACTCGCCCAATCCACAGTTCTTCTACAGTTCATCAAAAAAGATTAAGCTGCCCATTAGCCACAAAGCACAGCGCAGGGAAGCAGAATTTTCTATTGCCAAACCCGAGGTCCCAGTGAAACTGAGCGACTGCGTTGCTGAAGGTCTTAGACTGATATGCCGCACTGGTTCAATTGATGCGGTCGGCTGTAGTGACCCTCAGGAATTTGAAGGCAACTTTCGAGGCCTAGGAGAACTTAAGGTTGTTGCCTACCACATCCAGCTGAAGCACGGTGCTCAAGGTGCTGTTAAACCCACAAGAAGAGACGCACTTGCTTTTAAAGAACGCATGAAAGCAGAGCTCCAAAGAATGGAAAGTGACGGAGTCATAGCAAAGGTAACTGAACCAACTTCAGGGGCAAGCCACATGGTGGTGGTGGTCAAAGATGAAAAAGTGCGCATACGCCTAGACCCATCAGGTTTGAACAAGGCTGCCCTTAGGGAGCATTACCACATGCCAACCTTGGAAGACATAGTACCGCGTCTATCTCGAGCGAGGTACTTTTCTACCTTCGGCACGTCATCCAGGTTCTGGCAAATGAAGTTGGACGAAACAAGCTCACTCATAAGCACTTTGAGCACCCCGTTTGGCAGATATAGGTTTTTGCGGATGCCGTTCGGCATATCGTCGGTTCCGGAAGTTTTTAAACGAGCATTACACGGAGTAGCAGAGTGGCTGTCTCGTGTAGCCGCTTTTATGGATGACATTTTAGTCCGGAGAAAAACTCGCGAGGACCACGATAGCAGTCTGTCAATACTTTGCTCACGCGGTGCAGAGAACACAACTTGAAGCTGAGCAGCAAATAGTGTCACTCCTTGCAGCCCCGAGTACGCTACATGGGCTATGTTCTCACCGAAGAAGGACTCTGCCTGGGCCCTGAGTGGGTGGATGACATCCTACAAGTACCACCGCCCAAGAATCGTAAGGAGCCCCAAGTGTTCCTCGGCATGGACAACTTCGTGGCGCGTTTCGTGTCAAAGATGTCCGCTCTGTCTGCTCTACTTAGAGATTTTAAAGAAAGACATAGCATGGATTTGGTCAGACCCACAGGGGAATAGTATTCAACAGCTCCATGCCACCCTCATGCAAGCACCAGTCCTGGCACACTCTCAGAAAGACCAACATGTGGTATTATTCGTTGATGCTAGACGGTACGGTGTGAGGGCCATGGTTTTTCAGAACGGACAACCTCTTGCTTAGTCATCCCGTTCGCTGACCGCAGCCCAACAGTGGTACGCGTAAATCGAAATGAAGACCTTGGCAATCGTCCATGGGAGTACAAAGTTTCAAGATTACATATTTCGAAAACCAGAAGAAACGGCCAAGTCAGATCACAGATTACTAGAAATGATATTGAAAAAGCCTTTGTGTGAATGCCAGATACGCTTGCAACGCATGAGGCTAGTACTTCAAAAGTTACCAATCATCGTTAAGTACAAGCCAGGCAAATAACTTCTCTTAGCTGAGGCCCTCTCGCGTTTTTCGAGTGAAGTGGAGCTGGTAGTAGAAACTGAGCAGTTTGAAGTCAATGATGTTTCTTCTCTGCATTTTGCAGACTAGCAGCTGCGAAGCATCCAGGAGGGAATCGAAAAAGACGCACTTATGTCGCAGTTCCTTTGTTACTTCAGCACAGAGTGGCCCGAGACAAGACTGCAGCTACTGGATGAGCTGAGACCGTTTTGGGCTTACCGCGACGAACTGCATGTCGAGAACGGCCTTTTGCTTCGGAGCAACAAGCTGGTCATGCCGCCAGCCAAGCGGCCGGAAGTTCTCCTTTCACTGCATGCGGCGCACGGGGGAAAAGAGAAAATGAAGGCAAGGGCCTGACAGGTGATGTCCTGGCCTAACATGAATTCTGCTATCCGGGCACTTGCAATTTCTTGTCCCGTATGCCAAAAACACAAAAACAGAAATGCGAAGCTTTCAATGCTTAGTCATGCGGTGCCAAGTTTCCTTGCTATTCTGTTAGCATATACTTGTTCTACCACGGGGGCAACGAGTACTTGATTATAGTAGATTTTTACTGTTTTTTTTTCCAGATACTGAAGCTTCACCACTCAACAGCGCAAGAATTATCCAAGCATGCATGGAAGTTTTTGCAACACACGAAATACCTGTCAACATATGACGTGATAACGGCCTCCCAATAACCAGCGCAAAATTCAAGTCGTTCACATCTCATTTCCTCGTCAAACATACCCCGTCCAGCCCCCACTATCGCCGTGGCAACGGCATGGCAGTGCCGTTCAAGAGGCAAAAAATGATGCTAAAAAAATTGGCGGTGGTTTAGCTCTGGTTAAACCTGGAGTGACGCGATAGCTACAGCTGGCTGAGTGGAACTAGCTCAGTTGAATAGAAAAGTGCCGCCGGTAGCTGCTCCGCACCACGTGACCAACCACGTGACAGCGTGACGGCGCAGTCAAACGGCGGCGGTGCAGCCACAGGGTGGCGGCACCGCCACGCTGAAGGCTCGAAATGCTACCGTAACGTAGCTACCGCTACAACAATGCTCGTTTGGCTCATTTGAATTTTGCGGTTGACTGTTGGAATGGAGAAATTCTCCTAGAGACAACCTTCTGGAGTCCCCAGCCGAAAGACTGATGGTTTGGTTCGTTGGGGTTTAACGTCCCAAAGCGACTCAGGCTATGAGGGACGCCGTAGTGAAGGGCTCCGGAATTTTCAACCACCTGGGGTTATTTAACGTGCACTAACATCGCACACTACACGAGCCTCTAGAATTTCGCCTCCATCGAAATTCGACCGCCGCGGCCGGGATTGAAACCGCGTCTTTCGGCCCAGCAGCCCAGCGCCATAACCACTCAGCCGCCACGGCGGCTGGAAAGACTGATGAGCCGCCGCACCAGAACGAGGCCGCCAGTGCTGGCCTGTCATCTCGAGCCAAAAAGTATCCTCACCGAAACCGTCTGAAGTATTCTAGCAGACATTAGGAACAGGCAACAGAAGTGCTACGACAAGTCGGCAAGACATATCCCAGATCTACACACACGGTCTGCAAAACCTGGGCCCCAGCAGTGGTTGTAGTTACTGAGACTAGGGAGCGCTACAATAAAGAGAAGGGAACAACATCCCATAAGAACACCACGACACATGAGCGCAAACTTTCAGCTGACTTTATTTTCGACATTGCTCATATTTATACGCACCTAATAATGGGACACACAAACATAAAAGCGTTAGAGCCAGCCAAGATATCAAAGCAATCACCTACACCATGGGAGATATAATCTATCCTCGCAAGTCATGAATTTCACGCATGACCGGCTAAAAACTATTTTTCTTTTTTTGTTAAAACCACAGACGGGTCGCTTATGAACCCAGCACCTTCCTTTTCTGAAGCCATGCAAAATGCTTCGCACAATTTTCTTGTGGTCTTGCCCTTTGATTTAAGAAGAACCGTCGTTCTATCCAGTAGAGATTCGCACTTCTGCTCAGCGCATTGTGCTGCGATGTTGCCAGGGGCACTGACCAGAGAGCTGTTGTAATTGTGCTCCCGCAACCTCTCATTTAAGCACCTTCCTGTCTGGCGGACATGGGCCTGGCTGCAAGACAGCGGTATTTTATACACCACGCCCTCAACAAATGCCACAAACGAGTTCCTGTGCCTCACGCCACAGGACCATGCGTCGTGGTCTTCTTCTTGGCCGGAATTGATTTTCGCACACATGCTTTCAGTTTCTGAGGTGCGGAAAATACAACAGGAACTCCATACTTTTTTGCCCCTTTTTTTAGCCCGTGCGACAAGGCATGCACACATGGCAAAACAACAGGTCTCTTATCTTTTTCGTTCGCATTTGCAGGCTTCCCTTTAATGAATGTCTTCAAAACTTTTCCGCGACCGAGACCAGCAACAGTTTTGGGTATCCAGCAGCCTTCAGTCTTGCATCCTGTAAGTTAACACTGTCAAGCATCTTGTGATGGCAAGACTTCTTTAGCGCATGTTTGAAACATGCATCAGCTATGTTCCGCTTTGTCAGCTTAGAGTGAGCGGAGTCGTAAGGAAGCAAGCCCTTTTCGCTCCTTGTTCTGTACTGCCAACAAACGTGGGGGCCGATTTCAATAGCTAAGTCTAGAAATTGTAGGCGGTTGTCCGAGGGGGTTTCATATGTGAGTGAGAGTCCTGGATGAGCTAGCTGAATCCGATCAGCGTTCTTTGCACCAAATCATTCATTGCACATCCCACTTCGGCACATATCAGGAAATCATCAACGTACCTGTAGCACGCCTTAGTGCCAAGCGGAAACAGTGTGTCACATAGGGCACGGTCGCCTCTTGCTAGAAAAATGTTGCACAGTACTGGCGCGATGGTAGAGCCAATACATACCCCGTCCTTCTGCAAAAAGACCTCACCACCAAACTGCACGTAGAGGGAAGAGAGATACAGCTCATGTAGTGCCAGGAAGTTCGAAGTGCTAATTCCGCTCGAATTCATAAGCTTGACTGTTCCGTAGGTGTCCAAAGCATCAAGGGTTGGCATCAAGGCGTGCTACAGGTACGTTGATGATTTTCTGATATGTGCCGAAGTGGGATGTGCAATGAATGATTTGGTGGAAAAAACGCTGATCGAATTCCAGCTAGCTCATAAAGGACTCTCATTCACATATGAAACCCCCTCGGACAACCACCTACAATTTCTAGACTTAGCCATTGAAATCGGCCCCCACGTTTGCTGGCAGTACAGAACACGGAGCGAAAAGGGCTTGCTTCCTTACGAGTCCGTGCACTTTAAGCTGATAAAAAGGAACATAGCTAATGCATGCTTCAAGCATGCGCTAAATAGTCGCAAAATGGTGGTTTGAGCTAGTTGGTACATATTCACAATTTCACCAGCGCTGCGACTAGGAACAAGAACAGAGAAGGAAGACAAGGACAAGCGCTACTAACAACTGAAAGTTTATTTGAAAAAAACACAGATTGTATGCACACAACTGACAACCCAAAGCGCCTGCGCTTCCCCCACCAGGCACGCAAAAGAGAGTTAAAAATCTAGATACAAAATTTCACACTCATGTAAGTTTACAGATGGTGTGCTAACGCACGTGTCGATGTTCTTGTGAATGTGATAGGCTTCACACAACTCCCTAGTTAACTGATCTGGATGTCTGAATTTAATCTTAGCCCTGTTAAGCAGAGGAAGGCATGCTTTTTTGTTAGACACACCGGGTATGTTTAGAAGACAATCTCTGTAATGAAGGGACAGATTTGATGAAGGAGCACCATTCAAAGAGGTTCTATGCTGACGTAAGCGTGTATTTATGCATTTACCGGTTTGCCCAATGTAACTCTTGCCGCATTTAAAAGGTATGTCATAAACCACTCCCTCTGCACATGGCACAAAGGTTGACTCATGATCCACCTGGCATGCATTTTTTCTTTTGCCTCTTATTTGCTTCTGTTCCCGGGCTCTTTTGTCAACAATAGCACAAACCTTGCCTAGTTTATTAGGGACCGAAAAGAGCACTTTTACCCCATATCTAGTGCCAACCTGCTTAAGCCTATGGGATAACTGATGAATGTAGGGTATTACCGCATACTTCGTTCTGTCATTGCCGGAATTTTCCTGTGCTTCATGTCTACCAAACGACTTCATCTCCTTCAGGATCTTGTTGCTAGCAAGCGCTATCACATCTTTGGGGAAGCCCGCTGACCTTAGCCTTTGAACTTGCTTATCGAAACTGCTGCCTAAAGTATGAATACATGACTTAGTAAGTGCAGATCCTAAACAAGACACTGCTATGCCACATTTAACTATTTTCGAGAGCCCAGACTGATAATTTAGCAAGGGCTTTTCCGACCGCTGTAGGAAGGACCAACAAACATGATTCACCTTTTTCTCCAATCTAATATCCAAGAATTGCAGCTGATTATCTTCCGGTAATTCAAAGGTAAATTTCAGACCAAACCCGCAGTTTTCAAAAGTCTTTAAAATGTCATCCACATGTGCCTTGAAGTCAAGGGATTCAACAAAAACAAGATAATCGTCTACATACCGGAAGATTTGTTTTACACGGTTGTCTAAGTTAACTTTAATGCTCCTATCTGCATAGGAAAGAAAGATATTACTAAGTACCGGAGCCACTTTTGAGCCAATGCACACTCCTGTTTTTTGAACATATAGCCTGCCTTCCCAATCAACAAATGTGGATTTGAGATAAAATGACACAAGCTCCAAAAACGAGCCCACAGAAACGCCACACTTTGAAATGAATGCTTCTTCATCATTATCCTCTACTATACATTTCTTAACACACTGGAGGAGCCTATCATGTGGCAATGAATAGAATAAATCCTGCACATCAATACTAAACATATCACACCCACCAGGATTATTTAGTTTCAGATATTGCACAACCGCCTCGGAATTAGATACAAGAAACGGGTCTTCTACTGTCAGTGAACACAATTTACTTTGCAAAAAACTTGAAACGGCATGTTGCCAAGTTCCCCGTTCAGTAACAATGCAACGGAAGGGGATGTCAGTTTTATGAGTTTTGGCAGCAAAAAACACTTCTAAAAAGTTGCCTTTCGCCTTCTTAATGGATGCTTGCAGGCCAACTAAATTCATATCACCTACCAGCCTTAACGCCTCGCTTTTTTGTTTAAGGGCACTGGAACGCACAGGCTTAAAGTTTTTGGCAACTGAATTCCTAGCCTTCTCACGGAAAAGTTTCTCTGGCAGCGTAACGAAATAACCTTCTTTATCCGAGACAACCACGCGAAGTTTTTCGGACGTCAAGAAATCGGTCAAGTGCGCAAAGTCCCACCTTTTGGCCGGCCCTCCGCCACTCTTCTTGAGGGCCTCAACACATTGCACAACGCACCTAGGCTGCTCCTCTTTCCGTGCTTGGCGCGCGATTGACCTTCCAAGAGCCAACTTTTCTTCTTTTCCCAAAGAAGGCTGGACACCGAATTTTGGACCCAACTTTAGAATCTTCTGGAACTTCTCTGGCACCGGCTGATCACCCAGGACCAAGAGCTTTCCTTCGGAGCACGGAGACGCTGTACTGGAGGGAAACCACGGGCGGGCGGTGTACCAAAGGAACTCGGTGTGTTTTTTCGCTTGTTCCAACCACTCATGGAAGTGCCGCACACGATTTTTGTCCTTCCCACACACCACCCAAAGGCAATCCTTGTAGTATCGATGTTGACGCCACCACTCTGAAGATGCAATCCGGCAAATCCTGCGGCTGTGCCCTTTAGATGGGAGGAGGCCACCGCACATAACTTGGACCTCAACTGGGCAAAGAGCACGTCTGGCATGCCACGAAGCTACCCTTGCTTTGAAGGCACAAACTGCAATTAGGGAAGCCAGGGCTGCCTGGTTGTCAAAAGGAGCGGAATTAGGACATAGAAAAGAGCTCAATGTACTAGAAATGAACTGTAGCAAAATGGTGGTTTGAGCTAGTTGGTACATATTCACAATTTCACCAGCGCTGCGACTAGGAACAAGAACAGAGAAGGAAGACAAGGACAAGCGCTACTAACAACTGAAAGTTTATTTGAAAAAAACACAGATTATATGCACACAACTGACAACCCAAAGCGCCTGCGCTTCCCCCACCAGGCACGCAAAAGAGAGTTAAAAATCTAGATACAAAATTTCACACTCATGTAAGTTTACAGATGGTGTGCTAACGCACGTGTCGATGTTCTTGTGAATGTGATAGGCTTCACACAACTCCCTAGTTAACTGATCTGGATGTCTGAATTTAATCTTAGCCCTGTTAAGCAGAGGAAGGCATGCTTTTTTGTTAGACACACCGGGTATGTTTAGAAGACAATCTCTGTAATGAAGGGACAGATTTGATGAAGGAGCACCATTCAAAGAGGTTCTATGCTGACGTAAGCGTGTATTTATGCATTTACCGGTTTGCCCAATGTAACTCTTGCCGCATTTAAAAGGTATGTCATAAACCACTCCCTCTGCACATGGCACAAAGGTTGACTCATGATCCACCTGGCATGCATTTTTTCTTTTGCCTCTTATTTGCTTCTGTTCCCGGGCTCTTTTGTCAACAATAGCACAAACCTTGCCTAGTTTATTAGGGACCGAAAAGAGCACTTTTACCCCATATCTAGTGCCAACCTGCTTAAGCCTATGGGATAACTGATGAATGTAGGGTATTACCGCATACTTCGTTCTGTCATTGCCGGAATTTTCCTGTGCTTCATGTCTACCAAACGACTTCATCTTCTTCAGGATCTTGTTGCTAGCAAGCGCTATCACATCTTTGGGGAAGCCCGCTGACCTTAGCCTTTGAACTTGCTTATCGAAACTGCTGCCTAAAGTATGAATACATGACTTAGTAAGTGCAGATCCTAAACAAGACACTGCTATGCCACATTTAACTATTTTCGAGTGCCCAGACTGATAATTTAGCAAGGGCTTTTCCGACCGCTGTAGGAAGGACCAACAAACATGATTCACCTTTTTCTCCAATCTAATATCCAAGAATTGCAGCTGATTATCTTCCGGTAATTCAAAGGTAAATTTCAGACCAAACCCGCAGTTTTCAAAAGTCTTTAAAATGTCATCCACATGTGCCTTGAAGTCAAGGGATTCAACAAAAACAAGATAATCGTCTACATACCGGAAGATTTGTTTTACACGGTTGTCTAAGTTAACTTTAATGCTCCTATCTGCATAGGAAAGAAAGATATTACTAAGTACCGGAGCCACTTTTGAGCCAATGCACACTCCTGTTTTTTGAACATATAGCCTGCCTTCCCAATCAACAAATGTGGATTTGAGATAAAATGACACAAGCTCCAAAAACGAGCCCATAGAAACGCCACACTTTGAAATGAATGCTTCTTCATCATTATCCTCTACTATACATTTCTTAACACACTGGAGGAGCCTATCATGTGGCAATGAATAGAATAAATCCTGCACATCAATACTAAACATATCACACCCACCAGGATTATTTAGTTTCAGATATTGCACAACCCCTTCGGAATTAGATACAAGAAACGGGTCTTCTACTGTCAGTGAACACAATTTACTTTGCAAAAAACTTGAAACGGCATGTTGCCAAGTTCCCCGTTCAGTAACAATGCAACGGAAGGGGATGTCAGTTTTATGAGTTTTGGCAGCAAAAAACACTTCTAAAAAGTTGCCTTTCGCCTTCTTAATGGATGCTTGCAGGCCAACTAAATTCATATCACCTACCAGCCTTAACGCCTCGCTTTTTTGTTTAAGGGCACTGGAACGCACAAGCTTAAAGTTTTTGGCAACTGAATTCCTAGCCTTCTCACGGAAAAGTTTCTCTGGCAGCGTAACGAAATAACCTTCTTTATCCGAGACAACCACGCGAAGTTTTTCGGACGTCAAGAAATCGGTCAAGTGCGCAAAGTCCCACCTTTTGGCCGGCCCTCCGCCACTCTTCTTGAGGGCCTCAACACATTCCACAACGCACCTAGGCTGCTCCTCTTTCCGTGCTTGGCGCGCGATTGACCTTCCAAGAGCCAACTTTTCTTCTTTTCCCAAAGAAGGCTGGACACCAAATTTTGGACCCAACTTTAGAATCTTCTGGAACTTCTCTGGCACCGGCTGATCACCCAGGACCAAGAGCTTTCCTTCGGAGCACGGAGACGCTGTACTGGAGGGAAACCACGGGCGGGCGGTGTACCAAAGGAACTCGGTGTGTTTTTTCGCTTGTTCGCACCACTCATGGAAGTGCCGCACACGATTTTTGTCCTTCCCACACACCACCCAAAGGCAATCCTTGTAGTATCGATGTTGACGCCACCACTCTGAAGATGCAATCCGGCAAATCCTGCGGCTGTGCCCTTTAGATGGGAGGAGGCCACCGCACATAACTTGGACCTCAACTGGGCAAAGAGCACGTCTGGCATGCCACGAAGCTACCCTTGCTTTGAAGGCACAAACTGCAATTAGGGAAGCCAGGGCTGCCTGGTTGTCAAAAGGAGCGGAATTAGGACATAGAAAAGAGCTCAATGTACTAGAAATGAACTGTAGCAAAATGGTTGTTTGAGCTAGTTGGTACATATTCACAATTTCACCAGCGCTGCGACTAGGAACAAGAACAGAGAAGGAAGACAAGGACAAGCGCTACTAACAACTGAAAGTTTATTTGAAAAAAACACAGATTATATGCACACAACTGACAACCCAAAGCGCCTGCGCTTCCCCCACCAGGCACGCAAAAGAGAGTTAAAAATCTAGATACAAAATTTCACACTCATGTAAGTTTACAGATGGTGTGCTAACGCACGTGTCGATGTTCTTGTGAATGTGATAGGCTTCACACAACTCCCTAGTTAACTGATCTGGATGTCTGAATTTAATCTTAGCCCTGTTAAGCAGAGGAAGGCATGCTTTTTTGTTAGACACACCGGGTATGTTTAGAAGACAATCTCTGTAATGAAGGGACAGATTTGATGAAGGAGCACCATTCAAAGAGGTTCTATGCTGACGTAAGCGTGTATTTATGCATTTACCGGTTTGCCCAATGTAACTCTTGCCGCATTTAAAAGGTATGTCATAAACCACTCCCTCTGCACATGGCACAAAGGTTGACTCATGATCCACCTGGCATGCATTTTTTCTTTTGCCTCTTATTTGCTTCTGTTCCCGGGCTCTTTTGTCAACAATAGCACAAACCTTGCCTAGTTTATTAGGGACCGAAAAGAGCACTTTTACCCCATATGTAGTGCCAACCTGCTTAAGCCTATGGGATAACTGATGAATGTAGGGTATTACCGCATACTTCGTTCTGTCATTGCCGGAATTTTCCTGTGCTTCATGTCTACCAAACGACTTCATCTTCTTCAGGATCTTGTTGCTAGCAAGCGCTATCACATCTTTGGGGAAGCCCGCTGACCTTAGCCTTTGAACTTGCTTATCGAAACTGCTGCCTAAAGTATGAATACATGACTTAGTAAGTGCAGATCCTAAACAAGACACTGCTATGCCACATTTAACTATTTTCGAGTGCCCAGACTGATAATTTAGCAAGGGCTTTTCCGACCGCTGTAGGAAGGACCAACAAACATGATTCACCTTTTTCTCCAATCTAATATCCAAGAATTGCAGCTGATTATCTTCCGGTAATTCAAAGGTAAATTTCAGACCAAACCCGCAGTTTTCAAAAGTCTTTAAAATGTCATCCACATGTGCCTTGAAGTCAAGGGATTCAACAAAAACAAGATAATCGTCTACATACCGGAAGATTTGTTTTACACGGTTGTCTAAGTTAACTATATGTTCAAAAAACAGGAGTGTGCATTGGCTCAAAAGTGGCTCCGGTACTTAGTAATATCTTTCTTTCCTATGCAGATATTAGCATTAAAGTTAACTTAGACAACCGTGTAAAACAAATCTTCCGGTATGTAGACGATTATCTTGTTTTTGTTGAATCCCTTGACTTCAAGGCACATGTGGATGACATTTTAAAGACTTTTGAAAACTGCGGGTTTGGTCTGAAATTTACCTTTGAATTACCGGAAGATAATCAGCTGCAATTCTTGGATATTAGATTGGAGAAAAAGGTGAATCATGTTTGTTGGTCCTTCCTACAGCGGTCGGAAAAGCCCTTGCTAAATTATCAGTCTGGGCACTCGAAAATAGTTAAATGTGGCATAGCAGTGTCTTGTTTAGGATCTGCACTTACTAAGTCATGTATTCATACTTTAGGCAGCAGTTTCGATAAGCAAGTTCAAAGGCTAAGGTCAGCGGGCTTCCCCAAAGATGTGATAGCGCTTGCTAGCAACAAGATCCTGAAGAAGATGAAGTCGTTTGGTAGACATGAAGCACAGGAAAATTCCGGCAATGACAGAAAGAAGTATGCGGTAATACCCTACATTCATCAGTTATCCCATAGGCTTAAGCAGGTTGGCACTAGATATGGGGTAAAAGTGCTCTTTTCGGTCCCTAATAAACTAGGCAAGGTTTGTGCTATTGTTGACAAAAGAGCCCGGGAACAGAAGCAAATAAGAGGCAAAAGAAAAAATGCATGCCAGGTGGATCATGAGTCAACCTTTGTGCCATGTGCAGAGGGAGTGGTTTATGACATACCTTTTAAATGCGGCAAAAGTTACATTGGGCAAACCGGTAAATGCATAAATACACGCTTACGTCAGCATAGAACCTCTTTGAATGGTGCTCCTTCATCAAATCTGTCCCTTCATTACAGAGATTGTCTTCTAAACATACCCGGTGTGTCTAACAAAAAAGCATGCCTTCCTCTGCTTAACAGGGCTAAGATTAAATTCAGACATCCAGATCAGTTAACTAGGGAGTTGTGTGAAGCCTATCACATTCACAAGAACATCGACACGTGCGTTAGCACACCATCTGTAAACTTACATGAGTGTGAAATTTTGTATCTAGATTTTTAACTCTCTTTTGCGTGCCTGGTGGGGGAAGCGCAGGCGCTTTGGGTTGTCAGTTGTGTGCATATAATCTGTGTTTTTTTTCAAATAAACTTTCAGTTGTTAGTAGCGCTTGTCCTTGTCTTCCTTCTCTGTTCTTGTTCCTAGTCGCAGCGCTGGTGAAATTGTGAATATGTACATACTAGCTCAAACCACCATTTTGCTACAGTTCATTTCTAGTACATTGAGCTCTTTTCTATGTCCTAATTCCGCTCCTTTTGACAACCAGGCAGCCCTGGCTTCCCTAATTGCAGTTTGTGCCTTCAAAGCAAGGGTAGCTTCGTGGCATGCCAGACGTGCTCTTTGCCCAGATGAGGTCCAAGTTATGTGCGGTGGCCTCCTCCCATCTAAAGGGCACAGCCGCAGGATTTGCCGGATTGCATCTTCAGAGTGGTGGCGTCAACATCGATACTACAAGGATTGCCTTTGGGTGGTGTGTGGGAAGGACAAAAATCGTGTGCGGCACTTCCATGAGTGGTTGGAACAAGCGAAAAAACACACCGAGTTCCTTTGGTACACCGCCCGCCCGTGGTTTCCCTCCAGTACAGCGTCTCCGTGCTCCGAAGGAAAGCTCTTGGTCCTGGGTGATCAGCCGGTGCCAGAGAAGTTCCAGAAGATTCTAAAGTTGGGTCCAAAATTCGGTGTCCAGCCTTCTTTGGGAAAAGAAGAAAAGTTGGCTCTTGGAAGGTCAATCGCGCGCCAAGCACGGAAAGAGGAGCAGCCTAGGTGCGTTGTGCAATGTGTTGAGGCCCTCAAGAAGAGTGGCGGAGGGCCGGCCAAAAGGTGGGACTTTGCGCACTTGACCGATTTCTTGACGTCCGAAAAACTTCGCGTGGTTGTCTCGGATAAAGAAGGTTATTTCGTTACGCTGCCAGAGAAACTTTTCCGTGAGAAGGCTAGGAATTCAGTTGCCAAAAACTTTAAGCCTGTGCGTTCCAGTGCCCTTAAACAAAAAAGCGAGGCGTTAAGGCTGGTAGGTGATATGAATTTAGTTGGCCTGCAAGCATCCATTAAGAAGGCGAAAGGCAACTTTTTAGAAGTGTTTTTTGCTGCCAAAACTCATAAAACTGACATCCCCTTCCGTTGCATTGTTACTGAACGGGGAACTTGGCAACATGCCGTTTCAAGTTTTTTGCAAAGTAAATTGTGTTCACTGACAGTAGAAGACCCGTTTCTTGTATCTAATTCCGAGGCGGTTGTGCAATATCTGAAACTAAATAATCCTGGTGGGTGTGATATGTTTAGTATTGATGTGCAGGATTTATTCTATTCATTGCCACATGATAGGCTCCTCCAGTGTGTTAAGAAATGTATAGTAGAGGATAATGATGAAGAAGCATTCATTTCAAAGTGTGGCGTTTCTGTGGGCTCGTTTTTGGAGCTTGTGTCATTTTATCTCAAATCCACATTTGTTGATTGGGAAGGCAGGCTATATGTTCAAAAAACAGGAGTGTGCATTGGCTCAAAAGTGGCTCCGGTACTTAGTAATATCTTTCTTTCCTATGCAGATAGGAGCATTAAAGTTAACTTAGACAACCGTGTAAAACAAATCTTCCGGTATGTAGACGATTATCTTGTTTTTGTTGAATCCCTTGACTTCAAGGCACATGTGGATGACATTTTAAAGACTTTTGAAAACTGCGGGTTTGGTCTGAAATTTACCTTTGAATTACCGGAAGATAATCAGCTGCAATTCTTGGATATTAGATTGGAGAAAAAGGTGAATCATGTTTGTTGGTCCTTCCTACAGCGGTCGGAAAAGCCCTTGCTAAATTATCAGTCTGGGCACTCGAAAATAGTTAAATGTGGCATAGCAGTGTCTTGTTTAGGATCTGCACTTACTAAGTCATGTATTCATACTTTAGGCAGCAGTTTCGATAAGCAAGTTCAAAGGCTAAGGTCAGCGGGCTTCCCCAAAGATGTGATAGCGCTTGCTAGCAACAAGATCCTGAAGGAGATGAAGTCGTTTGGTAGACATGAAGCACAGGAAAATTCCGGCAATGACAGAACGAAGTATGCGGTGATACCCTACATTCATCAGTTATCCCATAGGCTTAAGCAGGTTGGCACTAGATATGGGGTAAAAGTGCTCTTTTCGGTCCCTAATAAACTAGGCAAGGTTTGTGCTATTGTTGACAAAAGAGCCCGGGAACAGAAGCAAATAAGAGGCAAAAGAAAAAATGCATGCCAGGTGGATCATGAGTCAACCTTTGTGCCATGTGCAGAGGGAGTGGTTTATGACATACCTTTTAAATGCGGCAAGAGTTACATTGGGCAAACCGGTAAATGCATAAATACACGCTTACGTCAGCATAGAACCTCTTTGAATGGTGCTCCTTCATCAAATCTGTCCCTTCATTACAGAGATTGTCTTCTAAACATACCCGGTGTGTCTAACAAAAAAGCATGCCTTCCTCTGCTTAACAGGGCTAAGATTAAATTCAGACATCCAGATCAGTTAACTAGGGAGTTGTGTGAAGCCTATCACATTCACAAGAACATCGACACGTGCGTTAGCACACCATCTGTAAACTTACATGAGTGTGAAATTTTGTATCTAGATTTTTAACTCTCTTTTGCGTGCCTGGTGGGGGAAGCGCAGGCGCTTTGGGTTGTCAGTTGTGTGCATATAATCTGTGTTTTTTTCAAATAAACTTTCAGTTGTTAGTAGCGCTTGTCCTTGTCTTCCTTCTCTGTTCTTGTTCCTAGTCGCAGCGCTGGTGAAATTGTGCTAAATAGTCTTGCCACCACAAGATGTTTAACAGTGTTAACCTAAAGGCTGGAAGACTGAAGGCTGCTGCATACCCAAAACTGTTGCTGGTCTCGGTCGCGGACAGAGTTTTGAAGATGTTCGTTAAGGGGAAGCCTGCAAATGCGAACGAAAAAGATAAGAGACCTGTTGTTTTGCCATGTGTGCATGTCTTGTCGCACGGGCTAAAAAAAGTGGCAAAACTGTATGGAGTTCCTGTTGTATTTTCCGCGCCTCAGAAACTGAAAAGCATGTGTGCGAAAATAAATTCCGGCCAAGAAGTAGAGCACGGCGCATGGTCTTGTGGCCTGAGGCACAGGAACTCGTTTGTGGCATGTGTTGATGACGTGGTGTATAAAATGCCGCTGTCTTGCAGCAAGGCCTATGTCGGCCAGACAGGAAGGTGCTTAAATGAGAGGTTGCGGGAGCACAATTACAACAACTCTCTGGTCAGTGCGCCTGGCAACCTCGCAGCACACTGCGCTGAGCGCAAGTGCGAACCTCTAATGGATAGAACGGCGGTTCTTCTTAAATCAAAGGACAAGACCACAAGGAAATTGTGGGAAGCATTTTGCATGGCTTCAGAAAAGGAAGGTGCCGGGTTCTTTAGCGACCCGTCTGTGGGTTTAACAAAAAAATGAAAAATTGTTTTTAGCCGGTCATGTGGGAAATTCTTGACTTGCGAGGATAGCTTATATCTCGCATGGTGTAGGTGATTGCTTTGATATCTTGGCTGGCTCTAACGCTTTTAGGTTTCTGTGTCCCATGATTAGATGCGTATAAATATGCACCATGTCGAAAATAAACTCAGTTGAAAGTTTGCACTCGTGTATCGTGGCGTTCTTATGTGGTGTTGTCCCCTTGTCTTGATTGTAGCGCTCCCCAGCCTCAGTATGTACAACCAACTAGCCCCTACAAAGCTTTAGTGGTTGTAGGCCCGGCAAACATGCCGCGATCTCACATAATGGATGCCGGCAGCGGACATTTGCCTCGCACAAGAGAACATGTAAGAACTGCGAAAGCAGAAATACAGGACCCTCCTCCACAAACGGAACCGCCAGGCGATACTTCGACTAAGCCGGTAATGCGTGCAGACAGGCTTCGTATATGCACTCGACAGCGTAGGGAGCCACAACGGTTCCTTTTGGCTGAACGCCGAACATAACTTTTTTTTCGGTGAAGAGGAGATGTAGCAGTGTACACCGTCAGCTGCACGCGCGCACAAGATGACAACTGCGCATGTCTCAGCCCAAGAGTTGCCGGTATAAATACCGGCGCACTGCCGGTATTTATATCGGCATGTGGGCGATATTTATACCACCCACATGTTTGCGTGCTGCAGGCTCCATAGGTTCAGTAATATTTCTGAAACGTCGAACCTTAGCAAGCTTGGTCAGAAATGCTTCCTCTCATTCAAAAGCTCTTTTGAACTGTTATTCTTTCCTCTGGATTCTCTTTCCAACTCCAAAAAGTGCTTCCCTGCCTCTTCACGTTAACTTTACCCTTTTCTTCTTGGCAACTCCTATAGCCCACTCTGCTTCTTTTCGTTTCCTCTATTTCTTTCTCAGTGGCTTTTCTAGCATAGTGTCTTTCTCTTTCAGCCTGAGCCTCTTCCTGAACATGTTTATACTTTGGTCCGCCCACTTCACAAGGTCAGCTCGTATCAAATCTTTCTAAAGGCCTAAGCTCCTTCCTTGGGATTCACGCTGAGCCTGAACACTTTATAAGGAGCACATACCTTTGCTGGAGAACCTCACTAACGACCACAGCAAGGCACTTCACGATGTCGCTATTTTGCTAAACACTCGTTTACGACCACTTAGTAAACTCCTTCCGACTCTTGCACCGTCCCCAGCGCTTGCAATGCACCAGACGTCCTGTCGCGGATGCCTGAAATTTAACCCTTGGCGCACTAGTTGCATGCGCTCCGATACCCTTAAACTCTAGCGTGCCGGGGGAGTGGTCTCATTCTCAGAGGAATTGTCCTCGACTCAGCGTCGCAAGCTGAGCCAGATAGCAGCCACCAAGCGACAAGCGGGGTGGTCATTTGGTGCCCAGCTTTTGCTGGCCGAAAGCCAGCGAACGGGACATTTCTAATCCCTCGTTAACAAAACATCCATGATTGATAGCAAAACAATGCATCACGTGCAAAGTAAAACCGAGGGAGACTAGAACACAAAGGAGATCTCGCGCCAAAATTGCACTAACACAATTTGTTTGGCGGACACTGCGACTGTCTGAGGACTGGACGGAGGATCACAACGGGGCCGTCCCGAAGACTGGCACGCGCTGAAGCGCTCGTGCTTGGCTGGATGAGTTGCGTCAACAAGGGAGTCGTGTTGGTGGTGTTACCTAACGCCTAAACAACGACGCGCTTACAGACAACGCTACACATTGCTCTTTTATAAGGCACGCCGCGTCTGTTCGTTACTTCGCGGGAAGGTAGGCGCGCATATTCATAGCAATAACCGTACAACTGCTCTCACCCTTGCGCCAAACGCGCATCGCCTTTGGTTAGGCGCGGAGAGACACGTCTAGAAAGATCGAGTCGCGTCTTTCCGGGCCGGAGCCCTTTGCACGCAGCTGAAGTGGAGAGGGCATCAATCAGCACGCTCAACGCTACACGGCCTCCGTCATCAATGACTTCATTTCTGCACGTTTCTCGAATTGTCTGCGGCACGCGCGGTCGAGATTCTTTATGTGCAAAGCCGCCTTTTTGAATGTGCTCCAAATTTTGTTACAGCAACGAATGGCACAGGGAATACAACAGCAGTTGAAAGAATAAATGCAGAAATTGCGGCAGTAGATGCAAGAATGGCAGGAGCAGTTGTGACAAGCCATGCAAAACCAACCACAGAACATCAAACTGGTGAAAAAGAGAGGTAAATGCATTGAGAATCAATGTCGAATGGATGGTAACGAATCACGCGAGGCCAATAAAGTGCAAAACGGGTGGCAAGAACGACTAGACAGTAAAAAGGCAAGTTTAAATGGAAGAAATTGAAATAAACGTTGAATAGAGACAACACCAACTGAATGATAATTAGGTAACAATATGGCAGAGGAATTTCAGAGGCATCAAACAAAAACAAGCAATGTTACAGCAGTACACAGAGGCGGCAATAAAGAAGCGAGCAGAAAAGCTTTGCAGAATGGAAACAAGACAGACAAAATCACAGTGTAAAAGGCACAAGAGAAGGGGAACGGGGCATGGATTGTGGCTAGCAAAGAACGCGTAGCTTTGTTGCATGATGTCGAGAAATCGAGAAAAACGTGAATCGACAGAGAGATTTGGAAAAAAATATATAAAGCGCACTCAGGACAACGGACAACGAAGACCGAACAACACAAGCGCTTACTCACAACTGGACGTTTATTCAAGAAACACACAAGAGAGAGAAAAAACCACAAAAAACAAAAGCCCTCACGCAGGCGCATCATGATAAGTGCTCATGAAATGAAATGAATGACCCGACGGCAGCGAAAGTACCCATCGCGACAGGCGGTTGTCGAACAATATTTATTACCAGCCGCTCTCGGTCACGCTCGATTTAAACGCGACAACCAACTTTCGATATACGGCGCGCAAAGCAACGATAACAGTCTGGAACAACGTATAATCGGCTCCGCATGAGTAGGATCAATCGAGATAAATCTGGTGCGTGTCTTGCTCCACAAGCCAAGCCATCAACACGTGTGACAGCAGATTTGAACAATGGACAAACAGCCATTACAAAGCTTTGCGCCTTTTCCCCCGTCTTAAATAAACATCGACCCAATGCTTTACAACGAACAAAAAGACGGACTGTAAACAATGAGATTTGAAGAGCATGCGAAATGCTACCACACTACACATTAGCGCGAATAATAAGGCTTTAGGCGCACATTTGCAGCTTCTGCTGGAAAACGGGGATCGCTGAGACATTGTCACAGCGTCGGCGGGTACTTGGCTGTCAAGCTCTCCAAGTCGGCGAACGATTTTGTACGGGCCGAATCAGCGGTGCAAAAGCGTTTCACTACGCGGCGTCGAATGGGGGTACACACCCATACACGGTCCCTCGGCTTGTATTTCGCATATCTTCGGTACAGGTTGTGGATCCGGGAGTCGGTGCGCTGTTAGTCTTTGATGCGCAGGCACGCCAGAGCTCCCTTGCGCGGTAGGTAGGTGGCGAGGTCGGCATTATCTTTTTCGGCGGCGTTAGGCAGCATGACGTCAAGCATGATCTTGGCCTCCCTGCCATGAACGAGACTAAAAGGCGTCACCTGGGTGGTCTCTTGCACGGCGGTGTTGTAAGGGGAAGACGACGTAAGGTAGGATGGCGTCCCAAGTATTCTGTTCGGTGTTGATACACACGGCAACCATGTCTGCTATGGTCTTGTTGAGGGGCTCGCTAAGGCGGTTTCTCTGCGGATGGTACGCAGTTGTCCTCCGGTGGCTGATCTGACTGTAGAGCACGATGGCTTTTGTCAGCTCTTCTGTGCGTGATGAGCACTTAGGGAGCGCCGTGAAGCATAAGTATGCATGCCACGAAAAATGTGGCGACTTCTGACGCTATTCCGTCAGGCAGGGCTTTCGCCTCGACGTATCGAGAAAGAAGCTGCTGGCTACGATGATCTACTTGTTTCCAGATGGGAAAGAACCAAGCAGATTTATTCCGATCTCCCGGAAGGGACAGGGGTTCAATAATGTTCAGGAATGCTGCTGGTCCCGTAGGCACGTCTTTCGTAGCTGGTAATCTCGGCTTGTTTTCACCTAACGCGCGACATCAGCAGATAGTCGTGCCCAGTAATACTTGTTTTCAATGCGGCGGAGGTTGCAAGAAAACTCGAGATGCCCCGCTTACGGCTTGTCGCGTGACGCCACCAGAAGTCCACAGCGAAGACTGTCGGGAACCACCACAAGGTAAGCAGCTTTTTTGGTGCGAAGTTTTCTTCACGAGAACATCAGTCTGCACTAAGAACGAGGGCAATTCCCGCTTGAACGAGGCTTGGGGTGAAGAAGCCTTGTCTCCTTAGCACTCGATGAGGCGTCGTGGGCCGGTTTCCCAGCGTTGGTGATGTGCAAACTGATAGGTACAAGGAATGCGCCATCGTCGGTGTCCTGCGGCAGTGCATCTAAAGGGACTCGTGGCAGAAAATCGGCATCAGAGTGCTTGCGCCCGGACTTGCAAACGACGGCGAAGTATAAAACTCACGGAGTCATAGGCTCCACAGAGAGAGGGGTAAAGGTGGGTCGTTCAGTTTGGCGCGCCAGCAAAGCGCGTGATGGTTTTTCACAACTTTGAAAGGCCTGCCATACAAGTACGGACGGAATTTATACTTGGCCCACACTATCGCAAGGCACTCCTTCGCCGTCATGGAACAGTTGGCCTCTTACTTCGACAAAGAGGGGCTGGCGTACGCTGTTACTATATCGTGGCCTTGCTGCTTTTGGACGAGTGCGGTGCCTGGCCCCCCACTAGTTGCGTGTGTACGAATTTTTGTTTCAGCGTTTTCTTTCCAAAGTGTCCAAGCAGGGGGGGGGGGGGGGGGGGCGGCGAATGACATATCCGATTTCGTTAGCTCCGTGAAGGGTCCGGCAATGTGCGAAAAGATCATTACAATTCTGCGGTAATACGAGCACAGCCCTGCGGTAATGCGAGTCGGCTGTGCAAACTGCACAATAGCGGCGGTTTTCTGCGGGTCAGGATGTATTCGATCTTTTTTATGTTGTGGCCAAGAAACAGCAGTTGTTCTTAAGTGAAAACGCAGTTCTCAGGCCTCAGGGTGAGCTCTGAATAGTTCGAGTCCTTTATACATGATAGTCAGTGGTCGAGGAGCAGACAAAAACGTCGTCTAAAAAAACGGGACAAAGCTGCCACTTGAGGCCTGCCAATGCTGTGTCCATTACATCCGAAACGTTGCTGGGGCAGAAAAAAGTTCAAGTGGCTTTAATTTGAACTCGTAGAGTCTGTCGGGCATTGTGAAGCCGGTCTTTTTTGCCGATTGCCGATATCCACTGTTTATGTCTATGGATGAGAAGTATTTGGCCTTGCAGGGGTGGTAGTGTATCGTGGATGCGGGGTAGGTTGTTGGCAGCTTTCTTCGTTACATTGTTAAAGCGGTGATAGTCAAAGCAGAACCGGAGCTTAGCATGATGTGTTTGGTTTAATGGCATATAGGCAGATAACGTCATAACACCACTCATGACTAAACAAACAATATGGTGCTCATACTCTATTAATAGATTTCACTTGCCCAAGTTAACAAACATAAGCACCTTAGTGCTCAAATAATACACGACATGTCCTGGAAGGCGCACATTGATTATATAGCTAATCACGCTAGCCGCATGCTTGGTTTCATGCGTTTCAACTTTTCCTTGGCCCCTGTTCCTCTAAAACTACTCGTGTATAATACTCTATTGAGCTCGAAGCTTGAGTACACTGCCCCAGTGTGGAATCCATACACTAACTGTTTTTTTTTTTTTACCTGAATATAATGAAAATCGCTCAGCAAGATTTATAATTTCTAACTACTCGCGCCATCCCAGTGTTTCCTAAATGAAAAAAAAAAACACTTCATCTTACAATTCCACGTCGCATTACTCGACTGCGCAGTTTTGAGAAAATTTATTACCATAAAAATAGCCTAAACAGATCCCTCTTTATTCCTACGTAGTCATTGCCTCGCAGAGATCTCCACTTAAAGGTTCGTGTTCTACTGTCCAGGAGTAATCAGTTCATAAAGTCTTTCGTCCCCGAATCCGCCTCGGACTGGAACCACCTGCCCTCTTCCGTCGTAACCATTATGATCATGCAAACTTACAGTATGGCGTTTCTACTTACGTACTGTCAGTACTTGTTTTTTTATCTTTTCCTTATTTTCTTATTATATTCCCACTCCCCTCTCTAAAGCCTGACCGGCCCTGAGAGTAATCACATGAAATGAAATGCGCCAATCATAAGGTATAAAAAAGCTTTCTGCAGATTTCTTTGAACATGTCAAAAGTTATCGGTGTCGTAGGCGGCCTAAAACAATAGATACACTATCCAGCGATGACATAGGAAATACATTTAAGAAATTGCCACTAGTACAAATTTCAAAGACGGTCGGGTAACCTCAGTGACCATCCTTGACAGGGCAAGGATCTTGAGGCTCCCGACGTGTCACATAAAGACTTCAGCCTTCTTCTGAGGAATGAGAGAGTGGGAAGTGTATAAAAAATAAAACAGAACAAAGGGCAGCACTGGCAGCTTTTGAAAGAAAACTGCTTCCTTTAAGGAACCGTAAACATAAAACATGTCAACAGTTGCATTGTCACTTAATAGCAGTGCTGTGTGAAAAGGAGATGTATTTGCTACAAATATGGATAAAGATCTTTTTCTTTTTAGAGTTTTGAGCATTAGAATAAATTATGATTGACTGTGACTTCATCTCCACATTTTCACATAGGATTTTGCCTTGTTTTGTTACGAGAACATTTTGTGTTAGGTGAGTGTGTGCAATGCGAAGTCGACATAAGACTGCTTCTATGATACATGTCTTCATGCCTTCATGATTTTAATTCTTCCAAGGTGAGCTTCACGGAGCGTAGTTTGTTCTTGACTTCGTTTTCCCAGGCCACTTGCCATTTATCTTAGAACTTAGTGTGTATTACCTTCTAGCAGTCTCTACAGGGAATTCTGATTTCTATTTCGTCGCTGCAAGCTCGTGAGGAATAATTGTCTGCCCTCTCATTTCCCTGTATCCCGGTGTGGCTCGGCACACGGCAAAATCTAATCATATGTGACCTTATGTTTGGATTTTGTTCTCTGCTGTGTATCATGCTTCCGACAATGGGTTCAAGCGCATTTCCTAAATGAAGTGCATAGAGTCAGTGAATCAGGGTTAATTATACTCTTTTCATTAGTATAATTCATTATGCTGCCCACAGCTGTGTACAAAGCATAATATCCATCAGTGAAAATTGATGCACAATTTGGCAATCTTGCTATTTTTTTTTCACTTTCTTTGTACTACAGCACTTTCAACATGTTTTCTTGATTTTGAGCCATCTGTGTAAACTTCTGTGTAGCTTGCATATTTATTTATTTATTTATTTATTTATTTATTTATTTATTTATCTATTTATTTCAGTACCCTCAGGGCCGAGGGCATTACAGAGGGGAGTGGGGTACAACAGACAAAATAACAAAGGAACAGCAGTAGCAAGTAACACAAAAATGTGAACAAGAATATGGCTCGCGCAAATCAGTAGGTTACAGCAAATACAATCAAACAAATTAGCAATCATTTAACACGAAATTATCAGCAAAGAATAAAAGTAAGCATAAAAGTAAGCATAACACGCAAACAAGCATACCACGCAGACCAGGTCTGTTTGAACTACCACATAAGCTGAAAAGAATAAACGGCAGGGCGCAAGAATTACATGTACTATGTTACCATCAAGTTAGTTAAAGCCGATTTAAACACAGAATGGTCACTTATTTCGACGACCGATCGGGGAAGGTGATTCCATTGTGCCGATGTGCTGGGGATGAACGAGTTGTAAAAGTGGTTTGTTTGGCATGAAAGAATACCAACTTTATGACGATGATCGATCCGAGCTGAAACGTAGCAAGGTGGCGTTATAAATTTTCTCTTAAGGATGGGGTTATCGTAGTAAATCTTATGGAATAGACAAAGGCGGGATATATTTGTACGTTGCGTCAGTAGTGGGAGTGATAAGCTTGATTTGATGGCACTGACACTAGAGTTGCGGTGATAATTCGAGAGAATGAAACGGGTCGCACGGTTCTGTTTAGATTCGAGTTGGTATATTAGTGTCTCTTGATAGGGGTCCCAGATCGATGCAGCATATTCTAGTTTACTACGAACCAACGACTTGTAGAGAAGCAGTTTTTACGGAGCTAGAAGAAAGATTAAAGTTACGGCGTATGTAGCCCAGCATGCTGTTAGCGTTATTGGTTACATAGTCTATGTGTACTTTCCAAGAAAGATTATGGGAAATAAAGACACCTAAATATTTTCCGTCAAGTGCCTGATATTCCTGTGGTATATGTTCTTGCGGTATTTGTTTTTTTACGAGGCTGTGTAAATGTGAATTCAAACACTAAAATATGGCGGTACCACGGCGCTAGTGAATTTTGTCTTGGCGCAATTTCAGCACCGCAACTAGGAATCCTAACTCTTGACTTTTAGGTTCGAAGCGTAAGAACAGGGGTCTTATTGATTGGGGCTCATTATTTAAGAGCATCTTTGTTGCTCTGGGGCACGGAGGAAGACTATATAGGAGTGGAAACTCCGCTCTCTGCAGCGACCAGAAAAGGTCACAGGCCCGCGGCGCCACTATACTGCTGGCGGCGCCTGGCGGCCTGGAAAGAAACTACTGAAATACAACGTCACGGCGTGCCCGCTGAAGCAAAAACCCGTGTCGTCTGCTTGTCGTCTGCTTTGAGCGCGCGTCGGAGCCGCCTGGCTGGGCGCTGATTTTTTTCTTTTCGCTGCGGCTTCTACGACGCGCAGCATGGCGCCGCCATTGCATGCCACACCGTCGGCGCATACAATTGTGACTTCAGCTGGTCGCCTGCGCTCGCTCGCACTGACGGGAGTTCCACCTCCAATATAGTCTTGCTCCGTGCTCTGGGGTAACAGATGCTTCGGTAAGGACCATGTTTTATTACGTATGGGCACTGAAGCATTGTTCTATATGTGAGTGGCAGTTCTTCGATTTCGACCTATAGGCTATTTACGCGGGATGTTCTGTATGCGCCAGTTGAAAGGCGCGAACGTAGGTTTTGTACCGGATCAGTCGTTTAAGGTAAGATGGTGTTGCGGACCCATACACTACACATTCATAATCTAAGGTAGAACGGACTGGAAAGTGCTAGATTTGTAAAAAGGCATGTTCTATCGGATCCCCAGTGTTTTCTTGAAAGTAGTTTGAGTATGTTCAGGGAATGTGAGGCCTTCTTTTTGAGATCGCTTATGTTAGGTAGAAATGTGAGTGTTTTGTCCAATGTAATGCCTAGAAATTTGATTTCATTTTTTGCAGGCAATTCAGTTTCGTTCAGGTGTAAGATGCGGTCGGTTTGTAGCCCTCTTTTGAGCGACAAAAAAAAGCAACTGTTTTTTGTGTGCAAAACTGGAAGCCATTTTCATTTGTTCATATCACAAGTTTATTTATTGTCAACTGTGTCTCTCGCATGTTGCTACGTTTGTGGATGCGGAGGTTAGTTGAAAGTCGTCAACATAGAGAGTAAGAGACGGGCTTTGGAATTATCTTATCTACAGACCTCAGTTACACGAAAAAAAATGTGGCACTGGAAATCCGCCCCTGCCATACCCCATTTTCTTGGACGAAGTTCTTCAAAAGACTTGAACGTAGGCGAACATGAAATTAACGATAACACGAAAATCTTTCAAGCATTTCAACATCCTGCCACGGATACTATGTCCGCTAGGATTCCGCACCTCCATCTGGCGTCATAGACTTTTTCCAGATCGAAAGCAGCGTAAGGCAGTGTTGTATGTATACGACTGCTGTTCTGAATATTCTCCAGGCAGACAAGACGGTCAGTTGTTGAGTGCCCTTTCTTAAACACACACTCGTGCTTGTCAAGAAGTTCACGCGATTCGAGAACAAATATCAATCCTATCATCAGAACGCTTTCTAAAGATTTTGCCAGACATGGTAAGAGGTATGGGCCTGTAACTGTTAGGGAGGTTTCTGGTTGTCCATGTTTCAAGAATGGCACAATAACTGCTGTTTTTCAATCCTCAGACATTATTCCTAATATCCGTATTTTGTTAAAAATTTCAAAAGTGCTTTTTAAGAGCGCTCGGGCCGACGAGGCAGCATTTCATTAATTTATTTATTATTTTTCGTGGCAATAGCGCAAACAGAACAAGGGACTAAGACTCGATAGTTTGACTGAAGGAGTGCTAACACAAGAACTTCCTAATCTAGCTATCTTTTCTGCTTCTATAGTCTCACGATTGCGCTTGTCCTTACTTTTTCCTACTAAAAAACACTTGTCTAGTAACGGCCTGCACTTATCACATGCGTTGCAATGTTGAACTAGCTCTCCGTCATTTTCGTTTTTGTTGCGTACATTGCGATTATGCTCACGGAGGCGGTCGTTGAGGCAGCGACCAGTTTGACCTACATATTGGCGCCCACAAGAGAGTGGAATCTGGTACACTACCCCAACCTTGCATTCAACAAATGGAATTTGATGCTTCTTCGCGCATTTATTGGACACAGGACGAGCACATTTGTTAATATTGCATAGGCTGTTTAGCTTTCAATTTGATGCTTCTTCGCGCATTGATTGGACACAGGACGAGCACATTAGTTAACCTTGCATAGGCTGTTTAGCTTTTCAGGGGCAGAAAAAACCACTGACACATCGATACGATTAGCAATGTGCTTAAGATTGTGAGAGATGGTATGCAAGTATGGAATAACGGACATTGTTTTTCTCTGTCTCTCAAAGGGCACATGCGCACCAGGTTGCAGCTCAGTGTTCAGCTTTCTGAGCAAACTTTCCGCTACTGAAATCTGAATAAGACCAGGATAGCCAGCATGCGATAGCCTACTGCACTGTTGTTCCAAACTTATATACATCAAATGCGGACAGGATTTTCGGAGGGCATTTTGAAAGCACAGGTTCGCTATCGCTTTTTTTACCAGTTTAGAGTGGGCAGATTTGAAGGTTAGGAGAGGCTTGCTATCGCGGGGTTCATAAGCCCAGAAGGTATGACCAGGGTGAAAGATGATGCTAATGTCAAGGTATCTTAGATTGTCATTAGAGGGCAGATCAAAAGTTAGAACAAGCGGTTTAAAACATTGTCTGAGCATAGTTAGAACGTTAAGGGCCTTGGATTCAGAGGAGTCATGGTCACTGTCAATAAAAATCAAGAAATCGTCAACGTATCTAAAACCTTTGGCAACCTGCATATTGTCTAATCTGTCTTTCAGTAAGTAAGAAAGATGTTGAACACAATGACGAGAGATGTGCATAAGAAAAAAGTGAGAAGTGTTAAAAACTAAACCATCGCCATAGCATGATTCCAGTGGGATACTGTCCGCGGAAAAACGAATACTTAAAACAGCCAGTCTTCTAGAAATACGGTGTTTGTGAGCGGATGTGATTATGCCGAGTAGGTCGGGCGGACAAAGGGGAGAGGCACTGGGCAGGGTTCAAAACTAACTTCTGGTTAAGCAAATAATTTGTAAAGTCAAGACGGTGTTTTCTTCTTCGTTTTCGAAGTGTTTCAACATTGTGAGCAGCCATAAGCAGAGTGGGTGTCAGTGATTTTAAACTTTGAATAAATAAACCGAACAACTTTTTTCTGAACCAGCTTTATTTTGTTCATGTTAAGTTTAGTAAATGAATCCCATACTAACGAAGCATATTCGAGCTTTGGCTTGATGTCTGCGTTATATCTTAATGGGTTTACGTTGAGAGGAGCAGGGCTAAGTTTATGTCTCAGGAAACAGATTTCTAAACGGGGAAGAACATATATGTTATGCATGTGAGAATTCCAAAAAAGAATGTTAGTTAAGGCTGCATCTAGATACTTTTAGCTATTAACCTGCTTTAGTGGCGAACCAGGAGTATACACATGGTTCAGTGGTTTCTTTTCTATGTGTTATTTAGAGCGAAACTGTTTTTTCAGTGTTAAAAAGTATGGAAAACAGACTGCAACCAATGATCTATTTTTAGACTCAGACCAAGTTCATTTCGGTCCTCAGTACACTGAGTTTCACGAAATACCAAACAATGATCAGCAAACAAGCGTATATGTGTTCCTAGGGTGAGCACATTGACAATACTGTTTATATCAATCTTAAAAAGCAGGGCTCCAAGTCACTTCCTTGGGGCACACCAGAGATGACTGGGAGACAACTGGAGCTGCACCGATCGACTGAAACATACTGCACTCTATGGGTAAGATAGCCTGCAATACATTAGATTAAAATGTTTGGTAGATCAATGATTTTTAAGTTTTGAATGAGTTTTTCGTCATGAACTTTATCAAATGCTTTCCTAAAGACCATAAAGATAACGTCTATCTGACCATGGATGCGTGAGGATTTAGGAAGGGTATGCAAAATGGACACTAACTGTCTCACTGTCGAATATCACTTTCTAAATCCATGCTGTAAATCGCTTAATACAGATTGTTCTTCTAGAAAATTATTAATATGTTTTGCAATTTGTGTTTCAACATCTTACAGCATGCAGAAGTCGAAGAAATCGGACGGTATTGTTGTATTGAAGAGCAGTCGCCTTTCCTAAAAGATGGGAACAACTCGAGCGCTCCTGCAGGCACTCAATCGGAAGTTTTGAAGACAGCAGCAATTTTCTAAGCAGCACAAAAAAGAACTTCGAAATGATTTCCGCACAACGCCGCAAAAACACAATCGGTGAACTATCAGGGCCAGAAGTTGTTTTAAGTTTCAACCCTAAAAGCAAAGAAAATAAACCAAGGAGGCCATTAAAGGCTACTTCTGATACTGGAAAGTATGACGCCTTATGCACACAATGCAAAAGCAAATGTATTCTGTCGTGGCCTGGAGGCGTCTATTTGCTGGCAGAAAACACTCAATTTATTTCCTGGAAGGTAGTCATACTATTGAAAGGTTCGTTAGTGCTGCTACTTGCTGGGAGTCTGTTTTTCGGCTGTGTGCTTCTGCTTTACAAATGGCTGCGTGTAGAGTGAGCACCCTGACACTGTAGCGGCATGTTCTCCTAACATGTCTGCCTGTTCTGCTATTTTTTTGTGCACCAGGGCTTGTCAGAAAATGGATTGTGAAAGGTGATTACCTACAATTTAGCTGATGAATCAGCTCCCACATTTGTTTTATGTTACAGAGCTGTTTTTACACTATACTTAATTTTTCCAGGATCCTTTTGCGGCAGTTCGACGTATATGCTGCGCTTTTTCTCTCGTTATTTTAAGTTGTAATAGGTTCTCAAATCTTGGGTATCACAGAAGGCACCCCATGCTTTATTTTGTTCATTTTCCTCCTTAAACTCGTGTGTACCACTCTCGTATGCAAGCACGAAGGATAGAAGCCGCAACTATATCATTCATTTGATCAAAAGTGACATTTTCTGGAGATATTATCTAGATTAGCTTCTGCTCTATAGCGTGCCCAGTCCGCTAAATGAAGCTTCCAGAAGCATGGCTTTAACGGGATGATTGCAGGTGACAATGATAGGCCGATAAAAAGTGGCAGGTGATCACTTCCATAAGGGTTGTTTAAAATACCTCATATAAAATCACAAACACCTAAGCTGAAATAAAAAATAAATCTAAACGGTTCATTTTTTATTACTTTGGGGTGTTGAACGTGGGTTTACCGGTGTTGAGCAAACAAATATTACTACATAAAATAAAATTCTCCATAACCTGACCCCTCGTATCTGATTTCTCAATTCCACAAAAAGCGGAATGTGCGTCGAAATCTCCAAGAACCGAATACGGCTCGGGCAATCGGTCTAAAAGATTCTCTAACTCCTTTTGAGTAAATTTCAGCTGTGGCTCAAGGTATACGCAACATACTGTAATCGTTTTTTATGTAAGCAATGTAGCTGCTACAGCCTGTAACCTAGTTTTAATTCTTACTCTACATGCTGCGACTGTACTCTGTACTATAATGGCGACGCCGCCTGAAAGCCTGCTCGCCTGCTGTCAACTGCGGCGGAAAACATATTTATTAGGGAAGTTCGTGCGCTGGGCACCTATGTTTTTTCCTTGGGTGAAAATGGCGACAGGAGACGGAGAAGAAAAATTTCTTTTACGTCTCTTAACTTGCCTAAAAATCGCCTGCCATTCAATTTTACTATGGACACCATTTTATTTTAAATGTGTAAAAGGGAAAAAATAAATTAGGTTTTGGTTGGCCCCTTGACTCGGGCCTCCCTTTTCTTGACCGATCCAAGGAGTCGCGTCGTCCGCACGACGAGAGCGGCTCGCGGCATTCTTCAGTCGTGTCAATGGCCTCGACGGAGGCGCTGGTCGTCCGTGCAGCACGCACGTGGACATTCGGCTAAGGCCTCGATCTATGGAAGGACGTCTTGAAGCCCGCCGACCTGGGAGTCTGGGCAGCTGCTTTGGCGGTGGCGGAGTAGAGTTAGCTACTGAAATTGAAAGCGCAGGAGGCCCTGCCGCAGGCTCTGTGCGTGTGGCCTGGACCGCTGCCGAAGCCTCGCGGGGTGTACGCACCCAGGCACCACATCGGCGAAGTTTGCATTGCGGAGTGAAGTTGAACTGTTGCTAGGGTGAATCGCCCTCTTGCTTTTTTGAAAAAACCTTTTAGTATTTTTTTCAGAATCATTTTATTTACTTATTTAGAACTACTGTCCACCCTCAGTTGAGGGTCATTACAGGAAGGGATCGTTGAGTAAAGGTATTGCGCAAAATAATACAAACATGGACGAGAAGGGCACAAGGACGGGCGCAGACTCGCGACTGGGTTTATTCAGAACAACACATAATTATAACTTCCACACCACCATGTCAGTCACTGAGAGCAAGCCAGAAATCTGCATTCTGTCTGATAAAGTCTTATCGAGATATCACTCACGCAGTCATCTCTTTTGTTCCTAATGAAAAAAGCCTCAGCAAGTTCACGCGCCATCTGTTCACGGCTACGCCTCAAAATCCTCGTTTTCGGCAGCAAAGGCAGGCATGGGTTATCACGCGTAGCCGAAGGGCATGCGCTACAGTGTAAGGGCAGATTAGATCCTTTTCCGGTCTTAATTGAAAGCTGGTGTTCCCTCAGCCGGTCGTTTACACATCGGCCCGTTTGACCGATGTAAGCTTGTCCACATGTCAGGGGGATCTCGTAAACAACCCCCTCCGAGCACTTGACGAAGTCAGTGGCGTGACGCTTCTTGCAACCTTGCACGCTCCTTTCTCGGGCAGCAATCCGAGGGCAGACTGAGGCCAATTTGCGCGGGGCAGGAAATACCACCGGCACGCCGTAGCGATTACCTACGTTCTTCAAGTTGTGTGATACCCTGTGTATGTAGGGAACAACCGTCGGCCTGATTTTTTCTCGGACGGGATCTTACTGGGGTGCTCTCGCTTTCAATCTCCGTAGTAGCTTTTCCGCCACGGCGACGACAACTGGAAAAGGGAACCCAGCCCTCAGCAACCTACCAACCTGATTGTTGAGGCTGTCATGCACCAGATGAACACACGACCTCTCCAAGGCTCCCTTCAGGCAGAATGTAGCAATGGCCCGTTTTACCGTCTTGGAATGTGCGGATTCGTATGGCAACAGGTCTTTTCGGGCTCGTGGCGAGTACATCCAGCAAGTGTGATCTGGCTTTAAATACAGGTTGATATCTAAAAACAAGATTTTTTTGGCTACTGCTTGAAGAGGAATCTACTGCCGGTGGAATTCATTGCTCTTTTTGGTCATGTTTTGCCGTCTGTCGGCCATGTGAAGCGTATCTGCAAAATCCTGAGATCAAAGCTATGGCGCCAAATTAGGCTACTCAATGACTGGCTGCGTGTGCTCGCCTACCGTACGGATACTGAGTGGATTGACGAAGCGAGGCTACGGACGTGTCGGCTGCAAACAACGCAGGCGGTAGACTTTTGGTGGAAGTGCCTTTTGCTGCGCCTCCCCAAGAACAAGCCTAGGGAAAAGAAGTATGATGGTGGAATTTTCGTATTGGGCAATACCGAACTTCCCACCAAGATAACCGAGGTGCTAAATAAGGGTCCCAAGTTTAGCACGGAACCTGAAGTGCCAGCGCATGAGCTGCTCTCTTTGAACCGGTTAATGGCTCGTAAAGCAAACGACGAGGACCGTGGAAGATGTCTACTCGATGGTGTAGACAGCCTGCTACGCACTGCCACCCGGTCGCAGGTCTCTGCAGGCGGACGCACCTCTAGCATGCAAAAAAGTGTGGAAGAAGTTGTTTTTTTCTTTAAGGAAAACGATTTGGTCCTTCTACAATCGGACAAGGAGGGAGGTTTCGCCGTGCTACCGTCTGGGATGTTTCATGCAAAGGCCGCTCAAGCCGTCGCTAAGAACTTTGTTGCCAAGAAAGTGAGACCAACCAAGGTAAAGACCCGGGCGATGGAATTGTGCAAAGACTTGGCTTTAGAGAGACTGTCAAAAGATGTTGATAAATGCAAACGCAATAGCCTAGAACTGTTTTTCCCGGTAAAAACCCACAATTAACACCTCTTTTTGGGCTAGTTGGTGCATACTTGATTTAGAGAAAGCCTAGCGCAAAAACATGCAACCACAAAGACAGAACAGATGAGACACAAGCGCTAACTCACAACTGACTTTTTATTGAAGCAGGATGCAGTTTATATACGGTAAAGCTTCAAGGGGAGAGAAGGGTGACAAGGAGGAGAAGGTGAACAAAGGGAACATCGCAACATCGCTTCGCAAAAAAACAGGCAGGCAGCCAAAAAATCATACAAGAAAAAGTTACATGATAACAGAATCTAAAAATTGATACTCTGAATCAAAAAGAGATAAAAAAGGGGTACTGATGCACCTACTGCCATATTTCTTGATGTAGAAAGCCTCCAGAGTAACACGCGCCGTCTTATCTGTGCTCTTGCCAAGAATATTCGTCTCATTTAAAATCGCCTCGCACCCGTCGCAGCTCATTTCGTGCGCAACCAAATGTGCGTACTTGTCTTTTAAGTCTGACAAATTTCGGGCATGGTCCCCCAAGCGCTCATTGATGCAGCGCCCAGTTTGACCAACATAAAACTTCCCACATGTTAAGGGGATAGCGTAGACCACTCCTACGGAACACTTGATAAACGGAGTGTCCTGCTTTATCTGGCAACCCCGCTTCCTAGAGCTGGCGATTCGGGGGCACAACTTTCCCAGCTTGTTGGGAGCCGAAAAAGCAGCAAGGACCATGGCACGGCGCGGCGCAAGGCCTAGCCAGATATCACGTTGGGATGCCCGGATGTCACGGAGGGATGAGTTGCTGCGTCCTGCCACTTGACCTGGCAGCCAGCGCGCTGGATTTGAACGGCGTGGGAAGCACGCTAGGCGTTGGGGCGCTGTTGTTAGCGTTGCGCGCGTCACGGCAAAAAATTACTGCGAACTGTTACAAAATTGCACCTAGACTAAGGCGCCTCGCGCCTCAGTGTCTTTGAGTGGCCATAAACAGGCCATCAAAAGCACCCGATGTTGCATTGATGCGTCATTTTCAATCGTCAGATTTCCTACAGAGAGTGTGTAAACCGCCATGATATTAGACATATAATTATTTTGATATAACGCAATTATTATTTTGTGGTGTGAAGTAATTGTCTACATATGTATTCTATAATTATGCTGAGCTGCTCATGATCCAAACAGAGCGAATAAATTTCCTTATGTGGGCAGTGTTACATGCTCAAGAACACACACACCAGTGCTCTGATGTGCCCTTTAGTCTGGTGTGCACACTAGACCACACCAACCCATTCTTGCGTGCACATCACAGCACACTAACACATTAGGATGTGCACACCAGCACACACCAAACCAGTCCGGTACATAATTCCTATATTACACATTTCTCTTTTTTGCAATATAGGCATGTGTATTTAGTCGGCCAAGCAAATGTCAATGAATTGAGCACTTATTTCTTTTCTGTCTTTTTGTGTTATAATATGGTGGTCCTTGTTACCTTAGCTATCTACATTTTACATGTAGCAGTCAACCAATATCCGTTAATTTTTAACTCATTCCGTGCAATTGTGATCATATGGCAGCAACACTTATTTGCTTTCATGTCATATATAGATCTTTGTATTTGAACAGCACTGACCAGAGGCTAGAAGTGATTCTTATCGGCATCTTCTACCGTAGAATGGTGAAACCCTTATATTCCTAATATTTTAAACAAATCGTGTTGGTGGACTTCCCCAAAATTTTAATCTGTCATTATCTCTTACTTGCTAGAAGAAATTTCTGCATAATGCAGCTACTAACACAAAGCTGTGGGCACAAAAGATATATAGCTTTTAACTCTATTGCCTGTAAGTTACATCTTGCATATCGTATATGCAGACGACAGCAGCATAATAATTTCGGGTCCTAATGTAGACGATTTAATTATCAAATGTAATCAAATACTTGACAAATTACACCTCTGGTCCAATTTAAATTGCATTAGGATAAATCCTAAGAAGACGAAAGTAGTAATATTTAGAGCCAAAAATAAGATAGTCAAGACATGCCATGTTGTCCGATGCCAGGGCCAAGAAGTTCAAGTAGTGAATGAACATAGAATTCTCGGGGTTACGTTTTCTTCGAACTTAAGTTGGGATAAACACGTAGAAGATGTTTGTAGAAAACTGGCCGCAGTGAAGGGAATCTTATCTCGCTGCCGACATCTTCTTCCAACACAGGCCAAAATACAAATTTATCACGCACTGTTTGCTTCACATATCGACTACTGTGGTCTAGTATGGGCTACAACGACAAAAGGAAACGTTGCAAAGATAGTTGTACTTCAAAAGAGAATCATGCGACATATTGCAAACCTTGATTACCTGTCTCCCACGCGAAGTGCTTTTATAAGCTACCACATCATTAGTGCTGAATATATGTATCCATGTCGCCTGCTCCGGTCTTTTTACTTTTCCACTGTAGCTTTTCAGGATTTTTTAATGAATCTAGGATCTCTAAAAAGAAGACATGTTGCACTATCAACGCGTAATGATGACGTCTGGGTGCGCCCGAAATTTCGAAATAATTATAAATTTCAGTCACTACAGCATAATCTGCCATTTATTCTAAATGAGCATAAATGTGTTATGAGTTGCGGCGTAAAAGAACTGAGAATGTATTTTCTATTCAAAGAATGAATGGCTATGCGTGTTTACCTTTTCATTTGCAAGTGCTGTTTTTCAAGAACATGTATGTATTCTATTTTTCTTTATATTTCTGTCTGCTTACTTCTCTTGTTGGTATTGTGCTGTGTTCAAAACTATAAGTACAGTTTTTGTAGACACATTTTGAAATCATATGCTGTTTAGTTAATAATTAAATTGCATTTCTGCTATTGTATAACTCATTGTTCTTTGCATTTCTTAATTGATGTTACCTGTTGCTGTAAACCTACTGCCTTGTAGAAGGGGTCATGGGCCTAGTCAAGCTGTCGAGACAGCTTTTAGCTCTTGACCCTTTCCAGGGTCCTTTATTTCTGGAAAAATAAAAGAATTGAATTGAATTGAATTGAATTTTAGATGTTCAAGGACCTCCTTTGAGTTTTTGTGATATGGCTGAATTTTTATTTATTATTCACCTATGAACAAAAGAACACTGAATTATACTTTAAAGCTAACAGAATTACATGCTGAAGACAAGATTTTTGGAAATCTCCTAACAAAATGTCACACTCCCATGGTGCTTTTTATACATGATGTATGATCCCACTGATCCTTTACAAGAATCAGCAAGATATTGATAGCATTTCCCAAAGGAAAAGAACAGGCCTGTCTCAGCATACTTGAGTGCTAATAAAAGGTTTTTATATATTAGGACATTTCTCATTGAATACCTAAATTCAATATATATTCGGCTTACTTTACTCATACAATGCTATCTATTGTTCCACGTTCTGTGTAGCAGTGTTTCTTATTATCAGCAGGTATTATTCATGCGCAGAGACCTGAAAGCTAAATAGGGGCAGAAGAAACCACGTTAACGTCTTGGCGCTCGGCGACTTTTTTACATTGTGCGCCACTTTTTGCAGATACGGCACCACTTGAACTTCCTTCCTAGCGCAGTAGCCTTCTTTTCTTTCTTGGCCCTGCCATTCAGTTTCATCAATACAGACTCGGCCACTCCTCTCACAATTTCTGTTGGGAAACCCGCACCAGAAAGGCGATTGGCCTGCGTCATGACAGTAGCTTAGACAGTGTGGCAGCAACTTCTTTTTACAGAATTTGAAAAACAAGCCTTAGCAATGCTTCGCTTTACTAAATTAGAGTGGTTGGAATTGTACGGCAGGAGTCCTTTCTGAGTTCTAGGTGTGTACATCCAGCACAAATGGCTTTCTCTTGAGAAGGTTAGTAGCAAGTCCAAAAAACGAATGAAGTTGTGTGTGGCTAGGTCGTGAGGGAGATTTAAATGGGGTGAACACTGCCTAAAGGAACTCATGATGTGTTCTACTATCAGTCGATAGGAGTCGTTAGGCCCGCAGTTTAAAAGCAATGAAAAATCATCTGCACATATTACAATTCGCACAACACGCGCGTCGTCCAAAACTCTTAAAAGCGAACGGTCAAACTTATCGAGGAAAATGTTACAGAGCACTGGCGCTACACTGGCTCCTATACAAACTCCATTATTTTTAATATAAAAACAATTGTTATACTTCAGAAGAGTCGAGGCCATGTGAAACTCAAGGAGTTCCATAAAATTCTCGCTCTGAACGCAACAACTTCGAAAAACCATTTCACCAGAGCCGTCTATAAGTTCTCTCACTGCATAGAACAGATCGTAGTGAGGGATATAGTACAAGAGGTCTTCGATGTACACTGAGAATGCCGAGTTAGCTCTTAAGACTTCTTGCTGAAGTTCCTCAGTGAGTGCTACAGAGTTCTTCGTCTCGAAGGGGCCGTCAGGTATCAGGCTGTTCAGATAGCGTTGAAGGTAATCACCATCCACCTTTTGCCACGAACCTTCTTCTGTAATGATGGCCCTAAATGGTACCGACGGCTTATGTGTCTTGGCTGAGAAAAACGCTTTCAGGGTGTTCTCGGAGCATTTTTGGACTCATCTGCGCACATGGTCTAAATTCAGTTGTTCAAGGAGGTTTTCCGCAGCGGTTTCACTTTGGTAGGCTTTTCCGTACGCCCGTAAAATGTTTCTTCACGCTTCAGAGGCTTTTTTGTTGTACCGCCCAATAGGCAGCACCACAAATCGACCATCCTTGTCAGACTGTGGTAGAGCCAGCTCCGAGTCACGGAAAAACTTTGCCACCTTACGGAGGCCTTGCTGCTTTCTTGACTCAACCTCGTTCCCTTGCTTCCGAAGGCAGTCGATTCCCTCGGACAAACATCTCTTTTTTGTGGACAGGATCAAATTCCGAGACAACACTGACAACCATCAGAAGTTCGTGTTTTTTCACATCACGCACCAAACATAACTTCGGACACTTGGACAGCGGCGCTTTGCCGTTCTGTGGACACGCTGCGCAATCAATGTATGCCACGGGCGCTGGGTTCGGTGGTCTGTTCTTTTTTCTATGCAGCCTCACGCGACATTGGTTCCAGTGGCACTCGGTGAGGCGTGCTACTAGCCGACATGAGTCCTGGTAGCGCCTCTCGTCAACCCAACCCGCAGCGCCAGAAGTCGTCACAACTCTGAGCCAACCACGCAGGTTCCTAACCTGCCTCCAGCATCCCGACTTGAGGATTCGGCAAATTCGTCTCCAGTGACCCGTCGATGGCTCCAGTAAGCCGAAGAGTCCAGTCGCGTCAGGTGAAGGGACATTGTTTCTGATGCAGTACGTCAGGTACCGCGCACGGCAGGTTGTCACAGCTATGGCACTGATGCACGCGTTGGCACGATTACTGCGAGGCTGACATAAAAGGAAAGAGCCCACAGCATAATAAAATTACTGAAGCAAGGCTGAATGGCGGGCCAGTTGGTATGACATGTCGAAGAATAATTTTTACCTGCCGAAAAAAGACGAGGGTCAAGAGGAGAACCTACACAGGAGAAGGCTGGACGAATAACTGACATCTTTAATGTGCACATTCCTTCGAGTGACCGTTACGCACGCGCCAAGCCAAAACAGACAACCTACGTTTAATCACTCAGGAAGTCAATCTCGTTGTCAGCCCAATCGACGGAGAACTGACGCAAGCATAACCATGCTTATTTATCAGATAGGCCTCAAAAATTTCACGTGCCTTTCTTGTTTTTCCGCGGCCTGAAATGGTTACATGATCGAAACGAGGGGAACACTTCCCAGGGCATCTACTACAATGCAAGACAAGATTGCGATCTTCACTATTACCAATTTTTGTTAGGTGCTTGCTCAGTCTTTCGTTAATACAATCTCCAGTCTGTCCTACAAAACACTTTACACACGTGAACGAGATCTTATATATTACTTCTGTTTTGCACCCGGCAAACGTAATATGCTAGCTGTTCCAGTGTTTCTTATTATCAGCAGGCATTATTCGTGCGCAGAGACCTGAAAGCTTAACAGGGGCAGAAAAGAACAATGTTAACACCTTGGATCTCGGCGACTTTTTTTACATTGTGCGCCACTTTTTGCAAATACGGCACCACTTGAACTCTCTTCCTTCCTACCGCAGTAGCCTTCTTTTCATTCTTGTTCCTTCCATTGAGTTCCTTCAACACAGACTCGCCCACTCATCTCACCGTTTCTAATGGAAAGCACGCACCAGAACGGCGATTGGCCTGCGTCACGACACTAGCTGAGACAGTGCGGCAGAGACATCTTTTTACAGCGTTTGAAAAACAAGCCTTATCAGTGCTTCGCTTCACTAATTTAGAGTGGTTAGAATCAAACAGCAAGAGCCTTTTTTTGAGTTCGAGGTGCGTACATTCAGCACAAATGGGTTTCTCCTGGGAAGGTTCGCAGCAAGTAAAAAAAAAATGACTGTGGTTGCGTGTGGCTCGTTCGTGAGTTAAAGCGGCTGTTTGGGCTTGTTGGTCAGTGAACATGGTAAAAGAATGCAGCGCGAAAAAAACAAGGAATTTTTCTGAATAAATGTGTTGGTAGTCAGCGCCCGGTCCTGTCCACTTCTGTTCGTCCTTGTTTTTTTCGCGCTGCTTTCTTTTACCAGGTTCGTGAGTGAATTTTAAATGGAGTGAATACTGCCTAAAGGCATTCATAATTTTTTTTACCGCCAGTCGGTTGGAGTCGCTAGGTCCGCAGTGTAAAAGGCCTCAAAAGTCATCTACATATCTTAAAATTCGCACAACAAACGCGTCGTCCAAAACTTTTAAAAGCGAGCGGCAAAACTTAGGTAAATGTTACAAACCACTGGCACTACACTAGCTCCTATACAAATCCCATTGTTTTGGACATTTAAACAGTTATTAAACTTCTCAAGAGTCGAGTACAGGTAAAACTCAAGGAGCTCCATTAAATTCTCGCTTTGAATCTCGCAAGGACTTTGAAAAGCCAAATCACCATGCCTGTTGTAAAGAAACACTAACTTCTGGCGGTTGTCAGGGTCGTCTCGGACTTGGCTTCTGCCCACAAAAAAAAAGAGGTGTTTGTCAGAGGGAATCGACTGCCTACGGAAGCAAGGGAACGAAGTAGGATCAAGAAAGGAGCAAGGCCTCCGTAAGGTTGTAAAGTTGTTCCGTGACTCGGAGTTTGCTGGTCTACTACAATCTCACAAAGACGCCGGGCTCCACCTGACTGCAATTAATCGAGATAGATCTGGTCGCGTCTTGCATCAAAAACAAAGTGATAAATCGGCGTGATGGTAGCTTTGAGGAAATAACAAACAGCCATTGCTAAGCTTTGCGTCAGTGTTACAAATGCTGTGTTTTGGTGAAATATTTCTAAGTATCATGCTATTCATTTCGTTTTACATCCTGCCTGTACTATTGCCTGTCGATTAATACAAATTAAGAAATAAAAATAAATAAGTCTCTGCTTCCCCGCCTTGTTCCCCACCCAGTCTTGGATTATAATCTTGATAAATGTAAAAGAAAAGAAGTAAATTTCTTTATTGAAAAGAGCTCTACCCAGCTTAACACATGTAAATTTGCTCTCTGGGCTCAAATTCATGCAACACTGCCTCTTTTTAGGAAATTGCTTGTTGCAGCGCCGCTGCAGAGTAACGGCGCTGCAAGAGTAAAGAAGAGCAAGAGCTACAATTTTGTGTTACAGTTTGCTTTTTCCTGTAGTTGGCTTAAAAATGATCGAATCTAAGCCTAACAGTACCTTCAGAGGCACTTCGGTGCTAGTTTGGATGGTTACAGTTCGTCTTCCATCCAAATTTCCTCATCCCATTGGATTCGTTTCTTAGCGTCGCTAGTAGCAAACGCCTCGAGAAGCGAAACTTGAGTATTCAATGTCGCACCGTGGGAAAATCATACTTCTGAGGGCCTTTATTTTATTTGTGAATTGTAAACGAAACGGCAAAGTCCGAGAAATGTATCCTGCCACGTGATTGGTTGGTTGCGGTGACTCTGAGAGGAGCAGCGCTGGAAAACAGCGCATTTGTGTTTGCAGAGTTCTTGTCCTCGTCCGTTGTTTGCGATCGCTCTCTTTCTCGGACAAAACATGAACGTATTTTAGACCCGGTCATGCTGTGTTATTGTCTAAGCTGTCTATGTGCCAATATCTCGTAGAAATTGAGAACAGCGTTCTCCTTGAAGAGATTCGGGCTCGGCCCGGCATCTTAAACCTTCATTGCTCAGATTACTGACAAGCTGCTCTGGACAAAAGAGGGCCCCAGAAGTGATTTTGACCTGGACGAGTCCTTAACCAGGGAGGAGTTTTGAAAAAGATAATTGGCTGATCAGAAAATTATCGAATATTTTTATAATGAACGGTGCTCCTAGCCCTTAATAAATGCTTTATAATAATCACAGCTGATGAATTCACAACGATGAATTGAGCAGTTATGAAGACGTAGAAAGCAGAGACGATCACTCGCGTTTGACTGCAAATGTCGCAGGGACGAAACAAAGAGGGACGAAACAAAGACGAACAGGGACGAAACAAAGAGGACATCACAGCCCACTTCACTTTCCCTCTTTTGCTCAGCCCAATATTCCTCAAGAGAACTGAATACGATAGCTATATTTTACCTGTACTTACCTATGGGGCAGAAACTTGGAGGCTAACGAAAAGGGTTCAGCTTAAGTTAAGGACAACGCAGCGAACTATGAAATGAAAGATTATAGGTTTGACATTAGGAGAGCGGAAGCGGGTAGAGTGGGTGAGCGAACAAACGGGGGTTAGTGACATGCTAGTCGAAATCAAGAGTAAAAAATGGGCTAGGGCAGAGCATGTAATGCGATAATCAGCAAGATAACCGCTAGACCTTAAGGGTATTGGAGTGGATTCTAAGAGAAGGCAAGCGTAGCAGGAGGCGGCAGAAAGCTAGGCGGGCAGATGAGATTGAGTATGCGATGATACGTTGGCCGCAGCTGACAAAAGGAAAGGTTAATTGGAGAGGCGTGGGAGGGGCCTTGGCCCTCCAGTGCGTTTAGTCAGGCTGATAATGATGATGATGAAGACAGCGAACCGGTGAGACACGGTTCATTGGTGACGGGTGGGACCCTGTAGTGGGGATTCCTGAATTCCCGTTCGGTGTAGGCCAACGACGGCGGTCAGGCTGCAGCTGAGCGATCTGCTGCAATAGTGGTCGTCATTCTTCGTGAAGGCGGGGATCGGGCTTTGCACAGCGAGTATTTCGGGCCAAACTGTTAATATGTGTCATATTTAGACCTTTTAAATAGGTGTGCGCTTCGTGACGACAGTAGAGGGGACCACTAATGCGACATGGCTGGGGGACAAAATGTACCTTATGGGTAAAGTAGCTCGTGAAATGCAAATCAGCGGTGGCACAGCTACGACGTCGAAAAAAAGAGAACGACACGGTAATGTACGCCTATGTTAATCTCATTCTTGTGCGTTGTACATGTGCTGTCATACTCTTGCATCATGCATCAACCCGCCCGAGAGTCCGTTAGGCTGCTAAAACGTGTTACCTCATTTCAGACCTGCTTGTTCGTCCTCAATTATTAAAACACGTTCTGGGGCTAGTTGGTGAGGCATGGTTTCTTGAAGTTTTTTTTTCAGCGCTACAAAAACGAGGGCACAGAAAGAAACAAGTACTGCGCCCGTCCGGTGTACTTCTTTCTTTCTGTGTCCACGTTATTGTAGCCATGAAAAAACTTCTTCGTCCTCCTGTCTACGTACCTACGTAGATTATACTGCATTGGGCAGATGAAGTCCTGATGTGATCGGCAGCTTAAAGATGGTTAAAGGGGAGGCAGCGGACTTAAGGCACTGATGGGATGCGCTCTCCTTACCTGTACATGTTGGAGCCAAAGAGCACGCCGATTGGGGACTTGGCTTCCTCCTCTTCTGGCACTTTGTACTGCAAGCAGAAAAAGATTCAAGGGCGTAAACTTCAAGTAATACAATGCACAACGGCCCTTCACAGGCACAAAAAAATTTGAACGCAAGTTGCGCGAGGATGATGGCTCCTAAAGAGATTCGGAGGTTTTTGTAGCGATAGCTACATTACGGTAGCATTCGGGTTATCAGCGTGGTTGGTCACGTGGTGCGGAACAGTTGCCAGTGGCGCGGCGCCGTGGCTGATCACGTGGTTCATCACGTGAACAAGGTACACTCGGCCAGCTGTAGCTATCGCGTCAATCCAGGTTTAACCGAGCTAACCCACCACTATTGTTTTTTGTTTTGGCATAAATTCGGCATTCGCCGCATAAGCAGAATGGAGGCACTCGAGCACGTTTCAACGACACCCGTGAATTGTCGGGCAGCAAAAACTTGTTCATCACTATTGTCCTTTAGTTGTGTTGCGTTACGGAGCAGCCCTGGTTTCTGACTGTTTCCGTGTTTTTACACGCGCTTAAAGCTGGGCCATGAAGTGCACTGAACGGACGCTTTATTTATACCGAGGTATGCATCAGAAGTAAAGGTTGAACGGGAGAGAAGGAATGCAGCAGCCTAAGATTGACCCAGCAATTATAACAATGAATGAGAAGAAAATGATTCGCACCGTAGAAGCCCTGTCGAAAAGAGAGACAGGCCCCGGAGAGCTCTGTGTGCAAAACTGACGTTTGCAGAGCTATTACTTCTCCGCATTGCTGGGGAAGAGCAAATTGGGTGTCACAAGCACCGCCGGCGGATGGATGCATGGATCGATTGAAGACAGGAGCGTCCCATTTAGAACGGTGTTGTAACATTTGCCACTATGCTCGTTTTTTTTATATTCTTGAACGTTGTAATAAATCAAATAAATCGCCACTTTCTTTAAATACTTTTATAATCCTGCACTTCTAACCGTACGTGATTACGCATTCGAAACCCTCCTGCCACTGCACAATAACCGCTATGGGGCGGATGTTGCTGACGTTGGTGTGCATTTCAATGTCGGCGGACTCGTCGTACTGTGTAAGTATGGGCTTACATTGGAGACGATGTTCGGAGGTCTTCGAAGGCCTGTTGTGGCTTCTGGCCTCAGAAGGATGGTTCAGAATTTTACGTAATGCGGGCGAGGGTCTCAGAGATCTGGGAGAATTTCTGCACAAAAACGCCGATAATAGGCGCATAGCCCCAGAAAGATACGCACACTTCTCTCATCTGTTGGGACCGCAAAAGCAGTGACAGCGGCTGTCTTGTCGTGGTCTAGAATTACTCCCTGAGCGCTCGCAATGTGGTCCGGAGACTTCAACTCTTGGAAAGCGATATGGTACTTTTCGGGATTAAGGCCAAGACCAACCGAACGAATTGCTTCAAATACAGTGCACAGGCGTCTCATGTGCTTTTCGAACGTGTCGGAGAAAATTACAACGTCATCAAGATACACGACGCTGGACTGCTATTTCAGATCGGCAAGTATGGTGTCCATCATCCGCTGGAAGGTGACAGGAGGTAAGCAGAGTCCGAAAGGGAGGATCCGGAATTTGTGCAAACCATCCGGGGTAATAAAAGTGGTCTTTGCTCGGTCGGTGTTCGTCCACCTGAATTTGCCATGGTCACAGCGTAAATCGAGCGGACGTGCCGTGGCGCAGCCGGTCCAGGGAATAACAAGTTTTTGATGACCTTGTTTAGACGCCTGCATTCAACACAGAACCCTGGTGTTCCATCTTTCTTTGCCACCACGACCACAGGCGGCGCCCACGGGCTCGTCGACAGCCTTATCACGTCGTCCAGGAGCATTTATTCTACTTGGCGGTAAATGCTACCCGCCGCGGTGGCTCAGTGGTTAGGGCACTAAGCTACTAATCCGGAGCACTCGGGGTCGAACCCGACCGCGGCGGCTGCGTTTTTATGGAGGCAAAACGTTAATGCGCCCGTGTGCTGTGCTATGTCAGTGCACGTTAAATATCCCCAGGTGGTCGATTTTATTACGGAGCCCTCCACTACGGCACCGCTTTTTTCCTTTCTTCTTTCACTCCTTTCTATATCCCTTCCTTTACGGCGCGATTCAGGTGTCCGCCGATATATGAGACAGATATTGTGCCATTTACTTTCTCCCAAAACCAATTAGTAATATTATTATTTTTAATATTATTATGGCGACGAAAGGCATCAGGTTCCTTCGAAGAGATCTGATAAGGTGGCTGGCATAACGGCTGCTGGTTTGCGTATACTATAACTCGGCGCTTTGTGAGTGGTGTCTGCCTAACCTTGGACGTAGAGGCAAAACAGTCGTGGAAAGATTCAACAATGCCCTCTAGGCAGAGTTTCTGATTAGTCCCGAATTTCGGGCTCACGTCAGTTTACACACACGTCGGTTTTACACACAACGCGTGCCTTCCGGCACATTTAATGAGTTCGAAATACGCAATAGCTGTTTTGCTAGGCAAACATTTAGGTTCGCAAGCAAACTCGGTCAACAAAACTTCAGCTCCCCCATTGTTCAGTTCAATAATTCCACGATGAACACATACTTACTGATCAAGGAGCAGTGGTATGCTGGTTTCAGCGATGCCACGAGTTCCGGGACTGTTGTCTAACTCTAGGTAACACACATGCTGGCCCTTGACGGGATCAATACATGGTCGCCACAGACGCGTAACTAGGTCCTGGGCTGCTCGGTATCGTCATCAACAGAGAGTTGGTTGGAAATTGACGCGAGCAGATCCTGAATGCAGATGATGACGCCGTAATCCCGCTCGTAGAACCATTCGTCATATTTGGCGTATGCTGGCATGTGGCATTTGCCCCCTCCTCAGGAAGCATCGTCTCGATGGTCACAAAAAGAAGTAGGAGGTCAAGATCGGCCCGAGTAGTGCGGCTTCATACGTACAAAATGAACTACGTTGACTTGTTGCTGGCATTGCTTGGATGTGGATAACCGGTCTGGCACCACCTCATTCGTTACGTCGGTTAAACGTCTTAGAACAACATAGGACTTGAAGTATTGCCGTAATAGTTTTTCGGAGAGTCCACGGTCGCAAATAGGCTTCCAGACCCAAACTTTGTCGCCGGGTTCATACAGGACATGTCTGTGTCGAAGATTGTAGCGTCGTGCATCATACTTCTGATGAGTTCTGATGCGCACACACGCGAGTTGCCGAGATTCCTCTGCGCGCTGTGCGAATTCCTCGGCATCCTGATCGACATCGTCGCCTTCGGTATTCGGGAGCAACATGGCATCCAGCGTAGTTGTCACTGGTAACCCATGAAGAAGGCTGAAAGGCGTCATGCGAGTGGTGTCTTATTGTGCCATATTGTAGGCGAACGGGGCGTAGGGAAGAATTTCGTCCCAATTCTTGTGGTCCACGTCGACGTACATACAGAGCATGTCTGCGATGGTCTTATTGAGGCGTTCCGTCAATCCATTGGTTTGAGGGTGATAGGCTGTCGTTTTACGATGACTGGTACCGCTGATGCGGAGGACGGTTTCTAAAAGCTCGGCCGTAAAGGCAGTTCCTCGGTCAGTTATAACGAGTGCCGGAGCACCATGCCCGAGGACAATGTTGTCAACGAAGAACCGAGCTGCTTCGGCGGCGGTACCCCTGGGCAGAGCCTTCGTCTCCGCGTAGGGAATTAGATAATCGGTGGCGACAATTATCCATTTATTCCCGGCAGTAGACGTCGGAATGGATCCGAGGAGGTCCATGCCGATTTGCTTGAAAGGTGTCTTTGGCATTTTAAGAGCGTAGAGTAGGCCGGCTGGTTTTTCAGGGGATGTTTTACAACGTTGGCAGTCTACGCACGTCCGTACGTAGTGCTTCACTGTCGTCGGTAGTTTCGGCCAGTAGTATTCGCGCTGTACTATAGCCAACGTGCGGGTGTAGCCCAGGTGGCCGGCGGTTGGCTCGTCGTGGCACGCTTGCAAGACTTCCATGTGAAGAGCTGTTGGGACGAAGAGTAGATAACTGTTCCCCCCCGGCCGGAAGTTCATCTTGTAAATTACGTCGTCGCGAAGAAAGAAAGAAGAGAGGCTGCGTGCGAAAATTTTAGGCACAGCCATAGCTCGCTTCTCCAAGAAATAATAAGAGGGGGCAATTCCCGGTCCTCTCTCTACTGTTGGGAAAGAGTTGCGTCATCTGTGACTCCTAAAAAAGCAGTGTCTTCATCGGTCGGTCATGATGGAGGGTTCGACCGGTGCTCGCGAAAGGTAGTCAGCATCCGCATGCTTCTTTCCGGATTTGTAAATAACTGTCATGTAGAACTCTTGTAATCTAAAGCTCCAACGCGCGAGTCTCCCTGAAGCGTCCTTTAAGTTCGTCAGCCAACCGAGAGAGAGTGATGGCCGCTAACGACTTGAAAGGGGCGAGCGTAAAAGTAAGGGCGGAATTTCGTAACAGCCCATACCACTGCAAGACATTTTTCTGTTGCCGAGTAGTTCGCTTCTGCTTTAGACAGAGTCCTGCTGGCACAAGCAATCATTTTCTCCACACCATCCTGGCGCCGCACTAATACAGCACCTAAACCCACATTGCTCGCATAGGTATGAAGCAGGGTAAGGGCGTCGTCATCATAGTGCGCCAGGATAGGTGGCGTCTGTAGAAGTTTCCGGAGTTCATTAAACGTTTGGTGCTCTCCTTCACCCAAGCGAAAGACAGCGTTGTCGCGTGTCAGTGAAGTTAATGGCCAGGCGATTCGTGAGAAGCCACGGTAATAGGCGCAAAGCCCCAGGGAGCGCTGCAACGTCTTTTTGACCGTAGGTGATGGGAACTTCGCGACGGCGGCGAGCTTTCCGGGATCAGGCCGGACACCTTCTTGGCTAACGACGTGTCCTATAAGAATTGCAGCTCCTCGTAGCCGAAGTGGCAGTTCTCGGGTTTTGGTGTGAGGCCCGCAGATCGTGCGGCCTGAAAGACGGCTAGCATGCCGCATGCAAGAAGACGCCAAAGATGATTGGGTCTACGAGCGTGAGGCTGGAAGAGGAAGAAGCTGAAACGCGCGGGGACTCTTGCTGGTTGACCAGTAAATCGTTTTATCTGTAAGCTCTCTTCGGGGTTCTACCGAGTCGTGATAATATGTTATCAGAAATTCAACATGCTTTTGTTCGATCTTGTTGACAATAATAATAAAAATAATAATAATTGGTTTTTGGGGAAAGGAAATGGCCCAGTATCTGTCTCATATATCGTTGGACACCTGAACCGCGCCGTAAGGGAAGGGATAAAGGAGGGAGTGAAAGAAGAAAGGAAGAAGAGGTGCCGTAGTGGAGGGCTCCGGAATAATTTCGACCACCTGGGGATCTTTAACGTGCACTGACATCGCACAGCACACGGGCGACTTACCGTTTTTCCTCCATAAAAACGCAGCCGCCGCGGTCGGGTTCGAACCCGGGAACTCCGGATCTGTAGTCGAGTGCCCTAACCACTGAGCCACCGCGGCGGGTTTCTTGTTGACAGCGATTAAAAAACACGGACAAAAGACAGAAAACATGGAAGATGCCGTCACAGGCGCTGAACTTCAACTTTATTCAAGAACCACAGAAAGACTGCATGTATACCCAAAACACAGGCGCCAACAAGCGCGAAAATTTTGCGCACTCGTGGCAACAGAAATGATTTGACAAATACTGGTAAAATGAGCAAGGCTAAAAGCCAAAGATTTACAGTGGGCAGGATAAAACCAGAACAAGATGGGGCAAAAAATAACTTTTACCAAGCCATTTAAAAAAGAAAAGCCTCCGGCGCGTGAAATAGTGGTGTGGTTTGACTAAAGCAATTTTCAACAAGAGGTCCGATAACACTGACCCAAAATATACACGCAAACAAAGTGGCGAAAAAAGAGAAAGGCGTAGAGGCTAGAAAAAAACATGCAATAAAAACACAAAGGTGATCGTGTACGCAAAGGAGAATTGATCAACACATCTGAAGCCAACAATTAACGCAGCTAAAACACTGAAGATGAAGTGCGCTGTATAACTAAAAGGATAAAAACTGGGATGAGCAACAGAGGTGAAGCCAACAAAAAACACGGATAAAGGTATAATATGAGGTGCAGTTAAACCGAGAGAGAAAGATAAAATATCAATAAATAAATTCAGCAAAAAGCAAGAACTTTAATAGCAAGGAAAAGGTAATATTAAAAGCGATAAAAGGGACATTGACGGAAAAAGCAAAGAATGTTACTCCTTTGTAAAACCGAGATTAAGCTAAAAACGTAATTCCCAAGGGTGGAAACTTGGGCGAGTCGGTAACGATGATCCATGGTATATGGGGAGCGCAAAAACGGCACAAGGGACAAAGAAAGACGGAGCCCGTGTTGTCCGTCTTTCCTTGTCCCTTGTGCCGTATTTGCGCTCCCCACCCAGTCAAAACGCACTACAGGATTCTAAGACAGAAAATATCTGTAGTCTGTAGTCTTGTCGTATTTTGGGCATGTCTTGTGTAGTCTGTCTTGTCTTCTGTAGTCTGTCTTGTCTTTTGTAGTCTTGTCTTTTGTAGTCCTGTCTTCTGTCTTGTCTTTTATAGTCTGTCTTCTGTAGTTTGTCCTCTCTTTTGTAGTCTGTCTTGTCTTCTGTAGTTTGCCTTGTCTTCTGTAGTGTGTCTTGTGTAGTGCTCGTACACTGTGTAACGGTCGTTACTGTGTCACCTGTCAATTAACACAGAATTTGTGTTCTGGAGTAGGCAATGCACAAAAATGCACAGCTTGTTAATGGTCGCCTGTCAATTAACACAAGCTTTGTGCATTCCAGAGTAATTCGTGCACAAAACCACTAGAATTGAAATGAAAATGATCAATATTTTTTTACTGTTTCGTGCTGTTTTTTCGAGCTTGCTGATGCATGCTGTCCAGCGTTGTCCTGGTCGCAGGTTCCTAGATACATCGCCCATGAGCCAAGAAAAGTGGTTTTTGTCTTGGCTGAAAAACAGAAAAAAATAGAGAGCACCGCTGCTACCTGCGCAAAAAGAATGTGAAAGCGTTGACGCCTCCTCGACACTGGTCGCCTTTCAAATTTGGCGCCATGGTTTTCTCGTTGACTTGATTGGTTATAAATTAACTCTTATTTTACCCTCATTTCATCCCAGCAACGATTTCGAGTTTTCAAATTTTCCTCCATGGATCATTCCTGCCCACTCACTGAATACCCGCCCAGTCTAATCACCCGCTCATTGCCTTTCGCTTCTCAATAATTACCTAATTGCCTCTAATTTATCATTCTTTTTCCTATCTCCTGGTTAAGTATAGGACACTTATCACTGGTCACGTGATTGCTCATTTCGAGTTTTCAAACTTGGCGCCAAGCTTTGGCTTTGTCCATACTTCCAGTTTTTCAAACTTGGCACTACGCTGTAGCTCCACCTACTTTCAGCGTTTTCAAATTTCGCGGCACTTTTTCTCTGGCCCAGCCACTTTTTGGACATTTCTGGCTGCAAATTATTATCCGATTATGAAATTTTCTTTTCGAGCAGCATCCTCACATCATCCTCTGCCAATTACACAACCAATCGTATGACGCTATCTCTTCTGAGTTGCCCACAACTGCTGCGGACACGATCCCCGGCAACATAGCCTAGTAAACTTCACTTTTTTCAAAATGTTGTAATACTGAACAAGGCTTATGACTGGCCGAGTTGGTACTGACTCACCTTAAAACCAGCGAGAACACACAAGAAGACATGAGCTCAAGAGGCGGGACTAACAAAACTTTAATTGAAGATTTTGATGATTTGATTTGTGAGGGTTTAACGTCCCAAAGCGACTCAGGCTATGAGGGAAGCCGTAGTGGAGGGCTCCAGAAATTTCGACCACCTGGGGTTCTTCAGCGTGCACTGACAACGCACAGTACACGGGCCTCTAAAATTTCGCCTTCATTGAAATCTGACTGGTGCGGCCAGGATCGAACCTGCGTCTTTTGGGACAGCAGCCGAGCGCCATAACCACTGAGCCACCGCGGCGGCATCATTGAAGGAAAGCCGCAAAAGAAGACCCGCGAAGAGATACAAGCGCACAATAACCCAAAGCAGTGAAAGGGCGAAGTGCAATCACAGGTCACTGGCATACTAATGAATCATCTAAAAAAGCAAATTCCTTACGGTGAAGGTTTACCGATGGCTTAGCCACACGTGTCCTTGGCCTTACCGATGTATTAAGCCTCAACTATCTACCGACAGATTTATCCCTTCCATAAACCACTGATGTGTCGTGGAAATTAGGCGTGCAAAGAGACAGGTCATCCTCAGATTTGCATTCACAAGATTGAGCATGCATTGCCAGACTAGAATTTGCCTTCCCCCTATAGAGTAAAGTGCTCAGTCAGGTTCAAATTCAGATATCTGCCTGTCTGCCCATATTAGTTGCAGCCATAAGGCAGTGGAACGCAATAAACTCCATTACTTTTGCTAGTGGTGAACCTTTTTTTGTGACACTGTCCATTGTGGACAAGTACCCAGTTTTATCAAGCCTTTTTAATGGCGGCGCAAAGGCCTCCTGTCTTGCACTTCGCTGTTAAGACAACAGCAGCATTACGCTTTCCCGCGACTTTCTTGAGATTGTGAAATACTGTGGAGGTAAGGTGTGTCAGCATCATCGGAGTATGTGCTGCTTACCCTCGAGCGAGTGAAAACATACTACGACAGGTTGTTGAGATGGGCAAGTGGGAACCCAGCTGCTTGGAAACCTGCTACAAGAATGCATCCTCAGCAGTGATGGCATGACTTATGTAAAGCTCATGTCATGCATAGATTGCACACCCATCAAGTGTTTCCATCTTTACTGACCTTCATCATCATCATCATCATCATCATCAGCCTTACTACACCCACTGCAGGGCAAAGACCTCTCCCATGTCTCTCCAATTAACCCTATCTTTTGCCAGTTGCATCCACCCTTTGCCTGCAAACTTCTTAATCTCATCCGCCCATCTAACCTTCTGCCGCCCCCTGCTACGCTTACTTTCTCTTGGAACCCACTCCGTTACCCTTAAAGACCAGCGGTTATCTTGCCTACGCATTACATGCCCTGCCCAAGCCCATTTCTTTCTCTTGATTTCGACTAGGATGTCATTAACCCGTGTTTGTTCCCTCACCCACTCTGCCCGCTTCCGATCTCTTAACGTTACACCTATCATTTTTCTTTCCATGGCTCGCTGGGTTGTCCTTAACTTAAGCTGAACTCTTTTCGTTAGCCTCCACGTTTCTGCCCCGTAAGTGAGTACCGGTAAGATTATGCTGTTGTACACTTTCCTCTTGAGGGAAATTGGTAAACTGCCACTCACGATCTGCGAGAATTTGCCATATGCGCTCCACCCCATTCTTATCCTTCTAGTTATCTCTCTCTCATGATCCGGATCAGCTGTCACTACCTGCCCCAAGTAGACGTATTCCGGCACAATTTCTAGGCTCTCGCTGCCAATTGTGAGCTGTTGTTCCCTTGCTAGGCTGTTGAACATTACCTTGGTTTTCTTCATGTTAATTTTTAGACCCATCGATCTGCTCTGCCTGTCTAACTCGTTGATCATGATTTGCAGTTCACCTCCTGAGTGACTCAGTAAGGCAATGTCATCAGCAAATCTCAGATTATTTAGTTATTCTCCATTTATTCTTATTCCCAACTGTTCCCCATTCAGGCCTCGAAATACCTCCTGCAAACATACGGTGAACAGCATTGGCGAGATCGTGTCTCCTTGCCTGACGCCCTTCCTTATTGGAATTTTATTGCTGACTTTATGGAGGACTATAGTAGCTGTGCAGTTGCTATATATATCTTCCAGTATTTTGACATAAGGCTCTTCTACCCCCTGATTACGCAATGCCTGTATGACTGCTGAGGTTTCCACTGAGTCGAATGCTTTCTCGTAATCAATTAAAGCTATATATAGAGGTTGGTTATATTCTGCGCATTTCTCTATCACCTTATTGATAGTGTGGATATAATCTATTGTGGAATATCCTTTACGAAAGCCTGCCTGATCATTTGGTTGATTAAAGTCTAACGTTGCCCTGACTCTATTAGCGATTACCTTAGTAAATACTTTGTAGGCAACGGATAGTAAGCTGATCGGCCTGTAATTTTTCAAGTCCTTGGCGTCTCCTTTTTTATGAATTAAGATAATGTTTGCATTCTTCCAAGCTTCTGGTACAGTCGAGGTCATAAGGCATAGCGTATACAGGGTGGCTAGTTTTTCTAGCACGATGTCCCCTCCATCCTTCAACAGATCTGGAGGGGACATCGTGCTGACCTTAACCAGCGACAAATACACCTCTTCACCATCCTTCACTAGCAACGAGTGGTCCGACTCTTAGCTAAAAAGAGCCTTCCTCGATCTTTAGCTGTAGCCCCGACAAACACAGTTGTCCACAAAGCGCAGGTCTGCATCAAGAAACTGCTAACGGTTCTGCTTAGACAATTCTGATGTAAAAGACAGGCCTTGACCGCATGCCTTAAAGACACCTAAAACATCTTGTGCCAACTTATCTGACCCTTCTATGTCCAGAAAAATTAGTCATGAACATAACGAAATGCCACTATTGCAAGGTCTTCCAAACAGGGCTCTAATGCCTTATCGACTTTAGACAAAAAAATGTTGCTGAGCAAAGGTACGACCTGCGTGTAAATACCGCCCTGCCAACTGACAAATGCAGATTTGCAGTAAAAGGACAACAGCCCCATGAAGCCAGCAACCGAAATCACGCAATCATCTGTAAAAGCATGTTCATTGTTCACCCTGATGCAGTTTGCACCTGCCTCAGGTCTATCATGTGACAATGAATAGTGAAGGCCCTCCATGTCGATGCTCACTGCAGAGCACCTGCCCAGACTGCTGTCCACAAGAAACTAGAACTCCACAGAACTCCACTTTTGTGAGTTGGCAAGGCGGTATTTACATCAGAAATCAGGCATATGCAGAGGGTCCCAGGTTGCACTGTTCCTCCGCGACATTCTTCTGTCCAGAGTCGATACCGCATCAAAGCCCTGTTTGGAAGACCTCGGCATAGTAGCATTTCGTTATGTTGATAGCTACCTAATTTTTTTGAACAAGGAGGGCTCAGATAAGTTGGCACAAGACGTTTTAGAAACCTTTAGGCATGTGGTCAAAGCCTATCTTTTGTCTGAATTTCACTAAGCATAACCGTTTGTAGCTTCTTGACTTAGACCTGCGCTTTGCGGAGGACCGCATATGTTGGCGCCACAGCCCAAGATCAGGAAGCCTCTTAGCTACGAGTTGAACCACTCGAGGCTGGTGAAGGACAGGTTGGCAATCGCATGCATCACGACCGCTTTATGGAAGTCATGCCATCACAGTGTTTAGAATGCATTCTCGGAGCAAGTTTCCAAGCCAATGGCACCTGGGTTCCCACTTGCCCATCTCGCGCACCTGTCAGAGTGTGTTTTTACTCTCTCGAGGGAACGGAACACCATTCACATGATGCTGACGTAGTTTAGCAGCACAAAAAGTCGGGCTCTATACCTTACCTCCACGCCATTTCTCACCGTCCCAAGAAAGTTGCACCAAAGTATGATGTTGCTGTTGTCTTGACCGCTAAATGTAAGGTAGGAGCCCTTTGCTTCTTCGTTCAAACTAGGCTTGATACAACTACGGGTAATCGTCCGCTATGCACAGTGGCAGATAAAAAATGTTCACCACTTGCAAAAGTAAACGGGTTTTTTGCATTCCACTGCCTCGTAGCTGAAACTACTATGGGCAGACAAGCTGATATCTGAATGTGCGCCTGGCTGAGAGCACTTTCACTGTATAGAGCGGAATACGAATTTTCACCTGTCACTGCACATTCAATCTCGTGAATGCAATCGGAGGACGACCTTTCTCTTTGCACGCCTGATTTCTGCGGCACATTAGTGGTTTAGGGAAGTGATAAATCTGTCCAGATATAGTCGAGGCTTACTACATCAGTAAGGCTAAAAACAAGTGCCTGGATAAACCGTCGGTGAACCTTCACTGTAAGGAATTAGTTTTTTAGATGGTTTACTAGTACGTCAGTGCCTTTCGATTGTTTTTTGCCCTCTCACTGCTTTGGGGTTTTGCGTGCTTGAATCTCTTTGCAGGTCTTCTTTTGCCACTTTCCTTCAATAAAATTTCAGTTGTTAGACCATCCTCATCTTGTGCTCATCTCTTCTCCTGCTTTGTGTCTTCCGGCTGGTTTTGAGATGTAATACTGAATGCTGGAAGACAGCCATTTTAGAGTCAAGTGCACTTATAATGGCCACAGCTATAATGAATTTTCATTTATTACAAAAAATAGTGCTTACTTCATTAATTTATGCATCAAGTATATGACACTGCATCAAAATAAAGAAAGGACTAAACCTCTAACCCTCATGGCCAAACTGCAGTTACAGCAAACAAAAGGACACCATAAACCTGCCCCACATGCAAAAGCTTGCACTTCAGGCCAATGCAGAAATAAGATCAGATTACTTCCCAAACTGCATGACACTGCCACGCAAAGTAAAGATTGTGACAGGCAATAAAGGAGCAACAAAAAAGCGAACTGTAGGTAGCAGCCAATCTCATGCAGACAAGCTACAAGGTCAGGCCAACATAGACGTGGAAGAAATTTGAAAAAAAAAGCCACTACAAGCACATAATAATTTTTATGGTTTTCACAGCCCTTTAAATGGCAAATACTTTCCTGAAAAACATAACAGAAGCGGCAATTGTTTTTCGGCAATCAATTTTTTTCATGTACTTCATTATTCTTGAAGCATGGGCGGGCATAGAGTAGTCAGATTAGTGCATGCGTTCCTAAGCAATGCGATGCCAAAAACTGTACTTACAGAAAAAGCTTGCCTTACTGAGTGAATACTACTGGCCATCCACTAATTTCCCAGCCTGCTCCAGGTCCCTGGCAAAAATCACACGCAACTTGGTGGCTTGCACAACTTCCATGCAACTCTTGGTCTTTAGCTGGAAAAAAATTGAGGGATCAGTGAGATATAAAATTTTACATGCATCGCTTTGTTTCAATGACCGACTAAGAAAGAAACAGCGGTTTCTGTGAGCGCAACTAGTTTTTCACACTAGCTTTCTACAGTAAACCACGTTTATCCCGACCTATTTCACAATGACTTGCTGCACGGCCCCAGCACTACTACTCTATGGTTTCAAATGCTTGTTAGCTCTGACCCTTGGGCTTGCACTCGTTAATGCAGAAAACCTCGGAAAGGGCAACCAGAGCTTCGAGCTTTAAGCCATAGGTATTCAGAAGCTCAGTGGTCTGTGGGAGAACTTTTGGCTGGGTGACACAGTAGCAAATGCTGCTCCAGCTACTTTCACTCCATTGCAAAAACCTCGCACAGCAGAGGCCTGTCCTCCATTTTGCATTGCAGAAACAATCACTGAAATTCAAAGCACGCATACTAAATGCACACCTACCTTCCAACACAGCTTCATAATTATGGGTATAATTATTGGAATGAAATACCAGTCAGTACATGTAGTTTTCAGTTTATCCAAAAATTATGAGCAACCGACAAACAATAAACATTAAAAGGGAAATAAAATAACCAGAATGGTTTAAAAAATCTGTCAGAAGAAATATGTGACATCCACTACACTCCAGCAGTTCTTCGGCTTGTGCACCTTCAAACCACACTTTCTTACAGGCACATTTGCACAGAAATTGCATTGAACCTAATCTTTAAGCATCTGTATTGGTGAAACAGTAGGGAGAAACCAGGTTTTACTCAAAACGAAGGGCCCTACACATTGCATCACAAGCCCAGATGATGTACTTGAGTCAGGGCTCTTATGCTTATGCAAGAAACAGGAACAGAGATATCTTGACTAACTCAAAAAAAGAGGAAGTGCAATGCATGTGTAATGCAGAGAAGATATAAGCAATACCACACTAAAACACTGGGAGGATTCCAAGAGTAGGTGAATGCATGAATGGGTGGCAATCAGATGGCTAAATGAGATTAGGAAATTTGAGGAGAAAGGGTGGTAGCATGTGGCACAGGACACAGTTAGCTAAAATGAACTAGAGAACCATTGTTCTGCACTAATTTTAACAGCACAATCACACGACAGACAAAATCATAACTGCAGGAACCAACTGCGCATCATGCAACTCAATGTCAATCACCATTGGAAATGGCACCAGCATCGCAGACAGCACATGAGGAAAAGTAGACATATTTTTGCTCTCAACTTTGAGCAGCAGTCAGCTGCGCTTTTAAGAGCAAAGCTCTAAAGTACGGCAACATTGGCACTTTGTTTTACTGACATGAGGGCGCTTGTGAGTGTGCAAGTCCCATGTTTGTTTTGCACCAAATGTGTTAATTGCGAGGTATGTTTAACTAAAGAGGGGCATCTAACATGGGGATCAGCTCTTCATTACTTCCCTTCTATATCCCTCCCTTATATCACGGTTCAAGTGTACACCAAAATGTGAGACAGTTACTTACTGTTACATTTCCTTGAATTTTCCTTCAACTAATTTTAAATTTTTCAAGTATACAGCTTTAAGAAGGTAGAGGTACAAACTGTGCAGTATAACCATATGCTATGGCAATAAACCAGCAATAAATCTGTGCTGATAGCAGCTTGCCCAGTGCATTGCAAGGATGCTATGCCATACAAGGATTGGTGTCATCGTGCAATGTTACATTACTGACTGACAATTTGGTCTCTGTATCAGAAATACTGGTAAACCATCATTGTAGAGCACAATGTTTTTAAAGGGATAAATGAACATATAGGTCCTTTTCTAGGACACATGCATACCAGGCAACAGGTGTGCAATGTCAAAGCACGTTTATGTTAACAGCAGCTGCGTCAAGAGCTACATCAGCGACTATATTTTGTACAAGTCTACAGTTCCGGTAAGCTGAGGTACTGCTGTGAAGTGCATGTAGAGTTTCATGCATTTCTAAACCTAGCTGCAAGCCTATATGGAAAATATTTTTCTAAATAGGCAGCTAAGATATGCAGCACTGAAAAGGAATACCTACCATGAACGGATCAGGAGGGATGACACAGCCGAAGGCAGGAAGCACGCATGGCCCAATAGATGCTAGCCGCTGGCAACTGCAAATAAATACATCCAGAGCAACAGCTGTCAGTGGCTGTAGCCATGTCATGAATGACAAGAGAGGAAATCGTCTACTGCTTTAAAAACTATACTTAGACGTAATATAAGTAAATAAAAAACCAATGAGCTAGCCCATGACAAAACAAATGAACAGATTTTATGTAATGCACCCATATACATTCTTTGAGAAGTGTCACAATGACTGTTGTAACCACACTGAAAGATGAGCTGGCTGAAATACCGCACACCAATTTGAATATAGGATGTGCAGGTTTTCATTAATTCCTATCATGCTGCCTTGCACCAATGTCTAGGTATTAGATTGAAAGTTGCAACCAGTCTGCCTTGGTTAAATGAGAAGAGAGAATGGAAAAAAGCATGCCTTCACTAGCAAGAAGCTTGATATCTCACAGCACAGCTTAGCATCATAGAAAAATTGCTAGAGCATTTAACAAATCTGCATACAATTAAAAGCTGCACAAATCTGTCGACTGGCAATGCAAGTAAGGGCAAGAGGAACAAAAAAATGCCAAAGAACACTCGTGAGTGCGGCGAAGGGAGGTCTGTGGGTAGGATCTCGTGCCTGGGAAGAGTTCCGAGCTCGGAGAATCGCCGGCACCACAGCTGATGGCACGCAACCAAGAATAAATAACAAAGCGAAAATAAGTAACAAAAAAAGACAATGGCGAACGACTTGAATGCGGGCCGCCAAAGCGAGGGATATAGCAAAAAGGTAGAAATCCTAAATAATTGTGCAGTTGCATCTCCGACAGCTCGCAGTGCTCAGAACGAGAGGAAGCATCAACGTTTACAGCTCAGGAGACGCAAGATTGATCTTTGACATAAAACTGCCTCAAATCCTGTTCCACTGGGGAAGCACAGACAAGTTTACAAATGACAAGGCGAATAATAAGAACTAGCCTTTCGCATGCGATCACTGTCTCAGAATTTAGTATGACGCATATTAAGGCACAAGCACTAATCCGATGAGTACTAACCCTGAGCAAAATAGTGCGGTGTCTGATCGCAGCTGGCCTAGCGCGAGCGCTCCGCCGCGCGGCACTTCTCGCTCAGCGTCTTCTACGCAGTGCAAATCCATGTTTTTTCACCGAGTGTCGAAGCGCTAGCAAGCGAACTCTGTTGTGATATCTGGTGCCATTTTTATTTACCACGGCACGTGAGTACTAAATGCACATAAAGACTATGAGAACAACACTTGTCATGCAGGATATAGGCCCTGCTTTTTTGGCGCCGCATTATAGCTGCGGCAACCGCAGGCTGATTGCCTCCACTCACATCCCTATATAGCCGCATACAAATAGCGCGTGAGAATACAGATCATTAGCAAAGAAACGCAGAGCGGGACTCACCGGCCATGCGATTAATCCAAGCTTAGTAAAACGGCGCAGGAGTCTTCGTTCCCTTTACAGATGACAAGGCGTCCCAGCGCTGTCTTTCTTCATGGCTTACCCGTTGAAACTCGTCAATGTTGACAGGCCGAAATCCTGGTCGTTGGCTTCCAAAATACACTCCTGCTCACCTTCCTATTGAATGAGTTCTTCACACGTGTCCGCCGTACAAATACTCAAGCAATGCCTCAAAGAGGCAAATAATACAAAACATGACGCGTCGGTTGCGCTGCAATGGCGCCGACTGCTGCGCTTTCGTGTCGGTGAAAAATTGAAACCGACAAAAAAATTTGTTTTTTAAACCATGAATATTTATATTATCTTCACAACAAAGACACTGCATTTATTTTAAATTATTTTTAGATTATTTAAGAATACTAAAGCGCTTTCAGTTATTTTTTCTGGCATGTCGTTTGTAGAAGCTGCGATCCTGTGATCCCCTGAAGTGACCCGGATGCCCTAGCAGACGACGGAGCAGACGACGGTGTTGGCAGAATGCAATTTCGTTTGATGCCAGATAAAATCACTAAGTTGCGACAAAAACAGCGAAGAAAAGCGCCGTATCTCAAGCTGGCGAATATCGTGGATAAGTTGAACGCAATTGGCACGATGGAGAGTAGCTGCGATGCATTAATTTGCGCGACACTGGCACGCTCCCCGGAGATCATGAAACAACAGCTTAATCGGTGACCAGTACAAGCGGATTGATTTGATATCAACTGCGTTACGAAACTACGTCGATACTTGCGTCTCACCTTAGCTAATATGCAACAGCGGCTAGCACTCGCCGCATCCTGATCGCGTGTAGCTTAACAAGCAAGAGCCCACTAGCGCATCGAAGCAGCCGTGTTTTCGAGTTCGTATCGTTACGATAAATACGAGCTGTTTCGGCACGTACTGGAATTGAAGTTCTCAGCCGGTATGTCACGGACGGTGACGATGGCGTCGCGGACGATCTTAACTAAGACTCGCCGCAACGCAGCCGATAACCCAAGCATATGGGCGTTAAAGGTTGTTCACCAGTACTGCAAACGTGGGCATAAAGTATCGCTCAGTCGCAGCGTCAGTCGCTCGCTTCTCGATTTTTCAGCCTTCCGAGTGAAGGTCGCAAGCTGTTGAGCCAATCAGTGAGCCAGCCGGAGTGAGCGAGGCGAGCTTTCGAGAACGACGCCGCCCGCGGGCGCGCCGGGCAATGAACAACGCGCTACCCCCTGGCTGCCCTAGTCGTCGCTAAGCCTAGCCGGTTTCACATCGATGCAGCAGCTGAGTGCACTTCGAAACTGGCTAGCGCTGAGGTGCTGCTCTCGTCATCGTTTTACTGTGAACCTCGTCTCATAGTAAAACAAAGATATGCTCGGATTCCGTGACACCTTCAGGAGCAGAGCCAGCTGAGGCCAGGAGAGCCGCGATTGAGCAGCAGCAATTAAAGGCGCCGTGGGGAGACATTTGTTTGTATTCCTGTTATCGCTTCTACCAACGACTCGATATTGGACAACGATACTCCATCCTACGGCTTAGTATGGACTTGAACAAACATTACGGTCGCATTTTTCTGACGCTGGCGGCCGGTATTCAGGCTGGCATGCCTCGCCCGTACGTTATCATGTCGCTCAACTGTATGGCCGTGGTGCACATCAAAACCCCCAAACATCCTCCTTTTCGCTCAGATTGTCATAGCACACAGTCACACTGGGACCAGAGTAGTTTAGATGACCGAGCGCGGGTGCACAGGAGCTAGACTGTGTCAAAACAGGCGAAACTCTTTAAAGCGCGCTGTTGACGTCAGTCCCAAGACTTAATTCTCATTTCGACCGAGAATCAAATCGGTTCAAACTCGCCGGCCGCCGCATTTCACCTTCGGCTGCATACGCTGCTGTCTATATTTAGCGACATTTTCGTGTCACCGTCATGAAATTTTCAGTGAAGGCAATGAACGACGTCGTAAAGTAATTTTTTTGCTATTTTATGATAAGCACAACGTCACTGCCGCTAAAAAAATTCTCCGCCAACACTGCATCAGCGTTGGACTTAAGAGCGTTAGCTACGAGAGCTTTAAGTGTTTAGATCGGGGTGCTAGATCGGGGTGCTCCGCAAACGTGGAGAAGACAAAATACAAACAACTGAGGGCGTTTCGTTTCGGAAACATTCGTTCTAAGATACAAGCAGCGTCATCTACTTAAAGATTTTGCACTACTATTGCGATTTACAGCCACCTTCGCTATATCAGGTATGTTTCCTCCTTATATATCAGTTAACGAATTTTATAAACGTGTGCATTACAACAAGACGAATTGTTTGACCGCATCCGGAACCCTCTGCGACAAACGATTAGGCCTTATGGCTGTCTTGAAGTCCCCGGAATGCATGGTTTGGGTGCGAAAAGGTCGTCGGTGCGAATCCCACACATATTTTGGGCTTCATCTAGATATTTATTTTATCCTCAGGAACATGACAAGTCAAATGACACCACTTCGATCGTTATGCGTCAAACGGGCGGCCCCCAAATTTGATGCAAATGGGGGTCCCTGGGGTTCCACTTCGATAGCCGCTATACTGGCATATGTAAAACGGATCGAAGGTATCTGTGAAAACTGAGGCTCTACGCGCCCGCTGTTGCTTTGTGATATAGTGTGGTAACTGTCTTGGCCAATTTGACCTTCTCTGCAGACAGAGGTGTCCTTGACAAACATAAGTAGTAAGAGCTGACGCTCTTAAAACTGAAACGCGGAAAAATGATATCGGGGTTGCTTTGAACATTTATACAGAGAACTGCGTGCATGTACACACATGCTGCCTTTGTGTAGCCGGATGGTCATGGCGAGTAATTTTCCCTGATTGACGATTAACGACATTCTATTCGGCGACACATAGAAGTGTCCTTGGCCTTTTCTGCGCATGTAGTAGTAGCGGTACATTATGTTACATGGCTTGAACATGTCACAGAAGCCAAGAGGACACTGACTTTCAGTAGCGCCATTCGACTTGCGCACACCGATTGGTGTGCAGGCGCTGTCGTGGCTGCAGCTACATGCCGCCACCGCAAGCGCGTGCGGATACGCAGGCACCGCTGGCTTCGTCGCTTGTGCATTACAGCTCTTTGGGCTTTCAAAGCCGCATTATACTCTTGAGCATGCACTACTTTCGTCACATTGTCATGTGTGAACAGAAGGGAATTAGTTGAGTGCTCGAGCAGTGCCTCTCCTCTAAGCCAATTCTCGTTCGGTGAGAGAGCCAGGTCGCGGGAAGCGAGTTGAAAACTCGATTCGCCAATGTGAATGAGCACTTCATTTCGCTCGGTGCCCGTCACCAACAAACCAGAGCACCTCGCATCCTCTTCGCGACTCGCCACAGTGAACGCGCTTTGAAGCATCTTTGGTCAATTTGATCCTATCGCTGTCACACGACAGCACGACAGTATTTCTAGAATTCTGCAGTAAAACAATTACCCTCACCAGGAATCTGTCGTATGACACATCCCACGATAGGTATCTATCGCGCGGCACAATCCACGACAGGTATCTGTCGCGCGACTCATCCCACGACAGGTATCTGTCGCGCGGCATATCCCACGACAAGCTGTTGTGTCGCGCGACAGGCCGCACGACAGGTACTTTTGTCGCGTGAAAAGAGGCGCGATAGAAGTCTGTCGCGCGGCACGACTCCCGCTGTCGCGCGACAGTACCTGCGACAGACACCTGTCGCGCGACAAATGCTGCGACAGGGACCTTCTTCGCACGACAAAATGCAGGAAAGATGTCTGTCGTGCGGCAGAACCTACTACAAACAACTTTGTCGCGCGAAAGAACCCACGACACGAAGCTTGTCGCACGACAGAAGGCACGACAAGACAGCTTGTCTTGCGACACAAAATTGTGTCGCGCGACAGATGCGCGACAAAAAAATCTGTCGTGCGTTTTGATCGGGATGCATATACCATGGATAAGCTAAAAAGATCCAGAAAAAAGGCTAACTATTTTTCCGATACTGAAAGCGGGGGTGTACTTACACATTCACCCTCGTGCCTCAAAATCTCGGTGGCTTCCACAATTTCAAGTGCAGCTTGTTCCGGTGCTTTTTTAACACAGTGACGTTTTCGAACACTCGGTGGCATGGCTTTTTTAGGTGACTGTTTCGGTAGTGGACTGGAAGATTACTGAGTGATCTACCCGATAAATCATTCTTGTGTTCCCTTAGCCTTTCATTGATTCATCGGCCTGTTCTGCCGATGTATACCTTGCGAGAAGACAAAGGAATTAAGTAGACGACGCCTTCCGCGCATGCCGCTGAGGGATTTCCGTGTCGAGTGGTGCATCCTCGGTTCCTTTTTTCTTTTTCGTTCACAATCTGACAGAGCTGCGTTTGGCGCTGGGGTCCTCAAAAGACAACGTCTACTCCTGCTTTCCTTCCAATTTTCTTAAGGTTGTATGAAATTTGGCTGCATGTAAAGAATAAAAGCAACCTCTCTATATTGCTCGGACGCTTCAGCCGGTGGCCCACATTTTTCGCGCTTGATATTTTTAGTACTTTTTCTGCAACAGAGCTAAGCAGTTGTGATGTGTACTCTGATTTCGTGACCCAGCATATCTGGTTTGTGAAGTTTTCCTGCAATTTGTGCTCGCATGACTTGTTCAAGGCATTAATAAAGGTAGACTGGATGATACTTCTTTTCACCAGCTTCAAGTGAGCGGAGTCGTAAGGTATAATGGCCTTTTTTTCTCTTGGTTCAAATCACCAGCGCACGTGATTGGGCGTAAAGAAATTTTTTAGCTCCAGGAAGCGCGTGGAATCATAGTGCGGCAATTCGTGTAAACACTAAAAATTTGAGGCACTCCCTGAAAAAAGGCTTTGTTATCGCAGTCTAAAAGGACAACCAAATCGTCCGCGAAGTTCAAAATTTTTGAACGCTTGACTGTTCGAAGCGGTTTCTTAGAGCTCTGTCATGCATGACAACAAAAATATGGCTCAGCACGGGAGCAATGCATGATCCTATGCAGATTCCTTGCTTTTTAATGAAGCGTGAACTAATCTAGTCGGCAACTGTTGATGCTAGGTTTACAGAAAGCAGTTCCGAGAAACCATCCACCGAAACTCCACGCTCATTCTGGAAGGATATGGCTCTTTGATTGTCGATAGCTTCGCGAACGCATTTCATGAGGTCATTTTGAGGGATAGAAGAAAACAATTCCTTAACGTCTATAGAAATTCCTCGAAAGATTTTACCTCTGTTCTCATTCAAGAGCCCAATGATTGTTCCATGTTCTTCACCTGATAGGTATCATCAATAAAATTCAAATTCATGTTATCTTGCAAGCACTAAACTACGTCTTTCAGCCAGGTTATTTTTCTCCTAAAAAATAACACGCAGAGGGCACCCTACCTTGTGTGTCTTTGCAGTGAAGAACATTTGCAAGCAAGTTTTCTTATTAACTTCTATTGCACAAGACAGCTTTTCGAGATTTTATCTTTGGCACAGTTTCTTTAGCTAAATTTCTTTGCTTGGTTGCTAAAATATCCGGGCATTTTTTAAAGGCTGACTGAATTGCTTCGGCGTTTTGAGTATATATGCAGTGTGTTGGTGGTTCTTGGAAAAAGTTGCCTCGTCAAGCTGTCCCTACAGCTTTTCTCCTGGGAGTCCGCCACCATTGTAGAGTGTTGAAAATAAAAGTGAATTGAATTGAATTATTATTCATCTTTGGCACATTCATTCATCTGGAGTGACCTCAATGATCGGATGTATTTAGCCGACACGACTGAGCTATATAATGCTTTCGCATTATTAACTCAGGTGTGTAGCTCACAGAGGTCGAGCATAAACTTCCGGTTGCAATATGTGTATTCTTGTGCCCGAGGGCGCATTCCAGTGGCCTTTGGCTTCCACCTTGCAACGTTCGGGGGCATTGAACAACACAGTGGTCTGATTAGCATTGGCTATATGTTTGAGGTCGTACTCATGCTCCCTCCAAACTGCGCTGACACATTGAAACTTCATTATTTGGTCCTCGTACTTGTCTGCAAGCTTCTAGCACAACGTCGTTCGAGGACAGATGCAGAGTTGGTGCGTGTCATGAAACGTTGAATCCACCCTCGAGTGGCTTTGAAGTCCGCAGGTCGAATGCACATGTGCTGAGCAACAGCGATTGCTTTCATGCGGATAATTTTCGTAAACACCACGAAGACTTTGCTCCTAGTAGTACCAACGTACTTGACGAGGCCCTCTTAAAGTTTTGGAAACTTGCACTGTTTCCCACGAAAAGCGTTCCGGGTTTGGCTAGTCGTGGCGACGTCTTGCTTTTGCATACTCTTTGTGGGGATACACGCGAATCCCCTGTCCCATAGTAACGGCCGCACGTAATTATCACGCGATGTAATGCACGCGCCGTTCGAGAGGTGTGCGAGGGAGGGCACTCACGCCACCCCCGCTTCCTTTCGCGCCCTCGGAGCGACGCCGCCGCGGAGACTTTCCCTCTTTCCCCTCTTTCACGGAGAGACCTCCTCTCCACATCCCTGGAGAAAGGCGCGCTAGCGCGGTTCTCCTGGGGCCCGGGGGTCTTCTGGCGGGAGCCGCGCACACGCGCGGACGCAGATCTGCCACGGAGACCGCTGCCATTATCGTCCGGCCACCGTGTCTGAACTGACCGCCGCGGGCCGCGAGCGAGGAGCCACGCGAGGTGAGCGGAACCTTTCTCCCCCACAGTTTTGTGTGCGCTCCACCCTTTGTGTGCATTTCACCCCCGTACGCGAGCGGAACACTCCCTCGTTGCGGCGGTTGTTATGTTGCTTGCTGCTAATTGTATTGCTCGGGAGCAATAAACGCTCATCCGAGTAGCATACTCGTGTTTGTCCCCTCTGGCCCGAACCCGCCGTGGTTGCGACTTACCGCACCGCGGGTTGGGGGTCACAGCTCTGACTGCTAGGGCTGGCACGCTGGTGCTAGAGAGCGACTACTGCTTCTAGCCCATTTGAGCGTTATTACAAGAATAACCCCCATATTCTTGGCGCCCAGCGTGGGGCCAGAGGTGTGACAAATCGAGTGTCTGTGTGACCGACTGCCGAAACACAGGCTAGCCATGGCGGCCAGCGGGATTGACGTCCAGTCCCTGCTGTGGTTGTCCGATATGGCATCTCAGCAGCAACAGGTTGACGCGGCAGTAACAACTACTGCTGGCGTATTATCAGAGGCTGAGGCTAGGCCCTGCGACCTAATGTCGTTTAGCCGAGCGGTGATTCACGCGACACACTGGCTCAGATGTTCGGCGACGCTAGGCACTTCTCGCCAAGCGCTCTGCCGCCAGGTACGGAGACCACGGCGCAACCTGCGCAGCCTTGCTCATCCCACGCGGCCCCTCAGCCAGAAATTCCTGGCCAGGCCAACCCCCAAGAGGCTGTGTTGCGCAACGCCTTGCGCCTCATAGAGAGCCTCACGCGTATCGTGCAGAACAACCTGCAAACGCCCGCTCCAGTGGCGAGACCTAGGTTACGGGTGGACTTTCCCAGCTACGGTGGCTATCATGATCTTGTCAGCGCCAACGAGTACTTGGATCGCATGCTGAACTACCAGCAGGCGAAGGGGCTTACCGATGGCGAGGTTCTGGCGCGCGTCGTGCCAGTCTCACTGACAGATCAGGCTGCGCGCTGGTTCCGCCTTACTGGCCACCGGTCACGCACAATGGAGGAGTTCCGAGCGAGGTTTCGCGAGGAGTTGTTGCCCACAGATTACGACCGTCGTCTGCGGCGCGAGTTGGAGCTGCGTACTCAGCATCCGGACGAATCCTTGCTTGAGTACGTGAGGGTGATGGACGATCTTTGTCGTATCGCAGACCCCTCAGCTCCGAACGGCGAGAAGGTAGAGCGCGTCACGCGACAAGCTCACCCTACCTTCGCAGCCTACCTACGAGGCGTGCAGTTCAGGGGCTTGGACGAACTCGCCTCGGCAGCCAAGCGCATACAGGCGGACATACTCGCCTCCCGCGCGTATTGGCCACCACCGCCAGCGTCGCAGACACTTGAGCCGCGATGCGCCTGGAACGGAGACACTTTTCGCATTCGTTTCCGGGGTGCCGAAACGGTTGCATTCAGTGACGGGCAACTGAGAAACGGTTGCGAATTGTCTGACCGAGCTCTCGACCCGTACACGTATGCTATGCGGGCAGCACACGCTGCACCTGGCGAAGGTACGCAGAATCAGGACGGACATGCCGACCCGAGGACGCTAGAGCAAAGGGCAACTGCGACGGTACGCCAGGCAGGGAGGAACGGTCCACCAGCGCGAGGCGACAACTGCCCCGCCCGGCAACGGCCGAACACCCTCTGCTACCGGTGAAACCAACGAGGGCACTACGCGCGGGAATGCAGACGCCCCGTGAACCGAGAGCACGCGCTTTCGGGAAACGAACGGAGCCGCCGGTGAGCCACGCTGCACAGCCGGCGGCGTCAACAGCGGTGCTCAGTGAGTCACACGAACTCCTAGCCCCGCTGGCTTGTCGTTTGGAACCACCCAGCGACACGCCAGTCCCGCTTATTGAGCTTACGGTTGCTCGACGTAAGTTCATGGCTTTGCTAGACACAGGAGCGAGCGCATCCCTGTTTGGCGACGAGGTATGCGAGCATCTCCGTCATAACGAACTCCGACTACGAGCGAGCAACCTCACTTTCCGACTAGCCAGCGGCACAGCGCACGCGAGCGGTGCCGCGCGGCTTGTGGTGCGGTGGGAGAAACGAGTGAGGCGCCAGCGCTTCGCTCACCTCCCCGGCCTATCGGTTCCCATTATTCTTGGTAGAGACTTCCTCGCCAAGACGGGCATTGTTATTGACGTCTGCAACGGAGGATATAGGGAGCGAGCATGTGGCACCCTGAAACCTTTCGTTAAACCCCCAAAAGCGTCGGAAGCACATTCGCGTTCCGATGCTACGCGCGCAGACGTACGCAACGATCGCCCTAAAAAGCCCCTCCAAAGGCCTTCGGCCGAGCTGCCAAACCAGCCGGTCGACCGCGCCCAGAGGAAAAGCGCGGAAGGGAGCTCCTCCCTTCCCGTGCGACCCCCTGTCCCCCTGCGGTAGCACTCTGCGCCGCGGCGGCATGCAGGCCTTCCCACCCGCTCCTGAACAACTCAGGCGGTTTGTCGGGGGAGGAAAAAGCGCGCTTGTCTCTGCTCCTTAACGAATACGACGCTGTATTCACGGGGCGGCGCAGGTTAGGCACAAAATTGAGACAGGCGACGCCGTTCCGTGGAAGTGCAATCCTCGGCCAGTCAGCTTGGCTAAGAGAAAAGCGCTCGATGACGCTCTGGACGAACTTCTCGACACAGGCGTTGTGGAACGTTCAAACAGCCCCTGGGGGTTTCCAGTGGTGCTGGTGCCCAAAAAGAATGGAACTACCCGCCTTTGTGTGGACAATCGACGCCTGAACGAGGTGACGCGGAAGGACGCATACACACTTCTGAGCATTCCCTCGATCGTGTCTAATGTTGGTGGAGCGAAGTACTTCACTACGCTCGATGCCAGCAGAGGATACTTTCAGGTGGAGATGACTCCCAGTGACCGAGAGAAAACAGCTTTCACTTGCCAAGGGAGACTTTTCCAGTTTACCCGAATGCCTTTCGGCCTGGTCGGAGCGCACGCGACGTACCACCGTCTGATGGACCGTGTCCTAGGTGATGCAAGGTGGCACCCCGCTCTTGCTTACCTGGATGACATTGTCGTGTATTCGGCAACCTTTGATGAGCACTTACGCCATCTCAGGGACGTACTGGAAAGGCTGAGGTCGGCGGGAATCACTCTGAACCCGAACAAGACACAGATAGCGACGACCCGAATAACACTGTTGGGGTTCACGCTAGACAAAGGACGCCTTTTCCCGTGCGAGGACAAGCTGCGGGCTTTATTGCAGTTCCCGTCGCCGGTAGACATAGGCGGACAGACGCTTTCTGGGGCTGGTGAACTTTTATCGCCAGTTTATCCCAGATTGCGCAGCTCTGCAAGCCCCCTTAACGGCATTGTTGAGGAAAGGTGTGAAGTGGCATTGGGGACCCGAGCAAGAGGCGGCACTACGCCATCTTACTTGCGCGCTCGCGGAAACCACAGAGCGGAGGCTGCCTGACCTGAACAGGGAATTTGTGACCCACACGGACGCTTGTGACCTGGGCTTAGGAGCAGTTCTGCTTCAAGAGCACGAAGGTAGCCTGAGACCGGTGGCGTTCGCTAGCCGATCATTAACTACCGCAGAGAGAAACTATTCCGTGACTGAAAAGGAATGTCTAGCGATTATCTTCGTTCTGCGGAAGTTCGACTATTACGTCGACGGAGTCGCCTTCGTGATTGAGACTGATCACTTGGCTGAGGCGCCTAGGCGAGCCGAGCGGACGCCTAGCGCGATGGGCGCTACTCCTCCAGCGTTACGACTTTACCGTGCGCTACAGGAGGGGAATAAGCAACGTGGTGGAGGACGCACTTTCGCGCGCGCCCGTTGATGGCGTGGGAAGTAACAACACTGCCCACTCCGCCGCGTCCGACAGCCGGAGCAGCGCGACTGCCGCGAAGCTCACCCAACGCCCCGAGGGAAGGGACTACCCGCCTTCCCAGGGCGAAAGCTTTAAGCAATTGGAATTCGACAGTTCAGTGGTGAGCGTTTTCAGCAGAAAGGAGCTGTTGGAGGCACAGCGGGAAGATCCATTTTGTCAAAAAGTGTTCGACGGGCTCAGGGAGCCAGGCGGCGCGGCTGCGGCGCACATGGTGGCAACTGGTATTGTTGTCCGTGCGGGGCGCTCGAACACAGCTGGTAATGCTGTGAGCGCGATGGAGTCCTCTCTGCTCGACTCCGATGGCATCCTGCTGAGATATATCCCCTCCGAGAAGTATACACACGAGTCCTTCAAGGTGGTGATACCACGCACGATGACAGGAGCACTTTTACGCTACTTTCATGACACGTGCATCGCTGAGAATGCGAGTGGCCCTAAGACTTACCTCAAGTTGTGCCTCCTCGCTACCTGGCCTGGCATGAAGCGGGATGCGATTCGTTACGCCCGCTCGTGCGACGTGTGCCAAAGGGTCAAGCCGCGTGGTGGACGCACACCCGGGCTTATGCAGCCGATCAATAGCCAGGGTCCTTGGCAAATTGCTGCTTGTGACGTCATGGGACCTTACCCTAGGACTCCGAGTGGAAACCACTTCCTGCTCGTTGTCACGGACCATTTCAGCAAATGGGTGGAACTTTTCCCACTTCGAAAGCTGACGGCACGCGTAATCATGTAGAAGCTGATCGAGGTGTTCATACGATTCGGCTACCCCGGGCAGTTGATAACGGACAATGCATCGTACTTCACTGCCAAACTCTTCGTGGACTCCTGTGCGGCCCTTGGCATTAAGCACAGGAGAACAACCACGTACCTTGCCCAGGCGAATCCCACGGAACGCGTGAACCGCAACATCAAGCACATGCTCGTTGCATTTGCGGAGACGCACAGCGACTGGGACACCTGTCTCCCCGAGATTGGGTTTGCTCTCAGGTCGACCGTGAACCGCTCGACTGGGTACACACCCGCCGCTCTCAACCTTGGCAGGGAGCTGACGGACCCGGTAGAACTCACTCTCCAGGTTCGCGGCAACACCCCGATTGCTTCGTTGGCACGCGCCGACTACGCGACCGGGCTGCGCGCGAGGATGACGGAGGCTTTACACAAAGCCCGCCGGAATCTGAGCACTGCTCGGGCCCAGCAGAAGGCGCAGTATGATCGCTCTCACCGGGAAATTCACTACAAACCGGGTGACCTGGTGTAGAGGCGCAATCACGTCCTGAGCGACGCCAGTAAGAAAATCTCTGCTTCTCTGGCGCCGAAATGGACGGGCCCGTGTGTAGTTCGGGAGAAACTTTCCTCTCTAGTCTACAGGCTGGCGGACTTAAAGCTAAGACCGACCGCCGGACCAGTGCATGTCTGTGATCTCAAACCCTACTTTTACAGAGGGAACGAGTGGCTGTTGGAGAACACCCTCCCTTGCCAGCAGGCAGCCGCACCGAGAGGCAAGGCTCGACAACAGAGCCCAGCGCCTCGTTACAACTTGCGCCCACGGCAGAACTAACACTGGCCAACGCGCAGTGAGTAATTTCTCCTGCTTAATATGGATGGAACACCCCTTCCATATTTCGCACTGTCGCTTCCAGAGCGAGCACACGCTTTCTCTTTGGAAAAGACCGAGCGGGGTTAGATTAACTTAAACAAAAAAAAATTTGAAATGTAAAAATAACTAGAAAGAAAAGACAGCCTTGCAGCCGCATGCCAGCCTTCGCAGCGAGCCCGGAGGAGAGCTGACGGACGCTGAGACCACCGTTGCTGCTTCGAACATCCAAAGCCAGGCCGTTCGGAGAACGGCCGCATTCCAGAGCCAAGATCCCGCTGTCACCGACAAGCAACCAGTCGAAAACAGCTTCCGGTCGGCCGCGGGACGAGCGAGCGAAAATTCGGGGAAGCCGGCGCCAGTGTCTTCCACAGCGAATGCTGCAGCAAAGAAGCTGCCTTGGAGTCCCCCGTTCCCCGCGGCAGAGGCTTCGCCCACGAAAGCAGCTTGTTGCCCCACTGGGCCCGCCTCGCAAGCCCTCGGCGGCTGCGGGAAAAGGGGTCGACGCGCCTTTGCCGGCCTTGCCGAGAGGAAAAGAAGGCGAGCCAAGAGCGAGCGGTGCAACCAGCTGAATGGAGGCCTGCTGTACGCTGTGCAACGGGACAACACGGTGTGTATTGCCCCGACTCTACCTGCCACCCGCGCGTCCCGGGAAGGCTGCCCTGGCCGAGTGATCCTCTGAAGTGGGACCTGCGGTCATTGACCCCCTTCAGTGCTTGGCTCCACGGTCGTCCATGGAGGTCGTCTGCACTTCCTTCCTGTCCTGGCGTCCACGGCCTTCGACGAGGGCACCTGTGGCTGTGAGCTGAAACTTTTCTTAATTGGTTTTAATGTTAAACGGCGTTCCGCCGGCCCCACTCGGTACACCCCTCGGTGAACGCGGTCCTTCTCGGCCGTAGGGCAGTTTTAAGGAGGGGGGATGTGGGGATATACGGGAATCCCCTGTCCCATAGTAACGGCCGCGCGTAATTATCACGCGATGTTATGCACGCGCCGTTCGAGAGGTTTGCAGGGAGGGCACTCACGCCACCCCCGCTTCCTTTCGCGCCCTCGCAGCGACGCCGCCGCGGAGAATTTCGCCCTTTCCCCTCTTTCACGGAGAGACCTACTCTCCACATCCCAGGAGAAGGCGCACACGCGCGGACGCAGATCTGCCACGGAGACCGCTGCCATTATCGTCCGGCCACCGTGTGTGAACTGACCGCCGCGGGCCGCGAGCGAAGAGCCACGCGGGGTGAGCGGAACCTCACCCCCCCCCCCCCCCGTTTTGTGTGCGCTCCACCCTTTTTGTGCATTTCACCCCCGTACGCGAGCGGAATACTCCCTCGTTGCAGCGGTTGTTTTGTTGCTTGCTGCTGCTTGTATTGCTCGGGAGCAATAAACGCTCATCCGAGTAGCATACTCGTGTTTGTCCCCTCTGGCCCGAACCCGCCGTGGTTGCGACTTAGCTCACCGCGGGATGGGGGCCACAGCTCTGACTGCTAGGGCTGGCACGCTGGTGCTAGAGAGCGACTACTGGTTCTAGCCCCTTTGAGCGTTATTACACGAATAACCCCCATAACTTTCAGCGAAAACACGTTTCGTAGACGTCAAACTTGCGATCGTCTTCAAGTTTACAGTGTTTCTCTGCGTAATTTGCCACTTGAAGTTTGAAGCCTGCAGTGTAGGACCGTCTGAACTTGTTCGTTGCTTTTTGTTCGCGTTCGAAAGCACGCAGCCTACCACACGACGGCGCACGGAACAGAACAGATTCCGCAAGCTGTCCACACACTGCCGAACGAAGCACAGAATAACAAAGAATAAATGGCACTAGGCAAGGCATCGTCAAAAATGCGAAGAGAAAGCCGCGGAAACATCGTGTGGCCCAACAATGATGATAATGGACGCGGTGTGAGAAAAACTACCCTATGTGATCTTGTAACACTTTGTGTGACAAGGCGAGTTTTAGGTTTCCTTTTGAAATTGTGGTGGGCTATGCACGAGGGTAGCTCATACACGAGTATGTACGGTATGTAACGCTCTTGTATACACTCAACATAAATGCTTCGTTGACTCGCCGTCGCTTTGACCGTGCCATTGTTCAGTTTTGCGCAAAAGTGGCGGCTGTGTAACATGCTCCGGTCGCAACAGTGGTGGCAGCGGTTGGAATGCCCAGTGGTGACTGTGGACGGCAGCTGCAGAATCCACCGGCGTTAGCTACTCCAGCGCGGTGAGTGCGTGATGTTTGCCCCTCTGTGGTGTTGCGGCTCTTGACGGACGCCGGGCGCAACCGGGCTGCGGGCAGGAAGGAACTGAGCCTGACTCCGATGCCGGGCACGATAACAACTACTTTTATTTCACGCAAGGAGCATATCTATATAGAAAGCACTCATGTGAGAAGTGACATCACGGACCGAGAACGTTTCAGGTATCAGGGCGAGAGCGCCCGATAACGCTGACACATGACAGGCTGCATAGGCGCTATCAGCACACCCTCAATTCGCCAGACTACTCTAGCACACATTATTGGAGCCTAGCCCTCTCATGCATGAATTAAATCAAGAAGATAAAAAATAATTTTTGTTTAAAAGTATTACTGCAGGCCCCACCGATTACGAAAAAGATTTATTGCAAGTAATCAAAAGCCTCCGCATCACATTCCCAATCTGTCCCCAAAGGAGGACAACATGTTGTAAGCCGACATTACTCTCTGGTTTATGTACACAGGAAATATTGGTATATGATTAAAACTTATTGAGCGTTCATACTAGATCACCAAAAGAAACAATTACAATTGAAATTGAAATACTGGCGATCCTTCTTGCACATTCCGCTTATACACTGTGGAAGGACCCGATGCACTCAGAACACAGAGGGACGTTGCAGCGACCGCAGAGGTACCTTGTCTTGCTGCGGCAGGCGAGACTTCGACAGCGACTGGCGTACTTTTGGTCGCTCTTTTTTGCGAAATGGCGCCAGCCGTCTAACCTCTTTTCCAGAGACACATGGTGGAGCACACTTTTTTTTTATAGGCGCTGGCGAAGGAACGTCGGATCGCCAGCCTCGTCGCTTCGAGCTGTGCGGTGCTTCACCGCGAAATATGAGCCCCTTGGCAACGCGACTTCGGAACTAAATTTGGTCCATATAATGCTCCGCATATTGGTCCCACCTCCACACAATCCAGGCGTTCACAACTGCTGCATTTAGTAGGTGGAAGAACATTCTCAAGTAGCCCCTCTTGTTCCGGACGTCATTTATATATCTTCCAATCAAGAGATCCATGAGGTCGACACCTCCCATGTGTTTGCTGTAAACTTGCACGGAGTACGGCCTGGTGACATCCATTGCTTTACTCTTGTTGCTCTTGTACCGTCTGGTAGTGCCTTCAGGCTGCCGTCCTGCAGAGCTAAAACCGACGTGAACAAGCGAGTTGTCCAGCCACTTTTCGCTGTGATGTTGTCTGCTGAGGTGCAAATTGATGTGCTTCCCCTTCCGTCCGCTTTGAGCTCCTTCATGGGCTTTAGCTTTTATCCGCTCCTTGCAGACGGTTTGCACGTCATATCCCAACAAACATTACTCCATCCTCTCTCAGTTTCCAGATGAGGGTCATGGATTTGAGGAAGTTATCGGCATAAAGTTTGATTTTTCCCATCAAGTCTCTCGGACAACGTGATGACAACGCCTTCGATCATAACAAATTTGCTTTAAACTGGCTCGCCCACCAGTTGCCCCTCTGTGTACCTCAAAGCAGTAAATGTAGACAGTCACTCCTGCTCTCGCTCACACCTTGAAGCCCCAGCGCTTCGGATTACTTGGGAGGTGTTGCTTTATGAAGGAGCCCCCTTCAACGGAATCACCATCTCGTCCACGGATGGGTATTCCACAGAATAAACTGTCGAGAAAAATCATCCCTCTCGGAATCGTTATGAGAGTCATGATATGTCCAAAACAGCATCGATATCCTTTCTGGACAGTCCTGGCTTTGAAGATATCTTAGAAAAGTATCATTTTTCCTACGGTCTACGCAGATGCGGAACTTAGACACACCTAAAAACTCCCGCAAAAGCTTACTCAACCGCACACGAAAAACGCGGCAAAATACAGGCGTTTCATGCCCAGGTCTGGCTTTCTGCAGGTACATTTTTTTTTTTGGTGACGCTGCAGGTGAGGCTACACATTTCATGCATAATATCCCCACTTGAGGACACCTGTTCTTTTCCTTGTGTCTAGCCCATAGCCAAGAAAAAAAGACAACAAAAGCAGATGATATGGATCGCAAGTTGTTCTTTTCGCAGATATTTTTTTACAGACGAAGGGCACCATAGCCTGTCGAGTAATTATTTTTTTTTGTGTTTTCTACGAACATTCAGTGACCTCAAACAAACCTCCTCTCCTTCAGAGCCCTGCGCTTCAAAAAGCATAGCCAGCAACCGCCATCTGTGTAACAGTTTAAAAACCTTGGCGTGTCCTCAAATGAGGACACCATGTGGCTAGTGACTCGCTGCAATCAACTGGACGACTTTTATAGCCGGATAAATATGTGTCCTCATATGAGAGCCATATGCATGAGAGGGCTAGAATATGGCTGTGTGAAGCACTGGAGGGAGCTTTGTTGTTGTGAGCCAGAGTAGGAGCGCTTTAAAACGAAGCTGGTGCAGAGGGGCTAAAGAAGGCGTTGTTGGAAAAAATTTCTTGCACGCGTTGTTGAAGTTGTTGCTAATAATTTATTAATTGGTTTTTGGGTAAAGGAAATGGCGCAGAATCTGTCTCACATCTCGGCGGACACCTGAACCGAGCTGTAAGGGAAGGAATAAAGGAGGGAGTGAAAGAAGGAAAGAAGTGGTGCCGTAGTGGAGGGCTCCGGAATAATTTCGACCACCTGGGGATCTTTAACGTGCACTGACATCGCACAGCATACGGGCACTTTAGCGTTTTTATGGAGGTAAAACGCTAAGGCGCCCGTGTGCTGCGCGATGTTAGTGCACGTTAAAGATCCCCAGGTGGTCTAAATTATTCCGGAGCCCTCCACTAAAGTTTATTTCTCGCTCTTAGTGGTACAGGATAACTGGGAGATAGAGGACGCAGAGAAAAAAGCTGCTTGAATGCAGCTTGAGAGGCATTCTATGCCCACAGGTGTTTTTCATAAGACAGCTACAGGTGAGGCAGTCGAAACAAAAACTAAAGTATCAACATGAATTAAATATTTAGAGCAGAATTTTAACATTTAGCATCACAATCAAAACAAAAAAGCGATATATATACTGAAAACAAAACCATCGCATCATCCAGGCGTACAACATAAATTCACTCGCGTTATAGTTTTATTCACAGTTCTGAGCAAGTTCAAGATAAACGTCTTCAAAAAGATACAAAATGGTTTTTAGGCTCTTCACTGTGATATCTCGTAGCAATATTTTATTTTCTATAATGTTCAGGTATTTTTACACAATAAAAGACAAGGATTGCTTACCGAATTTAGTGCGACAAAGAGGCAATGACCAAGGAAAATGAGAGCGGGTGTCATAGACGGTGGAATAGCTAGACATTTTTAGAAGCGAGAGAGTGGTTTCATTGTTAGTAATAACCGCAGTTTTGTACATTGATAACAATCTGAAAGGAAACAAAGAAGTGATCTTTAGAATGCCAGATATAATGATATATGGGTGTGTGTGGGTATGCCACGATACGTTTGGTATTAGTCTAATTGCCCGCTTTTGTGTTGTTATTAGTTTGCATATGCTGTGCTGGGTCGTCATTCCCCAAACAGTGAGACAGTATGTCAGTGATGGGAGCAAGAATGCTTGATAGATGAGGACCTTTACTTGAGATGGAACTGTGTCCCTAGATTGGCAAATAAGACAGTTGAACCGATTTAATTCTTTCCGAAAATGATTGACCTGTTCGTCCCAGGTGAGACTCTGAGAAGATTACTCCTAAGCATTTTATGTTGGGCACGATTGCAATTGTTTTGCCTCCTAGTGATAGGGTGAAGTTGGTGTGAACATTTTCGTTTTTTGTTCGAAATAAAACGACCTCCGTCTTATCAGTATTAACTTTCAAATGGTTTTTTCTTGACCACTTGTGAAGATACTCCAGGAACTCATTGAGTCGCGAAAATAATTCGGCTTCTGTGCTACCCGACAACAGTGCTGTGATATCGTCAGCAAAAACCAGGTCAATGGCAGGGGTAAAAAAGATGTCGTTGATGTAAACAAGGAATAATAAGGGCCCCATTATGCTGCCGTGGGGAACGCCAGAGAGGAGTGGCTCAAGGCTCGCAACTTGTATAATTAGGCCTAAAGCCAAACTGTTGGTCCGGTAGGACAGCATGCTTATCTAAGAATTAAGTTATTCTGGAACACATAATTTTTTCTAAACCCTTCTATAACACAGGCAGGATCGAGATAGACCGGTAATTTGCTAAATTTGATGTGTTGCCTCCTTTATGAATGGAAATAACTTTTGCGAGTTGCATTTCTCTCGGAAAGACCCCAATAGCGAGAGCAACGTTGTAAATGTGAGTTGACGGAGCGGCAACTAAGTCAATAATAAACTTAAAAGGTTTTATGCGGAATCAATATTTGCCGTCTGCACTGGTACTGTCCCCTGCACTGCGTGTCCTACTAGCAGCTCGATAGTAGCGAACGGCTAGGATATTCTAAAGAACGGACAAACGGCATGAGATGCGTGCGATGGAGAACTTCAAGGTGAAGGAACTCGTCGAAATTTATGAAGAGTTGGGTGTTTCTTTGGGCCGTGGAAAAACAATCAAATTTTTTAGACCACGTGGACAGAGAGTGTGACAGCTGAGGAAGCTAATGAAGCCCGGGATGATATTCAAGAGAAAAAATGGAGAAGGAAGGCGAAATGCTGGAACGCAATGAGCGCAAGCGGCAGAAAAACTGCCTGTTCTTGTTATTAGGTTAATGAACCAGGCGATTGAAGCTTATCGGATAAGTTCGGAGAAGGTTAAAACATCGTATGGCGTCAGACTAACGGTCGGTACTCGAGAGTCAGGCCGCGGATCTTTTTAGCACGCGATGTTATGGCGATGTACCTAGCAGATCTCGAGCGCATCTGTCAGAGAGAGCGCATTGAGCGGAATGGTTGGGTACAGGTGTTGGCAGCCCCTCTTTTCAGAGAAGCGCCTGACATGATCAAAGGCTTGTTAGACGATGATGGTGGTAAAACTTCTATATTGAAAGAGGTGTTTGGGGCACACAGGCCCCTGGCCCCTCGATGGCCCCATTGCGCGCAAACGTTGATGTTCTTGCGGCTTATGAAGTTGTCAACCCGCTCCGCGGCGGTATTCTGCCGGCCGAGATCCTCAGAGCGTATCAAGGTCTCCCAGTCTCCCCAGTTGCTGAGGTGCTCCAGGCCCCGCTGGAGAAGATCCATTGGGGCATTGGAACAGGTGTGGGCGAGGGTAGTGGTGGGCTGGTTGCAGAGGGTGCAACAGGGGTTGGTTTACGTTTTTTGGTCGGGAGACCTAGTATAAAAGGATGGGACTGATCGCGTTTGGAGGCGGCGCAATAGGGTTTGGCGGTAATTATCGAGTGGTGTAGTGGAGGGTAGAGCGGTCACTCGGCTCGGTGAGCCTGAGTCAGCTAACTGAATGTGTGCATGCTCTCCCGGTAAAACTCCGACGCGGGGGCTCGGTGAATGAGACCTCGGGCTAATCTATCGGCGGCCTCGTTGCCGTGGTTCCCCGAGTGCTCAGGCGCCCAGAGCAGCTCCACGTGTCGGGGCGGATTGGCAGCGGGCGAGGTCAGTGTGCAAACAGCAGAGACATGAACTCGCCCGTGCACGAATTCTCGTAGTGCAAATGAAATTTGGTTTTGGGGAAAGGTGGCGCAATATCTGTCTCACATATCAGTGGATATGAGAACCGCGCTTTAAGGAACTGGATAAAGAAGGGATTGAAAGAATAAAGGAAGAAAGGGGTGCCGTAGTGGACGGCTCCGGAATAATTTCTACCAACTGGGTATCTTTAATGTGCGCTGACATCGCACAGCACAAGGAGCACCGCCATCGAAACGCTATCACCGCGGTCAGGTTTTAACCTGGGTACTCCGGATCAGTAGCCGATCGCTCTAACCACTGAGCCACCGAGACGGGTAGAAAGCACTAATTTTTTGCAGGTTTACACCCCCGCCAAGGACCTCGAAGTGCGATTGAAGTGTCCACTGACACAGGGAGCCAGTTATGCGCCTTTCCTTTCATAAAATCAACGGATCCTACGACATGTTCAAGGCCAACGCTAGTGGCCTATTGAAATTGAAAAATTAGTTTTGAGGAAACGAAATGGCGGAGTAACTCTCACCCGCCGCGGTGGCTCAGTGGTTAGGGCGCTCGACTACTGATCCGGAGTTCCCGGGTTCGAACCCGACCACGGCGGCTGCGTTTTTATGGAGGAAAAACGCTAAGGCGCCCGCGTGCTGTGCGATGTCAGTGCACGTTAAAGATCCCCAGGTGGTCGAAATTATTCCGGAGCCCTCTACTACAGCACCTTTTTCTTCCTTTCTTCTTTCACTCCCTCCCTTATCCTTTCCTTACGGCGCGGTTCAGGTGTCCAACGACATATGAGACAGATACTGCGCCATTTCCTTTCCCTCAAAACCAATTATTATTAGTAACTCTCACACATCTCCGTGTACACTCGAGCCGCGCCGTAAGGAAAGGGATAAAGGAAGGAGTGAAAGACGAAGGGAAGGAAGAGGTGCCGTAGTGAAGGGCTCCGGAATAATTTCTACCACCTGGAGACCTTTAACGTGCACTGAGATCGCTAAGCACACGGACGTCTTTTGCGTGTAGCCTCCATGAAAACGCGGCCGCCGCGGTCTGGTTCGAACCCGTGTTTTCCGGCTAAGTAGACGAGCGCCTTAACCACTGAACAACCGCGGCGGGTGGCCTATTGCTCCAGTGCTTCGTTTCTGCCACAACGTTGTCAACGTCACCGCAAGGGGCGCACGTCACCGCCTTACTGTTTACTCATTACATCATAGCATTAAAGAGTATTTAATTCATTTGCTGTGTAGTTCGCATGCCTAAACAGTAGTAATCCTTGTTTAGTTTCATTTTGTTAGCATTATGTTTCAAAGTTGTTCCTGTATATACTCTTTGTTAAGTTTTTCACGCTTAATATTGTTCCCATTGCTTTTTGGTATGGTGTATATTAATAGTAATTACTTAATACACTGCCTTCCATTGTTTGCGATTTTAGATCACTTGCATTGCTCCCCACTTGCTTGCTTTACCCTACTTTCTTTGCGAGCCGTGGAAAGAAAAATGATAGGCGTAACGTTGAGTCCCGAGACCGGAAGCGGGCAGAGTGGGTGAGGGAACAAACGTGGGTTACTGACATCCTAGTCGAAATCAAGAGTAAAAAATGGGCTTGGGCAGGGCATGTGATGCGAAGGCAAGGTAACCGTTAGTCCTTAAGTGTAACGCAGCGGATTCCAAGGAAGGCAAGCGTAGCAGGGGGCGGCAGGAGGTTAGGTGGGCGGATGAGATTAAGAAGCTGGCTTACGGTGGGCGCAGCTGGCAAAGGACCGTGTTAATTGGAGAGACATGGGAGAGGCCTTTGCCCTGCAGTGGGTGTAGTCAGGCGGGTGATGATGATGATGATGATGATGATGCATTGCTCTAGGAGGCACCCCGATGGTCGTGCACTATGGGACCTCCTTCTGTACTGATTTTATTGCTTATTATTGCTGTGTGCTTTACTCAATAAACTTGAAACTTGGGACGTAGCCCAAAGCTCGAATGACGTGTCCACTGACACAGGGAGCCAGTTATGTGCGTTTCTATTCCTCAAAGGCTTCACGTCCAAGCATAGACCGCCGAAGCACTTTGATGCGTTCAGCGGGACGCTAGCTGTGTAGGATGCGACGCCCGCTCGCACAGAGCCAAAACTATCGGCAGTGCAAACAGTGACGTGCCAGGTCACGTGGCTGTCACACCTACACCGCCCCACCACTTGTAAATTGATTGTGGGGGGAAGGAAATGGCGCAGTATGTATCTCACAGGTCGGCCGAAGTGCGAACCGCGCCGTAACTAACGGAAGGGATAAAGGAGGGGCTGAGAGAACACATGAAGAAAGTGGTGCCACAGTGGACGGCTCCAGAATAATTTCGAACACCTGGGATAACTCCATGAAAGCACTAACGGGGTACATGCAGGAATGCTTGGATAAAGGAGAAATTCCCCCGGAATGGAAAACGGCCCAAAGTGTTCCTCATTACGCAACGAGGAAAAAAGCCGCAAATAGAAAATCTCTGGTCCATATCTTTAACATCTTGCGTAGGCAAACTCATAGAACACGTAGCCTAAAGTAGAATAGGGAACTATATGGGAGAAAACAGGCTTTGGCCAGACGAGATGCATGGTTTTTGCCCTCACCACAGCCCACAGGATGTCATGCTGCTAGTAAAAAACGGCTGCGATTTTATGGAGCAAGAACGCTAAGGCGCCCGTGTGCTGTGCGATGTCAGTGCACGTTAAAGATCCCCAAGTTGTCGAAATTATCCCGGAGCCCTCCACTACGGCACCTCTTTCTTCATTTCTTCTTCCACTCCCTCCATTCCACCTTCCCTTATGGAGCGGTTCAGGTGTCCAACGATATAGGAGACACATATTGCGCCATTTCCCTTCCCCAAAAACCAAATAATATCATTATTGACACCAAATCAAAGACGCGAAGGTGATCCTAGGGCTCGACCTAAAAAAGGGCTTCGATAATGTTAATCCCGCAGCGCTACTCGAAGGGCTCAGCCGTGCTGTGGTAGGACAAGACACCTACCGCTACATAAAAAAACTCCCTCACAAATAAGACAGCAAGTATAAATTTTCAGGAAACCCACTCGGATGAGATACAACAGGGAAGCAAGGGTACCCCACAAGGGGCAGTTATGTCAGCCCTTCTCTCCAACATGGCCATGAGAGAACTTCCCGTTAAACTAAAACACATAGGAAACCGCAATTTAAAATTCAGTATATATGCAGACGACAATAATCTCTGGATAAATCGGGGATCGACATGCTGATAGAACAAACTCTTCAGGCAGCAGCGGATATTATAGCAGACTACGTGGTAGAAGGAGGGTTTGAATTCTCGCCGGAATCACATACAACGACCACGAACTGAGCAACAAGCCACCTTCGAAATTCCGGATCCTAGTGGGCAAAAGACAGGTACCCGAAGTAGAAAAAAGCAGAATCCTAGGCCTAAACATAAAGTCGACTGGGCAGAACACAACCACCATCAGGAAGCTGGAGGAACATACAATGATCTTCAATCTAATCAAAATGGTAAGAGTAAGAGAGAGGGCCGAAAACAGAAAAGCTATTCAGGCTAATACTGACCTTCATAATAAACACAATCAGCTACGCCACGCTGAACTTAAATTTAAAAGCAACAGAAAGAAACAAGATTGACACTCAATAAGGAAATGCATCAAGAAAGCCTTAGGGCTACCCCTATGCGCATTACTGAGCAATTCCTAGCCCTAGGGTTGCAAAATAGGGAAGGCGGGAAAGATAATACATCTAGAGAGGCTAACCGACAGACAGATAAACTTTATTTGGCAAGTGAGTTTTAGACCTGGTGGGTCCCTGGGCCACTGCGCGGTCCCGGAATGCATCAAGTAGGTCACGTAAGCATAAGACATGCAGGCAGAGCCACTAGCCAAAATCGGACTCAAAGCAGACAAGGGCATAGAAGAAAAGGAGGAAATTAACAAGGAGAACAGGAGCCGCATTAGAATTCCCCTTTCCCAACAAACATGCACGCAGACCTGGACAAAGAAAGAAGACAAAAGAGAGCCGAAGCAGTGGTGCGCACATACGACGAAAAACCAAAAGAAACAGTTGCCTACGCAGACGCGCCAGAAGACAGAAGTACAAAATACATGACAACCGTGGTGGTGGACTGCCGTGGCAACCAAGTCACAGCCACCACCATCCTTCGCACCAGCCACCTACCCCCTACCTACCTACCAGCCACCTACACCCCCTCCTGCTTGCCAGCCTGCCTGCCTGCCTTTGATATATGCAAAGACAAATCATGACACCAGTCGCAACGGTGTATGACGAACAGTCGGGTCGCAACTTTAATTCGAAAATTGGTTCTGAGGAAATGAAAAGGCGAAGTAACTGTCTCATATCTCGGTGGACACCTCAGCCGTGTCAAAAGAAGTAGAGAGTCTGGCAAGGAACGCAATTGAAGGTTCCAAATGTCGACGGTTCGAATCCATTTCGTAAACCTAGCCTCCAACTTAACTAGGAAAAGTAAGCTATATGGAACGTGAACTGTTATGACCCCATCCGGAATGCGTACGAGAGATGGCTGCGTCACGTGTTTGGTACGAATGTCGGAAAGAGTGGCGCTTCATTGAGGCTGGCCAGTGGGGAGTATATATCTGCGGCAGAAGGTAATGTATATAATGGCGTGAAATTGTGGTACTCATTGGATATCTCATACCTGATTTAATATCTGCTGCCGGTCCTTGGACCCAAGATATAAAACTTATTTTTGGAATATGGCGGAGTGCTTGACTTGAAGCACTTTGACACGGGTCGGCCCGGTATTGCACTGCCCCCAGGATGGGCCCGGGGCATGTGAGCGTGCGCCTTTGCTTTCTACCTTTGCTCTCCTATCCTTTCATTTTCCTACTTTCAGCACGCGGCAGCGAGCCATGCACTTTCCTTTTCTCTCTTCCTATCCCTATCAGCAACAGCAGTAGCCGTAGGTACCCGGCTTGCTGTGTGCGTCCTACGGCCGCTGGATGACGTCCCCGTATTTTAACGCGACAGCGTTAAGGAGCTCGTGTCGCAGAAAAGCCGTTGTCGTCGGCGTCGGCGTCTTTGGCCGTGAGCGAAAAATGGCGCATCTCGGTGGACACCTGAACCGCGCCGTAAGGGAAGGAATTTTAACGCTACAGCGTTAAGGATGGCGCACCTCGGTGGACACCTGAACCGCGTCGTAAGGGAAGGGATCTTAACACTACAGCGGTAAGGATTGATTGACTCGTTCATCGATCGATTTTTCCTTCCCTTACAGCACGATCCGGGTGTTCAGCGAGAAAGGTGAGACAAGCGTCATTACCTTTCCTTAAAAGCAATTGTCAATTTCATTTTCACCCGCCGCGGTGGATCAGTGGTTAGGGCGCTCGGCTACTGATCCGGAGTTCCCGGGTTCGAACCCGAACGCGGCGGCTGCGTTTTTATGGAGGCAAAACGCTAAGGCGCCCGTCTGCTGTGCGATGTCAATGTACGTTAAAGATCCTCAGGTGGTCGAAATTATTCCGGAGTCCTCCACTGCGGCACCTCTTTCTTCCTTTATTCTATCATTCCCTCCTTTATCCCTTCCTTTACGGCGTGGTGTCCAACGATATAAGAAACAGATACTGCGGCATATCCTTTCCCCGAAAATCAATTATTATATCATTATTATTTCATTTTCCTTCCCTTACGGGCCGGTTCGGGTGACCGCCGAGATGTGAGACAGGCGTCCTTTCTTTAAGCCCCGCCGCGGTGGCTCAGTGGTTAGGGCGCTCGACTACTGATCCGGAGTTCCCGGGTTCGAACCCGACCGCGGCGGCTGCGTTTTTATGGAGGAAAAACGCTAAGGCGCCCGTGTGCTGTGCGTTGTCAGTGCACGTTAAAGATCCCCAGGCGGTCGAAATTATTCCGGAGCCCTCCACTACGGCACCTATTTCTTCCTTTCTTCTTTCACTCCCTCCTTTATCCCTTCCCTTACGGCGCAGTTCAGGTGTCCAACGATATATGAGACAGATACTGCGCCATTTCCTTTCCCTAAAAAAAAACAAAACAATTATTTCTTTATATTGTTCAGTGCGCCACCCGTCGCACCGAACGGGCGATGGCGTTCCGTGTACTCCTCGGCAACACTGCGACACGCGGTCGCGTCTCACTCTTAAAGTTGAAGCTTAAGCGTCCTCCAATTTTTCTTTCCACTGCGGGGGTTTTCTGTACCATCTTTGATTGCACACACTAGCGTACACAAAACACCGAATTTTCTGATAATGGAGCTGCTTAGGCTTTCGCCTTATAGACCCCTCGCTACAAAGAGTAGAAAAATTCGCTTTTGGACGAAGATGCTACCTTCCGCAAAATAAAAACTCATCGCAGCCCGGCAGACGCAGCGGTATTTGCAAATCACGTACTCGATGTATTCCCAGTGACAGCACTCAGATATTAAGGACTTCCCTGCGAAATCTTGAAAGGACATGCGGATATCTCCAGGAAGTGCGGGGAAGCACCCGCGGACATTCCCTGCATATAACCGAGGAATGTCCGTAAGAAGTCCCTTAAGGGCTTTTGTGGACCTTAATAAGGTGATATTCGCTATTCGTCAAATAACGGAAAATTTCCTTGCGATTTTCAGGGAACCAAGAGAAATGTTTGCCGGACCTATATGAAAATATTCGCAGATTCTAATTCACATTTCTTGCTATTTAGACGTCGAGAAAAAACGACTACAGCTGATTACAACCGTGTAGTTGCTTGGCGCAGGGATGACATTTCTACATCTCTGGGAGTAAGATCTGCATAGCATCAAACGTCAAGTCGAGCATGTCTAGCAAGAAGCATATGCACCACACAGATCAGGGCACAGCACAACAAACCAGTAATCATGGAGAAAAAACATATTGACGACACACCCCCACACACGATATGCGCACGCGCCATCACTGCGCGTGCGCATATCGCCCAGACGGCGCCAAATGGCGCCCCATACATGACAGTTGCGTGCATGCCTGCACGTCGCGACCAATCAGCGCGTGCGCAATGGCTATACTCGCTATACTAAATGTCTGTAGCAACTAATATTACGAATACTTACAGTGCGCATTGATCGCTGCGACGAAAAAAATTCCAGGCCGTCTACCTCAGCCGCCTAGCGCGAAGTGGTGATTTGCGCCTGGTAGACTTTAAGTAAGCGCCTTCTTTGTGTCCAGACCCGTCCTTCGTGTTTTTTAGCGTTGTTTTTTAATACGATGGCTTAATTAACGCTACCGAATTTAGGCTAAGGTACGGATTTTTGCAACTCTCACTTGAAAGCCTCAGTTGCTGATTAGCCCTGCGGAGCCGTAGTAAGTTCTCCCACAAGCCAACTGACCTACCGCCTAATAAGGCACAAGCCTCAGCCCTATTTTAGAGAAGGAAATGTGCATGCTAAAAATGGAGATCTGAACAAAGCCAACATTCATCTTTGAACTAAATGTAATGCTGTGGACTTAAAAGCCCACTAGTGCGGGAAATTCGCTCTCGCATCACTGCGGCATCGCCGGCAACGAAGAAGCTGACGACCTCGCGACCACTGCGCAACAACTACCTGCCAGCGATCTGCCCCTTGCGCTGGAGGACGTGCGTACGGCCCTCCACGACCATCTCCGAAAGCAGCACCCCGACCCACGCATCGTGGGAGGTGAGCGCTTCGACAGGGGCACCGGCTGTCGCGCACTTACACGGTCACAACGTGCAATGATCCTCCGCGCGCGCATTGGCTGCGTGTAACACGGGGAACGGCGGGTGCGTCACGGAATCGCGACGAGTGATGTGTGTGACGCATGCGGTGCAGTGGAAACACTAGAACACCTGCTCCTTCACTGTGCCGCGTTCGCCGATTCTCGTCGCGATATGCTCGTGGCCTATAGGGCGCAGAACATACTACCAGACTCCATCAAGACGCTATTGTGGCCGCATGGCAGTGCGCGCACTCGTGAGCGAACTTTGGTGAGCCTCTGTGCATTCCTCGAACACACGGGCTTGACGTCCTGTCTGTTCTCAGTCAGGTAGTTACACGCAGTGGCCGAACGCTCCGCGAGTTCTACCTTGAACGATTAATAGCTGGACGCCCCACTCCAGTTGTAACCAACACAGTGCTGTGCGCGTGTGTGATTTAATTCCTCTAAAATGTACTAATCACGCACACAACCTGGACACATTTCTTCTTGTGTAAATAGTGTGTACATATTACTTCTCCCCCTATACTCTCTTCCTGTCCCCTCACCTCTTTCCTTTCATTTCTCCATTCTGCCTGCTATCCTTTATTTCCGCTGCCCCAGCTCAGGTGCTTCAGTATCGATGGCAGATGCCGGGGCTAGCGAAAATCTTTTCCTTCCTTTTTACTATTATTTTTAATAAAACCACTACCACCACCCACTTAAAAATCATGACAGCGTATTCGGGACCTCCCTCCTTTTTTTCTTTTCCAATGCAAAGTGGCGAACAGAAGGAACGTAACTCTAGATAGCGCGTAAGCGCTCGCGTTATTAAATGAATTGCCTCTGTGTGAAATTGCGTTAGGCGTTGTATATATAAATGAAGTAATGTGGCTTATTCTTTCAGAAACCTACGAAACTAAAGCAGTAAGTTTAGCACAATCGCGGCCACTGACTTTAGGTTTATTGACAGAGTAATGCTCATTCCTAAAGGGACAAACATGAAAATATTGCTTTGTTAGCAAGGGTCATTACGTCTGCAACTCCCACACAAACAACAGAGGTCGAGAAGCTGAGCAGCTGTAGCACCTCACAAAAAAGTAAGAAATTGGCTTCTATCGAGAAAAAAAAAAGGATCGAGGAGGTGGGGTGTGGTCAGTCACGGGCCCTTTCTTGCACTTATTTTGCAGTGGAATGCTACTTGAGTACGAATGATCAAATGCTCGCCTACTTGCCTTTCTGAATCGTTGTGAGAGGACGATGCTGTCTCGCAACGCGGACAGAGCCGCGTTTCCCAGCGACGCAAACATCATCACTGCGGTGAGGCATACTGCAGCTGTAGTCCAAGAGCAGGTAACATGGAGATAAGCCTGAAATACGCGAACACAAATTAAGGTACCTGTGGCGAAAGAGGCGCTTGCCTCAGTGAAACAATAAGAAAATTGTTTAGAGAGCTCCAGGTGATATTCTCCGGAGTCTGGAGCCGTTGTGGGAGCAGGAGAGCAGTAATATGCGTCATGTAGCGTTTATACCAAGTTCGGAATTAATTCTAAAGTTCTCACATTCCCCTTTGAATTTATACGGGGCGCATCTTTAATTAAACTAGGCCTCAATGAAGTTAATAAATATGGAATCTGCGGAGGGAACTGGTCAGTGAGGCCAAATGGAGTTAAGGGAACAAGTTCGCCCGATCGAACAGGTAGTTTTATGTCGAGCGATGCTACTGGCACGAAAAACCTACGATTAGTGGTAGCTGGGGCATCATGTTGAATCCGAGATCGCTAAAAGGAAGTATTAAATAAATGCAGGCACTATGAACATAAAGTATACTTATTAGAAAATGCTAATTTTCCGAGTGGGTAATGGCTTAAAATAAAAACGTGGAGCGGCGCATGCAATGACACTGGCTTGCTGCAATCACGGAGATGGAGTGCTGGAAATGTGTTATTTGTGGTCTAGACCATTCAACTTCAGCTGACTGCATTACTTCTCGGCCAGAGCTATAAACGGCTCCTAAATGAATGAGCTTTCCGCGTAAACATATTTGCAGCGCACTGCAACCTACCGTTGAACAACATAGTGGTGAAATCGCGTTTCGGAAAATCAAATTTGCATGTTGCCAATGTATTTAAAGTGTGCTTTCGTAAATACGAAATTAATTCGTCCAAAGTACACTTCAGTTCTAACTATTGGGTAGTCCGCGTCAGTATATTGGCAGCATACTTCAAGCTGCCGTGGAACAACCTAGTGCTCGAAATCATGCTTGCGGGAACAGTGAAAACTATCCCTTTTTTTGTCGTCTATTCGTTTATCGTAACTTCTAGCAGGAAGTCAATCCCACTTATATAAATTACATGTGGACAGCATGCTAGCATTATACCGGCAAGGGCGCCATGCGCACCTCCGGGCCCAAACATGCCAGCGAAAAGGACCCCGATTGGCAGGGCCAACCGGCTCCCTTAGACGCCCATGTATTTGTTGGTTGAAAGTTCGACTCCTGAGCTATGCCTCACGAAAGTTACGACTAGAAATTCGGTTGTAGTTAGACCGCAGATTTGAAAGCGACCGCTCGGACGCTTGTGCCACAATTTGGGGGTCCACACGTTTTGCGCAAAAAGCGCCTCACCGGGCAAGATAATGTGTCTGTTGTCGGGGGGGGGGGGTATATAAGCGAAGCCAAGTATCACGCTTGTAGGAACAGTTCCTGCTTGCTGATGTCACTTTCCGTCGGCGTGTCCTTGTGTGGTGTTGCAAAAGGGTTGCAAGCCCCAAGGGTAGCGTTGGCCTGGCGGCCTGGGGCAAAGCTGGAAACATCCGAAGGTCCCGGCAAAGGATGAGTCGACTGGCAACAGAACAACTTGTTTATTCTGGCATCGCAAAAGAGCAGCCGGTCAGGGCGACCACGTTACTCGAAGGAAGAAATCGAAGTCTCTCCTTGGCGTCCGGGGCAGCTCCCTTTATACCCACGGAGTCGAGGGCAAGAAGGAACGGCTTGGGACGAGGCGCCCGATACGGCGACGCTCAGACATGTTCAGACGTGACGTGCGCGTCCGCCGGGCCGGCGCCGGTCAGACCTCCTCGCCTCCCAGTTGGGGAGCTCCTCTCCCCGGCTGCCGCGCTTTGACAAGCGTGGGCACCAACATGCACACACACACACACGCACACACGACGACACGTGGCATTGAAACCTGCCTGGACGCGCTTGGCGGGAGGCGTTACGGCAGCACTGAACGGGTCCAAATGACCGCCGCTTTGAACGAAGCCCCGGCGTCCGTTGCATCCGCGCCGGCTATACCGCGCGTCCTAGGCGAGACGTAACAGTGGCGACATCTTTTCCCTTCAGACCCCGTCTCGTTACCTTCTATTGTCAGCCAGTTCAGTCCATTACTTGTGATACTTACATTGATCAGTATTATCCGACAAGTACTCCTTTGTCAAGCGGAGGCTAAGTTAATACAATTTTAGTGTACTAATTGTATATTTAGTGTATTTTTAGTGTAATGTATTGTATTTATTGTATATTTTTTGTGTTTTTAATATATTGTAATGAATTTATTGTACATGTTCAGCACTCTTTTATGTATTTAATGAAAATTTTTAGTATATTTTTAATGTATAATAGATATACTAAGTGGGCCGAAAGCGTATTGTTGATGCATTTCTAAGAATGTTCCAAATATTACTCCTATCATTCTTAGCATTCGTATTGCATTTTGAGCATAGGAAAAATACCAAATTAATATAAAATTAATAAACGTGTTTGAAATGCATTTTTAGCGCAACATTTTTCGCTAAGGGGATGCTACACCGTAAGGCCACGCTTCGGTCCAAGAAGATTTCGGTCTACCAAAGAGTTTCCCCCAGCCACTCACGGAATAGGCCGGGGCGAGCCCACTTCCCAAGAGCGAGTCCCGTAAGATGGAGCAAAGCTCAATGACTGGTTGACCCACACCAGACACAGCTCTTGTAACGATTTAGGTTTGCTCGAAAGCCCTCAAAGCAAGCGTGTCGGACCGGTCCACTACTGCCACCTCGTTGGTCACGTGCGGGTCCATCACACGAGCTTCGGACAGACGGCGTCGGTACTCCCCGTGGTGCGCTTCCGAACTGCGCACTCCTTCCGGACGCCGAGGCGCCATTGACTTCGAGTGGTCACTTCGTGCCGCGCTCCAAGCGAGAGCCCGATTCTGCAAAGTTTTTTTAAGCGTCTTGAATTTGACGCCGGCCCTAAGCCAGGACCTACCACCAACGTACCGGAAGCGCGAGTGTTGGCTTCACTCCACGCCCTTTTGATCTCACAGCGGTACTACTCACAGACTCTCGAAGAAAGCAAGCGCCAGTTCTGCTTTCGCTTCGCCCATCGTTCTCTTGGCCTACTGAGATGCCTGCAGGCCTCAGAGTTTCTCAGAGACGGCCCCAGTTTCCCGGAGGGTGAACGAGAGCACACCCAAGCAGCGCTTCCGAGTGATCGAAGGGCTCAGGTTACACAGGGACACCCCTACCCCTGATGACTTTTGTCAGCGGGCATTTCTCTGCAGCGATTCTGCTTGAGAGTTAGCCACAGCAGCCTATTCCTAGGCTCCTCCCTAGGCTCGCTCGCTTTGAGTCATTGGAAGAGGGTCGCCACCCGCCCTTCTCAGGTTCACCTTTAGCGTCGCCTTCTTTTCACTGGAGTACTGGAGGACGCCACTACTCCCAGCGTTACACCTAGGGCTTTCATTGCATGAGCCCGCACCCCGCTAGGTAACAGGAGGACCCTACGTCTCCCAGCGTTAGCATTCCTGGGAGCAAACCTAGTACTCCACAGCCCCGGTCACACATTTAGACTGCGTCCAGGTAGCCAACCCTCCGGTTTACAGCCGACCACAGCACACTAGTCAATCGAGCCCATTATCAGTTCAACTGCTAATGTTCTGGTTGGGGCCGTACTTCACCACTTCCAAACAGCCGTCAGCCCCGAGGCGCCGTACCCTCTTTAGGGAGCACAGATTAGCTCTATTTTGAATAGGGTCGCCTTGGGTGCGAGCTCGCCCAAGTTCTTGGAAGCCCAGTCTCAGCTAGCCTTTGGCTTGCTTTACAGCCTCACGCCTACCGTGCCCGGCTGAAGAGACAGAGGTCTTATGCAACACCATCTCCATCGCCAAATCTCCATCCCATTCCCATATCTTTGGGTACAAGGGTACAATGGGTGCAAGCCACCCCTGGCCCGGCGCCCGGCTTCCTTAGGGGTGTGTGCATGGAGGATTCTCCGCAAACCCCGCTGAGCCCTTTCGGGGGCAAACCCAGTTCCGAACGCTAAGCCTACTAAGGTGGTTCGTGTTTCACTGCAAAGTGGAGAGCTCAACTCAATGCTCGTACTCTCTAACCAGCGTCATCTTGAACATTGCCGTAAGCGACGCTTCGTCAAAAGAAAAAACTTCCGTGTATCACTGCGGTCCTGGGCAAGCCCGGTATTTTCGGCTGTCCGACTTTGAGAGAAAAAAAATTGGCAGCAGATTAGCTGGGCTATGCTAGGATATACGTAGGGAAAGCTACGGCATAGCTTGGTTAGCCTTGGTTAATCTTGATTGCAAATCCAGGTTAGTCTGCTTGTCTGGCTAGTTGTCGTCACGTGGCTCGTCACGCGGTTGGTCATAGGAGCAATCACGTGGTTGGCACGTAGTGCGGTGCGACCATGGTGGGAATGCGAGCACATAGGAATGCGAGCACGGCGACACTGCGAGTTGGTGGCAAATGTAGCTTTCGCTACAAAAAAAGGGAAGCAACTGGGCTTCTTACGCACGAGGCGGATTTAGGTTTGCCTGATGGCGGACCTTACATCTGATTCGTCAAGGCGATGGTTTGGTCCAGGCTCCTTTTCCCATGCATCTCATCCCAGAAGAACCGAGCACCAGATTTATGATTTTTTATTCCATTACATTTATGTTGCTTATAATCTGTTGCTTAATGAACTTTTACATTTTCATTTTACTTGCCATACAACTTATGATCGACAGTTCGTGTGGACAACTTCCGTCCGCAAACTTTCGTCTACAGCTTCCGTCCACGCCACTCATGAGCCAAGAAAATTACAGGATTGCACTGAAGTCTGCTTATCAGCGGAAATGCAAAAGCCTTGTCGTGTCCTCTTTTTCTGTCTTCGTTTATCATTTTTATTTCCAGTAAATTTGTTATTTCAATTAGTTTTTATTCGTTAATCTTATTTTCTACTTTATTTTCCACTTATTATTCCAATTTCTTTTTTAATTCCATCACATATATTAGGGTTAAGGGGACAAGGTAAGCCCCATCTTTCCCATGTATTTTGGGGCATATTGTGGTGAACTTTTCTCAGCAACTGAAAAATATAGCGGCAAGATATTTACTTCAGTTTGTTCAGAATTTTATTTTCCAGTCACTGTACCAAAATTATTTTAGTATACCAGAAATTAAACTATAATATAAGTGATTTTTTTACTTTCTACATACTAACTTTGACCAAAGTTTGTATATATTTTTATTTCAAAATAAACAATGTTTTCGCATACTGATAATTTTGGTACAATAAGTTTCCACATATATGTAATGTATGCACAGAAAAAATCAGCTTGATTTCTACTGTCATTTCGAAAATAATGGTACCAACGTAGCAAACAATCTTTTTAAGAGAAAACTGAGATAAACTAAGAAACCTTCAATCGCAAGATTTTGACTTAGCCAACTCATTTTGACGAATTTAAAGAAAAATTGCAATCACAGTACTATTAAATTGCAAGTAAATTGAAAATTTAAAATATTTAATTGTAACTTAGAATAGTATTTAAAATTACAATTAAAATTTAAAGAAAGCACACCGCTCGTAAAAGGGGTGTGTCGCTGTCCACTTTGCTTTCAGATAGCTTTTTGAGGTTGACATAAATTTCACACAATGAAGTATTATACATCAAATTATGCAGAAAAGATTATACTTTCATATAAAGAAAAAAAGTAAAAATTGATTTTTTTTCCAGATTTTTTGGTTACCCTGTCCTCTTATTAAGAACTTCTCGGAGCTAATGCGAGGAAGAACCAGCTCCGACAGCGCTGAGTTTCAAACTCTTTTAATTGCACTGCTCGCGCTGCGGCTGCCTAGCACAACTTCCACCTTTTTGTCGGGCGCCGCGTGCCATGGCTTGCGAGCCAAGCGCTCCGCGACAGGCACTGCAGGGCTCCCTCCCGTAGACCGGAAGCCGCAGGATGCGCCCCGCGGATTTGCTTTGAGGAAGGTGCGCACAATGGTGACGCAGCCGAGGCGAGAGTGAGTGGAGAGCCGACGGGCAGAGGAGTGGCAATGGAGGCATGGTTTGAGTCGATAAGCAGCCACGACGTCTTCACGGCCGTTGACGTCTAACGTGAAGGTCTTATGCGCACAATGGGGGACGCGGAATGGTTCATCGTAGGCTGGCGCAAGGGGTGGACGGCCTTGGCCATTGCGGATAAAGATATGGGTACAGGAGGCCAGGTCCAGGCAGACGAACGCGGACTCCGGATGACGGGCTGCAGGGGTGACAGGAGTAACGTGGCGAAATGTGTTCGGCGGTGCAGTTTTTGAAAACTTGCGCGACGGAAAGCGGAAGGTACGTAGGGGTGTGAGGCGCCAGTGGATGTCTGGCACGTAACGATCACGAAGGAAAAAACCAGTAGTCATTCGGCGCAGGACAGGGACGTGGATGAGGAGCGAAGATGATGCAGCTCTGGATCGTTGCGCTATGCAGCCGCTAGCTCCTCCATGTCCACTGGTGATTCAGACGCCATGGCACTAACACGGGAACGCGCATCAGCAGCACCATTCTCCGGGCCATGTACTTGACCGAGATCCACTGTAAGCTTGGAGATAAAACACAGTTGGCGGATCTCGCGCGCAGCGTAGGTGCTGTGGTTCCTTTCGAAGGGAAACGTCATGAGCTTATGATCCGTGATGACTTGAAAGTCCCGGCCCTCTAGGAAGTGGCGAAAGGGCTCCATGGCGAGGTACACAGCGAGGAGTCCTCTACGGAAGGTGGTGTATTTATTCCCATGTGGCTTTAGCTTTTGGGAGGGAAACCGACGGGTGGCCAACTAGAGACGTGCTGCTCGAGAACTGCGCTCACAGCAATATTCGAAGCGTCGGTGACGAGGCGCAGTGAAGTATCAGGAACTGGATTAATGAGCAAAGTGGCGTCTGCGAGCGCCTTCTGGGCAGCAGCAAATGCAGCGGCAGCATCCTCAGTCTACTCAAGTGGCGCAGCAGAATCTTTTTTTGTAGCCAAAATATCAGTCAGAGGCTTCAGGAAAGAGGCGCATTTTGGGAGAAAGCGGCGATGAAAGTTCAGGAGGCCCAAGAATTCTCTGAGCTTTTTGAGTGACATGGGGGCGGGAAAATCTTGAATGGCTTTGACTTTGCTGTCGAGAGGCCGAATGCCCTGTGAAGTGACAAGGTGGCTGAGGAACTCTGTTGTAGCTACGCCAAAGAGGCACTCGTTCCGGTTTTTGACGAGCAAATATCCATCCAGTCGGTGGAATGAGGCGTGCAGATGACCTCCATGCTTAGAACCGGATTAACTTGCTGCGAGGAGAGCGTTGATCTAAGCGAACACGAAGTCGAGGCCTCGCGTAACCTCGTTGATAGTTCACTGAAAATTCTGAAAAAAAAGGCATCCACACATAGTCAGAGGCCAAACGGCGCGGTAATGGCCGTCTTGGGAATATCAGCGGGCTCCACAGGAATTTGATGATAAGCCTTCCCCAAGTCAATTTTAGAGAAGATAGTGCACCCAGCCAGATTTGATGTGAAGTCCTGTATATGAGGAATTGAATAGCGGTCTGGTAAAGTGTGAGCATTGAGAACGCGGTAATCTCCACATGGTCTCCAATCGGCCAGATCTTTGTTTGGCGCCATGCGAAGTGGCGATGCCCAGTTCGTGGAGAAAGGGCGTACTATGCCAAGTTCCAGCATGTGTTGCAACTCACGGCGAGCGATAGCGAAGCGTTCTCCCGACAAGCGGTGAGGGCGAGCAAACACCGGAGGTCCCGACGTCACGATGTGGTGAGTGATCGAGCGCATCAGTGGTGACTCTCGCGTGTGTGGCTTTGTCAGGTTGGGAAAATCATCGAGAACTTCCGCAAATGGCGAAACAGAGACGTGAGCGCAAAGCCCTGTCACCGCAGCGGTGGAGAGTACGTCTTTGACAAAGAGGTGTGTGCTGAGATCTAAGAAGCGATGAGCTTTCATGTCGAGTGCTAGGTTTAAGAAGCTGATGGTGTCTACGCCAAAAACAGTTTGCGAGACGCCAGCGATAGTGAAGATCGAACGAAACGTGCGGCGCGATACCGGGTTAAGCGTAAATGACCGTTGGCCGTGCGTGCTAGTTGGCGAGTTGTTTATCGCTTGAAGCTGGAAGGTCTGGTTGTTGCGACAGCGATCTGGCCAAGAGGCTGTTATGACGCTGACCTGTGCTCCCGTGTCGACGAGGCAGCGAGCGGCTGTGATCTTGTGCGAAACTAGTGCAGTAATCTTCCACGACGTAAAAGACGCGGCATGCCCGTCTACCAGCACCAGTTGCCGCCGTCAGCGGCATGTCGCTGCGTTTCCCGACTAGAAGCACTGGTGGGTGCACATGCGAGCAGAGCTGCTGAAGGTACGGTGGTACCAGCATACAGCCGAAGGCAAGGTGTAGGGCCTCGCGTCAGATGGTTGAGGCTCTGAAGTACGTGAAGGAGCGAAGAGCAGTGGCGTGACCGGAAATTCGGTGACGAACGGCGTGGCAAAGGCGCGAGGACATCGAGCCGCCTGGTAAGAGAATCAAGTCGACATTCGATGCTGGAAAGCTGGGAGTCTGCGGCAGTAGTTGGAGGCGGACTGGTCACAGAGCTGATGTTGGTGAGCCGTGAGTAGTCCGCAACACGGTCAGCGAGTTCAATGAGCTTTTCTAATGAAACATCACTCCCAGCTGTGAGCATGGAGACCATGTGGTGGGGAAGACGCTGAAGGAACAACTCAAGCAAAAGGGGGTCGTGCTGAGCAGCGGAGTCTCTGAGATGCTGGCGCATGCGACGGAGCAGTTCCGAAGTGCGGCTGTCAGCAAGATCTGTAGCGCTGAAGAGCTGCTGGAGTTTGCGGCGCTCGGACGCTGACTTGCGCTCAATGATAGCCGCGTTCAACGTGTCGAAGTGTTGAGCCGAGTTCGGCAAGCTGATGACGTCCACTAAGTCATCAACGACGTCAGGAGGCAGGGACGACACGAGGTGGAGGAACTTTGTCTCCTGGCTGGTGATACGTCGCAGCTGGAAATGCGCCTCAACCTGCAGGAGCAAGGCGCGGGGGCTATTGGGCCAAAATGGTGGTAGGCTGACAGGGTGCAACGCGGCCACCGAAGCACCTAGAGGCTGAGCGTTCTGGGAGGGGTCGGCGCTGGTAGGAAGGGCGGAAGAGCCAGGGGAATACATGTAGGGGATGCGGTTGCGTGTTTGAAGCTGGGTGACCAAATCTGTGGGGTCAAAGCCGACGAAGAACTAGCTCCGACCGCGTTGAGGTTCGAACTGCTTTAATTGCGCTGCGGCTGTCTAGCCAAACTCCCTCCTTCTTGTCCGGCGCCGCGTGCCGTGGCCTGCGGGCCGAGTGCAGCGCGAACGGCGCTCAAACTCTTGCTTAATCAACTCTTACATTTTTGTTTTATTTACCACACACGTATGATGGACAGTTCGTGTGGAGAACTTCCGTCCACGAACTTCTGTTTACAACTTCCGTCCACGCCACTCGTGAGCCAACAAACCTTTACACCTTAAAAAAACTTACGCTTTAAAAATCGCCTGCTCCCCAATGAAGCACTTTTAGCGAACAGCAGCTTTTAGCGAAGCATGTTTTAGCGAACAGCGCCTTATCCGAGCGACTCCACGCAATTGATCAGGCAGGACGACGAGCTTCGCCATTGACTTGCGTGCGTCTACATCGCCCGCACGCAAAGGAGACTAGTTTTGCGCGCGCGCACGCGCGTTGGTTCTTTCTGGCTCGCGTTTCGGCGCCGTTGTGAGACGAATTTGCTCGCGCACGCTATGCTCTCTTCGCTCGTGCACGGACGCCGTTGTAAGAGAATAACGCGCCCGCTCGGAGGGTTGCCCTCGCGCTTTGACGGTGTTGCGAAAATTTGGAGAGGGAGCAGCTCGCATGCGCGGTGTCAGGCAAACAGCTCTAAAGGGCAAACTTCGTGACGCCTAGTTTTGTGCCCAGAGTGCATAACCACGTGGTGTACGAAGTGAAAAGTGAAATTAAAGACTTTCTTCCAAAGTAACTGCGGCACGAATGCGTTTCGCGTTTATTTTTTTTTGTGTCTTCAAATTGTGTTTGCTCAGCTCCTTCCTTCCGCCGTGCGTGCTAATCAAACATTTCTGCTACCTTTTTCTTTTCCCTTTCCGCGGTGTTTCAATGGCTTTGGCGCTCGGCTGCTCACCCTAGTGTCACAGGGCGAATCGCGCCGCGTTTAGATTTGTGCGAAATAGGAAACCTCATTTCGCAATTTCGGTGTGCATTAATGAACCCATTCTGTTGCAGTTTGAGACTTTTACCATGGGCGTACGGTTGATACAACCATGTAAATCATGTTTGCATGCAGGTCGATCCATTGGTGTGCTTAGTCGCATCAGGCCCCTGTTGCCTATGCAGATTAAACGGCAGTTGTATTTTCCTCTAACCCATTCTAGACTGTTATACTGCAATTTATTGTTGGGTACATGCAACAAATCTGACTCAGACAGATTATTTTCTTTATAAAAAAAAACCTTTGCGCGTATGTTCCCCAGACCCTTCTGTGGACGACCGCTTAATTCAGACCATTCACATTGCTCCATTCCCATTATGTCATAAGTGTTCTGTTGGTGTAGATATTTTTTAGATAACTATGCAGGTGATTACATATTTCAGACAAACATATGTCAACAGGAAGGTAGACTACAATCAATGTGTTGCATCTTTTACCTCCACTCGTGCTCTGGCTAACTACGGCACCCAACATATAGATAACGAAATTACTACAGTATGTAATGCTGGTTTATGGTTTGGTTTAAGGGGGTTTAACGTGCCAAAGCGACTCAAGCTATGAGAGACGCAGTATGTAATGCTTAATTACCCTCCAATAAACCATGACGCTTTAACCAGTAAAATTATTTCTCAATTAAAAAAAAATAAATTAACTTGCAATTTTCACTTGTTCCTGATGTGCCAAACACCTAGTGTTTTCTCTAGACTCATCACGTTTTTTGTGCCTCAGTGGTAGCCAACTCAATAAACGAAAAAAAAGCAGCGGTGGCGAAGTGGTTGAGCATACGCCTCGCATGCGGGAGGTGCGGGGTTCGATCCCCAGTGCCGCCGGGTACCCACCGCTTATAGAATGGGTACAAGCTTTCCCCTGCCCGGTGCTTGACGTGTTTAGGGTGAAATACTTGTGGAATGGGTCATTGACCGCACCTTGAGAAAAAGAATATACCTTGTGCAATGGCGCTCTTTGGCCATTGATGCCCTTGCGCAAAAAGAAAAAAAAACGTCATATTTTTTGTGTCGCGAATTGTAGCGTTACTGCTGTATTTTTCTGTTAATAGTGACATGTCTCTTGACATATATGTAAAAATGTAAACATATAAATTGACGGTACTTTGCTTCGTTTATATATATATATATTTCCAGGGAAAAAGACTTCTTGGTACGATCGGTAGTAGTGACTAAACAGAGACCAACGTTTGAAATAATGTAATTTTACGTTTTGGCTATGGAACGGCCTTCACCAGATTAACAGAATAGGAAGGGTGGACACAGAATATGACGGCGGGTGCGCGGGCGGGGGGTTTTTTGCGCACCCGCCGCCATAATCTGTCTCCTTCCTTCGTATTCTGTTAAGGCGCGCTCACATTAGCGGGAAAACGCGCAACCCAGGACGTTTTCCGCGCGCCGCTTCCCGCACAAGCCGGTTTTTCTCCCGCAGACAGCCTGCTGTGCCGTCCCGCAGAGCGATGGGTCCGGTACCTATTTTTCCCGTGCTACTGACGAGAACAGCCAATGGGCGCCGACCGTGAACCGTGACGTCGGTCCCGGTTCGGTTCAGTGACCCCGTCGGAGGCGGAGGCTGCGCGCGTCCGGCCGGCTGGCCGGGCACTCGGCGGCTGCTGTGCCAGCATGGACATGAGACTTGAGACGGTGCAGAAGCAGCGAACAAACAAGTATAAGTAAGGTTACAGTAGCCAACAGCTCATCGTTCGAACCAGTCATCCTCGAGACAAAAAGGGCGACGGGAGGAGAGCTAGCAGACGATCAAGACGACGACGCGAGAAAGGGGCGCGCTTTCCAGTCTTCTCTGGTGTCACGTGATTATCTCCTTCTCTTTCTGCTCGTTCGGGTCCTCCCTAAGCGCCTCCTCTCTCTACATTCCAAGACAACCGCAGCGAGAAAACGCGCGCAGTGTGAGCGTCATTCCGAGGAGCTGCGAGGCAGCGTCGACGTTGACGCTTTGCCGCTGCGGGAAGCTTCCCGCTAGTGTGTGCGCGCCTTTATTCTGATGAAGGCCGTTGCATAGCCGAAACGTAAAATTACATTGCTTCAAACGTTGGTCTCTGTTTCGCCAATATATATATATATATATATATATATATATATATATATATATATATATATATATATATATATATATATATATATATATTTATATATATATATATATATATATATATATATATATATATATATATATATATATATATATTTCCCGACAAGGCAAATGATATGAGGGGCTCGTTTGACAAATATATTAAGGAAGGTAAGAGTCACCGAAACCAAGGTGCATAGGGGAATGTTTCTATTTTTTAAAAATTTGTAATGCCAATCAATTGGTTTTAAAAAAAAGATTACTTATAAAGCAACAGAAAAACAACCATGCAGCCGGTGGGATCCGAACCCACGACCTCCGAATTTCGCGTCCGGTGCTCTACCAACTGCGCTACGGCGACGGCGGTCCAATCTGCTGCTTTTTTTGGGCATGTATGTTTAGCGTGTAAGCGAACCTTGAGAGTGTTCACCAGCGCCACCCTCGTCCATAGCGGTGGACGTAGCACGTCCTGTAATACCGCGAGTGTGAAGTAGAACGTCATCTAAAGGCGAGGGCGGAAACTGTGTGAGAGCCCTCTTATGCTACTTATGGCATCAACACTTCTAGAACCGAGACCCCCGTTAAGCTATTAGCAGACAAGGCAAATGAAATGAGGGGCGCACACACACACACACACACACACACACACACACACACACACACACACACACACACACACACACACACACACACACACGCACACACGCACACACACACACACACACACACACACACACACACACACACACACACACACACACACGCGCACACACACACACACACACACACACACACACACACACACACACACACACACACACACACACACACACACACACACACACACACACACACACACACACACACACACACACACACACACACACACATATATATATATATAAGCGGTAGATTAATCGAAGTGATTTTATCCCTCTCATCAGCACTGCACATAAAAAAATTACATATTCCCCTTTGCACCTTGGTTTCGGTGACTGTTAGCTCTCTTCATAAGTTTGTCAAACTTGCGCCTCATTTCCTTTATCTTGTCTCCTAATATATATATATATATATATATATATATATATTAAGCAAGCGAACAGTCACCGAAACCAAGGTGCATAGGGGAATGTTACTATTTTTTTATTTAATTTCTAGTGCCAATAAATTGGTTTAAAGAAAAGTACCAATATTGATACGGGAATAAAAGAAGAGGCGGAGAGCGAGCGCGCGGCTCTAGCACGAGGGATATAGAACGAAAAAAGCTTGGCCGCCGCCGGTCGTGCTTCGCCGGCTCTCCTCCGTACTGCTGCTATATTTCTCTGGGCGGGCCCGTGGCCACCCCGTGGCATCCCACACCGTAACATTTTGGTGGCAGTGGTGGGATCATGCCGCTCACCCGCTCCCAGAATCAAGCACCCGACGTGCCAGAAGACAGGAGTCCACCACCAGCCGATAGCGCCGACGACGCGGCGGCCGGCGCCGCTAGACCTAGGCGCTCGGAGAGGTTCGGCTCTTCGCAGCAGCCGGACGCCGGTGTTGAGCGCCTCCTGGATACAGTCACCCAACGGATGGACGCATGGGAGGCCCGTCTGACTGCCCAGGCTGGGGTGATGGAAGCTCTCCGGCGCGAACTCCGTCGCCTGGTGCCAGCCGAGCCGAGCACAGGTCAGGTGCCTTTGGGCGTCCCCGCCGCCGCTGTTTACGGCTCTGCCGTCGCTGGGCCTGCGGTCGTGGCCGCCAATGGCGTGCTCGGCGCGGGTGCGTCCTCGCCGCAGTGTTCGTTGGACGTTGTGGAATTGCCCACATTTGACGGCACCATCTCGTGGGATGCTTACCGCATCCAGCTGGACGGTATTGCGGCGGCGAGAGGCTGGGACGAGCAAATGAAGGCATGGATGCTCGTTGCAAAACTGAGGGGCCGCGCCACCGAGCTGCTGCAGAACGTGCCGCCCGACCAGCTGGGCTCTTACACTGTTCTGGCGGGCCTCCTCGCCGACCACTACGGTGCCTCAGGTCAACCCCGTGTGCAGTACCACCGCCTGCGAGCCCGCCGTCAAGAGCCCGGGGAGACGTACCAGGACCTCGCCGCCGCCATTGAGCGCCTGGCTCTGCAGTCCCTGCCGGGAGCGCCTCAGAACGCCGTGGCCCTGGTCGGCACCGAGGCGTTTGTCGACGCCATCCGACTCCCCGAGGTGCAGCGCTTGGTCCGCTCTGGCCGTCCTGATTCCGTCCGCGCCGCCATGGCGCTCGCCATCGAGGCGGAATTGACTTTGCTGGCCACGCGGGGGTCGCCACCGTCTGCCGAGCGCAGCGTCCGGGTGCAGGCTCCTCGGTCCGCAGCCCCAACTGCGGCCTCTATCCGACGCCTGCGTAACGACGTCCGCATGACCTGCTTCCGCTGCGGCCTGCGGGGACACTACGCGAGGGACTGTGCCGGCCCTCCAACGTCGGGAAACGATTTGGCGGAACGGTGCCCCCGGAGTTCCGGTGCCCCCGGAGTTCCCCTCCTTTCGTCGGCTCCGATTACCACTGATGCTCCTTACGTGCTCGTCGACGTCGCCCTGCTTGACCGGCACGTAAAGGCCTTGGTTGACACTGGAGCGGCTGTCAATGTACTGCACAAATCGTTTGTTGCTAACGCGCCCCACCTGCTTCTGCCAGCCGCCAAAACCCGGCTCTTAGCTTTTAACGGCACCCCTGTGGAGCAAGTCGGACGTGTCGTCGTCAACCTGACAGCACTCGGAAATACCATCTCCACCGAGTTTGTTGTCGCAGACAGCCCTATTTGGCCAGTGGTCCTCGGGTGCGGGTGGTGCCAGCAAGCCGGAGTCGTCCTTAATTTTACTAGAACCAAACCACGGGCGAGCCGAACTCTCTGTGGGCCGGGCTGGCTTAGCCGGGTTTCCAGCCTCGGTGTCGCCCTGTGGCAGTCCCTGGTGTCGGCGACCAAGCGTGCCTCAGCATCTCTGCGTGACCTCGCGACGAAGTGGCCGTGTCGAGTCAAGCCGTTCGACGTCACTACCGTGACTGTGGCGTCCGCCGTGACCCTGCCACCGGGTGCGGCAACGTGGGTGTATGCCAAGCTTGACAGTCCGGTCACAGCAGACGTGCTGTTCGAACCCATCCGGTGTTCAGCTCCAGCCCGTCAGATGACCTCCCCTCGAAGCCTTCTGCCTGTGCTCAAAGGAGAGGCCCACGTATTTATACTCAACATCAGCAGCGTACCTCTCGCGCTGACTCCCGGCACGCAATTGGGTACAGCCTCAGTTTTGGACCCCGGGTCACCAGTGGCGTCTCTGCAACCTGAAGCCCCGCCTCGCCACCCTCCAGCGCCGGCGATCCTATCATGGGAAGAATTTAACTTTGGACCCAGCCTGACCTGCGCGGAGCTCGCCTCTCTGAAGACCTTGCTGCTCGAGCATCGCAGTTGCCTTGCTCTCAGCGCCGGTGAACTCGGGTGCACTTCCTGGGCTCAACACCGGATCAACACCGAAAACCGCGGGCCCGTTCATCACCAACCTCGCCGTGTAGCGCCAGCCGAACGGAGAGTGATCCAGCAGCACGTGTGCGACATGCTTGACCAGGGAATCATTGCCCCTTCTTGTAGCCCTTGGTCCTCCCCTGTCGTCCTTGTGCGCAAGAAGGATGGAACACTCCGCTTCTGCGTTGACTATCGGAAGCTAAATGCTATTACTAATTGCGACGTGTACCCGCTGCCTCGCCTCAACGATGCGCTTGACCGCCTGAAGGGGGCCCGTTATTTTTCCACGCTAGATCTGCTCTCGGGCTACTGGCAGGTGCCTGTTCACCCCGATGATGCGGAAAAGACGGCTTTCGTGACTCCCGACGGCCTTTACCAGTTCAACCGTATGCCCTTCGGTCTCTCGAGCGCTCCAGCCACCTTCCAGCGTCTCATGGACCGAGTCTTAGGCCATTTGAAGTGGACTATGGCGTTGGTCTACCTGGATGACGTAATTGTCTACGCGGCTACATTTGAAGGGGGCAAGGGGGTGCCTTGTACATTTGCCAGACTGTCAGGTGCGTTAACAAACACTTGATGGAGCATGAAAACACCAGAAAAAATGACACCCTGTCTCACACAGGCTCCCACAGCAGGCAGTGCCAATGCAGGCATGAAAAGGATCATCCAGAAAGGAGAACTAAAGGGGACCCGCTTGCCCAGGCGTCTTTCCAGTGCAAAAAGTGCCAATGTGTTCCCGATTACAAGAACACGTGCATCCTGTTCCGACATAACAATAAATTAACACGCGAGGTTATGGAAGCTTTTTATATTCACCACAACGGCACAAAATGTATCAGCAGCCCTTCCATAACGTTATCCGAGAGAGAATTGAGCTATCTGACCTCTCACGTGCCTTCCAGATAACTTTTGTTGATTGATAAGTAGTTCACTGTTTGTATTTATACGCTTTTCGTTCTTCAATAAAAAACCAGTTGATAGTCAGCGCCTGTTCGTGCTAGTCGTTCGTCTTGTGTCCCGTCCGTGTTGCGCTGAGAGCGAAAATGAACACTTCTGTTAATAAGTTTGGAGAACCGGTGGATGGTCAATGGTCAGACCAATGGTCAAGCAGTGGACAGGTCAAGGTTTATTCAAGGCAAAGCCGGGGACGTCAAGGCCACGTCAAGGTAAGCCAAAATTTGGTCAAAGGACCAGGTCAAGCCGAGGCCAACCAAAATTAGGTCACGTGATCGACTCTTGGCTCGCAGAGGAGACGAAACGCGCCGTTTACATGATAGAGCGTGACGTCACGCCCTCCTTAATCGAGTATACAACGGGAGGAGCACAGGCGCGTCTAGGAATGAAATCCACATGCGGTGTTCACGTGCTAGGCCGTGACGTAACAGTCTCCTAAACTGAGTACATAACAAAGGGAGCACCGGCGCACCAAGGCACGAATCCACATGTGGTGTTCAGGCTAAACGGTCGTTATGCTGCCATTTCTCCCTCGGTTTAAGCAAAGCTAAACCACCGTTAATTTTTGGTTCACAGTGTGAGTGCAAATGATCTTGCCCCACTCAAGTCAAAGGTGCATGCTACACTTAAAGCACAAACGACTGCCGATTTAGGGGCGCTGCGGTCCTTCCTTTGACCTTTTAAGCTATTATTACCATTTTCTTCTCCCCTATGCAGAGGTCGTGGAACCGCTGCGACAGCTTCTTCGTAAGGACGAAAACTTACTGTGGGACCAGAGCACCGAGGACTGTTTTTGCTGAGTCAAGGAGATGCTGTCGTCATGCGGCGTGATGGCTATGTTCGGCGCCTCCTTGCCTCTACAAGGGACCACTGACTTTTCGGCATAAGGGCTCGGAGCTGCGCACCAGCAGGTAGCTGACGGAGAAGCTTGAAGGACACTAACTCCATACGAACGCAAGTACTCTACCGGTGAACGAGAGGCGCTCGCATGTTTATGGACGCGGGAACACTAACACGTATACCTTTGCGGCCGCAGGTTTGTGTCGCGAACTGATCATCAGGCTTTTGTGACAATGCTGTCCACAAACGGGGTTCGAAGACGTCCCCTGCATATTGAACGCCTGTGTGCCAGCGTTTCGAGATGCAACTTTACTGCGAATTGCACAAAGGGACACACCAATAACATTGCGGATGCGCTTTTTCGGTTGCCTTTGACGTCTGCAGAGAAAGAACCTGTGGAAGAAGTCACTGTAGTTCCCAGCATGATAAAAAGAATAAAAAACAAGCAGCAATTTGTTGACAAAGGAGGTAGCACGGTACGTTCTGTGCTGATGGCCGGAAAAGCCTGTGTAGCTGCAACATTAATGCTGTTTTTCCGCATCCAAGAAGGCGCCCGTGTACTGTGCGATGCCAGTGCACGTTAAATATCCCCAGGTGGTCGAAATTATTTCGTAGTTGTTGCGAAAGCAGGAAGAATAAAATGGAAAGTACAGGCGCCTGCCCACTGAACGGGTCGTTCTCCCAGGAGCACTCGCTTGAAGTTTTGTCATGACATAGCATGAGTCGCATCCTGGCATTGTACATACTAAAAACAGTTGAAAAAACAGTACTGATAAATCAGGTAAATTGGCAAAAACCGCGACGGCCCTGTTGAATCGTGTACAGTGGCCTGAGAAGCCGTATGATTATCCCGAAATTGACACAGAATCGACACAGAGTGAGCCCCTCCTGAGTGCAGATTCGCATTGACTGTTATTGATTACCACAGCATATGGCCCAAGGTGGCATTCGTGTCCACAATAGCTGCACAGGCGATAAAGTGCTTTGGAACTTTTTGCTAGAGAAGGATATCCGAAAAACATTGTGACAGACAACCAGAGTCAGTTCATGCCAACATGTTTTGCGCAGTTTTTTTCGCACCGAGGAATCCAGTACTGGGTTGCAATATTGCACTTGTAGCGGCGCTGGCATCGTCAGCGGCGCTGATGAAGATCTGCCTCGAGCATCAAAGAACGCTCTCATCAACCAGCCCGGCCAGCCAGCCACGTCAACAACCCGCTCCGCCGGCTCACCAGCCGCGGCTACCGGGACGTCTAATAAATGTGGTTCACCCTCCCCATTCTGGTGACAACGGACGACAGCTTCGACGCACGCAACGCCGCTCCCTCCGGCTCTGCGCTCCTGGCCGTCCTGTTCCTCCACTTGGCCTTGCCGCTGCACGGCCGCAGTTCGCACCCGGCTTTCGACTGCCTCTCGCCGCCACGTACGCACCTCCCATCACATCCGGTGAGCTCCTTCAGCGATATCAACGTCACTGCCTTCCTCGGCTGCCCGGCCAGCCTGCCGTTTACGCCAGGGACCCCGTTTTGTGGCTGGCGCTGCTGGACTCGCACTTCCATATCAACAACGTGTCCAGCCAGCTGCTGCGTTATCAGCACGCCAGCCGCGAACTCCCACCCGGTCTCCAAGCACAGCGCCGACATATACGCCTATTTCAAGAAGGGCCTCACGGCGTATTTTAGGGCCTCACGCCATATCTTCATCTGCACCAACTGAGCCAGCGCAAAACTGCCCCCAACCGCCGGCCCCACCCGTAGGCTGTCCGACTGAATAACGCCTAGCTCTCCTCCCATTCCTCGATGACTTTTCCCGCCTTGTGCCTCCTTCATCGTCATCTTTGGGCTACCCTCACCCATTTGGAGGCAACCAGGCTCGACCGGCAGAGCTCTTTTCTTCCGCCCGACAGCCTTCCCCAGCTCTGACCCGGTCTTCACGAAGCTAACTGTGTCCTGGACTTAAGATCCTGTACAAACTTTCACATATTGTTTTTTCTCTTTTATCGCGCATCGCGCTAAGGCGGGGGGGAGCATCTGTAGCGGCGCTGATGAAGAAGATCTGCCTAGCGCATCAAAGAACGCTCTAATCAACCAGCCCGGCCAGCCAGCCACGTCAACAATCCGCTCCGCCGGCTCACCAGCCGCGGCTACCGGGATGTCCAATAAATGTGGTTCGCCCTCCACACACTACCCTCGCTGTAACGGTCAGATTGAGGGGTTTAACCACGTTCTGAAGCAGTATATTCACGTGGCGGTGTTGGAACGAACACCATTGAAGGAGGCAATCTGGAACTATCTGAGTGTTGATAGCGCCACCCCAAATGCAACTGCACGTGCGTCTCTGGCATACCTGTTACACGGAACAAGATCCAGAACAAGACTGAATGTCGTTGGCCTTCCTGGGAGGGAATTTTTCGGGGAGACTTCTGTTGCCACGGAAAAGTTGAAGCAGCGCATCAAGGACCATCAACAACGAACAAAAAGGTACATCGATGAAAAACGATGTTCCGGAACATCTACCATTTAATCAGGAGATTTCGTAGAGTAAAATAAGGAGGACCAAAAATGAAGCAAGTTTTCTGTGTCGATGCGTGTAGAGAGACGAGTGGAGACGAAATCGTTTTTGTTTGCAAATGACGTGTAATGGAACGCATTAAAATGACAGTAGTTGGGAAAGAGGGACAGAACATATACAAGACAAGCACTGGCTGATGCTTTTGATTCGCGACGTGGTGCAGCTGCAAAATATTCCTGTGACCAAGATCCTTCCATTTGGGAAGACAGCAAGGAAAGATACCCGGGCCATCGTTGTGGACGAATTGGAACTATTGCCAGCCGAGGACACATAGGCCAGCGCGGCCCCTCCTGATGATGCATCGGCTCCATCAACGGAATCTGCAGCAGAGCTGCCGGAACAGCAGGACACCTCTCGGCAGCAGTTCGCCACAACCAAGAAGTTTGCCAGCTAGATATCGAGAATATGAGCTTGCCTGAATGCAGATGGGCGATAGAGGTTTTCGTGTGCTATCAAGTGGGTGGGGGTAGTCATCATCATCATTTATTTATCACTTAAGGACCCTTCACAGGGTATTACTAAGGGGGGGGGGCGACGTACATAGGACAATCAAAGTACTAAGCCAAAGAGGTTGAAAAAAAGAAAAACAAATCTAGTCAAACATATATAGAAACTTACAAGACAACGAGTATAATCAGTAGCATCCAAAGAGAACACAATTAAAACAGTTACAAAATAAATCAAACGAGTAGAGAAGGGGAATTACAAAGGATTTACTCAACCAGAACAAACTAACGGCGAGAAAAGAAATATAGACAAATTTAATATTCAAAGACAGACAGTAACCGCTGTTTGAATTTGACAGGGTAGCTTTCCATGAGAGTAATATCTGGCAATTCATTCCATTCCTGTTTTGCACTTGGTAGAAACGATTTATTAAAAACAGATGTTGATCCATGCAGGCGCTGTATACATTAGCTATTGAATAAGAGTCGAGATGAATGTGCTCGTGGGTGAAGAAAAGATTGGCGCAGATGCGTGAAATGATAGAATATCTTCTGAAAGAGGCATAATCGTGATATCTTGTGGCGAAAGACCAATGAGTCGAGATCAAGTGATGATTTATACTGCTGATAGTGATTTTGTAGTCGTATTTTGAAAATATAAAGCGAGCGGCGCGGTTCTGCACAGATGCTAAAGATTTGATCAGGTGAGACTCTTATGGACACAAGATTGCGCATGCGTATTCAAAGTTTGGATCGTACGAAGGTTTCATATGCCACTGTACGGACGGCCGGGGGCGACAACCATAATGTTCTTCTAATAAAGCCCTGTGTAGTGGAGCTCTCAGCGACCAATTTAATGATATGCTCGGACCAATTTAGATTGCTTGAGATTAGGACACCGAGGTAACGATAAGTTAGTACTTGTGAAATATTGACTGAGTTTAAGCAGTAGATGTGGGTGATGTTAGAGCGTTTGCGCGAAACTTGCATAAACTTGCGTTTTGAAATATTAAGCTGCATCGGCCACTTATTGCGCAAGTCATCTATTAAACTTAAGTAATCCTGAAGCATAGTTTGGTCGGTTTCAGATGAAATTCGGCGGTAGAGGACACAGTTATCTGCGAAGAGACGTATTGATTGTAAAATGGCACAAGGGAGGTCGTTAATATAGATGAGAAAAAGAAGCGGACCATGCACTGAGCCCTGTGGAACGCCAGAAAGAACCTTGGTTGATGCTGAAGGATGCCCTGCTATGACGGTGAACTGAAAGCGGTCGGTGAGGAAGCATTTGATCCATGAGAAGATTAATGAATCCAGGCTGAGAGAAGAAAGTTTACAGATGAGTCACAGGTGAGGTACACGATCAAAAGCCTTAGAAAAGTCCAAGAATACAACATCAGTTTGAAATATTGAAACAAGGTTTAAATGAAGATCAGTGGTGAATTCAAAAAGCTGCTAATCTTAAGAATGACCAGAGCGGAAACCTTGCTGATTAGAGAAGAATGCGTTGTTATCAAGGTGTAGGGCAATATGAAAATAAATGATGTGTTCCATTAGTTTGCAGGTCATGCATGTTAAAGATATTGGGCGATAATTTGATGGATCAGACCGTTTGCCACTTTTAAATACAGGCACTACTTTGCTAATTTTCTAATCGGTCGGACGAGTGCTTTGAGGGAGGGACTGGGCAAATAATATCTGCAATATCGGCTGGTTAGGACTTTTGGTGGCTTTAAGTACTTTGGCAGAAATGCTATCAGGACCGTGGCTACTTGATAATTTCAGCTTGTCGACAAGCTTTTCTATACCTCCCGCAGTGACAGTAATTAGTGGTATCTGTGGAAAAACTGGTACCCGGATGTTGGGAATATTATCTTTCGGCTCATGGGTAAAAACTGAAGAAAAGTACGAGTTTATTACACATCTGATCGCTCGTCTAGCAGCACATGTGAACCACCCGGGTTAGAAAGTGATATATTGTGAGTATGATGACTAACCGGGGAAAGAAGATTCCAAAACATTTGGGGATTTTTGTTCATTATGTGCAGAAGATCCTCGTGGAAGAACTTCCTTTGGGACTGCTTCAGTAGGCTTGCATAGTCTTTGAGACACGTGAAATATTTTTCCCGCCTGACAGCTGAGTTTGATTGCTTAGCAATGCGAAAAATGCGTTTTTTCTTACGTGAAAGCCTCTTTAGGGTACCACTGAACCACGGATTACCTGCATCGCCGCGAATAGAAATGACTGGGACATGGGTTTCAAGTAATGTCGAAAGTTTCTGCTTGAATAACAACCAATTTTGGCTGACAGTTCTTCAAGAAACATATGTTGGAAAGTGTGGAAGATGTCCAATTCGGCGTTTATAAGAGGGAAATTTGCACTCTTATATTCACGGATAACTTTATTGGAAGGGTAGCGAAGCGACTTCGTCACTGCTGCATTAAATAACATTAGGTTGTGATCTCTGAGACTGTTTGTATAAGACATTGAGTGGATCATTTCTGGATTCAAAACAAAAACCAGGTCAAGCGTGTTGCGGATCCTAATTGGCATGTTAACTGTCTGGGTGAGGTTAAACAAAAGTACAAGATCGATGAATTCTTTGGAATCACGAGAAGTTGCGGCTAAATTATCCCAAACAATGTCTGGGTAATTGAAATCGCCACAAAGTATAAAATTTGCTCTGGGAAAGCGGCTGTTTAAGTCGAGAAGTACCGAGTGCAGTTCATTGACGAAGGAAAGATCACAATCAGGTGCCTGATAGCACGCGATGAGTATGATAAAGCTTCCAGGAAGGGATATGTTTACGCTGAGGATTTCATGATGACTTTCAATATCAATATTAAATGAAGGCACGGATAGATTAAAGAAAACAAGGATACCACCGCCTTTGCGTCGTACCCTGTCACGCCTGTGTATTGGGAATGACACTTTATTCAGCAGCTCTTCTGATGAGATATCACGGGTTAGCCAAGTTACCGTAAAAAAACAATTTCAGCGAGGGTATCTTCTAGGATGGCTTCGACGCAGTCCCTTTTGGGTAAGTAGCTACGGATGTTCGTGAGAATAGCTGATATTTCGCGGTGCGCAGCTGCGCGGTCGCGGTGTTGTGTCGGCTGATACGATGCAGATTGAGAAGGCCTTGAACTATTAAGTGAACACTATGATTTCAACTCCTGTGCAGAATCGTACTCGGCTTCGTAGGTGTACTGCTTTTTCCCATGACCAACGTATCACAGCGTATCTTAAAAGGTAAGTTGCCGTCAAGGCCATACGAGTATAGTTTTGCTCAAGGTGTACGTACACGTGCTGAACAATCTTCCCGAATAGAAAATATGGTTTCTTTTAGCTTAGATCCGGCGGAAAGAATGTTGGACTCGCTTTTAACTCTGGATAGTTTAACAATAATGGGACGTTTTATATCTTCGCGGAAGCGGCCAAGTCGGTGAGCTCGCTCAATATCTGAGCCCTGGATAGGTACTTCAAAGTGCTCGGCGCAGGAAAATCTGACTTCCAATTCGGACTTCGCCCACGTTTCGTCACCTGAGTCAGGGATTCCGAAAAAAAGCAAATTGTTGCGGTGAAGGCGGTTCTCGGAATCGTCGCATTTCCTTGCGAGCACCTCAACTTCGGCGGTCAGCTTTTCAATGACAGTGATAGCGGTAGGTTGGTCATCAGGATGGCAAGCTTCCACTTTTTTTCTATTATGTCAACACGGCTGGAAAGATGGGTCACAAGGGATTCTATATTTGTTTGGGCCGAACGTGTCAAAGCAAGCTCGGACAACATGGTGTTTTGTGAGAGCTCCATTCGTGCAATGGCATCTGATATGAATTCGAGCGTCGGTGGTCCAGGGTTCAACTCAATGTCACCCGACAAAGCAAGCAAAAGCAAAACCAGGTGGGAATTGACACAGAAAGAACAAAGCATCGGGTCTAACAGATTTCCGCCAAATGTCAAGGGCATCAACGGATCACGACACCGTAAGTAAGGAAGGATCATTACACCGAAGGAATTTAGTGTTCGGAAGATAACTCTCCTGCAGCATAATAGGAAGTGGTTTGTTTGGTTTTCTTATTGTTGCGTTGTTTTATGAGGGTGGACTGTGTTTTTTATAGGAGGCGCAGTCATTCTTATTATCAGTGTATAAGCGACTGTCATCAGAATAAAGGGGCAGGAGCATGGTGGCTTCCTCACCCTGCGGGGCTGGGATGTAGGAGCTCTTTCTGATGTGGCGAGGGTTATCTGTCACCGGGTGTATCAGTTCCTAAACCACCCTCGTCGTTTGCGATGCCGCGGTTGTGACTCGCATCGTGTCTTTTAATTATTCTTCTCGCATGTCTTTAATTCCTCTACTGTGCACGTGGCAGCCCTTGTGGCTGAGCTTGAGCCAGTGGGCAGGCCCGTGCACTTTTCATTCTTCCTTCAGTCGGAAAAAAAGCAACAATAAAGGGTTGTGTTTTCGTTCCCCATAAATGTAGTCTTTACTTAACAGTCGTGTGTATACTGAGCCGGAGAACCCGGGTTCGAACCAAACAGCAGCGGCCGCGTTTCGATGGAGGCGAAACGGAAAAGGCGCCTGTGCGCTCGGGGATGTCAGTGCGCGTTAAAGGTGCCCACGTGGCCGAAATTTTTCCTGAGTTATTGTTGCGATTCCAGGAAGAAGGAAATGGAAAGTGCACGGGTCTGTTCACTGGCTCAAGCTGAGCCGCAATCGCGGTCACGTGAAGACAGTAGAGAGTTAAAAGAGATGTGAAAGGAAAGATAGAAAGAAAGGACACTCGTCGCAACAACCGCGTAATCTGAAACGACGACGACGATTTATCTACATATACCCCTCGTGACCACTCACTATATGTGTGAGAGCCCCTATATCCCTGCCTCATAAGGTTTTGCAGCCACCGTCCAATGCATCACCGCTTTATTCCTGTCTTCTTTCACGCCCTGCTTTACCGCTTTCCTTACGGCGCTGTTCGAGTGACCACCGAGATATGTGAGACGGTTACTGCGCCATTTACTTTCCTCAAAAACAAATTTTCATTTGTAACACTCGGAGCTTCGTGCAAGGATATAAGAACGCGCCGTCAAAATTATACATAGATGCGAGTACTGGGATCGCCTGGACACACTTGTCGTCATCGGACCCCAGCACATGCGAGACTAGAAGGAATCCAGGCTCCAAACACCTCACCCCGCGCGCTCAATCACCGGGCATCGCCTCGACACTCGCCGCCTGAGGTATCACAACCTAATTCTGCTATCAATTACAAAGAAATTGTTTACGTATCAAACACAGCATAGCTGTCCTACGGCCATTAATCTGCACGAAAATCGACATAAGTGCTTAAGAAAGACAGGGAAGCCTCTCGTTCCGGGAAATACTCGACATTTTAAGAGAAAAGAACAATTATCTGACCGAGGCGCTCTGCCGTCGAGATAAGCCTAACTCTGACTACGCGTCTCCGCCGACACTGTAGGCGACGCCAGCCGTTATGATGGAAGTAACGGTTGAAGGCCACACCATAACCACACAAGAAATAAATTCCAACGACTGGACACTAGTTATGTATAAAGCCTACGCCTCCCGCCAGCCAGCTCATCGAAACCACCTTACCGCTCCGAGAACGTTACCTCTGGCGCAGCTAACTCGAACTCCAAGAACGCAGCGCGAGACGCAGCAGGCACAACGGGCAGCGGCAAGACGCCAGCCCACCTGCCACCATGCAGGCTCACCTCTCAGTGCAGCGCAGCAAGCAGCTTCCACCGCTCCCTCCCAACGCCATTCGAGTAGTCGTTCGCCCGCGAGGTAAACTACGACTGCAAGACATCGTAACACCTCGACTATTGGAGGCAGTGCAACCCAGCTGTAAATCATCCCAGCGAACAACTTCTGCCTGCGTACCCACCCGACCAACAATACTTTCACCATGGGAACAACACACTTCCCAGCAGGCGAGGTTCTCAAGCCGCTGACCTCCCTCACCATTGGAGACCACACCTACCCGTGCGCAGCTTACGTGGCTCCCCTACCGGGGGCTACCAGAGCAGTGATCACGAACGCCTACGACGGTGAAACCCCAACGCAACTCTACCAAGACGTGGTCAGCAGAAATTCGAAGTACAGCATACTAGCAGCACGCTGCCTGGGAAAGACGCACTCCGTCTTATCACCTTCGACGCACCTACGGTTCCTCACTCCGTCAAATACATGTGAGCCATCCACCGCTGCACCCCATACCGCGGCAGTCCGGATGCCTGCACTAACTGCCGACAGCCGGGCCATTACTTAGACATATGCCGAGGCCCCAAGACCAATCTTTTCCCCCTCTGTGGAGCACAACATTCGGAACAAGACCCTCCATGCACGCCCAATTGCATTCTGTGCGAGGGCCGTCACCTTACCGGTACGGGGTCCTGCAAGGGACAAAACTTGCAGCAGCCATGAAAACAGCCCAGCCAACAACAAACGCAGAAGCAAGAAGCGGTCGCAGCCAGGGACACTTTTCCCCAGTTGTCGTCCGGATTCATCCAGCCCAACCAACGCAAGCAAGCTTGGGCAGTGCCGTTGAAAACAACCTGGAACAAGGCCCCTGCTTCACACGGTCACATGCCACCCATGACAGCGACTTCTAGTCTACAACACGACCTGGCAAAATCCCAGGAGAAGGCAGCGACGGCTAAAGAAGAGGCTACAGCAGCCCGAGCAGAAGCCGCTGCCCTTCGACAACACATCGCAAGACTGAAAGCCCAGATAAGCGATCTTGCCACCGGATCTCCCATTCCGTCTACCCCCTCTCCTGCCACATCCCAAACTCCCCCTCCCAACCCACCCACCGCCCATATTCCGCCAAGGCACTCCGAACCTACTTCTCCTGATTTGCCAGCATTGGAGGCTGACACTGAAGGCTCTACAAACTCTTCTCCGCGCACAACACTGCCTCCCTCCACGCTCATCTCACTAGAGAGCATACCAACCCTGCCTGAGTCCTTTGCTGCTCGCTTTGAGGCAAAATTTCAGGACGCTATAAGTAACATCAAACAGGAATGTGCAACCGTCAACGAAGCGGCAATCCGCATAACACAAGATAATGCTATTCTTAACAACCGATTCCACGTACAAACCGAAGGATTCTCTGACCGCTATAACGATCTTTATTCGCGGCTGAGCCATTACGAAACCAGCCTCACAAAGCGCGACCCCACCCTAAACAGACGCAAGAAGCCCAAAGCACCCGAAGGACCGGACAACCCTATCCCTAACGTAGCTGAGGACCCCCACGCCCTCGTTACGGTTGGGCCTCTAAATACTCTCATGATGGCAGTTCCAAACCATAATCTTACACCCCGGCAGTGGAACTGCCGGGCCTTTGGCCAGAAGCGTCACGTGGTCCACCAAATGCTGTCCTCCGCTACGGAACCCGACCTCCTTGCCCTGCAGGAACCCTCAAACCCGCTTACCTTAACCGGCTATACTGCTGTTCTGCCCACATCCCCCACACCCTCTCGGGTAGTATTTCGAGTCCGTCACTCAAAGGCCACTATCTCCCATTCCATAGTGATTGAAGGTATTTATCACGTTCTAACTGAGCTTGTGCCGCAACACGCTTGAGCGAATAGTCTCTTCATTCTAAATGTATATAGCCATCCTAGGTGCCTACAATGTAACTTCGAACGCCTCTTTAGACTTGCGAAGCGCATAGCCAACAAATACCCTTTCCTCGTCGTAAGGGGCTTTAACGCCCCACATACGGCCTAGGGTTACCAACACGACACACCGAAAGGACGTCGAGTTTGGTTAGCCGCGCAACAAGCCGATCTCGGCCTGCTCACTGATCCTACCTTTCCTGCGCCTGTAACAGCTTCTGTAAAAAGACTACACCAGACCTCACGTCCGCACATCGCCTTCCTCACGCCACATGATGCAACACTCAAGAGAGTCTAGGTAGCGACCACTCCATTATCGAGATTCTCTTAAACGTTCAACTACACCGAAGGCATCTCAGAGGCACCACTTTCAAAAAGTGGGACTCTTTCCGCTCATGTAGAGCAGACCGCATATTCGCCCCCATCACGGACATCACCAAATGTTGCAAGCAACTACAAAGCGATGTCCGATCTGTAACTCTCCCCCTACCAGAGGACTGCCTAAGCGACACAACTGACTCCCACCTACTACATTTATGGGAAGCTATAGCAGGCCTAGAGTGACGCTGGCAAAGGCAGCGTTGGAACCGGACACTTAAGCGCCGCCTCGCCCGTCTTAACAAAGAGATAGAGACGCACACAGCGATTCTTTCACGCGAGAACTGGGAATCGCTGTGCAACAAGCTAGATGGTAATATGAGTATACCCCTGACTTGGAACCTCTTTAGGCACTTATTAGACTTCACTCACTCTAAGACTACCCAAAGGCACAACCTCACCAAACTCGTACATTCTTCCTATAAACCTCCACCGGAGCTCCTCTAAAAACTTCGCAATCAATACTTCCCCGCATACTCTCCTGCAACATACCTCGACTATGCAGGCCTCCCTAACGGCCACCTTGACCATCCCATTAAAAAGCAGATGTTGAGGCTGAACTCTAGAGATTTAACACGTCCTCAGCCCGGTACCAGACGCGGCACTCAGGAATCTCGACGCACAATACATTGCCGCACTTACCGAATACTTTAATGCATGGCAGGAAAATCGGTAGCCTCCCACCGCAATGGAACGATGCCAAAGTGGTCTTCATACCCAAACCTGGCAAACCTCTGCTCCCCTCCAACCTCAGACCCATCTCCCTCACATCTTCTGTTGGCAAGCTCATGGAGCATGAACTCCAGACAAGGCTTTGCCATTACCTGGAAGGCAACAATCTCATGCCCACTAGTGTGTTTGGATTTCGTCCTGGGCTTTCGACACAGGACGTTTTCCTACAGCTAAAACATCACATTCTTGACTCGCAAACCTTCGAACCCCAAGCTATTCTAAGGGTGGATCTCACGAAGTCCCTTGAGAACGTTGCACACTGAGCTATCCTCCAAAACATTACGACCCTGGGAGTCGGCATCAGGATGCACCTCTACTTTAGAGACTTCCTCAGCCACCGCAGAGCCACGCTTACTTTCGGCGAGCACCGCCTCCCGGGTGCCACACTGGGAGCACGAGCTACGCCCCAGGCAGCCGTCCTCTCCCATATTCTCGTCAAGATAGCACTCCACCTACCTCGACAGATAGCTCAAAACCCTAGGATCCATTTTAGCCTCTACGCCCACTACATCACTGTCTGGTCAAACCGCGGCAGTTATGCCGAAATAGAAGAACACCTAAAATTGGCCCTAAGCACCATCTTAGCAGCTATAGCGGAGGGGATGCTGAAAAAGTTAAAACTTTCTGCCGCTGTCGACCATAGTACCAGAAGAAAAAATGTGTCTGTGATACCCTACATTCATGTTGTATCGCATAATTTGAAAAGAATTGGTATGAGAGCCGGAGTAGATGTTGTCTTTTCAGCTCCTGTGAAATTGAGAAGTCTGTGCGCGCGTGTAAATGGCCCCAAAAAGTCAAATGAAGGTGAACCCATCTGCACAAAAAAGCATGAGGTAAAATTTGTGAAGTGCGTAGAGAATCTGGTTTATTCGATCCCTTTGAGTTGTGGTGGTGCATATGTTGGACAAACTGGTCGTTGTTTGAACGATAGGCTGAGGGAGCACAAAAATGATGTCAAAAACGCTGCCCGCCACATTGGTGTCCACTGTCGTGATTGTTCCTGCCAGCCTCTGTATGACAAAAGCAGAATTGTTGATAGACACAAAGATCAGCTGACTAGAGAACTTATCGAAGCGTCTGAGATCTTGAAGATGGGTCAGAGGTGCGTAAGCACCCCTTCTGTCGCTATCTTGCAGAAAGAACATGAATATTTGCACACGTGTTAGCCTTGTGTTATCATATACGTGCCTGGTTGGAGGGATATCTGTCACAGTTCTGTGTGTTTTTTTTTCTGTTTTTCTGTTTTTTTAGTGTCCCTAGCGCCTTTATAAGCATGGCTCACTGAATAAAACATTCTGTTGTTAGTCAGCGCTGTGTATCGTCCTTTCTTGTCCTCTGGCCTTGTGCCGTTGCGCTGTTTCACTGGAAACCATCGACACACGTGTACGGGAGCGTGGCCGGACCTGCTCCCCTTCAAAATCCCAGCTCTTTCTCTACCGGCCCAAACACGATTCAGTCAATCCACCGATCTCCCTCACCCTAGGTATCGAGCCCACCCCACTAGTGGACAAATCCCGCATGATTGGGCTTGTTATTTACTCCCATGGCGCACACAAAGAAGTCATAAAGACACTCCAAACACACGGTCAACAGACTTCCCGACTGATTCGCCCCATAGCGAACCACCTGGCTGGCCTCCGCGAGCGACACACGACTCGCCTCACCCAGGCTTATGTCATAAGCCGCACCACATATGGCCTTCCTTACCAACCCCTCAAACAGAAAGAGAGAGACAAGGTAAATGCGCTTGAACAAAGTTCCACGAAAACGGCTCTACGTTTTCCCCACGCACATAAAACGACCGACTCTTCAAACTCGGTGTCTACAACACCTTTGAGGAAATCACAGAAGCTGCCTCTATGGCAAAAATATCCCGTCTATTCAACTCAGAGGCTGGCCGTGCTTTGTTATCCGAAATAAACCTCCCCCCACCTACGCACCCAACCGAAGGGGTCCCCCTTTGTCCTATCCTCCGCTCTAACCTGAGCGTACACCTATCCCCAAGAATATGCACCATGAGCGGGACAGGGACCGCAGAGTAGCATGGGCCCGGGCCCTCCACAGACAGTATGGCGATGACCATCAGGTGGTCTACCTGAACGCAGCGGTGTACACGTCAGGCTCCCGTATGGCCCCGGCGGTAGCCGACAATCTAGCAAAGCTTCTGCCCTCCAGCTCAATCATCGCCAATTCTACCACAGAGACAGAAGAGGCAGCCGTCGCGCTTGCTCTCATTTCTACACCTGCTACAAAAACTATCTTTGACTCTAAAGCTGTCATTCTAAACTTTGCCAATGGCAACATATCCTGCACTGCTGCTCGTTTACTGCGCATGTGGCAGCCCCGACGCCCTATAACCCTCATCTGGACGCCAGCACATGCCGGCCTCTCTGGCAACGAGGAGGCTCGTTCCTTAGCCCGAGGTCTCACATTCCGGGTGGGAATCGAGCCCCTTCTACAGGCCGAGGAGCGCATGCTCTCTTTCCGTTATATTTTCTCCCCTACTACCCTACTACCGGGAACAACGAAGTGCTGTGTCACAAGGGCTATGTCATTGCCACTATATATTTTGTTTCTGAAACCCACTCTAGCCTCTGGATATGGGTTCAGTCAGTGTTTTGATAATTTGTATGCAAGAATACGAATAAAGAAAGTTAAATGAAATGAGTACGCACCCCCAGCCCCATCCCTCACAATAGCGCAGGCCGCACACAGGCGACGACTACAAACTCGGACTGCACCGTACCCCATACTACTACATGCCCTATACCCAGACCAATTCCCCTCGCCATACAAACTTTGCTGCAGATCAGGAGACTTTCCACACACCATGCTCACGTGCGCCACCTTCCCTCATCCCCTATCACCGACCGTGGCGGCGTCTTACTAGGAAGAGCTTAAGACGAGCTTCAGATGAGCCTAGTTGGTTTGTAATCTTCGACGTTATTGCGCTACTCAAGGTTTACACACACAGGAATGACACATGCTGACAGGGCGCATTGTCTGTATGTGTCGTTCTTGTCTGTGTAAACCTTGAGTAGCGCAATAACAATGTCGAACCTTACTGGGAGACTTATGACCGAAACTCCTCCTCAAGACCACGCCGGCTAATATCCAGCGCTTTCAGAAGGACTGCTCTCCAAGGGCTATCCTTTGCTTTGTAGGAGTTACTTATCACGGTGAGGGAGCATTTAAGTGCCATGTAAGGGGCTTCGCTCCCACCATTTATTTAGCAATAAAGGTTTCTACCACGACCTAGTTGCTTTCATTCGCCTGCGAAAGGGCTATCCAAAAAAGCGAGGAGGGTTGGCTCCTCCCAATATATACCAACAAGGTACTGTGCCCGGCAGTGCTGCGATATTTTATTCCTGCTTTTAACGGGCAATGCCCGCATTGTGGGTGCGCACTCTCGAGTGTGTACCTCTGGTGTGGGTATGCCCATATAACCCCGCTTACCCCTCATTCCCCTCACTTACCTGAGAGAGCTCGGAGGCTGCCCCGCTAGAGAGCAAAAAAGCTCTCGTCGCAAGGGCCCGAGCTACCGCTGAAGACACAGGGGTCGCTAGTCGCTTCCTTAGGAGGGGTCCCGGATTAAGGAACTTTGCTATTATTTCTAAAGGGCTGGCTTTTAAGACCAGTTCCCACTCTCTCTTGTAAATAATCACAAATAAATGTTTTTCAGCACCACCACCAATGATAGGTTGTGGTGTGACCATGTTGTTGTTTCGACTGAAGGAAGAATAAAGAGGAAACTGCACTCGCCTACCCACTGGCTCGAGTTGAGACACAACCGGCGCCACGTGCACACAGTAGGAGAGTTAAAAGAGATGTGAGAAGGAAGTTTGAAAGACAAGACGTACATCCCAACAACCGCGTCATCTGGAGCGACGACGTCGGCTTAGCAACAGAAACCCCCGGTGACAAGGAGAGCTCACCACATGAGTGAGAGCCCCTAGATCCCAGCCCTGCAATTCCAGGATACCACCCTGCTCTAGTTTCCGGTTCAATTGGGGTTTATGGAGTTCTACGTTCCAAAGCGACTTAGGCTATGAAGGATGCTATATAGGAGGGCTTCGGTAATTTCTGCTACCTGGGGTTCTTTAACGTGCAGTGAGATCAAACAGAGGTTTTGGATTTCAATTTGTAGGACCGGCAGACGAAATTTTTGAACATGTCAACTAGTCCGACCGTGGAGCCTGTTGGTAACACGACGGTTTCGCTCCTGCAGGTGGCATCGTAGGGGAACCCTTCGCGACCTCTGCGAGCTTCAGGGGGGCAGACAGCGGTGACCGCACTGTGCGCGTGATGTTTTGTGTGGATGTCAACCGTTGCGATGTCACGGAACCCTTACCACCCGATCGCCTGTGATGGACACGCCTGTGTGCTGTTGTGGTCAACGAATGCGACGCCAGCAGAGACGCAGACCTACATTACGGCCTCTCTTTCTGTCTTTTTCTTTCATTACCAACTTCCTCTCTTCTCTCATGGCGTGGTTGAGGCGTCCACGGATATGTAATACAGTTACTGCGCCTTTCCTTTCCTCTAAAATTACAACAGAAACGCAACGACCATTCAGAGAGAGATGTAAAATAAAGAGCGACCATGCAGTCCGTATGTGATCTCTTCGGGCGCCGGATGGCCTGTTTTCAGACTCTCCTGGAGACTCCGGGCGATTTGTTCAACGAGCGATGGCGTTCCGTGGACTCCAAGGCAGCGCTGGAACACTCTGTCACGTTCCACTCCTGAAGGCGAACCTTAAGCGTCCTTAAATTTTACTATTGTTTTACACGTGAGAGCATAGACACTGCCTAATTTGGCTACATCACCTTTCCGCCATCACCGACCTCCGGGTTTTGTTGTTTCGACGGCTGCTGGCGCCCTGGTGCAAGGCGCTTGGGAAGTCGCCCCCACCGGGGGGCCACACAAGGCCCACCTGTCCTAAATCGTGGCAGTCTATTTCAGTAAAGTTCTTTTTCTCTCTGTCTCTGGTTAGGTGGGCGGATGAAATTAGGATTTTTGCGGCAATATGGTGGCCGCAGATGGCAAAAGACGGGTTTAATTAGACACACCTGGAAGAAGCCTTTGCCCTGCAGTGGAAGTAGTTCAGCTGCTGCTGCTGCTGATGATGATATAGTTACATACTTTTTCATACATCTTAACGCGATGACGTTATGGAGCTCGTGTCGCAGAACATCCGGCACCGGTGTCGTTGACTGTGAGCGAAGAATCCGAGAGAAGCAAACCAGGAAGCCGGTGGGCCACCTAGGTCACGTAACCTTGCGGCTTTATCGCAACCTGCCGACCGGATATTAAGAAAACTGCGTACTTTGGCAGATGGCGGCTAAATTAATGACAGGTAGCTAGAGTTTGCTCGGCAAGAGCTACGCGGGTCCCACACGCCCCACCGGTGGCACGCCGGCTATCCCAGGACAGTGCGCATCGCTTAACTGGAGACGTAAAATTTCATGAAGTATTGAGGTACTTCAACAAAACAGTTCGTTTCCATGTATTTTGAAGAGAAATAAAAAAACGTAAAAAACGATCGCGAAGAGCTATAGAACAAACATATTGCTTTAACACTGAAAAGGATATCATTCTCACCTGATGGCACTGCACAACTCCTAGCGGAGCTTCCTGGTTGAGAATTTATTCACGATTTCACATTAAGGTTTTCGGACCAATGCACTGCATCAATTTGTGTCCGACAAAATTCCACTAGACGGGTCCAGGCTTTTCTGTGCAGCGAACGAATCCGTCCTGGCATTCAGGTCAGAAGGCACGTATACAAGCTTTTGCATTTGCTACTCTGTGAGCCTATTGCGTAATTTGGTGTGCACATTTCCAAGCTCCGACCACTTCCGTTCACAGGCACCAGAAGATGGGGGAAGCTGCAGTACGCGACAGGCCAGGGGGGTCAAGAGCTGGCTGGAGCAGAGTCCTTGCCACCATGTGGAAGGATACAAGTGTTTCGGAGAATCCCAAACTCCTTGCCTTGACCGAATTCCCTTGCAAGTTCTGTATTCTGTGACGTTAGAGAGAAGTTTCCCGACATACAGCGATAAGTGCTCTGCCTGGCTGAAAATCCAATGAAACGGGACCGCAATCTGCACGTCACCAAGGTTTTTGCCACGATGCCTTGGGTGTAGGTTGTCAGCGATATGAATGGGTCGCACACAGAACTCCTCACGAGCCCGCTGATCACATACATTATGTGAGCCTGATCTTCTTGCATCAATGTGTTATTTTTCAGCCACGCACCAAATTAAGTTTTGAAAGAATGGAAGACTTCGTAGACGTGCGACAACAAGACCATCTCAGGTTCAAGTGTATAATAGCCCAGGAGACTGCTGTCTCCAAGTAGCTACGCAAGTGTTTCCAAAACACATCGACGTCCAAGAGGGCCTGCCGTATTCGTTCGTTAACCTCAAGATATTTCATGATTGCAGTCTCCTGCAGTGCTTCCTTTTTGTTGGGAACGCGAGTGAGAGGGGGAGGCCGCTCCATCTTGCATTGCTAGGCAGTTTGAGTGTTGTCCAATTCCCTTTGCCCTAGCTTCACTCCTACTTTTGTTGCAGCGCAGCCGCAATTACGTGAGTGTATTCCACATATTTGATTATTTTTCTGGACATTTGTCCAGAAAATAACTTGCCCGTTTTGTCCAGCTCTGAAGAATGAACAAACAAACAGTACAAAGATTCGCGCCACAATACTCGTAGGCGCATGATATCGTTGAGGAGCACGTTCAGCCCACGTGCTGCGCACCCTATGGTTGCAATGTGCGGAAACTTGTCAAAAAATATAAGGCAACTACTTTGTCGGGTTGGAAAGAGTCAATGACGTGAGAGACCTCGCTGCTGATGTAGGCTGCGGTGTGCCGATTCTTCCCTGTTTCAACCGATTTTTAAAACACAGGCTGCAGTGTAGCGATGACGAGGTTCACAATTCACTCTCCGCGAATGTTGGTCCACCCATTTGTGAGCACGGTGAAGAACGTCATATTCAGCGTTAAGCAGGGGTCGCTCAAAACGTATACCGGCTAGGTGGTGCGTATGAAGGCCGAAGCATCCTGAAAGTATTGTGCCAGTGCTCGTTTTTCGATGAAGTGGACGGGGTGTTCGTTGCCTATACAGCTCTGGTAAAGGCTTCATCAATTTCTTGTAGCCATTTAGGCGTGATTCGGCCAACAAAAGAGGAGACGCTAGCGGATTTTTTTCAACGAGGGAGTATCCAAGAGATGGCGTTGCTTTAGTACTCACTTGAGGAGGCCGCCGAGGAGCTCCCAGATTGCTTGTTTTCGTATGCAGCGCCATACAGATCCTTCTCCTCTTGAGGGCGATTTTTGCTCACAGCAGATATTTTGTGAGCCGTGTGAGCTGTGTGGCTCACATTAGAGAAGCCACACGACGCATCAGAGTACTTGCAGAATGCTTGCAGGTTTTTGCTCGCAATAGGTGAGTCACATACGTTAAAATGTTTCAAAACGCGCGACCGCGGGCGAACCATAGCGAAAACATGTGATAACTGCGCTCCGATGATGCACTCGCTAATAGTCGAATTAATGTTCAGATATGTCGAAGCGCAAAAAAACGCGGCGCGCCATTTGAACTTGACGATGGCGATCCTGCACCGGTTTCCAGCGACGAGAGGCGCATGACTGCGATCTGACAGCGAAACCAGAACTCACGGCGAAGAATGAATCCATCTTGAAATAACGAAGCAGCACGAAAAAACGGGGACGAAAAAGACGCACATACGATCGGACAAATGCTGCACTTCCAATTGATTTTTATTGAGAATACCAAAGCTTAAGTACATCGCTACTACCGCCTCGTGGCAATCAACCGTAATGATTCAAAAACGCCATTTCATTATCAAGAAGAGACAAGGAAGTGGTGCTGACACACTGACCACCTGCTTTTCTGATGTGATATGCTTCAAGAACCTCTCGTTCCATCCGATCTCTTCCACGCCGAAGAATTTTAGCTTTCCGAAATATTGGTTTACACTTACAGAAGAATCTTACACTTAAGAATGAATCGCGCTGCGGAAAAAAGCCCATCCGGAAACTTTAGTTTCGTTCATTTTTATCCCGACTTTTTGAAAAACAAAACTGTATTTTTCCCGAAATTTTCGGTGTTTTTTTTTCATCCTGACATCTCTACGCTGTACCGCTGCACCACTGCGGCAGGAGTGATATGAGTGCAGCCAAGTATGAATGAATGTTAATTAGGGAATCGCCAATTCTGCATATATGGGCATTAACCGTTTAAGCCTTCGTATCATACCCTTAAGGCGGAACATAAGTGCCCCCTCCAAGCTTTTTTTTTTGCTATATACTGCGCCAGATACATTTTGTTGTTGATTTTCTCGCACCCGCTGAGATAAACCGTTGCAAGTTGCGCATGTCTAGTTTCTCTTCCTTGTGCGCTCTTTTCTGGCTTTCGTGTTTTTGCCAAAGCACTGACAAAAGGAAAACTCGTTTGGAGATTTTTTCAGTGATTCTAGTGCAATGTTGGATGGTTTTATTAGAGCCACCGGGTCAGTTTTAGTCACTCTTGCCCAGATAATCCCGCGCCGCTAGCGCTGCGGACAGCGCACTGAGCATCACAAAATGCTGTGCTGATTTTCGCGTTTAACCGGTGTAGTAAGCGTCAGACAGTTTCTTTTTTAGTGCATCAGCGCAGCCAATTCCTTGGAAAAAATCTGAGATGACATCACTGCCTCGTAACTGTGACTGCATGTTAGGTACTCTGTTCAAACTCTTTAGGGCACTCCTAATAGGAGCCGAAGCCGCTCATCAAACAAAGAGGTGTTTAAATGATTGGGATCCTTCAAGCAAAAAAAACGAATCAATAGCTGCATCCCACGGGAATGAGTTCGCACGGCTCGGTTTCATGGTCCCTGAAATTCCGCTGGTTGCAGAAAACCACGTCCAGTTTTCAGCCTAGTAGCGCAACATATGAAAAGGAAAACTACAAAACTACTGCAGCCGTAGCCAACTGTTTTTTATCAGTATGGCTGCTTGCTAAACTAGTTGGATTATTGTAATTTGTGGGGCAGCGCGATTACCATTAAAAAAGGGACGACGACAGAAAAATAGCAAAAGAGCGCTGAATTACAACTGTTTCTCCTGCCGAAGACGCCACGCGGACGTGTAAATATGAACCGCCCGCGGGAAAGGGAACGAACGAAAATATTAAAAGGAAAAAAGGAAAACAATCAGCGTGAATGGCACAGGGAGAGAGCATAAACGCCCTAATTACCATCCATCTTAGGTCTTTGTTGGTCAATGTAAGCGATGACATGTTTACACACCCCTCTTTTGAGCGAGCAACCTTAGCCACCTTGATTATTCCCCTAACACACTGATCTTAGCGTCAAGCAACAAGACCACTTCTTTTGAACGCAGGCAGGGATGGCTCAGTACGACGAGTGGATTCTTTTTCCAATGCTGGCTCTGGCTACATTGAAATATATTCTTGTTCTGCTCTTTTAGCCTGGTGTTATTGGATCTGCCTATCTGCCCAATGTATTTTCGTGTGCAAGACAACGGCACACAATATACGACATCCCCAGCGCAGGCCACAAAACGTTTTTGGCGTCGATTCGTGCACGATTTTTTCTCTTTGCTTTTGCACGGGTTTCTTTTGCTTCAAAGAAATCGACGGCTTTCTGGCGCAAGATACCCGGAACATATTGTGTTTTCTGTGGCAGCTGGCTTGCTTAAAAACAGGACAAAGCCAGGCAATCCTAGATCAAAGATTTGACAGCTCCGTATGCACGCAGGAAATTAGCTGTTATTCCATATACCTTATTACATCTAAAGAAGATTGAAAACGCGTAGGCTTTGATGCTGTTTTCGGCTCCGCTAAAGCTACCAATTCTTTGCAAAAAAGAAAAAAAACCGCGCAATAGCAAAGAGAAAATGTCGTGCAGGTTCCGGCAGCAAAATTGTTTTGCCAGCAGGGATGAGGGTGTCATAATCGCGTGCCGAGCGGTGACTTGCGGATACGGATAAATTGGGCACATAGGCAGATGCGTAAACACCAGAATAAAAGGGCACAAGAAGGATATAAATAACGGTAACCAGGGCCAGCTAAGCTTGCGCTGCCTTAAATGTGGATAAGGACCTAGACGTCGTACTATGCCACCCATGCCTGCGTTAAAAAGACAAGGGATTCATGCCCGACACAAAGATCAGTGTATTAGAGAGAGACAATCGAGGCGGCCAAGATCCCTCTAGCAGAAGAGGGGTGTGTATGCTTGCCATCGTTACATTGACCAGGAAAGAGCAAAGATGGATGGTGATTAGGACGTTGGTGCTGTCACCCTGTGCCATTGATGCTAATGGCTTTAGTTTTTTCCTTCTTTCATGCTGGCGCTTTGTATTTGTACATATGTGCGGCATCTTCAGCAGAATAAGCAGCTCGAAGTCAGCGCTCTTTCCACTCGGTCTCTGCCGTCTACCGATCTTTAATATTATTCGCGCAGCGACATAAGCGGTTTTATTTCTTAGCGACTTGATATTTTTCTACCCCAGATACATGTCAATTAATCTCTTCACGGTCTCTTTTCTTGCCTTTTTACACTTTCATACGCTTAGTTACGAGGCGCTGCTTCCTCCAAACAGAGAATATAAGTTTAATTCCTTCAAGATAACGCAAACAGAACGAGAGACTGAAACTGCGACTTACGTACCTTCTCCTGGAAGATTTGAGACTGCGTCACTAAATATTCTGTGATAGCAGCCAGAGCGAAGGCGATGAGAACAACAAGCACGAGCCCAGAGGTGTACTGAGCGGTGAGGAACCTGTAGAGTGACAGTGCGAACAGAAGAAGCTGCAAAGAAAAACGTCATTCGCTTTAAACGACACCAAAATATGAGAAAAAGAACTTTTTTTTTGTACCCAGCATGATTTCCTGACTGCAAAAAAAAGTGGCAGCAGCTACATAAAGAACGTATGTTCCTTACAGGTTACATTCGGATCAGGTGAAAATTTAATATTTATTTCGAGGTACAAAAAGTATTGCGTGCTCAATTTTATACTGAAGAAAATTTGCAATATTTGCAGACAGTCCTGTTTGGTCAACAGAAAAGTGGAAGATTTGGGCAAAGTCGAAAGTGATCAAAGAGCAGCGTCTTCGACGCACACACGGGCCAGGCAAGTAGGCGACAAGGACAGCATGTGCGAAAATTTTCGCCGGAAGCTCATTTACACAAAGCAACTGTTGCGTGGTTGCGCTGTGGTTGTGACTAATCTGCCGAGAGGTCTCCTGCTGGAACGGCAGCACTGGGGCACACTCCGTTGATGGAGCCGATGCATCACCAGGAGGGGCCGCGCAGGCCTGTCTGTCCTCGGCTGGCACTTGATTCAATTCGTCCACAATGATGGCCGGGGTGTCTTGCTCCGCTGTCTTCCCAACGGAAGGGTCTAGGCCACAGGAATATCTTGCAGCTGCACCACGTCGCTCCGCAACAGCGTCAGCCAGTGTTAGTGCTTGTTCTGTCCCTCCTTGCCAACTGTCAATTTTAATGCGCTCCGTTTCACATGATTTGCAAGCAAAACCGATTCCGTGGCCGCTTGTCTCTCTACACGCATGGACAAAGAAAACTTGAGCTTCGTTTTTGGTCCTCCTTGTTTTACTCTCACGAAATCTCCTGGTTCAATGGTTGATGATCCGGCACCTCATCTTTCATCGCGTACCTTTTTGTTCGTTCTTGTTGCTGCTTGATGCACTGCTTCAAATTTTTCGTCGCGACACGAGGCTCCTCGATAAATCTCTTCTCATGAAGGCCAACGACATTCAGTCCTGTTCTGGATCTTATTACGTGTAACAGGTAAGCCAGTGACGCACCTGTAGTCGCATGTGAGGTGCCTTTGAAACAGCCACATAGCCCCCGATTTCCTCCATCAATGCTCTTTGTTGAAACCCCGCAACGTGCATATATTCCTTCAGAACGTGGTTCAACCGCTCAATACTCTAACCGTTACACTGTGGGTAGTACAATGTTGAGTGCAGGATTCCCTAGCGTGGTAAAAACTGCACAAAACATGTTGACCTGAACTGATGCCCGTCATCTGTCACAGTGCTTTTCGGGTACGCTTCTCTCACAAAAAGTTCCAAAAGAACTTTCACTACTGTTTGTGTAGTTATTGTGGACATGAATGCCGCCTCCGGCCTTTGCTGGGTAATCAGCAAGTGACTGCGAATCTGCTCTAAGGAGGAGCTCGCTCCATCGGCCCAACTATATCAATTCCGAGATTTTCCATGGCTTCTGTCGACTTTCGACCCTGTCGACTGCGCCATAGTGTAGTGAACTGAAGCGCCGAGTAATCAGGAAAGACTAGATTGACTGGGCATCAAGAACTGCACCTTTATCCTGATGATTGTCACCCATGTAGAGATGGATGGATGGTTGGATACGGCTGAACTCTTTAAATCGGGCGGTTACTCAAACCACCTAGCCATGACATAAAATTTTACCCTTCTGTTGATTTTAGCCCCCATTCAGATAACCTTCGCTTGGTTATTTCTACCCGCTTAAAATCTACTTTCAATTCACTGTCTTTAAACCCCAAAGCCTTGGATAAGTCAGCCCAGCTGCTTTCCACTGTAGGGTGAAGCCCTTTACAGAAAAGTATCAAGTGTTCAGCCGTTTCCTCCTCCTCTCCGCACGCAACGAACAACGTGTCTATCTCGTGGTACCTGCCTCTATATGTCTTAGTCCGCAAAACTCCCGTCCTGGCCAGAAGATGTGAATTACAGCGCCCCTATAAGCAACAGCAACCAAACTTGGAAGGCGGCCATAAGCGTCCCTGCTGCTGAACAATTCTTCAAAATGTGATGCGTGTGAGTCTACGAAGTCATTATACATTGGGGTTCAAGTTTACAAAATTTACACAGATGTAGGACGGAAACTCAGCAAAGGATATATGGTACGGTATGATGCGATATTCAAGCTACTCAAGGTGTTCAAAATCAGGCTGTAATGATTAAAAGAAAACTAATAGCTCTGTAGGAGTACACAAAACTCCTTTTTTAATGAAGTTGTTACGGCTAGGCGGACATAAACAGTAAGTAAAATTGTTATTTTAACCTGAGTAATTATGTAAGTTCAATTAAATATCTTGATTCAAGCGGCAGTGCATTTTAGAGACAATTCTACTTTGTACAATTGTGGTTGTGTCCTCAAGTATGTCCGTCCGAAATTTCTGCCAAAATTGTATAATTACTGCGGCACAAAGCATGAGGCTGCACCCTGGTGTGGCGCAGCTGATACGTACGGCGCTTCGCCTGGCAACAATGTGGAGTTGCAGGCGACAGTGGTGACTTTTCTATCTTGGCCAGTGAAAGCAAACAATCACTGTGCCTGCAGCGTGAGGTGAGTGCTGTTTTTTTGATCGATTGCTTTTTGAGTGGGCAATAATAAAGAGGCTTCAGGCAAAAAGAAGTGGTCTCACTCTAGACGCTGTCAAGCGCACAGATACCACACTGCTGGCCAAGAGCGAAAATTTATAACCATCGCCTGTAACTAGAAATTCTAGCCAGTCAAAGCGCCATACGCAACAGCTGTGCAAATTCCGGGAGGGAGTACTTCATTCTGTGCGCCGCGATATCGCATGCGTAATTAGACGGACAGGGATAAAATTTTAGGCGTGCATATCTCAAGACACAGACACGTTACTAAAACTGTTTAAAAGAGCACATTCTTCGAATGCCTCTGAATTTAAATTTCGATATGAACATACACGCTAAGGGCAGTATAAAAAAATGATTACCCAATTTTTGTTAATCACTAAGGTTTGCACGGAAACTTTTCTCATTGTTTTTTTCCGCTTGGTATCATGAGCCATTTAAATAATTACTTGTGTTCTGCTCTTAGTATATTAGAGCGTAATTTTGAACACTCTGTATGATGAAAAAGAAAATAACATCTTTGGGCGCAACTCAATATAACAGGCTTAATTCGGTTGTAGCATAAAATTATTTAGTGGATAATGAACGGAATTCAAACAGAAAGTAAACGACGCGGGAGCAGAAAGTTCCAAAAAGTACAACATTTTACGTCAGTGCTGTTGAATGGCGCTTTGTAAGCTTGTTTTGAAACTGCGTGCTAAGACGTTTTCATGTAATCTGATGGAATCTTGGAGCTCTAAAAATATCATTCACGATTATCATTTCCGCGCTGTGCGTAGAACTCACTAGTGCGATGGACATGAGAAGGTCGCTTGCCGCGTCGGCACAAATGCAGCGTTCTTCAAGGCTGTATGCCAGAAGTCTGATGCTGTAGGAGATAGCTGATGCCAGAGTGAGCACCTGCACACCATTAAACAAATGTTACAGCGCTTTAAGCGCGATGTATAAACGTACACTTGGAAAAAGCAGTATTTAGAGACTTCGATTGTACCTGCTCATTAATAATGATCCGGGTGGTGGCGTAACTATATGAACAGCATTTATGAAAAGTGATAGCTCAGCTCTCAGGTGCTATATTAGTAAGCTTAGCATCACAACGAAGAAAAGCGTGATAAATAAGACAAAAACTGCTGTTTTTTTTGCTGTTAGAGATATTCTGTAATTTATACAGCATTGCGGATAACATGACAAGGTAAAAGAAAGCACTCTACCGAGTGTGAATCTCTTGAGTTCGGCTAGTCGAATAAGAGGTATGCACACAGTGAAAATTTCCAGCATAAATCGAATACTGTGCACTATACACGTTACACTCGTTTTCATTTCGGCAGTTTAGTATTTAGTATATTTGAACGAGTGTGAACAGTTTGTACCAGGTAAATGTGCGAAAGTGGGTCTATCAGGTTTGAAATTAAACGTGGTCATTTGTCATAAAGGGTATCGGCTTCACTTCGACCTCAAGTAAAATTTGGTGTCCTCACCAAACCTCAAAATTCTCCTAAGGCACACTCATTTCATCTAAGTTTCAGAGAGGTCACATGCGACCTTATGCACCCTCACCTCAAACTCATTTTGTTAGATTAAGGTCGGGCATAAGATTGAGGTCGGGTGCTTGACCTCAAAATAAAAAAAGAAAAGTGGGTAAATTAGTTGTTCATTGAAAACCGTAATAAAAGATTCTTCTGTCGAGAGCTCAACTTGATATGCAAACAAAATTTTTGCAAACAGTTATATTCACTGGTTGAAACAAAATACCCTTGCGTGCATGGAAGTATTAAACATTTACTATTTACGCTTTCTTAGGTGCTTCATTGCCTTCTTTACTATGAACTCACACAGAGTACTGCAAAGCAATTTTGTGGCATCGAAACAATTAGACTATTCAAAGGGGAACTACGTATCAGCTAACATTGAACTAACACAATGGTTTTAAACTGGACTCCTGCTTCTTTTAGTGGTCAGTCAAGTAAAGTTTTGCTTTATCGATGAATTAACTTGCGTCGCTGGTCGATAGTTTCGTCCCAATACGGGTTTCGAGAAAATTTTGAATACCGTATCTCACTGTCGCTATGAAAAGACTTTTGAATCAGAAGAAACGCTTCAAGTCGATTTGCAAAACACGCTATGACTCTGGAGCGATGTTGCACATACAGTATCGTTCTACAAACTTGTCGTTTAGCAATCAAAGAGGCAAGCGCATTTTCTAGTATAACAGGCTACTGTCACTTCTTTCTACTAACCCATCTTACTTCCGGAACACTAGCAGATCCAAAGGATGAAATGTTCAGCTTTATGGTGTTGCTGGGATTATAACGACAAGCGATACAGCGTGTTGCCAGAAGTGCTTACGATTTCTCTCCTATGGACCCATTGTCTTTGATTTTACAGTTTTTGTAAAATTAATTTATGGCCTGGAGTTATCGCCCACCTGCAGTGCTGACAAGATTAACTCGGAGTTTTTGTTCCACACTGCCGTTATTTCTGGTGTATATTCGGCGCACCTGTTCATCCTGCTTTTAACACTCCAGAGAACCGGCCGAGTTTACGGTAGCGAGAATGATTCCAGTCTTCAAAGTAGGTAATGCGAATTCTCTTAACTACAGACCAATTTTATTAAGAAGCTTTCGATGTAAACTTGTGGATCAGAAAATATACTGTAACTTTATTTTCTTTCTGCAACATAACATAACGTGTTTTTCAGTTCTTGGCAGCACGGTCTACGTAAAGGTCTCCCTGGGCGCAAGTCAGCACAACTAAGAGATCATTGTAGTGATTCCTCAGTCCAGTCGCCGATTCTTCGTCGTTGTCACCTCGGCGTGACAATATTGAGTTTCATCTGCCGTGTTGCTTCGCTTCCTGAGGTAATATATGTTTCATAAATACAGACAAAATCTGACTTCTTCAAAAGATGCAGACAGATTATAGATGTTTGGCTAATTAGTTTCACTCAGCCCCACTTTATTGTCAGCAAATGTTCTGCATTCTCGCTTTTTACTTTGAACCTAACGCTCATTAGGTACGATCTCCTAAATCACTATTTTCCCATTGATACATTCTCAGTTAATAACGTTCACATGAGAAACCGTTCGCCATGGTATCATATGTGAATTACGCACTGGTCCTTCTAAATTAACGTTCTTTCCTTCCAAATTAAAGTTAAAATATCGTTAACGTAATGTTCATGAGCACTGCAAGTATGCTTCTTCTCAAAGTTAGAACTAAGCATGGAATTTTGCAATCAAGCTTTCTATCATATCACTTTGTAATACTGTACTCCTCGAAAAAAAAAGAATATATTTTCACTTCCAAATTATACTGAAGAGCATTTAATGTGTAATTTGATTACTGCCCGATCAACCACGTGACAGAGAACAAGTTTATTGTCCAGATTCTAACGCTACAGCGTTAAGGGCCCCGTGTCGCAGAAAAGCCGGTGACGTCTGCATCAGCCGTGACCTAAAAATTCTTCCTCCTCCTTTTGGCGACGCCGAGAGCGAAAAATTCCTTCTTCTTCTCCTCGCATTGTACGCCACTGCCCCGAAAGATAGCGCAGGACGGCAGCGCCTCCCGCTCGTCTTGTACGGACACAGTGGGGCCGTGCGGGCAAGCAGCGATCACGCGGCGAGTGGCGAACAACGCAGCGCACATCCAAAGCGCGTTCACTACGAAAAGCACAGAAGTTTGGGCCAGTTGGTAACGATCCATCTTGAGAAAACGAAGCAGCACGAAAAAACGGGGACGAAAAAGACACACATACGACTGGACAAATGCTGCACTTCCAACTGATTTTTATTGAGAATACCAAAGCTTAAGTACAGCGCTACTATCGCCTCGTGGCAATCAACCGCAATGATTCAAAAACGCCATTTCATTATCAAAAAGAGACAAGGAAGCGGTGCTGTCACACTGACCACCTGCTTTTCTGATGTGATATGCTTCAATAATCTCTCTTTCCATCCGATCTCTTCCACGCCCAAGAATTTTGGCTTTCCGAAAATTGTGTTTACACTTACAATCCCGGCAGTGGATATCAAGATGGCCACTCTTCCCTTCTTTCACCAGAGTATAATGCTCCCTAGCTCTCTCATTAAAACAGCGTCCCGTTTGACCAATGTACACTCTATTGCAAGTGAGCGGAATGCTGTACACTACCTTAGTAGTGCAACGGGTGAAAACAAGTTGGTGGTTTATAGTACAAATCGGCCTTTTCTTACTAACCATCATTGGGCAAACTTTGATAGCTTGCTTGGGGCGGAGAAGAGCCCGTTAACACCGTATCTGTTTCCAACTTTCTTGAGATTATGAGAAACTCTGTGAAGATATGGAATTACTTAAGTTGGCAGCCACTGGTCTTGCTTATCCGTCTTTTTGATGCCCTTTTTTCTTTTGTAGCGGCGTCTCTCCAACAGCTGACAATAAATATGGAGGAAAGCCGGACATGCGCAATCGCTCAGTTTGCATTTGGACACTTTCAAACATTTGATGCGGACATGACTTTTTTCAAAGCGGAATTGAGGCAATTAATGGCTATTGCTCTTTTGATTATTTTTGAATGAGCACCACTGTAAGGGAGGAGTGCCTTTTGTGACCTAGGATTGTACATCCAGCATATATGCCTTTCCATGAAATGAATCCTCAGGTCAAGGAACTGTATACAGTTTCCACTAGGGAGTTGAAAGGTAAACTTTAAGCCTTTTGCAACCGTTTTGAACGATGCGAGAACATCAGCAGCAGCTTCGTCAAAGATAAATCGTGCGGCTTGTCCATTATCACCAAATAATCGTCAACATATCTAAAAATGCGTAGGTTAGGAAGTAAGCTATGCAAGCTTTTGTCAATGCAGGAAAGAAAAATGTCAGAAAGAACGGGAGCTACGCACGACACGATGCATATTCCTGTTTTTTGTGTGTAAAACCGGTTGTTAAAATTAATGGCAGTTGACTGTAGATAAAACTCTAAAAGGGCTAAGAAACGGTCGATGTTCACACCCGCCCTGTTTTGAAAAGGCACTTCTCCCGAATCCTCAATTACGGTTCTAACCGCCTTAAACAGTTCTTTGTGGGGTATGGAGTAATACAGATCTTCTATGTCAATGGAGAACCCGAAGGTGGCTGGTGAAGTCATGCTGAGCCCTTGCTTCAGTTCTTCGGCTAATTTGTGAGAGCTTCTAACAAGGAAGGGGTCTTCAATCGTCAATGTCGCCAGCTGCTTCTGAAGGTACTTTCCTATAGCTGACTGCCAGCTACCCTTTTCTGAAACTATAGCCCTAAACGGGAAATCGGGCTTGTGCGTTTTGCATGAGAAGAATGCTTCCAGGGTGCAAATATCCGAATTTTTGACACTACTCGAAAGTGATTCCAGGTGAAGATCCTGCAGCAACTTGAGCGCTGTAGTCTTCTGTAGTCTCTTCTTAAATTTGGTCTTCTTGAAATTTTTCTCGATTGCTTGAATAGCTTCCTCTTCATACGTTCCTTTCGGAAGCACAACGAAAGCACCCTCTTTGTCGGACTGTACTATCATTAAGCGGTGTCGTTTTAGGTAGCCGACAACCTTTTTCTGTTGAGGAACGCGCTTTGAAGTTCGACTCACGTTGTTTGCCACGGATTGAGCTCCATCAGAAATGGCTTTGTCTTTGTCACGCTCCTTGGTTCTTCCGTCAATATGCCGCACCATAGCCAGTAGTTCCGGCTTTCCGGCAATCGGCTCAAAGCAGAATTTGGGACCTTTCTCAAGGATTCCGCGAACAAAGACAAAGCCATTTCTGATGGTGCTCAATCCGTGGCAAACAACGTGAGTCGAACTTCAAAGCGCGCTCCTCAACAGAAAAAGGTTGTCGGCTTCCTAAAACGACACAACTTAATGATAGTACAGTCCGACAAAGAGGGTGCTTTTGTTGTGCTTCCGAAAGGAACGTAGGAAGAGGAAGCTATTCAAGCAATCGAGAAAAATTTCAAGAAGACCAAATTTAAGAAGAGACTACAGAAGGCTACAGCGCTCAAGTTGCTGCAGGATCTTCACCTGGAATCACTTGCGAGTAGTGTCAAAAATTCGGATATTTGCACCCTGGAAGCATTCTTCTCATGCAAAACGCACAAGCCCGATTTCCTGTTTAGGGCTATAGTTTCAGAAAAGGGTAGCTGGCAGTCAGCTATAGGAAAGTACCTTCAGAAGCAGCTGGCGACATTGACGATTTTAGACCCCTTCCTTGTTAGAAGCTCTCACAAATTAGCCGAAGAACTGAAGCAAGGGCTCAGCATGACTTCACCAGCCACCTTCGGGTTCTCCATTGACATAGAATATCTGTATTACTCCATACCCCACAAAGAACTGTTTAAGGCGGTTAGATCCGTAATTGAGGATTCAGGAGAAGTGCCTTTTCAAAACAGGATGGGTGTGAACATCGACCGTTTCTTAGCCCTTTTAGAGTTTTATCTGCAGTCAACTGTCATTAATTTTAACAACCGGTTTTACACACAAAAAACAGGAATATGCATCGGGTTGTGCGTAGCTCCCGTTCTTTCTGACATTTTTCTTCCCTTCATTGACAAATGCTTGCATAGCTTACTTCCTAACCTACGCATTTTTAGATATGCTGACGATTATTTGGTGATAATGAACAAGCCGCATGCTTTATCTATTGACGAAGTTGTTGCTGATGTTCTCGCATCGTTCAAAACGGTTGCAAAAGGCTTAAAGTTTACCTTTGAACTCCCTAGTGGAAACTGTATACAGTTCCTTGACCTGAGGATTCATTTCTTGGAAGGGCATATATGCTGGATGTACAATCCTAGATCACAAAAGGCACTCCTCCCTTACAGTAGTGCTCATTCAAAAATAATCAAAAGAGCAATAGCCATGAATTGCCTCAATTCCGCTTTGAAAAAGTCATGTTCGCATCAAATGTTTGAAAGTGTCCAAATGCAAACTGAGCGATTGCGCATGTCCGGCTTTCCTCCAGATTTATTGTCAGCTGTTGCAGAGACGCTGCTACAAAAGAAAAAAGTGCATCAAAAAGACGGATAAGCAAGACCAGAGGCTGCCAACTTAAGTAATTCCATATCTTCACAGAGTTTCTCATAATCTTAAGAAAGTTGGAAACAGATACGGTGTTAACGGGCTCTTCTCCGCCCCTAGCAAGTTATCAAAGTTTGCCCAATGGTGGTTAGTAAGAAAAGGCCGATTTGCACTATAAACCACCAACTTGTTTTCACCCGTTGCACTACTAAGGTAGTGTACAGCATTCCGCTCTCTTGCAATAGAGTGTACATTGGTCAAACAGGACGCTGTTCTAACTGAGAGAGCTAGGGAGCATTATAATATGGTGAAAGAAGGGAAGAGTGGCCATCTCTATATCCACTGCCGGGATTGTAAGTGTAAACCCATATTTCGGAAAGCCAAAATTCTTGGGCGTGGAAGAGATAGGATGGAAAGAGAGATTATTGAAGCATATCACATCAGAAAAGCAGGTGGTCAGTGTGTCAGCACCGCTTCCTTGTCTCTTCTTGATAATGAAATGGCGTTTTTGAATCATTGCGGTTGATTGCCACGAGACGATAGTAGCGCTGTGCTTAAGCTTTGGTATTCTCAATAAAAATCAGTTGGAAGTGCAGCATTCGTCCTGTCGTATGTGTGTCTTTTCGTCCCCGTTTTTTCGTGCTGCTTCGTTTTCTCAAGATGGTTCACTACGAAGCTTGCGGCTTTCTGCCCGTTCGTTCGGCGCGGAAGCTATGCTGGCGTACGTGGCATCACGTTTATTGAGAACGATGTGCCGACGAACTACGAATGCAACTTAAGTCCCGCGCTTTCTGGCAAGGCGCCTGGCAGCGCTTCTACGTGGTTTGCCGCTCCACGCGTCCATTTAACAGTACGCAACAGAGCGATTTGACTAACGGGCATAACGTCGCGTCGAACGGACGATGGCGTTCCGTGGACTCCTTGCCAGTGCTGCAACACGCTGTCGTGTTCCACGCTTAAAGGCGAAGCTTAAGCGTCCTCCAATTTTTTGCTTATGCTTGCTCCTATGAACGGAACAGGAAATAGGGTACTGAGCTGCATTTATTCCTCTTACTTCGAAGCATTTCGATAGCCCATTTCTATTGCTTACGTAATTTACGGAAGATTGCACTGTTAGCCATATTTAGTAACGTCCTTCAACATGCTTACGGTCAGGGAATATCTCCTCTCCCTCTTCCCTCCCGCCATTTTTAACTTTTTGGCTCCCCAGTCTAACACGCACTCTGTTGACTGTTTATATATCCTCAACACTGAAGAAATCATTAATGTTAATAATTATAATGAATATCCGTTTGTCCAGATAGTTGTTGAAATCGTATCCTTGCATCACGCGAGATGCGCATGCAGGTAGTTTAGCATTCTCGAGGTATTGGATGATCGCTTGATATTTCACTCTTCGTAAATGATGATTTCGAGACTCCATTGTTAAAGAATACATCGGCCTCAAATGCAGCTCCTCTCACCAGGTGGGCCAGGTCAACCAGCGTGGCTCCGCGGGTGCGTCCCGCGACGGCCGTCTGGCGGCGCAGCAGCTCGGCCCAACCCGCTGCCACCAGGCACGCAGCTGCGCTTGCCTTCAGCACGGCCGACACGCCGCACGACATGGAGCCTGCGCTGGTTTGCAGGGAGAAAGGGAACGTAGTGAGGCGTCGGGCTCTGCCAGCGACAACTCTTCTTTAATGTCCAGCTTTACTGGGGACTCATCTACGACTTCACCAACTACCGCCATCTGTTGACCACTAGTAGCGAGCACGTCGTGTCTCAGGTACGTTATGTTTAACTTGTAATTTTGAAAAAAAACATGCGAGAAAATTTTTCGGCTATAATTTGCTAGAATATGATGATTTTCATGGCTGTCTTTTACTTACTGTTTAAAAGTCTAACCTGTAAAAAGCATCCCGCGGTCATACAGACTTTTTACGACGGTCACATAAAATCTATGGTATGTACCAAGCATTCGAAATTGCCCTGGTGATCCTGATCGCTGACCGACACGCAGCATATGTGGCTCCGTCCTTAGAATCTAAAACGCTTTTTGAAATGCGTTAGCACTGAATTCACACAGATAGAGAAAGACGCAAAAGAAAGCACAGTTTTTTCTTTGCCTACGTCAAATCAGGCGCTAACCAATTTCAACGATGATGTACCGACTCGCCAGACAGAAAGTGTCACTGAAAGCTTTGTCCAGATTTTCGTGCTGACCTAATCGCTAATGATCTAAAGGGCTCTTTCGTTAACTGTACCTGAAGAGTAGCGATGAGCTACGTGTAGTTTCCTCTTTAATAATATTTTACGATGTGCGTTGGTGAACCGATATTCCTGGGAGTGCATAACATTAAAAATCTAACGCGCATGGCACCAAATCAGCGTCATATATCTGAATAAGTATATTTAAAATCTGGGCGTCTTCAATAAAAATACAAACTTTGAGATCCAGAGTAGCGTGAAAAGCCAATACTAACGATTCTTTGACTTCCAGATGGGTTTCAACACTGCCGGCGATTCGCTACTTTTTGGATATATTATTCTTTTTATTTTAGCTTCTGACACGAACATCCTCGCTATTTGCATTTCAGCGACAAACGGCGGTACTAATATTGTGAGCAAAATATTCCTTAAAGGAATCAAGTTTCATAGGAGAACTAGATTTTACCAAGGCCGCTTTTCGGCATCTCATCGTCAAAGAGCCGTCGACCTTAAAAATGTCACCATCGAAAAATCATTCCTTCAGCATCAATCATGTTCTCATCTCTTACGGCTCCCCGCCAAGTAACATTTTCTAGAGGTGCTTAAGGTCATGATGCTATTGGCCCAGAAGCTGCAAAACCTATCTTCCACTAGGGTCTTCAATAGTGTGTGTCTGGTACTCACCCCTGGCTCATTTCCAGTTTTACCAGTTCTTACTAAAACACCGCGCCATTGATTGGCGAAGCTCTTCTGTCGGAAGCTTTGCGCGAAGCAAGGACCATAGCCTATTCGCAAGGCACACACAAAAGCGAAGAATCACGCGGGATGGGACTTGTCCCCTGTAGTTTTGCTCATTCATATCTGTATTGCAAATACGCTATGCCACTTCATGAAAATGTGAACCATCTGGACCGTCTGCAAATTCTCTTAAAGGTCTGTTGAATACAATGAAGCTTGATATGTCACGGGTCGGAAAGCTTGCTCCCGTCGCGAAGTTATTTCTTCATCCATATTGTATATATATTTGAAGAAGAGGTAGTGTAATGGTTTAAGGTCTGGCACAAAGACCATAACACCATCTCTGAAAAAAAGCATGCATGCTTATTAAAATAGACTAGTTTTAGTTTTCATTTTCGGCAAATTGAGGCCAAATTCACCCAAGAATGGAGGCAAGCCTGACGATGAACATGAAAGAAAAGTTCAATTCAGCTCGAACGCGTATTCCCAGAAAACTCTGGTCGAGCAAAAGTGTCAAAAGGCTTATGTATAGGCAGCTTGATGTGGCCCGGGCAACAGATACAAGGAGTAACAGTAGGTGCTGAGGGAAATGTTCCGACACATGACAAAGCGAATATTTGAAACGAGTTTCAACTGCGTAAAAACACTACCTATACAAGAAAATGCAAAGAACACAGGTATTTTCAGCATCAAGATGAAAATTGTGAGAGACGAACATAATTTACTAGCAAGAATACGCATTACAATGAACTGATAACTATGAATGAATTCATACATAGTATAACTGAGGCTTAAATTGAGAAAGTGTAAAAAAGAAATTGCCAAGAAATGAAGGCGCGACTGAATAAGCTCAGAGACCGAACATCAAGCTATAAGTGCTTGTATATATTAGATAGTACGGACATCATGTATTTTACGCCATATATAACGACTTAATAATGAAGATATTTGGAGCTTTGCACCTCTTCTGGTACATAAAGGTCCTTTGCAAATCTTCTTAATGTGTCGGTTCAGGCAATGTAGTTCTAATGAAAAGCTTTTTAAAGAAGGCTGCCAAAATATGACGGTTCAACAAATATGTTCAGCAAATTTCCGTAGTAATGATATCCAGGAGAAGAAACTTTAGCGCCAAGCCGCATGCGTAAGAGCGGCGGAGCTAAAAGAGCCGCTTTCCTTTTGGATCCCCTCGACCGCTAGGCGACCGTTGCGTGGTCTCATGGTGCAAGTTTAACTGGCAGCTTTCCGCGCTGTTCATCCAGTATCATTATCATCGCCTTTCATCTGTTCGTACTGCGCTTCGAATGTCCGCTAAGGCAACTGAGGAGAAAAAAACCTCCTGTCTAAACTAGGCTAAGGATTAGTCATGTCCAGCATTTTTGGACAAAAAATTTGAACATTGAAATATTGGAAGATACTGGTATGAAAATGCTCAAGCCAATGGGGGATTGTTCCGAAGCGGAGCAAATTCTTCCTTTTAAAATTTTGAAATCGCTCGCATCCAGCAGTTAAGACTGCCGTAAAAAACCAACGGGCAACGTTTTTTACGTTAGCAAAAGTGTTCATAGCAAAATAAAAATGCAAACCTCCCAACGGGAGATTGCGTATATATTGCTTGCTATAGAAAAATATTGCAATACATGAAAAAAAAATCCGTTCATCAGCTCTTTCATAAATAAGCTTTTCTCCAGAATTGCTGGGAATGTAAAGCACTTGGCGAGAGCCGTAATTTGTATTTTTTCTATCTGTGACAGACCCCCTGCATAATCATCAATCTCGTCTTCACAATTTAGCAGCCTAACTACGGCAACTGCAGGGCAAATGCCTTTCTCATATCTCTTCAATTAGCCGCTTGATGTGCCAGCTGCGGCCACCCTACCTCCGCGAAATTCTTAATTTAATCCGCTCACTTAACTCTGTTGCCCTTTGCTACGCTTGCGCTCTCTTGAAATGCAGCCAGTAACGCTTAATGACCACTGGCTATACTGCCTTCTCATTACATGCCCTGCTCAAGCCCATTTCTTCCTCCTCTTTTCAACTAGGATGTCATTAACCTGCGTTTGTCATTATCTCAGTTCTCTTCATGTCCTAAGTTTAAACCTTCATTCTCCTTTGCATAGCTACTGCGTTGTCCTCAATTTAGATTGCACACTTTTCGTTAGCTTCGACGTTTCCGCCCTAAACGTGAGTACCAGTAAGATAGAGCTATTGTATAAGTTTCCCTAAAGGGATATTGGCAAACTGCAAATCATGATTTCAGGGAACCTGCATATGCGCTCCACCGCATTATTATTATTCTAGTTCTTTCACTCTCGAGATTACCATCTGCGGTCGCTACTTCCAATAGGCAGACGTATTTCCTTATCAGTTTTTGCGCCTCACTACGAAGTGTATTCTGATAGTCCCTGCCGAGACTGTTGAACATTGCTCCAGTTGTCGTTCTGCTTTACCTGTCTATCTAAATTATTGATCATGCTTTGCAATTAATAGCCTGAGTGACTTAGCAAGGCACGGTTATCAACGAAATTAAAGTGTTATAAGTATATTGAGCTCGTGGTGAATATGCAAAGTGTATAACACAGGTATTTCGCATATTTATTAACACGATATGGGTGACGTTTAAGCAAGAATTGAGGATTAAGAAAACTGCTTAGCAACTAATGCGTCACTCAGTGTGGTACGAGTTGCGTAAATGAAACCAGATATGAGTTTTCAGCGTATTGACAAGCAATTATACATTGTATGTCAATAGTAGCAGAATATAATTTGTGCGTGGTCGCTGCACAACCAATTCTTTAGATGACCTGTATCGATGTTTGTCAATTTGCAATGCCATCATCATGCCCACTTCAGAAAAGCGCCTCTCCAATGTCTCTCCAATTAACCCTGGTAACCTGCTCTTTTAAAGCACAGCAGGTGCAGTACACAGCAACTGTAAATTTTCTGTATACTAACTTGAATTGAGTAGATTTCATGAGTTTGGAGCCAGTATAAAACATCAACTATGCAGTGTAAAGCTTTTTTCTCAAGCTTGATTAGTACTGTCATGTTTCTTTTAGTAGCCGTGGTCCAAACTAACGTGTAGTAGTTAACGTGGGACTAAAGAGGAAGTGAAAGATTTAAAGTATAATGTTTATTGAAAAATGCCGTGAGATCGATGTAGTAAACCAAAAGCAGAAGATATCTTTTTGAGCAGTCCATGAATAAGCGCATCCCAACTCACAAGGTGCGACGCTACCATCCCTAAAGCCTCGTGCTCTCCCTCTATATCGACTGGAGATGTCAACCAGCGCAGGCCGCCGTTCAAACTTATTGGATTGTTTGAGTGCTCTCGCACTTATGAGGTCAATTGCCGCATTTAGCAATTGTGTGTTTGCCTCAGTCGGGTTTCTTGGCACGCTGCTCACCGGCCCAGGCATATATATAAATATGAGAGAAGCTAACAGCCACAGAAAGCAAGATGCACCGGGGATATTTCGTTAACTTGCGGTATTGATCAGTGGAGATTATTAGTGAATATTTCATCGCTTAATGATAATTCATTAGAATAGCTGAAGAAAAACAACCACATGCCGAGAGTGGGAACAGAACCCATGACCTCCGAACTGCGCGTCCGGTGCTCTACCAACCCAGCTACGGCAACAGCTGTTAAAACTTTTGCTTTCTGAGGCATTTAAGTTTACATATGACCTATATATATATATATATATATATATATATATATATATATATATATATATATATATATATATATATATATATATATATATATATATATATATATATATATGTTATGAAGAAGAAGAAGAGGGCAGTGGCGTGGGACGGAGTGCTCGCGCTAGGCTTTGACCCATTAAATCATATCTTCATTCTGTCATCATGTCATGCTTTCCTTGGCGTGCCACCTCGTAACATTTGCTGTGAGGTGCTGGGTACTCATCGTCATCCTAGTCCCTGGCGCATCACCACCTTCTGTTCGCCTTCGTCTTCGGCCGAGGGGACCTGGGCTCCGCCGCTCGGCCCATTTCCCAGCTCGAACTGACCAGAACCGACAAGACGCTTTCCCCCGCCCGGTCAGCAGCCCCGACCACAACACACGACGACCAGGACCTGACGTACGATGACCCGACTACGACCCGAACCAAGAAGGCAACCCCGCCCAGGATGTGCGGCGATCCCTCAACCCTTGACCTTCGGCTGTGGGCGACCGACCCCTGAACCCGAAGCTCCGGGGGCAACCGTCCAGCAGGTCATCTCCTTCATCTTGATGGCAAGCCTTTCATCTTCTTCTATCCTTTCTGGCCATGCTCATCGTCACCTCATCATTTGTAATTCAAGCAATCGATCGGGACGATCGCTCGGAGGACCGGGGTCATGTTATGAAGACGAAGAATAGGGAAGTGGCGCGGGACGAAGTGCTCGCACTAGGCTCTGAGCCGTTAAATCATATCTTCATTCTGTCATCATGTCATGCTTTCGCTGGCTTGCCAACTATATATATATATATATATATATATATATATATATATATATATATATATATATATATATATCGGATCCCACCGGCGGCATGGTTGTTTTTTCTGCTGCTTTATAAGTAATTTTCTTTAAAAAACCGATTGATTGGCACTACAAATAAAAAAAAAAGATTAAAAACATTCCCTATGCCCCTTGGTTTCCGTGACTGTTGGCTTCCTTAATATATATATATATATATATATATATATATATATATATATATATATATATATATATATATATATATATATATATATATATATATATATATTAAGGAAGCCAACAGTCACGGAAAACCCAGGTGCATAGGGGAATTTTTTCTATTTTCTAGTGCCAATCAATTGCCTTTAAAGAAAATTATTTATAAGGCAGCCGAAAAAACAACCCCGCCGCCGGTGGGATCCGAACCCACGACCTCCGAATATCGCGTCCGGTGCTCTTACCAACTGAGCTACGGCGACGGCTGTCCAATCTGCTGCTTTCGTGGGTATTTATGTTTTGCTTGTAAGCGAACCTTGAGAGTGTACACCAGCGCCACCCTCGTCCATAGCGATGGACGTAGCACGCCCTGTAATACCGCAAGTGTGACGTAGAACGTCGTCTAATGGCGAGAGCAGAAACTGTGCGAGAGCCCTCTTATGCTACCTATGGCATCAAGACTGCCAGAACCGAGGCTATTAGCAGACAAACAAATGAAATGAGAGGCTCGTTTGACAAACATATTAAGGAAACCAACAGTCAGGGAAAACCCAGGTGCATAGGGGAATTTTTTCTATTTTTTGAATTTCTAGTGCCAATCAATTGCCTTTAAAGAAAATTATTTATAAAGCAGCAGAATATATATATATATATATATATATATATATATATATATATATATATATATATATATATATATATATATATATATATATATATATATAAAAGCACGAGGTGAAGATCATATGAATCCGGTACAATATAAACGCAATAGAGTGGGCACACGGTGGAAAAAGTAACAATCTTTATTCTAACGTGATCTGGCCTTAGCGTATATGATACAGGCGAAAGACACAGCTTTTGTAAGTACACGCACGTGGTGAGGAGAACATTCCGGTTGGCGGATAGCAGCGGCAAACATCTCAGTGTGAGTCGGCAGTGAAAGAAAAAGTGCTAGTAAGCAGAGTCAAACGTGATTAAGGAATCGTGAAGGACCATTGCAATCACATCTTTGCAAAAGAATTGGTCGTGTGCTCAAATGCACCAGAAAAGGGGAACAAGAACAAAAAAAATCCCATAGATGAAAACACAAATGAATACCATTGTTGTCTAAACAATGTCTCATGTGAAAAGCTATGGCGTATGGTGTTGAGATGTGGTATCATTTCAGCGATAGAAGCAAAGAGCGCAAAACAGTGGGGGAAAATGATCAACGTAAATGAAACATGGCATGATGCGGTTATTACGCAAGGCAAGTCAGCTTTCCAACTTCTTCATTCAGACCGCAAGAGACAGTATTGAACTTGTGTATAAGAAATGATTCGCAAACTTCGCGTTCATGGTGGGTCTTGAAGCCTGATTCCAGTAATGTTACTTGAATTTTTTCAAAGGGGTGCTTAGTATCATTCACGTGTTTAGAGATAGGAAGGTTAGGCACTCTCTTGCAATGAGCTTTATGATTATTGAAGCCATATCGGAACGGTGTTTCTGTTTGGCCAATATATTGTACCTTACAGATTGAACACACAAGCATGTAGATTACGTTGCATGTATCACATGAATAAGTACCTCGAATTTTCACAATAAACTCGGATGCTGTGTTGGAAGCCATTGCTGATGTCGACATCTGCGCGCAGACTTTGCAACGCGATTTTTTGCATGGGTGACAGCCGATTGGCACTCTTGTGCTTCTTTTAGAAGTGAGACCGTCACTGAGGTTTTTGCCACGGCGGTAGACAACACGGGGCGCTTGCTGAAAAATGTGCTTAAGTCGATCACTTTGCATGATGATGACATGGTGTTTTTTCAAAATGCCCGCGACGTTTGGAATCGATGCCGAGTAAGCACCAGGTTGATATGTGATTGACTAGGTTATGGGTTTTCTGCTTTGAGGAGTGGCTCGTTGCAAGAAGGCCTGCGCGTTCTACAGCATCGTCTATTTGTCGCGCTGGGTATTTCAGCTTAATCAGGGCGTCTCGGAAGTTAGTACAGATTCTTTCGAAGTCGCGCTGCGGCAACTCGGAATGAGGAATTAGCATCGACAATTGCGTATTGCCTGAGGGCGAGTACACAACTTACAGCTAAATATGATAACCTACCTTCAAATGATGACACATTCCAAAGGCTTTGCGCTATACGCAGGCGAGCTGAAAGGAAAGCTCTGCGCACAAAAAGCCTAGCGGCTAACCTACGTGCATGCCGACGGGCACAACGTCACATTCGACGCTACATGGATAAACTCAGTCGGCAAAAGTGGCGTGACTTTTGTTCTACGCTGGATGTGCGCAAACCAGTAACCAATATTTGGCGGATAGTTAGAGGTATGCGCACGCCACTTCAACAACTCCACACCTTCGCTGCACTCTCCCTTCACGAACAAAAATCTATAAAAGAAGTCTCAGAAGAATACTGCAAGCTGCTGTCGGCAGGGTCAGGGCATTCGACACTCTCCGCAGATGGTCAAACAGGCATCCCAAAGGCGGCAGTGCCAGCGTTAGACCAGCCTTTCACAATGGAAGAACTATCCACAGCTATCGCGGAGACAAACAGGCACACGTCTCCGGGTCATGATGAGGTGACCTATGACGCCATTGCAAAGCTACCCCACACCTCCCGTCTTCGACTCCTGGAGTATTACAATTCTTCCTGGATGGCTGGTGAGGTCCCCACGGAATGGAAGCTGTCGAAAATCGTGCCCGTTTTGAAACCCTGTAAGCAGCCAACAAGCTACGCATCATTCCGGCCCATTGCCCTACTGAGCTGCGTAGGTAAGCTCATGGAGCGCATGATCTGCAAGCGCATAACTTGGTTCCTAGAATGCCGAAATGAGTTCCCACAAGAAATGAACGGGTTCCGTCAAAACAGGTCTGCGACTGACAATATCATCGCCCTCGTCTCATCAATTGAGGAATACCTTCATGCTGGGTACATCCCAACAGCCGTTTGCCTAGACATCAAGGCCGCTTTTGACTCCATCTTTCACCATGCAATGCTCGCAGCCTTTGGCAGTCTTGGCCTTGGAGGAAGGCTATACAAGTGGATTGGGCATTATTTAAAAGAACGACAAATTTTTATTACCACTCCAAACGGCCCAACACGCTTTCACGCAGTGGAGAGGGGCGTACCACAGGGAGCGGTGCTCAGCCCTCTCTTGTTCAATATTGTCCTTATTCACATAAGAAGACACCTTCTGCGAGGGGTCCGCATAACAATTTATGCTGATGATATCTGCATCTGGACCGCGTCACGTTCGCGCTATATTACCCAGCAACGTCTTCAGAGAGCACTATTGCACATTTCGATGTACCTGGCTTCCAGAGGTCTTCGTCTGTCGCCAGAAAAGAGTGTTGCAATGGCGTTTACAAGAAAAACGATGACCCGATATCCGCTGCTCCTAGGCGGACGATCGCTGCCATATGTACCATCTCAGCGATTCCTGGGTGTTGTAATCGACTATAATCTGTCATGGTCACCTCAGATCAAAAAACTCCGTGCGAGGATTACTGCAGCATCGCAAGTGTTCAGGTTCATGGCGGGAACAAGGTGGGGTAGCAACTGCCGATCAATGCTTCTGCTTGAAAAAGCCTACGTTGAAGGAACCTTGCGCTTCTGTCTACCAGTGCTTCAAAGATTATCTACATCAAGCAATAAGACTCTCAATGCCGCACGGAACAACTGCCTGCGAATATGTCTTGGCCTCCAAAAGGGTTCCTCTGCATCAGGAACAGTAGCGGAGGCAGGATGTCTCCCACTAGAGGTAATTGCCGCCAAGAAAACTATGCGTACCCATCTCCGCCATGTCCTGCAAGGGAAGAAGCACTTCCTACACCGTGTCCACCTAACTCACAGCAACTCTAGCTTTGGCTAGGCAGTGCAGCTCCTGCCCCTTCCTACTATTAATCAGCCTCAGAAACTACTAGCTCTGGCCTTTCCTCCATGGACACTCTCTCCTCTAAAGGTGAAGAAGTCTGTTCCAGGTGTGAATGCAAAGAGCCGCATGCCACAGGCAGCACTTCTGCAAGCTACTCTCGCCTACTTAATCGAAGAATATACGCAGCACACCCATATCTTCACCGATGGTTCAACTACTAAAGAAACTTCTTCTTGTGGCCTTTATGTGCCCTCAACAGGCCATGCCCTTTCTTACCGGCTGCAGCGGAGGACCTCCTCTACAACAGCTGAGCTTCACGGCATTAAGGAAGCTGTTTCTTACATCCTGCGCCGAACCGCCGGCCGTTGGGTTATCTTCACCGATTCAAAAGCACCTCTGCAGATCCTGGCCAACCTGCTGAAGAAAAGGAATCACCATCCAGTTTCCCTGGACATTGGGTATATCCATCATTTAGCTATTGCCGCAGGCCACTGCATAACATTTCAGTGGGTACCTGCTCACTGTGGCATTATGGCTAATGAAAAAGCAGATGAAGCGGCCCGTAAGGGCCATCAACATCAGAGATACATTCGAAGTTTTCTCACGAAATCTGATGCGTCCCAAATGGCTAAAAGTTTTGCGTACGAAGAAACGTATCGGCTTTGGAGTTTGCCGACACATCAGTACCAATTTCTTCACTCAATCGACCCATATCTTAGATCAAGACTCTCACCCAGAATTCCTCGACAACTCGAAACACTTTATCACCGACTTCGTCTGAATGCTGCATATACAAATGGCCTGCGATACCGCTTTGGACAAATGAACAGTTCGCATTGTGACAACTGTGCTTCGATAGAAACTGTGGAACATATCCTGCTTGAGTGCCCTGCGTATGCTAACGAGCGTGCGTACTATGAACATTGCATGCAGAAGCTCTGCCCAGTGCCCCTAACAATGGACAAAGTTTTAGGCCCCTTAGCCTGCTTCAGGCAACAGAGACTTGCAATGAACTTTCTTTTTACATATTTAAAAGACATTGGACAACTCGATAAGCTCTAAATTCACTTGCAGGTTACCTTCATGCATTCTTCTTGCAGTGAACTTCGTCAGCCCATTCGTCGGACTATGCACTCCATCATTCCATAGGCTACATCAATACTCGCCACTGCATCCTTAGTACCCATTTCATGGCTGCATTTTATCTTCGTTTTTTTTCCACCTCTTCCACGCTGCTCTCCTTCAGTCTTTATCTCCCAAATTCCCCTCCCTACGCAGAGTAGCATGCCAGCGATATTGAAACGCCGGCTAAATTCTCTGTTTCTTCATTAAAGAGTCTCTCTCTCTCAGAACATATCCGTTCAAAGCGGACGGCTTGTCCACTTGGGATGCTAGTCTTCCAGTGTTTAAGATGGCTACTTTCGAAGTGTAAATATTGAGATCTGTCGCTAGGTTTCCGGTATACGTTTGTGATAAGTTTGCCATTCTTTACTAATACTGTCATATCTAGAAAGCTAATTGTGGTTGGCGAGTAAAAATGAGAGAAAGTAATAGTCTCATGGGCGTTATTAAATCTAGATATGAATGATAGAAGTTCTGCTTCAACATTCTGCCAAATTAGAAAAATGTCGTCAATGAATATCTTATAGCAGAAGGGTTTTGATGGTTGTGTAGCAAGAAACTGGTCTTATAATGAACCTATAAATATGTTGGCATAGTTAAGACCAATCCGCGTACCCATCGATGTTCCGTTTATATGAAAGTGTCTGCTATCAAATTCGAAGTTATTAAGTTCAAGTATTAATTTCAAAAGTATAGCTAGCGTGGGGCCATCAACATTAAAACTTCAGTTTTCTTTCTCAAAAAACTGCACAACTGACCGGATGCCATCGGAGTGAGGATTGTTGGTATAGAGGGACGCATCATCAGTGTTACAAGCAAGGAACCCTGGGGGATGTTGAGTTCGGCTATGTCGGATAGGAAATGTCTTGTGTCCTGTACGAAGGACTGAAATGTAGCAGGAATTTTATTGATGAGGTTGTCAACGTAGCTTGACAGCTTTTCAGTTACGGTTCCTATTCCGGAAAGGATTTGTAGGCCAGTGTTGTTTGGTTTGTGAATTCTGTGTAGTAAGTAAAATCTGCCTGCTACAGGGCTAAGTGGAATTATTGCATTGACTGTACTTTTGCCTTGTTTATTACCCAGAATGAGATTAGATAGCGTCTCTTCCAAAACAATTTTAAACTTGGCAGTTGGGTCGAAGTCTAAGAGACGGTAAAATGAGCTATCTGTGAGCAGCCTTTCGGCTTCAGCGACATAAGTTTTGTTCATCACCACGGTGCCACCACCTTTGTCTGCGGCCTTTTTAACAATCACAGTTAGAGACGCTAGTTTCTTTTTTTTTAGCTGCGGTTTCTTTTCCGGAAGGTTGCGGCGAAAGTTCTTTTTAGTATTGTATGCTTCCAGTACATTTTTTGGACCACCTTAATGTTGATGTCGAGGCAGTTTTTTCTCTGAGTTGATTTTGCGACGGCAATTTTTTATCATGTTCGGGATCTTGTGGTCGGTCATGGAAGTACTCCGTAAGTCTCATAATACGGGCAAATTTTTCCAAGTCTTTAAACAACCGAAACTCACTGAACCCACCGGACGCGGGGCAGGCATTTAGGCCATGTGACAGGGCACTCTCGTCGTCATGAGTCAAGGTGAAGTTCGAAAGATTAATAACACAGTTATGCAATTGGGATGGTAATGGCCGTGGAGGCTGGCATTGCAGGGACAAAAGGTTTTGTCGCGCGAAACCTTTTTGGACTTCTTAGCGTTTATCTCGGGCCACTTTTGGTCTTTGTATACATCTAGGGCAGCGAGTTCTTCGGAAGACAAATTAGAGTGGTTGGCAACTGCTTTTCTTTATTTGTGAATGACTTTTAGGGCTGGTTGGTGGTGATCCAAAACAACACGAGTAAATTCCAAAGCTGCCGTTGCTTAAATGCTTTCTCACTTTGCAGTGGTCCAGCTAGGCAGTTTGAACGTTTTCAAAAATTATATAAAGCGCACTTAGGACAACAGACAAGGGAGACCAAACAACACAAGCGCTTACTCGCAACTGCGCGTTTATTCGAGAAACACACAAAAGGAAGAACAATCACAAACAAAACAAAAGCCATCGCGCAGGCGTGACAGTAAAAGTGCTCATACAGGTGCGTCAAGATAACAAAACTCTCTTTCATGCAAAACCACCATAGGGTCGGCAACACACGTGTGCTGATTCTTACGGATGTGATAGGCCTCTGAAATCTCTCTGGTTAGCTGATTAGGGTGTCGGAACAAGAGTTTAGTTTGGTCAAGCAAAGGCTTGCAGCCGCTGCATTTTGAACAGTGCTTAGCGAGATTAGATGAAGGCGACTTATTTAGTGACAAAAAATGCTCTTGCAAGCGCACATTAAGGCAGCGGCCCGTTTGACGGATATAGGTCCGGCCACAAGAAAAGGGAATGTGATACACCACTCCTTTTGAACATCTGACATAGCGGTTCTTGTGATTCACAGTGCAGCACCGCTTTCGTTTATCACATACACCGCTGCTAGAGCGCGCAGGAACCTTCGCACAAACACTACTAACTTTCTGAGGGGCAGAGAAGAGAACATTAACACCATATCTGTTACCCACGTTTTTTAGTTGATGAGAAAACCGATGAACATAAGGTATGACTGCAATATTTTTCTTTTTCTCCTCAGAACCCTTAAGAAGTGACCTATTGAACTCTTTTACTTTTTTGAGCACCTTGCTAGAAGCTAGAAACAGCACGTCCTCTGGAAATCCAGCCAATTTTAGTCTGTTCACTTGCTCGCAGAAACTTTCCTTCATTTCGTGAGGGCACGACTTGAGCAAAGACGATCCTAGGCAGGAGACAGCAATGCCGCACTTCACAATTTTTGAGTGATTTGATTGATAATTTAAGAGTGGTTTATCAGACCACGGAGAATACCTCCAGCACACATGATCCTGCACGAAATGAAGTTTTTGTGTCAAGGAACTGCAGGCAATCGTTTGTAGGAGTTTCAAAGGTGAACTGTAATCCACGCCCATATTCTTTAAAAATCTTAATAATGTCGACCACCCTCCTTGTAAATTCATGTCGGTCACCAAACACCAGATAATCATCGACATACCTGAAAATCTTTTTTGCAAGGCCACTCTGACTCTTTTCAATATAAGAGTCAACTCGAGACAGGAAGATATCACTGAGGACGGGCGCTACTTTGGATCCGATACAAACACCTGTCTTTTGAATAAACAAATGCCCATTCCAGTCAACAAAAGTAGAAGCCAGATAAAACGACAGCACTTCTAAAAACGAAGGAACGGAAATACCACAGGCATTGACAAAGCATTGTTCATCATTATCATCGGTAATGCAATCACTAACAAATTTCATCAGTGTGTCATATCTTCCTGTCTCGAGTTGACTCTTATATTGAAAAGAATCAGAGTGGCCTTGCAAAAAAGATTTTCAGGTATGTCGATGATTATCTGGTGTTTGTTGACCGACATGAATTTACAAGGAGGGTGGTCGACATTATTAAGATTTTTAAAGAATATGGGCGTGGATTACAGTTCACCTTTGAAACTCCTACAAACGATTGCCTGCAGTTCCTTGACACAAAACTTCATTTCGTGCAGGATCATGTGTGCTTGAGGTATTCTCCGAGGTCTGATAAACCACTCTTAAATTATCAATCAAATCACTCAAAAATTGTGAAGTGCGGCATTGCTGTCTCCTGCCTAGGATCATCTTTGCTCAAGTCGTGCCCTCACGAAATGAAGGAAAGTTTCTGCGAGCAAGTGAACAGACTAAAATTGGCTGGATTTCCAGAGGACGTGCTGTTTCTAGCTTCTAGCAAGGTGCTCAAAAAAGTAAAAGAGTTCAATAGGTCACTTCTTAAGGGTTCTGAGGAGAAAAAGAAAAATATTGCAGTCATACCTTATGTTCATCGGTTTTCTCATCAACTAAAAAACGTGGGTAACAGATATGGTGTTAATGTTCTCTTGTCTGCCCCTCAGAAAGTTAGTAGTGTTTGTGCGAAGGTTGCTGCGCGCTCTAGCAGCGGTGTATGTGATAAACAAAAGCGGTGCTGCACTGTGAATCACAAGAACCGCTATGTCAGATGTTCAAAAGGAGTGGTGTATCACATTCCCTTTTCTTGTGGCCGGACCTATATCCGTCAAACGGGCCGCTGCCTTAATGTGCGCTTGCAAGAGCATTTTTTGCCACTAAATAAGTCGCCTTCATCTAATCTCGCTAAGCACTGTTCAAAATGCAGCGGCTGCAAGCCTTTGCTTGACCAAACTAAAATCTTGTTCCGACACCCTAATCAGCTAACCAGAGAGATTTCAGAGGCCTATCACATCCGTAAGAATCAGCACACGTGTGTTGCCGACCCTTTGGTGGTTTTGCATGAAAGAGAGTTTTGTTATCTTGACGCACCTGTATGAGCACTTTTACTGTCACGCCTGCGCGATGGCTTTTGTTTTGTTTGTGATTGTTCTTCCTTTTGTGTGTTTCTCGAATAAACGCGCAGTTGCGAGTAAGCGCTTGTGTTGTTTGGTCTCCCTTGTCTGTTGTCCTAAGTGCGCTTTATATAATTTTTGAAAATGAACAACCAACTAGCTCAGATGTCAATTCTGCTTCAGTTTGAACGTTGCTGGTTTGACATAAACGCGGAGACCACGCGGAGCAGTGCAGGATGCTACGTAACTTTTTAAAATATTGACATGAAGTTCCGAACAAATGCGTTTTTCAACCACTTTTCTAATGCTTAAAATGTTGTCCGAGAATACGGGACTAGAACAGGTGTCAGGAAGCGAAATTCTTAGTCAACAGGGAGTTTTCCTTATGGTGTTTGGGCGTTTCTTTCGGAGGTTGTAGTTGTCCTCAGACGGGACTTTGTCGACTGGGGTTGGAAGGGATGTAATGCCGGTTATGGAAGCTTTTCCTCTAGAAGTGGAGGCTGCAGAGCCCCGAGTGCTGTAATCCTGAATGTTGGAACACTGCATAGTAAAGTCCCGAGAGCCAGGATGTCGGGGACTGGAAACACTAGCGCCGTAGTCCCGAGAATAAGAGCTTTTGGCGTGGAAAACTCGAGGCTTTGAAGCGTGAGGGCCTCTATCTGATGTGCTGGTAGCAGGAATGGCCCAACCGGAACTTCTTTGAAGCAGGGCTGAGTCGGTTGGTGCTGAGGAGACAGCAGGATGGGCGTCTTCAGCAGGAATGTCGGAATCCTTTATCCCTTCCCTTACGGCGCGGTTCAGGTGTCCAAAGATATATGAGACAGATACTGCGCCATTTCCTTTCCCCCAAAAACCAATTATTATTATTCGGAAGCAGAAGCGTCGGGAGCAGGACAGCCGGAAGCAGGCGCTTCAAGGGCGGTGATGTCCGGAGCGGGAGCGTCCAAGGCAAGAGCATTGGTAGCTGGGGCATCGAGGGCCAGACTGTCGTGAGCAGCAGCGCCGGTAGGGTCAGCGTCGGCAGGAGCAGCGCCGGCAGGAGAAGCGTCGGAATCAAGGATGTCGGGAACCGAAGCCGCAGGTTCTCCGGGGAGGGGAACACCAGGTGGTAAGTCGTCGAGAACAGTTGTGCACGAGAATGGAGTATCGCGCGCACTAGGGACAGAAACAAGGCCTAGTGCTTATTCACTCGGCATCGATTCCAAACGTCGCGGGCATTTTGGAAAAAACACCATGTCATCCTCATGCAAAGTGTTTGACTTAAGCACATTTTTCAGCAAGCGCCCCGTGACTCTGTTGCCTTCCTCCAGATATTTCTTTTTGTCTACTCATAGTCTGCAAGCAGTCTATAGACAAAAATCTACTAAAAGTGTATGGCCATAAATCTACATATTGTCTGTAGACTGCCTATGGGATTTGTATTGCATATAGACTGTTCTCTAGGGTTTGTCTATAGTCTATAGACTTTAGAGACAGAACTCTACGGACAGTATATAGACTGTCTAAAGAAATTTTTTAAGGGTTTACTCCTTTTGTTGGCGGGTGAGGCTTGCCTGTATCGAACCCCATCTTTTAACGGACATTCTGTTACTGTCACGGGTCTATTGCATAAAGAACACGAGTAGGGTTCAACGGGCTCAGCCGTAATTGAAGATTACCGTAACATCTTCGCATTTTTGCCAAAGTGTAACGCGAAGATGACGCGTCCGCGGCAAAAATCTCAGTGATATTCTCACTTCTTCCAAAAGCAAGCACAAGTGTGCCAATCGGCTGTCACCCATGCAAAAAATCGCATTGTAAAGTCTGCGCGCAGATGACCACATCAGCAACGGCTTCCAGCCCAGCATCAGACTTTATTGTGAAAATTCGTGGTAACTATTCATGTGATACATGCAACGTAATCTGCATGCTTGAATGTTAAATTTGTAAGAATCAATACATTGGCAAAAAAAGACACCGTTCCGATATCGTTTCAATAATCATAAAGCTCATTGCAAGTCAGTGCCTAACCTTCCTACCTCTAAACAGCTGAACAATACCAAGCACCCTTTTGAAAAAAAAAATTAAGTAACTTTACTGCAATCAGGCTTCAGGACCTACCATGAACGCGCAGTTCGCGAATCATTGCTTATACACAAGTGCAATACGGTCTCTTGCGGTCTGGATGAAAGTGTTGCAAAGCTGACTTGCCTTGCGTCATAACCGCATCATGCCATGTTTCATTTACGCTCATCATTTTCCCCCGCTGTTTTGCACTCTTTGCTGCTATCGCTGAAATGATATCAATTGAATTCAGTTCTTTATTCACCGGAAAACTAGACGGTCTCCAGGGCTAAAAGTTGCTTCCTACAACTTGACTGGGGCACTGGAGCCCTTTACAAAGCGGCAGCAGACATTGGTGGCAGAGTACGCTAACATTTATTACAAACACTGAGTAGTAGAAGGCATCAGAAAATACAGACCTGCTGCAAGATTTATCACAACAATAGATTCTTATCAATTACAATTGAGAAAAGTACTCGTAGCTCTTTTGGGGATTTGAAGGCTACCTGTTTGTGTTGATTTAATAAGACAGGCAGATTATGGTTTAATGATTGCAATTTGTACTCAGTGCGAAAGTATGGGACTAACCAGAGTTCGGAAATTCGAGTTAAAGAAGGAGTAGCTCTAGGTTGCAGCAATGCCATCGAACGAAGGAAACTCTGGCTGTCATGCTGAGAAAAATAGAAAGCATGTAGCAATCGGTGTTCATAGTGATCGTCAAGAATAATAATATTGTATTTTGCAAAGAGATCACATCTCAGCACCATACCCGATAGCTTTTCACATGAAACGTTGTTTAAACAAAAATGGTATTCACCTGTGTTTTCATCTATCTGATTTTTTGTTGCTGTTGTTGTTTTTCGCCTTTTCTGGTGCATTTGAGCACACGAGAAATTCTTTCGCAAAGATGTGATTGCAATGATCCTTCACGATTCCTTAATCATGTTTGACTGTGCTTACTAACACTCTTTCTTTCACTGCCGACTCACACTGAGATGTTTGCCGCTGCTATCCGCCAACCGGAATGTTCACCTCACCACGTGCGTGTACTTACAAAAGCTGTGTCTATCGCCTGTATCATATACGCTAAGGCCAGATCACGTTAGAATAAAGATTGTTACTTTTTCCACCGTGTGCCCACTCTATTGCGTTCATATATATATATATATATATATATATATATATATATATATATATATATATATATATATTGCGCAGGACGTGTAAGCAGTAAGGAGGAGGAAGAGGAGGAGAATGAAAGGCATTGAGGTTAAACAGGAGCAAGGAAATTAATATTCAGTATGCGGCCTCCATGTGTGTATATATATATATATATATATATATATATATATATATATATATATATATATATATATATATATATATATATATATATATATATATATATATATATATATATATATATATATATATATATATATATATATATGTTACGAACGTAGGTTGCGTTGGCTCCGCAGAATAAAGATTTAAGAGAAGTGGGCACTTCTACACAGACACTTTAATTTATCAACGTTTCGACCGCGGTGCGGGCTTCTTCAGGACTTTAGTGGTCTCGCGTCAGATGGACGTTTTAAGTTTGTGAGCTCAAGAGGAGGGAGAAAGGAGTGTAACACGCAAATAGCTACAACAGCTAAAAAAATTGAAAAAAAAATAAAAATAAAGATGGGGGTGCGGGGAGCAGACAGGGACAATATTGGGGGAGGAAGCAAAAAAATAGAAATAAAAGAAAAAAGGGGGAAAACTAGTATAGTAAGAAAGGGTGGGGTACAAAAGGAGATGGCGAAACGAGAGAAAGGGAGAGGAAGACGGTGCGGGGGACATGGGCAGCACGGCAACCACAGGCGTACGAAAGCAAAACGTGCAAACAAAACACACAAACAAAATGCACAAACACAAAGGGCGCCGCTGCAGATGCGTGGCCAAAGAGGAGCCGCTGCGCAAATTACACTGGCAGTGACGAACAGGCCAAACCAGGCGCCTTTTGGGGTCTCACTAATTTCCGGTGAGCCGAGGGCAAGAACGTTAAGGAAGGAGTGGGCTACGTTAACGAGTACATGTGTAAGAACTTACTCACGGGTTCTGGGTTTCAGTGAACGGTGCACCCCTCTCCCTGGGCGGGTCGTTGAACCGACCTCGCCGGGAATACTTGTTTATAGGGGAGGAGGGCTGGGCTAGCTGTGTGCAAAGATTTCAAATTGTCGGAAAATGTAAGGAAAGAACGTCAAAAGCTTATCAATACTGCACGAGGCAGGATTGTATAAGTAAGGAGGGGTATGATTGCCTGGGATATACACTAGGAGTTATAAAAGGTATATCTGAGTTAGCCAATTAACGAGAAGTGTAGTATTATTTTGTTTGGAGGTCGTGAATAAAAGAAAGGGCACCAGGCTTTTCGTAAAGACCTTCTGGAATAGTATTAAACTTGTGGATAAAATTTGATTCACGTTGTTCACGTTCTCGCCTGTTTTTGAAGCCCCCTTGAATAATTGTTACTTTTAGTTGGTCAAATGGGTGTCCTTCTGCGTTTACATGCTTGGATAGGGGAAGGTTTGGGAGAGACTTGGCGTGTGCGCGGTGGTTGTTAAATCGAATGCGGAATGCAGTGTTTGTCTGTCCTATGTATTGCTGGTTACATACAGTGCATTCAAGAAGGTAAATAATGTTTGATGAGTCGCAGTCAAAGTTACCGGTGATTGAATGCTGGAAAACTGACCTCGTACTAGTTGCGGAACACGTAGTCTGCATGTGCCTGCAAACTTTGCAGCTACCCTTACCACAGGGCTGGCATCCATATTTTGGGGTTTTGTGTTCCTTGGAGAGGACTAGATGGTTCTGAATGTTTTTGGCACGCCTGTAAATCACGCGGGGTGCGCATGTAAATATTTTCGATAGTCGTTGACTTTGCTGGAGAATGTTAAAGTGCTTATTAAGAATTCTGTTTATGTTCGGTGCGTTACTGTTAAATGTGAGGATAAGGTTTGTAGTGTAATCATTTCGGTTATCTATTCGGTGCCCCTGGAGTATTTGACTACGGTTAAGATTTGAAGCTCTGCTTATGACGTCATCAATAAGGGAACGTGGATAGCGCTGTGTTAAGAGCACGTTGCGCATGTGTTCGTAGTTTTCATGAAAGTCTAGGTCGTTAGAGCAGATTCTTCGAAAACGATGGGCCTGCGAATAAAGAATGCTGGTTTTGCAGTGACGGCGGGGATGGGCGCTTTGAAAATGTAGATATTTTTGCGAGTCGGTTGGTTTTCTATAAACGGTTGTACGAACTGACCCCTTGTCCACCAGAATGTCAACATCAAGAAAATTGATTTGACTGGCTGAGTAGGTGTGCGTAAACTTTATGTTTGGGTGCACGGAGTTGAAACTGTCAATGAAATGGATAAGTTGTTGTTCTGTGTTTATCCATACTATAAAAATATCATCCAAATAGCGCTTGTAAAAGTACGACTGAATTGGACAAGAAGAAAGAAATTTTGACTCTATATGATGCATGAAGATATTGGCATAATTTGGGGCCATTCTTGTTCCCATCGGTGCCACTTACTTGCAGATTATATTGAAGATCAGATTCGAAGCTATTATATTCTAACATAATTTTGGCTATTGGTATATATATATATATATATATATATATATATATATATATATATATATATATATATATATATATATATATATATATATAGATATAAGAGAAGTGGGCACTTCTGCAAAGACACATTTATTTATGAACGTTTTGACCACGGTGCGGTCTTCTTCCGGACTGTAGTGGTCTCGCGTGTGCCCACTTCTCTTAAATCTTTATTCTGCGGAGCCAACGCAACCTACGTATATATATATATATATATATATATATATATATATATATATATATATATATATATATATATATATATATATATATATATATATATATATAGGTCGCATACTGAATATTGAATTTCCTTGCTCCTATTTAACTTATATAGGTCGCATACTGAATATTGAATTTCCTTGCTCCTATTTAACTTCCATGCCTTTTATTCTCCTCCTCTTCCTCCTCCTTTTAGCTTACACGTCCTGCGCAATCAATTTTTTTCGTGAGCGTCCCAATTCCCTTTTCTCTATCCTTGCTAATTTCTGTATCCTGTAATTTTCTATCCTGTAAAACGGTAATTAGTAGGTATTTGCTAATTACCTGCACAATTACAGAGGTTCTGCAGCATATTGCGTCCGCCGGGGCAGACAGTGTGATCTTATACCTATTTTTTTGCTATATTGAACCTAATATTTTCAGAAATTTTCGAAAGTGTTCGCTGAAACAACCGGTACATAATACACACACTACACACACAGACACACACACACACATTATATATATATATATATATATATATATATATATATATATATATATATATATATATATATATATATATATATATATATATAGTGAAGAGTGGTTTATTGTAGAGCCGAAAGGGCTGGCGGCGTAACCGTTGCACAAACTGACTCAGCAGCAGCGGCACCAGAACTGACTTCCAGAGCGGGCTCGAGCTCTCCCACGCGCGCGGCAGCCACTCGCCGAGGCCGGCCGAACCTCTTAATCGTCGTCGATGGTGGCGCACAATCGTCTTCTTCTTTGCAACTGCCCCGGCGACAAGAGGGAGCCATCCTGGCGACTCAGGGCAGGGGTGACAAGGGGGTCATAGTATGGCTTTAGCCGGCTGACATGAACAATTTCGCGGCCCCGAAAGCGATGATCCGAAGAGGGGGTCGCTGGCTCGACGGTATAGTTCATAGGTGACGTGCGCTCCAGAACACGGTATGGGCCGAGGTACTTAACTGCAAACTTGGAGGCAGCCGGCACAGACAACCAGATGAGCGAGTCAGTAGGAAAGTCAAGGGCGGACTGGCCGTGGTCACTCGCAAATGTGCTGAGGCCTTGAGTGGCACTCGGCAACGAGCGAGCCAGCTGGTGGCACTGTTCGGCATAACGGGCAACGTCAGAGAACTGAAAGGGTATAAACTGCGCAAACAAGACGAGACGAGAGGCACACAAATCGACAGTGCCTCTCGTCCCGTCTTGTTCGCGCAGTTTATACCCTTTCTGTTCATCATGAACCAACTAGCCCGCCAGAACGTCCTTCTTCAACGTCAGAGAGAAAAGTGCATTCCGAGCTGTCGGTGTGGTACGGAAGGATGGTATCCAGGAGACAAGAAGGTTCACGGCCACATAAAAAAAGAACGGAGAAATACCGGTTGTGGCTTGAGAGGCAGTATTGTAAGCATAAGTGACGAATGGAAGCACTTGATCCCAATTGGAGGCGTCGGAGGAAATGTGCATGGCAAGCATGTCTCCTAGAGTGCGGTTGAAGCGTTCAGTGAGGCCGATCGTTTGGGGATGGTACGCAGTGGTCTTGCGATGAACGGTGTGGAAAGCACCCAGTAGCTCGCGAACGGCATCAGATAAGAAAACACGACCGCGGTCGTTGAGGAGTTCCCGAGGAGCGCCGTGACGCAGGATGAAATGATGGAGGAGGAAGGATGCGACGTCGCGAGCACTAGCAGAGGGCAGGGCTGCCGTCTCCGCATACCTAGTTAGGTGGCCCATGGCAATTATAATCCACCGATTCCCGACAGGCGTGGACAGCAGGGGACCATATAGATCGATGCCCACGCGATCGAAGGGTCGAGCTGGGCAAGGCAATGGCTGTAACGGGCCGGGGGAGGGGCGAGGAGCGGACTTGCGCTGCTGACAGGTAATGCAGGAGCGTATATAACGGCAAACAAAATTGTACATTCGACGCCAGTAGTATTGCTGCCGCAGATGTTCGTAGGTTTTCAGCAAGCCTGCATGAGAGCTTTGTGGGTCGGAATGGTGATGCGCACAAACTTCAGAGCGATGCTGGCGAGGAATAGCCAAGAGCCATTTGCGGCCATCCGGGTGATAGTTGCGGCGATATAGTACAGAGTCGCGAATCGTGAAATGAGAAGCTTGACGGCGAAGGGCCTGTGGTAACGAAGTCGTAGTCGGCGCATTGAGGGCATCTAGGATCGAAGAAATCCATGGATCTCGACGCTGTAGCCATGGGGAGGTCCGTGGCAGTGAGCGCGGCCAGCGCCGAGGCGGACAAGGACGAAGAAGGCGTAGGAGATGACAGGGGTGCGCGCGACAAGGCGTCAGCGTCGGAATGTTTGCGGCCCGACCGATGTCGTATTCCTGAGGACGAAGGGCCCAGCGGCCGAGGCGTCCAGAAGGGTCTTTGAGTGTAGGCAACCAGCAGAGGGCATGGTGGTGAGTAACGACGTCGATGGGGCGGCCATAAAGGTAGAGGCGAAATTTTGTGAGTGCCCAGACTATGGCGAGGCACTCCTTTTCTGTAACGGTGTAATTGGATTCGGCTTTCGTGAGCGTACGACTGGCGTAAGCAACAACGTGTTCGAAAAAACGGGACTTACGTTGTGAAAGGACGGCTCCGAGGCCTATGCCGCTGACGTCGGTGTGCAACTCGGTTGGCGCACTGGGGTCGTAATGGCGCAGGATCGGTGGTGAAGTCAGAAGACGACGGAGGATAGCGAAAGCAGCGTCGCAGGGTGAGTTCCAAGCAGACAGATCGGCGGGCCCATTCAGGAGCTTCGCAAGCAGGGCGATGATAGAGGCGAAGTTGCGCACAAAACGGCGAAAATATGAGCATAGGCCCACGGAGCTTCGGAGCTCCTTAACAGAAGTCGGTTTGGGAAAGTTTGTGACAGCACGAAGGTTCTCCGGATCAGGCAGGATGCCATCTTTGGAGACGACATGGCCGAGGATGGTCAGTTAGCGGGCACCAAATCGACATTTCTTGAGGTTCAGTTGGAGACCAGCGTCGGTGAGACAGCTCAGTATCTTGCGCAAGCGCTCGAGATATGTCGGAAAATCATTAGAAAAAACGACAAGATCGTGTAAATAGCATAGGCAAATGTGCCATTTGAAGCCACGCAAGATGTTGTCCATCATGCGCTCAAATGTCGCGGGAGCGTTACAGAGGCCGAATGGCATCACGTTGAATTCATAGAGGCCGTCAGGGGTGACAAAAGCTGTTTTCGGGAGGTCTGATTCAGCCATGGGGACTTGCCAATAGCCGGGACGGAGATCGAGGGAGGAGAAGAACTTGGCCCCTTGCAAACAGTCGTGGGCGTCATCAATACGGGGTTGTGGGTAAACGTCTTTGCGCGTAATTTTGTTTAGGCGACGATAATCAACACAGAACCGAGTCGAACCATCCTTCTTTTCGACGAGCACGACGGGCGAAGACCACGGACTAGAAGAGGGCTGGATAACGCCGCGGTGCAGCATGTCGTCAACCTGTTCAGCGATGACGCAGCGCTCTGGAGGCGACACACGGTAGGGGCGCTGGTGGAGAGGGGCACGAGGGCCTGTATCAATGCGGTGAACGACGGTGGTCGCACGGCCCGAAGAAGTTGTCTAGTGATCGAAGGAAGAGCGGAAATTGTGGAGCAGGGCAAGGAGCTTCTCGCGGTGAGCTGGGTCGAGGTTGCTGGCCACTGAACGGTGAAACATTTCCTGGGAGATCAGGTCGGAGACAGCACTAGGCGGTGTGAGGGCGGCGACAGAGGTACCACCGCAAAGAGTTTCATCGTCGAAGGGCATGAGCAGGTCAAGCTGTTCAATGTGTCCAAGACATTCTCCACGGAGCAAGGTGAACTCATAGGGCGAGGGATTCGAGACGACGAGTTCGGTTGCGCAGTGGAGTATGTCCAGGACGGCGAATGGAAGAGGCAGGCGTCGGCGAGAAGCGAGGACGGGCGAAGGCGCGAAGAGTACAGTCTTGCTGGACCCAGACGTGGCGGACACGGGAACGAGCACGGCGCTGGCGGTGGGTACATTGGTGTCCGCGGCAACAACAAGTTTGGTACCAGAGCAAGACGGAGGGTCGTGGGCGAGCGTATCAGGGAGCACGGATAATGCCACATGAGCCCGGGCACAGTTTATGACGGCATGATGGCGGGATAGAAAATCCCTGCCGAGGATGAGGTCATGGGAGCAAGAACTGAGAACTAAAGATTCGATGACATACAAAACGTCCGCAATGAGGACACGTGCTGTGCAAGCAGCGGAAGGATGAACAGTCTCGGCGCTAGCGGTGCAAAGAGATAGTCCCGAAGGTGTGGTGGTGACTTTACGCAGCGAAGGACAGAAGTTCTCGGATATAACAGAAACGGTAGCACCTGTGTCCACAAGCGCAAGTGCTCGAACGCCGTCAACTAACACATTTAAAAAGTTCGGTGGGGAAAGGCGTGGACATGAGCTGATCGAAGTGTGCGCAGTTAGTGCCCCAAGAACTGCGGCTCCTAGTTTTCCTGTTCCGCGGGAACGCTGCGACGGCGCATTGGTGACAAGGAGCGACGGCGAGGGAAGGTGAGCGGTGCGAAGCGAATGGCTGGCGGCCGGGAGCAGGGTCAGAGGGGTGCGCTGGGGTTGGTAGTAATGAAGGTGGGCGAAAGGTGCGGTAGGACTGGGTGTAGGCCGGTAGGGCTTCGGGCTGAGCGGGCATAACGGGGGCCGGTAGCGTGCGGTTGCGGAGGTCCAGGGCGGTACGAGGAGGGGGAAGCAAACCTTCACCAAGTGAAGAGTGGTTTTTTGTAGAGGCGAAAGGGCTGGCGGCGTAACCGTTGCACAACCTTACTCAGCAGCAGCGGCACCAGAGCAGACTTCCAGAGCGAGCTCGAGCTCTCCCACGCGCACGGCGGCCAGTCGCCGAGTCCGGGCGAACCTCTTCATCGTCGTCGATGGTGGCGCACTGTCGTCTTCTTCATTGCAATCTATATATATATATATATATATATATATATATATATATATATATATATATATATATATATATGTATATATATTGTAATAAGAACACAGCACACTACTAATACAGCACACCACAGCACAGCACAGTAATAAGAGCACAGCACAGTAATAAGCACAGCGTCACGAACAACCAGCCGAACCGTCCAGGCACAGAACAGAGACCGCGTTCAGTCCAGAGCACGCACGAGCGACCGAGCGTTCGGCGCTCGAGCTTCGCAGTGTTCGGCGCTTCTCGTCGTCTTCTTCGTTGAGCGCCAGCCTCTGAAGATTATAAAGCGCGTGTCCAGTCTTACAATTCCCCCCGGGCGAAAGGGCGCCATCCTGGCGGCCTAGGGCGATGTGACGACGGCGGGGTCGTAGTAAGGTTTGAGGCGGGTCGTGTGGACAATTTCGCGGCCTCGGCGGCGATGATCAGGGGATGGCGTAAGGGGTTCGATGAGGTAATTGACGGGGGATGTCTGCTGAAGAATACGGTAGGGTCCCTGGTACTTGCTAACAAGTTTGGAGGAAAGGCCGGGACCTGAGCAGGGTACCCAGAGCCAGACCAAAGAGTCAGGAAGGTAAGCGGGAGGAAGTGCAGGGGGATCACGGGTGCTTTTCTGCTGCTGCTGGGCGTGAGAAGTGAAGGACAGGACAAGCTGTCGGCATTCCTCGGCATAAGTTGCGGCTTGAGGAAGAGCTGTAAATTCGGAAGCATCAGGGTGGCAATGTAGAATGGTGTCCATTGCGCAAGAAGGTTCACGGCCGTACAGGAGAAAGTACGGAGAGAAGCCGGTGGCTTGAGCAGCAGAGTTATAAGTGTATGTGAAAAAAGGGAGAACGCGGTCCCAGTTACAATGGTCGGAAGCAACATACATGGCCAGCATGTCGCCGAGGGTGCGATTAAAACGCTCTACAATGCCATTTGTCTGGGGATGGTAGGCGGAGCAGGTGCGGTGAACAACGTTGCATTCCTGAAGGAGAGCTTCTACAACTTCTGAGAGGAAGGCCGGACCTCTATCACTGCGCAGCTCTTTGGGCGCACCATGGCGAAGAATGGTGTGATGGAGAATGAAGGATGCAATGTCGTGGGCTGTAGCGGATGGTAAAGGCGATGTTTCAGCGTAACGTGTAAGGTGGTCGATGGCAACGATGATCCAGCGGTTCCCGGTTGATGTGCTGGGAAGAGGGCCGTAGAGGTCGATGCCAACACGCTCGAAGGGCTGTACTGGGCAGGGCAGCGGCTGCATAGGAGCGGCGGGTCGGCGAAGTGGATGTTTTTCGCTGGCATGTGGTGCAGGACTGAAGGAACTGGCGGACGTAACGGGCCATCCCGCGCCAGTAGTACCGCTGTCGTAGACGGGTGAAAGTCTTCAAGAATCCGGCATGGGCAGACTGGGGATCATCGTGGTAGGAAGAGCAAATGAAGGAGCGCAGATGTGTCGGAATGACGAGAAGCCACTTGCGACCATCCGGGAGATAGTTGCGGCGGTAAAGGAGCTCGTCTCTGATGGCGAAATTATGGGACTGATGACGGAGAGCACGGGAAGGAGGTCGAGACGATTGGCCAGATAGGAGATCAAAAAGGCAAGTGATCCACGGGTCTTTGAGTTGCTCGGAAGCCATATCAGCGAACTCAAACTTCAAAGAAGACAGGGCGGATAAACAAGGCGCTGCCTCAGATGGTACATGGGAACGTGAGAGGGCATCAGCATCGGCATGCTTGCGGCCGGAACGATAAATAACGCGAATGTCGTACTCTTGGAGTCGCAGAGCCCATCGCGCTGGTCGGCCAGAGGGATCTCTCAAAGAGGACAGCCAGCAGAGGGGGTGGTGATCGGTGACAACGTCAAAAGGGCGCCCATACAGGTAGGGGCGAAATTTGACGATCTCCCAAAGGATGGCTAAACACTCCTTCTCGGTGACAGAATAGTTGGCTTCAGCTTTTGTGAGTGTCCGGCTAGCGTAAGCGACAACGTATTCGTCAAAGCCTTGTTTGCGTTGAGCGAGTACGGTCACGAGGCCGACGCCACTGGCATCGGTGTGGAGTTGCGTCGAAGAACGAGGGTCGAAGAGACGCAGAATTGGCGGAGTGGTGAGGAGGCGACGGAGTGTCGTAAACGCTTCATCACAGGCTGGCCACCAGGCCGAAATGTCGTGGGTGGAAAGGAGCTTGTTCAGAGGGTCGACGATAGTGGCAAAATTGCGGACAAAGCGGCGGAAGTAGGAGCAGAGGCCGACGACGCTGCGGAGGTCTTTTACAGAAGTGGGCGTTGGAAATTCGGCCACAGCTCGCAACTTCGCCGGGTCCGGGAGAACGCCATCCTTCGATACTACGTGACCGATAATGGTGAGCTGCCAAGCTCCGAAGCGGCACTTTTTCAAATTAAGTTGGAGGCCAGCGTCGGCCAGGCAGCGAAGAACAGTCTCGAGACGCTGGAGGTGAGACGGAAAGTCCGGGGAAAAGATTACAACGTCGTTAGATAACAAAGGCATCTGTGCCATTTGAGCCCTCGGAGTATGCTGTCCATCATGCGCTCGAATGTGGCGGGTGCATTGCAGAGGACGAAAGGCATGACATTAAATTCATAGAGCCCGTCGGGCGTGACAAATGCCGTTTTCGGGCGATCGGCGTCCGCCATCGGCACCTGCCAGTAACCGGAGCGCAAGTCCAATGAAGAAAAGAACTCAGAGCCCTGCAGGCAGTCAAGGGCATCGTCAATACGGGGAGAGGGTAAACGTCCTTGAGTGTAATCTTATTCAGACGACGGTAGTCCACGCAGAGACGGATGGAACCGTCTTTTTTCTTGACCAGAACCAATGGCGATGCCCACGGGCTGTGCGACGGTTATATCACGTGACGCTTGAGCATGTCGGTCACCTGGGCGCCAATGATGCTGCGCTCAGCGGCTGACACGCGGTACGGACGTTGGCGCAAAGGGGCATGAGTTGCAGTGTCAATACAGTGGGTAACGGTGGTGGTGCGGCCCAAGGAAGGTTGCTGGTAGTCAAACGAAGCTTGAAAACGCTGCAGAACGGCTCCAAGCTGGGCTCGTTGGGTAGACGTCAGGGCGGCGTCGACGGTACGGTGAAAAATATCTACAGACGACTGATTCGTGATGGGAACAGGCGTAATGGCGCTGACGTGAAGGCTGGCCGCGCTATCGACGAGTGGGTATGCGGGGGCAGGATCGAGAACGGCAACGCTACCAAGCCATAGGCCACGGAGTAAAGGGGTAGGGCAGGAGAACGGGTTGGCCACATAAATAGCGCCGGAGCCACGAACAATTGTCAGCACAGCATGAGGCACCAAAACAGACTTTCGGTCAGCGCATCGTAAAGAGGGGGTATAAGTCACTGTTGCATCTGAGAGCGCAGCACGAGAAAGATGCACCAGCACTGAAGAGAAAGGTGGAACGTCTGTGTCCTCTGAGCCGACCACAGAAGCGGCAGCAGCACCGGTTACGTCCAAGGGGGCGTCACTGTAGGGCGACAAGTCAAGCTGAGCACGGGCGCAATCAATAACGGCGTGATGTGAGGAGAGGAAGTCCCAGCCAAAGATAACGTCGTGAGAGGAGCGGGCGAGGACGATGAACTCGATTGTGTAGGGAACGTTCCCGCTGAGCAGGCGGGCGGTGCAGGCGGCTAACGGTCGAATGTCCTGAGCGCTGGCCGTCCGGAGAGAAACGGGAGGAAAGGGCGTCGTCACTTTTTTGAGTCTGCGACAGAGGGTGTGACTGAGAACCGAAACGGCTGCGCCAGTGTGAACAAGTGCTTCGACGGCGACTCCTTCAACGAAAACGGTAATAATATTGGCAGGCACTGAAACAGGTCTTGATTAAGCCGCTGGTGGCGCAGTTCTTGCCTCCGGAACTGCGGTGGTTAGTTTTCGTTCTAGAAAAACAGCGCACACAGGACAGGGACCAAGGGAAGAACCGACGACACGAGCGCTGGTTGGCGACGGAGCATTGGGGAACGGGAACGACGGCCAGGAGACGGCGAGCGGTGGGAGCGGGGATGGTAACTAGGAGAAGAAGAATCCGGAGGCGGCAAGTGTGACGCAGGCGAGGACGACGGCGGAAGGTCGTACGTCGGCTCACGCCTATAATCGTAGGGACGGTGGTCAAGACTGCGACACAAACGAGCCCCGTGACCAGCGACGCCACAGGCGTAGCAAATAGGGCGGTTGTCTTGTGTGCGCGAGTGGCTGCGGCTGTGATCGGGGGCGGACAACCGGACGGTAAGGTGGGGTTGCAGGTCACTGGGGTTCTAACTGCCGGGTAGGTGGCCTGTAGACAGGGGCACCAGGTGAGGGCCGCGACCGCACCACGGCATCGGCGTACGTAAGAGGAGCCGCGATCACGGGTGGCTGAGAAGGAGGTGGCAGGACTTCAGCGACCTGCACCTCGATAACACGCTGTAGGTTGGGAGTGAGCGACGGCGCAGGCGTAGGCGGGCAGGTAGACAAAGATAGCTGCCGTGCGACTTTCTCACGTACAAACTGCTGGATGTTCTGGAGGAGCGACTGTTGGTCCAGAGCACCATCCCCTGGCAGAGCCAAGCTGAAAAGTGCGGCCTCCTGAAAGCCTTCACGCCGGGTAGAAAGGCGTTGCTTGCGCAGCTCATCGAAGCTTTGGCAGTAGCCGGTGACACCGGAGACAGTCTGGGGATCTTTGGCGACGAGCATCTGGAAGGCATCATCCTCAATGCCTTTCATAATGTGTCTGATCTTGTCGGCCTCGCTCATAGAAGGGTTGACACGCTTGCAGAGGTCGACGACATCTTCTATATAACTGGTGAAGTTTTCACTGGTTTGCTGGGCCCGACTTCGCAAGCGTTGCTCGGCGCGAAGCTTTCGCACTGCGGGACGGCCAAAGACTTCTGTCAGACTGGTTTTTAGAGCTGCCCAGCTTGAGATGTCAGCCTCGTGGTTTCGAAACCAGAGGTTGGCTACGTCGCTCAGATAAAAGATAACGTTGGTGAGCTTGAGGCTATCGTCCCACTTGTATGCGCTTACGCGTTCATAGGAGGCCTAACCAATCCTCCACATCCGTGCCATCTGTGCCGCTGAAGATGGTCGGGTCACGCTGCCGCGCGGCGCGGGAACAGAAGATAGCCGACGGAAGCGGTGAAGCGGTTTGAGTGGCGGTCTCAGGCATTGCAGAGGTGGTAGTCAATGCGCGGGTGCGAAGCTCCAGGGCGAGGGATCGTTGGCACCTCCACCACTTGTAAGAAGAACACAGCACACTACTAATACAGCACACCACAGCACAGCACAGTAATAAGAGCACAACACAGTAATAAGCACAGCGTCACGAACAACCAGCCGAACCGTCCAGGCACAGAACAGAGACCGCGTTCAGTACAGAGCACACACGAGCGACCGAGCGTTCGGCGCTCGAGCTTCGCAGTGTTCGGCGCTTCTCGTCGTCTTCTTCGTTGAGCGCCAGCCTCTGAAGATTCTAAAGCCCGTGTCCAGTCTTACAATATATATAAGCAGGGGGTGAAGGTCGGATGGATCCGGTACAATATAAACGCAATAGAGCAGGCGCACGGTGGAAAAAGTAACTATCTTTATTCTAAAGTTTCGACCACGGCCGTCATCAGATACTCTGACGAAGGCCAGATCCTGGTCGGAATGTTAGAATAAAGATTGTTACTTTTTCCACCGTGCATCCACTGTATTGCGTATATATATATATATATATATATATATATATATATATATATATATATATATATATATATATATATATATATATATATATATATATATATATATATATATATATATAATCACCAAAAATTGAAGAAACATAACAGGATTTAACTCACGACGTTTCGGCTGGAGGACCAGCATTTTTCGAGTGGCGGTGTAACCATTGACACTCGAAAAATGCTGGTCCTCCAGACCAAACTTCGTGAATTAAATCCTGTTATGTTTCTTCAATTTTTGGTGATTTTATATTATATTCACCAAATCAGCTGCCAGAAATCACTTTTGGTGTATATATATATATATATATATATATATATATATATATATATATATATATATATATATATATATATATATATATATATATATATATGTGTGTGTGTGTTACGAACGTAGGTTGCGTTGGCTCCGCAGAATAAAGATTTAAGAGAAGTGCCCACGTCTCTTAAATCTGGCCGCCCTATAGTATCTGGCATTGGCACGATTACAGAACCAATTTCCAGTTACATTGACACACTAATTAGACATATTCCAACAACACACGCATCATACATACGCGACACAAACCATTTCCTTCGCGCAATAGCAGGTCTCAAACTCCCGGAAGGAGCCTTCCTGGCAACACTAGATGTAGTCTCTCTCTACACAAACATTCCTCATTCCGATGGCATTAAATCTCTGATCGAAGCGTATGAACAAAACAGAAAGGAGGAAACCCCTACCCCACGTGTTTTAGAAATACTGGCAAAAATCGTACTCGAATATAACAACTTCGAATTTAACAATGAACACTATTTGCAAATTAATGGCACAGCCATGGGTACAAGGATGGCACCAACCTACGCCAATATCTTCATGCATAGTATTGAATCCAAATTTCTGAAAGATTGCCCCATTAAGCCCACCCTATACAAACGCTACTTGGATGACATCTTTTTAATATGGACTGACACAGAGCAAGAACTCGTACGTTTTATTGAAAACTTCAACCTCGTCCACCCCAACATATCTTTCACTTACACGTACTCCAACACCAAAATTAACTTTCTAGATGTTGAGATTTCGGTAAACAAAGGCTCACTTACCACCGGTGTATATAGAAAACCGACGGACCGCCAACCATACCTACACTTCCAAAGCTGCCATCCTCGTCACTCTAAAACAAGCATCCCATACTCTCAGGCACATCGATTTAAAAGAATATGTTCCCAAGACGAGGACTTCGTAAAAAATTCCAAACGCATGCGAGAAGTCCTCATTAAGCAACGATACCCCCCCGCCATTGTCGACGATGCCATTGAAAAGGCATCTAAACTCAACCGAGAGCAAATACTGGAGGGATGTCGCTACAACGACGAAACAGACCACCGGGCCAATCTCGTACTTACCTTCACCAGTAACCCGCCTAACGTAAACAAAATCCTCAGAAAACATTTCAACATCCTCGAACAAAGCGAGCGCCTCACCAAAATTTTCAATGCTCCCCCTCACGTGATCTACAGACGACCAAAAAACATTAAAAATATTCTTGTACACTCAAAAACAAATAACCAGCCGGTTTTGGGGTGCCGGCCCTGTGGAAAAAGTAGATGCCAGGTCTGCAAACACATACAAACATCAAGCTGTGCAGTAAGCACAGCTTCAGGCTTCAAATGGGAAATTAATGGCAACTTTGATTGTGATTCCTGCAACGTAATATACCTCCTAGAATGCAGTGTGTGCAGTATGCAGTACATTGGACAGACCGTCAACCCTCTACGAATTCGCTTTAATAACCACCGCGCGCATATCTTATCCCTACCCAACCTTCCCTTGTCAAAACACATTAATGAGCGAAACCACCCATTTGATGCAATTAAGTTAACAGTCCTACAGGGTGGGTTCCACAACACCCGGGAAAGAGAACAACGCGAGTCGTACTTCATTTACAAATTTGAAACAATTCCTCACGGCATTAATGAAAGTCCAGGTGTATTGTCCTCCATCCGCCCCTTGCAGGGCCGTTGCTGACATTACGAGAGCCAGCTTGACATACCTCGGTCGTTTCTTGCCAGCGACATCTTTTTCAAGCTCACACAAATTTCTTCATTCCCTACCCCATCCTGCCCCTATCTTCCCAGTTCGATTACCTTGACGACGGGGTGCAATTGAAGAACCCTTGCCTAATTGCTCACGCCATTCACATTTACCTCCCACACCACACTTGGCCGAACTCGGATGTTTTTCCACTTTTTTTTCTTTTGTGGGTGTTTTCAGGCACAGTGCACGTGTGTGTAGTTAAGCTCACGGCGCCCTGATTCTACCTTGACTCGGGCTGCGGAAATGGTTCCAGATGACGGAAGTCTCCTGTCCTGTCTGCATTTTATTTTGTTTATTTGTTTACTTTTTCTGGCCAGGTCACGCGAGTGCAAGCTTCTCCAATTTATATATGTTGGACAATTCCGCCACCGTCTGTTTCTGTACACCTTACTCGCTTAAATGCTCCCGCCATTGTCATTTAGCCGCCACACGACACTGGCATGAGCTCGGATGTTTTACTGCTGTGTGTCTGGGTGTTTTCATGCACAGTGCACGTGTGTTTAGTTAAGCTCACGGCGCCGCTGATTCGGCCTTGGCTCTGGCTGCCGAAGTGGTTCAAGATGACGGAAGCTCCGACCCTGTCTGCATTTTATTCTGTTTATTTGTTTACTCTTTGTGTACGGGGCACGCGAGTGCACGCGTCTTTAACTTTTGTGTGTAGGGCGATCCCGCCACCGTCTGCTCCTGTCCACCTTACACGCCGCCGCTCTGTTGCCTTGATGGGTAGCCATTATCCTCTCTCGCTCCGTGTTTTCCTTTTTTTTGTTTCCCTCGTCCGGGGTCGGCTCCCCGCGGCTTCGGGGTGGGCGGCGGGGTACAACACGTTTTTCTTTTTTATTTTTTTTATTTGTTCCCCCTTTTTTCCCTTTCTATCTGTATCTTTTCTACTATTCTTTGCCACCGTTTGTTTCTTTTGTTCATGTGTCGTACATGTGTGCCAGTGCCAACTCCTTAAGAAGAGGAAGAAGACCCCTGTAACTTCAGTCTTGAGAAAGGACAGGCTCTGTCCGAAACGTCGACTCAAAATAAATCTATGGCTAAATGAAGCGTTTTCAACTTTGAATTTTTGCCTCTAGCAACCAAATACGTTTATCTTTCTATACTGTGTATATATATATATATATATATATATATATATATATATATATATATATATATATATATATATATATATATATATATATATATATATATATATGTTTTCTTTTCTTACACCGCTAGGGTTGGGTGCCGCCTGTCAACCATGATCGCCAGCTGCCAGCTGCGGGGTGTGGGCGTTTGGCAAGCAGGAGAGAGCCAACGGACAAGTGCGAGAGAGAAGAAAGAGAGAGTGGAAGGCGACGAGTCGCCAAATGATATTTAATTGATCCCCTTTAGCCCGCCTTTACTATCTCTTACTGCTCACAACGTAGATCCCAAGCCAAATGTGGGGTTGTTGAGGTGGGGTTCGGGCACTTGACGACTTCCTGATCAAGGCGACGACAGTTCCAACCAGGACAGGAGTGCCGCCGAGTAAAAGAGTTTGGTGGGCTTTGAAGGAAGACGAATCGGCTTTTTTACAGCTTTCACAAAAACAGCCAAGGAGAGTATCGGACACATTCGTTTCCAAAATTTATAGACCTCTCATACAAAAAAATACGAGGTGCACTTAAACCTCCTTAGATTCGGAAATGCAAGATCTGTGTGCGGTACGCCACCTGCGACATCTGATGGGCCAGCGCCGTACATTGTGGAAGTGGGGTTTCAGTGAGAGTCGCACGATGGCGCTGCGACTGCACGCCAAGCATGGAGGTAGCTTACCGGAAACTGAGAAAACTTGGTACTCGCTTTATGGCGAGATCTATAATAAAGATATGCACGATGGCGCTACGGCTGCACGCCAAGCATGGAGGTAGCTTACCGGAAACTGAGAAAACTTGGTACTCGCTTTATGGCGAGATCTATAATAAAGATATTCATAATTACTCATGTAGGCCTCAGTAAACATCTCGAACACGCATTTTTAAGAACTGTGATCCTCAGGTACCCCTCATATCCTCAGGTCATCCAAATCTTCTCCGAGGAGGTTCTTCTTGCAGCGTCTGTGTGTACTCAAGAAGCCAAGTACTTTCCAAAAGAGAGCTTTACGAAAGGAGAGCTTCACGGTGTTAAAGAGGCTGCCTTCTATATATTGTGCGGAACCCCAAAGCGATTGGTGATTTTCAAAAGGGGAAAGCAAACCCTACAAACCCTGTCCAGCCAGTTAAAGCGAAGCAATCTCCAGCCAGTTTATTAACATTAGATACCTACGTAACCGGCTTTTGCCCAAGGGAACGGCATATCGTTTCAGCGGATACCAGCTCACTTGCGTAGTGTGGCTTAGGAAAAAGCAGATAACACGATTTCTAATGTCTTCAGCATGGTAACTGTGCGACGATTTTCCTCGTAAAGCCCCTGCTTTCTAACTGGCTAAAATAAACGATTATGCAGAAGCAAATCGGCTCTGGAACTTGCCGTCACCATCTCTTCATTCATTTTATCCGTATCCCAGATATATACTGGCGCCCAGGTTTCATCGCCAGCTGGGAGCTGTTTGCAAAGGACTTCGTCTGAAGGCGGCGTTGAAAGACAAATTAGCGCGCCGTTTATGACAAGTGAACAGTGACAAATGAACTGCGGCAAAATCTAAACAGTGCAGCACATCCTATCTGAACACCCATCTTATGCAGATGGGCATGCGTATTAACAACACTGCATATAGTCGTTCACCTAAATGCCTGAAATAATTTCCACATTCTTTGCACCCCTCTCATTTTGTCTTTTTCACCCAAATTTCCTTCCCAATGCAGAGTAGCATGTATGCGAGTTACAAAAGATTTGCTTAATCCACTGCTTTTGTTTTGTTAAAGGGTTTCTGTCTCTCTCACCACAATATTCCGTCGTGCCTCAGAGTGAAGTAGAAAAACATTCAGGGCTTGTGTCGTTAGCCGAGGAGGTGTAAGAGTGAAACGCACTGCAGAAAAGGCGTGGGGTATTCTAAGATCGCTTAAAAATGGAGGTAGCTGCCCCGGATGATTAGGAGCCTCCTTACCAGCGACTTCTCTTTCTTAGCTTTTCTTAGTGAGCTACAGCGCGCTCGTCATTTTAACGCGTTCAATGTTTAGCGACGCACTTGACCAGCACTCGCCACGTGATGAAGACGAGGGGATGAGGCCACTGTGCGCTACACGTAACGCTGGGGCATTCGTCTCGGGAACCTCCGCCGCTCTGTGGCTCAGAGCGCAGACACAAATACAATAAATGTAGCCGTTGTCATGCCGCAGTACCTCGAGTGGTAAAATTTATTTGGTATCTTACAATAAAGCATTTAATCTCTCATCTTTTTCCTTTTTCTCTCCTTTCATCACCACATCCTCTACGGAGCGCTTCAGGAAGACGCGGAGAAATGAGACGGTTACTACGCATGGCAGTGGCGACGACGTGAATGCACACAGGCTAAACCACGCTCTTCAGCCTTGTTGCAGATTGCTTCGCCAACGGTTGCAAGGGTTGCAGCGACTACATAACGTGGAGCATCGGAATCGACAGCAAAACGTCACCGTCCCTGGAACTGGTTATCTGCACAGCGCATCGAGCGACGAGAAGAAGCCTATAAAGCCAAGCCGTCACCGCCCCCAGCTTCACATGGCAGTGGCGACGACGTGAATGCACACCGGATAAACCCCGCTCTTCTGCCTTGTTGCAGGTTAGTGCTTACAGCGTACTGCTGCCGCTTGATTAATTATCTACGTCGTCTCCACTGCCAAAGTTGAAATCTGTTGTTGTTTCAAAGATGTCGAAAGAGCTGGCTAAAGTGAAGGATGAAATGCGAGCAGAATTTCTTAAGCTGAAAGAGGAGCTCCGACAAGAAATGAAGACGATGAAAGAATCAATTGAGCGGAGTTTAAGGAATGAAATTCGGGAAATACGAGCTGATCAGATTGAAACAAAGTCCTTACATATGCGAACGAAACACTCGAGGAACTACAGAAAAAACTGGACCATGAAATTGAAAAAAACTCAGCTGGAAAAAGAGAATGAAATTCTTCGTCCCAAATGTGGGACCCTAGTGCAAAACACTGCAGAACTAGAGAAACGCCTTGTTCGTTTAGAAATGTACTCGCGAAAGGCGAACATTGAAATCCAGGGTGTAGAGCAGAAAGGAAGTGAAATGTACTGGAGATAGTTTCCGAACTTGGGAAGGCTATCAGTGAGCCTATTTCCGAAGCTGACATAGAGAGTTGTCACCGTTTGCCCACTCGACAAGGAAAAACGCCAAACATTCTCGCCCAGTTCAAGACACGAGCGAAACGCGATGAAACGCTCAGAAAAGTAAAGAAAATGCGTCTCACAAACACCGATGTAGGAATCGAAGGTAGTGACCCAATATATGTGAATGAACATCTTTGCCCAGTCTTGAAACGTTTGCTTGGCCTGGCTGCCTTTTGGAAACGGGAGCATCAGTGTAAGTCGGTCTGGTCGGCTAATGGAAAGATTTTCGCAAAGCAGCCAGACGGCACTGATGCTGTGCAGATAGAAAATGAAAAGGACCTTGAAAAGATCTGCTAGGCAATGCTTAGAGCAGCACAGCGATACCGCACTAATCGAAAATGCGCTATCATGTATTTGCTTTTCCCCAAAACATAAAACTTGGACCGTCCACACAAAACCCTGTCTTACATATCAACACACGTTCTGCTTGTAACAAGGATGAGTGCATTAGTAGTTTTCTAGATGAATTTAATTTCGAGTTTAAAATAATATTGTTGACAGAGACTTGGTATTGTGAGCATAGTAATATGCTTTACCTAGAGGGCTATAGAAACTTTTTTATTAATCGATTTGGTAGACACGGCGGTGGTGTTGCTATATATGTCGATTCTGCCCATGACTACGAGATAGTTCCTGGGATTTCAAAATCATGTAATGATTTTGAAATATTAACTTTGAAATATAAGCAGGAAGCGGTTACAGTTGTGTAGCGGCACCCGGATGGCAAGGTTTCAAATTTTCTTACCTCTTTGACAAAATTCTTGACTACATGCGTGTTAATAACCTCAGATTAATTTGCTGGGGTGATTTTAATATTAACATTTCTCAACATAATACTGCGGCAAATGACCTTATCACAACGCTTCACAGCTCTGGTTTCACAAATGTAATTGAAACATCAACTTGCGTCACGTCATCTAGTACGTCTATACTTGATTTACTGATAACAAACATAGAGACGGTCATTTCCGACGCTGGTACTATTACATCAGATATTAGTGACCACTGTCCAGTCTTTATGATCTACAAATCAGAAACAAGAGCTAAAACTGATGCTTCTTGCCCGATTACATTGCAGTACATAACAGACCTCGCATTGCAGTCATTTAAACATGATGTCGCCGTTTATGATTGGTCGTTCATATTTCGCATTAAAGATGCAAGTGGTGCCTATACCGCATTCATTCAAATCTTCGTGCAGATATACATAAGACCCTTCCCATTTAGGAGCTTTAAGACACCAATAAAGGTAAGGAAACCGTGGGTCACAAGGGCTCATCTAGGCATGATCACAAAGAAGAATACTCTTTATCATGTCTTTCTGCGCACGCGCTCGCCTGCCGATCTAGATGGTTTTAAAGCAACCAGAAACAGGCTGAATGCTGAATTAAGGCGGGCCAAGAAAGTGTACTTCCAAGAATTATTCTCTGATATTGCGCGAAAGAGCCCAAATATCGTTTTTAAAGTAGTAAATAAGGTCTTAGGTCGCGGAAAGAAAAATACCGAGCCAAACAGAATTACTTTTAACAACTCCGAATTGACTGGAAAGGCACTCGCGGAACATTTTAATGAACATTTTATTAAATCTATACCAAGGGACAATAGCCCATTAAGTTTGGATGTGGCTATTCAAAGCGTTCCCGAAAGTATGTTTTTGCAGCCAAACAATGAATCAGAAATCTACAGAACATTAATCATTTGAATAACAGTACAGCATTAGATGTAGATAATATGCATGTAAAGCCTGTTAAATATGTTTTGGAGGATATTCTTCCTGTTCTAACTCATATCTATAACTTGGTCCTTGAAACGGGTATATTTCCAGTTGCCATGAAGAAAGCTAGATTAACTGCAGTTCATAAGGGGGGCGATAAAAAATTGGTTTCAAATTACAGACCAATATCTGTTCTCCGAATATTTTCAAAGGGGCTAGAGAAACTAATTTATGATCGGTTAACTCTTTTTCTAGAGAAGCATAATATGCTAAGCAATGCCCAACATGGATTTCGGAAAAATAGATCAACAGAGACAGCCTTATTGACTCTGAAAGAAAATATACTACAAAATATAGAAAATAACAATTTTACCATAGATTTATTTATTGACTTCACGAAGGCCTTTGATTGTCTTAATCACGATATACTGCTGCATAAACTTTCACTCTACGGAATTCGGGGCATACCACTAGAACTGATTCGGTCATATTTGAGTGGCAGAACTCAGTGCGTATGCATCGATAGGGAACAGTCAAATTTCTTAACAGTTACACATGGTGTGCCACAAGGAAGTGTTTTGGGGCCTTTATTATTTAATTTATATATAAATGATATTGTTACACAAGACCAAACAGAGAAGTTCATAATATGTGCAGATGACAGTACAGTCTTATTTTCTGGTCCAAGTGTACACAAATTAGTACTAAAATGCAATGATATGCTTGACAAGCTCTTGCTCTGGTTGCAGCGCAACAAAATAAATATTAATGCGGCAAAAACAAAAGCAATTATCTTCCGGGCAAAAAATAAACAACTTCAAATTCAACACGCAATTAGATATGCTGATAAAGAAATTGACCATATGTATGATTTCCGGATGCTACGTTTGTTTTCTTTCTCTAACAGTTCTTACAAGGCCTTTATAACTGAAACAGCGCCCCTAAAAATTAAACATACTTCTGCTCATACCCGCAGCACGGACGCCTGGTTTGTTCCTCATTTTAGAACTAATTATAAACGCCAAACATTGCAACACAATCTTCCGCATGTACTTAACAAATATAAACATAACACAAATTTCCGGTTCAAAGAATTGCGACGGTATTTCGTAGGGTTGTGAACTATTTCTTTTAGATATGTTACTTCTGATTCTCTAGGTGGCCTGTGATGTACACAGACAATTTTGTGCATTTCTCTAATATTTTGATTATTTGATACAATTTGATGTGTGTATTCTGCTTTTCATGTGTGTAGATGGGTTCAAAATGTATTTAAGTGAACATTAAGTGCGTCTTTGAGATTCTATTACATGTGCATTTCTTAATTACGTATTATTTTTGCACTAGATGAGCCTAGAAGTTGAACTTTTAACCATACAATTGCATGTAAAAGTGTATTCATTGTTTGTATTTGATAGTGTGTATATTTGTTCTCCTTTGTTGTATCTTTCTTATGTTCATTTCCATCAGCTGGTATGTCGAAGCCACTGCTATGTAAAGGTTTTCCGGGCCCAGTCAAGTTGCAAAAGCAGCTTTCTGCCTGGAAATCCTTCCAGTTGTTCTGGAGAAATAAATTCAATTCAATTAAATTCCCTTCTTCGAAACCAAGCTTTCTTTCAGTGGCGTTCACAAACATTTGCGGGGCCGAACAAACGATGAAAGGTGCTTACGCCGTCCAAAGCGCTGCGCGAAAGGCTACCACTGACTCATGCGGTATAAGATGGCCAAGTGTTCTAGAGCAGCCGCAAGCTCGCAGACAACAAACTTTTTTATACTTTTGTACAAACGTTTCTAGAGATAATGACGCACGATTATGCAGGCAGATAAATATGGAGGGTTTGTGATTGTGTCGGAGGGTATGTACAGTGACAAGCCAGGCCACCCAGCAACTTTGAACTGGTTAAAAAGGGAGTAACGGGAGTGAAAAAGCAAGGCTATAAAGATGTGCACTGAATTAGGCCTGGAGCGAATAGCAAAAGCGATTAACAAATGCAAAGGTAACTCGTTACAAGTATGTTTCACAGCAAAAACTCTTCAAGTAGATATTTCGTTCGCGAATGTAGTGAGCGAGAAAGGCCCTTGGCGAAACCAGGTCAGCTTGTATCAGCTAAAGCATTTGCTGAAGCTGAACATACCTGATCCGTTCAGTGCGAAACATTCGAAGGATGTCGCAGCCTTCCTGGAACAGGAGGAAAATATCGGGTACATGTTTTCTGTAGAAATAGAGGACTTTTTTATTCGGTCCCGCATGCTGAGCTGCTGGCGTCCGTTAAAACATGCATTGAGGAAATTGCAGAAGTGTCCTTTCAGAAATGAGCAGAGATGACGGCAGACAATTTTATCACACTGCTGGAATATTACCTGAGCAGCACATTTATAACATATGACAACAAGTTTTACTTTCAACGGCGCGGTATATGTATCGACTCGTGTGTGGCACCTGTGTTGTGTAATATTATTTTGTCATACATTGACCAATCCCTCACGACGGCTTTAGAAGGCTTCAACGTCTTCAAAGTATTCTGGCTTGTTGATTACTTTTTAATTCCTTTATCAAGGAAGAATGTTGTGCAGTATCAAGACTTCATGATTGATGTGTTAGGTCAATTCAGAAGACTTGGTAAGGGCTTGACCTTCATGCCCGAAATACCTACTGCAAACGCTTTACAGTCTTCGGAAATGCAACTGATCCTCACCGATTTTCACCTATGTTGGATGTACTACCCTAGGGTAGCGAAGGATTTACTGTCATTCGATTCAGCTCACTCGAAACATGTCAAGAGAGGCATTGCTACCCTTTGTCTGCAGTCCGCTCATGAGGTCGTGCAAGCACAGAATGACTGAGAGCAATGAAAACCTATTTTCGAGATTCGACGCTGCAGGCTAACCCTGTTCGATCGGCAAGCCGGTAAGTAAATCCCTGCTCCAGAAGTTGAAAGTAAAAGCGAGCGAAAGGGCTACTATGAAAGAAATGCTATGAAACCTGTTGTGACGCTTTACGTACACAAGATTTCGCACAACCTGTAGAAAGCGACCAGCAGGTACGAAGTACCGATGATGTTCTGAGTACCAAAGAGGCTAGGCCAGCTGTGCTCACGCACGGCAAAGCATAAAGAGGAAAAGTGAATGTAGAAAAAAGCACGCGAAGCTCTTTGTAAAATGCGCGACAATATGGTTTACAAAATACCACTGACATGCGGAAGGCCTATAGAGGCCAGACAGGCCGCTGCGTAAATGATGGCGCAGGTGAGCATGAGCGTTTATTAGGCGATAAGGATAGCAGGACAAATCTCCCTTTACATTGCAGACATTACAAATGTCTATTATGTCATCATGAGATAAATAGTATTGGCAGGTGCAGCTGTGTCACTGCACGCGAAATTTTGGAAGCGTTTCTTTAAAGAACGATAGCAGTTGCGTAAGTGAGGCGTCAGTAGGCTTGTACATTAACGAGTTGGCATTTTTGAGCTCTGTCGTTTAGGTATTGTCACGAAGTGGTGACTGCAGTCTGGAGAGCAGAAAGGCTGCGAAAATGGTGTCTAAAAAACTCTTTATTTGGGCTGACGCGCCCACAAATGGCAGGGCTGGGTTGATGTCAAAATTGGGCGAGTTTTCTTGGTCATGCGAATATTCTGCGTATGGGTCGGAGAGGGCGAAGGCGCCTCGTACATCGGATATGTCATCGAAGAAAGCAATCGTCGTCCCTCTGACAATGTGCCCGTATTCTTCGCTGAAGTTAGTCAGCAGTACCATTGCAGTGCCAGTCAGCCTGGGCATTGCGAAAATGTGCGATTCCTTTTGCGATGCTGATTCCTTGGTCTAGAAGCAACTGCATGTTCCTCGCGACGATGGTTTCAGCGTTAATGGCTTTCGTGGCGCGTACGGTCAGTGATAACGCTTGAACGGGGTGGGACGCTCACTTCTTTCTCCAGGACACTCTGGGCAACGTGATTTTCCAGATTTCTCATTTAAGGAGTGGCCTCGTCCGTCGAAAGTGTGATCAGCTTGAAAATCAGGGCTATGATCGCCTGATGTTTGTTAAGAAAATCCATGCCGAAGATCACTTCGCGGACATTGCCGTAGCACAACAATGATCGCCGGATAGGTGTGCCCTTTGACAGTCGCTCGCGCTGTGCATCGTCCTGATGGCAAAATGAGGTGGCCCCCGGCGGTTCGAATTTTTGGGTCGTCCCAAGTGGTAGTGACTTCCCTCATCTGCGCAGCGAATGTTCCATTCATCACCGAGTAATCAGATCCTGGTCAACTAGAGCGGTAACGTTCCGGCCACCGATAATACTTCTAAGTCGGACGTCCTGGCTCTTGCGTTGCACGTCGTAAGTGGCATCGGGTCACGGCATCATCAAATATGGGAATCGTGGGTAGAACGTGTCGTCGAAGCCTTTCTCAGTAGCGGCGTCCTTTAGAAGGCGGTTCGCGTCGTGGTCGAGGTCATTGTATGCGGCGTCGGCATGTCGGGGGCGGCGTCTTCGTGCGGTATGGTCGTTGGATGAACCAGCGTGGTCGCGGTGCATCAAGGGCAAATCCACGAAGACCGATACGTCGGTACGAGCAGTGACGACGAAGAATATGGCCCGGCCTCACCGCAATGGAACCATAAAGGTCAGTTGTCAGAAGTCCTCCAGGTGTCGCATTTTCTGGGGTTTGAGGGCCGTTCGTAGGCTTGGCGAGGGGGGGGGGGGGTGTGTTCAGGGAGGAGGCGTTCTGGAACAAGTGGCTCATCTAAGAGAGGACGTAGGGGGTGTCGTTGGTGATGCGGTTGCATACTGCAGCGGCGCGGGTCATAACCTGGGGTTCGGTGGCTGGCGTGATGCCAAGTGCCTGTTCCACTTCTTCTAACACAACGTCCATAAGAATCGCTCCTTGGGGCTGTGTGGAAGATGGCAGTAATAGGCGTAGCTCCTCGCGGATGATTTCGAGGGAAACTTCGCGCAAGTTGTCGCTGGTGGTGGTTGTGTCCGGACGGATAGCACACACAAAAGAAGGGCGGTTGTATTGCCGAGCGCGGACTTCGAGGGTCTTCTCGATCGAGCAGGCTTCTTGCATGAATTCCTCGACTGTTCTTGGCGGCTGGCGAACGAGGCTGGAAGAGAGTTTAGTAAAACTTGGTGCTGGACTAGTTGGTTAAGCATTTCTTTGAAACAGGTCAGCGCTAAAAAAAGACAAACACACGGCGAGCGAACGACGACACGCTCATCTCTGTCGTGTCGTCGTTCTTTCGCCGTGTGTTTGTCTTTTTTTTAAGCGCTGCAATGTTTCAAAAAAATGGCAGAGTTGCTTTTTTACGCTGCGCTTTAAGAACTTAACTTTCTTTCACTCGGTCATCTCGGGGTCGGTGCGGCAAAACAGGTGCTTCATCTCTTCGACGTTTCCGCGGACGGACTCATTCGGAAGTTGGATTCGACCCTTTCTTTCCCCAGGACACTGGGTGAATACGTTGAGAAGTTCCATTCTTGAACAGCTCCCATGTCGTTAGGGACGACTCGTGGTTTTCGTACCACCTACGTGCTGCGCCCTCCAGTGAGAAAAATACGTAATTTTTTTTTTGCCGCATCATCCCTCTTTTTGAAAATACGTAAATGTATTGCCGCATCGTCCCGCTTGTTGAATGAAGACACGTTCTCAAATTGATCCAACCATTCTTCGGTGTCTCCGCGGCTATTGCAGTATGATTGATGTCTACATCTTTAGGGAGGTTGTGGTGCTGCTAGCAGTGTCTTTTCGTTGTCCTGTGCGGTCTGGCAGGATCCCGTACTCAGGCTCGTCTCCCTGGAGACGTTTGCTGGCTCTGTTAACTGCTGGGTTGTCCTCCGATGCGAAGCGCAGAGGGCTGGTGTCACGACATGAAGGGGGCGTGCGGAACATGGAAGGTTACCCCGCTCATCTACCAGATGTCACGAAGAGGTGACTGCAGTCCGGAAAGCAGAAAAGCTGCGAAAATGGTGTCTGAACAAACTATTTGGGCTGACTTGCGCCCACAATGGACTGAATCACTCGGCGGCGGTGTAGCTACAAGCGTGGTCCGCGGTCGTCGAGCAGAATTCCCGTCGCTGTCGGCCGTCCTCGAGTTAAAGATGATAGGGAACTTTCGATATGAAGTGTGCAAAGTTACTAGAACATTCTGGAACAATGTAGAATCAGCTTTGCCTGGATGCGATCAATCGAGATAAATCTGGCCGCTTCTTGCATCGCAAACAAAGCGATAAAGCGGTGTGTCGGCCGCTTTGAAGAATGAACAAATAATTGAAAGATTCGCGGCAGTATGATGAGTGCACACGTGCATCAGGGCTTGTCTTGAATGTACCTTGCGCACGTGCGCGAGTTTTTTCTATATTTAGGGCCTCGCCTCCAGAATAAATCAGTTGATAGATCGTGCTTGTCCTGTGCTGTGGTATTTTCTTTTGTGTCGTAGTTTTAGCGCAATGTAACATGGGTTATGTACACATCGGAGTTAAAAAAAGCTCCAGAAAACATCGAAAAAAGGAACCTGAAGAGGAAATTTAAGTCGCTAATGCAGAAAGCAAATTGGCGAGGACCAGCCGCTGCAAGCGCAGACCACGCAGCACCAATGACACTTATTGCATGTACTTTTCTGTAAATTGTTTATTGACCCAGTCCACAATGCAGGACAGCGCGGAAGGGCGCGAACAAAGCTGCACAACGCTGGTTTTCGCTCACAGTAGAATGCCGGCCTCTAAAACTACATCCTTAATTTGCTATGCTGTAAGTCAACTGCAGCGGTGGCTCCGAGGTTAGTGCACTCGGCTACTGAGCCGGTGTAATTTGGTCCGAACCCGACCATGGCGGCAGCCTTTTGATGGGGGCGAAACACAAAAGGCGCTTATGTGCTGCGCGAAGAAACTGTCCAGTAAATATTCCGAGCTGGCAGAAATTGTTCTGGTGCCTTCTCCCACAGCCTGTCTTCATTCCCACTTTCCGCCCTTCCCTCACGGCGTGGTTGAGGTGTCCACAAGGAGCGAGAGAGTTATAGCGCCATTTGCCTTCCTTAAAACCACTAATTAATTAATCAACTAGCTTTATATTGCAACATAAATGGCACCGCGCATCGGACATTGTGCTTCATAAGCGTGAGCTCTTAAGTTATCAGCATTAATCCATATTTTTCTTCAAATAGTCGCTTGAAACTGTCTTCGCCATCGTGAAGAGCTAGGGCGTGAAAAGTTATTTCAGTACCTCCTCCGGCTTCTTTCCATCTGTTAAATTGCTCGTGTCATGTGTGATAATTTTAATTACAGCCCTTTCGAGCTTCAAGGTGTAAATATGTTTTTATACAGTTCTTTTTTCATATAGACAGCATAGCAATGAAAAAGTTGTAAAACAAATTTGCCGGTGTGAAGTTGCGTGCTAAACACTTAAGACAACAATGCGAGTAACTTTCTTTACTCGCCAGAGTGGCTCTGTGGTTAGGGCTCTCGGCTACTGAACCGGAGATCCCGGGTCGAAACCTGCCGCGGCGGCCGCGCTTCGATGGAGGTGAAACGAAAAAAAATTCGGATGTGGTTCAACTCGGCAGACCATGGTTATTTGGAACCAAAGGGCGGTCACACCATCTAGTGTACCAGTGCAGCACATTGCGTTGGGGTTTCAGTGGGTGCCGCATGATGACGCTGCGTCTGCTCGCGGGATCTAGTTAACGATCTCAATGACGATATAGAACAGTTTGGAGAAGGTGCCGATATTATTCTTCTGTGGACATGAACGGCCAAACCGAGGATCCGGACGGATACACAAATAGTAATGGGAAGTTGATGTTAGACGTCGGTGAGCGACACAACCAAGTTACTGTAAATAGAGAAACTAAGCGTGAGGGACAAATCACGTGGGAATCGCTTGGGCAAAAAAAACAAAAACGAATAAGCGTTTAGTCTACAGCTCGGAGCCCTGCTCGAATGAGAAATGCAGGGAAGTCAAAAAGAGTGCGCAAAATTAAATGAACAAATAACGCTAATAGCGGGCGGCATAGAGGAAGCGATATAGATACATTCCATTGGAAAAGTGGGATTATAATCAGTTAGACTAACTCATTAGTACAAAAATAAAGGATGTAAAAGGAGTAAACCACATAAGAGCAAACTGGAACAGGAAATTCGGGATGCCATCGAACAACGGCGGTTGCCATCACGGGAACACAGAGAAGCAAAAAGGGCTTAGTTATCTGGACAGGAATTAGGCCAAAAATGGGAACCCTATCGACACAAGAAAAAGCAAGTGCAGGTCCTAGCAGAGGCTAAAATAGACCAGTCCTCTGATCGCTGGCTGGGCAAAGCGAATCACAGAAAGCAGGAACAGATTCAATATGCCGAGAGAAATTTTAAGAGGGAGCTGACTGTGTGAACTACATTGCATCAGTTATAGCTGAGTCATTTAGGAAAGGCGACAGGGTAATCTCCCCAAATAAGGGAGTAACACAGTACAACACAATAGAAAACAGCATACAACTGAGCAATTTTAACTAGAAAAAGGCGGAAGCAAATATTCAAAAAATGCATGTCTGCATGGATAGAAGAAATTACAATCAAACTAATTAATGTACTTGGTCCAATAGGCAAGGAAAGGCTGATAAAAGCATTGGAGGAAGCCATAACAAATAAGCAAATTCCGCACAGCTGGAAACAGAGTAAAATGAACTTGATTTATAAAGGGAATGGCGATAAGACGAACATAAAGTCCTTCCGGCCGATTACGATAACATCATTTATATAGAGGCTGGGGATGCCGGCGGTGACATTAAAAATGCAGTCATGGGTAAAAAGTAATAGGATACTCGGAGAACTTCAGAACGGGTTCAGAAGTGGTAGGCGCTTAGATGATTGCCTGTTCATGCTTACCCAGTGCATAGAAATAGCTAAGGCGGAAAACAGACCTTTGTATTTAGCCTTCCTGGACATAAGCGGTGCATACGGCAACCTGAACGGACAACTCCTGTGGAACATATTAAAAGATGAAGGTATCGACCGTGAGGTAACTGATTTTCCGCAGGAAATATATCGAGAAAATAAAGCTGAAATAACATGCGAAGGAATTAAGAGTGCGACAACTGTCGAGGTACCCAAAGGATTAAGGCAAGGTTGTCCTCTATCACCGCTGCTGTGCATGCTTTATGTGATAAGTATGGAAAGAAGGCTACAAGGAAGGAATCTATGTTTTAATCTGTCGTTCAGATTAGGCGGAAAGGTTGTTGAATAACTACTACCTTGTTTAATGTATGCGGACATAATTGTAGTGTTAGCAGATAGCCAGGAAGATTTGCAAACTCTGGTTAATTGCTGTGGAGACGAAAGTGACAGTCTAAGTTTCAGTTTTAGCGCAACTAAGTCCGATTTGGTAATTTTCAACGGTACAACTGATCAGGAGCTCCCAATACAAGGCCATGAGATACCCCGATTGGCAGGATACAAATATCTCGGGGTATGGGTAGACGAAGGGCAGATGTACTCGGAAAAGCACGAACGGTCTCTCAAAGCAAAACAGCGAGGAGATGCCGGGATAATGAAACATAGCGCATGGGGGGGGGGGGGGGTACAACAGGTATGAAATACTGAAAGGTATTTGGAAAGGAATAATGGTGCCGGGGCCTACTTTTGGGAATGCGGTTCTATGCTTAAGGGCTGAAGTTCATTCGCGATTAGAAGTAAATCAGAGCTGTTGGAAGATTACCACTAGGTGGCCCCGGGAAAACCACGAACGAGGCAGTACAGGGGGACATGGGCCATGGGCTGGGCAACGTCCGAAGCACGGGAAGCTCATCGTAAAATACTGTACGAAGAACGCCTGAGGAAATTGGACGATAACAGGTGGGCAGCTAAGGTATTTAAATACCTGTGCATAAAGAGCGTTGACGCACATTGGCGGAAAAGAACTGGGAAGCTAATCACTAAGTATGCCAGACACGAGGACGGATAAAGACAGAGCATTAAATGACAGGTTAAAAACGCGGAAGTTAAAATTAGATTCAATGGAAAAGAAGCATAGTGCAGTACTACATCGATACTGGAAAAGGCAGATCAGAAAAGAAGCGCTTTATGGTAACTAAAGAGGCAATGCCCTACTCTTTCAAGGTAAGCCAGGATGTCTTAGAACACGCAGCTACAAAAAAAAATTAATGAAGAAGATGACGCATGTGCTGCGTGTGGAAAATCTGTAGAAACAATAGAACACCTCATACTAAAATGTGATGCTATCCATCCCGATGTCGACGCAGGCACAGTCACTCTTCCTGAGGCCCTGAGTTTTAGAGATAACAATGGTCATGCAAATAAATCTGCGGTGGAAATTAGCAAAAAGTGGTTGGAAGATTGGTGGCTCAAAACAAAGACGTGACAAAAGGTTTAAAGGGTAGGAAGACGTATTTAAAGAAAATGGCGAATTTTAATCACTTACAACGCAGTTAAACAAAAAAATGAAAAAAGGTGAGCATGGTGGCAACTGCCATCAGCCCGTTTCAAGGGGGAGGCTCCTACCTTCCATCCAGCCATCCATGCACAAAGTAAATCCGCCGAAAACGTGCTTCGCTATTGTCGTAATTGGGATATCTGTAATTTAGATGCTAATAATAAATTATGCATGCACGCCTCAGATACGTTTCTTAGACATTTGTGCATTCAGTACACGAGCCTTAATTCCCAATAGCTTTCCGTTTTATGTTTTCCCGCGAGAATACACACCCAGGAGTGCGTGCATTCTTGCCAGTTAATTTAGTTCATGTTTTAGCGTATCTCATTGTGTCTTTTAATGTTTCTAATCGGCCGTGCATGCGGGGCTTAATGAATGAAGTGTATATGAGTGTTCTATTCCTGCTTGTTCGTTTCTGCCTTCAGTTTTTGTTTTGAGTGCTGAGGAAACAGACGCACAAGGATTTAATCTGTACGCTGTTCCTTCTACCCACGTACCGTTCTAGTATACTATGGTTTACCGGGACATGACGAACGTACCAAGCCTTCCCGTACCAACGTTCCCGCCTTGTACCAAGAGATCAGTACTTATCAGCATCATATTCGATTTGTACTGCTGGTAGATGCATACTATAAGTTGAGTATCGTAGTATATATTGCCGCATGCAAGAAGACGCCAAAGATGAAGACTTGGTCTACGAGCGCGAGGCAAGAAGAAGAAGCTGAAGTGCGCAGGGACTTTTTCTGGTTAACCAGTAAACCGTTCTACCTTCAGCTCTCCTCGGGGTTCTACCCAGTTCTGACAATATTTTATGGCCTATGATAACTGAATTTTGCCGCTAAATCTCATAACACGGCAATGTTAAAGGTATTTCCAAAACAGCAATAGAGTATTGCGGTTGTTGATATTTCATGTTAGGCAATACACCAGCCACGACTCATGGTATCGAGCGCAAATATCAGGCGGAAATGACGGATGATGTGTGTGGAAACTTTATGAGTGCGTGAGTCAGAAGACAAATTATGACTCATGGCATAGACTGGAAGTGAAGTCACCATACCGGAAGTGACATCAACCAAATCGAAAGTGACATCGCAAGACCGCAAGTTTTTGGTGCTTGGGCACCAAGTGGCTCTATGCTTTTGCCTCCCACATATGATGGAATTAACAGTCCCTCAAATTTTATGTCACACCTTAATTCCTAGGCAGAACGGAGGGCACAGTGAAAGCCGTTGAAGACAATTCTGTTCAGCTAACTTGAACAAGAACGCGGGATGCGGGATAAAATGTCAGCCATGGTGGTCAGCGCTCCCACCTTCTTGCTGCCGCAGTGGCAACATTTTGTATGGCTTTCAGCTTCGAAGGGCGAGGATGCTCGATGAAAGTCCGGAGGCGGCGGTCGTGTTTCCATAGAGTGAAATGCAAGATACTCCCCGTCATGTCACTGCGACGGAAAAGCACCCCCTATTCTAGTGTTTCGTCTGTCCTTCTCAATCATTACACTTAGTTGTTTACTCTCTGACACGCCAATTAGTGGTCAATAAGCGCACTGCTTTGCATTGGTAGCGGTAGCAGTGTAATTTCGGAAAACAGAGGCGTTGTTTTTGGCGTTGCCGTCAGGGCCCGGACACCGTGGAGAGCAGGGTAAGGCAGAGGATAAATATAATAGGTGGAAAAGTGGAGAGGAGAAACTAAACGGGGCAAGTGATGAAAGTGGAGAGGGGGAGGAATTGCTAGTGCGGGCCCCGCCGCATCAATTAGAGTGATTGCGTGTATTTTTTAAAAACTTAAACATTGACCCCGTCCATATTGATGAACAAAGCATAAGAGAGCCAACAAAGTTGCAAACGTTGGTTCTTGCCCACCGTCAGAAGCCCGCTTCTGAAATAACATTTTTCCTTTGGCTATGCTCTAGGTGGCCTCCACGCCAGACATTTTTATGTTTTCCCATCATTGGCATCGTGCATGGGACACTGCTGACAACCAGCCAGAACCCTGGCCTTCTCCCGATACTCGATTAAAACTGTGGTTGCGGTGGTAATGTGCGCTAGCGCGTAAAATTTCAACATCTTCTTTGTTTAAGTTTCATTAATTAAACAGTTCGCGTTCGGTATAATGATTTAAAATACAAATGTTTTTAAGCTCCAGCATCCAATTTGCTTTTAAAACAGTTTGGCTCTTCCCCTCTAGGCAGCACAAGAATCGAAAGTTCCTTAATGAAATGGCCACTAAAAAGTGCGGTAAACAGTACTCGAAGCAACAAAGCAAGTAATCTTACTATTTAAATTTTAGTTGCTATATACAGGTTTCTTGTAAATGATTTGCTGCAAGTTGTAAACTATAAAAATTTCTAGAAATTTTATTGAAGTATTAAAGATTGCGCAACAATCAACAAGTTTTTTCACTTCCGCTCTGGTGAGCTTTTCTGACAAACACGGCCTCCCCCTGGTGTGACAGGGCTGATGAAGAAACCTTGTGCTATGCGACCATGATCATGTTCTCTCGCCCCAATATGTTGGTTGGCAATTCGTCGTATGAGCCGCATGGTCTGATGGACCATGTTTGTGAGTTTCTTAATTGTGGCGGGGTACTTGCCGCTACTTTGAATTAATGTGCCTGGGATTCGTACCTTTTGCACTTCTGGGATGGGGATGCCGTTCAACGTGACTTGTATTGACACGGGGCCTAAGTCGGACCTACATCCGGGTGGTCGAAGAATGAGTAACTCAGATTCGGTGGGGGAGCAGGCCTGGCCAACGGTTGCAGAATGCGCTGCCACGAGGACGGAACTGGCCAACAGTAGTTTTTTATGGCTGCGGCATTTCCTGTAGCATTTCACATATTAATCTCGTAGGAATAGAAGCAGTGGGAGAAACTTGGTACTGTGTCTTGGCCTTGGCCGTGGGGAACAGTGTTTTGTTGAAGAGCAGCGGCGAGAGGGCTGACCCTTGCTGGGTGCCTCTGGTGCCGAATAGGAAGGTTGGGGAAGAGAGAGACCCGAAGCAGATTTCTGCTCTGCTTTCCCTTAGGAGCGCTGCGATGCAGTTGAAGGCGGGCGGTCCAACACCTAGGGACGAGAGTGCTTTTAGGATGGCGGAGTGGTGGACGTTGTCAAAGGCTTTGGTTAGGTTCGTTGCTAGGCTTCGAGGTGTGCCTGTCACTGAACAGTGAGCTCGTTCGTAGCATTGCGTCGATCCCTCGATGTCACGCGTGTGTCCTTATGTCCCCAGATAAGTACGACATCACATCGGCGACTAAGCGTTTGTGTAACTTTCCTTCGGCTCTCATGGGGTCTTAAAGTTCGGCGTGATTGATGTGTCTCATTCGCAACATGTCGGTTGCTCGGCAGCACAGATTTCGCATCATTCTTGCTGGGAAAAGTTGCTCACTCGTCAGATCCTCTTTCCTGATCATCTGCGTCCTTTCGAAGCGCTCCATGAAGACGCGTAACCAGGGTGGAACCATTTCAGAAGGGACAGCATCGCGTCCATAACAAGTCTGTTGCTTGATGACATGTTTGTCCCAAGAAGTGCGTTCATAGTGTTGCCGCTAGGTCAAATACTTTTTTGGTGCAGTTTTTCAGTGCCGGCAATTTCATGATCACAGCTGGAGGCGCTGACAGCGTGCATGTTAGCACTGCTCCATGTGTAGCTCGAATAGTGGCAGGCCCATACGTTGGAGATCAGCGTTGCGTTGGAGGAACATGGACGGCATGACAGCACAAAAGAAGAAAACGCGTGCATGCCTTTTTCTTAAGCGTCCCATCTAGTGTTTGAACGTACTAGTCAGCTATACACCGCTTCTTGTGACATATAAACAAAAGGTGCAAGATGTCTCACTGCTCGGCTGATCAGCACAACTCGTTTTTCTAGACACGAATTTTGGAAAAGTATAGATAATTTCACTGTTTCAAGCTGAAAGCCTTACTAGCCCTATAATGAGAAAAGCCAGCGGCGATTGTTAACGACTATACTTGCCGATAGGAACATAATATCTCAGTGATGGCGAGAAAAATAGGGCCACCTCATCAAGCGTCTTAGGAGGCAAACAGGAAGCCGACCGCCACAATTTCAGGCCATGATATAAATTTGATTCTTCTTATATAATCTCCAATGGCTAACCTCAATGTTGTGCCAATATTATCAACTACATTCGTGCCAAGTGTTTAAGAACCGTTCGTCGTACAGCGTTCCGAGTTGTGTCATACTATGCCTGTCCGTGCAGAACATATGCTAGCACGTACTGCACGGAGAAATTGGCCGCTTCAGTTCACTACGTCAAGAATGTGACCCAACGGGTGCCCACATATCTGCAAGATAACATAACCCTATTTTATACATGTTCCTTTATAGAGTAAGCCGGTGTTCAATTTGGCATATTCAGGCCAAGAAAATTCAGAGCATAGTTACAATCCCTAGATAAGGCGAGCGACGCCAGCTCGGCTAAGCTGACGATTCGCTTCGACTCATCTATGTCCATAATGCTGAACAGATCCTAGATAGGAACTTGAACGTTCATGCAAACGAGCGCAGGACTGGGATGCGCAGAGCAGAGGAGCAGAGGTGTGGTCATGAAAATATTTTTCCTTCACCAATCTCCGAATTGCGTGTGTAAACGTGCTAAAGTTCCCGCAATTTCTCTCATTCAGAAACGCTCGCAAGAATTAGATGCATCCGCTAATGAATTTCACGGAATGACTACATGCCTCAAGCTCTCATACCGCTTTTCACTATAGATCATTTGTTAAGAATGATCGATGTAGCCCGCTACATGATCTGCGTAGGGGCAGCTTGCCTCATTTGAGAGTTGTAGAATAGAGTTACCGTGAATATGTTACAGTTAACCTGGCCAGGCTGGGGACAACAGCACATGCACGGCCAATACAGAGGTACGAGTTCTTTAAGAGATATCTTTAGCTTTGCAAAGAGTTCGCATTAGACCGCACACTGTCAGGGGACCAGCTGCAAGAGACGCGTAGGCGATCCAAGACACGCGAAATGACGGTAAAATGTGTGACGGCAGCAATGGCAAGGACGCAGTGGTACCTATACGATGGCCTCGCGCTCCTCCTTCAGGATATTGACATTAATCCATTTTTAGACCTGGCATAATGACCCAAGGTGTAAGGCTTTACGAGAATTATAATTCAGAAGGGTAGAAACCTGGGCTTGTTGGTACATCCCCGAGCATGAGGCAGACCGATGTGTTTCTGCAGGCGTCGACACCTTACGGCGATGTAAGTTACAGCCTTCAAGACTTCCCGTAAATCGAGCTTAGTCTTACCTAGAACATCATTCATTGTGCTTCCTTCCTAAAGACAAAGAAGGAGGATTTGCTGTATTTCCTTCTGGGCTCTTTGATAAGAAAGCATGTGAAGCTGTGTCCTCCGCCTTTAATTGCTATCCAAATGTAAAAATTTCCAAGATAAAAGCCGAAGCGAATAAAATGTGTACTAGGTTGAACCTTGGGGCGGTTCTTAAAGGAATTACTGATTGTAAAAAAGACTTCCTACAGGTTTTCTTCAATGCAAAGACCCATAAAACTGATGTTCCTTTTAGGGTTATTGTATCAGAGAATGGTACATGGCAAAAATCTGTCGCCCTTTTGTTACAAGAAAATCTGGAAATGTTATCCATTCAAGATCCATTCCTTGTCCGAAATTCTGAGCAGGTTTTAGATTTTTTCAAGTCACATCAGGAACATGGCCTTTCTGTTTTTTCGGTTGACATAAAGGATCTTTATTATTCCATTCCGCATGAAGCTTTGTTATCGTGTATTGAAGATTGTATTGATCAGTACGGACCTATTGCCTTTCAAAATGCTTCTGGCATCTCGGTAAATGGTTTTCTAGAACTTTTAAAATTTTATCTTAAATATACATTCATAGTGTGGGACGAAAAACCACATCTTCAAAAAGAAGGCATTTGCATAGGTTCTTGCATAACACCCATCCTTAGCGACTTGTTTTTAGCTCAGTTGGACAGGTCTTTTGCGGATATAGTAAAAGATACCAATGTCATCAAGATTTTTAGATATGTGGATGATTTTCTTATTGTACTTAACAGAAATGACGGTTCCTTCAAGGATGATGTTCGCAATGTCCTCACTTTGGTCCGTAACCATTTCCGTCCTCTAGAACTAACGTTTGAACTACCTGAAAAGGGGGTAATCAAATTCCTTGACATCAACATTATACTACATCATGATCGGACTTGCTGGTTGTTTAAACCTCGAGGGGAAAAACCTTTATTACCTTTTCATTCAGCACACTCGAAACTCGTAAAACGTTCCATTGTGGCACCTTTCTTTTGTTAATTCTCTAGTGAAGTCCTGTCCGCACCACATGCATGAAAGTTTTTCACAGCAGTGCAAGCGGTTGGAAAACGCCGGTTACCCTTCCCATGTTCTGGTTTCAGTAGCGGAAGGCGTTTTAAAGAACTTCTGCCGGAAAAAAACGCAAGACACTCAAGAGGCTACGCTTAGAAAAGAGAAATTAGCTGTTATTCCTTACGTTCATCGGCTTTCCCATATTCTTAAAAAAATAGCGCAGCGTTCGGGAGCCACGGTGGTTTTTTCAGCCCCTAAAAAGTTATTTGTGCACAAAAAATTTGACAAAATCCAAAAAGAGGGTTGGCTGTACTAAGAAACATAAAAACAAATGCGTTGACTGCATTGAAAATGTTGTGTATCAGATACCCCTTTCCTGTGGCAAACAGTATGTAGGGCAAACAGGCAGATGCCTGAATGACAGGCTTCGGGAACATGGGCGTGATGTAAGTGATATGCGTGGAAAAGGTTTGTCAGCCTACTGCCGTGTGTGTCATTGCGTACCACTCCTAAAAAAATATGTGGTCTTGAAAATGCACAAAAACCGCTTAGCTAGAGAGATAATTGAAGCGGAATGGATTTCTTTGTTGGATGATGATTGTGTAAGTAGTCCTTCAGTTGCTCTGTTGCCAAAGGAGATCCTATATTTGTCTGATATGCGGCGCTAGCGGTGGTCTGATAGTAGTGCATGATAAGTCAGTATAAAAACCACCAGTCTTTCACGAAATAAACCTTATGTTGGAAGTTAGCGCTTTCTGGTGTTGTCTTTCTGTGTCCCTGTGTTTTTTTGAGTTAGCAATTCTACCCTTTACGAGAATAGCTATTCTAGTTGCTACAGTACAGCCGTTACTGGCAGGGTGGCTAGCTTCACGGGTGCATTGAAAAAAGTAGCTGTGCCGACTCTTAGCTGAAACGTAATGTGCGTGCCTTTATTTGGAGAGGGAAAGATTTTTAACGCACATGCACAACTTCACTGCATAGAGCCGCAGCGGTCGCATTTCGATGGAGGCGAAATGCCAGAAGCCCATGTACTGTGGCATCAGTGCATGGCTAAGAACTCCAGGAGGCCCGACTTATCAGGAGCGCTTCACTACGGCGTCCCTCATGGTCTGAGTCACTTCGGGGCGTTAAACTAGAGCCACTAAACTGAGCTCACTGCATAAAAATTCTTGCAATGCATGCGACTTCATGTCCCTGAAAAATGCTCGATCATTTGCCACGATCATCACTCTTTTTAGGATTAGTGTTATCATGATCAGCCTCACAACGCCCACCGCAGGGCAAAGGCCTCTCCCGTGTCTCTCCAATCAACCCTGTGCTTTGTAAGCCGCGCTGCTACGCTTGCCTTCTCTTGGAATCCACTCCGTTACCCTTAATGATCAACAGTTATATTGCCTTCGCATTATACACCCTGCCCATGGCCATTTATTCCTCTTGATTTTGACTGAGGTCATTAACCCGCGTTTGTTCTCGTACCCAATCTGAACGCTCCAGGTCTCCTAACGTTACTCCTATCATTTTTCTTTCCAAAGCTGGTTGACATAGACAGTTCTCATGATATGAGAAAGTAACTGCGTGAACATTGCAGGCCTTCTGACGTTCCACCGCGTAACTGGTAAGTCCGGTATGTCGTAACAAGGTAACTTCTAATGTAACCAAGCTAACGACGTGTTATAACTCTGTATTATATTCCGTCTTAGGTTTGCGGAATTTTGCGCGGTAACCTTGCGCTACGCAGCAAACCTGCAGCCCGAGCGTGACCTTCACCTGATGGTAGTGAAGACCGGGAGAGTGGCGAAGCCGAAAGATCCCAGTAACGGTCTGTCCCCTCAAGCATAGGAAGAGGGCCAAAGCCCATTTCTCGCGCGGGCATTCTGGGTACGACGTGACACACTCAAACGCTGCATGGGCACGTGTAAATCATTCAAAGCATCACAGAACGGTGGGTATAGCGTTTGCGAGCAGCGGACATACAATTTCCAACACGCAAGTCGTTCACGGTGGACTCGTCGATAGCAGCGTTCCGTGCGTCGTGTAGCCGCTCCTTAGATTTTAATCGCATCTTGATCAGACACGGCTGAAGTTCAGTTTTTTCGCACCTCTTGTTGTTGCCTTTTCACACGTTCCTGTGGCTATCGAGTATATTCGTCAATATTTCATGGCTCCAACGCGAGCTCAGCCAGGCCCAACTCGTTGTCTACAAGCAGGCTTCGTTATTCATGGCTACCCCTGTTTGTCTTCCCGTTAACTAAATAGTAATGGCCATCTTCGCAGGCTTTCCATAATTCGGGTGGTTTGTCATAATAGCAAAGAGAAGGCCACCATGTACACTCAAGGCGAAATATTTCGTAACCAAGACATAGCGACTACACAGGGGAGCAAGAGACCCGAGTTATTGCAAACAGGAACAAACGAACAGTCGTAGCACGCTAGAGGCGAGGCACTGCGGTTCTTAGCAGAAAACACCGTAATGTCCTGCATACAGTGGGCTGATAAGTTTAAAAATTTCATTTTTTCGACTTGTGGGATATCTGCTGGTGCGGACGGTGGAATATTTTTTTTTAATGATCGCACATTGTAGAATGAAATACCCAGCGTGACACCTCCATGAAGTTATGTGATACTCGCGCTGTGCAGAAGTTGCTATTCGTGGCTGGCTTGCGCCACGCGTGCTTACTGGCTGTAGTAGCTATCTCAAGTATGAAGAGCTGGAAACTACGTAGAAGTGCACCTGTGTGTGGTAGTGGTGAACAACTCTAAACTGATCCCTTTGCATGATATCTTCGGTGGCTTCTCAAACGCTAGCTTGAGGACGTCTGCGAACGATGTGGATTGTATATAATACCGAAAGTACAGAACACAAAGCAAGCGTTGTTTTGGCGTACGAAGGACCGGCTATTTCTATCTGTTTGTGCGTATACTATTTCATGGGAAAATTGCACATCTAACCCAAAATCGCGGTAAAAGTACGCGAAGCCACTAACAAGCGCGAGTGACCATCCCGGTGCTTAAATGGAACCAATTTCCCTTTACTTTAACGTAGTGAGGTCCGACTCACCGTCCAACCTGGCTCCCCAGACTCACACGTAACAGCCCGGAACATCGCCACTTCGGCCCTACTGGTCGTCAGCGGTGCGCGGCCGTCGGAGGAGCATGAGTTCGGGGCATTCATTCGCGGCTTGCGGATGGGGGCCGTTGCGTACCTGCGGCTTGACCATATGGCGCAGCATGCTGAACTCTCTTCGGAGACGTTCTCATCTGCTGAACTCTCGTAGAGCGAGCTCGTTTAAACTTAATCGAACTGGCGAAACCTAAAGATCAAGTGAATCTCTCATTTGAATCCTGAACAACCTTTGCAGGCTGAGTCTTCGAAACTGGTTTTGCCCCGGTAGGATGCAGCGGGATTTGCGGAGCCTCTTCTAAGCACACCCTGAGGAAGCCGGGCGTCGAGCCTGGGGGCGCTTGTACCCATCAGAATAACGGCCTGAGGGGCGAGTTGGTGCATGATGAAATGAACGGATGCGCAAATCAGGACACAGACAAGAAAGAGACACCACATGCGCACACTACCAACTGTTTATTCTATGGAAAGGCGGCGTATTTAAACAGTTCCGCTCAACCATGATACTCATCCCATTATCACTTCGAACCCAGCACGTGGTAAGAAAAGCCGCTACATCAGGTTAACAGTCCATATACTGCAGATTAGACTAACAGATATCTCTGATCAAAGGAGTTAAAAAACAAAACAAATGGGCCATCTCTTAGCAAAAACAGTGTCAAACAATCGCAGCAACAGCAGAGTCATACAGGAGAAGCAAAAGCAGTCAGAAACCAAAGAACAAAATATAAAAAGTAAAAAACCAATAACAGTCGTAGCAAACGCAGAGTCAAACATATGAAGCAAAAGCAGTCAGAAAAAGAAAGATAAACCAATAAAAAAATTAACAACCCACCTAAACAAACAGCAGACGGCCGCTAGAAATTCAAGGCTGAAAAGTAGCACAGAACATGACGTCACAAAAAACTGTCTAGGAAGGAAACATCATTTCTACGGAGGAATACCGAGGCGTCGCTGACACATGTGCTTCCTTTCTTTTTTATCATAAAGGCCTCAAGTATTTCACGCGCCACCTGATCGCGACTCCTGCCCAGAATCCTTATTCCGTTAAGCACCGGCTCACACTTGCAGTCTCTACAATGGGGAGGCAAATTTGACCCACCTCCGCTTTCTAACGTTTTCTCATGCTCCCGTGCCCTGTAGGAAAAACGCTTAGGCGCCCGTTTGCTGTGCGATGTCAGTGCACGTTAAAGATCCCCAGGTGGTCGAATTTATTCCGGAGCCCACCACTACGGCACCTCTGCTTCCTTTCTTCTTTCACTCCCTCCTTTCTCTCTTCCCTTACGGCGCGGTTAAGGTGTCCAACGATGTATGAGACCGAAATTGCGCCATTTCGTTTCCCCAAAAAACCAATTAATATTATTATTCTTCGCGTTTGTGATCTAAAACATCGCCCGTGCGAAAAACACAATCGGAGTTGTCAACACCTAGACACAAGTAAGGGGTTAGAAAGGCACGTATTGAACGCTCGATCCCTGTTACTAAAGAAATTTGAGTGACAGGTTCATAGGCTGTTCAGAAATACAAGCACAACATATGCAATACATCATGGTAACAAAATAGTAAGCATGCACTATTCGTAAAGGCGATTATTGCAGTTTTTTCGTTAAGCTGTACATACCGCGCAAAAAGCTCCACATTCGTGCAGCACGCTTTTGTTCTAAATCAAGACAAATATGGACAAACGGCAAACAACCACGACGTAAATCGTTTCTTCGAAAAAGGCTGTAGTTTCATTCGAGACGAAAAAAACTTTCTACAAACATTGTCCTACATATACAGAATTATGTCCATATCTTTACTAATTATCCAACCTAGGAAGGGGAAGAAAAGATCTAATGAATGATCAGCGCAATAACGAAGTCATCCCGGGGTCCATGAAGTCATCTCCGGTTAAATGGTCCTCGTATATGCAGTACGTTTAGTACAGCTGGGTCGGCGACTTTTCTAACAGGTCGTCCCTCTTGCCATACTCGATCCAAACCTTCGACCTGAAACAATTGTGGCGCAGTATAACCTGTAATTATTCGCTTCACTGGCTGACTAAAGAAAGCCATGCGCATAGTAGCGGGTTCTAACAAGAGCTTGGCAGCACGGTTTTATATATATATTTTTAAAGTTTGAAAATCTTTTGAAGTTTTAAAGTACAAAGAAAAGGCATAAATCACCTGCTGTCACGAAGAATGTGGAATAACTTCGTCCCCGGCTTCCTTTGTCTTCGACTGTTGTTGCCACATCATGAAACGGAGTAGTAGCTCCCGTAAATTAATCTACTCCGTGGCGTATTTTTGTGTGCTTGTCTACAGACTGTAAAGATTGTCGCAGTCATTAAACGGGAAAGAGAAATATACCACAGAAAAAAAGAAAGAGAAGAGAAATAAACTCGCTGATGACAGTTATTAATAAAATGTTTGCATGTTAACATACCGTTCATGAAAAATTCTGTCTAACTAGTTTCAATTTCTTGCGGAAGCGAGCTGACGTAAACTGATTTTGTGTCTTTAAAGCAGTCAAAGATTGTCGCTACGGTTTTCTTCCAGACCGCACCTATATGCGGTACGGACCAGTGATAAACTTTCATTTTATAGTGATCGCACACTGTCGTTACGATTGCGTAGATCGCAGTATCCGCAATGATTTTCCTATACCCCTTAACGCGAGAAACTTTCGATTGTGATCTAGCCGTCGACCGGGATCCGACTTTCAATCGCGATAAAAAATGTTCGCTGATATAGCGGTCCAAGGATAGGAAGTAAAAACAACCCTAGCGCAACAAATGTCACTAAGTATGTCCGAAACACCCCAAAAAATTTGCCAAGTTGGCAGAAAAAAATTCCTTGTATATTACTTTTTCCAGAAAAATCTTTGAATTTGGTATTATGGCTAAAAAACGTACCTAACAAAGCCGATCACTTGAAATTATCTCTAACACATCATGTCGGCGGTATTGACAGAGATGTGAAAATTTATGTCTGAATAAAACGTATTAGCATTTGTTGTACTCCAGTCTAAAACAAGCTTTTTTATATTTTACGCTTCTCTCTTCTGCTGCTCGTTTCCTAGCACTCTGTGACAGCTAAAAAGCACATAGTAGGTTTTGAACGCAATCGGGCAGCTCGATACTGATGCTCCGATGGCAGTCAACTATTCCTGATTGCGGCTCAAACGCGATCGGGGCATATTGAGGCCCGATTAGGATCTGACCGATCCCGTTAAAAACTGCCCGCTTCCTGTGTGACAAAGGTATTTTCACATGGTTTATTTCAAATGGCATTAAACCGTTCGACCAACGCCATATAAAAGGCTTGTGTTGCGATACGGGTGAGCCATTGATAAACTCTGTTTTAAATTGAACGTGTTGCGAGTGACTTTTGGAAAATTACGCTTTCGAAAACTACGCCCATGCTTTTTTGCAAAAGAGAGTACAAGAACAAACGGATGGCTCAGGACTCATATTATATGGTACACATGCAAAATACGTTTAGTAAGCATAACAAACTACTTGCTACAATGTTCTTAGCTGAAGAAACATCAAAATTAACCCTGCAGGCAAAAGGAAACAACTTGCCGGAAAAACGAGGCGACGCGTGTAAAAGCGCGGTGGGGTGAGCGTAACCGGCGACACGTGACCGGCGCAGTACCAATTTCTGTATAGAAATGGAAAGCTTGGATGCAACCCAGTAGACGTGTGATAAGCTGTCGACCTTTGAAGTAGAGTGGAAGCAAACATAGGCCACTTGGCGGATGGTGAGACCCTTTTTTGCTCGGCCGCGAAACGGCTTGAGTGTCCGCTCTTTACGTAGGTATATTTCACTATGGCCTAAGCCCCTCGCCGTCGCCTGCTCCGCGGAACATATAAACGCATTTTTAGCACAGGCGGACTGTTGATTTCCGGGCTGGCATCAAAACGGTGCAACACACAAACACACATGCGGAAAAATATTCGAGTCGGAACGAACGCGCACTATAATATCCTAGTCCGAATCAAGAGTAGAAAATGGGTTTGGACAGGGCATGTCATGCGAAGACAAAATAACCGAGGCATGTTAAGGGTAACGCACTGGATTCTGACAGAAGGGAAGCGCAGTAGGGGGCAGGAGAAAGTTAAGTGGGCGGATGACATAAACAAGATTGCGGGGATAGTATGGCCGCATCTAAGACAGGGTAGGGTTAATTGGAGAGATATGGGAGTGGTCTTTGCCCTGCAGTGGGCGTAGTCCGGCTGCTGCTGATGATGGTACACTACTGGCTCTGCAGCAGTCCGGAGGCTAAGTGCCGTCAGTCAGATTCCAGGCGAAAGTGATTTGCAATCCACAAAGCCATTAGACACAAGGCATGCATTTTTTTGACGGATTTCAGAGGGCCAGAGAGGACACAGGAAATTTGGTAGCCAGGGTGGCCGATTGCGCAGACAAGACGCAGCAGTGCTCATACGCGTCTTTAGTGTGCGCAGGTGAGCGGAGTGCTAACGGGCTGTAAAGCTACTGATTAAAAAACTGTTCAGCAACTTTTTTTGGCCTTTACGAAGGTGTTGTTGCGGGCTAGTAGGCTCAACATTGGTTTAAAGGGAACAGCACAAACACAGGACGTAACGGGAACGTACAACACAGGCACCTGTGTTGTACGTTCCTCTCTTCGTCCTGTGCTTGAGCTGTTCCCTTTTAAGCATTGTTTGGCGTTCACTGGCACTGGTAATTTTATTTATATTTGTCGTGCGAAACAGATGCCTATTTCTTTACGACTTAGCCGGACTGTTGGTGTTGTTTCATGTGGCTCAATCCCCTTGGCTGCGTAGAGTTCCTTCTAAAGGGAAGTTGTAATTCCCCAGCTAAGAGCAGTCGTGCTACCGACATGAGCTCCTATTCACGGTGCTTTCAGGCGGAGCTACCATTGTTTGCGTGAAAAAATTCAGCACTAGCGATTGGTCTTCTTCGTCCTGCATGTCAGTAGAAGGCTTCGGATACGGGACCGAATCTTCAGCGATGTGAATGTGGAAGGGGATCGATGTCTTTTGAATGATGTGCAACGGTAGCGTCGGGGCGTAGTGCTAACATCTGTAGAATATGGATCGTATGTGGAGGCTCATGAGGTACTAGGGTGATGTCCAGAGGCGGATGGCCAGCCGTTTCTTTATAGTGGGTGTGCATGATCTGGGGAATATTTGTCTTGCTGCTGATGATGCGCATCAGTGAGAGGCTCGGTGAAGGCCCGTTCCGGTTAACATGAAACGTTTGCGAACTGGGCGGAATTGTGGTGTTAAGAGCAGTTAAGAAGGTCTTTCCTGGCTAGTGTGCAACATATGTGGGCAATTAGAGGCTTATTAACAATCAGTTTGGGCGTTGGAGCACATTTTCGTTTATACAGCGGTGCTGGATAGCATGACTAGTGACTTCGCAATCCTCGGATTCAATTGCTAGAGCTCTTTATTAGTATAATATGCAGTGTATGAGTATATTATGCAGTTCTTATCGGATTCAGTTTTGCGAACACAGTTTTGAACGGTAATATTACCTGCCGTAACTGTATTTCAGGGTGTTTAGAGGGTTCCGGGATGCGGAAATATTGTGATGGATGACAATTATGTTGATTTCAGTTATGTGAAGCCGACTGAATGTCACCGTAACGCCATGATCATTCTAATCTCGCCAGTGGCTCTCAATCTTGTGCTTTGGAGCCCAGGATCTACCTTCAACACACTTGGTGTCCCTGGCCCTCCTTCTTCCAGTTGAATTGAATTCAATATATTTTCCCATGTACACATGGTGAGGGTCGAGGGGAACAAAGCAGAAATTGTGGCTTGACATGCCCTTCGGCCCCTAAATTGGAGGGAAGCAGGCAACATGCAAGGAACGTATGCAAGCAACATCGCGAGATGCATACAAACAATGGTTGCCAGAAACGGCTCGCTCATCTGTAGAAGAAATCAAAGAATGAAGCATACAAGAAAACACAAAGGAACCGAAATAACTTCGCATAGACAAACAGGTCTGTGGCTATTTAACTGACATCAACATTTCATAGAACAAAAGAAATCAAACAAGCAATGAAAGAATGATGAAGTCTGAAAAGTAGCACCTACATCCTGTGTATCTTTGCGGCATGTTCGTGATGTGTCAATATTTGCAACCTGAAACGTATTTAGAACACGGGGCATCGTGTTTGCTAGGCTATGTGTACCGTACACTGTGCGGGATGTTGGAATGTGCCACAGTTAGCTGTGTGTGTTAGGGTAAGTTTGCACATTTAGCGGAAGGTGTGCCTTATAATTTGAATTACATGCGTGACACCGCACTCGGCGAAACACTGCACTCGAAGAACACAGCACTCGGTGTTCTTCGACACTTTTGGTGCCTTACTTGCATACACATTCAGTCGCTTCTGTCTTGATGCGTTCGCATTTCTACTGCCATCTTAGCAATGTCTGTCCGTCTGATGTTTTGCGGTGTCGCTTAAGCGAAATGTCGAGAGGTGGTCCAATACCGAAGAGCGGGAGTGTGGCCAATCAGAACAATGGAGAAGGGTTAAACGTAGCAGCGGAAAGCAGAAGTGGAGAAGGAAGGAGGATTCGAAGAGCAGAAAGCGCGCTCCACACGCTCTGTAAGACGTCAACGGCGACTCCCGCTCCTCATGGAAAGTGGCAGCGCAAAGGAAACATGAATGAAGATAAAGAGACATGGACGAAAGGAGAATCTCTTGTTCTCTCGTCTGTGTTTCTTTACCTTCGTTCCTGATTCTCTTTCCTCTCCACTTTCCATGATGAATCACCGACAATCACGAGCAAAGATATTAACACCCCTCCTGTCTGTGTTGCTGTCTGTCGGCGCGAAGCCTCTCATTTCCGCGAACCCTCCGGGTCCGGAAGGTGGCTCTTCTCGGGCAGCCTACAAATGGTGCACATCCGGGCAACCACCGGTGAAAGTGCATCTCCCCTCTACGAACCTCAAGCCACATACCAACCTCAACTCTAAAATGGCCTGCAGTGAACCTCTGGAAGTCTCTACCCACTTAGGTACGCACGTCAAGGACCCTCCGCAGACCACAAAAAACCTGGTAAAGGCAAATTAAAAGATTCAAATTGGTCGTCTAGCAGCTGAACCTGGGTACAGGACCCGAATATGTAAGGCGGACTCTAACATTACCCCTTACACGCCTGCATGAATCATATTAATCGGAAGTGACGTTTCGTGCTGGGCACTGTGTTCAGCTTTTCTGGCTGCTTTCATTTCTTGGATGAGTGCAGTGCTTGCGCGCAACGTTTGGGCACTTTGGCAGCCTTCTCGTCTTTTTGCGTGTCCACATATAGCTGACATTGCCTGAGTACTCGAACCTTTCCATCTCTTCAGTGGCCAGCTCCATTTAACGGCCACGGCACAGCACTGCCGTTGCCTGTAGTTCTCAGGAGCAGAGGGCACTGATGGTGCATGGTGGCGATGATGATGATGGTCATCATCGTTATCCATTCCGTTGCCCTTTTCTTCAGTGTGATGGGCTACAACACTGGTGCTTTGATGGAGCAATTAGAAGCGCACTCGCAGTAGCCTCGCAAGAAGTGTGCTGTTGAAATTAGCGACACCATGTCTACTAGAGAAGTTTCAACACCAAGGGCACCATCACAGAAACTCCGATGAGCGTCAGAACGTTGCTAACAAGCGCGCTTCACCGAGGAGTGCCCACTCGCATGATAACTGTTATCCTCTCAGGATATCCTCAGGATAACGGTTATTCTCTCAGGTCATCCTCTAAGAACGGGTGGCGTCCACGGTTCCAAGGGGTTACCATCTCGTCTGCCTCGCACCACGGTCAGTTTGACGTTACCTGCCATTTGAAGTAGACAAGACTAGCTGCTGAGGAGATCTTCAAGGTGAACACCAGGACAGTCAAGAATAACCGGCGGTAACGTGTTCTCAGTTTCCGTGGGCAGTGGTGCGGACGACATGAATCGTGTGTGTGTGTGTGTGTGTATGTGTGTGTGTGCGCGTGCGTGCATGTGTGTGTGTCCACGCGCTGTAGTGTGTACGTGCATGAATTTGGGGTAGCTGGACTTTGTGTGGAGGTGCGTAAAACTGACAACATGCATTTTGACTTGCCCTATCCCAAAGACAGAGGATTCCATGCAAGAGAACATAGGGGCATCACGTAGCATTATTACTTGGTATTTTAGCGCAGCTAAAGGTGTTCTAACAACCCACTTACCATGGAAGCACTCGAAAGAAACCTTTCTTTTCGCTACGAGGCACTCTTCTGAGTCCCGCAGTACGTCTTCGAACCGAGGCCAGTAGGCCTTCACTTGGGACTGAGGTATCAAAGTTACCCTCATGTAGCAACATACACAAGTGTACTCGGCAGCAACGGACACAGAAATTCCAACACAGCTCGAGTTATTGGGCTACAGAGCGAATTTTGAGTGAGAAACACTTTTATTGCACAGAATTAGTCGAGGCTAGTAGGGTGGGCCCTCATTCCAGGAACGCATTGGCTGTAGCCGGCGCTCTTGCCCGGTTCACCAACACAAGCTGGTCTTCTGGATCTGAGATGGAGAACGTCGACTCCCAGTTCTGAGTAGTTGGCTAATTGATTCTAGCAATATCTGCATTGTTCTGGAATTCCATTATCATGTTAAGTTGTAAGCATGTACAAGTTAGCCGCTTCCCCGCAGAAGTTGCGATGCGCACCATAGAAATTTGGAAGCATATAACTGAAGTTAACTGAGTTAATATAAGTATTTGACTTGCAGTTTTCTTAGAAACACCTCTTGCGCCCAGTTTAAATTTTTTTTCCAGTTCGGCGTACACTTTCTTTGATCATCTCAAGCACTGCAGTAATTCTCTCAAGCCTAAAAAATGCTCAGAATAATTTTGCTCCTGTGAATGTATAGAGGAGAAACATGACTATCACCGCATGTTTCATGCTATGCGTTTTCAGATTATCATCATTAGGAGCAGCATCATTACGACCTCTGCAGGGCAAATGCTTCTCCTAAATATCTAAATAAACCGGCCCTTTGGCAGTTATATCCACCTTATCACCACGAACTTCATAAACTCATTCACCTACTGAATGTTCTGCTGCCTTGTGATAGGCTTTTTTCACCTGTAATTCAGTCTGTTGCCCTTAACAACCATCGGTTATTTTGCCTTAGCATTATATGCCCTGATCATGCTCATTTCTTCTTTTATTTCGACTGTGATGGCAATGAGTCTCGTTTGTTTCCTGAGGCGCAGCGCTCTTCGGAGATGATTTCAAATTATTCCGTAATATTGGAGATATTGAGGACTGCCGCCAATTGCAAGCTGACATTAACAACGTTGAGAATTGGTGTTTGATGAATCGCTTAAAACTGAATATTAAGAAGACTTCCGTTCTGTCTCTAACGAGGAAACGCGACACAGTTACGTTTGATTACACACTTTTGGCGGGTGAGATTTCTCGCATGGCTCATGTACGAGACCTTTGTGTTGTTGTTGATTCAAAGCTTGATTTTAGACTGCATGTAAATTCAATTGTGTTACGAGCATTGAGGCATATTGGTCTTATCTCTAGATTAACAAAAAAATTTCGACGGCACGAATGTCTACGCACTCTATACTGTGCCCTTGTGAGACCGCGTCTTGAGTTCGCGTCAGTAGCCTGGAATAGCGTATCTGTCGCCTATTGCACGAAAATTGAAAATGTCCAGCGTAAGTTCATACGCATCTATTATGATAGATATATTGGTCGCCGTCGTTTCTACGACTATGATTCTCTCTTGGCAGACCTCAATATGTCTACCCTTGGCGACAGGCGACGCATACGTGACATGCAGTTTCTGCAAAACGTCGTGCGCGGTTACATTAACTGTGGGACCTTACTGATGTCGCTGAATTTTCGTGTGCCGCATGCAAAAGCTGCAAAATGTTTCGACACATTTTATCCCGATTTGCACGCCATCTGTCCAATGACTCGTTTACAAACCTTATATAACAAAACGTTTAATGACATGGACATATTTGCCTAATTGTTGTTTTCGTGCCTGCTTTTAAATCTTTTGAAGTGGTGTTTTTGATGTATCTGACCTAGTGTGCGCTCGTTTAGGCCACTTGGCTGTTGAGGCACACTCAAATAAACATATCTATCTATCTATCTATCTATCTATCTATCTATCTATCTATCTATCTATCTATCTATCTATCTATCTATCTATCTATCTATCTATCTATCTATCTATCTATCTATCTATCTATCTATCTATCTATCTATCTATCTATCTATCTATCTATCTATCTATCTATCTATCTATCTATCTATCTATCTATCTATCTATCTATCTATCTATCTATCTATCTATCTATCTATCTATCTATCTATCTATCTATCTATCTATCTATCTATCTATCTATCTATCTATCTATCTATCTATCTATCTATCTATCTATCTATCTATCTATCTATCTATCTATCTATCTATCTATCTATCTATCTATCTATCTATCTATCTATCTATCTATCTATCTATCTATCTATCTATCTATCTATCTATCTATCTATCTATCTATCTATCTATCTATCTATCTATCTATCTATCTATCTATCTATCTATCTATCTATCTATCTATCTATCTATCTATCTATCTATCTATCTATCTATCTATCTATCTATCTATCTATCTATCTATCTATCTATCTATCTATCTATCTATCTATCTATCTATCTATCTATCTATCTATCTATCTATCTATCTATCTATCTATCTATCTATCTATCTATCTATCTATCTATCTATCTATCTATCTATCTATCTATCTATCTATCTATCTATCTATCTATCTATCTATCTATCTATCTATCTATCTATCTATCTATCTATCTATCTATCTATCTATCTATCTATCTATCTATCTATCTATCTATCTATCTATCTATCTATCTATCTATCTATCTATCTATCTATCTATCTATCTATCTATCTATCTATCTATCTATCTATCTATCTATCTATCTATCTATCTATCTATCTATCTATCTATCTATCTATCTATCTATCTATCTATCTATCTATCTATCTATCTATCTATCTATCTATCTATCTATCTATCTATCTATCTATCTATCTATCTATCTATCTATCTATCTATCTATCTATCTATCTATCTATCTATCTATCTATCTATCTATCTATCTATCTATCTATCTATCTATCTATCTATCTATCTATCTATCTATCTATCTATCTATCTATCTATCTATCTATCTATCTATCTATCTATCTATCTATCTATCTATCTATCTATCTATCTATCTATCTATCTATCTATCTATCTATCTATCTATCTATCTATCTATCTAATAACAGTTATGATTCACATTTCCATAGATCCCTACGTCGTATTCAATTTAAGTTGGGCCCTTCACTTGAAGACCACGTCGCGAGGTGTGTGCGTTAGGCGTTTTTGGGGCGTATATTACTCCAATGCTTTGTAGTGCTTATGTGTTCTAGCTGCAAACCACCGGCGCGTGGCTTCATCACTTCGTTCCGGGTGAGACATGCTGCTGCCCGATTTATCAGGAATGGTTGTAGCCACACACAGGTAGTCCTACGTTGTTCGAGATTTTTGAAGGAATTGCCGCGCCTTGCCTTGAAAATTCTTTTCAACTTAAAATTGAGCGCATGTGGGAGAGGCGGTGATTCCTTTCTTCAATGAACACCGAACATGTTCGTTACTAACACCGGCACCTATTTCTTTGTTGGCGCAAGTCAGCCGAATAAAGAATTCGTTTCACCGCCGCCTCTTTCAGCTAGTCTATTGTCAATGGCGTTGTCACTACTACGTGGCATCTGATGAAGGTGCTGGACTATCAACCCTTCTTGCGACTGAAGATGAACCATGGTGCACAGTCATTGTCCGTCGTGCTTCGGCAGCCTCATGAGCCATCCACCTTTCGAGGCCTATCGTGCGAAGATATCGAAGATTGGCTGAACAGTGTGACTGCGCTAACCGGTTGGAAGAGGTAAGCCGAACTCAGAAACATTACCTTTGCTTCTAGAAGCCCAGCCATATTATAGATTGAAAACCCCTAACTTTCCGTGGTGACCTGATAGACCTTATAGAAAGATTTTGGGATGCTCGGGGGCGTCATCCAGTTGTAAAGAGCTAAAGTTCTGCTGCAGTCATGAATTCAACATGACAATCAGACAGTAACAGATCACGTTGAACACACGAAACTCCTTTTTATGCGCTCAGATTCCAACGTGACCGAAGATAAGAAGTTGGCCTTCTCAATGTGAGCTGTTAGGAAGCTACTTTTTACAGGCCTGGTGCACAGTTCACCCAAGGCAGTTGTCGAATTCACCACGGAAGCAGCCATCATACAAAGGACCTTTGTTGTCAGAGCGCACCAGTACAACTGTCATCTACTCGTCTTCTCTGAAGCCGCCTGGATACTGTGGCACCGAGCAAAGACAATCTACGGTAAGCCATCCGCGAGGTTTTGCGGAAGGAGCATCGCTGACTGCTGCCATCGTCAGCTCAAACTTAATAAATAACGGACGTGGTTTAGGAAGATATTCCCCAGGCTATGAGCGTCCCTCAAGCAGGTGAGAACAGCACGTGGCCGACCTCCCACGGTTGTTAGGTGGGAAATAAATGAATATAAACACAATGTAATTAAAACCTCTCCACCTTTTGTAGCCCTATGGCTGCGCTTGGGTGGGTGCCACTGATTAATTACTCCCTTATTACCACCTTTTCACCGTGACACTGCGCACCAGCTTCTTGAGGCGAAAGACAGAAGGCCTTCCGAGAACCCTTTCTGCAAAATTGAGCCTTCCCGGAGCTCGAGAGGAGCAACCTGGGTTTCACATATCCTACCCTGTGGATCTGTTTGAAACAGCCACTTGCTGTGGCAGTGCCTCAACACTTAAGTGCTGCACCACTATGGCAGTACTGGTACAAGGCCTCCCTCCGGCCTATGGATCTATAAATGAGGAAGAATATTTGTGCTGGAGGGATCTAATGATTTCACAAGTACTGTCATGAGTAAATTTTGCGCAGCCAAGATATGGGCATAGATTTAGAAACTCAACTTTGAGAGATCATCGACCATGGGGCCAAGCTCTTTATGCTTTTGACAAATGAAGCCGTACCTACGAAAACAGCCATAAATCACGTAGCCGTGGATGTTCTCGATGGAGCAGTCAGCGTCTCATATCCCTCGAGCGCCATGGTGCACGTGGGTGCCACAGATACTGATACCGTCAAAGGTTTCACAAAGGGAAACAGAGTCGCGCTTGGACCGGTGGCTCAGCACAGCAAGAGGCATCAACCCATACATGAATTAATGCACCCAGGTGATAGCGACCACTTTAAGCGAAGAATACTGAGGTCGAAACAAGGCAGAAATCCTTCTTTCGTGGACACACTAGCAGACATTCGATACGTGCTTGCTTTCTCGGAACCACGCGCAGATGACCCGCTTTACAAAGACGACACGCCCACCTTCGACACCAACGCAGCACGGACCCGGAAAAGGCCAGAGCAGATCCTGGTTTTTTTTTTTTCAAAGCACAGCGCGCATTTTTCTTCGTCGTCAAACACCCGACACACGTCGGTTGTTAAGCGGCGCGTTGTAGTCGACGAACGCGCCCTAACTTTCCGCGAAAGACCCTACCGTGTATCGCTGCGAGAACTACAAACTATATGGGATCAAGCGAAAGAACTTCACGATGACGTCATTTAACCGTCCAATAGCTACTGCGCGGCACAGGCTGTTCTGGTGCGAAAGAAACACCGCACACTCCGGTTCTGCGCTGATTACCGTTACTTGAAGAACAAAATGAAGAAAGACACGGACACTCGACTACTTATCGACAACACTCTGAAGCGCCTGCGTAATGCCAAGTCGTCTCTTAGAAAGAACTCAAAAGGGGCTACTGGCATATTTAAGTCTATGAAAGCGATCGAGAAAACAACAAATTCGTCCCAAAAGAAAGCCTGTTCTAGTTCATTGTGAAGCCATTTGGGCGCAGTTCTGCCCCAACGAATTTCCAGCAATATAGAGCATACAGTAATGGGAGGCTTGAATTTTTAAATTCGCCTAGTATACATAGATGACGCTGCCTTCCCCTAGAACTTTGACAACCGCTTCAAAACGCCTCAGACAGCTTTGAACGGATATCAAATATTCAGGGTTAACATTGAAACCAGAAAAGTGGCACTTCGCCTACGAGGATGTGCTGTTTTCGTGTCATTGTAACCAAGAGCTACAGGTAAACGATGCTATCGCGTAATCCCCGCAGCCGGCCGGCAAGAAAGCTGTGCGTTGATTGTTGTGGCTGTGCGATGACTTATGAATGTTGAGCGCATCTCGGAACGTTTGACTCACCTCAGAAAATGATATTTATATTGAAAGCGCAGCAAGAGCACGCTTATGGGACACTTCAGGGTCGCTTACAGTCATCTGAAGTCCTCGGTCGCTCTTATGAAAATACCGAGACTCAAACTGATACCGACGCACGCCGCGTGGGCCCAGGCGCCGTCCTCGTCAAGGAAAGAGGCGGACTGGAGAAAGTAATTTCGTGCGCTAACCAATGCCTGTCGAATGATGACGGGTCTAGCTATCCGATGATGAAACGTATAGTGCCTTGCCAGTACATGCATATGGGCTGCATCTTAATTTAACCCCTACCTGTATGTAGCTTCTCTGTAGCTGAAGAAAAAAGCTGCAGAAACTTTGCAGATTGACAAGACCAGGCCCTGCTACAAAGGGTGGGTGCAAGATGAATCATCAAACTAAGTTCGTTAAATGTACGGAATCCATTGTGTGCAGCATACCATTGACATGTGTAAAGAAGTATGTAGGTCAAAGTGGGAGGTGCTTAAACGAGCGCCTTCATGAACATCGTTACAATTTTAAAGAAAAGAAAGGTGGTTTTTTAGATGCGCACTGCAGAAAATGTGAATCCGACTGTAAACCTCTTTTTCAAGCGTGCACGGTAATTGCCAAGGACACTTGCAAACTCACGCGAGAAATAATCGAAGCTGAAATGATAGATAGCTTAGGTGATAAGTGCAGAGCGAAACCCTCTGTTGGGCTCTCTCGTAAGGATTTAGATTACCTCAGAAGCCACTAACAATTGACTGTCTGCCGCGCTTGCGTAATGCATCGCCATGTCATATATATCTACAGGCTCTCTTGCGCAATAAACTGTTGCAAGTTAGCGCTCGTGTGTGTTCTCTCATGTTTTGAGTCCTTTGGCAGGAGGTTGAAAGAAGGGTTTTAATTTCAAATACAATTTTTTCGGGAGGCGTGTAGAATGTATTAAAACTCATCAAACCCAACCAGACAGGCCAATCTGTCAAAATGTTTAGTTTTAAAAATAATAGTTGCAACGTTAAGAGACCCAAGCGAAGAAGGGTGAAAGACGGAACAAACGCGGTTTGACATCTTTCTCAATGAAGGTGGGCAATGCCCCCAGTCTCGCGTGTCGATTGAGTTGCATAACAGGGCCGGGGCGTGGCGTGATCTCGGTCACCAGAACCGCTAACGTACTTCCTCACCAGAGCATGGTTTGGCCACCCTGTTGTAGCACTTGGCGACAACCTTCTCTGAAGAAACCAATTCACTGCATTGTGTAGATTATAAAATAACTGCAAAAATCCTTTCATTCCGCTTGGAAACTTTGGCGGTGGATGTAAATTGGCTCGATGTGGGTTCACAGCGCAGATTGACAAACGCAGAAAAGAGCAAAGCGACTGGACAGAGCGCTAATTAACAATTCAGGCATATTATTGGCCGATCACTCGCTCATATGCAGGAAGTGTTGAAAATGAACAAAGCAGAATGGCAGGGTAACGTAAGTTGAAATCAAAACAACCGATTTCAATTCATCGCACAAACTGAAGGCATGCAACTAGTTCTCTTACAGTGCGAGATATTTCAGTTCTTTTTTTATAAAAGAAATGAGGGGTTGCTGACACACGAGCTACAGAACTTTGCAATCTCATCAGCTTTGATAATCTCTCTTACTAGCGGCGTCGTGCACCTGTGCATCACCACTGTATTATCTAGCGTAGGAGCACAATTTCTGCATTTATTAATGTGTTCAATCATTTTGCTGCCCGAAATATTTCTAACATCTTTTCCGTGCTCTCTTAACCTTTTGTTAGACACCTCCCGGTTTGATCACTATGCCGCTTACCAGAGGTCAGCGGTATGGAATATACGACGTTCTTTGAACATCGTACGAAACACTTTTGGTGGTGTTTTGAACAGGATACGTGCAAGCCTTCCAGATACACTCTCCTGCATCTTATGGAGAGGGTCTCGCAAGTTAATTGGCTCACATAACGCTAGAGAAATTCGCAATTGCAGTACCCAAATTATATATATATATACCAAAAGTGATTTCTGGCAGCTGATTTGGTCAATATAATATAAAATCACCAAAAAGTGAAGAAACATAACAGGATTTAATTTTGGACGTTTCGGCTGGAGGACCAGCCTTATATATATATATGTATATATTGCACGTTCGGTGCTCGAGTCAGTACCAGATAGGGCCGGTCAGGTTGCTGTAATTGAGATTGATCTAGCGAAGGCCCTCAATAAGGTAAGTCATTATTTTCTGTTTGCGGTATCGCAACGTGCGGGCGAACATTGGGTATGTGTTGCTCAAGCGTTTTAGAGTATAGTAGATACAGTCCCTTAGAAGGCCCTTCATAACTCATGAACTTACCAGATTAATTCCACTAATCTCATCTGTCCGGCAGGGTTGCCCATTATCCGCTCTGTAAATTGCTTGATATCTTGAATCATTGTGGCTTAGTATCATCAAATCCCGAGCGGTTCGAGTATTCTCTCTTTCTCGGTCGGAAATTTGGATTTAATCATATGCTGATCACCTCGCCGTTTTTTTTGATAAATAGATTGTGCTTCGATTTATGGATTCTAATGTATTGAATGGAGTTCAGCGATTGTATTTTCAATCGGCTGCAAAAACCTTTTTTTGTTGTTAACTCCACACTTCGACTCTACTCGCCGAGGCCTGGCTTCGTGCAAAGCGGTCTTTCGTGCCATGATCGGTAAACTGTCCACTGTGCAGCAAACCAGAGACGACCGATCATTGCTTTGTGTGGTGCCGTCATGCAGTGTATTTCTGGAACATACTTTTGCGGACAATCAAAAAGTACATTGAGATATCGCCTTACACTATAAGGTTCTTGTCAGTCCTCCAGAACTACGATTCCTTGTGATGTGTTAATGCTGATTGAACGTTTTAGCCTGTGGAAGAGCCGCATGATGGATCAACACGCAGAACCCCCTAGTTCATATAAGTCCCTGTTCAGTGAACAGTGCGCCTTGATGTGTGTGTATGGGGGGGGGGGGGGGGGGAGGGGGGTATGCGGCGTAGGACCGGCCGCCTGAAGGGTTGCCGGTCCTGGGGGCGTGTGTATGTCTCCCGCAGTTTGATGTGCAGATGGAGTGCAGTGCACGAAGACAGGAGAGTGTGTCTGCATTTCGCAATAGTATGTGTGCACGTAAAGCATGTCGTAGCTTATCGCAGCTTAGCGGGATCGATTGCATAAATAAAATAAAACTGTATCGATAGCCTAGTGCTGTCGCGCAGCGGCATGCGAAGCTTATTTGTTCGGACTGCCGCGAGTTCAAGTCCAAGTCATGGATACTGATTTCATTTGTTTTTTAACATAACTGCATCGCTGGTGCTAGACAACGGCAGGGCGTCGCTGTTTTTTGGCAACGGCACAAGATCCAGAGATGACAAGACGCTTGTTTGGTGTTGGTGAGCGTATAAGTGATTTCGCCCTAAAAACACACAGAACTTCTGTGAAATACAGGCGCAATGATTCTAGACTCATAAGAACCGAAAAACCCAGGTTGTCAACACAAGGTAATGCCATATGCTCGCTACTCGAGATACGAAAACTAGCAGTTTTGGTCATGGGTAGAAAGAACGTATTGCCACTCTAAATCACTCAGCTAATACTTATATGAGAGATGCCGAAGGAGTATTTTGCACGGGGTAGCAGCTCGTAATTAGCTTATGACTGGGAAAATATACCGTGTTCTGCAACTGCGGTAGACTCAATTCAGCGCTATCTGGCGGTTTCTGCGGCGTTTGTGTGGAATTCCGCCTTTGGAACCTTGACGCCGTCAAGATTACATCTGGACACCTGTCAGTGTGGAAATTAATACCGTGACCCTTATTGCTTTTTCTAATGTTACTGAGCATACTTTTTTCGGGGTTTACGGACGTGGTGTATTTCGCTGTTTCATTTCTCTAGTGCACTTTTTCTGCTGACGATTTGGTTTCAGTGGAGCGGAAACGGCTGGACTAAAATCAGATTGCTTTTCATTTAGCTACTACTGTGGACTACTTGAAGTACATTGGTCTACAAGGATGCAACACACTTGTACAGACCGTTACCACCAACAAAAACCTCCTTCCATGAACTGCAAGCATATAGCAAACCGGAAAGTTTGTTAATTGTTATCTCCTATGACCTTGTCGAAACAATTAAATATCTGTCTATAAGCTGTAAAACCGCGATGCTTATTCCGGATGTTCTGCAAAGATCAGTTCGGAACAGCTGAATAATTATAATGTTTATAGGGGCTGTTACTTTAGGGCATTCCAACCCTTTTTTGGCAGCACTATGTATATTCGCTTATTTTGAACTACAACCTACGCAAAAGCTGTATAGCAAGCCATTCCTATGGGGCCGTTTTATTGTAAGATGCACGCTTCTGCAAAATCACTGCTTACTTAGCAATATGTGTGAACAAACTGCCTAAAATCGCTGGCTCAGCGTTCGGTTAATATACGTTTTTTTCTTACGGTTTGTTTTGCATTGGTAGATAGGTTTGCCGAGGTTTATCGTTTGTTTATAAATTGTTCCTGATTCTACATTTCAGTGAATTGCAATGTTTATCTGTGTAATACGGTTGGTTTATTGGTTTATTAGGGTTTAACGTCCCAAATCGACTAAGGCTATGAGGGACGCCATAGTGAAGGGCTCCGGAAATTTTGACCACATGGGGTTCTTAAACGTGCACTGACATCGCACAGTACAGGGGCCTCTAGAATTTTGCCTTCATTGAAAATCCGCTGCCGCGGCCGGGATTGAACCCGCGTTTTTCAGGTTGGCAGCCTAGCGCCGTATCTACTGAGCCACCGCGGCGGGCGTAGCGTAATTCATTTAATGTGAAGGCGTGTAGTGTAATGTAAGACATGCAATGCGATGGCAAGGTAGCCGATGGCCGTTAAGAGTAACAAGAGAAGACAAGCGTAGCAGTGTGAGATAAAGAAGTTTGCGGAAAAAGGGTAGCTACAGCTGGCACAGGACGTGTTTAATTCGAGACATATGGGATAAGCCTTTTTCCAGGAGTGGGTGTAGGATGACTGCTTCTGCTGAAGATGATATGCCATGGGAAAAAAAATATTGTGGTGAAGGTGGCAAATAGGAATCGCATTACCACCTAATGGCTAACATAATAAGGCAAACAAAATTCGTTAAAAACAGGAAAACATAAGAAAATTTCATGTTTTATTTTGTCATTATTGATGTTGTAAAGAATTTTTTTGGCACATAGGGTTGATGAAAGGATTTAAAAAGAGACAACCATTGATTTTAATTATGGTTTGGGTTTGCTTTATGTTGTTTAATGTTTGAAAATAGGTTTCTAGGTCATTACCACAATACAATTTGTTTTTTAAGCATGGCATTTGGTACAATGAGCGGATTCGTCTTCGAAGACCGGAAGCCTTAAGCTCATAATCATTACCTTAAGATCTGGTACTAGAATCGTTCTAGTAGCGCTTGCTCTCCAAGTGTTGTCTTCTATAACGGGATGTCTTGTTTAGCAAAATTGGAAGAAAGAAAAAAAATAGCGAGGTGCCGTCAGTAAGCGAAAAAGCTGTAGTTGCACTGACGTTGGTGCGAATCCCTCATGAGGCACATGAACGAGACGCCTTTTTTTTTTTTCATCAGCATGCCATTCGTACGGAACATTCCCCATGCAATGCCCTTAGATTTAATCACAGTCCTAGCTTCAATTTCGTCATCGGCGTCGCCGCGGTTTCGGGACAATGTTCGCCGAGTCTGCCAACGGTGGAAGGTAAAGACATTTCATGCCTGACCATACAAAAGGCAGCTACACATGGCGAGCACTAAGCCCCACGGGTTCATTTCAGCGGAGTCGTTAGATAATATTTTATTTTCGAAGCGTGTTGCTAGGAGTACCTTGCATTATATGAAGAAGGACGGCCAAATTTTTAAAGTATTTAGTGGCACAGAGAATATATGTCTGGAAAGCAGCAAAGGTAATTATTTTGTCCCAGATGACACTGCTTTTAGGACTGAGATCAACACATGTGGGACGAGCACTCAATTTGGTTTCATAGAGCCGTTGCAAGACCAGTGAAAGTAATGAGTGGTTCCGGCGTGTTTTGTTCTCGCTCTTTGTCTTTTCCGAGAATTCTATGTACTTTGTCAGAAAGGAAAGGAAAGCAGAGCTGTTTACTACGGTGTGGTTTTGCATAATTGTGACTGAAGAGTTTCAAAGCACTGAAAACCTGTTGAATAAACTGCCATATTCGGTGCCAGGAAGAAAGCGGACGGTACATATACACCTAAGTGCCCTTAGAGTACGGAGATATAGCGCTGCTCCCGAAATTTTCTTGGAGTAACAAGATGTAGCGATGCTCCCGAAATATTATTAAAGTACCAAGTTATATCAATGTTTATGTGACATGAGTGTGAAAACCACTTATGTCAACGACACTTCAAAATTTTGGCACGCAGGGTGCCTCCCTGACTTCTCATTTCACTAAGGCACGCAGTTCGCATAACGCTGATTGTATGTTTTGCTATTGGCGCTAATTCATGGAACATTCCTAGGGTAATGCGTCGCTGTTTCCTTGTGCGCTAGGTTTTAATTATTGGTATATTCCTCAGTATTTGTTGGCATATTAGATTTATTTTACTTAATACGCGTGTACTTAATACTCGAATACGCGTGTGCAGTATGGGATCGGCATACGACATCTAACATAAATAAGATTTAAAAATACAAAGGAAAGCTGTTAGGTTTGTGTTCTCCAAATTCTCTAAATCTGATTCACCCTCCGAAATAATGCAGGCTCATGGTATTCCCCTCCTTGAGTGTCGTCGAAAGAGTTCCCGTTTAAATTTCCTTTCCCTCTTGCTTAACCGTAAGTTGTGACTTGAACCGTCTTCATATTTATACCCTCAGCCCGCAAGAAGCACGCTACACTTTTGCGCCAGCCTGTTATCAGCTTACTTCTCACGCACAAATCTGTTCAAATTTTTCTTGTTTCTCCGCACAATAGCGCACTGGAACTCTCTGTCCCCCGCGGACCAACATTGACCTCTTTGAGAAGAGGCACGCTTTGTAAAGAACGCATATGTTCTTTTGTAAACTGCAAGTTGCCATGTGATTTTTCTAAGAACCGACAACTGAGCGAGTTGGTGCATCATGAACGTGTAGAAAACAGCGCAGCGACGACGGACAGGTACGAAGAGAGAAGAAGACGGACAGCGTTTGTCCGTCTTCTTTCTCCGTGCGTGTCCGTCGTCGCTGCGCTGTTTTTACCACGTCCGTGATTTTTCTAACTTAGTCATTCTGCACAGTGCCCGTCCTGCTTGGACCTAACCATGGTCTGCAGTATGTAAATAAATAATTAAATACTACTGCGTGTACGAAACGTCTTCTCGTCGTCAATCCGGGGCTAGAATGACAGAGCAGGGAAAAACGCGACAAGAAGAAGAAGCAGTGCAATTACTGAAGCTACGCTAACAATTGACTAGAATCGAAAATTCGCAATATTGATGAGGAATAAGAAAAACTGAGCAAAATTAAATCCTTCAGTGTTTAACATAAATAACAAATACGTTACTGTCTAGGTTAAAGAAAAATATTGATTTGGGCCCTTTTTTCTGAGTCTGCCTCTTTAACTACGGCGCGTAAACACAGAATAGGCAATAAAACCTAGAGCAAGAAAGAAAGCCGTCACGAGACCATTACTGCGTGCGCCTCAGCTACAGCAAATCTTTGAATTGTTTAAATGTACTAACGGTGCTATAGCCTAGAGGAGAAGTTTCTTCTAAACTTCAAGAAAGCTTCATTTGTCGTTATAAAACTTTTGCGTTGAAAATATAAAACGTGCAAAAAAATTGTAACTGCAATAAACACAATGCAACATGGCTAACATCATTAGCTTAACTACGGCCAAAGGAGGGCAAAGGACTCTCTCATTGAAGCCTGACCTACCCCAACTGCAATCATCTAATCATTGCTTTCGATTGCGCAATTACTGCGGGAAACAGTGTATTCTTCGGCAAAAACACGGTAAAAAAACCAGCGAGGTTGCATTAACAATTCCTGGTTTCCTGCACACGTCCCGCGAGGGGACTTTGTCACCGACTCACCTTTCTGAGCTGCAAATACTCTGCTCGCACGCGTTCCGGGTAGTCGACGCAACACGCAAGCCTATGGGTCGAGCCCTCTGTATTCCTCGACGTCCGGCAGACACTGCGGACGTGGAGCGGCGCAGCTGGGGATACCGGCACCGAGTGAGGGAATTCGTCTGAGAGACGGCAGCTGTAAAAGTGAGCGCCGCTTACGCTCTGTTCCGAGGGTCGTCTCCTCGGTAATCAGCTCCGACTCTGCATTGGAACCGTGTATGAATGTTCCCCACGTTGGACCGAGAACAAAGAAAGCAACGACGCCGATGTCACTATCCCGTCGATGGGACGCCCTAAGGTTTGCAACACTTGCTGTTGGGCTAGTTGGTTATCCATGAAGTCCGAAGGACCAGAACACAAAAACAACGGACAAAGTAGAAGAAGGAGTTTCTACGTCGTCCTTCTTCTACTTTGTCCGTTGTTTTTGTGCGCTGGTTCTTCTGACTAATGTTTGCGTTGGCAAACATCATTTGCGGCTGTCGCGCACTGCTAATGAGCACAACGCAGGTTTCCAGGTAAAGATTGACAACAACGAAATCATAAAAAAGACCTTTCTTTGGACATTTTTATGTACGACAGCTGCTCGTCTTTGTGAAATTAATGCGTTATGTTTCCAGAATACATTAGGAAAGAAAAGTTTTCCTTATAATTTGAAAAATAAGAGACGCCGACCAGTGAAAAAGGTTCGTTATTGACGTTTCGGTTTCCACACGGAAGCCTTGTTCACAATGAATTCATCACCAACCAAGGGTCGTTTAAATATGGTTGAATAATCGGCGCAAGGAGCGTGCGTATATCGGGTTTAGATTACCGTCGTTCCGGTTTAACGTGTGTGACGTAGTTTGTATGATTAGGGATTCCAAATGAAGTCGTGATGCTGCTACTTTTTCGGTTGCGATGATCCTTGCCTTGTCACAGTCAATTTTGTGTCCATTCACGAAGGCGTGCTCCGCTAAGGCGTTGTTGCGAATGTTTTCATTTTTTACGTCCCGAGTGTGCTGCTGTAATCGCTTCCGGTAGTTTCCAGTTTCCCCGATATACACACCGTTGCAGTCTGCGCAGGGGATTTCGTAGACAACTCCGGGGAATCTTTCCTTTGGTAGTGTGTCCTTCACCTTTACAAGCTGATGGCGCATCTTTCTGGCCGGGACATGTGCCGCCTGCACGTCATATTCCCCTAGGACACGTGCCAGTTGTCCTTGTTGTCCGGTTGTCCTTGTTTTGACAGCTGACGTTCTACCGCGTCGACGAAGCGCCTAGGCTATCCACAGTTTGTGAGGTCATCCCGTACCTTTTTCGCGTCCAGGGTCGCATCCTCGGGCCTTGTGCACAACCTTTTCGCACGCTGCAGTAAAGTGCTAACAATGGCCTTCTTATGGCTGGCAGGGTGCACTGAGTTGAAATATAGGTAGCGCCCAGTGTACGACTCCTTTCGGTATACGCTGAAAGATAGGCCTTGGCCTTCCCGTGAAGCAAGGACGTCAAGGAATGGCAGTTTGCCGTCCAATTCTTCTTTTATAGTGAACTGAATGGCGGTTTTCAGGCTGTTAAGATGGGCCTGAAACTTGCTCACCACGCCTTTTTGGATGATGCAGAAGCAGTCATCGATGTAGCGGAAAACTACCTTTGGGCAAGCGACAAAGGAGGCCAACGCCCGCTGTCCCAGCTTTTCCATGTTGAGATTGGCAGCCGTAACCGAAACTGAGGCGCCCATGGTGGTCCCGTGCACCTGTTTGTAAAGATTGCCCATGAAAACGAAGTACGTGTTGTTTAGGCAAAAGTTTAGAAGCTTGCGCCGGTCCGGTACGTCTATCGGCGATCGTTCCAGCAAAGTTACATCAGCCTCGAGGGCAGTGGTGCAAACGCTGACAGCAAGATCTATCGGGACGCTCTGAACAGGGACTTAACGTCAAACGACACCATCAGCTCATCTTCATCGATTGAAGTGCTGCGGTTCTTCTCAACAAAGTCGAACGAATTGCGGACGTGACTGGGACGCTGGCCAACGAGCGGAGAAAGGACTTGGTGCAAGAACTACGAGAGGTTATGCAGGGGGGGGGGGGGGGGGGGGGGGGGGCGAGTGTAATCCAAGAAGGGACGCAAAGGAACGTCTGGCTTGTGGATTTTGGGCAATCCATTGAAAGCAAGTGCGGATCCATTGTGGCTAAGCAGTTTGTTGTAGAGAGCTTTATGGTTCGGAGGGACGGCCAGAAAAACGTCGGACAGCAGCTTTTGGAATTCTCTTTCCAGCTTTAGTGCCGGATCCTTCTAAAGGCGGACGTAGGTTCCACCGTCTTCCAGAAGAGATAGCATATTCTTTTCGTAGTCGGCCTTGTCCAGGAGAACAGTCGCATTGCCTTTATGTGTTGGTAGAATCACAATGTGTTCATTTTCACAGAGACTCTTGATAGCGTCCAGTTCTACACGTGACAACGCAAAGCGGGAAGGTCCGCGATGAACGGCGTTTAGTACGCCCACACTCGGGTGCGGGCATCTTCGCGGTGAGTGTTTTCGACCTGGCTGACAGCATATTCCACCACACACACCAGTTTCTTCTTGTCCGGTGCGGTTCCTATGTTGATATTCAACCCAAGATTCAGCACCTTCTTTTCAGCTTGGCTCGATATGTACGACGATAAGTTTTGCACTGTGGTTCTGGAAGCCATCTTAGGTTTGACTGATATTGCTCGGAAAGAAGCTTGGTCAGCTTATTGTTGTAGGCGAGCTCACCTCTCCTGCGTTGAAGGTCAGACTTGTGATTCGCATGAAACTGGATGCTGGCGAATACGCTGGCGTAGTGGTGCTCCAGGCGGCGCCAGGCACAGAAGGCATCGTTCTCCAAAGCACAAAGGTTCTCTTTGCAATCCAGGATCCTAGCTTGCAGAAGCTGTCGTTCCGCCTTTCCGACCACACTGTGCCCGAAAGGCGTAGACACAGGTCTGTTGAGTTGTAAGGAGCGGGCAACTAAGTTACGGGTTTTACATGCTAGGTTGAACTTCATCGCCCTTCGCCAAGCGTATGGCCAGGAATTCATCACCGCGATCCGCAAATATATATAACAAGAGCCATTCAGTCCACTATAGAAGAAGAATTGGATGGCAAACTACCATTTCTTGACGTCCGTGCTTCAGGGGAAGGCCAGGGTCTATCTCTCAGCGTATACCGAAAGCAGACGCACACTGGCCGCTACCTATATTTCATCTCAGTGCACCCTGCCAGCCATAAGAAGGCCGTTGTTAGCACTTTACTTCAGCGTGCGAAAAGGTTGCGCACAAGGCCCGAGGATGCGACCCTGACGCGAAAATGGTACCGGATGACCTCAGAAACTGTGGATACCCTAGGCGCTTCGTCGACGCGGTAGAACGTCAGCTGTCAAAACAAGGACATCCGGACGCCCGCCCTCCGCTCAAGAAACGGGCTTCTGTGCCGTATGTCCCGGGTACAAGTGAATGCCTGGCACGTGTCCTACGGGAATATGACGTGCAGGTGGCACATGTCCGGCCAGAAAGATGCGCCATCAGCTTGTAAAGGTGAAGGACACACTGCCAAAGGAAAGATTCCCGGAGTTGTCTATGAAATCCCCTGCGCAGACTGCAACGGTGTGTATATCGGGGAAACTGGAAACTACCGGAAGCGATTACAGCAGCACGCTCGGGACGTAAAAAATGAAAACATTTGCAACAACGCCTTAGCAGAGCACGCTGTCGTGAATAGCCACAAAATTGGCTGTGACAAGGCAGGGATCATCGCAACCGCAAAAGTAGCAGCATCACGACTTCATTTGGAATCCCTAATCATACAAACTACGTCACACACGTTAAACCGGAACGACGGTAACTAATCCCGATATAAGCACGCTCCTTGCGCCGATTATTCAACAATATTTAAACGACCCTTGGTTGGTGATGAATTTATTGTGAACAAGGCTTCCGTGTGAAGCCGAAACGTCAATAACGAACCTTTTTCACTGGTCGGCGTCTCTTATTTTTCAAATGTACGCTCCCGGCCAGACGGGATTCCGTCACACGCTCAACTTCATTTCCCTATAATTGTACAATTGGGAAAACCAGGTCACACTGAGATATTTTATATTCAGATGCGGTACTCTCCCTACAAGTGCAGTGGAAAAGCTTCAATGCTTCACGGTTGGCGTTTTCCCCCCAAACAGATCAGAGAAATAAGTAGGAAACTTATCCTTATCTATTGCCTATTTTCTGTGAACATCTCAAAAAGGAAATCTATTCACAACTATTTGCAATTCGAGATAAATACAGCATTCGAACAATCTTAATTAGGTTTCAGAAGAAAACTCTTCTGGCGAACCCGTACTGCATGATCAAAGGGAAATCAATCGACTAAAATAGCAAAAGCAATACGTGTTATCTACTTTTTCAGATTCTATAAAGGCATTTCATTTTCTTATCTGAAGTACTTAACTCAAAATTTTTCGAATTTCTAATTTCATGGTACTCGCAATGTTTATTTGAAACTTATAGAACGTACATCGATAATTAAAATCAAGATGTAATAATTACGTTTATTAAATACACTAACCATCCGGTCAGGACCAATATAGTAGTAGCATAAACAACAAAAATGTGAACATAGTAAACACACAAGCACCGCTTTGTTCGGTTACTTTAAATACTCATAAAATAGAACTGCTCTGCTTGCAACGCACAAATCTGCTGATATTTTGGTACAACGAAGCACGGAACAATGAAATAACTCTGTATATTTATCTAACACACATGGTAAAAACACAGGCTAGAAGACAATAGATTTTAACATTTCTAGAACGGTTGAAGGGAGCACATCTCCAGTTGTAGCAGGCACGAAGTGTTTTGAAAGTTTGTTCCTGCATTAAAAAAAACAGGTCTCCAGGATGTAAATATTTTTTGTTCAGTGTTCCCTGGAGGATCGTATTTTGACTTTATATGCGGTCATATTAATATACATGATTTTTTCAGCATTGATAATAATACGAAGTCCATAACCTACGCGGATAACACTACCCTAATTATTGTGGATAATCATATGAAATGGTGGTTATTCTTGCTTTTATAATTTGAAGGAAACTACATGATTTTGTTGGAATGGCAATGTGATCAGTGTGCTGAAAACCTAACCACTGCTTTCGAGCTAAAGGCCATGAGGTTGCTATGAAATATTTTATGGATAAAAATCGCCTACGTATTAAAAATCGACCACAATTTAAAGAGTTAGGAACACTTTTTCAAAGTGATATCAGCTTTGTGATATCAATTTAAGCTTGATTTTAAAGTTAACACACAAGAATCGGGACTTTTTGCACTTAGCACTAGGCGCATAAACTATCCCCTGGAACGGAGAAAGACATCATTAAACATAAGAAAACTGACCAGAATGCAAAATAAAATAACTAGAATAATTGTAACTGTCCAGTGGATCGCCTGCTTTGGTGATTAAGTGTAATGAAGATGCAAATATCGCAATGTAATACTTTTTAAAGTGTTCGACAAGAAAGGAAAGGAAAACAATTGGCAGAGGCTTAGCCCAGCTAGGCCAGGATATGCGTAGCGAGAGATACGTATGCACGCTTAGCCCTTCGAGCTTCATTCTTTCGCTGATCGGTCTCTTCACGCCAAGCAACGATTTCGGAAGTCATGAAAAACAGTCAGGACATTGCTGACATGAGTAAATTCAGTGCTAATGCACTGATATTTACTCATGAAATGCCCTGTCACAATGCGATTCGGTTCCTAGACTTAATGCTAACCTTTAACGAAGGCCACATCTGCTGGAGCTACTCACCTAGAACTAAGAAAGCGCTATTGCCATATGTTTCATCGCACTCGAAGCTGATAAAAAGAGCCATAGCTAGCCTTTGCCTATGGAATGCCTTGCAGAAGAGCAGCCCTCATGCAGTGAAGGACAGCTTTCACAAGCAAGTCCGCCGGCTTAGTGATGCGGGCTATTCGGCTGACCTGCTGACTGCAGTTGGTGACTGCACAAAAGACAAGGACATCGGCAACGAGGTGTTCGTATGTTCCTCGCTGCCTATGTCCTCGCCTTTTGCGCAGTTCTAACATTTCTTGAGTTGTATTATTACTGCACAAAAACCTTTGCTCTGCCTCAAAAACCTAATCTTACGTTTAGTGGCTGGCTTGCAGACCGAACCTGCGCTTGTCATCGACGGACGAATGTCGAGTGCGTTGGGATATATCGGCGCGCATTTCTTTGGCGCGCACTTCAAAATTTAGGCCTGATTGAGGTCGCCGGAAAGCAGCGGTGTATGAATGAGTGCTTAACAAAGCGAGGAGACAGAGGGATATGTGCTTTGGTGGATTACCCGCCTCTCTGGTGAGGACGCACACATTTCATTTTCAAGGCAAACAGTATCAATGCGGTGCATGAACTTGATTCTCAAGAGAAACAGCCTGATCGCGCCAGCGCATGCTCTTTGGTCTGAGCTTGCGTGAACCACGTAATTCACCGCAGTATTAGAAAGCAAGTGTGTCGCCAGATTACTGAGGTGTGAATGGTGTTACGTGTGTACACCATTTGAGGTAAAAGATCGATCACACTTTTCCTGAGAACACGAGCAGTGTGCTACATACAAATGAAGTGAAATCTTAACGCCGCTGCGTTGCTGCTGCACTGCGCTAGTGTCTGGGTGGTTGCGTGAGTTGGTTTTTGCGCTAAAAGAGGATCATTAATAACAAAATTTGTGCCAGGCGACAAACGGTATTTTACTTCCTCCGCTCAGTACCGCTCGAGTGCTGCAGTCTAGTGTGTTCTAGACTCAATGCAAAACTACCAGTGATTCTTGTGTCATCGACTCTGTACGCTGTATGGTGTTTTGCAGCTTCGGAACACTCGTATGGTATTTTTGAATCAAGCGATTAGCTGTAACTGCGTCTGCAGTGTGCGGCCGTTCGCTATGCTACGTACTCGTGCCGCGTGTTCTGCTGCTCGCTACACTCTTTGAGACTGGCGCATTTTTCGTTGCTTTTATTCATGCAGCCTAATTTGTTACTATATAGTGTCATTAGATTTCTTTTATTGACATCTTTGGCTGCGCAGCTGTCATTTTTCGCGACACTGTGTTCACGGATGGTAATAGGATATACCTCAGAACCACTTGTGCATCATGCCCATTTGCACATTCTCTGCTTAAGCTTTCCCCAAGTATTTTGTGCGGGATAACCAACTCAGTCATTTTCTGTTTTTTGTTTCTTGATAGAACTCCCGCATGCTTTCTGGTGCCGTTAATTTCTCAACTATAACTTCAACGGGCCGCACAGCATTTATCACAAAGGGTTGGGGCATTCTGAGCCCTGTTCTTGGAGTGTCACCACGCAGTGCTCACAGGCATACTCAACGCTTCTGTTAGGGTAGCCAATGATAAGGTCATCATGGACACGTACTGCATGAGAGGCGCTTAACGGCTGCTTGAGGACAATAGCCAGCAACAAATGTGATATCGGGTAGAGCATCTCCTTTCTTTATGTCTTGTTCCGTGACTTTGGCACTAAATTTGTTGTCTTTTTGTTGTGGATACGTGCATCCATTTTTTTTCTATTCGAGAGCAGAGGGAACGTTTCTTGGAGTCGTAGCTTCGTTTCAGACTCGTAGAGCGGGCGTATAGAGATGTACTGAGTGACAGAAAGCCTGCGGTACCCCCCAAAGCGCTCTTCCAAGGATATGCTTGAAATTTTCCCGTAAGCACGTATGAGAAACCCGCTTCTCCGAAACAGTATCTGCAAAGCTCAACTAGTGCATAGCCAATGAGACGAAGTGCAGTATGTATTTTTCGAGCCAGTAGAGCTGTAGTCAACTTCAGTGCTTGCCATCTGTTGACTCAATCCACCACAGGGGATGAATACTCAATTTGTAGGTCATCCATTGATGCAGTTGGCATGTGAAAGTGATCCCTAACCCAATCTTCCTTTTGATGTGTTTCCACATTGACAATGCTCGACCAAGTTGTTATGATTGCAATGAACTTTGCTTTTTTTGTACATATTCAGCAAGTTTCCATTGAGAATTCGAAGCTTCTACGACAACATTACTGAAAACGTTAAGAGAAGTTTAACATTTCGCTTTTCTTTGGTAGGTTGGTACAATGCTTTCTTTGTCAGGCCATAAAAAAAACTCAATAAGGCTATTTTCTTCCATGGACGGATGGAAAAACTTTATTTTCGTCAGAGAGCATGTGTGGACGATTCCGTGTCAGATGGCCATCAACCCATGGCTGACGGCGACCTGGGTGGCCCACTCCACGGCCCTGGTCTGGACGACCGGGTCTGAGCTGGCCAACACGGCCTCCCACTGCTCGAGGGAAGGATCACGCATAATGTCCGCCGGTGGCGGTGCTATGCTACAGCTCCATAATATGTGGTCATAGGTTGCCAATTAGTGACACCATTTGCACTCCGGCTGAATGTCCGGGTAGATTTTGCTCAATACGTATGGGTTGAAGAAACATCTAGTCTGCAATCGTCGCCAGACGCATTCCTGCGCCTTCACCAATTGCTTGTCCGGGGGTGGGTAAATCCTCCGCTCAAGTCTGAAATGATTAGTAATGTCATGAAAGGATACCAGCCCATCTCTCGTGGACCTTCCCGGGACGTCCAGCTCACCTACTCGGCTGACGAAACCTCGAGCATTCATGTGAGCCGTCTCGTTCCCAGGGTTCCCAGAGTGTGCAGGTACCCAGACAATTTCCGTTAAGTGTCTGATTGTTGGAAAGGATGCTGCGTTGACATCATATTGGCCGGCTGCATATTCGGGGTACAGAGACAACAGCATCTGGTTTCTTCAAAACATAAATTTAATAACTAAGAACAAAACAGACATCTTGACAGATCTGCTGGGTGGGGATATGCAGTGTCCAGCTTCTCAGGGTTTCGGAACATAGCCATGGCTTTTTGGCTGATGGAATTGCCACTGATTACGCAGATGATACACAGGCGAACTTTTTAGAGACCCAAAATTAACATGCTCAGCAAGATATGTAGAAACTCTGCAGTGATTTTTGACGATGACAGAATGTGTACCACATACTTGTTGGCTGATAGGAAGCTGTGGATCATGAACTAATGAGCGGCCTTTGCTGGTTCAGGGGAATTGACTGAAGCCCCTACTGTTGTTCTCCTTTACAGTCGTAGTCATCATCATCATTTATTTATCACTTTACCCACTGCGCCACAAAAAGCTTTACAGGAAGTGGAGGGTAGTACTGAAAAAATGCAGGTGAATTGTCGGGACACAACATTTTGATAAGATACATCAAAAAAAGGCATTATCAAGAACGAACCACCCATATAGAAAGCAATATGTCTGGCATAAACACAAACACACGTCACAGCGCGCAACAATTATAGAAACATATTTCTTGAATTAAAGAGAATAAAAAATATATTTTTCGCATATTCATTTTGTACAGATACGAACACTACACAAGAAACAACATTAAGGATTTTTTCGTAGCTCTGCCGGATTTCCAGCTTACATGCCCACTGAAAGAATTCCGGGGCAGGAGGCCGCTTAAGTAGTCGGGCGGGACGGAAGTCGAGTGCAGTGCTTTCCGTTGTGTTCTTGCCCAAAGACAGGAGTTCGGAAGAGGCCTGCTTGCGCAGTCTCTGTACGGGTAGGGAGGGGGGAGTGCCAGGGTGACAAAACCGCTCGTATCTTGCTGGCTGCTGGTCATCACTGTCGCAGCCGATAGAAGAATTTGCGTGAACAAAATGAAGGGGTTCGTCATAGCTTTGCCGGATGACCAGCTTACATGCCCACTATTTTGCCAAATACCCATGCCAAATACAAAATACACATGCCCACATTTTGCCAAATACCCATGCCAAATATTTTGCGTAAATTGACGATGACCTTATAAATTGTCATTACGCTTCTGCATATACATTTTCCATCAAAAACGTTTTGCTCACTATTCTCTGTTCAATTAACAACTTTAGATAGGTGTAAATAGTGAGGCTTTTACGATGCCAGCTGTCGTTAGTGTATATACCTATGAAGACTGTGTTGGCACGTTTCCTTTGCGAGGAGTAGCCAGCAGTCACTTGTTTCGATGCTCACTGTCTCTTGGAAAACCGAAAACACTGGTTTTGTGGCCGCCTGGGTAATTTGCCCGGTACAAAGGCATAAATGAAATCTAGAAGAGAGCGGTGAGGGGCTAGTTGGTACGACATTATGGGAACATTTAATAACTGCGCAAAAAGGACAGGAAATTTGTGCAATTTAGTTAGACCAGATAGGCAAAAAGAGATTGAGTGTAGCACTAACCACACGAACAAGTCTTCGCACTGTAGAGCAAATGTAATCTATCATATTCTGCTTAGCTGTGGTAAGGTGCACGTCGGAAAAACTGGCCCTGCATCAACATTAGATTATTAGAGCATGCCAATTCCTTAGCTGATTTAAGAGGGCAGCATCTGCCCAAGCATTGTAAGACCTGCAAGCATGACAACCAAGAATGCACTCCACTTTTTGGCAGGACTAAGGTTATCGGACGCGCGAGGGATAAGAAAGAACGTGAAGTTATCGATGCCATGGAAATCGCGAGACTAGGGCCTGACAAACGTGTTAGCGAGGTTTCCATACACTTGTGCCGCAAGGATTAGGAGTTTGTTCGATTGACAAGATAGTTACGGCATTTCTCCTTGTGGTTAGTACGCATGCGCTCACTTATTGAAGGAAGGAGCCGTTGGTGCAATAAACCAGTTGTTAGTCTGCGCTTGTCTCGTGTGGTTCTTCTCTCTTGTCCCTTCGTTTTTGTGAAGCTATTCATTGTTCCCATAACAAAATAATACATCAATGGACTGTCATTACAGTACTTATCAGCTGCTCTGTCCACCCTGTCCAAGCAACATTGAGTCAATCTTTTGTAACATAAGCTACACTGACCGAGGTTGAGCAGTTTCGCGCGGCTCCTGGGGAGCCGTGCTGCGCATGCGCGAGGAGCAGCGACGTCACACGGCGCACAGCTGGGGCGCCGGAGCCGCCGCCACCGCGCGCGCCTCGCCAGTCTTCGCATCCTCTGGAAACCGCACCACGTGACCAACCGCGTGACGAACCACGTGACCAGGCACGGCGTCGCGCCGCCGGCAGCTGCTCCGCACCACGTGACCGACAGCGTGGCCAACCACTTGGTCAACCCCCCGCACACTAACTGAATGAAAAAAACCCTGTGTCGAGGCTGATAATCGAACCAGGGCCATTGGTGTTTGAGGCGGAGACGCTACCACTCCGCCACTACGGCTCTTTTTTTCTTTATTACATGGAAATAGTGCCGAACACAAAAGTCTAAGCACGCTTACGCCACAAAACACCAGGCCACCTTACTTTTGCACCTAGAGAGCGGAGCAAGCTAGGCGGCTCTTGCAGGACAGCATATACTCCCTGCACTAAAGTGCATTGTTCACGAAAGAAAGATTTCGACGACCGTGGTGATTCGGAGTGGCGGTCCATCATGCGGCTCTTCCAGAGACTAAATAGTCCCAGCAACATAAATAGATCATATGGCACAACACAGTTTTTCTTCACAGGCAAAAAAACGGATACTGTAGGGCGTGATGTGAATGCCCTTCTTAATTGTTCGTTGCAATAAATCCCAGAACAACACAGCATCAATGCACTGTATAAAACAATGGTCAATTGTCTGTGGTATACAGCACAGGCGGCAATTCACCGTCCGTGGCGCAAGCATCTCCTTGGAATGACGCCATGCCTTCACAGGCAGCGTGGATGTGTGCAGTTCAAAGAAGAATGTTTTTGCGGCAGAAGAAATGCACATTCACCTGACACGTTTTATAGCACTGGTATCAAGCGGCTCTAGAAAAGGTTGCAGATACAACGGCACAGGGAACAAATACTCTGTAAGTGTTTGAGTCATCTGCCTTCTGGAGAGACTATACAGGTAGTCTAAAGAAAAGCGCACAGTGAGGAAATTGAAGGTGTCAGCAACTTCCTTAAGGAATCCCTATAAAGGCCCCTCACGAGTGTGTCCCGTCGGTGTCAATAGGAAAGGCAAATGAGCACTTAGACGCCTAATAAGCACAGATGCTAAAAAATGGTGGTTTGACGATTTGAAAAAGGAAAAAGTGCGAAACAAGCTGAAGCACGAATAAGTGAAGGAGGCCGATTCCACCAGACTCCAGAGAAAGAAAGAGGTTATCGCGACGCATGGGTTTCCATTGGAAACGCCATACGAATGTAGCAAATATTCTGTGCATCACCTGCACTTTCTTCCCCGCAGCTGCACTTTCTTCCCCGCGAATAAAGGCGCATGTAGTCAATGCGCGCCTTCCATATATTAACTCTTCCGAACCATATGTCGCCGCGCTTACGCTACGTATATCGTGGACTAACGGAGCTAGGTCATTAATAATTTTTCTAGGGGACACTGGTGCAACGCCCTGTCTAGTTCAGCGCGTCGTGAAGAAATGGGGTCCAGGCAACACTTATTTCAGAGCGAAAACGAGGGTTTTTGGGAAAACCACTGTGTGAGCTCATGTTCCGGCTCACGCCATAAGACGTTAAGACTGTGAGCCGCGAACAGCGCTCCGTCAGAGCAAAAGCTTCCCTTCTTGTTTCGTATGACGGGATGAAAAAGTGCCACAGATGATATTACAAAGAACCGCGGAGGCTACCATTTCCAAGGTTTCCAAGTTGCCCTTCCACTCAAGCCGCAGCCCCAAAAAAGCGCCGGCACTCTCCGCCCGCGAATGAATCAATGAGTGAAAATTTCTCTGGTCCACCGAGGAGGAGCCACCATATCCCCGGTCCCGGCACGCAAGCCTGGGACGAGGGAAGGGGATGCTCCTCAGACTACGAAGACACGGACCACAGTTGTGACGTCAGCTGCATGGAGAGGAGGAAATCCTCAAGCCTTCTCTATCTAGGGGGAATTGCTAGAACGCGACTCGTTTCTCTGCTGTAGCAGAGTGAACTTCGTCCGCCTGCGGACGAATCCGAAACAGCGGGCCGCTGAGGGTGGGCAGTCAGACCTATACGACCAAGAGTCACTCGGCGGCGCACGTGCGACGTCACTCACGCTCGAGCCGTGAGCAACGGCCCGGGTGGGACAGAAAAGATCATCTTAAGCGTATGTCACTTGCGTCTGTGTTCTTCTCTCCTGTCCTGTCGGTTAAGGCTGTTCGCCGTATCCGTCAAATCACACGAGCGCCGCCGCGTGACCCTCCTTTGTAGGTGGGGCTACGCGCGGTCAAGAGTCGCTAGATTTCGGTTTCACCCACCACTCAAATATTTGCTGCGCTGCAGCGCAGACCAGCTTCGCACTTTATTTTCGATGTGGCGATCAGTATCAGGCACCTTCAAATTTATAAGTACGACTTGGCTCACTATTTAAATATTTGGCACGTCAACTATTAGAATTTAGTTAACCAGCCTCTAATTAACAAAATTCCTTTGTTTATGTCAGCAGGCAATGGTTGTACCACGCCGCAGAAGCTTACTGCCTGTGCTCGTCTCGAAACTTTTAGGTTCGAAAACAACGGCGCACGGTCTTCCTCGTCATCCAGGTGCAAGCCGGCGCAGCGCAACTGCATTTGATAGAGCTGTCACTCCTGAAGAGAAGCGCTGGTATGCGCGGGATCGCGGTGGCAATGACGGACATGAAAGGGCTGCTAGAGCGGCCAACGGAGTGATGCAGGCGCACCTGTTGCTTGTGCAACGTCGAGCTCGTGCTAGTGGCCAATATTTTTGTACGTGCAACAGCTGTTTTTCGGGTTTTGCATCTGTCAGATGCTTCCGCATGCACTACGGTTGTTAAGGCAGCGTTGCTGACACAGCCCCGTTGACCTCGTCTCCGGCTCCTGGGTCTGTTTTGTGTGATAGCGCAGTTCGTTATTAATTTAACGCCATGAACCAACTCGGCTTCGGCTACGAAGAAGTACTTCGAAGATGAGAACCTATGAATCATGACTGCGTGCCGTTGCTGTATTTTATTTTACGCTTTCGACAGCTTTTTATTGGTCCGAAGTAAATGGCGTTTGGAAAAATGTTTGTACTTGTGCGCACCACGTCCGGAGAGACAATGAATCGCGCGCGCCATTCGATAGAATATGCTAGCACTGCACCTGATATACAGTAGTCAACGAAAAAGGCGATACTTGTAATTTTTCTTATGAATAAAAATATCATGCATATAAAAGGCGTATTGGCCACTTCTGAATATTTTACGATGCAATAATATCGTTCTCTTCCGTCGGGATGTTTATGGAGGTTTTGAGGGTGTAACTGTTTTCCTTGCTTTCATTTTCCATTTTTGTTCTTTCATGGGCGCTTCTCACTGTTCATTTTTCGTCTGTTCTAAATTATAATTGTAACGGGGGGTTTGTTACGAGGTACTGGGGCGACGGGAACGGCAACGGCAGCAGTCTGGGATCAGATCGGCAAAAGACACACAAGCGTAGCGCTGGCAAAAACTCTCGAGAACACTGTCACCTCGTCTTCGTCTTTTCAAATCATCAGACGCATCTTCTTCTTTAGCCTTACAATCACCCCGGGGACAAGAGGAGCCATCCTGGCGACTTAGGATGATGGCAAGACGGCGGGGTCGTAGTAGGGCTTGAGGCGCTGGACATGAACGGTCTCCCGTCCTCGGCGGCGGAGATCAGGAGACGGCGTGAGGGGTTCCACGATATAATTAACCGGAGAGGTGCGCTCCAGCACACGGTAGGGACCATGGTACTTCGCAAGAAATTTTGAGGAGAGACCGGGAGTTCCTGAAGGGATCCAGAGCCACACAAGTGCACCAGAAGTGTAGTTCGGTGGGGTTTGGTCTTGGTCGAGGCGGGAGCGCTGGCGATGCTGGGTGTCAGTGGTGAGTGACCGGGCAATTTGGCGGCAGGCTTCGGCGTGTTGCGCGGCGTCGGAAACAGGCCGATATTCGGATTCATCAGGGCGGTAAGGGAGGATAGTGTCGATAGTAGCAGAGGGTTGGCGGCCGTAAAGTAGGAAGAAAGGAGAGAATCCGGTGGTAGACTGCGTAGCGGTATTGTACGCATAAGTAACGTACGGAAGGACGAGATCCCAATTCGTGTGGTCAGAAGCGACGTACTTGGAGAGCATGTCTCCGAGTGTGCGGTTAAATCGCTCAGTGAGGCCATTGGTCTGCGGATGATAGGCGGTGGTAGTTCGGTGAATCGTGTTGCACTCTTTGAGAAGCGCCTTCACCACCTCAGATAAGAACACGCGGCCTCGGTCACTGAGCAGTTCACGAGGTGCACCGTGGCGAAGGATGAATCGGTGCAAAATGAAGGAGGCGACGTCCGTCGCTGTGGCAGCCGGAAGGGCAGCAGTTTCGGCATATCGTGTAAGGTGATCCACCGCTACTATAGCCCAACGGTTGCCGTCTGCAGTGTATGGAAGCGGACCGTATAAATCAATGCCAACGCGGTCGAACGGGCGTGGAGGGCATGGTAACGGCTGCAGCTCAGCAGCAGAACGATGGGGAGGTGTCTTGCGACGTTGGCAGGGAATGCATGCGCGCAAGTACTTCATGATAAAGGTGTACATTCCGCGCCAGTAGTAGCGCAGCCGTATGCGGGTGTAGGTCTTGAAAACGCCCGCGTGACCGCTGTGGGGGGCAGCATGGAAGTATGCGCATATCTCCGAGCGTAAGTGACGTGGAATAACGAGCAGCCACTTGCGACCTTCGGAGTTGTAGTTACGGCGATAAAGTAGGGTGTCACGGATCGCAAAATGGGCTGCTTGGCGGCGGAGCGCACGTGACGGTGAAGCAGCCGTCGGGTTGGCGAGAAAGTCGAGAAGGGAAGCGATCCAGGGATCCATGCGTTGCGATGAAGGCATGTCGCTGAGGCGAAGCAAGGGCAGAGAAGCGTCGGAGGGGGAAAGGCTGGCGATCTCGGCTGGAAGGGGGCAGCGTGACAGTGCATCGGCGTCTTGATGCTTGCGGCCGGTGCGATACACGACGCGGATATCATATTATTGCAAGCGAAGGGCCCACCTAGCGAGGCGGCCGGAGGGGTCTTTCAGGTTGCAAAGCCAACAGAGCGCATGGTGGTCGGTCACAACGTCAAAAGGGCGCCCATAAATGTACGGTCGAAACTTCGCGAGGGCCCATACAATCGCCAAACACTCTTTTTCAGTTACGGAGTAGTTGCGTTCTGCTGGTGTGAGTGTGCGGCTAGCATAAGCAACGACGTATTCGTCAAAGCCAGGTTTTCGTTGGGCGAGGACAGCGCCGAGGCCAACACCGCTGGCGTCCGTGTGAACTTCGGTAGGAGCGGCCGAGTCGAAATGGCGCAGAATGGGCGGCGCCGTGAGGAGACGGCGCAAGGTGGTGTATGCGTCGTCACACGCTGGAGACCACAGTGATAAATCCGCACTTCCAGACAGCAGTTGAGTCAAAGGCGCAGCAATGGACGCAAAGTTGCGAATAAACCGGCGGAAATATGAGCACAAACCCAGGAAGCTGCGCAGGTCTTTGATGGAGGTAGGTTTGGGAAAGTCAACCACAGCACGAAGTTTCGCTGGGTCGGGACTGACGCCCTGCTTAGAGACAACATGACCTAAGATGGTTAATTGACGAGCGGCAAAACGGCATTTTTTTAAGTTCAGCTGCAGGCCGGCGTCAGAGAGGCAGGTCAAGACGTGCTTCAAACGGGAGAGGTGGGTGTCAAAGTCCGGGGAAAAGACCACAATGTCGTCGAGGTAGCAAAGGCATGTCTTCCACTTAAGTCCGCGCAAAATGGTGTCCATCATCCTCTCAAAAGTCGCGGGGGCGTTACAAAGCCCGAAGGGCATCACCGTAAATTCATACAAGCCATCCGGTGTCACAAAGGCGGTTTTGGGGCGATCGGCTTCTTTCATAGGAATTTGCCAGTACCCGGAACGCAAATCAAGAGATGAAAAGATTTCGGCCCCTTGCAAAGAGTCCAGAGCGTCGTCTATGCGCGGGAGGGGATAGACATCTTTGCGCGTAATCTTATTAAGGCGGCGGTAATCTACACAGAAGCGTATGGAGCCATCCTTCTTTTTGACGAGCACCACAGGCGACGCCCATGGGCTGCTTGAGGGCTGAATGACGCCGCTCTGGAGCATCTTGTCGACTTGGTCTTCAATACCTTGGCGCTCGGCGACAGACACACGATAGGGACGTTGTCGCAGCGGTGCGTGGTCACCTGTGTCGATGGCATGGGTGACAGTGGAAGTTTGGCCCAAGGAACTTTGATGTGAGTCAAATGATGAGCGAAACTGATTAAGTAAAGTGAGAAGCTGTACCCTTTGCGGCGCTGGAAGGTTGTCGTCGATGGAGCGAAGGAATGCTTCGGTTGAGGAGGGATCGGGCGCAGCAGTAGGTGGGCTGAGTGCGGCTATGGAGAGGTGCGGCACGTCGTCCGTCTCTTCGCGGATGAGCAGAGACGCGAATGGTTGTACCGTGCCGAGACATTCACCTAGGCGCAAGGCGTTGGGGAACGAGAATGGGTTAGACACGAACAGTACGGAGAGGCCAGCGGATATAGTCAGTACAGCGTATGGCAGAGGCAGACACTTGCGGTGCAGAAAGATAGGGGACGGAGTGAAGAGGACAGTGTCGTCGCGAAGAGGGCCGCAAGAGAGGGGTACGAGGACGGAAGAGCAGGGAGGCAGGTCAATGTCTTCGGCAACTAGGGCCTTAACACAGGCACCAGGAGGGGCAGTGTCCAAGACAGCTTCGGGCAGGTGAGAGAACTCGACTTCAGCTCGAGCACAATCGATGATAGCAGCATGGCGCGATAGGAAATCCCAGCCCAGGATAACAGCATGAGAACAGCAGGGCAGTACGACGAATTCGACGGCATAAATGGTCCCCTTGATTACAACGCGAGCGGTACACGCTGCTGACGGCTGGATGTTCTGAGCGCTGGCGGTGCGCAGTGAGAGTCCAGCAATTGGCGTCCTTACTTTTCTTAAAGAACTACACAGCTTTGCGTCCATGACGGAAACGGCAGCACCAGTGTCGACAAGCGCCATGACAGAAACGCCGTCGACGGAAATTTCAATGAGGTTAGCGGCTGACGGATGAGGCCTTTCGAAGTTCGTTGTGGACGCAGTTCTCGCCTCAGGAACTGCGGCGCCTAGTTTTCCTCCTGGTTAGCGGTGGGGCGACGTCGCATAGGCGAAATAGACCGGCGTCGTGGAGAAGAGGGCCGGCGGCTGGAGAGGGTAGAACGGTCCGGCGAGGAAGTACGACTTTGCGGCGGCGCAGCTGGTACAGAGTACTGACTCGGTGGGGGCCAGTACCCAGGAGCTCGGGGAGGAATTTCCGCGTCCGGGAGACGACGGCGGCAATGCCGAGCTACATGACCTGGGAGACCACAAAAGAAGCAAATCGGCCGATTGTCCGTTGTGCGCCAGGAATCGCTGACCCTTGGAGTAGGTCGTCGGTAAGCCACTGGCCCTCGCAAATGCGCCGGAGGCGCACTATAGATTGGCGGCTGCGGTCTTGCTACGACATCGGCATATGTCACTGGAGCCGCGACAGGAGGCGGTCTCGCGACGGCTTCGGCATATGTGAGCGGAGCCGCCACAGGTTGTGGTCTGGCGACAACGTCAGCGTATGTCAGCGGAACCGTGACAGGTGGTGACGGATGAGCCGGTGGAAGAGCCTCAGCAACTTGCTCTTGAATTGTATGTCGGAGCGCTGGAGTCAGATATGATGGTCGGTCGTGAGCGCTCGGCAGAAAGGAAAGTTGACGGGCCACTTCTTCCCGCACGAAGTCTTTAATCTGCTGTAGCAGCGAGGGGTCAGGAGCAGGCGTGAGCCCAGCGAGCGACTCAACCTGCTGTGGCCGCTGGCGTGTCAGAATCCGCTGCTTGCGCAACTGCTCAAAGCTTTGACACAGCGTGACAACTTCAGCAACGGTACGCAAGTCGCGCGCTAGAAGCATCTGAAAAGCGTCGTCATCGATGCCTTTCAAGATGTGTTGGATCTTGTCGGCTTCCGACATTCGAGCGTTGACCCGCTTGCACAAGTCGACGACATCTTCAATGTAGCTAGTGCAGCTTTCACTAGCCTGCTGAGATTGTTCACGCAATCGCTGTTCGGCTCAGAGTTGCCTGACAGCCGGTCGACCAAATACGTCTGCAAATTTAGTCTTAAAAATGGACCAGGTTTGAATATCTGCCTCATGGTTGCGATACCAGAGGTCAGCCACACCGGCGAGATAAAAGATGACGTTGTTTAGCTTCGTCACATCGTCCCATTTGTTGTATACGCTCACCCGCTCGTACGATGTGAGCCAATCTTCCACATCGTTCTCGTCAGTCTCGCTGAAAATGGTCGGGTCCCGTTGACGAAGAGAGCCGGCACAGATGACAGCCTGGCCCACTTGTACGGCCTGGTGTTGGACGTCCTCAGGCATCGTGCGCGCCGGGAGAGCACGACTACGGAGCTCCAGGGCCGATGTTTTTACCCGGCTCCTCCACCAAATGTAACGGGGGGTTTGTTACGAGGTACTGGGGCGACGGGAACGGCAACGGCAGCAGTCTGGGATCAGATCGGCAAAAGACACACAAGCGTAGCGCTGGCAAAAACTCTCGAGAACACTGTCACCTCGTCTTCGTCCTTTCAAATCATCCGACGCATCTTCTTCTTTAGCCTTACATTATATACTTGCTCTCACTTTCACGTGACATATTCTGCGGTTACATGTAATACTGCGTATATTTAGAAACAATTGCGGAATGTCAGTTTAACATAACGCCATCAGGACTCCTCAAATGGCAGTTATCTGCGGCAGCAGCGACGTGGTGAAACTTGAACAGATTTCTCCAGACTTCAGAGTAGAGCAGTCGACGCCTTCACAGGGTTTGGAGATATATAGGTTCAGCGGTGGGTTTCGTTTTCGATCATGGCAGGACACATGCCAGAGCTACTAACCAAGGTGTTGAGAAAGACAAAGTTTGCGCGAGCTTAAAAAACTCTAGACTGACTGCTGTCGTCATTTCAGGAGATTTGACCCTGTTACTACGCTCGGCAGTAACTCCATGGACTGTGAAACTTCATGTACTGTAAGCAGCAAAAGTTTGCGGGATCTCCAGCTCGTGGCGGAGCGCCGCAAAACAGCATTGCTGCGCCCCCTGCAGTCACGCAGCGCTGCGCCGAGGCTCACGGAAATTACGTCTGAAGCTCGCCTTGCGCATGCCTGTCTCTTTCATTGTAACCAAGCATGTCTCCTTGCTTACTTCCCGTGACGCGCTTATCAGAGTCAGTGGAGCCGCTAACGCGCTGCGTGACATTTGCCGCCAGTCCACTTTGGCTGGCGCGATGGACCGAGTTCGCTGGCGATTTTCGCGCGGCGTTGCTGCGTTTCTAAATAAGTGCTACCTCCGAAGAACCGTGCTTGTTGTGCTCGAATTAAAATTTATTTGATTTGTGTGTTCAGCCATCAAGAATGAGTGAACCTTCCCGTCGACGCGAAAGAAACCTATTGTGAAGTGATTATGTTTTATATAAACGTGGCATATAGTTTCGCTTCAGTCATAAGGACTTCCGTGGATGTCGTCTCCAGTGATGAGAGTTATATTTTTATTTAGTCATTTCTCTCATCGCACGGTGCACTGGTTCTCGTGTTGCGCTCCACGAAAATATTACCGGAATTCCTCGTGTGATAATGCTTAAGTGTAGAATGTATACGCCTCCAAACCTCCATGGTGGCGCCGGTGTGAAGTGCTCTAAATAACGCGCCAATGTTTCATTTTGAGCATTAGGCTATACCAAGCCCTATTCAAGTGGGAAAAAGAAGCATGCGACTGATGGTAGCTATATAGACCTATTTAAAAAGAGCTGCGTTCCTGAAACCAACAAAAAGAAAAGAGTATGAACACAACAAAATTAGTTACCTGTGTAGTGGCCTTCCGCTGCTTTAACTTCGGCGATTCTGCGCGGCATGAACGCGTACACAGCAGGAACAGTGTCTGTGTGTTCCATGCGCTCTCTCTTCTAAGGCGCCTTTTCATCAGACCTCACATATTCTCCATTGGAGTGAGGTCCACACCACTTGGAGGCCACGGTAATAGTCCGAGCACTCCGCCAGAGTCGAGGGCAGCACCAGCAAGGCGCGCAGTGTGCACTGGGCTCCGGTCGTGCTGCAGCCAATAAAATCATTCAGGAAACCGGCCGTCCAGGGTGTACGACACCAAGGCCTTCTTAGTAATGTCGCAGTATGATCTTGCATTAAACGCTACATCGATGCGGAATAAAGGCCCAAGTCCGTCTCTGCTGATGGCTCTCAACACAGCAACGCTACAATGGCCACTCGAGAGCACCATATGTGCGTATTACTGTAAAAAGGAAGAGAGAAAAAGCGGCAGTTATGAACAACGCCATACAAGCGGCGGGTATAATTTTGGTGGTCACAGGGAATAAGCATTCTTAATATGAGTCTGCGCGCGAAAAAGAAAACTAAAACATTTTAAACTGTTATAACTGTTTTCCTTCTGTGGATATGCGTTAATGTGGGCGAAGATAGAGTGCAATTAAAAAATGAGACTGCTGCGTGTCGAGATCGCTCCTAGAAGAATAGCTAAATTGTTTTTGATGGCTCGTGAAACAAATCCGGCGGGTATTTATTGAAAATCTAATTGGTCGGTAAGCTTCTGGCAACAGACAAAATTAAGATTCCTCTTCGTTGTTTTGCGGTAGGGACTCGTATCCAAAATTTATAGTTTTTATTACAGAAGCGAACTGCAGCCATACCAGGAGTTGAGAGGTCGCTAAGCTCGCTGCTGCTGGTCCCACCTGGTGCAGAAATTATTATCACCTGTAAAGATCACTTGGCCCCATTCTTCTGCATCCCAGTGCTCGTGCGCGATTGCGAGTTCCAGCCGCTTCCGGCGTTGGTTATCTGTCAAATACGGCTTTTGTGCAGCGACACAATTTTATTTTGAAGTGCGGCTCTTTGAGGCGCCTTCTAATTCGGTCACACGACGATTGAATGCCGAGGTTTTTCTTCAATTCTTTGGCGTTCTTGAAAGGATCAACCAAGGAGGTGGAAATAATCATTGCATCGTCATCTTCTTCAGTGAGCCTTGGTCGTCCGCTACGGGGACCGTCAGCAATTCTACCATGGTCGTCTCGGAACGCTTTAACCGCTCGCGTTTATGCAGATTTTGACCTTCCTGTTAGACGACATATTTCTTTCTGGGGCATCTCTTCCAGGAATAGGCGTGCAATGTGCCGTCTTTCGTACTCCGGAACGCGAGGCGGAACCGTCGCAGTACACGCACCAACATCAAATATTGTTTCAGAATCAATGCACGGCGAACAGGAATTGTAGGTCTGAGCGAGAATTTCTTTATGCTCGTGTTATCAGTCGAAAAATATTGCTTGCTAGTGCGGCAGCGCGTGTTGGAAACTAACATTTATTGAGAACGTAGGGCACCGCACAAATGGTGCTCCGGAGCAGCTTAACCTTCGCTGCGGCTCAAGCAGTTGCGCAACGGTAGTGACACAACGATTCAGCTGCAACGGCTGTCAAAAAATCGGTAGGCGTTTAACTTATTTAAGCCGAGCAGACGTGCGAAAGCAGGTTCTGACTCTTCAATTGCAGAAGGCGTCTAAGCTCTTCTTGACGGCATGACGCGATATATTTTATGGTTTACTGTCCATATATGCAGAATTGCTCATTCTCTACTTAACAGTCATAAATGACGGCGAGTACTCATACCAGTACCAGCGCAGTGAGGAAGAGGTTAAGTGATGCGCCACTGCACTGGCAGGTGGCTGCTGGTATCACAGCCACCCGTAGGAATTGTGCGACCCAATTTGTTCAAGGATACACTAACGATACCCTCTTGAAAACCTGGTGTAGTGAAGATTTCGCTTCAAAAGCGGATCTCGGGGAAGAAAGCGATGAGACATGCCTGATAACGAAGAAAGGACAGGCATGTACAAAGAATGGTTAACACGGGAGTGACGTGAGCCTCAACACCAGGAGCAACTGCGGGAGATTGCGCAGCTATGCCGCTTTGCGTCGCTCCGCCACGCGCTGCAGATCCCGCAAAAACTTGTTGCTCTCTGTACAATGCGCTGAACTAAGCGATAGGAGTTCAGCTAAAACCCCGCACATCTGTGAAAAGAACTCGGTTTTCAGGATGAATGTTGGTAATGGAACACCAGGTGTAAAAAGTTCATGAAGAGAAAAGAGTTATTCAATTAGACGAATCATAGTCATTGCCATGCGGAAATTATGTTATTCCGTTGTATAAGTGGCCTAAGGACCAATTTACATTGATGTCTTTGTCAGTTTACAAAGTTCGCCACAGACGTAACAAATTCAATGCACTGGTTTCATTCTCCGCTCGTGGAGTTTGTTTATTGAGCATATTTAAGGAACGAAGAGCGAAGAGGTTGATTAGGGCATTCTTGAAAAGAATATGTTTTCATAGGCACGCAAGAATATGGGATTTCAATACGTGTTTCAAATGAATTACGGACCGAAGCACTTTCCCACGCCTGTGAAAGATTGGATGAAGAAGAAGACGGTGGAGCTTATGGAGTGGTGAAGCCATACTACCGAGATAATTTCAATTGAATATATTTGGATAAGCGTCCTGCGTCGTCTGAGCGACAGAAAAGCCTGCAGCGTCTAAAGACGAGAATATGATGCAAAAGTGGGGACCCTGGGCTAGACGTTAACTGCTAGCTTCCTGGACTCCATGCTGCGACGGCATCAAGCAGTGATCGCTAGAAAAGGCTCGCAGCCTGAGCATTGATGCATTAGGTTATTGTTAAAACGTATCCATGAAATATTAGCCTCATCGTTCATAATCGCCTAACCTTTCACGCAGCAGAGAAAGCAGTTCAATAAATTGGCGAAGGAACAAATTGTCGCATCATTTTGTCACCGATAAAAGGTCGAAGCACACAGACGATATTTTATTAGACATGCTGGGCGTGCCAGTCAGCAGGGAGCTCGAGCGAGGAAGATGGCAATCCTCTAGCCCCTAGAATGCGCAAGACAGCAAGTCCCGGCTAAAACAGTCCGGCCGTGGTCCGGCGCCACTGGATGGATTGCTACTGTGGCACTGCTCTCCCTGTATGAAGGGCAACGACTCGGTGCCGCAGCAATGAGAAGCAGGAAGACAAGAGACGCCGCATGTGTCTGGCGGCTGGTGTTGACACGCCTGAAGCGCTAGCGGGCGTGGTATGGCTTCATCCGTGCGACATAGACGACTTCGGAGGTCGGCCGTCCAGAGGAGCGAACGGTTCCCTGTGGAGGAACTTCATTGTTCACCTCACTGACTTGGCAGAGTACCTCGTAGGGGCGAAAATGTCGGCGCAGAAGCTTTTCGGAGTGCCCACGCTTGCGGATTGGGCTCCAAACCCAGTGTTGTTCGCCGGGCTGGAAACTACCAGCTCTGTGGCGGAGGTTATAGTGGCGAGCGTCGTGGGCTTGATGGTGCCGGATGCGCTGTTGAGCGACTTGGAGGGCGGCCTCGGCGTGACGAATGAATTGGGCAGCACCCATAACAGATGAGGTACTACTAGCCGGAAGCAACATGGCGTCCAGCATGGTGGTCGCTTCGCTACCATGCACTAAACGAAATGGAGTTAAGCGCGCCGTTTCTTGTAGAGCATTATTAAAGGCAAATGTGACGTAACGGACTATGGCATGCCAGTTACGGTGGTCTGCGTCAACATACATGGAAATCATGTCGGCGATTGTCTTGTCGAGTCGTTCGGTGAATCCGTTCTTTTGAGGGTGGTAAGCGGTTGTTTAGCGGTGACCTGTGCCGCTAAGGCGCATAACCTCCTGCTAAGGGCCGAGGTGAATGCCGTTCCCCCTTTCAGTTACAACTATGGTGAGTGCAGCATGAAAGAGTACAATCTTTTGAACGAAAAAGTTCGCAATTTCGTAAGCGGTACCACGAGGGAGAGCTTTAGTTTCACAGTACTAGCTGAGGTAGTCGGTGGCGACCATAATGTAGCGGTTACCTAGCGAGGGCTCCGGAAATAGGCCGAGTAAATCCATGCCGACTAGGTGAAAGGGGGCTTGGAGCGAATAAATAGGCTGCAGTAGTCCGGCTGGCTGAGTCGGTGGTCTCTTGCGACGTTGGCACTCGCGGCAAGTTCGGAAGTAGCGCTGGAAAACTGCAGCAACCCTGGGCCAGTAGTACTTTCGGCGTATCCGCGCCAAAGTGCGGGAAAAACCCAGGTGACCAGAAGATGGGTCATCATGGCACGCCTGCAGGACTTCGCCGCGCAAGGCCACAGGTACGACGAAGAGATAGGCAGCGTTCGTCGGGTTGTAGTTTTTCTTATACAGAACGCCATAGCGCAAACAGAATGACGACAGTCCACGTGAGAAGATTCGCGGTGGCGACTCAGCGATTCGTTCCAGATACTCAATGAGAGGCCGTAGTTCACTGTCATCTCTTTGGTGTTGAGTGAGGACGGACGTGAAGATGGCGCCGAGAAAAACAGAATCGTTGTCGGGATCAACTCGGTTGTCCTCGATAGGAACACGAGACAGACAGTCCGCATCACTGTGCTTCCTACCGGACTTTTAAGCGACGGTGACGTCAAACTCGTGAAGGCGAAGGCTCTAGCGTGCAAGCGTTCGCGAGAGATCTTTGAGGTTCGCCATCCAACAGAGCGATTTGTGGTCACTGACAACTCTAAAAGGGCAGCCGTGTAAATACGGGCGGAATTTGGTCACTGCCCACACAATTGCTAGGCATTATTTTTCAGTGTCGAAATATTTCGCCTCCTAGCGTGACAAGATGCGGCTTGCGTGTGCGATGACGCCTTCGAGACCACCCTGCCACTGGACAAGGACCGCACTAAGGCCGATTTTGATGGCATCTGTGTGCAGTTCAGTGTCGGCTGACTCGTCGAAGTGGCCAAGGATGGGCGTGCTTTGAAGATGTGTGCGGAGGTCTTCGAAGACCTATTGCTGCTCCAGGCCCCAGAAGAACAGTTCGGCATCTTTCGTGAGGCGGATGAGGGGCTCAACGATCTGGGAGTGTGGCGCAAAACGCCGGTAATAGGCGCAGAGACCCAGAAAGCGGCGCACACTTCGCGTATCGGTTGGCACGGGAAAAGCAGCGACGGCGGCTGTCTTATAGGGGTCTGGGCTGGCTCCCTTGGCGCTCACGATGTGGCCGAGAAACTTCAACTCCCGGAAAGCGTGCACGAGGCAGGACTGCCATTTTAGATCGGACAGCACGGTGTCCATCATCCGCTGGAAGGTGGCAGGGGCCGTGCAAAGGCCGAAAAGGAGCACCCGGAATTCGTACAGACCATCCGATCTAATAAAGGCGGTCCTTTCTCGGTCGCGTGCGCCTACCTCGATTTGCCAATAGGCACTGCGAAAATCCAGTGACGAGAAGTACATGGCGTGGCATAGCCGGTCCAGGGAAGCATCAGTGCGTGGTAGATGATAAACGTCTATTTTGGTGAGTTTGTTTAGACGTCTTTAATCAGCACAAAACCGTACGGTTCCAACTTTCTTCACCACTAGAACAACAGGCGATGCCCACGGGCTCGTCGACGGCTGTATCACGTCGTCTTAGAGCATTTATTGAACTTGTCGGCGAATGACATCACGTTCCTTCAAAGAGATCCGATAAGGCGGCTGGCATAACGGTCGTTAGTGTGCCTCAACTATAATGCGATGCTTTTTGAGCCTAACCTTGCAAGTCGAAGCAAACCAGTCGCGGAAAGATTCGATAATGCTCTCCAGGCAGTTTCTGATTAGACGGGAGGTTCGGGTTCATCTCGGGTTTTATTAAAGTCGTCGGTGCCTCTATGGATGCATGGATGTCAGACAACGCGTGCTGTCCCGCGAATTCGCTAAGTTCTCCGAGATACGCAATAGCTGTTTTGCCAGGCAAACACATTGATGTTCAGATTCAAAATTTGTCACCAAAAGTTCAGTTCGCCCACTGTGCAATTCAACAATTCCACGAACTACAAACTTGGCGACCCAGGAGCAGTGAAATTTTGGTTTCAGCGATGCCACGAGTGCTGGGGTTGTTACCGCACTCAACGCTAACAAACATGCTGCCTCTTGACGGGATGAATACGTGGTCGTCACAGACGCATAAGTTAGCCCTGCGTGGCTCGGTATCGTCGTCGACAGGGCCTTGGGTGGAAAACAACACGATTATCTCCTGAAGGTTGATAACGGCGCTCTACTCCTGAAGGAACTCCAAACCGAGTATTAGGTCTTTGTAGCACTCGGGTAACACAGCAAAGAAACCAGGGAAAGTAACATCGCGCATCTGGATTCGCGAAGTGCAGACACCGATCGGAGTTACCACATGGCCACTAGCTATCCGGATCTACGGCGCAGATGAAGGGGTCAGAACCTTCATAATCAATCAATCAATCAATCAATTAATCAATCAATCAATCAATCATGTTTATTTAACATCTTGACGATGTTGGGTGCGCCGACAAAAAGCCATTGGGAAGGCTTGACGAGGCCGACGCACCCCACAAGGGCATTGCAGTGGTACACAACATGTTAGCACTTCGAGGGATAAAAAAAAAGGTAATGAACGAGAGTAACATATTTGGCATTAGCTGTACAATTCGGACTCCTTATTTAGTTGATGCGGGAGAGTGTAGCTCAACATTTGATAACCATAATTTGTTCGCATCCTAGGCACATACCATTTGGGTGTCGCACGTGTAGTGTACTTTGGCTCATTGCATTGTAATCTTGACAGATTTAGCATATTGCAATTATTGTGATTAATACCGGTTTTATACCGTTGTAGAAGTAAAACATCGTACAGCTGTGGCAAACGGATGATTCGAAGTTCATTGAAAAACGGTTCGGTGTGTTCTAGTCGAGGAGCATTCATAATATTTCGAACAGCTTTCTTTTGAAGAAGATACAAGCGGTTAATATTTGTAAAAGACGTGGTACCCCACACCAAAAAACAATATTTTATAACAGAGGAAAAAAGTGCACTATACAACATTTTCTTGATACTCTTCGGCATGAAATATCTCAGTCGACACAAAATACCGACAACCTTTGACAGCTTGTTCATAACCATGTCAACGTGATCATTCCAACTCAAATGCTCATTAAAAATAACACCTAAACTTTTGACCGCAGGGACCGTTTCGATGAGCGACTTACCGATCCTCAAACAGAGTGGTGGCATATCTGTCAACTTGTTACGAGGCCGGAAAAGCACGGCCTTCGTTTTTGCAGTGTTAATGTTTAATAAATTATTTTGAGACCATTCTTGGAGTGACTGTAAACATTTTGTGGCTTGTTTCTCAAGATCTGGAAGCTGTGCAGCTCTAAAGAATAAAGTGGTGTCATCAGCGTAAATCACAAAGGTTGGAAGATTACTAATACAGACGATGTCATTAACATAAAGAAGAAACAGCAATGGTCCCAAGATGCTACCTTGCGGGACACCAGAAACGATGTGTCTAATATCAGATAAATCATTGTTTATTTTTACTTGTTGCGATCGAGCACTTAAGTAAGACTGAATTATGTCAAGAAACTGTCCGCGGAAACCGTAATGCTCGAGCTTAGTTAACATTATTTTGTGGTTAATGCGGTCAAACGCTTTTGAAAAATCGATGAATATGCCAAGAGTGAGAAGTTTCTGCTCGAAGGATTCTAAAATTAGCTCTTTTTGTGTCAGCAGCGCGGTTTCCGTCGAAAGGTTCTTCCTAAACCCATGCTGACTGGGCGTTATTATGTTATTTTTGTCACAAAAACTAGATATCTGGTTGAACAAGATCTTTTCAAAGCACTTTGAAAAAACAGGTAGAATAGATATTGGACGATAATTTGACAGACTGTTTTTGTCTCCACCTTTGTGAATAACTGTGACCTTGGCAAACTGCATTTTCTTAGGGAACACTGCGTGTTCAATACAGCTATTGAAAATACATTCTAACACAGGACTAATTACATCAGCGACATATTTTACTGGTGAAATTTTCAGGTCATCAATATCACACGACTTGCTGCTACGCAAAGCTAGAAGACAATTTTTGATTTCGTTCGCATCAGTTGGAGACAAGAAAGCACTGCAAACAACCCGCGAGTCAAGACACTTTATATTCATAAAATTGTAGCTCACGTCTTCCTGAGACACAAAATAGTTATTGAAATCATCTGCTAGTCGTTTCCCACTCACTGTTTCGTTGTGACTAAAATTTCAAGTGTACTAGGAACAGTTGTACCTCGATTTAAAATTTTGTTGACGTTTTTCCACACAAGATCGCCCCTTTTTAATAAGTCTTGGTTGAACAGATTTTCCATGTACTCTTTTTTCGCCTGTCGAAGAAAATACGTAACTTTGTTCCGGTATGTTTTAAATTGTTGAAGGTCATCTAGTGACCTGGTTTGGATAAAACGGTTGTAACGGTCTGTTTTTGTTTTTATCATTTTGAGGCATTCGGCGGTTATCCATGGTTTGCGAGCTTTGCGGGGTTTCTTTGAGGTTACGAGAGGAAAGCTTTGTTGATATATGGATTTAAATATGGTAATAAAGACATTTTAAGCATCTTCTGGGTCCTTGTTTTGCACAACATACCAGTCAAAATTTGATAGGGCTGCCCTAAAGTGATTTAGTGTTTCATGATTAATGCGTCGGTGTGTAATACTTGGAGGCATACGATTTTTAGTAGAGGGGGGGGCTCTCGACGACCAGGTATATTGGAAGATGGTCACTTATGTGGCCATTAATTACTCCAGAGTTCAGGCGATTCGGTGGGGAGTTAGTAAAAAAGACGTCGATTGCTGTCGCTGCTTGTAATCGTGTGGGGACAATGGCCGTGGCTAACCCTCTGCTCATTACAGAAAAACTGGCGCCGGTATCCACGAGTGCGGTAACGTCGTGGCTGTCGGCGGATATCAGAATTTCGGAGAAAACCAGTCGGTCGCAGCGCGTCGTTTAGGTCGTCGGGTCAGATCGTCGTCGGTCGGAACGTCGCGGCGAATCTTCGGGTGACGAGAGCCTCTTGACTCGGTCCAGTTGCGGTGGCCCTACCCCTAAGATGACGCCGTCTTCAGTTTTACCGACGTGGGGACGTACATATGAACGGGCCAGAGGACGACGGACGGCCGGACGAAAAGAACCGCCTTGGGGATGGCGATCAAGACTGGCGTCGCAGCGCGGTCGAGGACTGCACGTTATCAGCCACGTACTGCTCGATATCTCGAGGTCGTTCACTGTAGCGCGGTCGAGGTGCGTCAGGTGAAAACCCCCTTAAAGCTATTCTGCGGTAGGGACAGTGGCGGAGAATGTGGCCGGGCTGCCCGCAGTGGTAACTGACGGGCAGATTGTTTGGCGTACGCCACACGTTCGCTTTGCTCATGGGGGGCCTGGACTCCTGCGGCACAGAGGGTACTGCTGCGATTGGGCACTGCAGAGATGGCACAAGAGCGACGGGGGAAAAGGCTCGCATCACTGGCCTAGCGCGTCGCTGTACGTCATAACAGGCCGCCGGGTGTGGAGCTGGGGGTGGCTGCACAACTGGTTGGATTTCTTCACGGACCACGTCAATTACGGCAGCGACGCTGACCTGTGGAGCTTCAAAGCGAAGTTTCGCCGGTTCCTCGCGCACAAGGCTTGTTACGAGCTCCCGAAGCTCCTCGGCGTGCAGCGACGTAGGCGTGTACTGGGAAGCGGCTGCTGCAGTAGTCTGATGTCCGTAGTGCTCGCCCCGTTCCTGCAGAGAGCGCTCGATACAGTTGCCTCCTTGATGATGGACACTGTTCTTGGCGGGTCACAGACCAGTCAGGCAAACAGCTGCTCTTCTACGCCGAGCAATAAGTTGCGTACCTTCTTGGCTTCGGGCATAGCAGGGTCGGCCTGATTGAATTGATGTCCTCTATGAACATCGCGACACTCGTTCGGCTGTTGTGATCTCGAGTGCAGGGCGATTTCAGCTTTCTCTTTTCTTTCGCTGCTGGTAAGTGTCGCTAGCAGCTCTCGAAGAAAAGCCTTCCAGGTGGTAAATGAAGCTTCGTCGTTCTCAAACCACGTTTTGGCCGAGTCCTGCAGCGCAATGTAGACGTTGCACAATTTGCGCTCGCCATCCCACTCATTGAAACGCGTGACTCGGTAAAGCTGGCCAACCAGTCTTCGAAGTCCTTGAACCTGTCCCCGTGGAGCGGTGGCGGCGACCGCGGTGCATGAAGGACGAATGGCGGGGCATTCCCGAAATGCTGAGTTATCTGGCAAGCCGCGGAGGATGTCATGGCCCTTACTGGCGCTGTCAGTTGGCCTCACTCAGGTTGTAGGCCTCGCCGACGGTGGCTTACTTTGCGTACAGGAGTTGAGTGCACGCTTGGACAACAGGCGTCAAGATTGTCCTCGTAGTCAGAGTACGAGGGATCTCACCCAGCACCTCCACCAAATATGTCACCGATAAAGAGTCGAAGCTCACAGACCAGGTTTAATTACAGGTGTTGGGCTTGCAAGACAGCAGGGAACTCGAGTGAGGAAGATGACAATCCTCTATCCCATCGAATGCGCAAGGCATAGAAAGTCCCAACTAAAACAGTTCGGCTGTGGTACGGTGCCATTGAATGATTTGCTACTGTGGAATTATGATGATAAACAATTGTTGCTACTGTGTGAAAAGTCTGATATTGTCTTCCCACTAACCTTGTGCGTGCACATTTAGTCCACCCCAAATGTTATATGGGAAAAACTGAGATATCATATATTTTTTTTCAAGAATGTATGTTATCCTGCACGTCGTTACTTCGTCTCTCGAGGAAGCGCTTGTCATGAGAAAACACATGCGGCAACTTCGCATTGAGAAAGCGATGACGAAAAGGCAACGTGCGTGTGCAGCATGTGGGCGGAAAAGTTCCATTCTTTTCATTTTCTTTCCCGTGTAGTTACATGCCGTGAAACTGACACTTCACGAAGCGAACTGCTCTCGCAGGAAGTGAAACTTAGTAACATAGAGACACGTTATCTAAAAAGCCGGATGGAGCCATTGTCGTAAACACGTACAGCGGAAGACTATGCAGACGACTGCGAATATCAGCCAGCAATTTCACTAGGACTTCCCCTTCTCCGCCAACACACTTTATTAGCCTTCATGAGGGAAGCTAAAATAAGCGAAGCCCGTCGCAGCTCATCCCGGGCTGCGCTGAACTGCAGGCGAGAAGCAGCGAGCGCGGCTGACTGAAGCCCGGTAATGAGGGACCCCAGTGCAGACATCAAGCATGTGGTTTCCGCTCGCTGCTCACCACTGCCGGTGCGCTTCACGACCGTCGGCGCGCTTCACGACCGCCGGCGCACTTCACGATCGCCGGGGTGGAACGACAGCGCATTTTTACCGCGGACTACATCACTCATATTGAGTGTGTCACTGATATAATTGATTTAAATGAATTATAATGTGTGTACGTCTGAGCGACCGCGGCTTTTCGCATTCGAAAGACTCGAACTTTCCTTTGAAGCTTCGTGAATTACCTTCAAAGTGAAACTTAACCAAGTTTCAACATGATTAGGTGTTTCACGCACAGACCGAAGAATTAAGCATCGCTAATGAATGCGCGACCGCTTTTATCAGGACGAGGCAGTGTAACATTAATGACGAAAAGAGAGTCTGTGAATGCGCAATGGACTCGGTCATGGTGAATTTCAGTTAGTCTTCAGTATGGCCCATATTGGCATCATCTTTCAGGATTGCTTCAAAGCTTCTCTTTAGTGCTGTTAACTATAGCATCAACCTCTTTTATTACTGGTATGGGTTCCTTGAATATGACAGCAAAAAAATAATGACAACAGAAAGCCGAATTTTTAAGTTCTTTTTCTAATAAACATAAAAATAGTTTTTTATAACCTACTCCAAGATGAAAACTAGTTACAAAAAACACAAGAAAGCGTGTTTGTTACACTTTAGTGTGGAGTAATCATATTTAATTTCTCGGAATTTGTTTCTTGTCATGAAGAAGTAGGCTGCCTCTCGCTCCTTCGGAATGAAAAAACAGTCATACATAAAACACTTAACATTTCAAACTTTCTTTCAGAAGATTGTGCCATCTACACACCATTTAGTTCCACTGTGAAGTTCATATTAGTTACGGAGGTAGCGGTGACCATTTGAATGGAGCTGGCTCACTTGCAAAAATCGGAATCTCTACAAACGGAAAAAGAAACTTGCTGCTTGGGAAAGATTTAGGCCGTGGTTCAACACCTCTATTCCGGGCCCGACTCTTCATTAGAGATGAATGACATCGAAATGGCCACCACCTAATCTGGTTGTTTTTCCTCGAGGTTGCTCCAGAAATTCAACTTGGCACCTATTTATAACAACCTAATTGATTTATTATGAACAATACTTCTTTATTTTCTCTAATAAGCGGTTAGTAAAATCGAGAAAAAAAGAAATACTAGTAAAACATTATTATTCAAGCGTAATTGGAAATGTAATATTATTGCAGAAAGTAAACTTCTTTGCTTTCGATATCCGTCGAAATTTTCAGCGGCGCAGTGTTCTATGCTCCTGCATGGATATTTAAATAAGTCCCATGTTTGCTGCACAGTGACACCTGTCGCATGGTTAAAATGTCCCGGTATTCAAACTATGACTTCACATGGAGCACTGACATGATATTGATAAGGTCAAAGGTTCGAAAGAACTCTATCTGGCAAGGGACAAGCACAGCGATTGAAGAAAGTACAACCTCAAAAATGAAGTTTTTTAAGCCATGAATATTGGGACAGAATACGGATCTCTTGTACACAGTAAGAACGTACGAAACAGGCAGCTTTTTATATGTGTACTTGACGCACTAGTGACCAGTTGTAGTCATCGGGGAGATTGCTCTTCATCATTTTAACGACATTCTTGGTCGTCTGGACGTAAAAAAATCTGCCTGCGGTTTAGCATTGCTAACCAAGAAATGTTGTGGGAAAGCAGGTTTTTTCAGGTAGACACCAAACCTACGCACCTGCAACGCGATTGAAAGCGCGCTTCCTTTGCTTTTTTGACTTGCGCAAAAATGGAGCAAACTGCCCACCGTGACATGTAGCAGTTCAACTAAAGATCGGTCGCGAGAGTTTGCTCGTTGTTACGACAATACCTCCACTCTTCTGTGGGTTCCCTCTAAGACAATGCTGGGTCCTGCTGCAATGGTGTGTCTCCAAATACGTGCTCCCATGCATGCCAACACCTAGGAAAGAAAAGCGGCGCCCGTCATGATTAGCGGAGACATCGAGGCTAGCCGACTTCATTCTTCTATGAGCCTCCGCTGCGATGTAACTGTCACCATATGTGTTCACCTAAGCGCTTTTAATTAGGCAGCCCCAGTGCGGCGGAAACGACCCTACGGCAATCTAGGACCGTCAACGCCTGCCGCCTCGCACAGAGAGGAGTTGCTGCCATTGATACGCGCTTCGCTCTTTTATCGACGGCGCGGGTGGCGCCGATTCAGGTGTTCGCCTTCAGGCGGCCGTTGGACCAAGGCACGGATTTTCCCTGGCTAGCTTACTGTGGAGTGATGTGCTCTTGATTAACTAAAAGCCGGCTGCGCTTGGTTAATTTCGCGCCCACTTGTCGCTGAGGAGGTGACCTGAGGAAAGCACACTTTCGGCTGACTTTTTCCAGTGACTTTGCTGAGGAAGACGATGTAGAGATAAGCACTGTTAATTGAATGCCAGGCTTCAGTAGGCTGCAAAGCGAGCCAAGGAGCATCGTTGACCCCACAGAAATGCGGTGCCCAAGACGAAGTCCCTGTGATTGGATGAAAAATGCGGGAAGAGTACGGGAGAAGCTATTCCACTCTCGTCGAGCAGCGATTCCCTGAGCCGCAATCTCAGCTTTCAATTGGTTTGGCTTTGACTGTAGCCTTTCACTGCTCTAAATATGTGAATACTGTTTTTACCTTGCTTCTACTCCCCGTCTCTTGCCCACGTTCCTTCCTCAATCGGCATAGCGGCTGTGTTCCTTTACCCGATGCCAAGTGAGAAACTCTACTGGCATGATGATTCATAACGACTGGTGGCTAGCGGTGGAATGGAAGACGAGTTGTAACATCGAGAAGAGCAGCCTGGGTCTTATAAGCCCCACGGATGGCAGCACCTTCCATCGAATGGCATTGGAGCATCGCTCAACCGCTGCACCACAGCGTGAAGAGCGGTGCGTGGAGTACTAGGAATCTATGTATGTAAAGTAGGGAATAACCAATTCCTCATATATGGGCATAAATTCTTTAAAGCTGTCACGTAATATACCATAAAGTGGAAATGGAGAGTCCCCACGGTTTTAACCCTTATAAAATAAGTTCAGCAGTTGCATGCGAATTGGGTTAAAGCATTAAAATACGTAAAGTGATGTTTTCTTACCACTGTATGCCGCAGACAAACTTAACTAACCGCATAATCTCAATATTGAACTGAAGGCTGCATCGGTAAAACCTTTTCCTCCATTGCTTATATGACAGGTTACATCGCTCCGAGGCTACTTTAAATTTTAACAAAGCACCGACTTATTCCTATGCTCCGTTCATAATTAATAAATTTTCATGTGAAATGTTCTGCTGCCGTAATCGAGGAGAGCTTCATTCTGAGGCGGTCTACAAAAAATTTATTACGAGTTTGTTTATTCGCTTCTTGGTATGGCGGTTCTTGTTATGCTCTGTAGCATGTGTTAAGCATATTAAAGTTGTGCCCAAATTGCTGTTACTTCTGTTCGTCGACCTACAAGCCTTCCTAAGCTTTTCGCGCTTCCGTACACATGTGCATCTACACTGCGTAAGCATTTTATTATTTGTCTCAAACACAGATCATTCGTTCAGGGTGGCCGTAAGCAGTGTGCTGGGCCTCCGCCATTGAACCTCTAAGTCAGTGATATTGATAGCATGAGCAAGAGTGTTTGTCATTGTCTTTCACGCTGACGGTGCAAGAAGGACTTGAAGGACCAAAAGACAGATGACATAACAAGGACGAGAACTAAAATTTTGGACAATTTAGTGGCACGGATTTTAGAATGTTCACTGAATAATAACGGGAAATATGTTAAAGCTGTTGTTTACGACGCACAGGCATGCACAGACACACGCACACACAAACGCTACTTCGCTTACCAACACTAACTCTGTCAACATGGCCATGGACAACTTTTACTTTGAAATTTTTAGAGGTTCTTGCGCTTTCTAAGCGCCGCTAGGCGCTGTGGCCGACCCTTGGTCCAGGATACCAAACCTGGTTGCTGCCATCATGGCTCGACGTACAAGGAACCTTTCTACATCGTTTACCTCGCTGAGCAACTGGTGCTCCACACTCGGGTTATTTTCCGATCTAACTGTGCCTGCGGGTAGGTTTATGTTGCGTGTACGAGTGTCGCTTTATCCTTGCACCACAGATATTCGTCGGTGTACTTTGTAATGTACACAACTGAGAGACGAAGACAGGAGGGAAATCCAGGTCAGACCAATACTTCGACACATGGACCCTAAACTTTACGCCGAGAGAAGACAAGGCAGAGTCTGTGCCCTGGAGAGGGAATCCGGAGAAAACTCTAGAGTGCTCTACAGGGACGAAGCTAAGTACTGGTACAGACGCAAGACGGTAGGCGTAGCGACGGATGAAGGCGGGGGGGGGGAGAGCACAACGATGCCAAGCCCAAGCGTAGAAGCTGCTGAAAAAGCCGCTATCGCCCTAGGAATCGTGCATGGAAACGACAAAGTTGAAGATTTGGCTATAGTCACAGACTCGAAACAAGCTTGTAGAAATACATTCGAGGCAGAATCGGCAGGGCAGCAGATCGCATACTGTGAAAGGCACCAGGAAGCACAATTATCCGCAAACACGAAATAGGAAGGGTTTTGGGACAAGAGGGAATGAGGTTTAATGAGGCAGTGGACGAGTCAGTTCGAGGACAAATCAACGGTGAAAACTCAGTAATCTGCACCGCAGGCACAATCGACCCTGTCACTCCCCTATACTAAGAGATCCTAGATATTTAAAAAGACCAACGGAAGAGCGCTATTCAGTCCTGCACAACAAGCTAACCAAAGAAGAGGCGGTAGATTGAAGATGTCTGCAGACAAGCACCTACCCGCACTTACCTAGACTACACTCCCTCCACTCATAATGGGCATTGAAAAGTCCTTTCAGAAAATGCCCTACTTATGACTTAGAAGGGCATAATATCATTGGAAAACGTATGTAAAGAGCATTTTCATTAAGCTTACTAAATATATGTGTATGTTATGTAACACGCATTTTCTCTTGTCTCTTGCGCTGGAATTGGATTCGTCAACGCAGTTCTTTTTCTATTCATCCTTACTGTGACTTCATAAAGGAAGAATGACGGTAATTGTCGCGGCTGGTTGATTAGAGACGCGGACAAAAACCCTGCGTGCCATTGTGAACGTTGGTGTCCGTACCTACATGCGTCCTCTGTGTTTCTCGTTTGAAATAACAACTGTCACTGAACTCACATATATCATCGAGACTACAGCTGCGCAAATAGACCGTAGTGCCGAAAAAAAACAATATTAGTTCGTTCACACAGCTTCGGTGGATAACTCATACCGGCTTCTGCCATGAAGAAAAGGCTACATCTATTAACAAATATCAGACTCGTGCCGCTGAAAAAATACAATGTACGTTGAAGAGGGAAAATAATGCGCTTAGCCAGCTTAACGTTAAAATAATTTTAAAACCTATACCAGAAAAAGCTAGCAATTTTGGAAGAAATCTCCTGAAAGATAGTGGAAGAAATTTGACCAATAATTACTTAACGTATAAATGCGGCATTTCGTCAGCAGCAGCGATTTACAAATTCGAGAAATGTGTACAATATAACGATGTTTGAAAATACACAAACAAAATGATAGTTATTAACTATAATATGCTCCGAATACAACACAAAATTTGAAACAACCATTACAGCATAGAGGAGTAGCTGAACGCTTAGCCCAACTTCAGCATGATTAAATCTCGTCTGCATCACTTTTGGTGCTCAGTTATTTACGGAATGTCCCAAGAGCCCCACCTTTCTGAAGCTTGCTCACACATAAGATTAAGCCAGCAGCTAAACTGCCTTTTCGTAGTCAGGACCAAATTTATTCTGCTGCATTCCTCTTGAATTGGTATCCTGTCGTCGTTGTCCCATACGTTCTCGAAGGCGTTCGTCGGTACCATGCTTGAAGAGATCCATCAAGCAGACAGCGGCACACCCAGTTCGTCACTTCAATGCAGCGTACGTGAAGCTTCCAGATAATGACTTCACGTTGACTGAGATGGACTCCGACAGCCGCTGCGCTCTTGCTGAGTCGTGCCGCCCGAGAAAGAAGTTGCGCAGAACAACAACCACTGGTGAGTCACCTAAAGAGACTTGACAAGCCAGTGGAGTTCTCTGTGGCCTTGGTACCAGCAACGACAACGGTAATCTGAATCGTCGTTGTTGTTGTTTATTTGAACTGTCAACCCGAGCAAGGGCATTTACAGGAGCGTAAAAAAACACAACAAAGAAAAGATAACAAGTCTTGCTCCAAGTCGAACGAGAAACGACAATGCAATACCGTGGCAGCATGTATAAAAGTGACATGCAGTGAAAAAAGCCGAAATGCACTCTTATTATGAGCATGAGAAACAGAATTACATATTAAGAAGCATTCATATCCGAGAAGATGAGAGCCTCTAAACGAGCAGTAAAAGCACTCGCAGAGGAAGATATGGCAACTGGATCTCCAAGTTTGTTCCATGCTTTAATCGCCCTTGGAATAAAGCTATATTTGAAGCTGTCATTCCGTGTAAATGGTGGCTGTATCTGTAAACTGTGTCTGTGTCTGGAGGCTTGATCTGGTGAAATTACCGAAAATTCAGATAAGCTAATTTTAACCTGGTTGTGAATACATAGAAATAAAAATTTTAAGCGGTTAAACTTCATTCTTAGTTCTAAAGGGGGAAGGTTTGCACGCCTGCATAGTTCAGTAAGAGAGTGCACACACTGGTATTTACTCAATATGAATTTAGAAGCCAGACGCTGAATGCTGTCCTATTTATGTCGGTCAATTGCAGTGTGTTGGTCCCTTACTACTTTAGCAGATTCAATAATCGGCCTTATTAGCATCTTATAGGCAATAAAGGACGAGTTTGGGCGAGTTGGTTTACCATGCTGAACGTAAAAGCGCAAAAAACAAGGACGAGAATAAGACACACAACACGAGCGCTCACTTCCAACTGAGCTTTATTACATGCAAGAAACAGATTTTTATACTCTTGATAATGCCTGCAAGGCATTACTACATAGTAGTGAAAGATAGATGAGTCATCGAGCGTCAGACTTGAATGATAAAAGATAGGACATCTCTTTTTGTGAGAGCAGAATTGACGGAGCACTTACACAGTCATCCCCAGCTCGCGCTATCTCCAACGCCTCAACAATTTCGTGCGTAATCTGACATTTGTTCCCGTAAAGGATTTTGCACTTGTGAAAAAGAGGACGACAACCCTCTTCTCCTTCTTTTCCTTTGCTTTTGCATTTTAGGCAATGAATGCTCATGTGCCCCCCTTTTTATTGTTCACAACATAGTCATGCTCACCCAATCGCTCATTTATGCATCTTCCCGTTTGGCCTATATAATATTTACCACAGGATAATGGCACTTTGTAAACAACACCTTTCGTGCATCTCGCGAACGGCTTTTGATGCCTGATCGTGCAACCAGTTTTTCCTGGGCTTTCTGATGCGCTAAGCTCGCATAGTGAACTCAGCTTATTTGGGGCAGAGAACAACACGAAAACGTTTACCCTGTTGCCAATTTTTTTAAGACTGTGCGAAAGCTTATGTTGATAAGGAATGACTGCAAAATTATTATCGACTTTTGTCTTTTCCCGAGACTTGGCTTCCCATTTTTCCTTTTTGATAAGTCCTTCCGCCACAGAAACCAGCACGTGCACCGGATAACCTACTTCCTGCAACTTGTTGGACTGCAGGAAAAGGCTTTCTTCAATTGCATGTTCGCATGACTTTTTTATGCAGTTGACAAACCTAAACGAGCTATGTTTCTTTTTGTGAGCTCTGAATGCGCGGAACTGAAAGGTAAGGGCATTTTTACATCCTGGGGAAGATAAATCCAGCAAGTGGTGTCTTTTCAAAAAGTTAACTTGATGTCGAGGAAGCGTATCCTACCGTTCTCAGGAAGTTCATGCGTGACGACAAGTGGAGATAAGCTATGCTTAAAATGATCTAAAACGCTTCCTACCGCTTCATCGAGGGCGATTGCAGTGGTGTCTAAAAAGATAAAAAAACATCCACAAAACGAAAAACTTTTAAACCCCTACGTCTTCAAGGCAAGCAAAAAGCCTTCTGTCCTGTTCAGCTAAAAATAGGTCACTTAACAAAGGAGCAACGCTGGACCCTATACATATTCCTTGTTTCTGTAAAAACAGGTCATCGCCGCACATTACAAAAGTGGAATTAAGATACGTACTTACGAGCTCTAAAAATCCCCCAACGCTTACTCGCACTGAATTCTGGAAAGCAATAGGGCCAGCGTTCTCAATACATCTTTCAACGCACTGCAACAATCCGTTCTTTGGCAACGAGTAGCACAGGTCTTTTACATCGATTGAGAAGGCAACCATGTTCTTTCCTTCATTTTGCTTCAGAAAATCAATTACACATCCGGAATTTCTTATCATGAAAGGATCAACAACTAGCTGTTTTAGACTTTTCTGTAGGAAGTCAGAGACTGATTTTTGCCAAGTGCGCGCCTCCGAAACGATAATTCTTAAAGGACATTTCATTTTGTGTGTTTAAGCGGAAAAGAACATGTTCAGACTTAGACCACTGGCCTTTTCCACAGACTGAGCTAAGCGGGTGAGATTCAAGGACGACACGCTGCTCCCTTGATCACTCGTAGGTGCAAGTTTCGAGACAATTCAGACCATGGGCAAGAATTCCTGTTTTGACTTCTTTTGTTCCACAGCGAACTTTGGCCCCAGCTGAAGTGTACGGCGCACCTCTTCAGGAAGTGTTACCTCACAAAAGGTTCGGACGTAGTTGTGCGACCTAGACTGTCGTGGAGGGACCAGTTTGCGTAGCGCTGGCAGGACAGTACTCCATAAAAACTCAGAGGCCTGGTAGAGCATGGAACATGGTTGCCTTCCCAATCAATGTAAAAGACCTGTGCTACTCGTTGCCGAAAAACGGATTGTTGCAGTGCGTTGAAAGATGTATTGAGAACGCTGGCCCTGTTGCTTTCCAGAATTCAGTGGGAGTAAGTGTTGGCGGATTTTTAGAGCTCGTAAGTACGTATCTTAATTCCACTTTTGTAATGTGCGGCGATGACCTGTTTTTGCAGAAACAAGGAATATGTATAGGGTCCAGCGTTGCTTCTTTGTTAAGTGAATTATTTTTAGCTGAACGGGACAGAAGTCTTTTTGCTTGCCTTGAAGACGTAGGGGAGTTAAAAGTTTTTCGTTTTGTGGATGATTTTTTAATCTTTTTAGACACCACTGCAATCGCCCTCGATGAAGCGGTAGGAAGCGTTTTAGATCATTTTAAGCATAGCTTATCTCCACTTGTCGTCACGCATGAACTTCCTGAGAACGGTAGCATACGCTTCCTCGACATCAAGTTAACTTTTTTAAAAGACCACACTTGCTGGATTTATCATCCCCGGGATGGAAAAATGCCCTTACCTTTCAGTTCCGCGCATTCAAAGCTCATAAAAAGAAACATAGCTCGTTTAGGATTTGTCAACTGCATAAAAAAGTCATGCGAACATGCAATTGAAGAAAGCCTTTTCCTGCAGTCCAACAAGTTGCAGGAAGTAGGTTATCCGGTGCACGTGCTGGTTTCTGTGGCGGAAGGACTTATCAAAAAGAAAAAATGGGAAGCCAAGTCTAAGGAAAAGACAAAATTCGATAAGAAATTTGCAGTAATTCCTTATAAACATAAACTTTCGCACAGTCTTAAAAAGATTGGCAACAGGGTAAACGTTGGCGTGTTGTTCTCTGCCCCAAATAAGCTGAGTTCACTATGCAAGCTAAGCACATCAGAAAGCCCAGGAAAAACTGGTTGCACGATCAGGCATCGAAAGCTGTTCGCGAGATGCACGAAAGGTGTTGTCTACAAAGTGCCATTATCCTGTGGTAAATATTATATAGGACAAACGGGAAGATGCGTAAATGAGCGATTGGGTGAGCATGACTATGTTGTGAACAATAAAAAGGGGGGCACATGAGCATTCATTGCCTAAAATGCAAAAGCAAAGGAAAAGAAGGAAAAGAGGGTTGTCGTCCTCTTTTTCGCAAGTGCAATATCCTTTACGGGAACCAATGTCAAATTACGCGCGAAATTGTTGAGGCGTTGGAGATAGCTCGAGCTGGGGATGACTGTGTAAGTGCTCCGTCAATTCTGCTCTCACAAAAAGAGATGTCCTATCTTTTATCATTCAAGTGTGACGCTCGATGACTCATCTATCTTTCACTACTATGTAGTAATTCGTTGCAGGCATTATCAAGAGTATAAAAATCTGTTTCTTGCATGTAATAAAGCTCAGTTGGAAGTGAGCGCTCGTGTTGTGTGTCTTATTCTCGTCCTTGTTTTTTGCGCTTTTACGTTCAGCATCTTATAGGCCACGGCTTTCACTTCAGGAGATGCATTCTGCAGTCTGCGCCTGAGTCTCCACATAACTTTATTTGCCTTGCTACATATCTTATTTTTGTGCGTGTTCCACCTAAAGTCAGGAGTGAATATTAATCCAAAATATCTATATTCTGTAACTCTTTTTAGTTCGTGTGGACCGATACTGTAATTATAGCTCAGGGGCACCTTCTTCCTTCTTATAGTCATGCAGGCTTATTTTACTCGGTTTAGGGACATTTAATATTCAATGCAGAAATTTAGGATTTTTTGAAATTGTTGTTAAGGTCTATCTGGTCACCTAAAAATTCAACCCTATTTATATGACGCAGTCGTCTGCGAACAATTTTAGTGGAACAGTTATATAAGAAGGCAAATCATTAATAAAGATACGAAATAAGAGAAGCCACATACCACTTCATCGAGGTTCTCCAGACGAAACCCGCTCAGACCTGGATTTGGTTTTAAATAATTTATTTCGACATACTGTTCACGAGACTGATGACAAGGTGTAAACCACGTAATAAATTTAGGCTTTCTAAATATTGCATTTGTTATGTAGTGATAGCTACACTACACAGCTATTTCGCGAGGTCAGCGTGGCTGCGCGCTGAGCAGTGGCACCGCCGCTCCGCCAGCTGTGCGTATGCGCGGAGTGACGTCATAGCCCGCAGCTGGTGTGCGCGCCGCGCGCCTCGCCGCTGCGCAGATGGCGGAGCAGACGCCGACCGTCGTCAGTTGTGCGCATGCGCGGAGTGACGCCAGAGCACGCGGCTGGTGTGCGCGCCTCGCGCCTACATTACGCTAGCATTTCGAGCCTTCAGCATGGCGGCGCCGTGGCCACCGTGGCAGCTGCCGGCGGCGCGACGCTACGGTGAAACCGAGTGGGGGGCGGGGAATAGAGAGAGGGGTGGAGAGAGTCACGTCCCTGGACGTGATTCTAGGGACGTGACTTTTTCCCCCTCTCCTGGACGCAGGTCCAGAGACTCAGATGAAGAAGGAACGCCCAGCTAAAAGCAGCGGCGAAAGACTGACTTTGCATTTCGACTGAGCGAGTTCCACTCGGCCAGCTGTAGCTACCGCGTCACTCCAGGTTTAACCAGAGCTATACCACAGCCATTTTTTAGCAAGAGTTTAAGATGTGATGCTTTATTAAACGCTTTGGCGAAATCTAAGAAAAATCTGTCAATATGTCCTCGGCTATTCATTGCTTGTTAAAGATCGTGAACTGTCTGAACAAGCTGCGTTATTGTAGACAACTTTTTACGAAAGCCATGTTGCACTTGTGATATAAAAAATGTAAGTTTGGAGATCATTTGAGAGATGATTACACACTATGTGCTCAAGCAGTTGGGAGCAGGCGGTCGTAAGAGAAATGGGCCTTTAGTTACCTACATCTGATAAGCTCCTACTTTTGTGAACTGGATTAAATTTGGCTTGTTTCCAGTGTAGGAAATCTTTCCTGGGTAAACGAACATTGAAATATTATTGACAGTTTTAATGATTGTAAACAACCTCGCTCGGCGCTCATTGGTTTCCCCGAGGAAACTTCTGGTTGAAGGACTTCTGGCATGCTTTCGCTGCGCGTTGACGTGCTTGATGCTACTTGCGGCTGTCTTGTTATTTTTATTCCGCGTGGTGTGCTGCAGCACTGTGGTGCATTGTGATGTCAAGCAATTATTTTAAGAAGCTCAACACTGAGGCACAGAACCGCTATCGAGTAAAACTGACATTAAAGAGTGAAGAGCTTCCCAACCCGCTCGACGATGCCTTGCGCTTCGCGTTCACGTCAAGCTCGGGCAACCTGCCGCCTGTTACAATGAGGGACATTTTTGTCTACCTCGTTGAGGGCGTTTGTTCGTACACAAAGGAACAGTTCAAAAGCCATAAAATGAGTGGAGCTTATAACGACTTTTTAAGTGGAGAGGTGAAGCGGCTGATGTGGTTAAGATCTGGCAAGCGTGGCGACGCTGTGGTTCTCATCGCGGCCACTGTGGAAGCAAGCAGGCGTTCACGAAGACGTACGAAGCGTGGTGCGTCGTCAAAAAGGACGGGAGTATTGACATTGCTGACTGCATCTGCATGGCGGGGTAAGTACTACGTCCTCCGTAAATAACTGCCTCGGGCGCATTAGGCCTCCGACCGCTAGTGCAGGAAGTGTCGGAGTGTCTGTTTCTTTGTGTCTCGGAAGCTAACTTCAAGCTAGATAACTCTCTGTTGTTGCCAGGAAGAAAGAAAAGGAAAGTGCACAGGCCTGCTCACTGGCTCAAGACGAGCCACAATCGCTACCACGTGTACATAGAAGGAGAGTTGAAAGATGGGATAGAAAGACAGGATAATAAAGACGCACTAAAGACACGGCCGATTCCGGAGGCAGTGCAATACCGGGCCAACCGATGGCGGGAGTGAAGCATCCTTCAACCCCTCCACCACATTTCCAAAAATAAGTCCAATTGGACCCGTAACAGGGGGTCCGCACATTCGCTCGCATAGCTTGATAACATGCGACTGAAAATACCTAGATAACGTGACAACGTGAATATCGCATTGATTTCGGCTAATTTATAATCCCAGAATGAATCCATAGGCCTGTAATAAATTTTTACGCAGTTTCCTGTGCAATAAACGGAGTCCCAAAATTATTTTTTGTTCTCCTTTAGTGCTTTGGGTTCTTAGTGGGAGAGGGTACTGGAAGCAGTTGATGTTCGCAGTGTGCGATCACTCTTTGTGTCCGGGAGGAAGGGTAAAAGGGATGTGGGAGTAAATTTTGTATCGTACAGTGGCCCACAACGCGCAGCGCGGTACGCTGTCGTGTTCTTTAACGACCCGTGTGTTGCGCTTTTTTCCCTTCTATATATTGTATCCAGCTTGGGAAATGTATATAGGCAACCTAGGAGAAGGTACTATGTCACATAGATTTGTTGGTGATTTCATTGCAGTTAGCATTTTGCCGTTTTCAAATCAAATCAAATCAAATTTTATTCCGCAACAAAAAGTTACGAGGAGCGTAGGTAAAACCTCTTTCGCCATTTGTTCTCTTCTTTAACACTGTTTAAGCTAGTTAGTTGTTTATCTAGGTTGTATAACGGCTGAAAAGCAAAGATAAAACAAACAAAAAGAAGACGAGACACCGGCGATGGCTGCTCTTAATAAGTTGTTTCCTTGTGATTTGCCAGCTTTAAGGTGCTGATAAGCATATGCGTACTACTTTGACTAGCAGCCTCGGATAATGTTGCACCCGTGTTGCTTCACTGCTGTTTAGTGTTCTGGCAAATGCGCACTACAGCGACGCATCACCAACTGATGTCTAGTGCAAGTGGATTGAAGTATCCAGAAGAAGCACAGTGAGCATTTTTCTTTTTCTTTGCATCAAAAAATACTGTGGAAACAAGGATTAAACGCTGAACATCTCGCAGCCAGGTCCAGTTAGCAACGTAAAGTTTTGTAATCCCAAAGTGGGTCGTCCAGCTCCAGAAATAGACCCAAGACCGCAGCGTACAGTACGAACTTGGAGTGACCACGAGGATCGCAGCTTCATGCAGCAAGTCAAGGTGAATCCTTATATTCAGTAATGTCCTTTATTGTTCTCTATTGGCTTACAGTAATTTTGTTATCTTCTCTTCAGAGGTATGCACCAAAAACTCTGCTGCTGAATTAACTAACAGAGAGTGAAGAGACGGATTCGGGACGTTAGTCATCTGAAGCAGCTGCTTAAGAATCCAACGAACTAGCAAGGTTAGAACAACTATCCTTTAATTTTCCACTCCAGTGTGTGCTTGGTGAAAGTAACTTGCTGACAGCGAGACAAGTGTAGATGTCACATGCACAGTGCATTGCGATAGAGCAGGCAACTCGCGGCCAGTCCAAGAACACGAGATGGACAGAAGAGCGCCAAGGCAGGATTTCTGCCTCTGTGTTACACCGTGTAATAAGATCTAGAACAGTGGCAGAAGGCCTTGTGACTGAAATTATGGGTTAATTTAAGGCACCACGTGGGCCAAATCTGCGTTGGGACTGTGAAGCAGAGACTCATGCAAAACAAGCTTTCATTACTAATCAGTCACTGCATCACAGCCAGCTTGAAACAAGCGACTGTGGCCTGTTTGTGCTGGAAAGGCTGCCGTTCATGGCTGCAACTCCAGATGCTATTGTTTCATGTGCGTGCTGTGAGACGCCTGTGTTAGAGGTGATGTGTCCTGCATTGGCAAAAGATGCTTCCATAACTGCTAAACTGGCTTACCTTAATGCTGATTTAAAGGTCAGGCGAGACCATGCATACTACACAGAAATACAAGCACAAATTTCTGTTACCGGGTTCCGTCGAGCCTACTTAGTAGTTTACACAGGACAGTCAGTGATGGTTGAGGCTATGACTTTTGACGAAAACTTCTGGCCAGACACCGAAGCCAGAGCAGAAAGGTTTTTCTTTGAGCAAACCTTTCCAGAGCGCTGCACTCAATGCAAATTTCAAAGAAGATAGAATGTGCAAAAGCTTCCGGCGGGGTGGGGGGGGGGGGGGGTGGGGGGCACTGCCACGGTGCCAGATCTCGACGCATTGTTGAGTGTACTCACATCCTACACGGTTTTCACGCAAAATGTGTGAACCTCAAGCGCACACCAAAGCCGTACATATGCATACAGTGTCAGTTCAGTAAGCAGACTGATGAAACAGCTTAAGTACTGATCAATTTGCTGTCCTGTTCTTCTGCGTCAGGGCGCATTCAGAATCCTGCGATTTGCTTGTATATCTTTATATCGTGTGTATGTGTGTTGCGTTTTTGGACATCAGAGAGCCAGTGAAGGCTTATACGCCAAATATTTATAATTTTTGAAATATTAGACACATGCCATTACATTATGAGCAGCCAATATTATAGCGAGACTTAATTTTATTGCCTGCTTCCTTGCTGCCTAAAACAACACAGTGTTAGGATGTCTGGGAACATCAGTAATGGTGCTGCACTTTTAATTGTTGAAACATCATTGCAGGTATGCTGCAAGATGTAATGAGCGTTCGAAAACCTCAAGTTGTTTTGATCGGCAATAATGGTTGTTCAGTGCAATAAAAGAGTGAAAAAGACAATATTTAAGCAATATTGCAAAGCCTTCAAATGCAGTAACTCTAGTCTTGGTTTTAACTTGGTATGCAATAAAAATACTACGGGTACAATTCTGCCAAACTGAGTCGGCCATAAAAATGTTACTTCCATAAAAGTCCAGTCTCGTTCCTATTGAAACTACCACATCACACCACAGGGCCGTAATTCATGAAAAAAAATTGTGCAAGTGTTCATGCTGCTTCATGATCCACCGGTGTCTCCGCAAACGTTGTTAATGATTGGAGTTTGCACATTGACAAACCCACAACAGACGACCAGAATCTTGTCGACTGTTGTACAATCCGCCTCATTTGACCTTTTTACAAAGCTTACCTGCAGCACACTTTGGAGCGACCTGAACAGTTTCAATCGTTGAATATCATGCAGTTTCAACATGAATGCGGACCCGTGAGAGCTTTCTTGATGCTGTGAATTCTTCTCCTGGCAGCTAGAAGCGTCTTTTTGTTAAGGAAGGCATCAGTATTCTAGCACCTCGTGCAGCAAACATCTCCTCACACCGGAAGCCTCTGTCCACAAGAAAATATTCCCATTCCTCAACCATATCGAGCAGGCCACAACGCAGTGTGAGCACTTTGTCAGAAACCCTTCCACGACATGCCTTGGAAACAAAGGTTACTGAACCTTAAGGTAAAATTACATGTGCCTTGATGATATTGTGGCGTTTGTATTTGAGTAAGTTTGGCTCCTAGCCTCCACAGAAGTTGACGCTGAATAAATATTTCAGTACAGCCGATGATACCTTCAGGTAATCAAATAACGTGTCTTGAAAAGCTGGCAGGCGGTGAGATTGTATGTGCTTGTCTGGATGGAAAAATGATGAATTTCTCAAAGTTCTTGGCTAGAACATCCAGCCACAAGTGTGGAAAACTCCGCTCACCGAACCTACTTAAATTTCGAATCAGTAGGCAAGATCAATGGTGAGAAAGTCCTAGTCGGAGCCTCTTTAACATTAGGAGAAACCGCTGTTCTGCATCCAGGTATGTCCAATGGGCTGGTGTCCAAGTGCACAGCACCAACTGCAGCAGTGTCCTGAACATTGTTTAAGGATACAAGCATTGTGTGGAGCTTTAAAGTTTTTTCCGACTGAATCACCACAGTTCGGGTTTACCTCTGGAAGGTTAATGGCCTCGTTCTCTTTCGCAGCAGATCTGTCCTGCAATAGTGTGAAAGCTTTGCTTCATTTCGATGAGACGTTGTCTCATAAACTCATTTTCTTCCAGCAGAACTTCAATGTCCTTTTGGGGGGAGGATTGTTTGTGTTTCAACATGACACGTCTTGTCGGGACTTTCTCCAGGGCCGGTAGTCACTGGTCGATGTTTGAAGGGTAGGACTCAGCACTGTCATCTGCTTGTTTAGAAGGCAATTACCTTTGAGCACGTTGGAATTTGGCGATCTTCAGTTTAGTTTCCTTGTGCTCGGTAAGGATACAGAGTAGAAACGTAGTCCGGGTGATTTTTGTCGGAAGACGGCGGGCCTGCAAAACAGGATATTACTGAGGACGTGCAATAAAATAATGTCATCGCACGCACTGAGACTATCTGAAACCAGAAATCAATTTTAACGTCATTTTCATGGCGCAAGACAAAAGATGAAAGTGAAAAGCGGTGCTTGTGGTTATACTCGAGTAAACAAGCGTGATTATGAGTGAAATATACACGCTCCTCTGTGACATCAGCCTGTCTTCTTCTCAATATACATTGACACAAAAAAAAATGAATTTCTGAAACGTCTTTGTAGTGCAAAACAGCAAGGTCGATTGAAAAGGGATAAACTTTAGCTGCTCCCACAATGGAATGAGAACTGCAGTTTGTTCATACTAGTACAACACATAACCTGCCTCTGAAAACTCGTGAATACACAGTGACCGAAACTTAGCGTGTTTATGTGTGTAACTTGTTATTTTTGGGACTTTACTCGGCGTCAAGTAATATCGTCAAAATGGCTGTACACATGCTGCTATGCAGCGATACGCCTAAGAAGTGCAGTAATACTCCAGATGCAAAAAGAAAAACTGCAGGTCTATAGCTAAACGCTGACATAAATATTTTTATGCTTTGGCGATGCTGTCAACTGCAAGAAACCTTACATAGCATGGCGTCGCACTCAAAAACTTTACGAGCGGGCAAGCTCCGAATAAGTCAAGCTGCTCGCTCATGAGTCACATGAGATGATCCGAAACGTTCACATAGTAGGCGGCAGTAGTACGCTCATATAATTAAGACTCATGACAGCGCCGGCGCTACTGTAAGTAGTTACATACCCTGGATGAAGTGAGCAGAGCTAATCTGGGAGCTCTTTGTAGGCTGCCAGTTGCCCCGGAGCACCGCTTCTATTCAAGCGTTTTTCCTATCGGCCTGAGAGATCCGTCATGGCTGCCGAGTGGTGGGGACGTGTGTCGTGTCGGCTCCGTCGTTTTGAGCCACTCCGAACCGTAACAATCCACAGCGCCACTGTATTTTATTTAAAGCTGAGAGAATTCACAAGCTGGACCACCTGGGCACCAGATTCCGTATGGTAGGACCAAATTTTGGCTCCTTATCGGACTTGGAAGCTGTGATTCGGGCGGCGTTCCGCCTAGCCTACCGGTAGGCCTAGCTTCGACTACGGGAGCACGAGGGCCGCTTGGCCTAACACGGCAACGGTGGTGTGGCCTAGAATCGACCCCGCTTTGCGAGCTACGCATTCGTTCAGACCATGGAACGATTGCCCCAAAACGTCCCAGACGCCCAGGAGATGGATGAGGACGACCTCGACCCCGCTGACTCCGAGAGCTCGGTGAGCAGCGAGGACGTGGTGTCCGCCATGCAGGAGCCGCAGAACCCTTACAACAATGATGCCAGCTGAGAGCTGGCCTTGTCCAAACGCCAGAAGAAACTCCAAAGGAAAAGCAGACTGATCGCTGCGGGAAGCAACCCGACCACCGGAAACAATCCCGGCGGAGAAAACTCAACTCCAGTTACACCGACCGACGAAGGGCCAGTCGTCGCCGTCAAAGAGGCCAACGGACAAGGAATGCGACACCAGCCTATGCACAGGCTGCCTCCGCTCCCTAAAATTCCCTTCAAAATTATCCTACGACCGAAAATGGGACTGGCTGTCAGACTGCTTCACACCCACCAGGTAGCCCGCGCTGTAGTCGCAGCTTGCGACCACCAATCCAAAGATTAAGGTTTGATCACCAGGCTCCGGCCAGGATCTTATATCATAATCATAAGCACCCCAGGTGATTTAGCCGCATAACTAATTAGGCGCATTGCCACTCTCAAATTTGAGGGACGCAACGTTGACATGAACGCCTACGTGGCCGCGCCTGAAGATGTCCAACGTGGCGTGATACATTCAACAGATCCCTGGACGACACCGGAAGAACTGAAGGCCCATTTACGAGTGCGCACCCAAGACGTCACCATACTCAGTGCCCGGAAAAACCAAGACGGCCGTCATCACCTTTGACGGACCCATTATCCCAAAATACGTATCTACTACGGGAGTGAGACGGCATGCTACCCGTACCGCCCCCCGAGACAAGTGTATTATGTGTGCTTCCAGCAAGGCCACCGCTCCGACGTGTGCCCCACACGGGGTGTGCGCGTATGCAGCTAGTGCGGAATGCAAAACCCGCCGAATGGACAATCGTGCACTCCCAAGTGCGTGGTCTCTGGTGAAGCCCATGCTACCGGGTCGAAGGGGTGCCGCGAACGACTAAAGAAACTCAGGAGCCAGCGAACAAAGACCGCACTCAGCAACGATAAAGGTGGAAACAGCAGCAACAGCAGCGGGCGCGACAGCAGACGCCGCAACAGCGGTGACCGCCGCAGACAGCCGCGGTGGTTCAGCTAGGAGGGGGAGACATCACGGAGCCGCTCGGGATCCCGCTCATCATGGAACCGCTCGCGGTCGTCCCACCCCCCCCCCCCACCCCCCCACCCCCCGCCACCCCCTGCGGGGACGAATGGCGGGAACTAGCAAAGGAAGAACGAAGAAACCGGATCAGCCCAGAAAAGCAGCAACAAAGTGAGCTAGAGAGCCGATGCTCTCGGGGTTGCTCCGCACTTGGGCGGGACAGGTAAAAAAACAACACCAATACATACAACGGAGGCAACCGTGACCTTGAGCATGGAGACACGGAGAAAGCAGCTAGAACTTTTCCACGGTAAACAGAACGACTTAGAACACCAAATTAGGGAACTCACAAAGATAGTTCACGGCCTAAAATCGAATGGACCCCGCTGTCGAACGCTACACAAACGCACTCCTCGACGAAAATGAGCGACGAGCAACGCTCCAAATTATAAATGGAAGTGCAACAGATGATGCAGCAAATGATGCAACAAATGATGCTATAGATGATGCATCAGATACAAGGCCAACTAGCAGAGCTGAGAAGTGCCTTCCGCAAACAAAAACACACAGCGAAAGTCAAAGGCCAACCACCGGCCTGCGTTAGTAGCTCTCGGCAATCTGTCAACTTCCCAGGGAACGAAAAAATTCCACCAGCTGAATAATTTAAATTATGGCTAACACGAACCAAAGGAAACGAGACATCTTATACATATGGCAATGGAACTGCAGGGGCTATCGCAATAAACAAGGCCTCATCAAACAATTCATTCACTCGCAACTGACACCCCCTGACGTTATCGCACTTCAAGATACGGGTGCTACACCCACTCTCACGGAATACACATGCTACGACAACCACACAACGGGAAAGACAGCGATCTTAGTGAGCAAGGCAGTCACAGCCATCAATTACGACATCATAGCAGACACTGACATAGAGCATGCGATAGTAGAGGTCATACCGAAGAGGCAAAGGAAAGGGAAAAGTGTATTCATCGTCAATGGGAGTAGCCTGTCGAAGCAAAGAAAAGCAAAATTTTCTGAACTTTTTCATGGTGCCCACAAACTAGCGAAAAACACAATGCTAATCATCTTGGAGGACTTCAACGCCATGGACAAGAGCTGGGGGTACAAAAAGCCAACATTAAAGGCAAAACACTAGCCAAGGTTGCGGATAACTTCAACTGTAAACTACTCACCGACCCAGCAGCGCCTACCTAGGTTGGAAAAAGCGTCAGCATCGACACCTGCCCCGGCCTCACATTCGTGAGAGCAATCGGACGAACACAATGGGAGAACCTATTGGAAAATTTAGGCAGCGGCCACTACATACTCAAGACGGAAGTAACCTCTCATAGGCTGAGACATCAGTTGGGCACGGCAAAAATAACGAACTTTAATGCGTTCCGAGAAGCATGTGACAGCAACTTTACCGAGAATGGCATACAGTCGATAGAAGAATGGGAAACCATGGTAAGGGATACTCAAGACAAGTACACCAAAAGCATAAACCAAACGGCGCAAACACCCGAGGTGGACGCTCGGCTGCTCAAACTCTAGGATGCTAGGCGACGTCTCGCCAGGAGATAGAAAAAAAAACATAAAGGGAAACTCAAACTTAAGATCGCTGAAATTACAGCGAAAGCAAAGGAATACGCCACACAGCTGGCAAAACAAAATTGGCAACAATTCAAAGATTCTCTTAGCGGGGCGCTAAGCACGACACGGACCTGGCATATCCTTAAAGCGGTCTTTGATCCGACTAAGACAAAAGCAGAAAAAAATAAAGCCATCTACCTGTCGATTCACCAATTCGAGGGCACTGACTCGGAACTTGTCGACAGAGTGCGCGCAAAATGCTTTGGTAGCACGAACCCGCCGACCTATACAGGGGAGTACCGGGGCGACGATAACGCTTATCTCGACAGACGCATAACACGAGAAGAGGCCTACGCGGCCATACAAAACGCCACCAGAAATACGGCCGCGAGTGCGGATGAGATCAACAACACACTCATCCGTAACCTCAGCGATGAGCTGGTCGCCGAACTGACCGACTTCCTCAACAAGTATTGGGAAGCTGAAACAGTCGCCGAGAATTCGAAACATGCCGAAGTGATCATGATACCCAAGCCAGGCAAGAAACTGCAGTTGTGAAACCACCGACCGATCTCGCTTAAGTCATGCCTGTAAAAACTATACGAGCGAGTGGTCACGTAGAGACGTCAACACTACATGGAAGACAACAAACTATTCCCTCACAGCATGTTCGGGTTTAGAGCAAAATTATCAACTCAAGGCGTACTCCTTCAATTATATGAGGAAGTACTTCGGAATGTTACTAGGGACGTAGAAAACACAATAATGGCCCTAGACATCAAAGGGGCTTTTGATAATGTGAGCCACGAAGCAGTCCTTATGCGCCTGAACGACCTGAACTGCGCGCGAAGGATTCACAGCTACGTCAAAGCCTTCCTATCAAACAGAAGTGCAGCCATCGGTACAGAAAAGCTGCGGTCTGAGAAGTTTCGAACGCCTAACAAGGAGCACCTCAAGGGTCGGTCATCTCGCTCACGCTATTCAACGTGACCATGATCGGACTGGCGAAGCAACTAAAAGAAATCGACGGCATACACCATGCCATTTATGTCGACTACATCACCATATCGACTAATAATGTCTCACAGGCGAGAAAGAGCATAGGCTACAAGAAGTGGCCACCTGCGTGCAAAACGACGTCAAAACGAGAAAGATAGCGTGCTCGACAGAAAAATCTGAGCTCCTACGGGTGCGGAGAGTAAAACAGAGCCGAACAGTCCCTATCAGTAAAGAGCTTCGACTAAAGGTTTACCTCAAAGGAAAACCAATACCAGAGAAGACACTCATACGAGTCCAAGGGATGTGGATACGGTCAAATCAACGCTGTACTCATAACCTTTCGCTATTAAAGGCATCTACACTCCATGTGGCCCGCATGATTACGCGCATCTCACATAGACGTCATAGCATGCGCGAAGAAGACACACTGAAGCTGGTCAGGAGCTAGTGGTCAGCCGGGCGACGTACAGTCTCCCGCACTACAACCAAATCAAGGGTGAAATACAACAGGCGAACGCGATTTTACTCAAAGCGTATAAAATCGCGCTTCGACTACCCCATAACACCTCAACTGAAAAGCTCTTAGCCTTGGGACTGCACAACACATTTGAAGAACTACGGGAGGCGCAGCACGTCGCCAAAATTCGCAGACTGCTGCAGACCGCCACCGGCAAAGTTCTTTTAAAGAAACTGGGCTACACCGAGCAAATTCGGGAAATATTGAGAACCGAAACGATCCCCGATGAGTACGGCACCACGCTCAGGATGGCACTTATAACAAGAAATATGGACCCCAACCTCAACAGAGACCGCAGAGACGCAAGGGCCGACCGCTTACAGAAAACACACGCATCCCAGGATACAACAGTGCACGTGGACGCTGCCACATATGCCATGACCAGGGGACAAGACGCCAACAACGCAGTGGCAAATGTGGCCAACTCCGAATTACACGACATTACCAGCGCCTCATTGCAAGACTGCACGATAACCGAGGCTGAAGAGGTTGCCGTCGCTTTAGCAGCAGCGGAGGGCGATCGGATTGGGCGGTCACTGACAATTCTTACTGGCTCACAATTAGACCGCCGCAACTATCTTTGCGGCCTAGTCGGTGATGGAGCGCTCCGCATGCTCCTCTGTGAAGACTGCAAGACACAACGGACAGATGCAGAACCGATCAAACATAAGATCATCTGGGTACCGGGGCACACGGGGTGGCAGGAAACCAAGAGGCGGACATGATAGCTCGAGGATATGCTAACTACCGAGCAGCCAACGTCAACGACCTTGAGGAGTCCCTGCCAGTACCTCAGGATTACTCGGCCAATCAAAACAACTACAAAGGCAGCAGGATGCGGTACACACCACCGCACAAATTCTTAAACAATGAAGAGGCTGTCACATGGAGACAACTACAAACGGGGTCATATCCAAACCTAAACACACTAAGTAAAATTCACCCCACACTTCACGAAAACAAGTGAACGTGGTACCATGAAAAACCTACACTATATCACATAACATGGACATGTCAAAAAGTCGACGTCGTTCCAATTATACAAAACCCAAGTGCGGAGCAATAGGAGGGTAGGCTCTCCAGCGAGTGCCGCGATGACCAGATCGGTCTTGTACGGCGAGCTCAGCTGACGGCAGAATCCAGCGGATGCCTGGAATACGAGAGCAGAAAGTTGGGCCAGTTGGTTGATACGCATACTAGAGAAGTTGGCGCGGAACAACGAGGACAAGCGAGACAAACAAACACAAAGTCTTTATTTGTCTCGCTTGTTCTCCTTTTTCCGCGCCTACTTCTTCAGTCCCCAATGAATAGGGGCAACCAACCGCTTCGAAGATGGACTCATCTGAACAGCATAAAAGCACTTGCGCTAGAGCTTAATAAAGTTATCTTATCATATCATGTCGGCCTCCATGAGAACCTGAACGTTCGCACTGCCGAAAGAAGAGTTGTTACTGATCGAAGTCTGTAACCATGTACGACACAACACGGACCCATAGCGGACCGCTTCACAGGCGACGTGTACGACGCTGAATACTTTTCCAAGCGAGCAACCGCGTACACCGCATACAATCAGAGAAGCGATACCGCTGCTGGAGGAGTGAACGGAGAGAAAGGCTTTGCTCCAATGAGCCACTGGGCACCGAACCACACACAAAATGCCACAGTCTGCAGTAATATCGACACACTAAGCAAAAATCGCACGAAATATGAACACGAAGAGCGTGTAAGCACACATACGCCAGCAAAACAATACTCTTAAGTTTCCTAAGGGCGCCGGAGCACAGTTATTCCAGTGTGCGCTCGGCGCTCCACGAAACCGCCTATAACAAGTTATTTAGCGAACAACTGAGCATACCTATGTAGAAACTCATTCGGGGTGGTGTCCGATCCGGTGGATTTCTTTGTCTTCTTGCGCAGCAGAGTGTTTAGGACTCCTTCTTTGTTGATCAGAAGGTCAGACACTGAAGAGCGATCAGAAGAGTCATGAAAAATTGTATGTGTACCATCATCGTTGCTGAACACGGAGGAAAAAAAGGATTTGAAATTTTCAACTCGTACTTCAGTATTTTGTTCATCTTTAGCTTTGTGCTCTTCGTTGTGCAGTTTACATATCTCCAAAATTTGCTAGGTTATTCACAAAGAACATTTTTCAGTGTTAAATAAAAAAAATCTCTCCTGCGATTCCAAGACGATTTAAATCTAGAATCATGTTATAAAGTAAAGTATTGTTCTGTGCACTCCTGGTCTCGAGAACAAGATTTTCGTTTCTTTTTAATCCTCCGTTTGACATTAAGTATTCCTCTAGTAATCCATGGGTTTTTCGTTTGCACTTTTTGACGCCCTTAGCAATTGTGTGATGCAATGCATCACAATCTTGGATAAAAAGTCCCACGGTTCATCAGTGCTACCATTGGATTCATAAATAGACCTAAAGCTCTCAAACGATCTTTCCAGTTAATCCAAAACAGAAACATCATTAGCAGCTTGAAAGTACAGATATTGGATGCTTGATTCCTAGCGCGTGTAGTACAAAGACATGTTCAAGGACAAAATACCTGTTTTATGGTCGGATAAGCCTTCATCAACAAGGCATGCACTCACATAAGTTGTTAAAGAACTGGAGATCAAAATAAGATCAAATACTGATGACCTCGTTGCACATACGCTAGTAGATTCGTTAACAAGCTGACTTAAATTGTACGAAAACATTAAATATAAAAACCCCTAGGGAGAATACAGATCTGTGTTTCCGGCATCTTACGGATCGCAGTCAAAGCTGGGAGATTAAGATCACCTAGTAACAAATATGCTGTATTGCTATTTCATATACGTTTCCACGAATTGTCTTAGTTGCAAGATATGTTGTACAGGAGAGTTCGGAGGCCTGTACACCCCACCGATGAATACAGTGTGATTACTCAATTTTGTTTTAGTCCACATAGCCTCAATATCACCTGGTACATCTAAAGGGGCAAAAACAATGTTACTCTTGACCAGAGGAGCCACGCCTCCGCCTCTTCCACCTCGATCCCTCCTAAGCAGCGTGTAAACAAGTGGTTCCAATTCATATCGGGTATATTTTTATGCGAGCAAGTTTCCGTAATTACGGCAGTGTCAGGTTCATGATCAATAGCTAAAGCTTCAAGCGAGTGCTATTTGTTTAATACGCTGCTGGCATTTACAATGATAACATTGAAGCCGACATGTTGACCCTACACACGTCAAATATAACTTATCCCTGAATCACTTCCCTGCTTGCACCTTTTCTCACGCTCTTCATTCCAGCTATACAGCGTGTAGTTGACCCAAATTTTATCAAAAATAGGCTTTACCTTATTTTCTGCCTTCTTTCCTCACTTACCAAGTCCCATTGGTTTTTTCTTATTCCCAGTACTCTTAGAGAAATCCTCACTGATACTGTAATCAGTATCCTTAAGTTTAATGCAGTTCTGCATAATTTTCATTTTATCCCTATGGTCATCCACTCTCAAGATGACTGGTCGAGCTTAACGGGAAAGTTGCTTGCCTGACCTGTGAATTCTTTGAATATAAGTTACATTCACATTAAGAGTAGAGCTAAAAATTTCATCTCTTAATTTTCTTACAAGGGTTTCTTCCTTTACATTTTCGACTTCTGCTATTCCTCTAATAGTAAGGTTATTTCTTCGTGAACGATTGTCCAAATCATCTAGAGCTTTCACCAGGCTAGAGTTTCAGCAGTGCGTTCCGCTACAATTGTTTCAAGAGTTGCTAGCCTGTTCCGGGCCTCGTCCAAGCTTTTTAACTTTGTTTCAATAAGACGAAGCCGGGTCTGCAAGTCTAGGATTCTTGTTTCAAACGAGTTTTGCTTTTCTTGAGCTACAGTAAGCTTAGAAAAAATTTCCCTCTAATCGTGGAACAATTCCTTGCACATATCGTCTGTTATTGGCCCCGGATTTTTCTCCACATCCCCCGAGAGAGACTCAGAAACCAGCCCGCAATTGAAAAACGTGCGCATGTACAGTCAACGACAACTCGTCGAGACATGAGCACTATAATACCAGGAACGTCGGTATGGAAACCATTTTTGTTTGGTCACTAACCAGCATGAACAGCGGAACGTCAGGCGACATTGTCAGGGCGGTGCTGCGTGTCCACGGAAGCTGATAGGCGATCGTCCCGCTTTTATAACATGGAGTTGCTGATATATTCTGGCCATACGTTCTGATGTTATAGTTACCCTGGGTGGAGAGCTTAAGGTGCTGTCCCCATGTTGTTGATCCTGGGTAAAGGTGCCCTCTCATACTGACTGGAAACACCGCCCACACAGAAGTGTCGTGGTAGGCACGCATCGCAGCAAAGCATGGTGCGTACGGCGTCGATTGATTCAGTTGCGTCTTCAGCAACGAAGCTTAGGTACGCGCAGAAAACATGCATGAACAGCGGAATGCCAGGGGACATTGTCACGGCGGTGCCGCCGCGTCCAATACCATAAACAGAAGGCGGCTGACTTAATACGTCGGCCAGTCGGTTCCGGGACAAGACCGAGAGGTCATTTTAAACGGTTGGAAGAATATCACGATCGTAGATTTGAAACCCCAGGCACTTGTGGGCAAGCGGAAAGATATTGGCATGCTTGGCGACATGCCACTTCGCTCCTTTCTTGTTCACGGAAAGCACTGGATTCATTATGGATGTTGACCCAGAGATAAGTGACAGGAACCTTTGGATGCTGATCAGTCCTACACCCCGGATCGTCGACGTTCATTGTTTCGGCCGCTCGATGTGTTAGGTTTTGAAACTGACTCCCTCCATGCCACGTTGAGGTGCGCTATGCAAGGTATCCTGTCCCTCTGTATATTCCCTGGCCTGTTCAGTGCCACAAATGCACTAAGATTGGAGATGTGAGTACTGTTTTCAGGTACCAGGTATCTTACCGGCGATGCGGAGGAAAGCACCGGAATGACACTTGCAGACTATTAAGTGAGCCACTTGCTCGAATGCGCATGAGGCGCTGGCTAAAGATTCAGAAAAAATCAAGAACGAGAGACGTATACTGAAGAAGATTGTGTAAGATAATTTAACTCACCAAGAAGCAGCTGTTTCTATTCCTCGACGCAAACGTCGCTCCCGGTGCCGACGCCTGGAATCACACAACAAAACTAGTCTGGATAAACCGACGTCGCAGGTAGCGTCAGCTCATTTGCCATGGCAGCATGAGTCTAAAAAATAAACACACGATGTCTGCTGCAGACTCAGAAGTTATCGCGGAAGTTCATTCAGATGCTGTTGTGGTACCGACTTCCTCCTATGTTGAATGACCTGTTCTACAGTCAAATATAGTCACCGTGGCAGGCGCCAGTTGCAACTTCAGCCGATAACATCGACAAGCCAGAAAATGTGCTGGTGAAAGATATGCTGAAGCACCTTGCTAATTCGGAGCGGAAGCTGCTTTCTGGCATGAACAAGCCGAAAGCACGGATTTTTGTTCACTTTTTGGATGCACGTGCGCCGCTCTTGGCGGCGCTGCAGTAATTCACTATGGCTCGACAAACAATCAACTCCTCTACAACTGTGACAATGCACATGCGCCGCAGGGCAGTGATGCAGTGGAATGCCCGAGGCCTGCGTCGTCGTCTCAGCGACTTCAACAGTGCGTCCACAAGATCTGCTTCCCAGTAATCGAGATATGTGAGCCCATCATGCCTTTTGCATTCCGCCTTTCGGGGTGCGTACTGCTGGGGTCTCGACAGGCAGACGAAACGAGAGCAAATTGTTAGCGTGCGTACGCCGAGTGCCCATCCGGCAAGACCTGCAGCCACACAACACCAACCACTACATTTGCCTGACAATAATGTTAAAAGGACAAATTTTCTCTGTAACCAGCGGTTACTTTCCATGAAGAGATGACATTGATTTTTCATACCTATCTTCAGCGAACGAGTTTTGCTCAGCTCCTCATATTAGTGTGGGTGATTTCAATGCTCATCGAACTCAATGGGGAAATGCCGTAATGAATAATCTTGGAAGAGACCTTGCCGACTTTAAGCACACTCAGGATTTTGTGAGTACAAACGATGGCTGCCATACATTTCTGCGTGGAATGTCCTGCAGCAGCTTCTTGTAACTGGTGTTCGTTTCAAGTCAACAGTCCTTATTGCCTGATGAAGTAATGGGGAAGCACATAGTAGCGACCACATGCCAACGTATGTATTCGTTAAGTGGTACGCACCTCCCACTTCATATTGTGTGCGATGTAAAGATTGGCCAACCTTTACGTCAATGTGGAGACTTCCAGTGTTGTCTCAAATCACCATCTGTCATAACTGTTCTAATTATATCCTCTCTCGTTTAGGCAACGTGGTATGTATACGTGCGCCTAGGCCGGGGTCTTCTACAGACATTGAATTTGAGAAGCTGCGCGCAGTCCGTCGGCTCGCTGAAAAAAAAAATACTGAACAAAATCGGCGTACGATTTCGCCGTCTGTGGACAAGCTCAACGACAAATAAAGCTCCAACTGAAGAAGTTAGGAAAGTAGTGATGGAGACAGTTCTGTTTGTCAGTGTATCCTCACAAACCGCTATAGCTAATTTGGCATGTTGTCAGAAGCTTGCTTTCAACCCCCAAGATAGGCAGCCTTTCCGTGCCCTAGCCTTTTACCAGCGCCGCAGTGAAGCAGAGGTAGCCACAAAGTTCTGCAAAATGGTTGCGGGCATGACTCAGCCAACATCAGCCAGCCTGGAGGCTTTCGCACTCCCATCACACAACGCGCACTACAACTTTCTCTTCACGATGCCTGAAGTAGACACCGCTTTTGCCTCGTGTAGGCATTCATCTGCGCCTGGCCCTGATGTTATTTCTTACTTCACTGTCTATCTCACCTTGCTATGGAATGTCGATTTGCGCTGCTGAATTATTACAGTGAAACAAGGGTCTCTGGTAACGTTCCAGAACACTGGAAGATAAGCCACCGGGTTGCTCTTTTACAGCCCGGAAAGTCCTCTTATGAGCTTACCTCGCATTGGCCAGTTGCCCTAGATGGCTATGTTGGGCAGTTCATGGAGCGAATGATGCTGGTGAGGGTTGAATGGTTTCGGGAGAGGTGTTCCCATTATCAGGGCTTAATTACCGAGTTTCGGCAGCGAAGCTTTTCAATCGACAGACGCACTGACCTTGTGGTGATGGAACAAGAAGAACGTCGCCGCAGACTCGTAGCGGCTGTCTTTAATTTCGTTTTATTACTCTCAGGTGTGGTCAGGCGTTACAGACAGGAGTGGTTTATATAATAAAACAAATAAATAGAATATATGAAGAATAGAGGGGTTATAACACTTAAGTAGAAAAGACATCCTTGAATTCTACATTGTCCAAAATGGTGACGATGGAGGAGGGCAAGTGGTTGCAGTCCGAGGCAGTTTTGGGGACGACTGACTTTATGAATTGGTGTCCTGCATTGTGGAACATGAACCTTTAAGTAGTGATCTCTGCCAGACGATGATTACATCGAAGGAGCAAACAGGAATTGCTTTAGGGTATTGTTAGTGTAATAAACTTTATGAAAAATGCACAATTGAGAAATGAGGCGTCGTATGGAAAGATCTTGAAGGTTAAGAGATTTTGTTATTAGAGAAACACTGGCATGACGTCGGTAATTAGACATTATAAATCTCGCAGAGTGGCTTTGAATATATTCAAGTAAAGAAGTGAGAGAGTTACTGTACGGATCCCACACTAAGGCAGCGTACTCAAGCTTCGAGCGCACTAAAGTTTTAAACAGCAGCAGTTTTAGAAGTACCGGAGCCGCGGAAAAATTTCGACGGGTGAAACCAAGCATGCGGTTAGCGTCATTAGTCATATACTCAATGTGTGCCTTCCAGGACAGATAATCTATTATTTAAACACCAAGGTTCTTATACTGGTTAACTTGAGTGAGGGTGGCGGCAATATGAGTATGAGCACGATTCCATTTGTTTAGCCATTCGTCTGATTCTCATCACTTTATATTTGTTAACATTTAGTCTGATAAGCCAGATATTGTGACAAAGAAGACGAAGTTGGCAGTAGCCCGAGGCGGGGCGCTCGCACTAAGCCAGCGGTCATTAAAACCATCTCATTGCCATCAGTCATCTCGTCTCATTCTTCTGCTGGCCGTCACGTAACATTTGGTGTGAAGTGTAGAGTTCACCCCCATCCTGGTCCGGGAGCTTCGGCGCATGCAGGAGCTGTGGTCGTCGGCGCCGAGTTCTTGGTCTGCGTCGCCCGGCCATGCCCTAGCCTTTCAGACCCGAACCGATCACGCCGTTCTTCCCCCGCCCCGTCCACCGCCCAGACCACTGGACACGACGAACTGAACCTGACGCAAGGACCCGACCCCACCGAACCGAGACGATGCCCACATGTGACGACACCGTTCCCCTGCTCATGCCGTTCGGCGCGTCTTGGGGCCCCGGCCGTCGGCTTCTTGGTGACCTACGGCCAGGAAGCTTCGCGGGCCAGGAAACATTCAGCCATCTCCTTCATCTTGGCGGCCAGCACCTCACCACTTTGTGCTTCCTTCGCGGGTCCCTTCGCGCGTCTCTTCGTGCGTCTCTTCGCGCGTCTCTTCGCGCGTCTCTTTGTCACCGATCGGGACGATCGCTCGGTGGCACCGGGTAGTGTGACGAAGAAGACGAAATGGGTAGTGGCCCGAGACGGGGTGCTCGCGCTAGGCCAGCGGCCATTAAAACCATCTCATTGCCTTCAGTCATCTTGTCTCATTCTTCGGCTGGCCGTCACGTAACAATATTACACCAAGTTTCAATATTTTTCAGGTCATTTTGAAGAGTAATTGCATCACCTAGGTTAATAACTCCTCTGTATAAAACACAATCGTCAGCTAATGCCTTATTGTGGAAGTAACTAAAGAGGGTATATATCATTAATATAGATTAGAAAAAGAAGAGGTCTTAGTGCTGATCCTTGTGGAACGCCATATGTTACAGGAGAAATGCGGGAGTCATGACCATTAGCAGTTACATATTGGTGCCGATTACTTGAGAAACACTCAATCATTTTTAGGATAGCACTATAAATGTTCAGTTTACATCCTTGGCTTATAAAGTAACAGTTGGTGTAAGACGGTATCAACAGCTATTGCAATGTCAATAAATATACAGTCAATAAGAGATGAGCGATCAAGAGCAGATATCGAATCATTAGTGAATGAAATTAGTTGAGTTTGGCAGGAATTATACTTAAGAAAACAATGTTGTGTGTCTGCCAAAAACGAATTAAAATATACTTAAGAAAACAATGTTGTGTGTCTGCCAAAAACAAATTAGAGTCCAGGAGCTTGCACAGAATTGATATTGAGAGAATAAGCTTGTATTTATTCGGAGTATGAACGTCACTAGACTTTTGGACAGGAACCACCTTGCCGATCCTCCAGTCGTCAGGTAGCGATGTGCTTAGGAGGAACTGTGCAAAAATTTCAGACATCACGGATGAAAATAAACATGTAGTCATGAGGAATTTATAATTGATGCCGTCGACCCCCGCAGCTGATGCAAGCTTCCCTTTCTGAATTAGCTTTGCAACCTTTTCATCACTCATAGTAATTGGCTTCACCGGAACTGGTTATGAAACAACAGTATCAGGTGAAGTAGTCAGCACAGTGTTAGTAAACGGCGAGAAAAATGTATCATTCATGACATCGCAACACTTGTCTGGTGCGACCGGGACACCATAATGGGAGCGAAGTAGAATATCTTTCTTTTGCGCATAATAATGACGTTCTAGAATTTTTGTAGGTTGGAAGCAAGCAACTGAGGCAGTGTGTAGTAACAAAAAAACATGCTTAACGCGATGAAGGGCCTGCTTTTACTGTGATTCAACAAAAATATAATGGTGCCAATTACGAGAAATGCTTGTACGCTTTAGGCGCTGGTAGATGCGTTTGCTTCTTTAGTAGACGCTAAACCAAGTTAAACAAAGATGGATGTTTAGAACCAAAAACTCGGTGAACGAGGCTGAATTTTTCAGTGAGTCCGTTCAATTTCGCTTTGAACGTGAATGGAACGCCCCCAGAAATGCGGAAAGAAGGTATTGGCCGAGCGCTCCAGGTCTGCATTATTGGCGTGAAAATCGGCCTTGTTATAGTTTCATAGCAGTTTATACCACCTTAAAAGCCGGTTTATGACCACTTAAGCCCGAAAAAAAGCGAATCGAAGATATAGTTTAGGTAGAGGTGGTTAACACAAGATCGAGTATGTTGGCAGATGTCTGGGTAACGCGGGGGGTTATTTTATGATTCAAACAAGGTAGACACTTTATTTATATGTTTATTACAATGCTCTCATGACCCGCAGGGCCTTATAAAGGCGGTGAGTGAAAAAAAATACTTATAAAAAGTACAGGCAAAAGGAAAAAAATCAAAAATCATGATGCCAATGCTTGTTCGAGAACATACTTGGTGATAAGTGGCTTGAAGGATGACGCGTCTTCAATGCATGCGATATGGAGTGGACGGTGGTTCCACTAGGTGCTATTCTTCGGTAAGAAAGAATTAAAAAGCACATTCGTTTTACAGGATGGGATGGCAACTTTATGCCGATGATCAACACGTGATGATGCGTATGATGGTATAAAAGAAAAAAGAGTGTCTCGTTAGGAAAGAAAGCGCGGTGTGATTGTGATTGTTTATTGGTTTTCTTTCCAATACAAGGAAAAAAGCGAAGGGAAAGCTAAAGGCTATTGGCCTGACGAGGCTCTCCCTCCGCATGCAGTTTCGACAGCATTACAAAAAACACACATTTGTTGTTCCACTTTACACATTTCTAGGTCTTGCAGGATGCAGTACATATGACTATACACAAATATAAACAACGAAGAGAATAAAATATTAACAAAGGTGCAAAGCTCCGTCATCGCAGAGAACATATGTGCATATAAAAAGATGAAAAAAAAAAGAACGGAAGAAAGTAAAGGCGATATCCTAAACACAGAGAAAAAACAAACAGTACTGGTTTACAGACGCTACACATGATTTTAAGAGAAGTCACTGGTAACGAATTTCTTTCTCAATAACCAATGCTTTTACCGTTTTTCCTTCATTGGATTCTTTAGGTTAACTTTATCAGGCAATTTGTTTAGAAGCACCGGAATTTGGTAATTTAAATGCTGTTTGCCATAATTCGTGCGCGTTCGAGGCTTTCTGCGCTCTTGCCTCCGAAGGGCGAGCGTATGTGTTTCTACAGGGCTTCTACTTACGTGAAGTTTATGTTTTTGTACATACTGCAATAACTTGAAACAATAAACTTCATCAGCTCTTAACAGAGAATACTTTACAAACAGTGGACCTGTTGGTAAGTCTTGTGGGTGTCCTGTGTAAGTTTCAAGCAAACGAAGTACGCGCTTCTGTAACTTGAGTATTCGCAGGTAATTTTTACTAGAGGTGGTACCCCAAACCAAAATACAGTAGGAAAGTCTGGAATAAAAGAGAGTATAGTAAAGAGAAATTTTAAGCCACAAAGGTATAAGTGAACTTATTTTATATAGGCAGCCGAGCGATCTACTCAGCTCCAGAGCAAGGTTATCAATGTGGGTGTTCCAAGACAAGTTTTCTTGAAACCACACTCCCAGAAATTTTTGCTTCACCTCTTCTTTTAACTGAGTGCCCCGAAAAGACAGAGGAGTGATATATTTCTACGAACTGCGAGATTTGTCACACCAAGTTAAGATGTCATGAAAGAAACACAAGCCGTGCGAGAATAATTGGAAAGGATGAAGCGATCTGACCGATTCTGAACAGATTCTATAGCATCGATTAATGTGAGTTGTGCGAGGTCCCATAATGATGATGAGTATTCTAGCTTTGGCCGTATTAGTTTTTGATATAAAAGTAACTTCAAATGGGTTGGAGCCTGAGAGAAGTTTCTGCGTATGTAACCAAGGGCACGGTTTGCATTGTTAGTAACATATTCTACGTGCATGCGCCAGGATACATTGTTAGTGATGTGAACACCCAAGTATTTATAAGATGAAACGTCCTCTAATGAAACTCCAGTAATCTTGTAATCGAACGTTTTAGAAGAGTTAAATTGGCGGGAGATGGACCTAACTTTGCACTTTGATGGATTGAGAACCATAGACCATCTTTGACACCAAATTAAGACGTTATCAAGATCGGACCGAAAAAGAGAACGGTCGTAAACGTTGTGTATCGCACGAAAAAGAACACAGTCATCAGCAAAAAGCTTAAGGAACGAGTTAAAGCCAATTGGAAAGTCATTAATATATACCAAAAAGAATAAAGGACCCAGAACAGATTCTTGGGGAGCACCAGATGTTGCGGCACATCGGGCTGATAAAGAGTCGTTAGCTGATACAAACTGGGTGCGGTTAGCCAAGAAACAGTCAATACATTTAAGAAGGTTAGGGTCAGTATTCAGGGAACTCATTTTAAGAAGGAGTAAGTGCGGCCATACCTTATCGAAAGCCTTAGCGAAGTCAAGAAAGATGCAGTCGGTTAGTAAACCACTATATTAAGACGACGCTAAGATATTAGTGAAAGATAAAGGTTGAGTCGCGCAAGAAAATTTTTTCGGGAACCAGTGCTGACAGGGGCTTAAGAAAGAGTTACGTTCCAAAAACGAGGCGAGGTTACAATATATAATGTGCTCTAGAAGCTTACACGGAATGCTTGTTAATGAAATAGGTATGCACTTAAGGGGAGAATTCCGATTACCTAGCTTGAAGAGTTGAACAGCCTTCGCTACCTTCCAGTGAGGTGGCATTGTGACGTGTTCGACAAACTGGGCGAAAAGGTGCGCTAAATATATGCTGGAATATACAGAAGTGTTCTTCAAAACCTTCGAATTATTGTTGTCGACACCGCAACTGGATAACTTGAGGCTCTGGATGAACGTTACAATGCCAGCAAAATCGATGACAATCGGGTCCATCGGAAAGAAATAGTACTTAAGCACTTCTGGAGCGACATCGAATGAACAATACAAAAACGATTTGCAAAGGCAAGGTTTAAGGCAGTGCAATATTATTCACCTGTCATTGTATTCCCAGAACTATCAGAAAGTTGAATGACTGTTTATTCCTTGAGCCTGATAATGTTCCAGATCTTAGATGGATTAGTATAAAGGAGTGATGGCAGTGTATTATTTAGGAACACGCGCTTGGCTTCTTCGATAGCTAGTCGGTAAGTTCAGAGGGCATTACCGTATGCGTACCAACGTTCCGCAATGTTTGCACATCTTGCAAGGCGAAAGAAGCGCTTCTTATTCAAAAGTCGTTTCATGGCAACGGTGATCAAGATTTTATTTTTAATTCGGCGCATTGAGGCGTACTTATCGACTAGCGACGAGACCGTATTCTTAAATAAAGCCCAATTTTGGTCAAGCGTTCTCCCGAAGAAGGTAGGCATGCAGGAATCTATGAAGATTGCTAGTTCGCAGTTATTTGATGTGTAGTCACCCCTGGAATAGTCTAATTATCTTGATGCTACTCAATTTTTTAGTAGTAAGCACCGTTATTTCTAATTGAATAAGACAGTTGTCACTCAAACAGAGCATGTAGGTTACACGATGTAGATCAGGTGCAGTGGTAAGAATTAGGTCTAACAGGTTAGATGTACCAGAACCAAAACTTGTAGGCTCTGAATCAATCTGTGTAAGGTTAAACTGCATGCATATGTTCAAAAAGAATTGGCTGACTGCGGAAGTATCTCTGACAGTTGGAAAGAAACCGGACTAATCTATCTGGGGAAAATTAACAATTCACAATTGGGAACAGTTGGGAATAAGAATAAATGGAGAATACCTAATCTGCGATTCGCTGATGACATTGCCTTGCTGAGTCACTCAGAAGGTGAACTGCAAATCATGATCCATGAGTTAGACAGGCAGAGCAGAACGATGTGTCTAAAAATTAATACGCAAAAAACCAAGGTAATGTTCAACAGCCCAGCAAGAGAACAGCAGTTCACAATTGGCAGCGAGAGCCTGGAAGTTGTGACGGAATACGTCTACTTAGGGCAGGTAGTGACAGCTGATCCGGATCATGAGAGGGAGATAACTAGAAGGATAAGAAAAGGGTGGAGCGCATATGGAAAGTTCTCGCAGATCATGAGTGGCAGTTTACCAATTTCCCTCAAGAGAAAAGTGTACAACAGCTTTATCTTACCGGTACTCACCTAGGGGCAGAAACGTGGAGGCTAACGAAAAGAGTTCAGCTTAAGTTAAGGATAACGCAGCGAGCCATGGAAAGAAAAATGGAAGGTGTGTAATACTGGACACGGGCTTTAGAATCTTCAGAGGCTGGCGCTCAACGAAGAAGACGACGAGAAGCGCCGAACACTGCGAAGCTCGAGCGCCGAACACTCAGAAGCTCGAGCGCCGAACGCTCGGTCGCTCGTGCGTGCTCTGGACTGAACGCGGTCTCTGATCTGTGCCTGGACGGTTCCGCTGGTTGTTCGTGACGCTGTGCTTATTACTGTGCTGTGCTGTGGTGTGCTGTGTGTGCTGTATTTGTAGTGTGCTGTGTTCTTATTACAAGTGGTGGAGGTTCTGGGTACCCTGCTCAGGTCCCAGCCTTTCGTCCAAACTTCTTAGCAAGTACCAGGGACCCTACCGTATTTTTCAGCAGACATCCCCCGTCAATTACCTCATCGAAACCCTTACGCCATCCCCTGATAATCGACGCCGAGGCCGCGAAATTGTCCACACGACCCGCCTCAAACCTTACTACGACCCCGCCGTCGTCACATCGCCCTAGGCCGCCAGGATGGCGCCCTTTCTCCCGGGGGGAATTGTAAGACTGGACACGGGCTTTAGAATCTTCAGAGGCTGGCGCTCAACGAAGGCGACGAGAAGCGCCGAACACTGCGAAGCTCGAGCGCCGAACACTCCGAAGCTCGAGCGCCGAACTCTCGGTCGCTCGTGCGTGCTCTGGACTGAACGCGGTCTCTGATGTGTGCCTGGACGGTTCCGCTGGTTGTTCGCGACGCTGTGCTTATTATTGTGCTGTGCTCTTATTACTGTGCTGTGCTGTGGTGTGCTGTGCGTGCTGTATTAGTAGTGTGCTGTGCTCTTATTACAGGTGTAACGTTAAGAGACCGGAAGCGGGCAGAGAGGATGAGGGAACAAACACGGGTTAATGACATCGTAGTCGAAATCAAGAGAATGAAATGGGCTGAGGCAGGGTATGTAATGCGCAGGCAAGATAATCGCTGGTCCTTAAGGGTAACGGAGTGGATTCCAAGAGAAAGTAAGTGTAGCAGGGGGCGGCAGAAGGACAGCTCTCTCCGGGATTCCATTACATGGAGTCCCTCATGAAGTCAAACAAATGTTCAGAGATGTGGTGTTTTGCCACTTCAGTTCTTTGTGGAGCTTTCCTCATCAGCCATGTGCGACCAAGGGTCTCAAAAGGTACCGAGCCACTTTGCTGCACCGCGTTCGCACGGATTCTGCTCGTACGACGGCGTGGATGTATAAGACTGGCCTAGCGTTGTCACCATTGTGTTCAACGTGTGGTGTGTGTGGTGACATAGAACATTACCTCTTGTGCTGTACTTTGTACAATTCGGAACTTGCTGTGTTATTCGGATCCCTCAAGAAGCAGGAGTTCCTCACAGTTCTCTTCAGGACATTGCTTTTCCCGCGCGGGAGCCAGTCGAGTAGAAGGGATGCTTCTCGCCTTCTTTTACTTTACCTGCAGGACACGTATTTGGCCTCCACATGGTGACCTCAGGAGTGTCTATTTGGGTTTTTGCGGGCAGTGTTTCTGTGATTTCTATTTAAGTGTCGCTATGGTGGAGCAATTGCCGGCAGCAACTGCAAGGCTAATCCCACCGGTAGTTTACAACCACTCAACTCAACTCAGAAGGTTAGGTGGGCGGATGAGATTAAGAAGTTTGCAGGCAAAGGGTGGATGCAGCTGGCAAAGGACAGGGTTAATTGGAGAGACATGGGAGATGGCTTTGCCCTGCAGTGGGTGTAGTAAGGCTGATGATGATGGTGATGATGATGATGATGATGATGATGAAATCCTCCTAACAGAAATAAAGGCAGTGAAGGGAATTGTGCAACCAAAATGTCCAAGGCATCGGGTAAGTCATCACAAAAGGATGGTGTCGCGATCGGCGGCCTATAGCACACACAGAATAATGCTCTTTGATAGTGAAGGTGTATGCGGACAAAGCATTTCGAGAGAACTAGAGACAATGACTATGTCTGATACGAGGTGGTCGGAAACAGCAATCAGTACACCACCGCCATGTTTTGCAGCCCTGTATGACGGTAGATGGTGCCATTTTTTTTCACAGTCAAGCAATTCTGCATTCTTATAGCGTTTGAATGCCAAGTTTCCGTTAACACCACAACATCGGCAGCGCATGCATCAATTACAGACAATAGAGCATGGCGTTTGTTCACAATACTCCCGATGTTTGTGAAGAGAAACGATAAATTCTGACTGACGATTTTAGGAGCCCGTTCTTGGGGCAGGATAAAGATGCATCGGCATCGGTGCGGATAGTGCCAGACGAAGAGCCAGCTGGACTGCTGTCACTGAATGGCCCTTTTTCGCACATGATGTCGGTGTCCGCTGAGTGCCACAACATTTATTGCCGATATGAAGTTTGTTATACCGTATTGAAAACTTTTGCCGCTTTGAGTATAAAAATAGAAAAGCTTTTTTCTCACATTACTTGTCGCTTTGCAAAAATCTTCACGCACGGTTTCCTTGGAAGCTTTTAACTTGTTTTTGAGGCAAGAATAATTTATATAAGTATAAATGAGACATATTTAACAATAATGGGGTGATATTTGTGGGGCACAAAGCGGCCTAGTCTATGGGCTCGAGATATGCATTCGTAGCTCACTTCCAAAGCGAAGTTAAACGCGGTATTCAGAACAAGGCAGATTTTTTCTTCGGATTCGGCCCATATCTGTTGACAACTATCATCGATATCGTGGAATATTAAGATCTCTCGGCGTGAACGATCTTCGAATTTGTTCAGACTCCGATCAAGTGCTACGACATGAGCAACACTTTCGACCTGCGGTGCCTCAGATGTGCGAATATTGTTTTCCGCTGCAGTAAGACGACCATCAATATCTGGAATCTGCAGCTCCATTGAATTTTGGGCCGCCTTAACTTCATTAAGTGCGATCATAACTTTGTCGTGCTTAGAATTCATTTTATCATGTATAGTTTTTATTAGTGAGACAAATTCACTGTGTTGCTGGGAAGACTCCTCCTTAGAGGGTCCAGGATTCAAGTCAACGTCACCGGACAGTATTAACTTGGCGACGTGAACGCAATCACAAGTCAAAGAGAGCAGCAATTAGGGGCTTGGAAGTACTAGCAAAGAAATATTGTCAGATTTTGGCGTCTGGTGCATGTTCGCTGTTGCCGTACTTCCATGCCCACTAAGAGGATTCCAGGGGCGCCGAAATCTCAAGTAGTGTGCCGGAGATGATGCGTCAGTCGATGCCGATGTCTTGTCCAAGGTGAGTTGCAGTAAGTAGACTTCAAAAAAGGGGGCTGTTCCCTCGCTACGTAGCGGTCCGGCTGGCAGTGAGTCGAAAATCTGGAGCCTGTGATCCGCATTAGTTGCGATAGACGCAACTGCGTAGTCCTGGCGCCGAGATGATGATTCGACGGGGCAAGCAGAATCAAGATATGCACCAAGAAACGAAATTGCGTTTGATGCATGTTTGCTGTTGCCGTACTTCCATGCCTACTAAGAGGGTTCCAGGGGCGCCGACTTCTCAAGTAATGTGCAGGAGATGATGCATCAGTCGATGCCGATGTCTTGTCCAAGGTGGGTTGCAGCAAGTAGTCTTCAAAAAAAAGGCCCGTTCCCTGGCAGCGAAGCGGTCCGGCTGGCGGTGAGTCGAAAAGCTGGAGGCTGTCATCCGGCGTCAGCAGCAATGGACGCAACTGCACAGTCGTGGTGCCGAGACGATGATTCCATGGGGCAAGCAGGATCAAGATCTTCATCAAGAAACGAAATGGCGTTTTGTGCAGGTTCGCTATTGCGCTGTTGCCATTCTGAGTAAAGCTGATATTTGGGCGAGTTGGTAAGGATTCATGGTGTGTTGACAGCGCAATAAAGGCGGGGCAAAGGCACGACAAGCGCTGAATAGCACCTTAGCTTATTGAAGAACGAAAAGTGGTAATATTTGGTGAACGTAAATAATAAAATAGAAACAAACGACCAAGGGGGTAAACAACCTAACAACCTATGCCATGTGCAAGTTCAGATATTCAATTTTGCTGTCACTTAATGTCACCGAAGGATTGCTGACGCACTTTTCTCCTAGATTATGAATGCGATATGCTTCCATGATTTCTCGGGTCACCTTGTTTTTATGATAGAACAGCGCTGCTGTCTTATTGTACAGCGGTTCGCATTTGCGTTTTTTGCAGCGAAACTTTGTCCCAGGAGCCGGGGCATCTTTTCATGGTTCTCTTTTATGTTCTTTTACTTTTTCGTGTTTGCACTTGCAACTAGCGCAATGAAAGGCAACATAGCAAAGAGGGCCATTTTTTCTGGCGCATTCGTGCTCCATTAACCTCTTATTAAGGCATCTGCCTGTTTGCCCGACATAGGTGGCACCGCACTTGAAGGGCATCTGGTATACAACGTTTTCTTTGCACTCAACGAAGCGTTGCTCATGTCGAACCTGGCAACCAACCTTCTTTCTTTGTGGTGCCTGCGAGACTTGTTTGCACATAGCATTCAGTTTTCTAGGGGCAGAAAATAAGAAATCGACGTCGTACCTGCCTGCAATCTTCTTGAGGCCGTGCGACATGCCATCCTTCTAAGGGACTACAGCCAGTCTCCTTTTCTCCTTCCTTTCATTGGAGTTACCATGCTTAACACATTTAAGCAGCTTTTATGAAGCCCTAGAGGCGATACGATCTGGGTAGCCATTAGCGTGTAACCTGCGCACTTGTGCCGTATTGCCGTCAGGAATCCTTTCGTGACATGTCTTTTTAAGAGCAGATTTCAGGCACGATAGTGCTATGCCTTTTTTGAATAGCTTGGAGAGACCCGACAAAAAGTTCAACTAGTTTTGGAGACTTCGGTGGATAACTCCAGCAAACATGTCCACGTTCGATAAAAAAGGCCACATATAAAAACTGCAGCTGATTATCATTGGGAATTTCGGTGGTGAACTTGAGGCCGCGCCCATATCAGTTAAAACTTTGAAAACATCAGCAAGCTTTTTTGGAAAGCTGCCTGCACGGGTGATAACCAGGTAGCCAACTACGTGCCTGAAAATACGAGTGATCAAGATTTTGACACACTGTTTATGCCGGTGTCAACACCGCTAAGGAAGATATCAGCCAGAATCGGTGCAACTCTAGATCCTATGCAAACACCAGCTGCTTGTACATATGATGTTCCTTTCCATTCTACCAAAGTCGCAGACAAATAAAACGACAAAATTTCTAAAAAGCTTTCAATGGACACTCTCCATTGATCAATAAAGGCACATTTATTGTTATCCCGGGTAAGGCACCTCTTCACAGCTTTAATGAGTTCACGGTGTGGCAAAAAATAATATAGATCCACCACGTCTATGCTGAACAACAAGCAGGTTCCAGGATTATCTAACTTGTTGTAGTCCACTAGTGTTTTAGAATTCGGTATCAAAAATGGCCCGTGCACGACCAAGGATGCTGCCATGTCTCACGTTCAGAAACAATAAAGCGGAAAGGGACGCGCGGTTTGTGTGTTTTAGCGGTAAAAAACACACCTAGGTGAAGCCCCTTTGATTTCTTAACTGAATCAGCCAGTCTGTTCTGGTTACGGTCCAACAAAAGATCAACGGCTTCTTCCTTTACATTGGCTGCCTTGAAGGTTACCTGCTTGAAGTTTCTCTCCAACGCTTCGAAAGCTTTCTCGGCAAAAAAAAAAAAAAACCTCTTGAAGGACGACAATGCAGCCCGCCTTATCGGCCCTAACTAGCCGGAGATCACTTTTTACCAGGATCTGCGCTGTCTGCATAGTGTTGCCGCTGTTTCTTTGCATGTTATCCCTATTTTTCAGCTCATCCACGCATTCCACGATGCAACGCTGGCGCATTTCCTCTGGCACCAAGCGAGCGATGCTTTCATAGCCCCACCTTCTCTGCCGATCTTAGACGAGGCTCGAAGGCAAACTTGGGACCCAACCGTATCACTGCCGTGTGTTTCTAGGGCATTTCCTTGTGGCTGAAAGCGATGAACCTGCCTTGTTCTGTGCTGTTCTTTTTCCTTTTCGGCAGCGTTGGTCGAATCGAATTCCAGAGGACGTCAGTGACGCGTTCCGAAACTGGACACCAATCTCGGAAATCTCGATCGCGAGTGCAGGCTATCCGCAGTTGGTCTTTGAAAAGCCGTGCCTGCCTCCCCAGTTCTAACTTGTAAATCTTCCAGATCCTCCTTGTGTGGCTGCTGGAAGGCTAAAAATTCCACTCACAGCGCGAACGTCAAGATGGCACGATGTCTGCCTGACATGCCAGGACGTCACTCTGGCCTTGCACACGCAGATTTCTATGATAAAAACGGTGAGCAGGATTATAAAGGTTAAATTTCTACCCATGTTAGAGCCCAAAGTACTAAATATAATTTAATAAAGCTGAGGATTGGGCGAGTTGGTAAGCAATGGTGGTGGGTGAACAGAGCAACAAATACGGGACAAAGGCAGTACAAGCGCTGACTAGCAACTGAGTTTATTGAAGAACGGAAAGTGGTAATATATAGTGAACGTAAACAATAAAATTGAAATAACGACAAAGGGGGCTAAGCAATCTGTGCCATGTGCAAGTCCAGATATTGGATTTCATTGTCACTTAATGTCACAGAAGGATTGCTGATGCACTTTTCATGAGATTTTGAATGTGATATGCTTCCATGATTTCTCGGGTCCCCTTGTTCTTATGATAGAACAGTACTGCTGTCTTGTTGTACAGCGGTTCGCATTTGCATTTTTTTTTTTGCAGCGAAAATTTGTCCGAGAAAGGAACAACACAAAACAAGGGAAGTTCATTGATCTCAGCCACAGATAAACACCCGAGTAACACAACGCAGCGCTACTGTTGGGTCCCGAGTTTTCCTTCGAGCCTCGTCTGAGACCGGCAGAGAAGGTGGCACTATCAAAGAGCTTTGCTTGCTTGGTGCCCGAAGAAATGCGCCAGCGTTGCATAGTGGAGTGCGTGGTTGTGCTGAAACAGACAGACAACATGCAAAAAAACAGCGGCAACACAAAGGAGACAGTGCAGTTCCTGGTAAAAAGTAGTCTCTGGTTAGTTACGGCCGATAAGGAGGGCTGCTTTCCCGTCCTTCAAGAGGGTTCCTTTGCTGAGAAGGCGCTCGAAAATTTGGAGAGAAACTTCAAGCAGGTAACCTTCAAGGCGGGCAATGCCTCTGAGGAAGAGGCCACTGATCTTTTGTTGTGCCATAATCAGAACAGGCTGGCTGTTTCAGTTAAGAAGTTTATGGGGCTTCATTTAAATGTGTTTTTTACCGTCAAAAAAACACAAACCAGGCATCCCTTTCCGCTGTGTTGCTTCTGAACGTGACACACAGCAGCATGCTGTGTACGGCTACCTCCAAGAACACCTAGCCTCCTTGGTTGTACCCGACCCGTTTTTGATACAGAATTCTGAAGCCCTGATGTATTACCTCAGGCTAGATAATCCTGGAACCTCCATAGACGTTGTGGACCTATATTATTCTTTGCCACACCGTGAATGCTGTGAAGAGGTGCATTACCCAGGATCACGATAAATGTGCCTTTATTGACGAATGCGGTGTGTCCCTTGAAAGCTTTTTAGAAAATGTGTCGTTTTATTTTGCCTTCGACCGTGGTAGAATGGCAAGGAACACTACATATACAAGCAGCCGGTGTTTGCAGATCTAGAGTTGCACCGATATTGGCTGATATTTTCCTTAAACGGCGTTGACAATGACACAAACTGTGTGTCAAAACACTTGGTCACTCGTATTTTCAGGAACCTAGACGACTGCCTGGTTATCACCCGTGAAGGCAGCTTCCCAAATAGGCTGGTTGATGCTTTGAAAGTTTTCAACGAATATGACGCGGCCTCAAGTTCACCGCCGAGATTCCTAATGATAATCAGCTTCAATTTTTAAAACTGGCTTTGTTTATGAAACGTCAGTTTGTTTGCTGGAGCTATCGACCGAGGTCTGCAAAACCGCTGTTGAACTTTTCATCGGCGAACTCCACGCTAATCAAAAAAGGCATAGCATTATCGCGCCTGAAATATGCTCTGAAAGAGTTATGTCACGAAAGGATTGCTGACGGCATTACTGCACAAGTGTGCAGGTTACACGCTAATGGTTACCCAGATCGTATCACCTCTAGGGCTTCAGAAAAGCTGCTTAAATATGTTAAGAGCGGTAACTCCAATTAAAGGAAGGAGAAAAGAAGACTGGCTGTAGTCCCTTAGAAAGATGCATTTCGCACGGCCTCATGAAGGTTGCAGGCAGGTACGACGCCGATTTCTTATTTTCTGCCCCCAGAAGACTGAATGCTATGTCACAAACAAGTCTCGCAGGCACCACAAAGAAAGAAGGTCGGCCGCCGGGTTCGACATGAGCCACGCTTTGTTGAGTGCAAAGAAAACGTTGTATACCAGATGCCCTACAAGTGCGGTGCCACGTATGTTGGGCAAACAGGCAGATGCCTGAATAAGAGGTTAATGGAGCACGAATGCGCAAGAAAAAAAGGTCCTCTTTGCCATGTTGCCGTTCATTGCGCTAGTTGAAAGTGCAAACACGAAAAAGTAAAAGAGCATAAGAGAAAACTGGAAAAAGATGGCCCGGCTCCTGGGAGAAAGTTTCGCTGAAAAAAAAAACAAATGCGAACCGATGTAAAAGAAGATAGCAGTGCTGTTCTATCATAAGAACAAGGTGATGTGCGAAACAATGGAAACATATCACATCCATAATCTAGAAGAAGAGTGCATCAGCATTCTTCTGTGATATTAAGTGACAAGGAAATTCAATATCTGGACTTGCAGATGGCATAGGTTGTTTACTCCCCTTTGTTTTTTTTTTCTATTTTATTGTTTACGTTCAGTATATATTACCCCTCTTCTTTCTTGAATAAACTCAGCTGCTAATCAGCGCTTGTCGTGCCTTTGCTCCGCCTTTGTTGCGCGGTTCACGCACCATGTTGCCGTACTTTCTTGCCCGCTCCATGCCCACTTTCATGCCCACAATGAACATAAGTCAATAAATGCAAAACGTTCTGATGAAGCTCATGAGACATGAAAATAGGTGCTATTCCATGGAATTGTTGGAAGATTGAAATCACAAAAAAGAAATAGGTGCCCCAGGAACCCTAGAAGGACCGAATTGATAGTGTCACATACGTGGTCATAGAAAGAAGGCTGCGGGCTAGGTGGTCGGTAGCATACGCAAAATAGAAGGTCCCTATCATTTAGACGGATACAAGTGCAAATAAATCCCAGTGAAGAATTCATGGGAACTTTGCAGGACCAAATTTCATCTCATACGGCAGTCAAAATAACCACTCCCTTAGGGTCCGCACCGATCAGATCTGTAAACGTTACTTTTTTTTTCACAAGTGAACAGTTCACGAGAATTAACTTTCTCGGACAACCACGTTTCCGTCAGGACAATCACATCGGCAAGGCAAGTTTCGGCTAAATACGACAGTGAATCACGCTTATTTAGAATGCTCCATTGATACAAAAAAGACACAAGCATCAGGACTAGGTAATGCCTGAACAACCAAGTTTTCTTCTGCCGAACCAGATGGCGAAGTTCAAGCGGGGGAGGTTGGTGCATCAATGTCAGAGGCACCCGCTTTTGGTATTACATTTTTCGTTTACGTAAGACCTGTTCTAACGGAAGTTGTATTAATGAAGTTTGCGAGGGTGTTGTTGCGGGCTATGTGGTATAACATTGCTGAAAAGGGAACAGCGCAAACACAGGACGAAGAGAGGAGCGTAAGACACAGGCGCAGACTTACAACTGATGTTTATTCAAAAGGTGCACACGCATATAAAAAGTCTCGCGGCAAGCTGCCAGCTAGGTCAACGTCAGGGGCGGTTTAAAGGACCGGATATATGCGATAAAATCTTAAAAGCTATAAAAGTTACATACGTTTTAACAAGAAACAATGCCTGTGGGAAGAGTGACATGAGAGAAAGCAAGCAAAAAGATGCAGGTGAAGGATGCAAGATGGGCATGCGGTAAGGTAAAAAAAACGGTAACGTGGCTTGCACTTGGTGTAAAATAGTTAAAAGCTTGAAAATCGAGATAAAATCACTTGTCTATATAGGCAGTCTCGTTAGACATCAGGTTGATGGATTAATGGAAACATGCTTTATTAATGGCCACTTGATGTATTAATGCCCACTTGCTTTTCCTTAGTTCAACAGGATTTTGCGCGAGAGCCTGATTGCCCTGCAAAAGTCCTCCTGTACATATGCACCAGGATTTTTCAGTTTTGATCTCTGTAATCATTACCTAAGTGGAACAGAACGAAAGAATAAGCCCGAAGGCGAGATGAAGAAATGAATTCTTCATTTCGCCTGCAGGCTTCTTCTTTCTCGCTTTTTATTTATGTAAGAATGGGCCAACTAGCCCATAAAAAAGGTTTATTTTGATCTCTGTGTCCAAATGATGCCTTTAACATTTTACAACGCAATATTCACTGCGGCAGACCGGCTTTCATTTCAAACTAAAGCTCCAAGACGATATGAACTTCAAATGCTTTCATCGGTGAGTTCTAAAGAAAAAGAGGTCAGAAGCTGCGTGCATTTTTTCTTCTCAGACTCCACCCATGTTTCAACTTCGGCATCATTGACAACGTAAAATATAAGATTATCTCTTCGAGACTGATCTTCAAATTTTTCCAGGCGCATCTGGAAGATGTAAATTTCGTCCCGAACAGCATTAGATACAAGGCGTTGCACGTCGGTGCTATCCAGAGAAGTTGCATAACCGCTTGCCTTTACTTCGACAGCTGCCAGTCGGTCTAATGAGTCTGACATCGTGTCTTCGAGCTGCTTTTGACCAGCCTCAAGCTGCTTTTGTCCTGTATCGATCTTTTTTTGCCGCATCTCAAGCTGTTTTTGACCTCCCTCAAGGTTTTAAGAATGGCTTTTACCTCGCTTAAACAAGCTATCATGTGAGCAAGGCCCAATTCTATAGACATTTTAAGCTCACTTATTGCCGCTAATATATATCCGCTTAAAGAGGTCTTGCCTACTAGGACCAAGGTTTGCCGCTACATCACCAGACAGCAAAAGCAACTTCACAACATGAATACAATTGGCAACGATGCATCCCAAAGTGTGTGAACATGGGACGAGAAGTAAGCAGCGATTACTAGTACGTGTAGAATAAAGTGATTAGGCGTAACTAACCTTCGTAAGAAAGCAGAATGCCTTTAGCTGTCGTGGCCTAGTGGTCTGGGCGTCCGCTTCGGCTGCGGTAGGTAGTTGGTACGAATCCCACCGCCGGACACCCATCGGTAAAAATGGGTACAAGCCACCCGCGGCCCGTTGCCCGGCTTCTTCAGGGGTGTGTGCTTCGGCATGCTCCGCAAACCCCTCTGCGTCCCATCGGCGGCAACACTCAGCCTGCAAACCGGAGGAAACAAGTGAAGAGCGCACTTGAATTCACTCCCAAGTCCGGCTTTTCGCCTGTTCGTCTCGCTGCTGTCCCAAGCCCACTAACGAACGGATGTGTTGGTCGGCTACTTATACACTGCGCATTGGTTGATGACGGTGGCGCTCCGTCTTGATTGTCGAAGTGAATTGGTGACGGACATTCGTGGTTCAATGGCGCTAAGTTCAAAGCGGTTGGTCGATGTCTAGTTGATGAGAATCCATGGAAAGGTGCCGTGTTTGACGGAAAGGCCAGCTTTCCAGCAAACTCAAGGAAGGAACCAGGGTAATGCAGGCGAACACCAGCAACTGCATAAGAAAGCAGAATAGCTTTAGAAGCTTCATCGCAACGTGTCTCTGGTCAGAAGATAACAACTGCGTTCACGTACACAATGACGGATCTGTGTCACCAATGGCATTGACCGCAGATGTGGTGATACCCGTTTAGCTGATGACTCTCACTTTCGTTCTAGGGCATACTTGAACATCAATCACTGCTCAGGTTGTGGCCCTTCGGGAAGCGATCCGGCTCATCTATGGGGAATCCCCTCAAGAGTGATGCATATTACGGACTCAAAACGTGCGCTCTAAATTTGAGGACATTTCTAGCCCCACGCCACCTACCGATCACTGGCACTGGAGTTCAGTGAGCGCTACTGTTTTCAGGTCATTCACGCCAAAGGAGCCCCGCTGGAAAACTGTTGGGAATTTATCGATGGTACGGCGCAGCCAATTCGCCGGTCGTCGAAAGATCAATAGATCTATTTCAGTGGGCACAAACGCGTCCATGCTCTCAAACACCAGGCAATCATGTGCCCGAATGGGATCATCTGCCAGTTATACGGATCGTGTCCAGGCAGCAAACATGACGCCGGTGAGTGTGAAAACGTCGGCGCTAAAAGCCCTAACCAGCATACATTGTGTAACAAGCTGCTCCTAAGCCTGCCGCTTGGAGATCAGTTTTTCTGTGCTAATTTTGAGGTATGGTTTCTTTTTATACCCTTCCATGAAACTTCGGGAAGAGCGATGTGTACACAAAGTTGACGAGCCTGGTCAAATGTCAAAGCTACTGCATATATGGTGACCCGGCGTACCCACTCAGGCCCCTCCTTATGAAGCCTTATGGCGGTGCCCATATAACACCAGAACAGATAGCTTTCAACAAAGCCATGAACACCGTGAGACAGGCAGTTGTGCGGGGGTTCGGGAAGATTGTTGGACTGTTTGCTTTTTGCGAGTACATCGGCGTCGACTCCTCATCACTTGAAGTGTACCTAGCCCCTTGCTAATGCCACACTTTAGCATATAAATTGAGTGGCATTTGTCTGTTAAACTTTTGTTTACAAGGTTCCAGCTGCACTGGGCCCCTCGAGCTATAGTCGGACACAACTCAAGGACGAAGTGGCTTTTCCTTGACAAAGGACCGCCTTCTAGCCAATGGCGTGGGCAGATTCTCATGAACCTGCTAGCATCAAATGGAAGTAGGGGACTATCCGCTTTTATCTCCCACTCCGTGTATTGCCGTGCTAGCAGACACATGAGAATCGGCCGAAGCCATTGCTTGAGGGGTGTCTTTTAGGGGCAAAAGCCGCTTCGTTCTTAAGTCGTCTCCAACTGTAGTTGTAAAAATAGGACTGAAGAGGTCACATTGTTTTAACCAGTGTACTTATACATGAAATCTAAGGTTCGACGAAATCTCGTCTGGTCGGGTGAATACATTGGCGAAAGTAATGAAGCGCCGACCAAAAGGTGTTGTCAAGATGGAAAAACGTTTCGACTTCCACACGGAAGTCTTGTTCACTGATGGAAAAAATTTCGCACACAAAGCTTAAGTACGTTGTGCTAATCGTCGCAGGCATCTAGCGTACGAGGGCGGTAGATTGCCGATGTTACGGTTGAGCGTCTGATCTTTTGTCTGGATAAACAGACTCCAGATATTGGCGTGACATTCAGTTTTTCTCACGGCCGATGGACGGCTGTGGGACGTGTGGAAAACAATCGCCGAGAAGAAGCTCGTACCCGTGCGATCAGCATACTCGCCAAGCTGCCACATCGGCACCCCACCCCACTCCTTGCTCAGGAGAGTGATGCAGTCAGGAGCCTGCGGAGCAATACGGATATCGTAATCCTACCTGCTGACAAGGGCAACGCCACCGTCATCCTAAACCACAGCGACTACGTTGAGAAAATGACGAAGCTTCTGGAGGATGATGGCACGTACATGCGACTCAAGCGGGACCCTACACTCAAGGTAGAGCGAGAGTTGCAAAGGCTTTTGACAGACGTCTTCCAGTTTGTTACACCACAGCACAGGTCGTTATACTTCACCCTCCTCTGCCACAATGGATCTGCCCCTGCTTTATATGGCCTCCCGAAGATCCACAAGCCAGGCGTTCCAATGCGACCAATAGTGGATTTTACCCGCTCTCCCTTGTACCGGCTTTCAGGCTACTTGCACAAAGTTTTTTCGCCACTCGTTGGCAAGAGACCGACTTTCGTACGCAACTCCTTTGATTTTACTGAAAAAATACGCAAAATCACGATTGACAGCGACGAGATAATGGTGTCATTTGACGTCAGATCACTGTTTACCAGCGTCCCCGTGGATCTGGCGGTGGAGGTATGCCGTTCAGCGCTTCGAGACGACGACGGACTGAGTGCTAGGGCACCCATCGATCCATCGGACCTGTTGAAGCTTCTGCAGTTTTGCTTGAAGAACACGTACTTCATCTTTCCGGGCACTGTCTACAAGCAGGTTCATGGCACTGCCATGGGAGCATCTATCTCGGTCACAACCGCAAACCTCACAATGGAAGCACTGGAAAGCCGCGCTTTGGCTTCGTTCGAGCCGCGCCCGAAGGTCTTCCTGCGGTACATTGATGACTGCTTTTGCATAATCAAAAAGAATGCCTTGGCTGCTTTCACGAACCATTTGAACAGAATGGAAGATTCCATCCAGTTTACCGTCGAGGAGGAGATTTCTGGCCGTCTTCCTTTTCTGGACGTCATGGTGGAGCGACGTGATGACCGCCTATCATTCAAGGTGTACAGAAAGGACACGCACACAGGCCAATACCTTCACTTTAATTCAGTCCATCCTACGTGCCATAAGCGCTCCGTCGTTTCTACCCTCGTCCGTCGTGCGGAAAGAATATGCTCGAAACCCGAAGAAAAAGCCTCTGACATACGCCAAGTGCGACGCGAGCTCAACAATTGTTACTACCCACAGCACTTCGTGAACGCTGTAATACAGCAGACAACGAGACCAGCTCAGCCCGTTCGCCTACCTTGCCGTGCCCGAGCTGCAATACCCTATGTGCCAGGCGTGAGCGAGTCATTGGCCCGCATTTTTCGCACCTACGATGTGCATATAGCTCACGTGCCTGCGTGCAAGCTTCGTCACGAGTTGGTGTCCGTAAAGGACAAGCTAAAAAAGGAAAAGTTTCCCGGAGTAATTTTTAAAATCCCCTGCTCAGACTGCGATCACTCCTACATAGGTGAAAGCGGAAACTTTGAAAGACGGCTGAATGAGCACAAGAATGATGTCAAGAAAAAGAAGGCTTGTTCCAACGCACTGGCTGAACACGTTGAAAACACGAAGCATGATATCGCTTGGGAAGAAGCGGCAATTATCGGCCGTGAGAAAAACTGGATGTCACGCCAATATCTGGAGTCTCTGTTTATCCAGACAACAGATCAGACGCTCAACCGTAACATCGGCAATCTACCGCCCTCATACGCTAGATGCCTGCGACGATTGGCACAACGTACTTAAGGTTTGTGTGCGAAATTTTTTCCATCAGTGAACAAGACTTCCGTGTGGAAGTCGAAACGTCCTTCCATCTTGACAACACCTTTTGGTCGGTGCTTCATTATTTTCGCCAATGTACTTATACATGTCTGCAAGCAAGAGACCCGTGTACTGTGTGATGTCGGTGCACGTTAAAGAACCCCAGGTGGTCGACATTTTCCGCACCTCTCTACCATAGCGTTCATCATAGCTTCAGTTGCTTTAGGGCGTTAAACGCCACAAACCACAACCACGTCATTGCCACTTGCAAGCAGTAAATGAATATTCCATCAAGATTTACTGTGAGTGATGGCCTCCACATATTGCAGGTGCTCTTGATAGCTGCACGAAAAATGGGCATGACCACCCACCCATTCTTGCTATTTATTATTCAAGCCAATGAGGTACTCTCATCCAAAAGTTGCTCAAACCGGTTCAAGCGGGCAAGCAGGCGACAGTGTTCGTCTGCCCGGCGGTGTACATCACGGCGATGCCTCTCTTCTTCAAGAGCAACTTTCGTCTCGTCGAGGGCTAGCTAGCGCAAGCTCTTCTCTCCTCAGCTCATACTCGTAGTTCTCACGGCGGGCCAGGAGCTCCAAGCCCATTGCTTGTAGCCCTCGGACACCTGCCGGGCGAACAAAAGGAAAATCTTAGTAATGTTGTTTCAAAACACATCAGCATGAGGTCAAAGACCATAATTTAGTGCTCAAAAGTCCTCTTTGACTTGTAATGTACTCGCCTTCTCCAACTAAAGGATGCATGTACAACAGGGAACTGTAAACACACCGAAAACAAAAAAGCTGCATACATACATGCGTACTCCACCCCTTGGCCTGTATACATTTGATGGGGGGGGGGGGGTGCCACCTTTGTAAAAGTTCTGTGTGGATGCTTATGCATAGGGTTCGGACATAAATTTTTATGTGTCAAATATTCTTACTTTTTTCAGTGTATATTTCAGACTACAACTTTCTTTTCTTTTTTCGGCGAATGTTATATATTCGAGTAATGAAGTACTGAATTTTTTCGGTGATTTAATGTGCCAATCTTGTGCTCTCAAAACTCACTTGTATTCTATCCCGGCGTTCACTTCACACCAATTAATGCATAAATGGTAGTACTTGTAACTGTGCCTCAACTTTTGTGTACTATTTTTGTGGGCGTGTGTGCTGACTTCTTTTCCTTGTTGAAGTTCCGACAAAAAAAAACGAATATGACAAGGTGCGCATTACAATTTTGCCTGAGCAAATCTCCAGCAGCTGTTTCGTGTGCATTTTTTGTTGCATTACGTCTACATAGAAAATTATTACACATGCAAGAAAAGTTTCAGTGTTTTAAGGTACAGGGCATAAGTTTCCAAACATACAACACACAGCTTCCTCACAGTCAAAAGCTCCTCCTGCAAGGATAATATGTGCAGAATTACTTGAGATTGCTACCTAAAATAACTTCCCGCAAGCTGCTTTAGAGCACCGTGGTGAGCTGTCTTACCCTGTTGTTCCATTCGGCCGGCACAGCTGCTTTTGTTGCGGTTCTTATGTACTGCGCGTTCCAGACGCAGCACTGGTGTCCATAAAGACAGCAGCTCTATTTTCAGCAGCTGTGTTGTCCTGCTGACCACATTCTGGGGACAACGGGCTCTGTGGGGAGGGTGGTGGCCGCTGCTCAGACTCGCACAAGGTAATGAGCAGCTCTGATGATGCTAATCCACACTGCAAAAAAGCACAGTGCCGAAAATAAATGTGTGAGTCAAATAAGAGAGATGCTTAGGTAATAAACTAGGATAGTAAGGAATAAATGTATTTCACAGTTTGTAAATGGGGTACATTACGTACACTACACTTTTAGCCAGCACATTTAGGCCACATCGAAATTCGTCGCGTGTTTATATGCACTTAATAATTATTGCAGTCCTGTAAACACCTATTGTATGCCAAACAACATCTCAACATGCAGAACCTTGCACTCGAGCATTTCCGTAGAAATATGAGAGAGTAAGACCACATTCGCCGTTCATCTGACTGTCGTCGTTCTGGCTGGGCTCCGCAATAGACAAACCAGAGTTCCTTACTCCCTGGGCCAAACGCATCTCAGCAGCGGCTGATATCGGTGCTGAGAGTGCTTTGCGCTTCACAGGTACCGATACGTTGCCTTTCCTTGGCGCAATTTTCGGAGTATGCGCAAATTCGCGCGCCATATCGCACACTTCCTGAAGAAGCTGCTCCAGCGTCTTGTAGTCTTCTTCAGTGCCGGATCTGAGAAGGAAATACAAGAAGCGCCAGCTTGGTTATGTGTTCACGCAGGAGAGATAGCAGAAGTAGTAGTAATAGCAGTGAGAAGAGGAATGCGCACGAACCTGTCCACTACAAGAACCTGTCCACTACAATCAACAGGATCACTACCACTGCCGCATGCGAATAGAAGTAAACAGAGAGGGAAAAACAGATTAAAAGAAAAGCCAAAATACACGGGCGCCGTAGCCACCCCGTGCGCCAAAACGACAAAGTCGGCTGGTAGAAACCTAGACAAGTAACGCGCAGAATGCTTCCACTCAGCACAAAGCAGCTATAACTCAAAACATTCCTTGATAAAAACAAAACCACTTACTTTCTCAGGTTTGCTCGGGCTTGCTGCCTGGAATCCAATGAGCAGGTCGACTCTGTCCCGCATGGCGCGGAGAGTCACCTTGTGTTGCCCAGCGGCCGCTACGTTCTTCAGAACCCCGTGCCACATAAGCGGGTTTTGAAAGGGATTTAATGAAACCACCTCCCGCAAGACGCAAAGATCCTCACTGATTCTAATCCTCCTTCGAGGTTTCGAATCAACACGGGGTCCATGCGTTCTGCGGAAGGGGCTACACATGAGTCTGCAACACTCGCGCTAGCGGCCGCCATGTTGAATGTGTAAGTTTGGTTCGGCTAGCGCGAGCCCAGAAGGCTTTGCGCGAGGCCCGCTCGCCGCGCCGCTCCGGTCTCCACTTGGCTCACGCGGGAGCGGGGTTGAGGAGCCGTTCCGCTCTCGCGCTCCCGCCTGAGCGTTTCGCGCATGCGCAGTAGAACTCGCGCTAGCTCGCTAAGCGGAGTGGTCGCCCAAACCCGCTCAGCTAAAACTCTCTAATGGCGGCCGGGTTTTCCCGTGCGCGCCGCATTCTTGGGGCAAAGCCATTCCCTAGCATTTGCGGCGGAAGGCGACTAGCGCAGGCGTTTGCTGCGCTCTCTTCGCTGCTGGTAAACAGAATTCCAGCGGCAAGGCACAACGGATCCCCGCGCGCCTGCCGTGGAAGGTTATGAGAGCGTGCGGCTGCAACCGCTCACAACGCTGGCCGGATCCCGCAGCGTGCGGTGATCCAGGAACATCTCCGACAGCAGCACCCGGACCCGTGCATCGCCGGAGCTGAGCGCATACCCAGCCTCAACGGCTGCCGTGCCCTTTCGCGGCAGCAACGCGCAATGATCCTCCGCGCGCGCGTTGGTTGCGTGTGGCCCGGGGTACGACGGGTGCGACACGGAATCGCGACGAGTGATGTGTGTGATGGATGCGGTGCAGTGGAGACAATGGAGCACCTACTCCTACGCTGCACCGCGTTCGCTGACGCTCGTCGCGATATGCTCGCGGCCTACAGAGCGCTGGGCATCTTCCCGGACTCGCTCGAGACGCTCCTGTGGCCGCAAGGCAGTGCGCGCACCCGCGAGCGAACCTTGGTGAGCCTGTGTGTATTTCTCGAACAGGCGGGCTTGACGTCCCGCCTGTTCTGCGCCAGGTAGTACAGTGCTGTGACTGAACGCTGTGTGCTACCTCGGACGCTCTAACAGCTGGGCGCCCCACACCAGCTGTTGTGTGCAAAGTGCGGCGCGCGTGTGACCAATGACTGCCGAGTTTCCCGTCAACAGCACACGCGCGCCGCGAAGACAACTGACTTTTTTTTTTGACTGTTTGTGTAAATAATGTATATAGTATATTTATTTTGCATTTATAGTGTTCACTTTTAATGTTTTTATGCAGTGTATATCTATTTTATGTAGTGTACTATTTATCTTCTGTCCCCTCACCTCTTTTATTTCATTTCTCCCACCTGCCTGCTATCCTTCTTTCCGCTGCCCCAGCTCAGGTGCCGCCGCACGTGATGGCAGATGCCGGGGCTAGCAAAATCTTTTACCTTCCTTTTATGGTATTTAAATAAACCACTACCACCTTTCCGGTCCCGCAGAATGCCGCGTAACCTACGAGGTGGGGCTCCCGTTGCCGTTCTCTTTCCCCCACGAGGAGCACTTCCCTCCTCACCCAACCGGTGCTGTCCTGATGGACGACGATGAAGATGGGCCGCGTCAAAATTGAGGGGGGAAACAGCTTTCCACATCCCTCCCTCCTTACCTATTGGCCTACGGTTGAACTCATCCATTGAGGCCAACGACGAAGGGGCCATGAGCATTGCGGTAATGACTGCAAGACAGCTCATACAGGAGGGGTGCCGGGGTCATCCGAAGGGCAGCAAGGTCACCGGGCACCCGTCCTTGTTCGCGGCAGGCATCCAAAATTAGCGTGCCGGGGGAGGGGGGGTGTTGTTCGCGCCGACCCGCCTTTGTTCGAAGGTAGGGGGCTGGCCCCACCGCTCTGGTAGCCGCTGCAAACTGCTCGCCGGAGACTCCGCCGCTCCATGACTCACGGCCGCAAGGCAGCAGGCAGGGACCCATACAATGGACAGCAGGCCGGGGCAGCTTCGCTTGGACTCTGTATGTCGCTCCTATGATCTCCAAAATATTTAATCAAAAACGATGGACACAGCGCAAACTGACCATTTGGTAAAATGCGGAGCAATGCAAGTGCCAAACAATTCTATCCGGCACCGTTCAAACGCTCGGTTCATTTGAACGTAGTTCGCTCTCTTCGGTCGAAGCACATTTGCGGTTTGCTTTCCGGCATGGTGATGTTAAGCTCACTTGAAGTGCATTAGCGTGTCTGGTTCCGCGAAATTATAAATTCTCTTCGCAGCTGTAAAGAAATACCAAGTTCGTTTGAACAAAGTAAGCTTTCTATAGTTGAGCGAGACCTCTCGGCTCTAGCGAGGTTAAATATACAACAAGCAAGCCCGTTTGCGCATGCTTGTGCCACGGTACGCCTATGTCCTCCCTAAAGCGACAGGAAGCTCCCGAAGAGCCTTAGGCCTACTCACTCTGACAGCTGCCGGTAGCAACAAAGGGCCAAGGACAATAGCTAAAACACAACGCCACGAGGAGATACGTTTCTGCCAACATGACCCTGACGCGAACGACGCCTACTGCTTCTCGCGGTGTCGCAGCTTCCCGATGCTTTTCCTGCAATCACGACTGCAATACAAATCAGCTGATTATGGCACCCGGCTCCCAGAGCCAAAGAGACAGAGCAGAGAATACTTACAACTATTTACAACTATGTACAAGAAGAATCGGGTCACTCTTCAGACTTCCGCATTCACTCGCTTCTGGCTTGCTGTTTTCCGTGGACGTCTCGATCACGCTCTCCATGTGCGGACCTCTTAGGTTAAGCTTCCAAAGGTGTACCGATGAAGTGCTCATCAAAAGCTTAGCATGCACGGCAATTTTACCATGCTGCTATTACGCTCATCTCGCTGTCAAGAAAGCATCATAGCCTTGCTAGCAACTCAGAATTCGCGTCAGGCCTAACGCGGGAATTTCACGAACCGAACTTACAGTCGTCCCTCCTCCCAAGAGCTTGCCACAAGTTGGGCTGCGATTATGGAAATACGGCGGAGGACAGCCTTCCGCCCCTGCCGCACTCCCACTTCGCGGATGCAGTGTTCCCGCTCGCTAACCGAGGAGGGGTTCGTGCTCGAGGGAAACAAAGGGAGGGGGGACGACATAGCGTTAACACTCAAATGCTATTTATTGCAGTTGCTATTAATACACAGAGCGGGCCATCTAGCTACGAAACAAAACGAGACATTCCTCGGAAGTACAAGGCAACGTAAGAAGGACTTGAAATTTACCGGTTGGGGCAAGGGCGCGACATTGGAAGTATCGGCGGTATGCGCCGACATTGGCGGCCGGGTTTTCCCGTGCGCACCGCTTTCTTGAGGCAAAGCCATTCCCTAGCATTTGCTGGGGAATGCTACCAGAGCGGGCGATTGCTGCGCTCGCTTCGCCTCCTGGAAACAGAAGTCCATCGGAGAGGCTCAACGGATCCCCGTGCGCCTGCCATGGAATGTGACGAGAGCGTGCGGCTGCAATCCCTCACAACGCTGGCCGGATCCCGAAGAGACTCTGTCCGGTCCCGCAGACTGCCGCGTAACCTACGAAGTGGCGCTCCCATCGCCGTTCCCTTTCCCCCAAGAGTGAGACTTCCCTCCTCGCCCTACCAGTGCTGTCTTGACGGCCGACGATGAACATGGGCCGCGTCGAAATGAAGGGGGGAAACAGGTTTCCGCAGTGTACGAGATAATATCGCGAGTGACGATGACGACTGAAAGACTGTGAATCTCTCTGCCAGAAACTGAGCAAGCCTGATGGTTACCAGTGAGGGTGGCCATCATGCCACTCAAGCTCCGGAACACAAAAGCTGATAGAGCTTTGTAGTCCACGGTGAGAAGCGTTATATTTCTCAAGTCTACCGGCGGAGGCGACCCTGGATTTCGTTTGGCTAGAAGAATAATTCTTACTCTCCGGAAACTGCAAGGAAAATCGCATCTCTCGAAACGCCGGCGCAGAACAGGTGTTTGGTTTTTGGGGGTTTAATGTCCCAAGGCCACTCAGGCTATGACACCGTAGTGAAGGGCTCCGGGAATATCAACCACCTAGGGTTCTTTAACGTGCACTGACATCGCACAGTACATGTGCCTGTAGAATTCCGCCTCCGTTAAAATTCGACCATCGCGGCCGAGATCGAACCCGTGTCTTTTGGACCAGCAGCCGAGTGCCATAACCACTCTGCCAGCGCGGCGGCTAGATGTTTAATGGGACCTAGGATTTCCGAGAACGCCAGTTTAAACTCCACCGGCAGACCATCCGGGCCAGGCGCCGATCCCCGCTTCATTTCATTTAGGTCAGCCTTGGCCTCCTCCAATGTCGGAGGAACGCAAAGCGCGGCATATACCTCAAGGGTAATTTAGGGCAACGCCGTCAACATGAAGTGTGGTGCAGCAGCCGCCTCATCTACAGCGGTTGCTGTTTGCGCAATAGTTTCGAAATGCGCCAGAAACTGAGCACGATCTGAACCCTGCGGCAAGACCTTGGGCGATTGAGCTCTTGGTCTTGAGCTTTGTAGGTACATAGCTTGATCTTCAGGATGTGAACAGGGACCACGCCTACATCGCCAAGCTGCAGCAGAGAGAGACGAAGCAGCAACAAGGAGTTGGTAGCGTTTCTGCAGCTCATCATGACATCATCATCATCATCAACTGCCTGACTACACCCACTGCAGGGCAAAGACCTCTCCCATGTCTCTCCAATTAACCCTATCCTTTGCCAGGTGCATCCACCCTTTACCTGCAAACTTCTTAATATCATCCGCTCACCTAACTATCTGCCGCCCCCTGCTATGCTTACATTCTCTTGGAACCCACTCCGTTACCCTTAAGGACCAGCGGTTATTTTGCCTTCGCATTACATGCCCTGCCCAAGCCCATTTCATGTCATGTCATGCGCGCATAAAAGGCGTCTGGTGGCTAGCCCTCTAGACAACTCTAACTTTCGCTGCCGCGTCCACCAGGTCACCTGACACCCGGCGGCGCAACGCGCTACCCTCCAGGAGCAATACAAGTGCCATAGCGCCTTCAGTGCGTCCCACCAGTTATGGCCACTGTCGAGCAGAGAAGCACTTAAAGGGCTCGACAGACTCGCACGTGAACGCGAGTCTTGCAGCATGCGTACATCTAGACGCCACGCCCGACTGGCTCCATCTCCAGGGAGGAACAGCGGAAGCAGTACAATCGATGATCTGAAATGTGCACCAGCGTCGAGGGCAAAGCGAGAAAGTTCGTCTACGACACCTAAGCACAAAGCGCTTAAAGCACATAAGCGCGGTCCAGTCTGCTGGAAGATACACTGCGGCGCCATGTACAACAAATTTGGGGGCCGTTTAGTAGCTCTTGAGCATCCACCAGCGAAAACAGCCGTATAAGGCGCCGAAGCTCACGAGCGTTCCAGCTCGACCGACCCCAGACAGGTCCTCGTACTGCAGCACAGGTGTCAAGGACGCAATTGAAGGCTCCCACCGCGATTACGTGGCGCCCATCGAGGAAGAACATGCACAAATGCTTGTAAAAGTGTTCACTGTGGCTTGCGTTAGCCGGCGCATAAGCTCACTAGACGCGCAACCTGTAAGTGTGTAAAACTCAGTACATCTCTAAAACGCGGCCAAACCATCATACGTAATGTATGGTATGTAGAAGAGCTCTGTTTCGAACTCTTTCTGCAACTGCAACCGAATGCGTGGCGGTAAAATTGAAGAAGCAGTCAAGTTTCAAACGGCGTTTAAAGGCTAATATGTCTTACAGTGCGGTAAAATTTTTCTCTTGAAGGCAAAGGAAGTCACGAAACCAACTATTCGTGCTAAGTTATTACCTCGGTTTGCTTACGGACACTGCAGAAGCCTTGTACATTTATTGCATTGGATTTGAAATCAATTGCCATTCTTCAATTTGTAGATATTCATATGGTTGTGTGAATCAATGCGGCACCTATAGGGCGCCACACAGTCACATTAGGCGGGAGCGGAGCCATCTTCACACATAATAAAAAAATGTCCTTTTGGTCAGATAGCTTTGGATCCACTTATAGATCCGTTCACCGAATCCAACGTCATCTAGCGCATCAAAGATGGCCTCATGTGTCACGTTATCGTACGCACCTTTGATATCAAGAAAAATTGCCGCACTCAGGCGCTTCCTTCGTTTCTGTTGCTGAACTGCAGACACGAGATCAATGACGTTTTCTATAGAGAAGCGACCCCGTCGGAAACATGCCACGTCATTAGGATAAACGTTATTGGGCTCAAGGTACCACTCAAGACGCGCCAGAGGCATTCTTTCTATGACTTATGCCACACAACTGGCCAAAGCTTTTGGTCTCTATGATGACTCGTTGAGTGGACATTTCCCTGGTTTATGAATGGTATCATTCGACTGGATTTCCACTGAGGAGGAACAAGTCCGTCTTGCACGAGTGGTTGTATAGGCTGAGTAGATCTCTATGCGCGCCGTGGCCAAGGTGACAGAGCGCAGTATATGTAATGTCGTCTGGACCTGGCGCAGACGAGCGTTTACTTTCTGCAAGAGCATCATCAAGCTCCTCACGAGTAAAGATAACTTCCATCGCTGAATGCCGTGATGCACGAGTAACGCGCTGGGAAACCGAGGTAGTCACTGCATCCGCGATTTTCCTGCAGAAGTCAGTTGCAACTTCAATCATGTGACGTTTTTGATGTAGAGCCAACCCATACAAAGGCTCTCTTTGGTGTGGAAGCGTTCGAAGCGCCCGCACTGTTAGCCAAATGAGGGACATGGGCATTTGAGGATCCAGAGAATAACAAAAGGACTTCGAGCGCTGTTCCACTGTGTGTCCATTCGTCGCTTGATTTTTCTCTGCAAACGACGCGCCTCTGTGAGGTCCGTTATGCATTTGGTCGGTCTGTAACGTCTTTTTAAATTGTAGGTCAAGAAACTGGAGCCAATCATTATCTGCACGTTCATGCGTGAATTGCAGGCCCCTCGATGAAGAACCAAAGGCGGTGAGAGTTTGGTTTACAAGTGTGTTTGCGGCACAGTGTGTAAGAACACTAAGAAGGATAAGATAGACATCGACGTATCTGAAAATACGTGCTATCTCTGTGTCCTTCAAGCTGGCTTCAAGGCGCCGGTCAAATGACGCCAGAAAGATTTCACACAGGACTGGTGCGACTGACGAACCTATACATATTCCCGCGTTTTGTAAGAGCCTTCCCCGAAGCAAAAGAACAGTAGAATCCAAAACAAATTCCAAGAGGACCGGATATTTATCAGTTGTGACACCAGCAGAATTCTAAAACCTCACTTCGCCATATTCTTCCAAATGTTCACGGAGAGCATAAAAAAATTGTCTTGAGGCACAGAGTAAAATGTCATAAACGTCAAGAGAAAAAAACAGGGGAGGCCGGCAACCTGCTTCCTTAAAGAACCTGCACCACTTCCGTTTAGTTTCGAACGGGGTAAATGTCACCGCCAGCTATCCTGACCAGTTCGCGCCGAAGGAAGTCACTCACAACTTTTTGCCACGCATCTGTTTCAGACAAAATGGCACGTAGTGGACATGCAGGCTTATGCTTTTTTCCTAAAAAGAAAATTTCGAGGCGCCTGGTCTCAGCCTCTTTGATTGTTTTTCCTGTAGATTCCAGGTTAATCCCTACAAGCAGTTTTAGTGCGGCATGTTTTTGCCTGGAAGAGTTGAAGTCGACTGGTCTGAAGTTCTTCTTGATGGCTTCAGTGGCTTTTTTGTTGAAGGTATCATTGGACATGACAACAAAACCACCTTCATTGTCTGCCTTCAGAACAGCGAGGTCATACGACTTCATGAATTTGGCAAGGCTATTGAGCGGAGGGTTCTTGCTCGGGAGCGATTTGTTGAGTTATGCGACACCTTCCCCAATGATCCGGTCCCTATCTTTGTCATTGACTTCGCAGCCCATTTTTCGCACCATCGCTACGAGAGCCGGGCGGCTCGTCAGAGGCTCGAAACATTACTTGGGTCTTTTTTCCAACGTCTTCTTGACGCCGCTTGGGAGATCGACGTCACCGAGGGTGGTAACGGTTTCGGCACATTCACTTGGTCGTGCTTTTGGCGGCAGCGAAAGCCTCGTTGTCTGCGACAGAAACTCGATGGATCCAGCTCCTAGCTTCTTGTACCTTCTGAAGAGGGAGTTGGCCAGGAAAGGTTCAGTCCCTTCATAAAGAAGAATTCGGAGCAAGCCGTAGTAGTTACCCACCTGTCGCCAGAATTCGGATTTCAGAACGTTGCAGATCCTTCGGGAATGGCCCCATGAGGGCTACAGGCCACCGAAGAGTAGTCGAATTTCCCAGGGCACAATTCTCCGCTTCATGCAGCAAGACAAAAGCCAAGAATGGCAGGTTGCGACGGCGACTAGGTTCACACACAGAGAAGAAGCAGCTTGCTTGGTCTGATGACAGAGTAAAGAGCCCGTAGTAGGAGAAATGTACTGTGGTAAGGTTTTCTGGTGGGCTAGTTGGTACATATTCATTTCTGAAAGGCTGTGCGCTAAAGAGACGTTCACTGGAAAAAAGGGGTACAGACGACAGGAAAGAAGCGCAACTTTCAACTTTAATTATGACAAAAGAAGCCAGGCGCACTTATATATCCGCTGTTATTCAGAGACAAGCTGCATGAAAGAGCGTCGACCTAACAACCAAACACGAGAAAGATCAATGGGGCATATCTAAGTGAGATTAAAAGAACCTAAGAAGGTGAACATATCAACACGTCCCGAGGTATGGTAAAAAAGAATTCACATGGGCTAACAACAATGCATAAAAACATTAGAGCACAGAGCTGCATGCAAGATGACAGTGAAAAGAAAGAAGTGCGTAACAACATGAAAATATGCATAACATGAACGATTCTGACAACGAAAGGAAACGAGACGGGGTCATAACCGTATAAAGGACGGCAGAAAAAGGTAAAAGCACGTTAAAATTCTAAAAGCAAATAAAAATACAGAGCAGCGAGCGGGTTGATAGAATAGGTGTAACCATTCATAAAGGATAGTTTATTCCTAGAAATGTTCATAGAAGGCGTGCTAACGCGCTTGTCATTTCTTAGCTCAATGAAAAAGCCTCAATTACTCCTGCCTCGGTCTTGTCCTGAGCCGTAGCTAGAAACTTAGTTTCATTAAACTTGGGGGAGCAGTTTTGGCAACTGCTGCAGTGTAGCGGAAGGTAGCCTCTAGATTTGCTCTTCAGGGGGACGTTCTGCTTGCGGGCTTCGTACCAGTTTACACGGCGCATGCGCACAGCTGTTGCAGCTCGGTTTCGCCGGCGCGCCGCGCCGCCAGCAGCAGCAGCGGAACACTAAACACAAATCAACCCAGATTGGTGTTTTTGGCTTTCCTCTAGCGGCCTCTCTAATCGAGGTTCGAAATACACCCTTAGAGTTCGTGTATATTTCCATCCAAAAAAATACGGAGCACATACGGTTGGCGAAGGGAGCAGATTTGGTGTAGATTTTTACACCAAAAATACTAAGCACTTGCGGTTGACAATGGGAGCAGATTTTGTCTAGTGTTTTACACCAAAAGATGCGAAGCACTTCCTGGTTAGCAGTGGGAGGTTTCGGCCGCGGTTATACGCTGAGCGGTGGCTGCGGCATCGTCTGTAAGCAGGCGCCAAGATTTCGCAACGCCAGCATCCAGGGGGAGGAGGTGATGACAGCGGTCCGTTTTTCAATATTGCATTTTTGCTTTTTCCTACAGCGCTACTGGAACCGCTCAATGTATATGCGGAATTCGTTAATCACACTAATCAGGTGCGAGTGCGCTTTGTAATCAAGAACAAAGCCCAATCGAACCACAGTGGCGAGATATACCAACTAGCCCCATTCTGTCCATGCCCTTACGAAGTAGTACTGCATGAAAACAGGGCAAAAACGCTGGATAGAAGGTGCATCGGACCGCTGTCTTTACCTCGTTCTCCTGGATGCTTGCGTTGCGCGATCGTGCCGCCATGCATACACACGACGTCGCAGTTACGTCGTAGCGCATTGCCGTAGATCGCAGAAACACAAACAGACCAGAGGCTGCGGCAAAGAAACGCCTTTAATCTGACTCCGCTGTGTATACGGCACTTCCGTAAAATAGGCAAAAACTATGAGTCCAGCGCTAGCTTAAAGAATCTTGACGGGGTGGTCCGCAATGGGCAAGGAAAGCAGAGTTGGGGAGACGGGAGGCAATGAAACTGAAAACAAAACCGTCGTAATGGATCTACATACCAAATTCCTGCACCACATACTTTTTTCTTCTCCTCTTAAAAGTCTACCGTAAGCACAGTAAGCCATTGTCCCGTCTTCGATATCAAAGTTAACAGGACCCCTGTCATTCCGTCTTCCAATCTATCGGACTACATAATATTACCACTCATTTTCCCGTCAAAACTTTCCTATATCCAGCAATTAACCGCCTGTGTCTTAACCACTCCCCCGTAGTGGGTTTGTGCCAGCAACGTCTGAGGCCTTCCTTCCTTCCTTCTACCGTCTGTTCACTGTGATCCGAAAACTGAATCCCTGAGGTTAAAAATCTTGAACGGTGCGGCACAAGGAAGCTACTTGCAGGCAGCTCCACATTCAACAAATAATGTTTGCTATCTATCTGCCCTTAGAAGTCCTTAAAAAGAATACTTTTGTATATTGTATGCTTAAAATTCGTTCATTACTGTCACTTATTTTTGCAGTCCATAATAGAGATTTTAAAGTAAATTTTGAATGGCGTGCTCCACTCGCACATGGAAAATATTTTCCGAGTACTATTTTCATCCAGTCGATGAGTCCTCAAAGTCGCAATATAAAATCAGAAGTATTCGCAGTAGGATCACATGAAAACATGGCGTATAGCTTGTGCTCCTTGGTTTTCTTTTCGAACAAAAATGTAGTTCTTGGAATTTACCTTCATTGTGCAAGGTAGCTGTGTTTGTTTGTTAGACAATTTTTTCTCGGAGACTGAAGTTTTAAGCACTTTACAAAACACTGCTACTAGCACGTGCTGTTAAAACACGGTTCACAATTTCACTTCTGCATGCGACATACATTCATTCCATTGCATGTTCGAAAACTGAATTACAGGCGACTGTTACAAATAGCACTGGATTATCACAAATGTCAGTTACTAACCAACACACATGCCTGAAATATTAATACCTGCAGCATTAAAAGGTTGCTTACCTGAGGCATGTCAAGCTTCTTCATTGGAAAAGAAATCGAATAGCCTGCGTAAAGTAAACGAAAGGTAACGAAGACCTGTAGATTACAATTTCGTTTTTTTAAATGGAGGACAATAAACAACATTTGCAACCACAATTCTTAGACAGATATTAGAGATAGGGACGAACTTTAAATCAGCACCTAAAATAACCAAATGATATATTAGCAAATCTTGAAAAATCATGCAGACATGACTTCAGAACTTCTTCCCTACACTTCAAGCTAACTGGTGCACTCAGATAATATTAGCTAAAAACATTTTAGCCGCCAGACAACTCCCAGTGGCTAATTCCAATTGGCTATCCTCAAGGTGCAGATCTACAAACTACAGGAAAAGAAACACTAAACAGACATCGTCAAAGCAGCCCACTAACTCCACAGTAAATTATGAAATGTATCCAAGCTCTAACTTTTGTGGTTCTTCTTGAGAAACACATAAGACGAACATAATCTTAGAAAATGTATAAAATACGTTCAATTTAACACACAATCACATAAAAACTTCATAAAACAAAATTTTACACTTAATATATGGAGGTCTATGCTCTAGAGAAAGTTTATGTGCCACGAAAAATATGTTAGCCACCCAGTTCAAGGAGCCTGTCTCAAATAAAGTGCAGCATTCATAACTTATATGGGAAAAATTAGAATACAGAAACACATGCACACATGCGTTTTAATCTAGCTAACAAGTAATGACAAATGCTGAAACGCAAGGAATTGGTCAACTTGGTAGTACCTTCACTGTGGGCACTACAATCAAAGAAGGAGCACATGGCGAAAGGTCAAAGTGATAAGAGCACAGATATTCTGTTTGATCGGAATAAAGGCATCCATCACCTTCAGTTTACGACGAAGTGAAGTAAAATTCGAGAAAGGTTCCCATGGCAACTGATCAGACTTATGATTCGTAACTTTGTGATTAAATATGAACTTGAATTTTTGAATACCGGTGTCTAAGCGCATTTTTGCTTGAAAACTGAATTGTACACCAAATCCATAATCACTACTCTTTTTTTTTTCTAATTGCAGGATATGTATAAAGGCTGCAACAGCGTCATGTGGCAGAACGGAAAAACTATTACAAAACAGAAAAAATAACAAAATGCTGACAGTGCTCCCAGGAAGCTGTCCGAGCTAGACGCAAAAAGATAAAAACCATGATTAGCCCCGGCAGAGACAAGAAACCAGTGGGGTGATGATTCTTAGGGTAAACGAAATGTTGCTGTTCCTGTTTATCAACTCTTTCTACGCTGCCATGTAATGCAAGTACAGCTTTTGTCAAAGTTTAGAGCCCAAGGAATTCGCTTCTGAGCTTCGTTGTACGTCGCTAGCATTCCAGATCTCTTGAAGGTACAGAAAGTCTTGCCATGACCACCGTGAATGTTTGACGTCCATGGATGCTCAGAGGCCCTATTACATGGCTCAGAAGCCAAAACCTTTTGCACTTTACTTTTTGAGAAAGGATATACATCAGTTTTCTCACAGAAACATGCTGATAATATTTTCCTTTTTCTTCACTATGGCCAATGCATCACGTTAACATTGATAAGATATAGCAGCACAGTTTGTGTTACACTAGCAGTGTTCCACTACCAGTGTTCCAAACAATATTAAAAAACTAAACATGTACAACATGTACAGGCAAATAGAAGATGCAGCTGTGAAGGAAAGATGAAGTAGTTTTTAAAAATTGATGAGCTCAAAACCATTGAAGTCAAGCCTACAAAGGCACTCTCAAGAAAGGTCGGCAGACTGAGTGCCTTCTTTAGGTTTTCCAAACTGAGCACCCATAAGGCTGCAAACAGCAGAAACCCCACGGAAACGATGAGGTTTTCACTACAAGGTGCTGGCCTATGAACAGGAAAACTAGGCCTTGATAGGAGGTGATGAGGCTTGCTGTAAGTACTTGGTCCTGCCAAATTAAAAACGAAATATCGCTGACATTACTAACACTTGTAGAAGTACAAAGAAATGCTGTCGCATTTCACATGCACATTATGACTACCCTATCCTAGGGATGAATTCATGAGCGGGTGGTCTCCCCTCCCCGGTGTGAGAAATATTACATTAAAACACCATGCAGAACCTAATTTTTTCATGAAAAAAGTCAAAGAAATGCAACGTTCAAACATCTCAAAGACCGATTTTTAAAGATTATGGTAACCAGGGTAATGTACTTGAAGCTATCAACACTGTATAGCTTCCAATTCATTGCCCACCACTACATGCAGGAGACCTTGGTGACAAGTTTTGTATCAAACTTTTTTCATTCATCATTCGTGCTTATGGATGAATCACTTTGCCATCATTTTGCTCGGAAACTAAAGTGTCGATATTACAGAGGCGCGACTGTAGATATGATTTTTTCATCAGAGCCATGATCACATTTAGTGGGCGATCACAACTATACACGAGTTAAACAAAATGCTGCAATGGCCTCCCTACCAAAGATTTGAAAACCATATTCTAGCTGTTAGACAACTGAGCTTCTCAATCTCATTTAGCTGCAACCAGTGAAGCAACAGCCTAACTGTAATCGATCTAGAGGCTAAAGAAACAATGGTGAGCCACTGCCCATAAGGGAGCGTGATACAAAGTGGGTATTTGAAAGGTACAGCTGCACACGAAAATGTTGCCACTCTTGCTTTTTCCGAGACATTTGACCCATATGGCAACTACGGGAATTTTTGCTTAGCAGCGAAGAAGCAAATGTTCTCTAGGGAATCATATTTTGAGCACTTATAACAGCCCGGGAAGTCACAGTCAGTACTGCAATGAATCATATTTGCGTGTGTATAATGAAGACCTAAAAATGCAACACTGGTATGGTGTTGTGGAAAGTGTGCATCGCCATTATAAACAGCTTGTGAAGAAGCACTTCACAAGGATTGGATGCCATCGAAGACTACAACACAAATCACTCTTTACGAACTGAAAATTAAAAAAACAGGTGCACCGTATCCAGACCTGATTATCATTTGTCAAACAAATGACGAATCTACAGTCGCAAAAGCAAATAACGGTGATCGCCTCTCCATAGTATCGTGCAAGTCTGAAGAAACGACATCCGTCTCAACATTGGATTATTGGTTATTTGAAACGAACGGTAGTGAATACGCGTTAAAGTAAGACATTAGCAATGCAAATCCCAAAAAAGCAGCGTGTCAGTACGCTGTATCTGGCTAGTCAAGAAAATACTCTATTTTCAGAAGTGGGCATAGTTGCAGCAGTTACGCTGACTCCTTATTCCTAATATTGTCATTTTTTTTATTCCACAAGTAACTACGCCTGAATTTGAAAGAAAATTCAATGGGAGTCAGAAACTCCTTATTGTTACTGTTTGCTTTCCGCCTCTTTGCAAGATAAAGAAACACGAAGGCTTTGTGCCAGCCCCATTCTTAAATACATAATCAGAAAACCCGAACTTTGCTAAAGCTCGTGACATCATTGCGTAAATTTGACTAAATTCTGCGCCCAAAAGGCAGCCATCAGGTGCTCAGATAAGTACTGAGCTGCTATTTTCGTACAAAAAATTTCAGTTCCTGCCTATGCCCACCAACCACTTGCAAAAATATACCTACAAGTGTTGCAGAGGGCCTCTTTCTTTGCGACTTAACTCTGAACTGCTTGGTACTGCTAGTAGATTAAACTGATGCAACCTTGGAGTTCTTCATAGATTAGAACCTGGATAGAACAATGTCGAGTCAGGTTTGATACCAAACAAATCATTATGAATAAAATGTATGTTGTTCGAATTACTGACTCGAATACTGATAGGTGAACAAAGCAATATGTGATGCTTTCAAATTAAAGCAGCTGGTATATTTTCACAAATAGTGACAGCATGTTTATACTGCACCCATCGAATTTATGCTGCAGCGAACCGCAAAACATAAGGCAAGAACTGACAGCCGTTGCTTTCTCGCTTTCACTCGTGTTCCAGTGACAAAGTGATTGGAACATTGTGCTAAAAGCAACAAGTAATCAGATTGGAATTCTAAATGCGGCAGCGGAATTTGTATCGCAGAATACAAGTATGCACTTCAGAAGCTTTGGGCACATTCATTTGCTGCGACTTGCACGATAAGCAAAATTATTTTTATTGCGGAGAACCGTGGCATTTAGAAAAAGCAACCTGATTTTTTTTATGTTAATAGTGATGCCGCATACCTCGTTCTGTGAAAGTGCATGAAAATAACAGTGGCCAAAAATTCTACGCATAAGCAAACTAAAATGAGACAATTGCTTCGGAGGGCACTAAAATAAAAGTGCCGAAAAGCTACATCCAATTGCAAGGTGTACTTCAGTGCAGACGTAAGCAGACTTGTACAGAGCGCTCGTGCGGTGTTTTGAGGAATGAAGGCGAACTTACAACGCAGGCAGTGGGATTGACTGACAATGCAGGCGCTCAAGCGCTGGCATAGTCATATAAACAACCCTTACAATACCAACGCGTCGTTAATAAAACTGCACAAATATTTTTTTCCATTCCGCAGCACAGTGCTCCAGCGTTCCACACAAGCCTGCACACGTCTTCATCATACAACAACATTTAAGACTCAAAATCATTAACTATGACGGCGAGATGGATGTTAGACGGCAGGGATTCAAGAATGCCCTTCCTGGCAGCAGTGTCGAGGTATAAACTTCTCTCCCGCTGGCCAAGGGCGCGGCAGAGCCAGCGCTTGCCTCGATTCGCTCACAACAGCGCCATACCGCCATTCTCAAACCAGAGCGAGGGACAAGCTCAGCCGTCGTTTGCGATATCTACTTCAGTGAACTTGGCTAAGCATCCGTCTTTCCTTTCTCCGTCGCACATCGAAAAGCAGCCGAAGAAACGCGAAGTCGCCGCACACGATATCCGTTCCAAGAGAGGCTCCAGACAACCCCCCGGGCTTAATTCTGCGACGCAGTCCGAGACGGCCCCGCTGGCCGTGCTAGGCCTAGCGCCTACGCCGCTTACGGTGGCAGCGTCCGCACTCGCGACCCTCACGCCGTCTTCTGATCCTTTGCGCCGCCTGCTGTCGACTGCATCTCGACCGAAACCAAAACTTGCTGTAGCGTTCCGGAACTAAGTGAAACACATAAGAGTACATTGTTCCAGTGGCGCGTTCTTTTGAACAGCAGCAGCAATTCGACGTCACTCCGTCTCAGTTGCCGTACGACGTTTTTTTTTTGTTCTACACCGTTCGGAAGGTTCAGAATGCCCGGTAACCGCTCCGTTAGAGACGGCTGATGAACGATTGCGGACCTCGTCAGCACGCCGTCAGTTCAAGCTGGTGTTACTTTGGTGTTTATGATATCGTGTGCTCTGTTTTACTGGTATTCGCATCTGGCGATGCGTAGTTTTAAAGCAGACGAACACCGATAAACCTCCTATCTCAAGTCATTCGTGTTTAGTATGTGCTCCGTACCACGTGGCTTGCAACGTGACCAACCACGTGACAGCGTGGCAGCGTAGCCACGGGGTGGCGGCGCCGCCACGCTGAAGGCACGAAATGCTACCGTGATGTAGGCATCGTTACAAAACTTACCACTAAGCCGTCCGGTACTGGCGCCGCTGCCTGCTTCATGCTTCGCAGCACCAGACCTCGTCCCGTTTAGCAGAAGCGCAATGCGATTCGCCTACTGCGCCAGGAAGTCGCGGTAACGTACCTCAAAACTCGGCCACCCTTGTCTCAAAACTTTCTTGCTCGCCAAGTCTCTGGGCCGCGATCAAATCGGCAAAGTGGCCGCGGAAGACTCTCGCGATGTCTGCAGGGACGGAAGACGTTGTACCGTCCTCCATCAGCACCTCCTCTACACGGGCCGGACGATCGCTTGGGTGGCCAAGACTTCGGGAGTACATCAGTTCCGCAGTGTCCCCGAGAAGTTGACGAATATCTGCGGAGGCGCGAGGAGCGCACGAATCCTCCTCGGGAATGCGGTGGTACCTGACGCGGAGCGTCTGTAGGCACTCTCGCATAGCAAATGTAAGGTCCCCGCCTTTCTTGACAATATGTATACGGCGCAGAACATAGTTGAGCGCGGTGGTGTGCTGGTCTCGCTTCTCTTTCCCGAGGCGAATTAGGATATCGCCACTTAGGCCGAAGGACGTCATAAACGTCGGGGGAGCAGCGTTCTACATCCGCCACCGACTCAGCCAGAGTACAACGAAGCTCGCGAATGCTGTCCCCGTTGTAGAGCAACGAGACATCCGTGCGCCAAGTCTCTATACGGCTGACTCGGCCTGCCGTGCTCCTCAAGGCTACTAGGACAGGTAGGTGGTCGCTGACTGAACGGACGCCTGCCGAGGGTGAAAAGACCTCTCATGACTCGGACAAGTGTGAGTTCAGAGGCAAGTACACCCTGTCCAGCCTACTGGCTCTCCGGCCTCTCGTGCGCGTTGTTACGAAAAAAACTCCGTGCATGGAGACCCAGGCGCCCGACAGGTTCATTTGACTAACCAGCCTCCCAAGTTCGCGGGCGCGATAGTTAGAGGCGCCTTGGCCAGGCTCCCTAAGATCGCGCGTCCCGTTCAACACGCAGTTGAAATCGCCGAGTAGTACATGTGGCGCGAGGTCGAAGCTGTGGGACGCGACCGAGCAGAAGAACTCGTTGGTAAGTGCGCACGTGTTTGGCACGTACACATTAACGAAACGCGTCCTCCGCCCGTCTGGAAAAAGGTCCACCACTAGCACGCGACCGGCATACCCGAAGGTACAGTTGGCTCCTGCGCGAAAGGCCGCGTTCAAGATAACGACACCACACCGCAACACCGCGAATCCGTCCAAGAAAAGAAACCATCACAATGAAAACGTGAACGAAAAGAAATAAACATCTGCAGGAGTGCTGAAGATGAGTCCTGCAAAAACTAAACTTCAATGCGAAACGAACGCGCAAGGTGAGGCACCTCTCGCTGTTTGTCGGGAGGGCGAGAAGCGTGCACGTTAAAAGAAGCGAAACAAAAAAGCGCATCTTGAACTTAAAGAACAGTACATGCAACAACTCTAAATCTCGATACAAGAGGACAAAACAAACTGGTCGCGGACTCACGGCACAATTCTAAGGGTAGAGTCTGGGGGGGGGGGGGGGGGAGGGGGGGAGGGCAGCAACAACACGACTCGCTCGTGCTGTGGCTGCCCTGGGCGCTCTTGACCGGCGTGTGTAGGGCTTCACTGGGGGAGGGCGAGGCAGGCGACTCGGTGCCAGCCCCTGTTCCCTCGTGCTGCGCCGCCGTCGGCAAGTCGAAAAGGGAGACCTCCAAGCTCGGAGGCTTCTCCAGAGGCGACTCGCCCAGCGAATCGTCGGAGTCGGCCGAAGCCGATTTCAAGGCGTCGGAGGCGCCCTCCGACTGCTCTGCCGCGTACTTGGATGACGAGGAGACTTTCCGCTCCTTCCCCGCCTGGTATTCAGCGGGGCTGGTCGCGGCGTCGTCCCGCTAGTCAGCAAGTTCGGTCAAGCTCGCCGCCGCCTCCGCTGCCGCGCCGCTGGAAACGGCGCCAGCCGCTTGAGATGTCTCCGCCGGCCCGGGCTGTTCTCCAAGCTCCTGGGGCGTCATGGCAGCTGCAGACGCCACAGCCGCCACGTAGGACCGCGGCCGGCCGCAGTCGGGCGTCGGGTGGTCTCTACCGCAGCGCCTGCACACGGGCCTGCACTCCGCACCCACGTGCCCGTAAGCGCTGAAAAGGTCGCAGCGCACCGCCTTGCAGGCAGAACCGAAGTGGCCCTCTCCTCTGCAGCGGGAACAGACGCGCCTCATGCCTCTGTACTCGATCATCGCTCGAGTCCACGGCCACCGTCAGAAAGTTGGGTGGGAACCTCGTCATCTCCAACTTGACGAGGCGCATCCCGTTCCCGATGTTCTTGTTGCTCAAGGAGGCTGTCCCGGTCACCGCACGGACATTCGCGTTTGGCGGCGAGAACACCACGACCAGATCTGTCTCGCTGAGACATGGCGGTAGACGGTACACCGTCAGCTGAACCACTGCAACTCGCATCTGCTCCAGAGGCAATTCTTTTCCGGTGATGAGGAGGCTGCACCTCGCCATTATCTTTGCTGCCTGCGCCATGGAAGCTACCGCGGGAAGGAAACAAAGACATTCGATGTGCTGCAGGTACGTAAGCTTCCGTACTCCGACCACCTCCTCGAGAATGTTGATGAGGCGGTCGGCCGGAGCAGGTTCTGGCACTGAATGCAAAAAGCATTGTGGCTTGGTGGGGCACACTGCAGGACAAGGGCGCTCCATGACTCCGCCTGGGTCACCACGGCAGGGGCGCGGCGCCGGGCAGCAGGTCAGCAGGCAGGCCCCCGGATCCTACGTCCCGGAGGTCCTGCCTGGTCAGGAACACCGGAAGGTCCGCTGTGTCGACGGGCAGCGTCTTGGGTCCAATTGGTACCCGTATCAGATATTAAATCGAATGTATGAGCAGGAGACTTACTGAGGTTGCTGAGAGGAAGAAGGAAAAGGAATGTGTACGGGCCTCCCTACTGGCTCAAGTAATGCTTGTTGGGGGAATATTTGGTGCATGTTTCCAGATGAGGGTTGTAGAGGGACAGGTCACTGGCGGATACTTTTGACGAAGCCAAAGTGCTGAAAATTTTTAGATATGTGGACGATTTTTTAATTAGTTTACGGAAACAGATTGCCTCATCTTACCAACAAATAGTGGAAGAAGTTTTATCTAGTTTTAAACTACTTGAAAAAGGTTTGGACTTCACACATGAGCTTGTCCAAGGCAACAAATTGCAGTTTTTAGACATTGACGTCACCCTTAAAGACCAAAACTTTTGCTGGATGTATCGCCCTCGCGCACAAGAAGAACTAATACCCTATGATTCCTCCCATTTAAAGACAGTAAAGCGCGCCATTGCTCAGATGTGCCTGGAAGCGTCGCTGAAGAAATCATGTTGCTTTAAAGCAGAGGAAAGCTTTCAAACCCAGATTCTGAAGTTGTAAAAAGCAGGATTTCCAACCTCGATCTTAATCGGAGTAGCCTTCCTGCGAAAATTGAAGAAAGAAAGTAGAAAAAAGGGCGGCCAAGATGAGGTCACCGAAAGCAAAAGTAGACCGGTTGTCATTCCGTACACCCATAAGGTAGCGCACAATTTGAAGCATGTGGCGACAAAATATAAGGTTTCGTTGGTTTTTTCCGCCCCAAAGAAACTGGCTGGCTTGTGCGTAAAAACTCATCCCAACAAGGTAAACAAAACTGAATATAAGAAGAGACATGCAGCTCCGCTTGTTAAATGTGCCGTCGAAGTCGTATATCAGATTCCTCTCACATGCGGAAAGAAGTACATTGGACAAACCGGCCACTGTATTAACGACCGATTAGTGGAACATAATTGGGATTTACAAAATGGCACTGGTTCTTATCTGCCGCATCATTGTAAAGCCTGCGGAGAAGAAAGGAAGATTAAGTGTGTGGCAAGGCTGAAAGAAGTAAAGGTTTTAAACAGAAGTAAGGACCTGAGGAGAAGAAGAAGAAGAAGAAGTAAGGACCAGACAGCCCGTGAACTGTTGGAGGCCTTCTATATTAAAAGAAACTGTAGCGATTGTGTCAGCGCACTATCTATCTCCATTTATAAAAACGAAACTGCTTTTTTATATACACGGGTGTGAGATACGTGTGTACCTCACCTATCTTTTATCCGCTTTTTTTGTAAAACCCTCGCGCGCATGTGTGGTTCTTGCTACCCATCTTGATTTGTCCTTATATTCATTCGCATACGCGGTGAATAAACAGTTGGAAGTTGCGCCTGTCTCGTCTCTCTTGCTATGTGTTGTCTTTTTCGGCGCTACAACCCTCTTCTGGCTACTGGATCAAGCCAAGCCACGCTCGCTGCCGCGTGCTGAAATTAGGAGTGGTAAAGGATAGGAGAGCAAACAGTGAAAGAAAAGACGCGCAGCGCTAATATGCCCCGGGCCGATCCCGGAGGCAGTGCAATACCGGGCCGATTCGTGCCAGAGTGCTTCAAGCCAAGCACTCCGCCGTGTTCAAAAATAAGTGTAACATCTTAGGACTCGCAGCAGATATTAAATCATGTATCAGGTATGTATTGTGAGCAGGAGTCTGTCTGTCTATTGTTGCCATGAAGACAGAAAAGTGCACAGGCCTGTCCACTGGCTCAAGCCGAGCCACAATCGCTACCACGTGCAGATAGTAGGAGAGTTGAAAGATGGGATAGAAAGACAGGATAGTAAAGACGCGCGGTATAAAGACGAGGCCGATCCCGGAGGCAGTGCAATACCGGGCCAACCGGTGGCTGAAGTGAAGCAACCTTCAAACTCTCCGCCACATTTCCAAAACTAAGTCAAATTGGGACCCGTATCAGACATTCTACGGGGTCCGGACTTGTCAGCAGGAGTTCTGTTCTGTTCTTGTTGCCAGGAAGAAAGAAAAGGAAAGTGCACAGGCCTGCTCACTGGCTCAATCCGAGCCACAATCGCTACCACGTGCAGATAGAAGGAGAGTTGAAAGAGGGGATAGAAAGACAGGATAGTAAAGACGGGCTAAAGACAAGGCAGATCCCGCGGAGGTAGTGCAATACGGGGCCAACCGGTGGCGGGTGTAAAGCATCCTTCAAACTCTCCGCCACATTTCTAAAAATAGGTCCAACTTGGACCCGTAACCGATTAAAGAGAAGTTTATTTACCACGGGCCTGAAAGGGATGGGCATCCCTCGCAAAAACAGACACAGAACGGCGACTAATGTCGCCCAACCTAAACTAAAACATGCTTTGGCGACTAGCGTCACCCTACCTATGCAAGAATGCACGTTGGCATAAAATGCACAAATACATAATCCATGAATGTCCAAAAGAGTTCAAAAGATGGTCCATACGTGCGGGAGGAAACACGCAGGGTATTCACGCACAACACACCGCTCACAATCGCCGCACACAAAGATCGCACGGCACACTCAGTATGGCAGGAGCTGCACGGTGACATGGCCCCTGCTTGTGTTGATGAACCGGGTGCTCCATCGGCGCAGGAATTCTTCCTCACCGAGGGTGACCCAGTCTAAGCCCGCCTGTTCGAACAGGCGCGCTCTCACCCTCAGCAACAATGGGAACATGGCCCGCTGGGGTCGACCCTGCAAGGAAGCCGCGCCTCTTTGCCGCCACAAAACAAAGGCACCCACACACAGAAGAAGCCGCACAAACGACTCACGTGGCTTGGTGCGGGAGTTCAAGGTGACAAAAAACATACGCGACATGAGCCGCCAAAACGTTCTAGCAACCACGCACTCCAACATGGCATGCTTTAGGGTTTCAGTGTTGTCACACTTACCACACCGCGAAGAAGGGGCAATGCCCCACGCTGCGACACGGACTCCCGTGGGCAAGACCCTCCAGCCTGGCAGCCAGCCGAAGTCGCGCACGTCTGGTGGAAGAGTGCTAGACGTCAAATTTCGCCACCGCACCCGCCTGCTCCGTTCGAGCTATTCTGGTGCAGCCTCCTGGATAGTGAGGAGCTCGGAAACATGGGAGGCCTGTGTCTTAGTGACGTCGACCTCGGGCAGAGCGGCTGTGAGAGACTCGGCAGCCTGACATACCTAAAGAACCTAAATGACCCCGGCTGCTGTTCGGCTGAAGGACCTGTTACCTGACCAAAAAAAGAGGCGCCGCGACGTCCCAAGAAGGTAGGCGAGAAGTCCCTCCCCGGGTAGTCGGTGACGTTGACCAGGTCGCGGACGCCTCGGACAGCTAGAACACTGCACATTGTGCGAAAATCGCGCAAGCTGAACCCGCCCATGCGCGTGGGAAGGCGGAGGAGCGCGCGAGCGACGGTCTCCGTCTTTCCCGCCCAGAAAAAAGCGTCACAAAGTGTGGCTAAACGATGCGTGAATGTGCGTGGCGGACAGGCGACGCGAGCTGCGTAGAGGAGTGGCGCGCACACAGATGATCTAATAATAAAAGCGCGCTCAGACAGCGACAAGCGAAAACGCGCTGCCACTGCGAGACGTCGCTCTGCGGTCGTTCTTAACTGCGACCACGACTCGCGAGCTACCTCTCCTGAGGAGGGGAACACGACGCCAAGAACCTTACCCGCCGAGACCCACTATACGTCACCCAGCAGGTCTGACGTAAAAGCGCCAACGCGCAGAGCTTTGCTCTTGCCCATGTTAAGCAAGGCGCCGGACAGCTCGCTGTAACACGCAAAAAGCCGTAAGAACGCTGCGTAGCTGTCCTCGTCCCGCAAAACAGGGACACGTCATCAGCGTACGCGGACACCTTCACCTGACCTTGGCCAGGCAAAGAGAACCCGCGCACCGATGGACACTCCGCTACGCGGCGCAGGAGTGGGTCTAAACACAACACGAATAGCATAGATGACATGGGACCACCCTGTCGTATGCCGCGCTCTATATTGAAGCGGTCGCTCAACGAGCCCTTAAAAAGCAACCGAGCTGTAAGGCCGGAATACAACCGCTTTAACCGCGCCACGAACTCGGGCGGAAAGCCGAAAACCCCAAGAACTCCAAAAAGGTAGCGGTGCTCGACTCGGTCGAAGGCTTTAGCCTGATCATGTGAGACGAAACAACCCGGTATTCCCGTTCTCTAGGTGAACGTGAACGAGTCACGCGTTAGTGCGAGAGACGAGAACACCGATCGTCCGGGCACACTGCTGGTCTGTGCAGGGCTTATGAGCTCTGCTAAAACTATGCTCAACCTTTTAGCCAGCAGTGACGGCACAATCTTGTAATCTGCATTAAGCAGTGTGATCGGGCGCCACGAATGCGGGTCAGATGGGCACCCGCCAGGCTTAAGGATGAGCACAATACGGCTCTCTCTGAAGGACTCCGGCCTCTCGCCGTCCCCGACGAAGGCGTTCACCATCTGGAGGTGTTCCTCGAGGACGGTGTAAAACCTCGCATAAAAGCTGATGGGAATGCCGTCAGGGCCTGGAGCTGAGGCAGCGTTCATGCCTTTAACTGTGGCAAAGAGTACTTCTCAGCTCACCGGAGCACTGAGCTGTGTGCCTACATCGCTCGGCACTTGCGGCACCTGGCCGAAAAAACTGCGTAAAGCGTCCGCAAAGGAGGCGGCGACCCACCATCCGTCCTCAGGAACAAACAGCTGGGAGAAGTGACGCTCAAAAGCGGCAGAGATGACAGCCGCGCTGCTGCTCCTGGAACCGTCCGGCAAAACGACCTTCCCCACGCGAACCTGTCGTGTCTCATCAAGACTACCTGCGCTCACCTGCCGCAGCACTGTTGGATCTGACACAGGTCTACCCTGCACTAGTGCCTGACTTGCTGCCCGCGAGGGCTGGCGTAGTAGCATGTGGTAGCGCGCTTTTAAAAGGGCGAGGTAATCACGCATGGCAAAGGTAAGCGGGGCGCCGCGCTGCACGACGCGAATACGGGCAAGGGTGGTGTTTACCTCCTCCGAGATACGCCTCCTGCGCTGGCGCCCTTCGCTAACTAAGAGCGCCCGCCATGCCGATTTCAGTTCATCCCAGGTGTTGGCACTTTCAGCGCCTCCAACCGGGCCTCCCAACGCCCGTTCAATAGAAGTCACGCTCGACCAATCTGTCAGCAGACATGGATCCATACGCCACGCGTCTACACGGGAGGCGCCACCGCCCATGTCCAGTACTGCTGACAGAGGTCGATGGTCGCTAATACGTGGGGTGCCCGGGGGAAACGCGAGCACGTCACACGATACCACACAACAATCCAACTCGCGTGAAAACAGGAATTTGTCGAGACGACTAGCCGACCTGCCCCTGTCCCAAGTAGCACCAAAACTGTCACCATGTAGTTTTACCCACGCGTCAGTCAAACAAAATTGAATACAAATATCCCACAGTGATCGTGCCCCGGCGTAGGGTTGCCCTGGCCTGGACCGCGAACATCACGTACGGGATCTAAAACACAATTGAAATCTCCGACTAGAAAACAAGGATAACAGTCCAACAAGAAAGAATCTAACAAATTAAAGAAACTAGACGAATCAGAACGGCGGGCTGGTCCGTAGACCACTACCGCTCTGACACGCCTGCTACGCAAATAAAAATCCACCGCAAGTGTGCGACCGTCTATGCCGTAAATGCAGTGCGCGCCAGAGAGAAAAGAGCTGTTAACAAAAACCACACCAACACCGCACGAAACAGAAGTAGTTAACGAAAAAAAGGCATGAACACAAAACCTGGACTTTAAATCGGAGACCTCGCGTGGGTAACGTAGGTTAGTTACCTCTAAAAACAGGATGTCGGCGCCCTGCGCTCGGGCGAAGTGCATCACCTCTCTCTGCTTGTCCGGCGACCTAAATCCCTGAACATTCAGGGACAGAAGGTGCACCAACGCCATGATGGTGATACAGAGCGTCAACGTTCACAGTACTCGTTTAGGGAGCCCCGCCATGAGCGGCGCTTGGGGCAGACATTTTTGCCTGGGGCGAGACAGCGCCATGGAAATTATCATCCGCGTCCCTCGCGTGCTTCCCCGCTAATAATAATAATAATAATTGGTTTTTGGGGAAAGGAAATGACGCAGTATCTGTCTCATATATCGTTGGACACCTGAACCGCGCCGTAAGGGAAGGGACAAGGGAGGGAGTGAAAGAAGAAGGGAAGAAGGAGGTGCCGTAGTGGAGGGCTCCGGAATAATTTCGACCACCTGGGGATCTTTAACGTGAACTGACATCGCACAGCACACGGGCGCCTTAGCGTTTTTCCTCCATAAAGACGCAGCCGCCGCGGTCGGGTTCGAACCCGGGAACTCCGGATCAGTAGTCGAGCGCCCTAACCACTGAGCCACCGCGGCGGGTTCCCCGCTAGCTTTCCTGTGTCCATTTCGGCCAGTGCTCGTAGATCGAGCGGCTGGCTCACCGTCACGTGGTGACTCAGCGCTCCACTCGATGCCGCCAGAGTAGCGACCAGTGTTGGCGACAAGCCACCACCGGCTGTTTGCGTCTCCTCCTCTCTCTTGTGCTGAGGGAGGGGCGCATGACAGGGCAGGCCTTGGTGTACCGAGAAGGAGAAGGCTTGGCGCTGCTCGCAGGTCAGGTCCCCCTTCAGGCGCAACACTGAACCGCTCACCGTCGGCCCGTCCTGGTCCGTCAGGGACGGTGTGGACTTGCTCGACTCGTCCTCCGAGCCGAAAGATGCGAGCGGCTCCAGCGAGAAGGCGCCCGTTGCATCGAAGACGGCGGCCGGTGACGAGAGGGAGTGAAAGGAGAAGAGCTCCGATAAGCTCTCTGGCGGCCCGTCAACGGTGTGGTCCACACTGGGGTGGCACGTGGGGGTGGCAGCCGCTCTCTGCCTTTCGCGCTCCTTCGCGCTCTGCTCCTCTCGGGGGGAGTCGTCCGGGGTGTTCGCAGTCTGATCCTCCCTGGGGGAAGCGATCGGAGGGTTCGCGGCCTGGTCCTCCCTGGGGGTGTCAACCGGGGGGCCCGCGGCCTGGTCCTCCCGGGAAGTGTCAGCCGGCCGTTACTCGGCGGGGGGCCGCAAGTTGTCATTTCCAGGTCCCTTGGCCGGCCTAGGCCCGGGCTTCCTGGCGGCGGCCGCATCCGCGTACGAACGTGGCCGCAGGCAATCCGCCGCCGCGCGCGGCCCACCGCACCGCCTGCACACCGCCCGACACCCGACCGTGTCGTGGCCGAAGGCCTCGCAACGCGAGCACCGCGGCGTGCGGCACGCTGCGACGATGTGGCCCTCCTGCCCGCAGCGGGAACAAATTTTGCGGACGCCTCTATAATCGCACATGGCGCGGTGCTCCAGGACAGAGATGAAATTGGGTACGGGCTTCTGCATTTCCATCCGGACCAGCCGCTGACTGTTGTCGACATGCCGCCGGCCCTTCAGGGTAGGGTGGGTGATCTCGAGAACTTTTCCGTAAGGGCTGAGTGCAGAGGCGAGCGAGGCGTCACCAACGAAGAGCGCCAGCCGGAACATCGTGACGTTCACGACCCACGCAGAAGATCGGGACTGAGGTGCCGTTCACAGGGAAGGCACCCGCTGCGAGAAGCTTGTGAGGCGCCCCAGCCGGGACTACGGCGACGCAAAACTTGTAACCGCCCTGGTGCTGGAGCGACTCCAGCCTCAGTCTTCAACGAGAAATTGAAGCAGTGCGCCTTCGGGGGGGAGGAGAGCGGAAGGTTGGTCCACCAGCGGGACCGGTAGAAACCATGCTGGAGCCGGACCGGGGACCTGGATCAGCAGATGGGCAGCTTGTAGAGGGTGGGGGGCCGCGGTCAGCACCTCCACCAAGCTCCTGGGTAGGCTGGGCGGCCGGAGTTCCCGGGCGACCGGCAAAAAGCCCGGTGCCGTGACGACGATCTTCCAGGGGGATGGGGCCTCCTTCCGGGAGCGGAGCCCGGGTCCGCTACGCTCCAGCCTCGTGGGTTTGCCTCTCCGAATACCAGCAGCCTGACGGCTTTGATCTTAGCCAAAAGGCCGAGAAGCAAACAGATTGAAGAGAAGTTTATTTACCACGGGCCTGAAAGGCACTGGCACCCCTCATAAAATCAGAGACACAAAACGGCGACTAATGTCGCCCAACCTACTCTACGGGTCCGGACATAGGCGCCCACAAGCCTCGCCTCGCAAGCGCGCGAAGGGGGAGCGCACCACTGGCGGGAGTGCACGTGGCGGCAGTTTTCCCCGAATTTCGTATCAAAACTTTGACTAAATCGCTCGTCGTACACAGCTGGCGGTGGTGTCATGCGATTTCTCATTGCACATAGCATACGTCTCTTATTCAGGTTGGAGGCGAGCTATCAACAGGGATTCGAACCGTCGACTACAATACCTCCAACTGTATGTATTTCACCGACTTTTGTTCCGTGTGGCGTCACGTGTGTAGCAGCCGCACTTACTACCTGCGCTTACGGTAGAGCGGTCATGTATAGTACGAAGGTATTAACGGTCAAAAACGGTAGTAACAGCCGTAATTACTACCTTTTTACTACCTCCTTTTATATGGAGGTAGTAACAAGGTCGTTAGAAGGTACCCTTAGCGAAAACTAACACGTTTGGAATACACTTCAGGATATTTATAGTGTATTTTAAGCAGAATTTTTATTCATGAATGCACTAAACATATGGCGGTAACAGTGTCCTGAAATTTTATGCTTGGTATTCGAAGTATATTCTTTAAACTTGCAAGAAATACGTAACTTAAAGCACGCTTCGGGCACGTTTCAAATACGTCAAAAACTATGAATGCGGTTTTAGCAGCTTGTCAATGTAAGAAAAGTATACTTTCGGAAATGTGAAATTAATTCATTTGAAGTATGCGTCACCTAAATATGTTTCGGGCACGTTTAAAACACATGAAAAGATACGTATGCGGTTTTACCATCTTGTCAATGTATTAAAAGTGTACTTTCGCAAATATGAAATTAATTCGTCTGAAGTTTACGTCACTTAAAGCATGTTTCGAGGACGTTTCAAATACGTGAAAAAATATGTATGCGCTTTTAGCATCTTGTCATTGTATTAAACGTGTACTTTTGTAAATATGAAATTATTTCGTCCGAAATATACTCCAATTTTTACAAACGGGCAGTCATTTTAATCATATTTGAAGCGGACTTTGAGCTGCCGTAGAACAATCTAGTATTGGAAATCGCGTTTCGGGCAATGAACTCTCCATTTTGGATATGTATCGAAAGTGTACTTTCACAATTTCGACGTCATTTCGTCGAAAGTATGCTTCAATTCAAACGAATATGAGCTTTCCGGCTAAATGTATTTGTAACACAGTTTAAGCTGCTGTTGAACCCATAGTGCTCGAAATCGCGTTTCGGGAAATGACATGCTGGCAATGCGTTCAAAGTGTACTTTCGTAAATACGAAATTAATCCGTGCATAGTATACTTCAATTCTAACAAATGGGCAGTCGGCGTCAACATATTTGCAGCACACTTCAAGCTAGTGCTCAAGCTAGTGCTTCAAGCTAGGAACAACCTAGTGCTTGAAATCACGTTTTCGATAACAGTGAAAACTCTCCCTTTTCTCTCGTCCACTCGTTTATGTAAACTTCTAGTAGAAAGGCAGTCAGCTCTTATTCAAATTACGAAATTACGTGTGGACAACGTGATAGCATTATACCGGCAATGACGTCAAGCGCGCCTCCGGGCCCGAACATGCCAGCGAAAAGGATCCCGACTGGCAAGGACGAGCAGCTCTCATATACGCCCATGTAGTTGTTGTTCGACAGTTCGACTCCTGACCGATGCCTGACGCAGCTCACGACTAACAATTCGGTTCTAGATAGAGCGCAGAATCGAACGCGGCCACTCCAACACTTGTGCGACAATTTCGCGCAAAAAGCGCCTCACCGCGCAAGATAACGTGTCTCCTCTCGGGGGGTATATATAAGCCACGCCAAGCATCACGTTGGAGCAGTTCCTGTTTGCTGATGTCAGTTTCCGTCGCATTTCCTTGTGTGGCGACATCATTCCCATTCAGTCCCCGTCACGTGACCTTCCATTGTCGTAGACTTCTGGATGACAACACGCTTTTTCTGGGATTGCGTGTCTAGTGAGGCTTACAGCCACTTCAGTCATTACTTGTGATGCTAAAAACATTGATCAGTATTGTCCGGGGAATCCGACTAGTACGCCTTCTTTAAGCCGAGCCGAAGTAAAATTTTTTGTAATGTACTAATTGTATATCTTTAGCTTTTTAATGTATTTGATGTTATTTTTAGTATATTTTTAATGGAATAAATATACTGAGCGGACAGAAAATGTATTTTTGATGCATTTCTAAGAATATTCAAAATATTACTCCTAGCATACCTAGAAAGCATTCGTATTGCAATTTAAACATAGGGACATAAAAATGCAAAATAAATATAAAATTAATAAATGTCTTCGAAATGCATTTTTAGCAAAGCTTTTTTTTTTCGCTAAATGATATAAAGGTAGTGACTATTAAAAAAGGTAGTAATAGCAGCCCTTATTACCTTTAGGCTACCACTCCTGTTTTCTGTGCTAATAGTAATGCGCTAATAAACCGTAATGTGAAGAAGCACTAAATACCTCTTCAACCAATTCTCAGTAAGAACTATTATATCAAATTTTGCCGCAAGACAATCCATCTAATCTTCTTAATCAATTATGTTGTTGTTGACGCTTCTATCGTTCAAATGTACGGTCGCAAACGGTCCGTCCATATTTGGGTACAATTTGTTGAATATAGGGCAGTCATATTAGGAACCGAAAATTTCCTGCCGTTTCATTTGAATAGCTTCCGAAGCTGAAAAAAGTCGGTGATGTCATATAGCTTGCAACCTTGACAGTATGTCATATTTGCAATCCTTAAAATGTCTGCTTCCTCGTACTTCTTTGCAAGAATTTGGCAGCAAGTAAGCCACGCAAACTTAACCAGTAACTCGTAACCACGGAGACTGCCAGGCAGGCAGTTACCCTTAAAGGAAGAGGTAAAGGATAACCGTGGAAAGAGGAGGGTTTGAGAGTACTTGGTATTGCAAAACCAAACGAAGGTTGCCAAAGGAAACCACACGAAGGGCGCCCTTGAAGGAAGATGCGCAGGGTTACCGTGGAAGGAGGTGGGTATCAGACAGCTTAATATCGCGCAACCACAGGGCTGTTGCCACAAGAACTTCCCGGACGGCCAACGTCTCCTCCCTTCCTCACATTAGATTTCCTTTCTCTCTCGCACCCGCAACGGCACTTGCCCTAGAAGCGAAAGGCGGAAGGTTACTGTGGAAGGAAGAAGGCATGGCAGAACTTAGTAACGCGTAACGATAGGGCAGTTGTCACTGGAACCTCCCGGAGGGCAGTTAGCCTTGAAGGAGCATGGCATGACAGCGATTAGTAAAACGTAAACATAGGGTGGTTTTCCCGGGAACCACACGAAGGGCAGTTATCCTTTGAAGGAAGAGGCGGAGGGTTACAATAGGAGTAAGAGGGCATGACAGAGCCTACGTAGGATTAACCGAACGGTGTTTGTCTCTGGAACCTTCCAGAGAGCAGTTAAGCCTGAAGGAAAAGCCGGAGGGTTGCCAGACAGAGCTTAATAACATGTGACCATAGGTTTGTTGCCACGGGCCCCTCCCGAAGGGTAGTTACTCTTGAAGGAAGAGGCGGAGGGTTACCATGGAAAGAGGAGGGTATGACAGAACTTTGTAATGCGTAACCATAGAGCGGTTCCTAGGGAATTTCCCGGAACTTCTGAAGCACGAGGTGGAGGGTTACCGTGGGAGGAGGAAGGTATGGCAGGGCTTAGTAATACGAAACCGGAGGGAGGCTGCCACATGCACCAGCCGGAGGGCAGTGCCCCTTGAAAAAAGAGGCCATGGCGAGAGCTTAGTAATGCATAACCGAAATATGGTTTCCAGAGAAAGAGAGAAAGACTGCGCCGACAACCAACGAATGTGGCACTGTCCATCTGTTGCAGCGGGTTTCGGACCGAGGTTCACTGGCGGCGTCCCGCAACTAGAGTGGCGGTGTGGAAAAGAGATGTGCTGGAGAAGCAAATATGTGCACGAAACTAAACCAAATGGTCTAGAAATTTAGACATATGGAGTCGGCCTTAGTTTCTTTACCTAAATGTACCGACAAAAAGAAACATCCTAACAAGCGACGTACGTCCCCATGTGCGCCCAGAGAAGACGGCATGTCCCGGTACAACATTTATCTAACATTTACACACCGTAGAAGCAGGACATAGAAACACAAGCAAAAGGGAAGTGCTCCCACTAAGGGTCTAAAACGTTTTTTTCGAGGGTGTTCAGCAGGAACAAAAAATCATAGCATTTTGGTCCCAGAAAGGTATTTGGGTACAAAGTTTTGAGACCAGTGATTTTCAACAAAAAATAAAAAATCGACACCTCGCTCTCTTGTCACCCTCCCTCGCGCCATAAGCTGCGGGTAGAGAAAGTTTTGCTCTTGAACTCGCCGTTTTGAGAGATCAAGCAGTTCCGGTCGAACAGCCAACGGAAGCACCTAACCCCGCATCTCTCAGGGCGCATGCGTTTCTCTTGCGTGTGAGCTGTTGGCTCCATGGTGCATGCAGGCGACGGCGGTCTGCCTTTTCATCGCGCCGCCGGAAGCGGCGGTCACCAACGTGTCCGTCTTTTATGGTGTTTCGAACTACAACACGGTGCGATGGCCCCTGCAGGCATCTACAACAACTAGCAGTCCTCGTTGCGCCGCTCTCTAGCAGAGGCGCAGTAATGACCTGCCGTTGCTCGCCTGGCTTCCTCGCTGGACGAAAGCCGTCTTGCGCACACGTATTCGCGCAGTCCATAGCCGCTCTCACGCAAGCCCCAGTTCACGGCAGCTCTTGCTCTCATCACTGGGCTGTCGTGAACTACGTAGCTACGGATTCACAGCAGCTTTCCTGCGCACTTCGGCGTGCCCACATAATTCGTTTTGGAACTGGTGCAGCGACGACGCATCGCAAGTCCTTTGCGCAGCTTCACGGCCCTACTCCAAGATGGCGCTCTTTCAGGCGGCGTTTCATGTTGCGCTGCTGTTCATGTTTTATATGATAAGTATGGAAAGAAGGCTACAAGAAAAAGCAATCTAGGTTATGATCGGTCATACACATTAGGCGGAAAGGTTGTTGAGCAACGACTACCGGGTTTAATGTATGCGGACGATATTGTACTGTAAGCAGATAGCCAGGAAGATTTGCAAACTTTGGTGAATTGCTGTGGAGACGAAGGAGACAGTCTAGGTTTCAGTTTTAGCGCAACTAAGTCAGGTGTGGTGGTTTCAACAGTACAACTGGTCAGGAGCTTACAATACAAGGGCATGAAATATCCAGAGTGGCCGAATGCAAATACCTCGGGGTATGGGTAAACAACGGGCATATGTACACGGAAAAGTACGAACAGTCTCTCATAGCAGAAGGGCGAAGAGATGCCGGGATAATTAAACTGAGGGCATTGTGGGGGTACAACAGGTATGAAGTCCTCAGAGGTATTTGGAAAGGAATAATGGTGCCGGGGCTAACTTTCGGGAATGCGGTTCTATGCTTAAGGGCTGCAGTTCAGTCGCGATTAGAAGTAAATCGGAGAACTGTCGGAAGATTAGCACTAGGTGCCCAAGGGAAAATGACAAACGAGGCAGTACAGGGGGATATGGGCTGGGCAACGTTCGAAGCACGGGAAGCTCAGAGTAAAGTACTATACGAAGAACGCCTGAGGAAATTGGATGATAACAGGTGGGCAGCTAGGGTATTTAAATACCTGTACAGAAAGAGCTTTGACACACAGTGGCGGAAACGAACTAGAAAGCTGGCCAGTAAGTTTGCCAGAGACGAGGAAGGAGAAAGAAAGAGCATTAAACGACAGGTTAAAAACGTCGAAGGTAAAAATTGGATAGATTCAATGGAAAATAAGCATAGCGTAGAACTATATCGATGCTGTAAAGGCAGATCAGGAAGGAAATGTTTTATGATAACTCAAGAGGCAGTGCCCTCCTGTTTGAAACTAGGTCAGGGTGTCTTAGAACGTGCAGCTACAGGAAAAAAATAAACGAAGAAGATGACACATGTGCTGTGTGTGGTAAATCTGAAGAAAAAATAGAACACCTCATCCTAAAATGCGATGGTATCCATCCCGATGTCGATGCAGGCATAGTCACTCTTCCTGAGGCCTTAAGGTTTAGAGATAACAATAGTCATGTAAACAAATCAGCGGTGGAAATTAGCATAATCGACTGGAGGATTGGTGGCACAAAAGCAGAGAGGTGAAATAAGTTTTAAACTGTAGGAAGACGTTTTTTTAAAGGAAATGGCGAATTGTATTAAAAACTTACAGCAGAGTAAACAAAAATAAAGAAAAGAAACTGAGCATAGTGGCAACAACCACTGCCCCGCTTCAAAGGGGGCGCTCCTACCTTCCATCCATCCATCCATTTTAGGCGGCGGAGTTCAACGAAATAGGCGACTCCTAGCACGCACTCTGCATTCATCAGCGCCTCCGACGACTGCGGCATGTTGTTGGTGGCAGCGTAGCCGTCCACTGCGGTCATAGGCGGGAGAGATATTTGGGGGCCCACCACACTCTTGCTGCGAGTGCCCATGAATGAACCTTCCATACCTATATTGCCGTCCTGTCGCAGCGGTATAGTTAGTGCTATGCTAGCGTCGCTAGTGACTCCCCACTCACCCTCACCGGATTACCTGTGCCTTTATCACCTCGATCTCGTCTCCTACGCTGTATTGTGCCGCACGCACCGTCGTCTGTACCATGGGTGCGGCGCGCCAGGGTTCCTATGTCAAGACATCCCCCCTTCCCGTCTGGCTCCAGGCAGTCTTATCTCCACACTTAGTCACAAGAAAATAAAAAAACGGGGTATAACGAGGATGTAACGTGTATGTTTGAGCGTTCGCTGTGCCGCGAGAAGGCGCAGGACCGAAGGCTGCGTCGTATTCTAGTTGCAGCTGCTGCAGCCTTTTATTTCATTCCTGTGTTTCCGTTGGCAACGTCGTCTAGGCGTGTTGGTTTATGCTCATTTTTTTTATGTTCGCCTAGTGGAATTCATTTTTTTTTGTTCCTGTTTTGATAACACGTCGCTCAAGCTTAATCCGAGGCTCGTGTGAGAGGAAAAGCGAGAAGGAGGTTTCAACCTGCAGAAAATCCGTCACTCAAACCGCGCATCTGTACTGTGCGCCCATCTTGTGTTTTCTTTTGGCACCCAAGTAGCTGTTTACATGCGTTTGCTTTTGCGTGTACCCTCGCTGAGTGCTCTGTGCTTATATTCGTCTCGCTATAACCTTGTTCATAATCTTGTAATACAGTGTTCCTCTCAGTGTATTTATTTTAATCAAGTGCCATGATCAGTTTTATGACATGATTGCGTTATTTATTATTGTCATGTATTTTGCACCTTTTGCATTTATTTTTGACTCTAAAAAAAATAGCACTGATCCTGTATTTGTATATTTTGCCCTCTCCTGTAAAATTCCCAAGAAGGGATTGACAGTATTTTCATATAAATAAGAACTATGCTTTTGTACCCCTTAAAATGTTTGCTTACGGCGCATTAACTTTCAGCCTTTATTATGTTTTTATTGCTTAATTTCTTCACATTTCTCAGAGCTAGAGAAAAATTCAGCCATTATTATATGCTGTTGCCGTAGTGCTATGTACAGTACGTTGTGTGTTAATTGGTGCCTACATATGCGTCTGCTGTTTGTAATAATTTAATTACAAAGAGCACGTCTAATAAACTGAAAGTACATCTGTATGGCGCTGCTATTTTCTTTTATATGGGCGGGATTGGTTGATTTTTTAATTCATATTTCCTTTGTGTGTAAAATTCTAGCACATTTCATGTAAACAGGTAAGTCCAGGATGGCTGAGCCAGCATGCATTCACACGAGTGGACAGATGTGTTACACCATCTGTAATGTAAGCATGTGCCTGAAATTTGGCACATATGTGCGCTTGGATGCCTGAAGACTGCATGAAAATAGAGAAATAATTTTATCAAGCGAGAGCTGAGAAATCAAGCATTAACCTTTTTGGACTTTCCCTGGGACGCACAACTTTTTGAACACTGCTAGTTGCGGGGAAGTTTTTTGGATGTGTTCGGGAAAAATTAGCGCCTCCTAGGTAGTTTACAAATGTCCCGATGGGCCATTTGTTGGGAGATTATTGAGGAGGTTTTGTGTTTGTTGGGACCTCAACCGCTGGTGAGGACTCCGACATTACAGCGTGGTAACCGCACTGTGATTTTGTTCAGTATTTTTCTTATAGCTTAATGTATTTTCGATTACCCGAAGGCAAGCCCACCTTCGCTCATAATGCTGTGCTTGTCACGTGGTCATTTCAAGACAGCGCTACTTGGGCTCACAAGGACGGAGTTATAGACAACATGAACGTTTCAGTGCTGTCTACCAACTGAGAGCGCCTTTTCCAGGAGGGAGATTGCTTTGCTGCGTAAAGATAAAAAGCCCCGTGATTGTCATCTAGCAAGGTGCATCAGTAACGCGGAGTTGATATGGTTACGCTGCGGAACACCCAGCCCAGCTTCACAAACCCTAATTTTGTGACCATGTTTTTTCTCTTTGCAGTCTTTCTGATTTTTCTTTTCAGGTTTTGCGTCGCTTTTGCTATAAGCGTAGAGTGCCTTCCTGTTGCCTTCTCTTCCTTACTATGCTTTTATCAAGTTTTTTTTGTCACGTGCTCTTGTTTTCATTTTTCCACCGTAATAGAACGACGTCTCACTTGTTATTACGCTTAACCATTCATGATGCCTTTGTCCCTTTCCTTTTGAACCTAAGCAGCGCACGTCTAGCATATAATCATGTACGAACCAGTCCAATCCAAGCACTTAACTTTATTTCGCGTGGTGCTCTTTATAGGCGTACGTGCAATTCAATCGCTGCTGATTCGTTGCCACTCACAGTAAGGTGAGCGTTGGCATCTATCCCGCCAGTACAAGCAAGCAACTGCCGAAACTTCAGTTTATCACCCCCCTCTCCTTCAATTTCATCTGGTTTTGCTCTTCAAAGGCTGCATACAAGTCATCACACGGACTGATGCATGGCGCAAGTGCGTTTCATTTTTCTCCGACAGTTCGTGAGCTTCCCTCTCTTAATAAGTTGCGCTCTTTCATTACGCAAGTAAAGGTGTATTAGAGCGCCTTTTCAGGTTTGAAAAATGGATTTAAAGACCAAACCTAAAAGATGAAAACCCCACAGCACAGCAGTTATGGCGTCGGCTGCAGATTATATATGTTTGACATCTTTTTGCCAGACGAGCTGATGCGTTTATGCGGAAACTTGCCATTGGTCAAGTAATTATGGGTTTTCCTGGCGAGTTGTTTGATGTGCACGTGTATAACGCGCTTCAAACAAACCATGAATGGCAGTTTTCAGCGCAGTCTATACCGGCAGCGCATAAAACGAACCGCTTCCTTGGGCGAATCGTGACGGGTACGCACGCTGCAATTCGTGCACCCTGGTACAAAAAAAAAAGAAAATCCGCCTTCGGGTCGAACGTGAATTCAACGAGGAAATCTTAAATCACCTGACATGAATGGGTGTCTTCGCGCACGCGAGGTAACTTAAGATACGAAATCGCTTCATCTGCTGTTTGCTTCGTGATGTGTAGAGATGAAGCGAACGGTTCTTTTATGACATCATTTTGTTTATATGGATACCCTCAGGCTTCAATGACATTTGAGAAGGAAATGGCTTGCACCAGAACACTCAAAGAATGTAGCAAATTGGAAAAGAATACATAAACGCTTTTTGCATCAAAACATTTGTCTTGAGTGCGACGAAGGTAAAACAAGCAGTATGGAACACGGCACCGAAAATGCCATACAATTTTCAGAGAGAACCGGAATACGACGTCATTAGATGCAATATAAAAAATATAATAAGAGGGCAGTCCCGGCTCAGAAGATGACATCAAATAACCGAAGCAAAAATAGCAACATATGGCAATGAAATAGAAAAGCCGGCACTGACAACAAAAATATGCCATAAAATGACAGCAAATAAAAAAGGAACTATGAACGGAGAGCGCATAAAGATGAGCACCTCAACTTTCACTAACTTTTATTGAAAACGAATAAAAAATATATACATGCTTTCCGAGCCAGGGCCTATCGTCTGCTCATGCGAATATAAGCCAGCCCTTTGTCTGAGAAGTTGATGGAAGCCATGCTGATACGGCCCTCCCTAAGTATAGAAATTCGTTCAAATTCTACGGTTTCCCCTGTGGTGCGTGTTATGTTTTCTTAGTAACGGAGATATTGACTGGACCGCGCGACCGGTCCTTGAAATTCAGACGATCACTTGCCAATAAACCTTGAAAACCTTTCCTTCAGGCACATTTTTGTGCTCTTTGCCTGCTCCCTTAACCTATCTTTAACACATCTTCCTATATGGCCAATGTACGCATTTCCGCACGCAAAGGGAATATTATATAGTACGCCTTTTGCACATTCGACAAAAGACCACCTGTGCTTCCTGCTGCAGTGATGTTGCTGCATTTTCTCCTCGTCACTAATTCTGCAGAGCTTTGACAGCTTGCGGAGTGCAGAATATGCGACTTCCATGTCGTAATTCTTGCCGAACTTTTTGACATCGTGAAATAACGTATGAACGTAACGTATCACAGCCATCTTTGGCCTACGCTGTGCGCGGGCTTCACACGTTTGCGGCTTTGTGCACATATTTTCAACAAGTTTTGCGACCTATATGAGATAAGGAGTCTATCCGGCGCTTAGCAGTCATTCGCCTTAATGGTTGACTCATCTGGGATTACGTGACGACCACAGTTGCCGAGAGCATTATTTAGCCACAGCTTGGTAATAGTTTGTTTAACGAGCTCAGGGTGAGCGGAGATGAAAGGCAGAAGCAGTTTGATGGCTCGTCGTTCATAGAACCAGAAGGCACCAACACCTTTAAAACGGAATAGGATGTAAAAAAAATATAATGTAAGTAAATGTCATGTAAGTAAATGTAAGTAAACGCTGCTCGCAAAGCAGCCAGCTGAGTAGCAGTAGTAGAGGTGCTGTGACTGAGTAACGCCGAAATTGTGGTGCGCGTTGACGGAACCCAGACGCCAATCACTGATGAGACCGATGTGACAGAGCCATCAGTGTAAATGTGACGGTACGCACTGTAGTATTCATAAATGTGTTCAAAGGCAAAATATTTAAGTGCAGGACCGGGGGTGGTTGTTTTTCTTTTGATGCCAGGAACTGTTGTTTTGATTTGCCATGCTGTGTACCTCCAAGGTGGGGAGGAGGTCGTGACAGGGCACTGGTAGTGTAGTGGGAGAATGTCAGAAACTTCCTCTATGCAGTGCACTGCTAGTGGAAGGTGAGGTACATGAGCCACGAACCGCATCTGGACAGGAGGCAACTCCTGGGTTAGCAGTACTGATGCAGATAGACGTCTGCTCTCTGCCTGAGTACCCAGTGTGGAGGTGTTTTTGAGAAAGCGGCCTTGGCTTACAGAGATTGAAGGAGTTTTATATTTGTTTGTGAGATACCCTGAAAAGCTGGGAGATTGTAGCGTAGGAGGCCTTCAGCGCACCATATAACCGTAGTAATGAACGGGTAGAGCGACCTCTTCTGTTGGTGGAGATCGTACAGAAGATAGAGGCACAATAACAGAGCTTGGCTTTAAGCTGCTTACATGTGGGGACTATGACAGTGACCAGTCAACTGTCACCCCTAGGAATTTATGGCTTCTGACGTATGGTATTGGGGTACCAGGAACTTTCAGCACGTAGCGTGAAAGATCGCAACATGAAAATGCAATTGCTGAGCTTTTATCTGGCAGCATGGCGAGACAGGGCTTGTTTAAGAATGATTCGATGCAGCCTATTGCTCTCTGTAATTGGGAATGCACAATGCGCCTTTGCGTCCGGAGCACCATATACAGATGTCATCGGCGTAAAGGGATATTTCAACTATAGGAAGCAAGCATTTTTCCAAGCCAACAAGTGAGATATTGAAAAGGGAGGGAGTTAAAATCTCCCCCCATCAGGCACTCCTAAAAATATTTGATGAAGAGCATTGTCACCTTCACTTGTTGACAGGAAAATCGATGTTTCTTGCAGATAGGTTGAGGTTGAGGTGTTGAATGCTACAGGTGGGGTTAGCCTTGCTTTATCTGCAATTGCTCCACCGCAGCGCCCCTTCGATATTAACAATGCCGCATCTACACCGCTAAGCGCACAGTCTCTTATAATAGCACACATTCTCTCCCGCAGTCACCATCTATGCACACAATCAATCCACACAGTTCACATCACAGTCCACTACAGAAGTCACCATCTATACACATATTCAGTCACAGTAGAACATAGGCCATTGTAGTGCCACACTCCATACACACATTCACTCACAGTATAAAGTAGTCCACTCCGGAAGACACCATCTACGGACACATTCAATCACAGTAGGCCATAGTCTGTTCCTGCTGTCACCATTTAAAAACAAGATGCGTGTTCTGCAGAGATTTTAAAAGAAAGCGTGCAGCCTCCCTTCTGCATGTCTGGTTTCCACTCGGGTAGACAATGTCCTGCACTGTGCTGTGACGGGTTCCTGTCTTCTTGAAGGAAGCGAACATCACATGCCTTTCCGCGTTGTACTCTGGGCAGTACATAATATAATGTTCGATATCCCCGCACACACCACATAAAGAGCAGAGCGGAGACGATGCTATGCCGGTCTTATGCACCCATGCAGGAGTGCGAGCAGAGGCCGTGCGAATTCGATGTAGAAGGGTCACCTGAGATCTTCTCAGTCCCTGGGTCACGCATGGCTTGTGGGACGCACTCCACAGGGTACTGAAGTGATGGAGCACCGTTTTCCTGCAGAGACTTTTCCCATCTTGAGGTACTTATATTGATAAAATCCTTGAGAGAGCTTTATGGGCGAGACTGTCTGCCACTTCATTACTGTTGACTCCTATGTGAGAGGGCACCCACTGGAAATTTAGAGTAAAGCCTCTGCTGTGCAGATTCTGCACCAAGCGCAGAGAGCTTAGAGACAAGCCGTCAGTATGGAATCCGCGCTCTAACCTCTGAAGGGCAGATTTTGAATCAGGATGACAACAGGTTGAGCCGGACAAGACCCTAACTTCCGTAAAGCCGCCTCAATAGCAACACTTTCAGCCGTTGTGGAGGATACGACAGTAGTACAGAGTACGGACCACTTACGGTCCAAAGAAGGAATGTAAAAAGCCGCTGCGCTAGCTTGTTTGACCTTGTCCACAGAACCACCCGTGAAAATTTGAAGATTGCAAGCATACTCTGTTTCAAAGTATTCCAGTACAAGCGAACGCGTTGCTGCCAAAGGAGAGCTGCGCTTTGCGCTCACATGGGGAATTGTGACCTTACAGTCGTGAGTCGGAAAAGACCATGGGGGTTTCAACCGTTTCCTTTGCCTTCAGACATTAATGCCTAAAGAACTAAGAGTATTGAGTGCCAAGTGAGCCTTCGACTCATATCTCTTGCAGAGCCGCTGGAGAAGGAATCGCCCAGCTACCGTCTCTCCTAAGCGGTCACGATGCATTAATAGTCTCTGAGAAGCGATAAGGCTAAGAGGTTTCGATACGAACTCATGAAGTACTGCCTTATTCGCAGCCTCCTGGGGAACTCCAATGGCTCTTCTTAGGCCCTTTCTGTGGACAACTTCGAGACGCTCAAGTTGTGATGCCGAGGGGGAAATTAAAGGTAATTGATACATTATCCGGCTGACCACCAGCGCTTCATGAAGTTTGACCACTGAAGAAGGATGGTTTCTCCATTGCTCACGTGCATTTCTACGGATCCCATTGAGACGAGAACATATAGATGAAACAATCGCGTCTACAGCTTTTCGCCACTGTATACGGGAGTCAATAATGACGCCCAGGAAACGCGCGTGGTTGAATTGACGGATGCAAGAGTGACATAGGTCTATCTTCAACCGCGCTTGACGTATTCCTACACCTGGAAACAGAATAACGCCGGATTTGTCCACTGACAGAGACAACCTCACACCTTGAAGGTAAGTTTGTGCCGAAAGTATAGCCTGTCGAGCTATCAGGGCTAATCGCTTGTGTTGGTAGCCAGTAATCGAAACACAGATGTCGTCAGCATAAAGTGACATACGCACTTGCCTGCAACATTTTTTCAACGAATCGGGTAGGCCAGATATTACGGCGTTAAAGAGCGTGGTGGAAAGAACACTTCCTTGAGGCACACATCGTGATAGAACCCTTTCGGTGCTTAACGTACTCCCTAACCGTACACGAACCGCGCGATCACTTTTCAACTTGTAAACGAATCTTAACATATGGCCCTGTTTGTCCATGCCTTGCAAACTGTTTAGAATTGAGCTGTGAAGCACGCTGTCGTAAGCTTTCGAAACATCAAGAAAAATGGCTAAGGTGGAAAGGTCGAAAGCTCTCTGGTGTTCAATGTGACTGATGAAGTCTAAGACGCTATCTTGGGCACTAAGAGCTCAGCGGAATCCTGTCATACATGATGACAGTGCCTTGCTGTCCTCAGGCCACCATGATAAGCGTTCATTTACCAGCTTCTCCATAAACTTATCTATACAGCAGGTCAATGACACAGGGCGATACGAGGCAAGGTCTGTCATGTCTTTGCCAGGCTTCAGTACTGGAACTACATGTGCCACCTTCCATGACGGAGGAACATCTCCAGTCTCCCAAACTCGATCGATGAAGTTGAGGAGCTCCTTTCTGAGTTGAAAGGGCAGATTATTCAGCATTTGATTGGTGATGCCGTCGGGACCTGGTGAACACCGGCGCCGCAGGCCACTGAGCGCAGTCTGAAGCTCACGAAGCGTGAACGGGACGTCAATGATAGACCTGGAGGAAGCAGGTGGTGTGTATATATATATATATCTATTCCAGAATCAGCGCGTGCGAGTGCGTCTGCAAATTCCTCTGCCAAGCACGCATTAGGTTTTTCCGTGCGTATTGCAAGAACTTCAAAAGGCTTCGAAGGGCGAAATTCTCCAGCAAGGCTGCCAATAACTCGCCATATTCTCGTTATCGGTGAGAACACAGTCAAACTAGCACAGAATGAGGCCCATTGCGACCTGTACAGCTTGTTCGTGTGCCGTCTAATAGCAGAATTCAGCCTATTGAAGGTCGTCTTCAGTTGCCTGTCGTCCTTCTTCCGCACGAGTTGGCGCTCCGCCCTTCTTCTCGCTGCGCAAAGGTTCCTAAGTTTTAAATCCGGGGCCGGAAAATGATCAGGTAACTTGACCGCCGTAGTTGCTGCTAGCTTACTAGAAATCATTTTGTCAATAACATCACAATAAACACGTTCTAGCTGCTTTCTGTACTTGTCCCAGTTGACCACGTTGCTAATTTTAGGACCATGCATACGAAAGTCGGCAGCAAACACAAAACTCGGATAGTGATCACTTCCCATGCGGTCAGGCGCTGTTGACCAACTCACGTGGACGTCAGGTGAATGCAGTGTCAGGTATATAGCTGTCGCTGAGGCTGGAGGCCGGAAAAAAGTGGGGCTTCCGTCATTGGCAACACACAGGTCCAAACTGTCAATAACCTCTACAAGTTTGCGTCCACGGGAATCCGTGTTCCTGTCACCCCAAACGGCATGATGGGCATTGAAATCACCGCAGATGATTCTAGGTGCTGGGCAGTGGTTGCAGAGCTGCTGTAGAAACAAATCTAATGCTACCTTCTTCCGCGGAGACACGTACACGGATGCAATAGAAAGGGTTCGAGAGCCGAGCTGTATTCTCACAGCCGCTACCTCAAGGTCATCCGTGCAAAGATCGGCAACGCTTAAAGAAACATGTGGAATTTTTCTTCTTATGTAAAGCGCTGCACTTCCTGCAGGAAATGACTTTATGCTGCAGTTTTTGTGGGCGACATATCCAATCAAACATCTCCCGCTTGGCAGGCCAGCTTCTGACAGGGCCAATACTGTAACACAAATCTCTCTCAAGAAAAGCTTTAGTTCAGCTAACCGACTTAAAATCCCAGCGCAGTTCCACTGTAATATAAACGGCACTTTTCGGTGCATATGCGATCCACGAGGTTAATCCCCATCCATTTTATTTCGCAAGGAAGTTGGCTGCGAAGGTCGAAATTAGGGACTCAAAAGAAAGCACCAGCTGTAGGAAGTTCTTCAGGATACCAGGCGCCATCGCTGGAACATGTGAACGCAGGGCCCCAAACAAAACATGAAGAAGGTCAGACATACCTTGATTTTTGAGCTCCTTATTTTGCGCAACGCACTCACTTACTACATCGACAAACGATGCCGACGGGGACACACTCTTGGCCGCAGTAGCTGGTTTTTTTGTCACTTGTGCATATGAGGCCTCCCTTGCCGTGGAGTCTGGCTGTGATGCGGCCGCTCAGGAACATGGACACTTTTTGCTGGATGTCAAACTGTCGACTCGCGCCCACTGGGCCTTGGCGTCTAGCTGGACTCAGGTCTCTTAGGGACATTGTTGGGCAAAGCAACAATATCAGACTCCGATACTGGGAACTCGTCTAATCCTGGGACAGGCGTCTCAGTCGGTGGTGTTTTTGCACCAGCAATAAATGACATCCGTCGGTGCAGAGCGCTCACACGGAAGGAGGAGCCTCCGAAACTCGCTGGATGATCGCCACCGCAATTGGCGCAAGCAAAATCTGCCCTGCAGGTTTTAAAGCCGTGGTCGCCTCCGCACCGCTTACAGCGTCGATCTTTTGTGCAAACTTTGGCCACGTGCCCAAACAGTTGGCATCTAAAACACCGTGGAGGAGCTGCAGTGAAATCTGCAACTGCGTGTTTTGTGAATTCCAGATCAATTTTTTCGGGGCGCTCTGAGTTGGGAGCGAATGTCCACACGATAGATTTGGTGAGTTTCGCAGCCCATTCTTTTCCTGGAGACTCCACACGATGCACACGTCGTTTCACGTGCAGCACACCTTGTGGTTTCAGATAATCAAGTAGGTCGCGTTCTGAATACCACTTTGGTACAGCCTTAATAACACAGGTGTTCTTCATGTAGGAATGGGGCAACCGCACGTTAACTTTGATGCCAAAAATCTGAGAGCTCTGCATGAGCTTGACAACCTGCTCTTCCGTCCAGACATCCAGCTGAAGAGCCCCGTGCATGGTGAACCGACTTCGAATCGGAGCTGATCCCAGCAGTGATTGAATGGCCGCGAAAAGTAAGATGGGATTCTTCTCTCTTAAATCAACCCCCTTTTCTGTGGGCTCAACCACTACCGGGATCCCTACCGTTCGTTGCTTGCGATGACTCACCAACTTGAAGCCTTCGTTGTCCACGTCAGTCATATCGGCCACTGACTCGTCACCATCCACGATTGTTGACTCAGCCCCACTAAGCGATGAGGTCTCGATGGACGGGTGGTCGAGACCCTGTTCTGGTCGCTCCACAGCCTGGGAAGCCATGGCCGCCTCTTCCGAGCAAGCCTCCTTTGAATGGCGTGGTCCCTTTAGGCTTGCCGGCGCCGGAGCAGCCGTACTCTTCCCGTAGAGGCAGTACCGCTTTGAAGATTCTGCCGTCCTCGAATATTCAAATAAAACTAGGTAAATAAGTAAAAATTAGCTAAATAAACAGAGCTGAGGCGACAGGCGATCGAACAACGTCTTGTTCCTTGCAGATAGTAACACAGCCAGTTATACATCCGTCCTTCAATGCCAATTGATTGTAAGGCTGAGAGAATTGCTTGTTGTGTGACATTGCCAAAGGCTCCCTTCAAGTCAAGAAACATAGCAATGATCATAGACTGCTCTTTTCTGCTGCGTTTGACACGAATGGTACGGGCAATAACGTTGTCAATGCTGCTGCGTCCTTTGCAGAAACCAGATGTGGCCGAAGGATAAATTCCCCTGTCGTTATGTTCCAGGTAAGTCAAAGGGGTAACATTTTCTCCATAAGTTTCCCGGCTCAAGTTAGGAGCGCAATGGGACGGTAAGTATTCAAGTCACTTGAATACTTGAGGATACCTCACACACGCACGCTTCCAACACTTTTCAAGGCTGGCGGTCTCCCAGGAGGTGTTATGAACTGCAAGCAGCTGAACCTTAGCCTTACTCTAAAGGTGAGAAAGTGCAGTGCAGCTTACACCGTCGGGTCGTGGGCACGATCTTTTATTTGTTGCTGCCAAAGCCGCATGAAGTTCCTCCATAGTGAGTGGTTCATCAAGGAAGGCAGTATTACATGAAGGGTTGAAGCTTTTGAGAGGCAATGGTACCGATGTGGCCTTTAATCGAGCAGTGATCTTAACAGAACGCCTCCGTTGCATCGAAACGAGATAGTTTCGCATTTAGATTTTTTGGGGTGGGCTTACTACTGAGGCTGCGTACAACGCTCCATACCAGAAAAAGAGGCTTTCTGGCATCAAGCTTCGCACAAAAAGATCGCCATTCCCGTCTTGCCAGCTTGTTCAAATGACGTTGAATGTTTCTCTGCGCGCCTAACAACGCTGATGTCTTCTCTATAATTCGTTCTGCGTGCTCGTCTCTCTGCTCTGCGGCGAATTGCTCGAAGTCGAGCATCTGCAGTTGAGTGCACTTTTCACAGAGTTGTAACCTTAGCGCAAGACGCTTTAGCACGTGCTGCAGCAAAGGTGAAGCTTTCATAATCAAGGTTTGAGAGGCCCATTTGTTCTGTGTTAGCGAAAACTTCCAAAATCGTGTAGCATGCCATACGCCACTTTGAACTTATGAAAGCACCACCAACTTCAATGTGCGTAGGTTGATGATCGCTGCCATGAGATTCTGTGTCTTCACTCCAGGTTGTTGAAGACGACAGATGCGCAGAAAACATGGAAATGTCAAGGGCACTGGATCTTGTACCTTGATAAAAAGGTGCCTCGCCGTTGTTGACGAAAGTGAAATTGTTGCACTGCGCGAAATCAAATAACTGTCGTCCTCTGCCTGTTGATCTGATGTCTCCCCAAGCAGGATGATGTGCGTTGAAGTCTACGGTTATGATGTGCGGCTTAGGGGTACTGCGTACGATATCCTGAAGGCAGTCGACGTCACAGTTTTCATGCGTGGGTATGTACCCGACGATCACTGTGAAGGACAGGTCATGATCTTGACAGTGGCTGCAACATAATCATTTCGTGAGTCGGCAGATATGGGCTCTGCAATGGAGGCGACTTCTTTCCGGAGAGCTAAAAGAACTTTGTTGATGTAAGCACCTGTCATAGAGTTCAGAACGGTATAGCCTGAAAGAAGGATAGTAATACGCAAACGGGATTCTGAGGTGAATATGATCGGAAAATGGTCCTTTGAAACAAATTGTCGGAAACCAGACAGTCGTGGACGAAGGCTGCAGGCATTCCATTGGAAGATGATGGCTTTGTTACGGATGCTTTGCGCGCTAGGGAGAGTAGCTGGTTTATTGAGTGCTACCGCCATTGTGCGAGAAGAGGTGAGATGAAACCAAGGATTGTTAGGATGGCCTTCGCCACCGGCGAAGAGTGTGGTGTAAGGAAAGCGCGGACAGCCGCAACAAGCGAGCACAGCAGGGAACTCGTACTATCGGAGCCTTGGCGATTAGATCCTTCCCGCGGGTGCTTCCAGGTTGTATACTGTAGCTGCCATGGAGTGTTCACTTGTGTACTCGCTACGGGAGGTGGCTCAACATTTTGGCGTGGTGGAAGAGGAGGGAACTCAACCACGTCCTCAATGCGCAGTTGACTAGCTTTATCTTTGTCCGGTGGTTGAGGAGATTTATTCTCCGTTGATGAATTTTTTTCTGTTGCGACTTCCCCGGATTTTGTTTTGCTGAAGTAGAACAGATTTTGCTGAATTACAGTTTGTATTATTTGAGTTCTTGTACTTGTAGATAATTTTCTCCTTTTTGTAGGCAGTGCAGCGGAAGAACGTCGCCTTATGCTGCTTACCGCAGTTAGGACCACGGCGTTGTTAGTTGCACATTCATTTCAGCCATGGCTACCCCCCCAACGCGAGCAGCGCAAGGCAAGTCGGCAATCGCTAGCCGCATGGCCGCAGTGTTGGCATCTGGTGGATTGCCGTGGTGCTTGAATGTACTCGTACACATGGTACCTTGTATATCCGAGAATAACGTATTGCGGAGGAGACTGTCGCAAATACAATAAGGATATTTTCTGAATTTCCAAGTCGGCGGACAGATTTAATTGGAGCTCTCTGTAGCAGCGCAGAGTAGATATCTGATTGTGAAAGTTGCAGAGTAACACCTTCAATGATACCCACGCCGCAGTTGCTGGGACTAGGCTCGAAGGCTTGGACTGCAACTCAAGCCATGCTTATAATTTGCTAGAGGCGTTCATTTACGTGCTCTGTACGGGTGTCCACAGTCAGAAAGTTCAGGCGCTCGTTAGGGAGAACATTAAGAACGCCGTCTGGAGCCACAGATTCTAATCCTTGTCTCAATGTGAGTGGATTGAAGGGGGTAATGCGGTGCCCGGTATCAAGTGGCTTGATGACAACCGTAAGGTTGTGCTTAGGTGTTTGAGGTGCACTGGGAGTATCTGCACTCATAAGCGACCGCTTTCAGCTGCGACGGCGCTTTGAAGGCACATGAATAAATCTCTCAGACCCTTCTCCTGACTTCACAGTAGTGTCTGTGTAGATGATAGTAGAAAAATCTGAAGAATCAGAGAAATCGTCCTGACCTGATGAAGTTAGTGGCAGAGCACGGCTTGAGTTGGAAGCATGAGGGGTGCGTAGTTCATGAGGATTTGGAAATGTTATTCCTGATGCAGCTGAAGCAGAAGCTTGAGTGCAAGCCACCAGGATTGAGGCAGCTGGCTTGCCCAGCCGGTATGGCCTGCTGAGTTAGGCCAGGCGCAATGCCAGGTGAACATTCAGGTGTTAAGCCAGGGTGCGGCACCGGCGGAGCCGCACCCATTGCAGGAACCATACCAGGATATAGCAGTGTAGCTTATCTGAACATAAATGTTCAGCGCCGATGAGAAATCTTTCACAAAAAGTAGCAGAGATGAGGGGGTACAGCCCAACAGCTCTCTGTCTTGTTTGTCCTCACCGTGCACGAGAGGGATACAAAGACGGAGGAGTTTGCAGGGAGCTCGACATCGTCAAGCAGATGTACTTTTGCCGGATACTCAGAAGAAAGTTCCGGTGGAGAGGCGTTGGGCAGGGCAGAGAAGGTAACTTCGACGCGGGCGCAATCGACGACGGCAGAATGCTCAGAAAGAAAGCCCATCCTAGAATTACGTCCTGCTATCAAGACGAGGGGATCAGGAATTGGATAATGTACAAGACGTCTTGAATAACGACTCGTGCTGTGCTCGTTGCGAGCGGCTCGTCATGTTGGGCGGTTGCAGTGCGAAGAGAAACTGGAGAAAATGGCGTCAAAACTTCCTTCAGTTTTCGGCAAAATTTGGCGTCCATAATTGACACAGCAGCCCTGGTATTCACGCGAGCATTCATTGCAACATCTTCGACAGAAACATCAAAAACGTTTCTTTGTGATATCAGAGGCTTTGTAAATTCCCTTGGGGACAGCTCTTGCCTCTGTAACCGCGCTCTTTAGTCTTCCGCAGCGGAAGGGCTGGTGCGACGGCGCATATGGGGGATGGAACGGCGCCGCGGAGAAGAGGAGCGGCGAGAGGTGGCATGCGTGTAAGACCCATACGCAGATGGCGGCAAGACCTCAGCAGGCGAAGAAGGACGACTGCGGCATTTGTGGGCTATATGACCAGCGAAGCCGCAGGCAATGCAAATAGTCCTGTTGTCGCGAGTATGCCACGGCGGACTGCAGTGAGGGACTGTCGGGACGAAGCAAGGCAACGGTTGTGCCACCCGAGCCCGATACGAGAGAACAGGCGGGGGCGTCGAAGGCAGCGGTGCTTGAGTGTCGTCTTAGAAAGGGCCCAAAGAAAGGGGTGGGATGGTGGTCAGGCCAGAACGGTGGCGTACGTAAGAGGGGCAGCCACAGTTTGCTGAGGCAGGGGTGGCAGGGCCTTCGCGACCTGTGCTCGGATCGTCTGCCGAAGGGTGCCAGACAGCGCTTGTATAGGGGTCCCGAACTCCAGGGACGAGCGCCAGTTGACGTACGATTTCTTCTCTGATGAACTGCTGAATATCATGCATGAGTTGCAGCCCTCGTGCGATCACGGCATCAGCGGACCGGACCTCGGTATGCTGTACGGTGCGGCCAGTGAGGACGCGTTGCTTGCGGAGCTCCTCGTAGCTCTGGCACAAGCTGATGACGGAAAGGCTGCGGTGTCCGGGTGCTTGGCCAGAAGCATTTGGAACGCGTCTTCATCGATACCCTTCATAATATTTTTATCTGATCGGCCTTGGAGATATTAGTGTTCACGCGCTTGCCCTGGTCTACCAAGTCCTCAGTATAGCTAGTGAATGTCTCTTCATGCCGCTGAGGTCGCTCTCTTAAGCGCTAATCGGCGCGGAGTTTGAGCGCGCCTGGACGGCCAAATACCTCACTGAAGATTGTTTTGAACGACGAGCATGTGGCGATATCCGCTTTGTGGTTGCAGAACGAGAGATTTGCGACCTCAGCGAAGTAAAAGATGACTTTAAGTTTCATGGCGTCATCCCAGCGGTTGTGCTTTCTGACCCGCTCGTAGGAAGCCAGCCAGTCCTCGACGTCAGAGTCGCCGAGCCCACTGAAAACAGCCGGGTTTTGTTGTCAGGACCTGCCGGAGCAGACAAGCGGAGCAGGCGGCGGCTGGGGATCCAGGGAGGCGTTTTTCGGTATTTCTGATGTTACAGTGCCTCCGCGCAGTTCCAGGACGGGGACAGGGGCAGCCTCCACCACTTGAAAAGGGGTTTAATAGCCCTGAAAGAACTAGGCAATGAACGGTGTTGTCTGGCCGTAGGCGGTGGTTCTAGAGCCTGCCAGCAGCGCGCTCTCAACGATAGCACTGCCGCTACCCCGTTGACACATCTTCGTCGTTACATAGGATTTTTGGCCTCTGAATGAGACCTGTGCTTTCTAACTATACGGCTATTCGCACTCTGTGTTTCGGTGGGATCGGCACTAAGGAACTACATTCTATTGCGAAAACTGTAGTACGCAAGATGTAACTTTTGATTTAGCGCCGCTTCTTCGCTGTGGCCTAGAAAGCTAGCAATATCAAACTTGGAATTCGGCATTCTGCATAGCCACGATATACAAAGTATGGCATGGGGCATATCTAATGACCAACTAGGATGACCACTGACCAGCGTTCATGTTACCTTTGACCTTGACCTTTAGAGCTGAGAGTCGCATCGCCTGAAGTGACGTCATGCTATGACGTAGCAATGATGTCAGGCCATTCTCTGCCTAAATATTATTAGCTTTGCTTTCGCTCGTCTACTGGGCTCAGCCGGGTTGAACCTAAGCCCATTTTCGGAGCTCATGTCCACGAAATGTAAAGCAGGTGCTCACCCAAGCTAGCACATACAATTTTATGCCATTCCGGTCAGTACTTCTAGAGATACAGGAGAAAAATGCTCTGCAAACACATATCAAACGCTGTTTTCCTAAAGCGTGAAATCAATTTGCACATGCAACCTGCCAGGGGATGCATGTAGTTTTTTTTTTTGAAGCGAAAAGCTTCACTGCGAAGGTCAGAGCCGAGCTTCACGTGAGCCATACTGGTGAGTTATACGCATGCGTGAAAACGAGTGATGTCACGCGCCGCGCAGGTGGTCACTCCTCGCCGCTGCCGACTCTGTCGCCTGACCTTTTGGCGCAGCCACGCGCTACTGCACATGTGCGTCATGCGCAAGGGCACGGAGGCTATATAATGCGCTTGCCAGGGATTAGGCGTGCGCACTCGACATGGAAGGGAAGGAGAGTGCGGCTGCTGCTAGACTACGCAGAAAACCTGAGAAACTAAATTAGTCCGATCCAGACGTACTCGCCTTGGAGTTGACTGCACAATAGCAAAAAAAAATGATAAAGCCAAAGCTAAACGTGCAGCCGAAACGCCTAAACAACGGGAAATGTGCCTTGCTAAACGACGTCGGAAATAAGCCGAAAAACGCATCTTGGCCGCATCTTCAGCCAACAGCAGTCATCGGGCTGTCTTTATGGCTGTAGAGAAACGGTAAGACAATGTGTGCAACAATAATAAATAAAGAAGTTTAATACTGTCGCTTCGGTGTCTAGCGTTTCGCTTGTATATCCAGGCTTAACCAGAGCTAAGCCACCGCCTATTTTTTTTTCAAGCGATGATTATTGCCTCAGGGCCTAAAGGTTATGAAATGAGACATGAGGAAGAAGCTTAAATAAATTAAAAAAGTTGGGCTGATCTAATTAAATCAAGTAGTGAACGATGATATCGACCCTGTGTGCCGGCAATACATGAATCGGGATTGTCCGGTGAGAGACCCACCACCGCCAGGTGCCGAATTCTCGTCGGCTTCAGCGCCGGGTACTCCCACAGCAGGCGATGGATATCCGCCTCACAGTCTCTGTTCTTGCAGAGTGAACACCCGGGGCGGTCATATGAATCTTTGAAATGTGGCCAGTTGCGTGTCACAGCTGGAGTTAGGGCAGCCCCGACCCTTATCCTCCGAAGCGCAATCTCCTCTTCACGGGTAACACCACGGGGGAGGGTTACGGCACACGGAGGGATTAGAGCACGTATGCGACACCGGAGGAGTTTCTTTCATGTTAAAAGGAGGGTGGTGTCATCAGGAGTGAGGGCTCGAGGCAAAGAAGATGTTCGGGTCAAAAGGCGGGTCGCAGAATCTGCGCGGCTTTGTGCGCTCAGGAGGTCGCGCGGGACCCACTCAATACGGATTTGCTGCGGGGTGCGTGCCGCTAGACGATGGATGTCTTGGAAGATATCTGGGGTGCGATTGACTCGTCTTAGTAGGCGTGTGACGTGAAGGGCGTCGGTGGGAATGACAATGCGGGTCGTGGGTAGCATGGGAACGGCGGCCACAGAGCAAAGTGCCTCTTGAACCGCAAGCATCTCCACACAGAAGGAGGAAGGAGATTCTCAGAGGCGAAACCTTTACGTTTTGTTCAGAGCAGGCTTGCAAGGACAGTAAACTGCCGTTGTTTCGCAGGCCTGGATGCTTGCGTCAACGTACATAACGATGGAGCCATGCGGAAGATTGGCGTCTTGCTCTGTAATTCGGTCGCGAAACGACGATGCCGCGCGGATAGATGATGGCGGACATAGATCAGTTGGCTTGTTGTAGCTTAGCTGCACAAAACGCCAAGGAGGAAGAACTGGCGGAGGCGGCTGTAGAACGGAGTGCGATAAAGCATATGCCCTGAGTGCACACGCTGTGTGTGTAAGGCTTGACTTTAAGCGGCGACCATAGCGTCGTTGCTGCACCAGCTCATCTAGTGTATTCAGCTGCGCATGTTCTTGGAGCGCTACGATCGGGGTAATGCGGGGAAGGCAAGTCATGACCCTCATTGCCTCTCGATTAACAGCTTCAAGACGATCCCATTGAGTCCTCGTCAAATGCTGGAATTGGGCTTGGTAAGCGAGGCGCGGTTGAACAACCGCCCGCACCAAATGTCATGCGAAATGAGAGCGGGCTCCTCCTGTTCCCAAGGCGTTCCCATGTATGTAGTTGGACCCACGGCTCTCGCCATGGCATGCCCACCGCGATTCGCTTTCAATGACCGAAGCGGTTGGATAATCTAGTGCAAATGGTTTCTGTTAAATGTATGTTGTTTTGTACCGCAAGGGATACAAAATTATTTAATGTAATATTATTTACAACAACAAGAATAAAATGATAATGATTTCTGATGACGAGTAACCGGGAGTTTTAGCTGATAGAGTAGGTCGACGTTTTTTTGTTTTTTTTGCTAAAGGCAAATAGTCCTTGTCGTCTCCTCTGCGTCTTTTTAGCGCTGCTTTTTCTGGAGAAAGTGAAGCATATCATGGTGTTCTGAAAGTGCATTGTACGTTTTGAGAATGCCTTTGATTGTGTTTTAGGCGTGCCTCGAGACTAATTGAAAAAGAAAGTCCTCGATATTCTTCCTAATTTCTCTGGGATACTTAATTTGATGTAGCTCAGATGTTACCTGTAGTCATTACACCTTGGAGCATTTTAATAAAAACGCTTATGCTGGCTTTTGCGCATCAAGGGTTCAAGGGCTCGTTTGCATAAAAGTTGGGAAGCTGGTCGGCAGTGAGCTTAAAATTTCAGGGGACAGTTGAGCTCTGCCTTAAGGGTGTGTCCCAAAAGCGAGTCCCTGCAGCGGCCGTGGGTGTTTCTTTGCGTATCATTTCACAGGCACTATGAATTACTACTGATCGTTCATAGATCCGGAAGAGTCGTCATGCGCTCCTGGCGCAGTGGTGCAGCGCTAAAGCGATGCGCCGCTACGCTGGCAATTCGCTGTTTCAAATACAGTCACCGGTAAGAGCATATTGAACACAGGTGGCTGGCCCCTAGCAACCTCTAGCGACCAATAATTAATTTGACTTCCGTCTGGCACAGTGGCAGTCAACTTAAAATCTGATGGGCAGGTTGCCACCTGCCAGGGTGGGCAGGTGCTTATGACATCACAAGGTGACGTGCCCTAGGTGACAGGTGAGCCGCCTGCTTTTTCGCTCAGAACTCTTACAACGCCAGCGTCGAGTTTTCCGCATAACGGGAGCCATAACTCTATCGCGTTAGAACCGCATCTATTGAAGACATCTACCATTTCTGATTGGCCTTTATAGAGAAGGTGTAAGTGAACTGCATCTTTCATATAAAAGTTGCTGAAGGTCAGCGCTCGTTCAGCGCTCTTCTCCCGCCCTTCTCGTGGTTTTCTCAGTGTTTAATCTCAAGCTGAGAAACCGACAAGCTGAAGCTGCATTGTGACCTATAGCGTAGGACTGTTAATATTGTCACGAAGCGGTGACTGCAAACCGGAGAGTAGAAAGGAAGCAAGAATGGAGTCTAAACAAAACTCTTTATTTGGGCTGACTTGCGCCTACAATGGACTGAATCACTCGGCATTGGCGTCACAACAAGCGTGCTCGGCGATCGTCAAACAGAATCCCCATCTCTCTAGGCCGTGCTCAATTTAAAGCTGATAGCGAACTTTTGGGATAAAGCGTGCAAATTTACGACAACATTCTGGAACAACGTAGTATCGGCTCCATCTGGATGCGAATAATCCGGATAAACAAAGCGATAAAGCAGCGTGCCGGCAGCTTTGAAGAATGAACAAACAACGCTACAAAGTATCGCGGCATTATTCCCCTCTTAAAGAAGCATCGGCGCGATGCTTTGAAACATAAGGCGACTAGAAAGAAAACTGATTGCGCAACATGGCACCAAGTGTGGAAACACAGCGTCCTTAATTTTTAGCGCGCATAATAGAGCTTTAGGCAGACGATATGGCCAACATGCGGTCGTACGAAGCGTCGCTGGGATGCAGTCATTTCGTTAGGGACGACTTCATAGCAAAGTTCACCAAGCCGACTTTGAGCAGCATGGCGTCTAGTGTGGCCGTGTACACTCTGCCACGGACGAGCCTAAAGGGAGTCATCTGATTGGTCACCTGCAATAGTGTTTGTAGTCGAAGACGACGTAAGGCGGGGTGACGTTCCAGGTCTTTCGTTCGGCATCGATGTACATGGCAAGCATATTGGCAAAAGTTTTTTTCAGCCGCTCGGTCAGTCCGTTCGTCTGCGGACTGTATGCAGCTTTCCTTCAGTGGCTGGATTAAATTTAACGCAGAATGGCTTGCGTCAGTTCCGCTGTGAATGTTGTTCCTTTGTCCATAATGAGTACATCGGGGGCGCCATGGCGCAGATGAATGCACTCCATGAAAAATTTGGCGACTTCTGCTGCTGTTCCGTTAAGTAGGGCTTTCGCCTCGGCGTAGCGGGTCAGGTAGTCGGTCGCTATGATGATCCACGTATTTCCAGACGATGACGTCGGGAAAATGCCAAGCAAATCAATGCCGGTCTCCTGAAAAGGCCTTGAGGAGGGTTCAATGTAATTCAGAAATCGTGCTAGTCGGGTGGGAGGGGTATTTTGTCGCTGACAGTCTCGGCAGGTTTTCACATAAGTGCGAAACCGGCAGAGAGTCGGCGCCAGTATTAATTGTCTTGAATGCGACGGAAGGGGCGAGAAAACCCGAGATGTCCAGCTGCAGACTCGTCGTGTGAAGGTTGAAGAAATTATTCGCACAGACTTGCAGGTACATCAAGGAGGTAGGCTGTTTTGTTTGCTGCGAAGTTCTTCACGAGGACATCACTCTCTACACATAACGAAGACAATACTATAGCATATAGTTCAGACAGTAAGAACGACCGCACCCATCCGATGAAGCGCGAGCGCAGCGGCAAGAACTTCTACTGACTCCTCTTGAGGCATATCTTCATATGTTGTGCGTCTTTTGGGTGCTGACAATGCCTAATTAGCTCTGGCAAGTGCTTTGAGAGGGGCGCTGCTGCCCCCATTAGCACCCTTAAAGCATCTAGTGTGTTATAATCGGGATACGTGTTAGCACTGTTCAAGAAATAAAGATGTCCTTTTGGATGATTATCCGTTTAAGCGAATACTTCATTGGCACTTGGCTTAAGAGGGCTTACTTTTTATTCTGTATTACAGCGGTATTTTTCTTCAACTAGTGTATAAACCAATGTGCGTTTCTTCTCTAGTTTGGAATGAGTGCGGCCGAGCCTGAACGGCGTTTGCAAAATCTGGGCGTCCCTTCTCGGAAGCGCGCTAGACAAAGACGTAGAGGAAGATCACAAGAAGGCTACCAGCACAGCTCAGCTCCGCCATGGCCGGTGAGTCCTGTGCGCAACTTGCCTTTTGCATTCCTGGTAGTGTGCAAGACGGAGAACGTAGTATTCATCACGACTTTTTCGTGTTCGTTGTCCATTGCTTGCACGCAGGGCGCAGAATGTCTGGGATCGGTGACACCAAAGCTAGACGTATGCAGTTACAAGCACTTAGCGCAATGAACGATGTATTCTCAGAAGAAAAATATGACGGAGGCGCGTAACTCTCCCCGTTGTTCTTTTTTTTAGAGCGAAGGGTTTTTTGGGATACCTTCCGCAACTGACGACGCATAACCCTCTCCTGCTATTTGAGGGTGATTTGGCTCCTGGGGATTTAACGCATCAGTGCCACTCAAGCTATAAAGGATGCCGCAGTGAAGGGCTCCGGAAATTTCGAGCATCTGGGGTCCATTAACGTGCACTGACTTTGAACAGTTCACGGGCCTCTAAAGTTTCGCCTCCATCTAAATTAAGTCGCCGCGGCCGGGATCGAATCCGCGTTTTTCGGCACCGAGCACCACAACCGCTGAGCCACCACGGCGGTTTTGACGGTGAGGGGAGCAGAGGGGAACTTGCAGCACCAAAGCGCTCGCTTTTACGAGAGAGAGAACCATTGAGCGAAAACATGATTGGTTCTGGTAAGGGAGTATGCAGTTACATAACCATTGTTCTCATGAAAATATTAGTGGCATATATGATGCGAAGTGTCAAAAAGCTTTACGACGCGTTTATGCCACTCACCTCTCGCTGGCTTTGACGCATTACGCAACTGAACATGGATGATGTGTTTTTTATTTGTTTCTCCAGTGAATGGCGGCGTATCTAGAGGTTTGTATCGGGTGTTTTTAGTGCATAATGTTTTGGAGGGCTTCCCTACGAGGGTTCCTGCGGGAGTTCTCGAAGAGGAAATTTTCAAATACTGTTCGGACTTTGAAACGTCTCGAGGAGTTGAACATTGTACCTGTTAAGGCATCACTGGCCTCGGATTAAAGTTGAAGCTTAGCCCTATTCGTGGCGCAGGTCATAAGTTGCTAAGATTGATGGAGAACCTCTTCACGGTGTCTTTAAATGCGGTGAAAGCAAAATGATTCGGCTCACATGCTTCGTCCTCCTCCTTGCTTTGCGGTTCTGGGAGGCTTAAGAGGTACTCTAGTCTCGAGACTTCCGCCGCTGTGGTATGCTGGCAGCCCCATAGTGGCATTGCGGCTCCCGTGATTAAATGTTTCGGAAGGTCACGGCAGCACGTAAAGTGATCCGGGTGACTGTTTGGGAGAGTTGGTTCCATATGAGAAAACTTTCAGTGCTTGGAAGACTCGGACGGAGTATTGTGAACTTCGTATCTGTCCGGGTCGTTCGAGCGCTGCAAGTTTTATCGCGGCGTAAAGTGAGCGAGCGCCGCTTTCTCACTGCGCACTTGCTTTCGCCTTTTTCAGTCCTCTTCATCTCTGTTTATTTCTTATTGATCAGCTGATCGCAGAGCAGCCGCTTTGAGAGACCATGTTTCCTTTGGATAATGTTTAAGACAGTGACAAGCATGCATCACCAAGTTATGTTTCCGTGCGGTGTGCAAATCATCTCTAACTGCATTTATTCTCCCATGTATTACTAGTTTAAGCAATAGAACAACGGCGGGGGCGCAACGAGTTGGTATAATATCAAGTGAGGCATGCGCTGACTGCAATATTTAAGATATTTGGGCCTATGGGTTTAAGGAGGTTTAACGTCACAAAACGACTCAGGCTATGAGAGACGCCGTAGTGAAGGGCTCCGGGAATTTCGACCACCTGGGGTTCTTTAACGTGCACTGACATTGCACAGTACACGGGCCTCTAGAATTTCGCCTCCATCGAAATTCGACCGCCGCGGCCGGGATCGAACCCGCGTCTTTCGGGCCAGCAGCCGCGCGCCATAACCACTCAGCCACCGCGGCGGCTTTTTAAATATTTTCTTTCATTTCGCTCTCCAGGTGGCAAGTGTAAGAGTTGTAGCGAATTAAGATGACAAAGCATCTTCGTCCATCCCCAGATCGGATACTATTTTCTAAACCTGCACCTGCAATTCGTGTACTGAATGCAAAAGGCGCGCTAAATTGAATAAAGTTGCCTGAGAAATTATTCACTGGGCATAGCAAAACTTCACGGGGTGATCAATGATTGCTGGTAGCATCCGCATATGACTGATGAAAAAAAACAGGCTGCGAAAAATTTCGTGTCAGCCCCCATTTAATACACCATGCGCATCGTTCATCATGTGCGAGCTGGTCTTCGATTCCAAGCAAAACTTTTCTGAGTAAATCCGAAAGCAGTTTTTTTCTTAGAACAGGACGCTATTTTCATCTACATCAGCGGGCATCCGCATACGTCCACCCTATTCGGTGTTTTGTGTCTGTGCCTGTAATTCTTTCAACAAGGAAACGAAACGCCCAATCCCGGGGCAGCAGCTGATACTATCGCGCGCCGACGTGCCATCTGCGCGCCGGTGTTTGCGAGCTCTGGCGCAGGACTCATCCTGTCAGGAGCGCAATGCGCCGCCTCCAAATGGCGGAACGTAACATCTTTCTGAGCTTCAGAACGGTGTACGCGTTCCGCTCTTTCCTGGTGTGTTTGTATGCAATACAACACGGCAGCTTGACAAGCGCTTTTCCTGGCCGCTGTGCCGAATCGTCGGTAATTTTCGTCCCGTAACATGGTGACACAGTGCATATTCACAAATCCTAGCACATCAGTCAGGATGGCGTGACATTATCCGGGGGGCTAGGGCTAAGCGAGGCGCAGCTATCAATGTGTACTGAAGCGCTGCTGTGTATACGCTACTCAGGTAGAGCAGTTCCGTCGCCGAGCAGAGCTGGTGTAAAACAAACGGCTGCTTTGCGAATGGGCAGCGATAGCGCAGAGATAGAGCGCCCGCCTCACATGCATGAGGACCGCGGCTCGAATCCCACTGCCACTCAATTCTCCACCAGTTTTGAAAAAAGAAAAAAAATCCGCCTGTCGATTGAATTGCATAAGCAGGCCTGGGGTGCGGCCTGATCTCGTTGACCAGAACCGACAACGCACTCCCTCACCTGAACATGATTTCGCCACCGTGGTGTATAGTATATGGCCACAACCTTCTAAGAACAAACCAATTAGGCGTCGGCCCTCACTCTGCAACGGCTGTGGAACAACTGAACAAGTCGGTGGTGAGACCTGTGACGCAGTGGACGGTGCTAAAAATGTCTGGCTCCGGACAGGCCGCCAATGGAATCTGAACCTGGCAACGTCTAACGATAGAACTTTGTCTAGTGAGGCTAGCCTAGCAGTGCTGTTCGAGGAACTAGCGGGCATTAAATGGGATGCCATAGCGTTTAGTAAAGTTGGGAGGACAGGTGAGGCGTGTACAGTACTAGAGGACGGGCACATACTGGTGCTATCACGAATTAGCGGATAGACGATAAATAGGTGTGGGATTTCTCATTACTCACGATATAGCTGGCAACGTCTTATAGTAATAACAAAAGTGTGGCAGCTATCGTAATTACCAACAGTAAGAGATACAAGCTGAAGGTGGTGCCGGCCTACGCGCCTACATCCAGTTATGATCACCAGACCGTTCATACATTTTATAAAGACATGAAATCGGCAATGAAAAGAGTAAAATCACAGCACACTGTACTAATGGGAAACTTCACTGTGAAGGTGGGCGAGCAGGCGGTAGGTGACTATGGGACAGGTTCTAGGCATATCAGAGGAGAGCTAGTAGTAGTGTTCGCAGATAGAAATAATTTACGGATCACGAATACCTTCTTCCACAAACGAAAGTACAGGAAGTGGACCTGGAGGAGCTCCAATGGTGAGACTAAAAATGAAATCTACTTTATACTACGCGCAAGACAAGGCATCGTTCAGGATGTAGCCGACCTCGGAAAGGTGTGTTGTAGCGACCACAGAATGGTCAAGTCTCGAATTAGCTTAAACTTCAACAGGAAATAGAAAAAGACAGTGAAGAGGAAGTTTATTAACGATTTAGCCATAAAAGGAAAATAGAGGAATTCAGGATATCGCTGCAAAAGAGATATTCAGCTTTAACTGAAGAAGACGATCTTAATATTCATAGATTGAACGATTATCGGACAGCTATTATTACAGGGTGCGAAGAAGAAGTAGGTGGTAGGACGGCTCGACAGGATATTGCAAGCTATCTCATGAGACAAAAGATGTGATTAAGAAATATCAAAGCATGAGGGCGTCCAGCACTACGACGGAATAGAACTAGCAAAGATATAGAAGTTAATAAATAAGCACAATGTACACGACATAAGGAACTTAAATATGAAGAGAATCGAGCATTCTCCAAAGAACGAAGGCAGTCTAAAAGTGATTAATAGGAAACTAGGTGTAGGTACAAGCCGGATGTATGCGTTAAGAGACAAGGAGGGCAATGTCATTAGAAATATGGATAAGATAGTAAAAACAGCCGAAGAGTTCTTCACAAACCTATGCAGCAGCGAATGTAATCAGGACGTCAACGATAGAGACAGTATCGCACAGCAATGCGTCATCCCGCCAGTAACAAAAGGAGAAGTAAAGAAAGCCTCAGGAGCAATGTAAAAGGCAAAAGCTGCTGGTGAGGACCAAGTAATCAGATCTGCTGATGGACGGAGCGGAGATTGTGTAGCAGCCCTACATACGCAATGCCTTATGATTTCGACCGTACCAGGAGCTTGGAAGAACGCAAACATAATATTAATTCTTAAGAAAGGAGCCTCCAAGGATTCGAAAATAACAGGCTGATCAGTCTACTCTCCGGGACCTACAAGGTATTTGCAAAGGTAATCTCTAATTTAGTCAGGGCAGGGCAACTTTCGACTTTAATCAACCAAATGATCAGGCAGGCTTCGTAAATGATATTCCACACTATATCATATTCACACTATCAATCAGGCGACAGAGAAATGCGCAGAACATCACCAACCCCTATATATAGCCTTCATTGCTTAGGAGAAAGCATTTGACTCAGTGGAAACCTCAGCAGTCACACAGGCATTGCGGAATCGGGGCGTAGAAGAGCCTTAACTCAAAATACTGGAGGATATATGTTGTAACTGAAAAGTTAACATAGTCCTTCATAAAGTCAGCAATAAAATTTCTATATGTTAGGCTGTCAGGCAAATTGACACTATCTCGCAAATGCTAGTCACCGCCTCTTTACAGGAAACATTCAGAGGCCTGGACTGGGAAGAGTTGGGGATAAGAGTTAATGAAAAGCGATTCGCAGATGACATTACCATGATGAGTCACGCAGGATGTCAACTGTAAATCATGATCAATAAGTTAGACAGGCAGATCAGAACGGTTGGTCTAAGAATTCACATGCAGAAAACCATATATTTCATTCAATAACTGGAATAGACGGAACCAAATCTATAGTCAGCCCTGATTATGTGTATTTAGCTCATTCACTTAAATTTAAAGCATACACTTGCCGGACTGACTATTTTAAAATGTCATTTTTCCCCAAAATAATTTCAGAATGGAACAGCCGGACGGAGGAAGTAGTGTTCATACTATCAAATGGTTAATTTTCTTCCATGCTGTGACAGTTTGTTTTAAATTTTTTATGTATACTAATTCCGTGTTCTATCTCATTGTTATATATTCCGTAACCACCTGCACACGGTCGATTTGTGTAGTTTTTCAGTTTCAGTTTATTTATTTCTCGCTACAGAGAGCAGTGGGCCCCTGGAAGAAGAGCCGTAGCTTGACCAGCTCCCGAGGCCCACAACATTCAACAAACAGTGGCCCCATTGGTCACATGCAAACAAGAAAGGTATACATAAACCTAAGGCATAATTCACAATCAATGAATGAACAGTTCAAACACAAACTAAGCGCGCAATATTACACGAAGAACAAGTTATATACAAAATTTAAAGCATGCACTGAAAGCTATATTTAGACATTCTATATGCAGAGATTATAGCACTTCATTTCACAGCAGTGAACACATTGACAACGTATAAAACAGAACAATTTTCCACAAACATGAATGAAGACAACATGATATTGGCGTGCTGACGGGTTACGCTAAGCATTCAATGAGCCTGCATATTTCGACCGTATACGTAACGGCCACAAACCATAAAAAAAGATAATTATTTAGCGAAAGAACGCCCGGAGGCCAGCATTGCTGCATTTATTAATGTCAATGCCTGCATCAAAGAGGCAGTTGAGTAGTGCGGGTAGACAATATCTAAGCATCTGTATCCCGTAGTTTGTTCGTGGCGTGTTAAGGGTGTAGTGCCGGAGACGGCGTAGCTGGTACGTAGGCACAAGGAGCTCAAGCTTAGAGATTTGAGATATTGTTAAAATTTTTGCCCGTGTTTCCTGTTTGTAGCGCAAGGATAGACATGTATCATAGAGACAAAATATTCTCGGCACGTTACTATTGTGAAAAAAGGCAGTGGAAGGATAATCATAAGGTTGGTTGAAAATAATTCTTAAGGCACCCACTGCAATTTCTGGCAATGGCGCGGTGGGTATGATGATAAATAAATCAACATAGTATTGTTCTACAATCTAGCAACGGAACATCATTGCAAAACTGGCTGCGAGGTTCTGGGAGTGGAATAGGAATAAGTCTACTTAGGGCAGGTTGTGACAGCTGATCTGGGTTATGAGAGGGAAATAACTAGAAGGGCAAGAATGGGGGGGGGGGGGGGTATTGCATGCGGCAGGTTCTCTCCGATCATGAATGACAGTTTACCGGTTTCCCCCAAGAGAAAAGAAAACAACAGCTGTATCTTATCGGTACTGACCTACGGGGCAGAAGCGTGGAGGCTAACGAAAATGGTTCAGCTTAAGTTAAGGACAACGCAGCGGCCATGGAAAGAAAAATGGCAGGTGCAACGTTAAGGGTCCGGAAGCGGGTAGAGTGAATGAGGGAAAAAACGCATGTTTATGACAGCCTAGTTAAAATCAAGAGGAATAAATTGGCTTGGGAAGGGCATGTAATGCGAAGGGAAATAACCGCTAGTCCTTAAGTATAACGCAGTGGATTCCAGGAGAAGATAAGCTTAGTAGGGGGCGGCGGAAATTTACTGTGGGCGGATGATGTTAGTACGTTTTCAGGCATGGAGTGGGCGCAGCTGGGAAAGGAGAAGGTTGATTGGAGAGGCCTTTGCCCTGCATTCAGTGTAGTCAGGCTGATAATAATGATGAAGCTTCGCGAATGAGGGTCGTGGGTCAACCTACGAAGTTCGCGTTACGGCCTCTAGAGGTGAAGAAAGAATAGAGTCTGCGTTTGCAGGAAGACAAAGCGAGAGGACGGGATAATCCCGAACTTTGGAGACAGTGAAGGAACGATGCATAAATAGGTCTGCCTTTCAGGCGAAGATTGGGCACAGGAGATTTGTGGGGTTTCCGCCCCGAGTGGCTTAGATGCTGGGTGTATTATTTCGTTATTTTGTTTAGGGAGCATCAACTTGCATTAGAACAAGATCAAGTGAGTGGGCAGCTTCAATACAAAAAATCTGTAAGCTTCTCAAATAATACCATACGTACATCACGTACGCCAAAGAATACTGTGAACGAAGTGCAGAAAGCTCGTCATTAAACCACCTCTCAGGGAAATGAAAGCAGACCGGATCATATTATGATTAAGCCAAAAACATGGGAAATGATATTCACATAAAAAAATTCGTTTGCCGGTTCATTCTCAATAAATTTCTTAAAACGGATCTGATAATAAGACATGGAAGCCATAAAAATACCCTGAAAAAGCCACTCGAAATCGGTCACTGATCCATATTAAAAACAGAGAGGAAGGCACACTACTCTAACGGGACAAAGTTCATGTAGAAAATTAGTATGTGAATAAACGTGCGCCTGACTGATTGAGCCGTAAGTTATATGTTCGCGTGTGGGTACACATGGCGGGAAGGCCTGAATATATAAGTGATGGTCAATCCTTACTTTTTGTTTTGCAGAAAAAGAAAAAATAACCTTACTATCACAATCGCATGCTTCAAGTGTTGGGACATGTTTATTAGCCATTCTTTCTAAAATGGAACCAGTAAGCTTGCACTTCCTACACGCAAAACGTACTGCGCCTGTTTGTACCATTTCAGGTTTATGAATGGCTTTTCTCTGAAAAGATTCCATACAGTATATTCATGCTCTTCTTCTGGCAGGACAGATGTTTTCCATTCCACAAGTTCCGCTTCAAGAGGGACTGTTTTCAGTCATTGGCGCAGAAAAACTAGTTTACGCATTGAAGATACGCAGGCGTTTCGAATATGTTCGGACCAACACAGCGTTTAGTAACTTCTGCTAGTGATTTCTGAAAATTCGATAAATAACGTTCCTCCAAGCGCTTACCAATGCAACAATGGGCGTTTGCTATTAGCAAAGAGGAGGGCTGCACTTCATTCAGAGTTTAGTGACATTGACCATCACGTATGGCAAAATTAGGGTGTGACAATTTTGTCGAGGTTGTTGTTGAGGCTATCTGAATGATCACTTGATGTTACCTCTCTAAAATAACTTCTGGCTCCAATCCAAGCTCTCAGTGTGGTTGGACAGGGAAGCTGTAAAAGGACTCCCAATTCCCTAATGCGACGTCACTTGAAAATTCACACAGGTGGTTCTACAAAGAGTGAAACCAGAGACAAGTGAAATGTGCTTATATTAACCTTTATTACTTCACAACGATATTCACGACTGTTTTGTGATCAGTATGATATACACTGAGATTTTCAGTTCTAACTGTACAGGTTTTCTTTGCTAAGGTTAAATCAATGCATGAACCATGATAGTGGTTGGTTGTTTCTGTGTGGTTGGGTACTTTTTCACTCGATGTTGCTTATGCAACCGTATCTTAACCGGGAAACACACGCGGGGAGAAGGAACATGCTTTGCATTCTTTTCAGGTGCTGTTATCATGCTTTATGCAGTTTGGACTTCACACGAGGGCTTCTAATGACGTCAACCCCTTTCAAAGCAGCTGCAGACGTTTACTGGAACGCGTCGGACGGTGCTGCTATTGTTCACACGCGCCTTATCGTAAATCATGAGGTTTTAGGCTTATTTTGTGGTTTTTCTTATTGAAATCGAGCCTCGAGCTATGTTCTGTATCCAATGGCAACGACACGAAAACTTTCTTGGATGGTAGAGGTATGCCGCTTCGCTGTAAAAACACTCACTTACCAGTCAGCAACGAAACAGTCTTTGACAGCACAAACGGTCCCGAAAATCTCAAACTGCATCCCCCTACTATAAAATTAACACCATTTTTTGGCTACTTGCTGCATACTTGATAGGTCAGAAAATGGCACCAAACAATGCATACCGCATGAAAGATAGAAGACGAGACACAGGCGCGAACTCAGAAATAAAATTCATTGAATCGAGGAAGTGCCATATATTACGTGAAGTTTCAACGGGAAAGAAGGGTAGAGTGGATGAGAGGCTGAACAAATACTACCATCTTTTTGCTAAGCGTACTAGTTATGCTGCTCTGCTTGTGCTGCCGAGCACACGTTATTGCATTTCTCTTTCAATTGAGTGCACACGTGTATTGCTTGCTCTTTTAGTCCTTTGCCGCGGTATCGAGATAAATCCTCGCCAGACAACTCGCGGTGCCGCCATGAGCAACAATGACGTGTTAGTGACACTGAACGCTTTCAGGGCTGGTCAAACATCAATTCTTAGAGAAATGAAAGCAGTTCGTACCCAACTGACAGAACACGAGAAAGCGTTTCGAGAAACTAAAGCTAGACTTGCTGAAATTGAAAACGACTGTGCTTCTTTAAGCTCTCTTAAACAGCAGTTTGACAGCGTCCAGTATCTCTCTGAGAATAACGCAATTAGAGGACATTGTGCGTAGAATACATCACTCTGAGGATCAGTCTCATCGTCCAAACGTTTTGTTTATTTGGCGCAAAGGATAACGATCGTGAAACTTGGGCGGAATCTGAGAAGTTAATTATCGAACTTTGTGATACCAAGCTTAATGCTTCAGTCGAACCAATGTACGTCGAACGAGCACACCGACTCAGGCGTTTTGACAGTAAGAAAATCAGACCAGTAATGGCAAGGTTTGCGCACTTCAAAATTAAAGAACAGGTACTTACTAGTGCAAAGAAAGTGAAAGGGACCAATTTCAGCATTTCCGAAGTCTATTTCCAGAGCACCCACCTAGCTCGAAAAACCTCGTCCAGTTTGCAAACGACCAAAGTTAAAAATTCACCCTGCGGCACAAAAGGATGACCATAGGCAATACTACATACACATTTGGTCAGGATTCTCAACATGTTGTAACTTGCAGCCCATGGCTATTCCCTAGTCCCTCGTACTGCGCGGCTCTTAACTATATATTTCCTTTACACTAACAAAAGAAGCCTTCTTCCTAAACGCGACGCCCTCACCAGTCTCATTGATACCACTAAATGCAGTGTCGTCTTGGCCTAATGAACTAATAAATTACACAGAAATACAAGTTTTATTCCCGAACTTCGATATTTTTCGGCGCGATCGCAAAGGAAAGCGAGACGGCGGCGTGCTGATAGCCACCCACCGTAACATTCAATGCTTTGATCAAAAATTGACTCACCTCTTCAAATATTGATCGTCTGCTCCACCGCCTCTTTTCCGCCCATTTTAATCTGCAGTGTTTACCGTGCTCCACGCAGCAACGCTTCGTTCGTTCCACTATTTCATGACGCTATTACAGTTTAACATCAGAAATTCCGCATGCTACTGTGTTTAGTTTGGGCGATTTTAAATTCCGTGCGATAAATTGGTCTTGCCCTTCTGGGATCGCATCAAACTCTGCAGAATGTCATTTTGTGAACACGCGCAAAACTTTTGCTTTAACCCAACTAGTCTCTTTCCCAACAAGACAAACGGCAGAATCATCTAGCATACTTGATCTGACACTAATTTCCCATCCAGAGAACCTGTTATCCTTTTCATATCTTCCAGGACTTAGTGATCACTCGATAATCCTCGCCAAGTTTCTCAGCCACGTACCAAAACCAAAAAAGCAACCAAAACATTCACTTTTTATGATAAAGGCGATTATAGCAGCATTAACCATGAAATTGACAACTTCTCTGCTTGGTTCCTTACTGACTTACAGCAAAGATCTACCGAGACGACCTGGCTTCTCTTCCCTGTCATGATTGCGTCTATGTAGATTCTGTTCCCGATGCGTATAACACGAGCGTACTTTTCCTCACTTGTTCAATGTGCGCCACTTTTTACATATACGACCTCTGCTTTGCATTGTCGTCTTTTTGTTGTCGACTTGGAGCGGGGCTTTCCTTTTCTTTGTTGTATTTTTTCTCAACTCCTGTAAAAGCCTTTTTTTGAGCTGACAGTATAAGTAAACAAAACAACAAAAAAAAGAATAGTTTGGTTTGGTTTATGGGGATTTAACGTCCCAAAGCGACTCAGGCTATGAGAGACGCCGTAGTGAAGGGCTCCGGAAATTTTGACCACCTGGGGTTCTGTAACGTGCACTGACATCGCACAGTACACGGGCCTCTATAATTTCACCTCCATCGAAATTCGACCGCCGCGGCCGGGATCGAACCCGCGTATTTCGGGCCGGCAGCCGAGCGCCATAACCACTCAGCCACCGTGGCGGCCCTACAAAATAAAGAATAAAGTGAATAACCTCATCCAGCGGTACATTCCTACAATTACTGTGAGTGAGTGCATTTCTATCCCTTGGGTCAGTAATACATTAAAACGCCTCAATAACAAGTAGAAAAGGCTTTTTCGGGCTTCCCGAAGAAATAATAACCTGAGCACGTGCAAGAAATATTGCGAAGCCGAAAAGGTTCGGGTACTTGGGGCACCTTTGCTTTCGGAGCAGATAGACCATACAGCTGAAGAACTTTTCGTTGCCAGGTATGGAACAGTCCCTGCCACGACAGTCTATCCTCGCCTTCAGCTGAATGGTTTTAGCATTCATACCACCTCCTACACCCGGGCTGTGAAGACCTTTTCTTCATGTGTGAAGATGAAGGATGGCACGTACTGCCTAGTAATTAACATATGCTCAGTTCTGTTAGGCACCAGAGAAATTCTCTTAGTTTGTGAGGAGCTTGTGACATGAAATTGCAATATCAGGTCTATTAAGTACGTGCGCAAGTGTAATCACACTCCTCCAGAAAGAAATGTACGCCTTTATGCAGCTGATGAAGTCTCATCTCAATGCAATTTTTTATGTGGTGCAGACATAAACTACGTTTCTGATATTCCAAATAACTCTAGGATTGACTAACTGAAGTTAGTCCTCTTTGAGGCTATTTGTGCCAAGCAAATTGGAGCAAAAAGTGTGCAGATGCATGCTTGTTTATAAAGTTAGAAAAAATATCATATTGTTTGCTGTGTGATTGTGATTACAAAGACTACCTGAACAGAAATACTAATAAGCCAGAAAAGGCATAAATGGTAAATACCGGTACCACTGCCGCCAATAGTTTTTGCAGGGAAACTGACGGAGAAAATATTTTTGACACTGATCTTTGAGGTTAGAGCACATTGCTACATCATCAGCATCAGCCTGACTACTCTCACTGCAGGGCAAAGGTCTCTCTCATGTCCCTCAAATCAACCCTGTCCTTTGCCAGCTGCGCCCACTGTATGCTCCCAAACTTATTAATATCACCCGCCCACTTGACTTTCTGCCGTCCCCTGCTTCACTTTCCATCTGTTGAAATCCACTCCGTTACCCTTAAGGACCAGCGGTTAACTTGCCTTCACATTACATGCCCTGCCCAAGCCAATTTCTTCTTGATTTCGACTCGGATGTCATTAGCCCACGTTTTTTCCCTGACCCTCTCTGCCCGTTTCCGGTCTCTTAACGTTACACATCATTTTTTTTTCCATAGCTCGCTGCGCTGTCCTTAAGTTGAGCTGAACCCTTTTCGTTCGCCTCTACGTTTCTGCCCCGTAGGTGAGTACTGGTAAGATACAGCTGTTGTATACATTTCTCTTGAGGGATACTGGTAAATTGCCATTCATGATCTAAGAGAACTTGTCCTAAGCGCTCAACCCCATTCTTATTCTTCTAGTTCTTTCCCTCTCATGATCCGGATCAGCGTCACTACATGTCCGATATAGACATATTCCTTTACCACTTCCAGCACCTAGCTACCAATTGTGAAATGCTGTTCCCTTTCTAGACTGTTGAACATTAATTTGGTTTTCTGCATGTTACTTTTTAGACCCACCGTTCTGCTCTGCCTGTCTAACTCATTCATCATGCTTTGCAATTCATCTCATGAGTGACTCAGCAAGGCAATGTCATGAGGAAATCGCAGATTATTCAGGAATTCTCTATTAACTGTGGTCCCCAACTGTTCCCAATCCAGGACTCGGGAGTACCTCCTGTGAACAGGCGATGAATAGCATTGGGGATATAGTGTCTCCTTGTCTGAAACCTTTTGTTATTAGAATTTTATTGCTGACTTTACTATGGCAGCTGGGCAGTTGCTAAAGACATCTTCCAGTATTTTCACATACGTCTCTTCTACACTCTGATTCCGCAGTTCCTGCATGACTGCTGAGGCTTCCGCTGAGTCAAATGCTTTCTCGTAACCAGCAAAGGCTATATATAGCGGTTGGCGATAATCTGCACATTTCTCTATTACCTGATTGATAGTGTGAATAGGATCTAATGCAGAATATCCTTTACGAAAGTCTGCCTGATCATTTGGTTGATTGTAGTCTAAGGGTTTCATTACTGTATTAGGAATTACTTTAGTAAATACCTTGTAGACAACGGATGGTGAGCTGAGCAGCCTGTAATTTTTCAACTCATTGGCGTCACCTTTCTTATGAATTAAGATAATTTTAACATTCTTCAAAGCTTCTGGTACGGTCGAGGTCATAAGGCATTTCGTATACAGAGTGGCTAGTTTTTTTAGCATAATCTTCCCTCCGTCTTCAACAGAGCTGCTGTTACCTGATCCTCACCAGCTGCTTTTCCCCTTTGCATTGCCCCCTAGGCTTTCTTTAGTGCCTCTTTCGTTACTGACGGGATGACGCATTTGTATTTGCTACTGTCTCTATCATTAACGTTCTTACTACATTGGCTATCGTATATATTTGTGTAGATTTCTTCGGTCACTTTAACTATCTTATCCATATTGCTAATTACATTGCCTTCCTTGTCTCTTAACGTGTACATCTTGTTTTTATCTATGCCTAGTTTCATCCCCGCTTCTTTTAGCCTACCGCTATGCTTTAGAGCATGCTCGATTCTCTCCACATTAAACTTCCTTATGTCTGCTACCCCCACCCCCTTTGCGCTTATTTATTTACTTGATAGCTCTGCTTGTTCAATTTTGTCTGCAGGGCTAGACGCCCTCATGCTTTAGCGGTTTTTAATTAGACCTTTTTTCTCCAGAGATAGCTAGCCGGTTTCCTGTCGAACCATCCTACAGGCTACTTCTATGGGAGATTCCGCAATGGCAGCAATGAGATTATCATTCATTGATTGAACATTAGGATCATCCCAGTTGAAGCCGAATATCTGTTCTGCAGTGAAATCCTGTATTCCTCTACTTTTCCTCTTGCTGCTTAGTCGTTAATGGGCTTCCGCTTCACTAGTTTCTTCCGCTCCCTCTTCAAATTTAGGCTCATTTGAGACCCTGCCATTCTGTGGTCGCTACAGCGCACATTTCCTTTGACCTCCAGATCCTGCACAATGCCAGGCTGAGCATGTAGTATGAAGTCTATTTCATTTTTAGTCTCACCATTGGGGCTCTTCCAGGTCCACTTCCTGTTCTCTCGTTTGCGGAAGGAGGTATTCCTGATCCGTAAATTATTTATATCTGCGAACATTACTAATAACTCTCCCCTGCTGTTCCTACTGCTACTGTAAAAATCAGTTTATCATTCTAGGCACAGAATACTTATGCATTAGAGGAGTGCTCATTCATTCAGTCCAAATAAGTGTACAGTTTCGCCTCGTTAATGTGGAAAATTTGGTTCCCAAGCAAAAGCCTCCATAAAGTGAGTCGTCCATAATAATAAATCATGAAGACAAATAAAAATAAATGTTTTGATTACTGGCTGCTTCTTCACCCAGTGGCTGCCAGGTAAGTGGAAATTGGGAAATTTTAGAAGCTCGAGGTGCATTATTCTCGTTGCCATTTTCTTGAAAATCAAGTGTTGTAGGTTGAAGCACATCTGAAGTGCCTAATGACTTGATATGATATCTGCTACTACGACTGTTCACATCCCAAAACTCTGTACTCGCTTAGCTGATATCTGTTGTGATTTTCAATGGAGCATACAGATGTTTTGTTGGGCACCTAGTCATGCAATGCGGCAACAGTAAGGAGTGTCAATCAGGCGCCTTGCCACAAGAAACCATGAAACCACGAACACACATGAAGGTCATTACTACAGCATTTGCATAATCGCCTGCCTTTTACTGGTGTTCTGCACCCTAATTATGAGTGGTGTGACATGTGGTAAGGAACTCGGGATTTTTGTTCTCATTGCTAGCTGCCCATATTATTAGGACAAAATTACATAGATTGTAGTGGGTTCTGTGCATATTCATCCTGTTCATTGTCACACAGCCAGCTTCCATATTTACAAGGCATCAATAAACTGAAAAAATTTAGTAGCCACAAAAACTGTCCATAATTTGAGTCGTCCATATTAATAGGGCTAAACTGTTATGTCAGATGTGCAGTTTGTTGATCCTTTAACATTTGAATTGGGGCTGTTATTGTCATCCCATGACTTTGTCATGTAGCACCGTTATATGAAATAAAGTTGAATCTTGCAGGTTACATCACTCTTTTTTGAAGAAATAAGGTCATTTTTTATTGGCAACCTTTTAGCTGCACTGGAGAACTTATACCATTTTTGAAAACTCTATATTGCACTAGCTGTTGTTGCTGCTGTAGGAGAAAATTTAAACCTATAATTTCTTCCACCTTGAAATCAAAACACAAACTTTGCTCTGGCACACAGGAACCCAACGTTAGCCCATGTAGTGTGTCAGTGTGCATTCCTGTACAAATGATCAGAAATTCATAATGACAAAGGGCTGGTGTCTTATAGTATAATCAATCAGCACCTTTCTCTACCTGTAAATATCCAAATCGTTCAGTGAGAACTGTAACATGACTCATGCGGGTGGCATGTTCTTGGTTCGCTGGAGTATTTCTTTTTATTTTGCATGTCATATCTGAAATTATGCTTTTCTGTTCTGTTCTTAAGGTCTTACTGTTTGAATTCCTTTTCTTTTCTTGGAAGGCTTATATTATGTAATCATAGATGTGGGCTGACATGCTATTTTTTCATATTACTATTCAAAGCAAATTCTTATTGTTAAGTGCTTTACCTTGTACAGTTAGTGTGCTTTTTGCTTCTTTTCTTGTTTATTAATTTTTCATTATTGTGCACTCATTGTTTCCTTCTGAAAGGTAATATTGAGGACAAGTCTCTAAGATGTGTAACCAGCATTTTGCAGCTCCTCTATTAGGCATAGCTGCAGTGGCCCCAACCAAAGTCGTGGATGTGGAAGTGTGACTCAGATGCTGTCATGTTGCAATCAAATGAGGAAATGATAGGAGATATAGAATATACCTAGATCATTTTCATGCCTACTGGACAGTTTCTTTAGAGCCTGTTCTTTCATGAACCATTTTTCGCTGCTGGTTATTCACCATAGCCTTTATTTGCGCTGGATTCCTCAGCAGTTTACCTTCATCTGTGGCTATTTTTGCTTTTGTTGTTTACCACCCAACCACTGCCTTTTTTGGCACCACACCTACAGCTCTAAGAGAATAAATGATAGTGACAAGAGGAGCAAACACCTGTCATCCTGTTTTCGTTTCTTATTAGTAATTTGCTGATTGGTGTTTGGCATCATGTAAACTAGTTTATGGCGCAACGTGCTTTTCATGCCATAACCTTGTCTGTCCTTCATCTTTAGAGCTGTTCTGTGATGTGTTGTACTGTTTTCGTGATTCATTTACTACAAATTCATTGCGTTAGTTTTATAAGGAACAATCATATTTGTGTTTAAGCTTACACATAGCATAAAAATATTCACTATTTGTTAGAAGCCCTTTTGCCAAATGTATATGTGCTAAATTTGTCCGTTTTTGGCCTTGTTTTTGAGCCTGAAGTGAATAACAGATCTCTTGGGTACCAGCAATGGCATGTACGTATTCCGTGTATGCAGTTATGCTCACTATGATCTTCATTGCGAAGTGGTGGCTATAGTGTGGATTAATTGTGCTTCTTTGAATGCACTGACCTCTTAATGCATGAAGCTATAGACCAGTCATTTTTATTTGCAACGGAATTCGTTTGTGAAGTATCCTTTACAACGTCTTGTTTTCTCGAAGTCATTGCTCGCAACAGCAATTAAATGGTAGTTTGCACAGCAAGCTCAATTGGTTTATAGGCATGAGCTTTGAGTGCGCTTGACATGTTTCTATATGGGGCAATATATCAAACATCTTTTGTTGGGTGGGCTATAATTAATTAAACCTGCTCATCATTGCAGTTGTCGTGGCAAAATGGCAAACATTTTTAGCTTTGTCTCGTAACAACAGGGCAGTCTTCTGTTTTAGAACACGTTAGTGTGTTGTACAAAAGATAGCGTGTTTTACATCACATCCGTGCAACACAGCCGTGCAACACAGGTTTGTGTTGTACAACACAGCTGTACAACAGGGGCTTGTGTGGTACAATAGCCGTACAACACAAGCTTGTGTACAACACAGACGTACAACACAGGATTTTGTTCTACAACATAGCTGTACAACAGAGGCTTGTGTTGTACAGCACTAATTTGTTTTGTATAACACATTTCTGTGTCGTTACACCAGGATAATTCTGTTGTATCTTTCGATAGGGCCCCAGGTTTTTTAATCTAAGCAAACATTTCCTAACACCACACTCCCTGGAATGTTGCGCACAAACCTTCGTCAACTTTGGAAATGCCTTAATCCTAACCCTTGCCACACATTAACAATTCGCGACGATGATCACACTGTAGTTGCCGAACAGGATGTCGCCGAAGTGCGTAAACAAAGCTTTACTTTTGCATTTTTTCGTGTACCAGAGGTTGATCTAACTGATTTTCTGTCCTTTGGTTTCCCTGTTATGCTAGATATATCATTCGAGCCCCATGGTATCGTTAAACTAATTGATTCTTTAAAAGTAACCTCATCAGCAGGTATTGATGATATTAATGTTAAGGTACTAAAAAGCACAAAACATGTCACATGTGTCCTGCTCACTCATATCTTTCAGCAATTCCTTTGAACAGGCGTTGTACCGCACGAGAGAAAAGCGGGTAAAGTCATTCCAGTACCAAAAAATGGGCCTTCATCTTCTCGTCACAATTATCGTCCGATATCCATTACTAGCGTTCCATAAACGCTAATGGAACACGTAATCTTCTCTCATATTATAAAATTGCTAGTTTATCTTAATTTCTTTCACGCAAACCAGCACACAATCATAAAAAGCCTTTCTTGCGATAATTAGCTCTATTTATTAATGACCTAAGCGTTAAATTTGATCTCGACATTCTAGCGGACACCATTCTAGACTTCGAAAAAGCCTTTGCCAAAGTTCCACACAAGCGTTTTTTTTAAACTATCACATCTTAATCTCAATTCTCTTGTTCTTGCCTGGATTCGTAACTTTCTAACTAACCGGCAACAGTTAGTTTTGCTAATGTTCACCTTACCGCTCCTGTGTTATTTATGGGGTACCCCAAGGCACGGTCCTCGGGCCCCTTCTTTTTCTTATTTGACCTACCAACTGACATATGCTGTAACATAGGCTTGTTCGCTGATGATTGGGTTGTTTACAGTCCTATACTCACTAACAATAGTCGCCAGCTCCTTCAATCGGATATAGATTTTATCTTGGTGTGATAAATGTCTGATGTCGCTGAACGTAAAAAAACTTCTCGCCTTCCCTTCCACAGGCGTCACTCTGACCCAGCTTCAACGTACTTTATTACTATCTCAGAAATCACTGCTGTAACAAGTTACAAATACTTAGGTCTTCATTTAACGCATGATCTTAGGGGGTCCGGCCATGTCGCACAAATCTCAAAGGAAGCTGATAGCGTCCTCAAGTATTTTCGGCGAATGTTACGTCTAGCACCACCATTGTTTAAATCACTAGCCTATCTAACATTTGTATGGCTGAACATGAGTAATCATGCGCTATGTGGGACCCTAATGAAAATCTTAATACGCTAGAAGCAATTCAAAACCGCGCCTCTAGGTTCATCTTCTCTGCTTATTCTTATGATGAAAGTGTCACCAAACACAATGCTCATCCCTCAAGCTTAACTAGTCGACGTCACATCGCAAGATCGCCTATATCACAAGTTCTATTACCATGTTCCGCACGAGTCTGCTATCATCGCATCCTTCCGCACCTGAAGCCACACGAACAATGAAAAGGCCACTTATCCTCCGCCTGCCCGCACATCTGCTCATCTGTCCTCATTTTGTGCACGCACCGCAAAAGACAGGAATTACTTACCCAGCCATGTCGTGCGCCATACTGATCCATCACTGTTGAAGTCATCAAATGAAGAAATATTATTCCCAGTTACCCACTGCCCTATGTAATACCCCTTCAATGGGGCTTTTGTGGTAGTAAAAAATAAATAATCTAGACACGCAGAGGTAAGCAAGAAGCTAAAGAGCACTAAAGAAAAAACATTGGTTATTTGATAGCTAAATCTAAACTTTTCAATTCGGAGGCAAAAAGAGAAAAGATGGAGTGCTGACACACCTAGTACCAAATTTAGTTACGTGAAGCGTTTCTAGATTGAAACGTGCCGTTTTCTATGTGCTCTTTTCAAGTATCCTTGCCGCATATAGCCGCGCCTTGAATCCGGTGAAAATCATTACGTGCGCAACGAAATATGCTTATTTATCCTTTAATTTTGATAAATTTCGGACGTGGTTCTCCAAACGCTTGTTGATGCAGCAGCCAGTTCGCCCGACATAAAACTTTCCGCACGTTAAGGGATAGCGTAGAACACTCATAAGGAACACTTGTTAAACAGAGTGTCTTGGTTTAACCGGCATCCCCGCTTTCTTTAGTCGCAGATTCGGGGGCACAAGTTTCTCAGCTCGTTAGGAGCCGAAATATACGACACTTTCGCCGTGCCTATTGGCCAATTTAGTCAAGTTGTGCGAGGTTCTGTGTATGTAAGGCACAATAAATGGCTTCTGTGTCCTCACAGTGACCAACACAGAGCAGGGGAACCCAGCCGCCGAAAGGTGGCTCTTCTGAGGTTAGAAGCTAGCTTGCAGCTGATGCGGGCACAATGTTTTGAGAGAATACGCCAAGCAGTGCGACCCTATATCTCTTTTTACAGTTTTGGAGTGCACCGAATGGTAGGGCGAAAGTTTTTTTTTTTGCACGTCGGTAATAGCCCCAGCACACGTGTATTTCAAGGAAAGTTAGATTCAAGCCTAAAAATGGTGAAACATTTTGTAGGTTAGTTCATGTGCAAAAGTGAGCCGAAGTCCATATTTTTCAAAAGCATATAAATCTTCGCCTTTGGCAGAGGGGTTTGTGAAGGAAGTCTCCTTCTTTAAACGCGCTAAAAAAACGTCCACGTACCTAGAAATATCTAAAACCACCCCCCAGTGCAAAGAAAAAAAGTTTATCAATAAATTGGTCAAATATTGTTAAGAAAATGTCGCATAGGATAGGGGCCCTACTGGAACTTTGCAAACACCATTGCCCTGCAAAATATGCAGGTTGTCAAAATGTATGAAGTAAAACAGAGGTAAAAATGCTATAAAGCGATAAAAATGTGAACGTACAGTTCTGACGAGTTTTGATAAACACGCCGCCGTTTGCTTGTATGCATCCCTTCTCAGCCAACATAAGCTGGTCTTGAACAGAGTGTAACAAATCTTGCACATCCACAGAAAACCCAAAGTTGATGTCGTCAGTACTCTCTAGGTACTAGGCGACATTTGTCGATTTTTCATGGGGAACGGGTCGTTCAAAACAAGTAATTTAACATGATTTTGCAAGAAACCGCTGAAGTTCTTTTGGCACGATCCTTCTTCGCTGACAAGAGGTCGGAATGGTATATCTGGCTTGTGGGTCTAGACTGTAAAGAAAGCATTAGGCTAATTGCTCTGCTCTTTTTAATATCCCTGGCAAAAGTTTCCAGATTAAAATTTTGGAAAAGTTCATGAATTTTGTTTTAACTCCAAAAGCACTTTTGCTTACCTGTGCGAACTTCTTATTGACTGCCATGTACGCTTCCTATTCTACAAGAGCAAAAGAGGCGCATTGCTTAGTCTTCTCTAAAAAATATCATAACCGCATCTATTGCGCGCACAATTCAATTCACCTTTAGTTTCAACAATTCGCAATGTTGACAATGAGGTAGCTTCCAAAATCAGTTGAGCCGGTTTTCGGCAGCTGGGATCCCCTCCGCTAAGTTGGTTGCTTTTTGCGAGACCCTCCTTCAAAAACTTAAGCACGGAATCCGAAGAAATCTTGGAGAGGATCGTCGGAGGACACAGAAGTCGTTTGTTGTGCCTTACTTGCACATGATGCTATGATGCTCGGAGCATCATAAATCAATCTGAAGAACTAGATAGCATATTCAGGAGAGCAAGCTGCCGAACTAGTTGGTGATGCATGTTTAAACTAGGAAGCGCAAAATACCGGACGACGGACAGAGTAAGGGACACAAAAAACAGGTTCACGAGCGCTAAAATACAGGACGACGGACAGAGTAAGGGACACAAAAAACAGGTTCACGAGTCCCTTACTCTGCCTGTCGTCCGGTATTTTGCGCTTCCTAGTTTACAACATGCATCACCAACTAGCGCTCGTGAACCTGTTTTTTGTGTCCCTTACTCTGTCCGTCGTCCGGTATTTTGCGCTTCCTAGTTTACAACATGCTAGATAGCATAGCATCAGCGTACAAACCGCACATAATAATTGTAACGGAAACTTCGTTAAGCTCTAGCATTCGCGACGACGAGGTTACACAGGGGTGGCGTGGCAATTATTTTTCATGAAGCGCTAAATGTAACAAGACTACCTGACATACCTGCGATTGAATGTGTATAGCGAACGTACATCTAAAAGAGTGCAACTTCATCGTAGACGGATTCTTTGGGCCCCCAGATAGCGATAGCACGTTTTTCGATGAACTAAACGAATTTCTGTTTTACGAAAAGTTTTTCTTCAAAAATATTACTAGGCGGCGCCTTCAATACTCCTTCATTAACTGGGACGGCCCATTTCCCGATCCTAGCCGCCGCGATGGCTGAGTGGTTACGGCGCTCGGCTGCTGGCCCCAAAGACGCGGGTTCGATCCATGCCGCGGCGGTCGAATTTCGAAGGAGGCGAAATTCTAGAGGCCCGTGTAGTGTGCGATGTCAGTGCGCGTTAAAGAACCCCAGGTGGCCGAAATTTCCGGAGCCCTTCACTACGGCGTCTCTCATAGGCTGAGTCGCTTTGGGACGTTAAAACCCCAAAAACCATAAACCAAACCTCTTCCGATTCCCTGTCTAAGGCAGCTGAACCACTTGTTTTGCACGGTTTAACAGAATTGTTAAAGCAACCTACCCGCATCCTGAACACTTCTTCGATATTAGATCTTTTCCTGGTGGCCTATTCTAAACACGCATGGTCGCCGTTCGGCGCCATGTTGTCTCCCTGAGTGGCTCAGAGGGCGATGACATGCAAGTCATGAGTTTGAAATTTGTGGCGCGAAACCGTCAGGATTCGAAATCGCTTTCTGCTGTGACGTCAAGTTGATGTGACCTTGAAGACTGATTTTTAGCACAGTTATACTTCGTGCCGGGTTGGTAAATTTAAGTGTCTGTGGAGGGGAAACGAACTACAGCTGGCAGGGAAGAAAGCACTTGCGTTCGATTTAGCAGTTTGCAGAAAAAATCTGCAAACTGAGAAGGACCACATCTTGAAATCTAATTGGCTGTCAGCACTGTTACGTGATCACGCGATGCGCAAGAATTATGAAATTATGTCAAAGTGACGTTTAGTGACGCAAAGAAAATGCTGCCATTGCTGAAAAAAATCGCGTTTGGCCGCCATAATTTGGGACGGCCGCAAAATGGTCGAATTTTGAGAACGCAGATTTACAAGGCTGTGAGCTCACCGTAGTTTGGTACGCGCTTATTTGAAGTAATAAAATGTTCAGAAATATCTTTCTTTTGAACGCAGAAGGAATTGAAACGGCGTCATAATGGTACCTCTTAAATAAGCAACCTTTTAGAGCATTAAATATGAGAGCGTAAGTGTACACACGCGCGTGGGCTCTAGCTGCTCTCCAGTTTCAAACGCTCTCTCATGGTAAGAAATTGTCGGTCAGCGCGGTTGCTAAAGCGTGGATATGGCGGCGTCCGTTGCTGTCGTTCGTTAGCATCAGCTGCGAGAAGCGAGACGTTTGTGAGTGCGCCTCATTGTTTTCGAAGGACTGCACGGTTCGTGAGTGTGACGGCCTGGCCAGTGATACGGTGTGGTGGCTGTGCAAGAAGCTTTGCGGCAAGAGGCAGTCCGTGAGCACTTTGGTCTGCCTTAAACATGGAATTGTAGGTGCTCTGGCCGTTACTCTGATCCTGTGTGTTTCAAGGTGCTATCGGTAGCTGTGAACGTCTGGATGCCAATTAAGTGCTTGCCTCTATTTACACGCTGTCGCTGACCTGATATCCAATTGCGTGAGTGATGAGAGGGTAGCACGAAACATTGTCTGCCGGCTGAGCAACATGCTTCCGGAATGTGTCGGGCTTGTCGGCGGGACTGTGCTCATCAGTGCATCATCAGTGTGCGTCATTTCTGCTCATCACTGTCTGTGTGCATAAGAGCAGTTTCGGAGGACAGCGGTGTTAGCAAGGCAGCGTACATGCGCCGGGTACATCGTCTCGAGCATGGATGAGGTAAGGGAAACAGCAACGAAAAATTGCTGTTGCCTTTGTTCAGATGACTAAATACAAAGTTATTTATATTGATGGCTGGTGACTTTTTCCGGGTATGTCATAACAAGTACCTCATGTTCCTACCTTTTTTTGATCACTTGCAAACAGCTTTGAATCTCGTGGTACTTTTATTTGTTGCCTATTGAGCGAGGAAGCCTTGTGCAAATAAAGACAGAATTTCAAAATAGTCTTGTTCGTAAAGCAAAACACATAACGAGTTTTCAGATTACTACAATATGCGGATGTGGGTGACTTGTAGGGCTGCTGCATGTCTATGGTTTTCTTTCATTGCACACAAACAGAATGCCTTCGCATCTGCATTTTGATAAATGCAGTTGCAAAAGCATTCGTGAAGTGAGATTTTAATGCAGTTAAATATTCTGAGATAAAGTTAACCTTCGGCCTTCCCCTCCAATGTGCATTGTAGCAGCTGCCTTCACTTCAACACAAGAAAAATAAATATGTAATTATTTATACCCATCAGTCTGGTACATCTGCTACCAAGCACCAAGAGCCTGATGTTTGCATTTGGTGGTGTAAAGCCGTAGTCAAGCTGTCTTCACAGTTATGTTTTACATCCCCCATCATTTTGATAGCAATGATCAATAAAATATAACTTAAAATAGCAGTTTATTTGGCTACTAGTTTTACAGTCATAAGTGAAAGTTTAGTTTTATAATTACAGCCCTGTGATGTCACGTATTTGACAGTCTTTTCTCTTGTGTGTATGAAACTTGCCTTGCACTCAAGCTCACGCACTAAACACAATCTTGGTTGCCCTCCAGGTGACAGTGTGTATATTGTGCTTTTTTGATGCATCACTCCTATCCTAGGAAGTCATGTGCTGTGGAATGCTACTGCAAGGTTCAACATTCTTCACTTCTGAGCTAGAGTGCTGGTCAAGCAGGGAATCATTCATTGGAAGGGTTGCACTGGATGTCTTCACAGGTGTCAAGTGCTGTACATATGGAACAGGACTCTTTCTTAAAGATTATCACAACTTGCACTTTGTGACACATTGCATGCATCCAAACTCAGCTGCAGGACTCACTGCCATAGTTTTCACACATAGTCATGCTATGATCAGTCTATGCGAACATTTTTTATGCCTCAAGTTTCATTGCACACAGCAAGAAAGCTGTTCAAGTCTATGACTTTTGTGATGGTCTTTAAACAGGACCAAATTTTAGTTCCGGTTTGCCAATAGAGTGGGTAATGACAGGTGAGTTTGATGTGTAGACTAGGTTTTTCTCTAGTGCAGCAGTTAGAAGTATGGCAGACTGGGCGAGTTCGTGTTCCATGGTAACAAGAAAATTCAAACAGCGCTAGACAACAGGACCAGAAAGAGGAGGAGACAAGCACGGCGCTGAACAGCCGGACATGAGAGATCAATATTTTGACACATAAAGTAGCACATGTACAAGAAATGAACTGTAGAAGGACGGCATACTGGGCGAGCTGGTGTTCCACGGTAAAAAGAAAATTCAAACAGCGCTAGACAACAGGACCAGAAAGAGGAGAAAAACACGGCGCTGAACAGCCGAACTTGACAGATCAATATTTTGACGCATAAAAGAAGCCCATGTACAAAAAATGAACTGTAGAAGGACGGCAGACTGGCTGTTTGAATTTTCTTGTTACCATGGAACACCAACTCACGCAGTCTGCCGCCCTTCTACAGTTAATTTGTTGTACATGGGATTCTTTTATGTGTCAAAATATTGATCTGTCAAGTCCGGCTGTTCAGCGTCATGTTTTTCTCTCCTCTTTCTGATCCTGTTGTCAAACGCTGTTTGAATTTTCCTACAATTCTTCACGTGACGGGAAGCGTCCAAGGAACTTTTCTCCTACCATCTGCAAATTGGCCGGTTAGTGCTTAAACACATGCTTTAGCGCTACTGAAGAGTTGACAGTTCTTTACGTACTGCATTGCTGTGTGCTCTCTTTATGCAGAATGGGCATGCTACTTGGTGCTTCAGTGAAATGAAAGAGAGGAAGTCACCAAAATGTTTTTCTCCTGCCACCAGCGATTTGAAACAGTAGTGCACAGTTTGCTTTGATTTCTGTTGAAGTTTGTGCTCGATGACGTGATTACTGCTTCAATGAAATTTCTTGACATGCAAAAAACAGGGATGTATATGCAGTCATTTATAACATCTTGCTCAGGGCGCCGTCTGATTTTGTAGGTAACTGTTCGTCCGATAGGAGGCCCCTAATGTCTCATTTGTGTGTGCTCACAGAACAAACCATGCTTTGTCTTCTAACATTTTTTTGCATCTGTGCCTATTTTCTACTGTTGCATTTACATGCTACGTGTAGTGATTCAACAATCCACTAGTTTTCCTGTGAGCAAAAAGTGAGGCAACTCTCTCATCTTTGCGCCATCTGCTAAGCTTGTATGAATGAAAGACAAGGCAGCTGTCTCCTGGTTCGTCCAGTTTCGCTGTGTAACGCCCTGCTTATACCAACCTTGTTGCTGGCACTTCGCTTCTTGGCTGCTACTAATGCTTTTAGGCGAATTTGACAAAGCTTCCAGACAATCTGTGCGCCCTATGTTCCTTTGTTATTGCTGGGGCATCATTGCTATTTTTGATTCAACACAGGAATCTGCTGAATTTGCCACTTCGTGAAATGGGCATCATCAATGCGCACATATACCACATAAAACTTCTTTCACCCGTTGCAAATTGTCATGTTAGAGAAATCGGCCTCTGTGATCCTGATATGTGCGGGCTTTTACCACTTTTGCTATGTGGGAGCAGCAATTGGCTCACTATAGTCATTGCGATCACATGTCCTGCAGCAGTCATGAAATTTTCTTGTGTATCAAACACAAATTTGTTTGTTTTGATACTTTCCAGAAAGGAAGTTTCTTCTACTGCTGACTTGGTCCAAAATTGTGCTTGACCTTCAAAGGAAAATTGGCAGCAAAGCAATTGTTATGTTTAGAAGAAGCTAATATTTCAGGGGGCTTACATTTTGTGCAATATAACTTCTATTGCACTTAATTTCCACTAACATATTGTAGTTTTCTCGGCCGCTTTATTACAGCTTATTTGTTTAGTCAATAAAATGCACTAATTTACCACCTGATCACCAGCTTATCCTCTACTTTACCCAGTACTCGAGCCTTCCCTTGCGATTAACTGTGTCTGTGTCACTAATGTCTAATCCCATGTCTGTGTAAAATTATCTGTATATTCGTAGCAATGCTGATGTTCGGAGAAAAGGTGCAAAGGACTAAATGCACGAGAAAATCGCATTCAACCTTTAGGGCACTTTGTACACAACAGCCTACATTGAAAAATTATTTTTCTCAGAGTTTGTTTTAGTTGTCACTGATTTATTCATATCAACCCTATTTAGCATCCATCTTCCTCTAAATAGGGTGCTTAATATGGTTGCAGCACAAATTTTTCTGGCAGAATTCAACAGCATAGGAACTACTCCAGTATGTATGTTTGTAACAAATACCTACAAAAAAAATTAGAACGCTTGCTTTGCTTCGTGTTTAGCATTTCTTTTTGTTTTTTTTTTTAATTTTGCGCCAGCTGTTCTCATTTATAATGAATTGTGGGGTTGTACTTAAAAGTCTTGAGGCCACATAGTCTGCCTTTGATCCCCGAAATGGAACACTCAGTGTCCTTGAAGTTTAAAGGGGCATTTAAAGGCTATTACAAGAATTTTTTTCACCTTGGAGAAGTTTACATCATGATGGGTACCTTAAATACTCCACTAAAGAGCTGAAAAGTGAAACCTGTGGCGTGAAGTCTTCACGTGGGGGCGTACATGCATTGCATCATCGAAATTTCTACTGCTGATCCCTCTTTTTAGCTGTGTATTGTATGGTGCTGTGAGGATATTTTGTTTCGTTTGGAGCATTCTCCTTTGCATTTTTAATTATCACAAATACATCCTACGAGATGCACACATTAAAAACCCGCCGAAAGCATTGAAAGCCAGTGGCTACCCTCGCTGGCTAGGTTGCTTTTTGTGCATCCTGGAGAATTTTATCTTTTAGTACCCTTACCAGAACACTACCGCTGTCTGCATCGGTGCCTCCCATATATTGTTCTGTGGGCCACATGTAGTTTGAATTCCTTGCCTATTTTCTGTTTATTCTTATGCTTGTGCTTTTCCTGCCATGTTCCTGCCTCCATTGCTGCAATATATGGCTGTACTAAACTCGAAAAAGCAGTTACCAATTTTATATGTTCCTTCACTCTTCTTTGTATGCCTGCATGTTTTCAGATTATGGAAATAAATTAACTTCCTCCTTGTCTGTAGTGCTCGTAAGTTTACTGTCATGTTTTTGTTTTCCTTCAGCTCTTCGGCTCATGGTGTCACTTAGCTGTTTCTTTAACAATGCGTGCAAGTCCAGCCGGAATGCTTGACCACATAACAAATGTTCAGGCTTTGTGTGACGTGTACTAGGTAATCAGTTTGCAGACATGAACATTAAATTGACGGCGGTACGGCTCTTCAGATTCTCGGGGGCGCATACGTTCCGGAAGACGTCGTTCAAGTCATCAAGAAGAGACCGAAGTACAGCCTCGAGCCGAGGATCCCGGAACATGAGCTCCTTTCCCTCAATCTACAGATTTCTAACAAAGCCGATGTGGAGGACAAAGAAAGGTGCCTGCTCGACGGTGTTGACAGCCTGATCAGGACGGTACCTACTTTCGGACCTCGCCAACGATCTCCAATGAAGCATGTCGTAGATTTTTTCAACGACAATGACCTACGGCTTATGCAGGCCGACAAAGAAGGAGGCTTCGTCGTCTTGCCGTCAGGCATTTTCAGCGAGAAAGCAGTCCAGGTCATCCACAAGAATTTCAAGACTACAAAACTGAAACCTGGAAAGGTAAAAATTCGGGCAATTTCCGTATGTGAAGAACTCGGTTTACAGAAGCTCGCAAAAGGTATTCACGACAGCAAGCGCAATTGTTTGGATGTGTTTTTCACTGCGAAGACACACAAGGAAGGTGTACCTTTCAGGTGCATAGTGAGCGAAAGAGGTTCCTGGCAAAATCTTGTTAGCCGCTACCTTCAAAAACAACTCAATAACCTGGTAGTGGAAGATCCGTTTGGTGTCAAGAACAGTCTGGAAATCATTCAATTTCTGCGGGAGAACGAATCACTAGGTTGTATTTTTTCTGTAGATGTGGTTGATCTCAGCGACTGTGTCGTGTCCGTCTTTGCCTATGTGCCGTGTCTTTTGTGCGCTTCATCCACTCACACAAATAAAGCTGCCACGGTGGCTCAGTGCTTATGGTGGTTGGCTGCTCACCCGAAAGACGCAGGTTATATCCTGGCCGCAGAGGTAGAGGCCAGTGTACTGTGGGTTGCCAGTTCACGGCAAAGAACCCGAGGTGGTCGAAATTATCGAGAGTTTTCTATTACAGTATCCCTCATAGCCCGAGTCGCTTTGGGATGATAAACCCCACAAAACCAAGCAAATAAAGCAAGCATCTTAAAAAGTTCATGTATCTAATTGTAATATGGTGTAACCACTGACTTTTACTCTCTACCTCTATGTTCTTCCTCTGCCCCTTTGTGGAATAACAGGTGAAGGAACTTTTCTGTATCCGACCTCTCCACCGTTTCTGGCATTATATCTTTCTTTCTTACACGGAAGCTTGCTGTACTGTACTTTATCGGCATCGAAAGGAGCTGCTTGATTTTATGGTAGGTGCATAACTGTTATCCTATGAAGAAACTTCAAGATGCTGCCTGACTCGTGTTGCTTGTGTGGACAGCGAGGGAGGCGAGGCGGCCTGTTAGTGCTCAAGACAGCAATTTTGCTCCACCTCACAGAATATTGTGCGCACTTGCATTGCATGTACAGTCTAGCTGCCTCTGTGTGGTTGTGGTAAGTGCTACGCATTCACTTGAACAAGTCGAAAAAGCTTATGTCTTTCCAGGAAGGGAGAAGCAAGCAAAATTGCTGACATTTTTCTTTTTTATGGAGTAATATATTGGCGACGTGCTGCACAAAACGGCATGCGTGCGCGCATGCATGCAGGCTTACGAATCAAAATATGAGTACATCGCTGAATATTGTGAGGGTACGCTGTGCAATTAATGTTGTGGGGGGCGTTTTTGCTTTGCTTAATATTGTTGTTAATTATGCAATAAAAGAACCTTTTTTCCTCTGTTTTGCATATTTAAGTTGATAATAAGGGATGTGCACTCGGTGCGTTCCCCTTGACAAGATTTACTCCGATATTCCGCGCTTTAAATTTCGTTTCGTGCGCGGGTGCATGCAAACTTGACCAACAACAGAGTCTGGTGCAACGCCTTACCTAAAATGTACACAACGGCTTTCCTTACTAAGCATGCATTTCAGCACTAAACACATCGTGGAGGCCTTCCAAGCGCACAAAGGCCTTCCGCTGCACCCTGCTCTCCGCTAAAGCCGATGCGTAGCGATTGGCTAGCACTTTTTAGCAAGCTTTAGCACTCTTGTTGACCTGACGGTAGCTGACGCGGCGCTTGGGAAACAGTGGGTTTCCGCAGAGTTTACAATGCTAAGAAGAATGCGAGCGTTGTCCTGGGGCAGGGACTGCTGGCGTGCGCGAATTTAGGCGCCGCTTCGGGCGCCTTTTCAGCATTGGCGGCACCATTCCAAGTATCTAGCTCTGGCTGCTACTTTTCCTGTCCCGGACGAGATTACTTTTCGTGAAGAAAAATGCCTTAAACGTCTCAGTTGCCGCATTCAACTGTGGCTGGTAAGCGAATGTGCGAAGCTGTCGTAGATCTTTATGAGAAGCAATCCCACAAAGGGATCATGCTAGCCAAGGATTTCACTTTCCGCTCCCATATGTCACGTACATACCTTATTCCGAATATCCTGGCCCCGTTCCTATTGTTCGCCAGCTTTTCTACTCAACAGTACGCACGTGTGTGACGCTGCTTGTGCCTTGCGGGTACGCCATCACTTCACCTCGAATGAAAAGTCGTCTAGGCTGCTCCCTCGCTCGCATCGCCGCATCGAACTCGATGAATCCTTTGACAACCGACGTGCCAGTCTTTCGCACTGAGTAGCCCCACTCGGTCTGTCCATAGCTGCTACCGGACGTCCGACATGATACGCAAGAGGCCGCAACATATTTCACTCCCTCGCACTGCCGCTCGACGCGTATGCACCGAAGATTATCTCATAGCATCAACTTACCTACCTACAACGCCGAGGCTCGGCGCCAGCTCCCGAAACGGCGTTCTGTTTCGTACTTGGCACCAGTAGCAGCAGGCGACGATATTTATTTCTAGATCAGTTTTTAACTTTTTCCCATTTCCCGTAATCCGATTCTGTGGGTACATAACCTGGCAACGCCTTGATTGTCACGTCACACCTACGTCATAGTTTGCACAAAATGGTGAATTGTCGATAATAGGCCTCCAGGTCAGCAGTAGCCTGCTTCAATGTGATAAAAGTACTTGTTGCTAAGGGCATATCTGACCACAAAATGATATGCTTATCCTTACAACTCAAACATGTGACAAAAAACAAAAAAGAAGAATGTTTGTTGCCAATCTTTTCACGTCCTAGTGACGTCGACATATTAGATACCTTAGATAGTTCATTCTCTAGCTTTGTCTTTCTTGCTGAGTCAACTGAATGCTGCATGGACGACTTTTGGTACTTTTTCGAATGACTTGTTCTGAGGTGCATCAAGGGCTCCATTCCCGTGCAGCTAAAGAGAACGCAACCAATGAATCTATGGAAAACAAAAGAAATTTTACGCCTCAAAAGAAGAGCGAAAAAAATTAGAAAGCAGCATCTCAGGTGCCCTTCGGGAACTAATGCACACAAGGTTTGCGCTTTGCGTTTGCAGTTGAAAGACAGCATCTGGAAAGCAAAAAGACACTTATACACAATTTCTATGAAGAATTTTCTTCTTTCTTCCCCGGCAAAATTTTGGCGCCACTTCTCTCAAAAAAAGGAGCCCTTGTGCAAATTTTACATAATGAAACCGTGACCGACAAAGCATCGATAGCAGTGTCATTTAATGAGTTGTATTGCTTTGTGCTTAGAAATGACGGTAGTATAAGACCAAGTTTCAACCTGTCCACTAATTTCTCTCCTATCAATAATGTCTGCATATCAGAGAAGGCGTTCTGTCATTATTGCTTAACTTAGATACTAAAAAATCTCCGGGAATAGATGGCATACCAAACGTCTTCTTTGTAAGGTATCCTGAATGGCGTTCAAAATACTTGTGTTTATTACTTAGCAAATCCTTGTCGCGAGCAGAGTTACGAAATGATTGGCAATATGCCAAGATTACACCAATACCCAAAACAGGAGACCGGTCATTAATTAATTCATACACGCCCTTCTCAATACTTAGCACATGAGCTAAGACATTCGAGCACAATACGACGTTCATCGAAATTAACATCATAGATTGTGGGTAGCACGGGTTCCGTAAAGGGTTATCGACTACAACGCATCTAGTCGAAACTAGATACCGGTTAAACAGGCTGGCTTAGACGCACTACGAATCAGACACTATACAGAAAGGTTGAAGTTCATGTATTTACTGTACCATGATAAACTAGGAGTGGACAAGAATAGGTACATTGAACCTGTCACTAGACATCCAACGCGATCGCACCACTCAAAAAAATTAAGGAATATTCTAGTAAAACTGATGGCTTTAAAAATTCGTATTTCCCACGAACGGTCGGAGATTGGCTCTTGCTATATCCAGGCACAGTGGAAACTCGGTCAGCCTAGTCAGTCTGCGGCGCGCTAAAGAAAAACATATTTATGTAAATTTTTTATTCGAAACAGATAGAATGTAACCTGTTTTGCTTATTTATTTGTTGTCATTTTCCCTTTCACAGCGATGGACTACAAGTAGCACTCATGTGCCTTCATTTTTCCATTTTTGTCTGTGGAAATTATGCGGAAAAATGGCTTGCAATGATTTTATGCTGTGCTATATTTGATTGTACCTGTATTTCCCACTCCGGCTTAAGGCCTGAAAAGAAGGCTGGCCGTATCTTCGAAATAAATAAAACAAATAAAACCACGCGCAACTTGAGGAAAGCAGGCAACAAGCATGGCGTGTCATTTTTTGGCTCCTAACAAGCTGGGAAAGTCGTGCCCCCGAGTCTGCCACAAAAGAAAGCTGGGATGCCATATAACGCATGACGCTCCGTTTACGAAGTGTTCCGTAGGAGTGGTCTTCGTATCCCCTTAACATGTGGAAAGTTTTATATTGGCCGAACTGGCCGCTGCACCAAAGAGCGCTTGGGGGACTATACCCGCAATTTATGAGAATTAAACGATAAGTGCTGAAGGCGGCGCCTTCCTAAAAAAATTGGGTCCGTGAGCCGTGGCCTCGGCCAACGAATGGCACACCCACACTTGGAACGAAAAAGACCGATTTATTCCGGACCAAAACAAAGCTTCAAAAGGGGCACACCGTAGAACCACAGACCCAAGCATGCTCTACCTGTCGGGACCCCCAGCGCTGAGCTACTGCTACTAGGAAACAGGCGCTTCACCTGAGCGGGACAGAACAAAAATACCGAGTCGGAAAGGCAGTTAAAAGGAGCCACACAGAAGGTACAGTAAGACACGGACAAGACAAGGCGGCAGCTATGAGGTTGGAAACGTTAATTGAAACTTGACTGCTTACGTAGCAGCCTAACAAATAACTTTCAGGCTGATCCTTCCACCCTGGTTTACGCCGACGTTGGAATGAGGAGAGCTCATGTTTATTTGGGTTCCTTCTGTTTGGGTCCATTCAATTGGTCGACAAAGCCGAACTCATGTGTTTATTAAGATGAGCATGACATGTGTGAGGGTGGTGTAGCTGGCGGCCGCTGGCGGCACTGCAGTCGCTAGGTGTGCCCTGCTAGAAACGACGACATGCTTTGGCACCTGTCCTTCCTGTTCTGTGACCTGAGTCCGATCTAAGTATAAGCATCTGACATGTGCAACTTTTCTTCTCTAGTCGGGTTTACATTTTATGTCCTCAGCATGGAGAAAGTACACGTTAGGCTCGGGCTGCTCGAGTACTGAAACGGGGGGCTGTTGGCACTCTAAATGTGTACCCTTAACGTCGAATTCAAGAAGCCTAACTTCCTGTTGGCGCTGGAAAGTAACAAATTTCATTGCGCGACCTAGGAGGCCCACACGCCTCTTAAGTTGACTGTCTGGAGATTTTGCATAGATTTTTTGTTCACGATCAACGGCGCCGATAGTGATGCCAGATTTTCGGCGACACGAGCGCCTTAATGCATTCGCTTTAAAATAGAGGTTGTTCAAAAAGGATCTGTACAGATTTTATCAAGTATATTTCAGAAATGGGGATAGGTAGAAAGGTGCGACTTGCGGCACAATGTTCACCAACAGGTAGTGGTTAGGTAACAGTTGAACGGATTTCAATGTGTGCGCCATCTTTAGCACGCAGGATATCTGAGCGACATTCCAATTCCTGCCATGTTCGGCGTAGCACGGCCTCATTAATGTATGCAATACCTGCTGCAATGCAAGCTCTCACTTCCTGCAGGTCCCACATCGGTGTCTGGTAGACTGTATACCCTTTGCAAAGGACCAAAAAAAAAATTCTAATTTGATTTTGTCTGAATACTTTGGCGCCAGAGAATAGGTCCTCCACTGCCACTAGGCCTCACTCATGGCCTCAATAACGATCAAGGCCCAGTAAGGAGGCGCATCATCCTGATGGAAGATGATGTCAGGTAGCAGTTCTTCGTTCTGTGGCAGTGCGAACAGTTTCAACATGTTCAGGTAAAGAGCCCAAGTTACTCATACCTATGCGAAGAAGAACGAACCCTCCACACGGTCATGAAGGAGGTCACACCAAACGTTTACTTTTAGACTGTTGCGAAGAATTTCCATGTTACGGCGTCGGTTGGGAGGGGGGGGGGGGGGAGGTGTCATAGCCGCAGATCTTTACCTTTAAGTCGGTTTGCAATCTTGGACGCATGAATGTAAGATTACTCCGTGAACACCACCTTTTTCGTGTAGTCAGGGTCATCGTCGATGCGACTCAGATTGTCAGTTACAATTGTGCGATTTGGCCTGGGCTTAGGTTTTAGAGCATTCACCTAATGCAACTTCTTGGTATGAAGCTGCAGTCTTTTCTGTAGCACCCTGTGCACCATGGTTGGTGTTAACTGCAACTGTCGAGACGCTTTAGAGATTTATTTTGTTGGGCCCTGGGTAAATGCCGGTTGTACCCGTTCCACATCTGCACTACTACTGTTTGGAAGCCCAAAATTTTTCTCTTGAAAAAATATCGCGGGCAAAGCATTCCGCCCCCCGCACTCCCACACAGCGGATGCAGCGTTTCCGCTTGTTAACTGCGAAGGGGTTCGTCCTCTAGGGATGAAATGGAAGGACGAAAAAAAGCTTGAACACTCAAATGCTATTTATTACACTTTCAAGTAATACACAGAGCAGGTCAGCTAGCTGAAAAAACATCAATGATGCCTTCTCGTAAATAGAAGGCTACGTAAGAAGGGGTTCCGACCTACCGGCTGGGGCAGGGGCTCTACTTCGGAGGTATTGGCGGCGAACGTATGTAAGCACCGACAATGGCGGCCGGTTTCCCGTGCGCGCCGCATTCTTGGGGCAAAGCCATCCCGAACATTTGCTGGGGAAGGTGCTGAGAGCGCACGTTTGCTGCACTCACTTCGCTGCCTGAAATCAGAAGTACAGCGGCCACGCATGACGTATCTCCGTGCGCCAGCCGTGGAAGCTGACGAGAGCCTGCGGCTGTAACCGCTCGTGATGCTGGCCGGATCCCGAAGAGGCCCTCGCCGGCTGCGCGGAGTTTCGCGTAACCTTCGAGGTGGCGCTGCCGTAGCTGCTTCCGGTTATCCCTGAGGAAGACTTCCCTCCACGCCCAGCCAGTGCTGTCCTGACGTCCGATGGTGAAGATGGGCCGCGTGGAAATGGAGGGGGGAAACAGGATGTTCAAATCTGTCCCTCCGTAAATGTTGGCCTGCGATTGAACTCATCCATGGATGCCACCGCCGAAGTATCCACGGGCGTTGCGGTGACGACTGCAAGACAGCTCGTACAGGCGGGGTACCGGGGTCATCCGAGGAGCAGCGAGGTCACCGGGCACCCGTCCTTGTCCCGCGCAGGCACCCTAAATTAGTGTGCCGGGAGGGTGCGGTTCGCGCTGACGCGCCTTCGTTGGGAGATAGGGGGGCTGACCCCTCTCACCCCCCCCCCCCCCCCCATCTTTTATCCGCTGAAAAGTGCTCGCCGGAGACTCCGCAGCTTACGATGACTCACGGCCACAAGGCAGCAGGCAGGGACCCATGAAATGGACAGCAGGGCGGGGCGGCTCCTCTCGAACTGTGCATATCGTTCTTATGATCTCCAAAACTTCGAACCAAAGGCAATGGAGACCGCAGAAATAGACCATTTGGTAAAATGAGAAGCAATGCGAGTGCCAAACAATTCTATTCGGCACCGCCCAAATGTTATTTACATTTGAACGTAGCTGGCTCTCTTCGGTGCAAGCACATCAACGGCTCACTTCCCGGCACGGTGATGTTAAGCTCACTTGAACTGCACTAGCGTCTCTGGTTCCGCGAAATTATCAATTCGCTTCGCAGCCGAAAAAATACCAAGTTATTTTCAATAATGTCAGCTTTCTGTAGCTGAGTGATGCTTCTCGGCTCTGGCGAGGTTAGTATAAAACAAGCAAACACGTTTACGCGTGCCTGTTGCCACGGTACAACTGTTTCCTCCTAAAAGCGACCGGCAGATCCCGAAGCGCCTTAGGCGTCCTCGCTGTGACGCTTGCCGGTGCCAGCAAAGGCCCAAGTACAACACCTAGAACACAGCGCTACGAGGATATGAATTTATGCTAAAGTGACCGTAATCGAACGGCGCCCACCGCTTCTCGCGGTGTCGGAGCGCCCCGGTGCTTTTCCTGCAATCACGGCTGTAATGCAGATCAGCTGATTATGGCCCCCGGCTCCCACAGCCAGAGACAGAAGGGAGAATATTTACAACACCATACAAGAAAAATCGGCCCACCCTTGAGGCTTCCGCATTCACACGCTTCTGGCTTGCTGTTCTCAGTAGACGGCTCGGTCTTGCTCTCAATGTACGGACCTCCTAGGTTCTTCTTCCAAGGGTATATAAATGAAGCGCTCATCAAATGCATAGCATGCATTGCAATTTTCTAATGCTGGTATTCCGCTCATCTCGCTATCACGAAAGCACCGTAGCCTTGCTAGCAGCTCCGAATTCGGGTGAGGCCTCAGTCCTGGCGGCCATTCCATGAATCAATCAATCAATCAATCGTTTTATTTTCATCACAAAACGATGAGGTTTGGTTCAGGCAAAAAGTGGAAACAACTTCCACTTGAAACAGCCTGAACCCTCCGTATACATGGCTTGGAGCTTGGGGGACACGTGTACAAATCAAGACAAAAAAAAAACACGAATAATATTTGCGTGCGAAATAAAGCGCAAAACATTTGGCACTTAAGACATACATTCTGGTAACTCAAGACACATGTCAAGCAAGGCGGTCACTAGATCTCAAAATATACCACAAACAGAAGTGCGTCAAGTGAATAATCTGCTGTCTCAGGCACAAACCACATAAATAACACTACAATCGTAAACATATGTCCCGGATGTCTTTCTGATTGCAGGTGTCAATACAGACGTTGTTCAAGATAAGCATATTTAGCAGTACTGGAACGTTATGTCGCAGCATTTGATCACCATATGTAGTGCGTGAAAGAGGGATCCACCAAAATTCAGGATTTCGAAGAGTATATGTTAGATCATTTTGTTTTAGCGCACACATGTCTAGAAAGCTATCATGAATATAGTGAAGGGATTTTTTATACCTTGTGGCTAAGTAATATTCGTAGACCTTTGGAATTTTGATGATATTGAGGCGAGTAAAAAACTCGTCCGTGTGAGCTCGGTATTCAGCATTTGCAATAAAACGAATTGCTTTCTTTTGCAGTCGAAAAAGTTTTTGGATATTTGTCTCCGTGGTACTGCCCCAGACCAAAAAGCAATAACTGAGATAGGGCAAAAACAGTCCATTGTACATTATGAGTTTGATTAACACTGGCAAACAGGAGCGATATTTTGCAAGAACACCGGTGCATTTTGAAAGTTTAGATGCAACATTGTCAATCTGAGCGTTCCAACTCAAATTTTTGTGAAAAATAACTCCTAGCGCTTTAACAGAATATGAACCGTTTATAATGGAGTCCCCCATGCATAAATCAAAGTTTTTAAAAGTTATACGTTGCCTGGGGTGGAATATGACTGCTTTTGTTTTTTTTTTGTATTTATGATTAGCGAATTTTGTTCACTCCAAGCCCTCAGTTTTTCTAGTGTACTGTTTACAACTGGAGTTATTCGAATCAGGAGTGTCGCCTTTAAAAAGCATAGTTGTGTCGTCTGCGTATAATATATACTCTGGTGTGTTGTCGATGTTCGTGATGACATTTATGTACAAAAGAAACAATAGCGGACCTAACATGCTACCCTGTAGAACACCGGTATAATAATAAAAAAAGATGAGGCCTGCTTTGTTATTTCTACACATTGAAGACCATGCTGCAAATATGACTTTATAAGGGAGAGTGGAGTGCCACGAATGCCTAAAATTTCCAATTTTCTTAATAAACGCTGGTGATTAAGCCGGTCGAATGCCTTAGAAAAATCTATAAATACAAATTGACATATCTGTTTATTTTCTAAAGCACTCAAAACAATCTATTTCTGCATCAACAAGGCGGTTTCAGTAGACTTGCCCTCCAAAAACCCGTACTAGTATGAAGGAAGTAAGGAGAATTTACTGCAAAACTCCGTTAGTCTTCTGTGGATAACCTTTTCTAAACCTTTAGAAAAAACTGGTAGGATAGATATAGGCCTATAATTTGACATATTATTTTTGTCTCCACTTTTAAAAAGCACAATAACTTTAAAAGTCTGCATTAATTTGGGAAACTGCCCGGAAAACAAAGCAAGGTTATATATTGTCACGTAGTGGTGACGGCAGTTGAAGCAGCGATGAAGACGGACGAAAGGGTCTTCTAAAAGAACTGTTTATTGGGCTGACTTGCACCCAAAATGGACTGAATCACTCGGCGGCGGCGAAGCGACAAGCGTGCTCGGCGGTCGTCGAACAGAATGCCCGCCGCTGTCGGCCGTGCTCAATTTAAAGCTGATAGCGAACATTCGAGATAAAGGGCGCAAAGTTACTAGAACATTCCGGAACAACGTAGAATCAGCTTTGCCTGGCTGCGATCAATCGAGATAAATCTAGTCGCGTCTTGCGTCGCAAACAAAGCGATAAGGTGGTGTCGCGGCAGATTTGAAAAACGAACAAACACTGCAAATATTGGCAGCATTACTCCCCTCTCAAAGAAGCGTCGACCCGATGCATTAAAACAAATAATGCGACTAGTAAGGGAAAAAAACAGATCTTGCGAAAATAGAGCATGGAAATGCAGCGGCCTTTAGCGCGCATAATACGGCTTCAGACGGACTACATGGACAACTTCTGGTCGCACGCGGCGTCGCTGGGATGCAGTCATTGCGTCAGGGATGACTTCATAATCCAGTTCACCCAGCCGACGAAGAACCTTGTACGGGCCGAAATAGCGGCGCAAAAGCTTTTCACTCAATCCATGGCGGCGAATGGGCGTCCACACCCAGACTTGGTCTCCTGGCTTGTATTCCGCGTTGCGTCTTCGTAGGTTGTAGCGTCTGGCGTCGGACCGCTGCTGATCTTTGATCCGTAATCGGGCAAGCCTTCGAGCTTCTTCTGCGCGTTGAAGGTAGGCGGCAACGTCGACGTTCTCTTCTTCTGTAACGTTGGGCAGCATGGCGTCTAGCGTGGTCATGGCCTCCCTGCCACGGACGAGCCTAAAAGGCGTCACCTGGGTGGTCTCCTGCACTGCGGTGTTGTAGGCGAAGACGACGTAAGGCAGGATGACATCCCAGGTTTTATGTTCGGCATCGACATACATAGCGAGCATATCGGCGATGGTTTTGTTCAGGCGCTCGGTCAGTCCGTTGGTCTGCGGATGGTATGCAGTTGTCCTCCGGTGGCTGGTTTGGCTGTAGCGCAGGATGGCTTGCGTGAGTTCCGCCGTAAATGCTGTTCCTCTGTTCGTGATGAGCACATCGGGGGCGCCGTGTCGAAGAAGAATGCACTCCACGAAAAATTTGGCCACTTCTGCTGCTGTTCCGTTCGGTAGGGCTTTCGCCTCGGCGTAGCGGGTGAGGTAGTCGGTCGCTATGATGATCCACTTATTTCCAGATGTTGACGTTGGAAAAGGGCCAACCAAGTCCATGGCAATCTGCTGAAAGGGTCTTGAGGGAGGTTCAATGGGGTTCAGAAATCCTGCTGGTCGTGTGGGAGGAGTCTTTCGTCGCTGACAATCTCGGCATGTTTTCACATAGTGTGCGACATCGGCAGACAGTCGGGGCCAGTAACACTTGTCTTGAATGCGGCGGAGGGTGCGAGTAAACCCGAGATGTCCAGCTGTCGGCTCGTCGAGTGAAGCCTGTAGAACTTCTTCGCGGAGACAAGTAGGTACAACAAGGAGGTAGGCTGTTTTGTTCGCTGTAAAGTTCTTCTTCACATGGACCTAATTCTGCACACAGAAAGAAGACAGTCCTCGCTTGAATGAAGCGGGGGGTGAAGAAACCTTGCCTTCCAGGTACTCGATGAGGCCTTTTTGGTTCGGGTCCGAGCGTTGCTGCCTAGCAAAAGAGCTTGCGCTGATGGGTCCCAGGAAGGCGTCCTCATCGTCGTCCAGCGGTGGTGCATCTACAGGGGCTCGTGAGAGGCAATCGGCGTCAGTGTGCTTGCGTCCGGACTTGTAAACGATGGTGACGTCAAACTCCTGGAGACGCAGACTCCATCGAGCGAGTCGGCCAGAGGGATCCTTGAAATTGGCAAGCCAGCAGAGCGCGTGGTGGTCGCTGACCACCATGAACGGCCGTCCGTAGAGGTAGGGGCGGAATTTCGACGTAGCCCAGATGATGGCAAGGCACTCCTTCTCAGTGGTCGAATAGTTAGCCTCGGCCTTGGAAAGGGAACGGCTAGCGTATGCGATGACCTTCTCCAGCCCGTCACTTTTTTGAACGAGAACGGTGCCTAGTCCCACGCTGCTTGCGCCGGTATGAACTTCAGTATCGGCGTTTTCATCAAAATGCGCAAGGATCGGTGGGGACTGTAAACGACGCTGAAGTTCCTTGAAGGCTTCTGCTTAAGGCGCTTCCCATTTAAACGGCACGTCTGCCTTCGTCAGTTGGGTCAGGGGCTCGGCGATGCGCGAAAAGTTCTTCACAAATCGTCGGTAATATGCGCATAGTCCGAGAAATCTGCGCACTGCTTTCTTATCGGCCGGCGGTTGAAACTGTTCAATAGCTGCTGTTTTCTGCGGGTCTGGGCGTACTCCTTCCTTGCTAACGATGTGGCCTAGAAACAGCAGCTATTCGTAGGCAAAGTGGCATTTCTCTTCTTTCAAGGTTAGGCCAGACGACTTGATTGCGTCTAGTACTGTTCGAAGTCTTTTGAGGTGCTCTTCAAAGTTCGAGGCGAAGACAACGACGTCATCTAAATATACCAGACAAATCTTCCACTTCAGGCCTGCCAGCACTGTATCCATTACTCGCTGAAACGTCGCTGGTGCGGAACAGAGAAAAAATGGCATCACCTTGAACTCAAACAGCCCATCCGGAGTTATGAATGCTGTCTTCTCGCGATCTCTTTCGTCGACCTTAATTTGCCAGTAGCCGCTCTTGAGGTCCATCGATGAGAAATATTTGGCGTTGCAGAGGCGGTCCAGTGTGTCGTCGATGCGGGGGAGGGGGTAGACGTCCTTCTTTGTTATGTTGTTCAAGCGGCGGTAATCCACGCAGAATCGAAGTGCGCCGTCTTTCTTTCTCACTAGAACAACCGGTGCCGCCCATGGGCTGTTTGAAGGCTGGATGACGTCGTCGCGAAGCATTTCTTCGACTTGGTCCCGGATGGCTTGTCGTTCTCGCGGAGACACACGGTAGGGGCTTTGACGGAGAGGTCGGACGTGTTGATCCGTTATAATGCGATGCTTGGCAATTGGCGTCTGTCGCACCTTCGGCGATGTCGAAAAGCACTCACTGTAGTTTTGAAGCAGATTGCGGATCTGGTCTTGTCTGTTCCGGTGCAGGGCTGGGTTGATGTCGAAAGTGGGCGAGTTCTCTTGGTCAGGCGGATCTTCTGCGGAGGGGTCGGAGAGGGCGAAGGAATCTCGTACGTCAGATATTTCGTCGTAGAAAGCATTCGTCGTCCCTCTGTTAATATGCCGGTATTCTTCGCTGAAGTTAGTCAGCAGTACTTCGGCCTGGACATTGCGGAAATGTGCGATGCCTCTTGCGATGCTGATTCCTCGGTCTAGTAGCAACTGCATGTTCCCCTCGATGATGGCTTCAGTGTTTATGGCTTTCGTGGCGCCTACGGTCACGATAACGTTTGAACGGGGTGGAACGCTCACTTCTTCCTCCAGGACACTTAGGGCAACGTGATTTTCCCGAGTTTTCATCGAAGCGATGGCTTCGTCCGTCGAAAGCGTGATCAGCTTGGATCGCAGGTCGATGATCGCCTGATGCTTGTCGTGCGCGGCTGGATTGGACACATCCGGAGCCCCAAGTAATCACGTAAGGAACGCCGCCTGTATGTGGACAAGAGTGCGTACGCTGTGATCCATTTCCTTTTGACTCCACATGGAACTAACGAGTCAAGCGGACGGCGACGGAGGGGAGTTCGGGGTGCGCAGGCGACCCAGCTTGGCCGGGCCCCATTGTTCGCAGCCCCGCTCCGAGAAGCAGCAACGAAGGCGCGTCGCCTTTCATCCCTACCGCGGCGACGCTGCCCAAGGCCATTACCCGGGCGGCGGTCGTTCAGTGTGTGGCTGGGAGGAAATTTTGAAGACTCGTTCCTCATGTTCACTGTGAGCGCTTATCAGCTCCATATGACTGCCAGGCACTTCCTGTACACTTGGGGCATCAGGAAGAATTGGGGAGCGATGGCGCCTTAAGTGGCACGGCTTTCGACAATCTGTGCGGCCCTCGCATGCTCTTTAAGCTAGTAATCATGCCGCACCGCGGGGGAGGATGGAGTGATCCGAGAGGGGAATTGTTAGTATTCGTGACAATGACCTGTTCCCTCTCCCCAATCTTTGATTGGGCGTGTTTTACGCTCCTCTGTCTCTTTTTCAATGTGTTTTCCTCTCCCATGTGTTTTATTGGATGTGGTTTCCTTTCCCCGGTCCTTGATTGGATGCGTGCTTGTGTTTTGACCTAATTGGTTGGTGTCCCCACTGAGGGCGGGGACTTAGGAATTAAAAGAAGACGTTTTGGTGGGACCGGGGGTTGATTTCGTCTGGTCACTCTGCGGATCAATCACTATGTACATAGTTGTTCTCCTTGTTGTACCTTCCGTTCTGTCTTAACTATTTTATGTGTGATTAAACAGTTTACTTCCTGAAGTTACACGAGTAATGTGACTGAGCAAGTTTAGAACCTCAAGACGTCGGCATCCAACAACTTCTACCTTTCCCCTTCGGGCTGACATCAAGGAAGAGAATGGGGTAAAAGGAACTCAACTGGTGCAGTCGACAGAAATGCGACGTCTTCCTACTCGAGGCAACTGAACGAGGGCGGAAGTACAAGGCGGCGGACGAGCTATAGCGTGGCACGTCCAGAGGAGAAGATTTCAAGAGTGACAGCTGGTCAACGCCGACGTGACGCTGAAGGTCCAAGTCAGTGGGCAGCTGAAGGAACCAGGTGACCAGAGTCAAGGAGGGCGCTGTTGATCAGGAGGAGCCGACGACGACGCGGATCAAGGAGACGAGTTCCAACCGGGACCGTGCGGCGCAGCGACCAACTTCCGGGCCAGTCTTCCATGCTGGGGCACCGGCAGCCTCGTAAAGCGGAGCTTCGGTAGCCAGGGGAGTACCTTTCTGTTTCTGTCGGGCTTGTGCTTATGCCAGAGCCTTGGGTTTTGAGAAGTGACAGTATTGAACAGAAAGAGATGGAGAACGGGGCAGGGAACGGAGAGTTGGCAGCCGCGGGTCAGGCAAATGAGGGTCCGACGTACCCTCTGACAGTTAGCGCGCCAGTGCAACAAATGACCGAGTTGCAAGTGCAATTACGAATTGCTGAACTAGCGGTGGAAAAGGAGCGGTTGGCTTTGGAAAATACAAGGCTGAATCTTAAGCAGAGCGGAACAGCGGGTGGGCTTGGTGAGAGCGCGGGAGCGAGCGGAAGAATGGACGAGGACAGAAGGTTGAAATTTGCTAACCTTATGAAAGGCGTCCTCACGCCGATGCCGCTTCAAGAAGCCCTGGTACCAGGGTGGTTCGAGGACGTAGAAGCCACGTTGGGGTCATACGAAGCTCCAACCCAGTGGTGGGCTGGACTAGTTTTGCCGCACCTAAGCGAGAGGGCACGCATGCTACTCACGCGGTTGTCCGCAGAGGAAAGGAGCGAGTACGCACTCCTGAAAGCTAAAGTGTTAGACGGCTTGAGGCTCACTGCCGCCGAATACAAGCGTCTTTACAAATCCGCGAACAAAAACCCAAATGAGACGTGGGAGCAGTTTGCGGTACGCCTGCAGAACTACCTGGAATACTATTTAAACAGCTGTCAGGTAACTTCGTTGGATGAGTTCAAACTGCTAGCCGTCGCGGACCGACTAAAGGAAGCCCTCAGTGCAGAGGCGAGAGCGCACGTTGCTCTAAATGATAAGCCAGGGTTCCTAAAACCTAGTGAGATTGTCACGCTGGCAGAAAACCACGACGAAAGCCGAAGATATAAGGTCGGGAAAGCAGCGAGCGCGGCGGTGGCGACGAACGAGGCAGTCGAGGTAACACAGCGCGACGGAACCCAGTCCCGACCAAACAACACGCGGCCCCGGGGACGTGGACAGTGTTTCCATTGCCACGGGCATGGGCACATCGCAAGATTTTGCCCGAAAAGGCAAACCGCGGAAAAGCCAGACATGAGGGGCGGACGCGCAGACCAGAAATCAGTAATCGCCCGAATATCGGTTCCCTAGCATGACAGGGAGACAGTGCACGGCTCAGTGGAAAGGCAGCCCGCGGAGGAGAAGGTCAGCGCCGGAGAGGTGACATTATTGAGTAGCGGGAACGCTATAAGTGCGCGCATTGACTCAGGGGCCGACATCACGGTCATCCGCAGGTCGCTCGTGCCGCGATATGAATGCGCGGGGGCAACAATAAAACTCACCGGGGCTTTCGGAAAGCAGGTTGTCGCGGAGCTGGCGTACGTTTCCCTAGTAACAACTCAGGGAGCACCGCGAGTATCATTTGACCCGTCGGAGCGGGGCATACTGTGTGCAGTCACAGACGAGCTTATAACGGGGATAAGCGCGTTAATCACTCCCGAAGACTATGAGCAGCTTCTGAGCGATCGTGTCCATGCGCAAGAACAGGGAGAAGCCGAGGGTTCTGACGAAGAAATCGAAGAGAGGGAGAAGAGGGTTGACGAGGCCCTAGCGGGCGCGGTAGCAGCAGATTGCAGCGAAGGGGAAACCGCGGTGGCACAGACGACACGGCAACGGTTTCGCGAGGCGCAGATTGGAGACGAATTACTCCAGGAAGCGTGGGCTCAGGCTAGAGAGGGAACACACGGCATGGCGGTCCGGGACGAGCTTTTGTTCCACCAGGAGCCTGTTGCTGGGCATCCATGTACTCAGCTTGTCCTCCCAACCGAGCGACGCGCAGAGGTGTTAAAAATGGCGCACGACTCAGTGTGGGCAGGTCATCTCGGCGAGCTGAAAACGCCTCAGCGGATAAAGGCTTCATTCTTCTGGCCCGGGGTCACACGCGACGTGAAGCAGTACTGCCGCTCATGCCACGCATGTCAGGTGAAGTCGCGTGCACGCACAGCAGATCGAGTGCCGATCGCGCCGATCGCTAGACCAGAGGCCGCATTCCAAGTGGTGAACATCGACTGCATAGGACCGATAGAACCACCGTCAGCTTGAGGGCACCGCTATGCACTTTGTGTAGTGGACATGAACACCCGTTGGCCATAAGTCGTGTGTTTAAAAGCGCTGACCGCTAAGGCCACGTGTGATGCTCTTTTACAAATATTCGCGCGCCTGGGAGTCCCTGAAACAGTGTGCTGTGACCAGGGCACAAATTTTACCGCAAAGCTTACACAAGAGCTTCTCGGAAAATTGGGCGCCTCTCCGAAGTTTTCCACGCCTGACCACCCTCAAAGCAACGGTCTGGTCGAGCGCTGGAATGGAACATTCAAATCCATGCTATTCCAGATTATTCAGGAGCACGAACGTGACTGGGATAGGCTTGTGCCATTCTTGCTCTGGGCTTAGAGAGGTCCCTAATGAGACGACCGGGCAGTCGCCGTTTGAGTTAATGTATGGCAGAATACCGACCGGACCGCTATCCATTCTCCAAAAAACTTGGACGTGAGACTGGGCAGTACCAGATTCTTTGGCAACGCCGGCGGCAGAGTACCTGTCAGCTTTGCGCGAGAAGCTGGCCGAGGCAAACGCAAAGGCTAGTAACAACAGCACGGTAGCGCAACGCAGGTACACTGGACAATACAACTTGCGCGCTGTCGATAAACACTTCACAGATGGGCAGCAGGTGTTGTTGCTTGAAAGGGATGGCGAGGGAAAGTTGATGTCCAAGTGGACGGGGCCTGTGACGGTAATGCGGAAGACGCGCCCGTACATTAAACTCGACAATGGCGCTTGTCGGACTGTCCACGCAAACAAGCTCAGAGCATACCACGCACGGGTGAATGTAGTAGGGGTGATATTCGAGGGCGACGCGGAGTTCGGCGACGTGCCCACGTTCCCCATGCGCTCACTGCCAGGCGACGCGCTGCCGCCGGGTGCTCTTGAACATTTGAACGAAGCGCAGCGCCGAGATCTAGAGGCACTGATCGAGGAGAATGGCCAGGTTTTCAGCAGTAGGCCCGGCAAATGCACGCTAGGAGCGCACAAAATCGTGCTAAAGGAGGGTGCTCAGCCACGGGCTGGCCATGCGTACAAGGTCCCGATGGCGTATCGGAAGGAAGTGGAGAGGCAAGTAGATGAGCTCCTCGAGTGGGGACTAATATATCCCGTTGAGAGTCCTCATGCTCACCCAGTGGTTTGCGTCGCTAAAAAAGATGGGGGGCTGCGCCTGTGCTGCGATTATAGGAAGTTGAATGCGATAACCGAGCAGGACGCCTTCCCGATGAGCCTACCGTCCGAGCTGCTGTTCCGAGTAGCGAAGGCCAACTTCATCAGCCTAATAGACATGCTGAGAGGCTATTGGCAAATATCCCTTGACGAGCAGGCACAGGCCCTCACGGCATTCGTCACTCCGGTGGGGCAGTACGCATGGAGGGTCATGCCCTTCGGCCTTCGAAATGCGAGTTCGACATTTCAGAGGGTCATAAACCAGGTACTAGCACCGCACCGCGAGTACGCATGCGCCTACATAGATGACCTCGCGATATATTCAGACACCTGGGAGGAGCATTTGAGGCACGTTCGGGCGGTGCTCGCTTCGATCGCAGCCGCCGGGTTCACCGTGAACGCAGGCAAATGTCATTTCGCGAGACGAGAAGTCGAATTTTTGGGCCATGTGGTTGGGTCGGGGAAGCACAGCGCTAATCCAGGAAAGGTCAAGGCAATAGACGAGATGCCGAGGCCCCAAACAAAGAAAGAGCTCAGAAGCTTTCTGGGCTTAGCTAACTATTACCGACAATATGTCCCCGACTATTCTCGCGTCGTGCTCCCACTGACGAGCTTAACTAACAGGCGGACACCGCAGCGGCTCCCATGGGATGACGAGGCGCAGAAAGCTTTTGATGAGGTGAAAGCTTGCTTGAAGAGCGCATCCTCACTTCATGCGCCTTACCCAAGTAAGGAGTTCGTGCTCGCAACCGATGCTTCGGACTACGCGGTGGGTGGGTGCCTGCCTTGCCCAGTGCGATGACGAGGGCCGCGAGCAGCGTATCGCTTTTCTGAGCAAAAAGCTAAGCCCGGCTCAGACCCGCTGGGCGACTATCGAGAAGGAGGTTTATGCCATCATTTGGGCATTGGGGCGACTTGAAGTCTGGTTGTGTGGCGCACAAATTAGGGTCATAACGGACCATAACCCGCTCAAATATTTGACTCTGAGTAGTCCGCACAGCGCCAAGCTGACACGCTGGGCACTCGCTCTGCAGAGATTCGATATCCGGGTCGAGCACAAAAAGGGGGAGCAAAACGCTAATGCCGATGCAATGTCGCGACTCGTAGCTGCCAACTAGAGGCGTGGGGGTATCCGGGGCCTGGAGTTATGTCATTTATGGAGGTGTACCCTGAGGCTTTGGCAACGCATATGGTTCGGCAGCGGCAGATGGTGCTTCTTCGGCTCCGGGCCCGCGCCACGTTGGTCTGTTCGGTTTTTTGTGTGTGCTTCATTCCAAGATATTATGCAGCACACTTGGTGGGGAGGTGTCGTGCGCGCCTGGATTGGACACATCCGGAGCCCCAAGTAATCACGTACGGAACGCTGCCTGTATGTGGACAAGAGTGCGTACGCTGTGATCCATTTCCTTTTGACTCCACATGGAACTAACGAGTCAAGCGGACGGCGACGGAGGGGAGTTCGGGGTGCGCAGGCGACCCAGCTTGGCCGGGCCCCATTGTTCGCAGCCCCGCTCCGAGAAGCAGCAACGAAGGCGCGTCGCCTTTCATCCCTACCGCGGCGACGCTGCCCAAGGCCATTACCCGGGCGGCGGTCGTTCAGTGTGTGGCTGGGAGGAAATTTTGAAGACTCGTTCCTCATGTTCACTGTGAGCGCTTATCAGCTCCATATGACTGCCAGGCACTTCCTGTACACTTGGGGCATCAGGAAGAATTGGGGAGCGATGGCGCCTTAAGTGGCACGGCTTTTGACAATCTGTGCGGCCCTCGCATGCTCATTAAGCGAGTAATCATGCCGCCCCGCGGGGGAGGACGGAGTGATCCGAGAGGGGAATTGTTAGTATTCGTGACAATGACCTGTCCCCTCTCCCCAATCTTTGATTGGGCGTGTTTTACGCTCCTCTGTCTCTTTTTCAATGTGTTTTCCTCTCCCATGTGTTTTATTGGATGTGGTTTCCTTTCCCCGGTCCTTGATTGGATGCGTGCTTGTGTTTTGACCTAATTGGTTGGTGTCCCCACTGAGGGGGTGGACTTAGGGATTAAAAGAAGACGTTTTGGTGGGACCGGGGGTTGATTTCGTCTGGTCACTCTGCGGATCAATCACTATGTACATAGTTGTCCTCCTTGTTGTACCTTCCGTTCTGTCTTAATTATTTTATGTGTGATTAAACAGTTTACTTCCTGAAGTTCCACGAGTAATGTGACTGAGCAAGTTTAGAACCTCAAGACGTCGGCATCCAATAACTTCTACCTTTCCCCTTCGGGCTGACATCAAGGAAGAGAAAGGGGTAAAAGGAACTCAACTATGCTCATTAAGGAAATCCATACCCAAGATCACTTCGCGGGAGCATTGCGGTAGGACAACAAAGGTCGCAGGATAGGTATGTCCTTTGACAGTCACTCGCGCTGTGCATCGTCCTGATGGCGCAATGAGGTGGCCCCCAGCGGTGCGAATTTGTGGGCCGTCCCAAGCCGTTGTGACTTTTCTGAGCTGCGCAGCGAATGTTCCATTCATCACCGAGTAATCGGCTCCTGTGTCGACTAGAGCGGTAACTTTCCGGCCGTCGATAATCACTTCTAGGTCGGAGGTCCTGGCTCTTGCATTGCATGTCGCTCTCGGCGTCGGGTCACGGCTTCGTCGCGTATGCGAGTCACGAGTTGGGCGTGTGGTCGAAGCTCCTCTGGGTGGCGGCGTCGATTTCAAGGTAGCTTGCGTCGTGGTCGAGGTTCTCATTGTGTGCGGCGTCGGTGCAGCGAGTGTCGGTTCTTCATGCGGCGTCGCGGGTGCAGCGTCTTCATGGGGCGTGGTCGGTGGAGGATCTTCGGCGTTTAGCTCGTGAGCAACCTCACCTCCAGAGGTTGCTGCCTTTAGTTTCCCCTACGGAGGCTGGGCGACCTTCCTCGTACCGCGGCTGCGTAGCTGCGGCGTGGCGACGCAAAGCGCGAGGTTGACGGCGATGGTGAGCGCGAAACGCGGTTCGGCGTGTACTCTTCTCGACGCAGGTACTCGTCGATTTCTTGCGGACGTTGTCCGAAGCGTGGTCGTGGGGCGTTAACGGCAAATCCTCGAAGACCGATACGTCGGTACGGGCAGTGACGAAGAATATGGCCGGCCTCACCGCAATGGAAGCACAACGGCCGGTTGTCGGAAGTCCTGCAGGCGTCGCATTTCCTGGGGCTTGAGCGTCGGTCATAGGCTGGGCGGGTGGGGGCTGGGAGGCGGCGTTGTGGAACGATTGGCTCATCTCGGGGAGGACGTGGGGGTTGTCGCTGGGGCTGAGCAGTACTTATTGCAGCGGCGTAGGTCATGGCCTGGGGTTCTGTGGCCGTTGGGGTGCCAAGTGCCTGTTGCACTTCTTCCCGTACCACATCCATCAGAGTCGCTGCTTGTGGCTGTGGGGAAGATGGCAGTAATCGGCGTAGCTCCTCTCGGACGATTTCGCGGATAACTTCCCGCAAGCTGTCGCTGGTGGTGGCCGTCGTGTCCGAACGGATTGCACAGGCAGAGGAAGGGCGATTGTACTGCCGAGCTCGAACGTCGAGGGTATTCTCAATCGTGCAGGCTTCTTGCATAAACTCCTCGACTGTTTTTGGCGGCTGGCGGACGAGGCTTGCAAAGAGTTGTTCTTTTACGCCGCGCATTAAAAACTGAACTTTCTTTTCCTCGGTCATTCCGGGATCGGCGCGGCGAAATAGGCGCTTCATCTCCTCGACGTAACTGCGGACGGGCTCATTCGGAAGCTGGATCCTGGACTCGAGGAGTCGTTCGGCTCTTTCTTTCCTCACGACACTGGTGAATACCTTCAATAGTTCTCTCTTGAATAGCTCCCATGTCGTAAGGGACGACTCGTAGTTTTCGTACCACGTGCGTGCGGAGCCACCCAATCAGTAAAAACGTGTCCAATCTTTGCCGCATCATCCCACTTGTTGAATGACGCCACGCGCTCAAATTGGTTCAACCATTCTTCAGGGTCTTCGCCTAGGGATCCATTGAAAGTTGGCGGCACCCGCGGCTGCTGCAGTATGATCGGTGTCGACATCTTTGGCGAGGTTGCAGTGCTGGTAGCAGCGTCTTTTCGCTGTCTGGTGCGGTCCGGCAGTTTCCCGAACTCAGGCTCCTCTCCCTGGAGACGTCGGCTGGCTCTCTGAGCTGCTTGTTCGTCCTCGGGTGTGAAGCGCTTAGGGCTGGGTTCACGACTTGAAGGGGGCGTCCGGAACATGGAAGTTACCCCGCACCTCCACCAGATGTCACGTAGTGGTGACGGCAGTCGAAGCAGCGATGAAGACGGACGAAAGGGTCTTCTAAAAGAACTGTTTATTGGGCTGACTTGCACCCAAAATGGACTGAATCACTCGGCGGCGGCGAAGCGACAAGCGTGCTCGGCGGTCGTCGAACAGAATGCCCGCCGCTGTCGGCCGTGCTCAATTTAAAGCTGATAGCGAACATTCGAGATAAAGGGCGCAAAGTTACTAGAACATTCCGGAACAACGTAGAATCAGCTTTGCCTGGCTGCGATCAATCGAGATAAATCTAGTCGCGTCTTGCGTCGCAAACAAAGCGATAAGGTGGTGTCGCGGCAGATTTGAAAAACGAACAAACACTGCAAATATTGGCGGCAATATATAGGTAAGTGCAGGAGCTACCAGACTGATAACATGTTTCACCGGTCCTATTTGAATGCCATCAATATCGCAGGCTTTACTGTTCTTGAAAGAGGTAAAAATGCGGCAAATTTCATGCTCATCAGTTGGTCGAAGAAAAATACTGTCAGTATTACGTCTTATATCCAGCCCCACAGTATCATATTGAAGTTCAGAAAGGCGCAAAAGACACACACACAGGAAAAAAGGTTGATGACACAAAGAGCGCCTTGACACAAAGAGCGCCTTGACAGGAAAAAAGGGGGATGACACAAAGGCGCTCTTTGTGTCATCCCTCTTTTTTCCTGTCTGTGTTTGTCTTGTGGGCCTTTCAGAACTTCAATCATGAACCTACTAGCCCCAAAGCAAGTTCTTCGGCAGTATCATATGATGGCACATTTCTGACAATGTCTATGAAAAAGTTATTGAATGCTTCTGCCAATTCTGATCCTTGTATGTGGTGCCCTTCAAGAATTAATCCACTGACAGGAGGTACAGTTGATGCACGACAGAATTAATGATTAAGTTTGTTCCAAACGTCGCTGAGTGCCGTCCCTTGTTTCAAGAGCTTGCCCCACATTTTGCGCCATTGTGGAAATAGGGGGGGTGCAGCCTTCCGCCTCCGCACTCCCACTAAGCGGATGCAGCGTCTCCGCTTGCAACCGCGGAGGGGTTTGTGCTCATGTGAACAAAGAGGAGGGATGACAAAGCGTTAACGCTCATATGCTGTTTATTACACTTGCAAATATTACACAGAGCGGGCCAGCTAGCTACAAAACATCAACAAGGGATTTCTCGGAAATAGGCTACATAAGGCTTCCAGTTTACCGGCTGGGAAATGGGTGGGGCTTCGGAATTATCGGCGGCGAACGTTTGTATGCGCCGACAATGGAAGCAGGGTTTTCCCGTGCGCTCCGCTTTCTTGGTTCAAAGCCATCCCTGAGTATTTGCTGGGGAAGATGCCGAGGGTGCGCGTTTGCTGCGTTCACTTCGCTGCCTGAAACCAGAAGTCCAGCGAAAAAAAAGGCACCACGAATCTCTGTGTGCCGGCCGCGGAAGGTGAGAGCGTGCGGCTGCAACCACTCATGACGCTGGCCGGATCCCGAAGAAGCACTCAACGGCTCCGCGGTGTTCCGCTAATCTTTTGAGGTGTCGCTCCCGTAGCTGTTTGCGCTGCCCTCATGAGGGAGGCTTCCCTCCTCGCCCAGCCGGGGCTGTCCTGACGCACGATGGTGAAGATGGGGCGCGTCGAAATGGAGAAGGGAAACAGGTTCTCCACACTCTTCATGGCACTTCCGGTTTCCTTGAACCTCGTGTCTGATGATGATCTGACTGGATGGTAGTGTGTTCTTGTAACATGCCCAGAAGTTCCGCTGCATCTTGGCGTCCGATTTTATCTCGGTGAACCATTATACACACTGTGTTATGTGTTGGGCGGAGGCGATTTTCGTCAATGAACTGCACTGCACAAAAAAAAAAGAAGTGTGTGTGAACATTATGCCGCAAGCCGCACCTATCCACCTATCCCGGTTTCTAAAATATATGTGATCAAAGTTGTGAAGATCATTTCCGAACTCCCTTGGATGCCATCACGCTTTGCACGAGGCCATTATGAGAAATGGCATAAAACAGGTTTTCCACATTACACGAAATCTCGAAACATCATCGCATTCCCTGTGTGTAGAAAATGAACGCCTTTGCAGGATGCTGGAACGAGAAAGTGTGTAGAGCCGACAAGAATTTCAACAATAAACCGAGAACAGTGTGTCGTCTTTATTCAGCCTAGATGCAATCGCTCGAAAAGGAAGGTCTTCATTGTTCGTTTTGACCGAGAAAAATATGTCCCGCTGAATCTTTTTTTGTGCTCTCAATCACTTCCACCGGAGAATTCAGCTTCCTAACTCTGAGAGGGAATATCGCCGCTGCCCCACCTTAGCCGTTATAGCTGAATTGAAAATGCTTTTTTAGAGGGGAGAGTTGAAGCTCTTTGTGGGTGGCTGTTCAAAAAAGTTAAAATATGAGCATCAGCAATCAGGACGCAAGGCACAGAATATAGGAAAGGCAGAACGTTGTTAAGTTGGGTTTCAGTTTTCCTACTTTGTTATTATTTCGCCTATCTTACGCAAGATATATTCTTATATGTTTATTCATTTTGCAGTTCCAAACGAGTTGCAGTTGAATGAATATCCGGACCAAGGTTCTCCGTACCTCCTTCCGCCTGGAAAACAAGGTTTGTAAAATGAATTTTCATGTGATGGAATTACAGCCTCTTTGCTTCAGAGTCAAGACGAAAAAAATGTGTCATTGCTACCGTAACTGTGCGCATTAGGCTCTGCTTTCAGTGGAGTTGCATAAATTTATGGTAAGCACACTGTGTAACTTTCGCTGCCATGTCATACACTACCTGCCGCTCTATAACGTTCGGTGCTTTGAAACAGTGAACTCAAGAAATAATCATATCAATACAAATATCAAGACAAATGATTACGTTGCGATGGGGATGCGATAGGTGCCAACGCCTTCAGTTTTCCTGTATTGACCAGGCTTCTGCATATCCTTTCATTGGCATCACCTACTTGAAGAGCGCTTCTCACTTGGTTCTGTTATCTTGAGAAGACGCTCACCTACCTCTGGAATATTAAAGCAGCATGCATTTGAAGCAGTGAATGCTCGATGCGCTAGCCAGTTCGCAAAGCACCGTGGTGTCTTCGCGTGACACTGCAATAAATATTGTGGGTTATTGGAATGTACAACATCATAGTGCAGGATTCAAAAATAGCTTCGTTGACGCAACTGTTTATACGGCGCGTAATGCTCAGTGGAGGGTTGCCTTTTGCACTCAGGTTCCATTGAAATGTTACAGTTCTGATTGGCATCGAACCATCTAAGGCTTGCCCGGCAGCTCATCATTATTGTCGGCAGAACATCACTAAACGCTGCAGAAGTCTCCAGGTGTCGCTGTAACCGCTATTTCTGCACATAGGGCTTGAGGGTATCTACTTTACAGTTTTGGTGCCTGTAAATGTCTTTGCTCGCACATTCGCATCTATCTGGTAAAAGCCGGTTTCTGTGCTCATTAGCTGCAACCTACCATAGCCTGCAATTATGGTATCTGAGTCGATACACTTTTCAGAAATTTCGAACGAATAAAGCATGTTTTGCTCGCGATTATCAATGGTCTAATTGCCACCCAAATAGTACCTGAGGGCTTGAAGAAGGCGTTGGTTATCCCTATAAGAATGGAGGAAAAGATAAAGTAGAAAATTATCGTGGTATTTCGATCCTACCATGCATTGCGCTTGTTTAAAAAAAAACACATTTCGACGGTGATGGTCAGTTTTCTTGAAGCTCATGACGTGTTCTGTGGCAATCAGTTTGGGTTTATTAAGGGTCGTGGTACGCTGAACGCGCTTGATTTACTAAGTGATCTTCTAAACAGCTGCATTGAAGAAAATGAATTTGCCTGTGCTTTACTTTTTGATGTGTCCAAGGCGTTTGACACGGTTAATCATGTTGTGCGGTCAGATAATCTCCACAATTATGGGTTTAGGGGTCCTTTTCTGTCTCTTCTTGTTCACTATCTATCTAATCGTTCACAACTCGTTGCAGTAGGTAAATTTAGAAGTGGCCTGCTGCAGATTAAATCCGGCGTTCCGCAAGGATCTATACTTGCATCTATTTTGTTTAGTTTATATGTCAATGACTTGAGCTCTGTCTGTAAACTGTGCCGTGGTTTTCAATATGCTGATGATACACTCTTAGTTGCTAGACATAATGACTTTAAGACAGCATTATCTCTCATCCAACACGACAGCGAGCTGGTTATGGAATGGTTCAGCAATAACTTATTTAATGTTAATAAAAAAACTCAATTAGTATTTTTTCACAATTATTTAAAGGGAATTCCTACTGATGTGTCTATTCGTTTGCACAGACCAAATGGTGCCCCATGCAAATTCCCTTTAATTATACCTGTTTCAACGGTCAAATACTTAGGTGTATTCTTTGATTCCGACACGTCTTGGAATACCTATTTGTCTTTCGTCTGTTCTCAGCCTCGGAAAATTGCTTGTTTGATGCACTCTATTAAGACACTTTGCCCTATGTTTGTACGGAAGCAAATTGTATACGCCTTAGCCTACAGTGTGTTACGTTATGGTATTCGCTGCTTTTATTTTTCTTCCGCCTTTTGGCGAAAGAAGGTCAACAGAATTCTGAAATCTATCCTTAAATCAGTTTTATATGGTAAGGTGCAAAATGAAGGTAGTAGCGTTTTTGAACTATTACACATGCCTGACTTCTCTCACCTTTTTTCTGAATCAGTAGTTTCTAAGGATATTTGGACAAGCGATTTTTGTACACCATATAATCCGGTAGAGCTCGGCGAACTCGTGATCATTTTCTCGTGCCTAGATTGCGAACCCGCTATGGCCAGCGTCTGCGAAAACATTACGTTCCTTCTGTTCTCAACCTGTTACCTAAAGAAATGTTTCCTGCTAACTCTAAAAAAATAGTGAAAGCTTGCCCTGACAAATTACGTTCTTAGCTCCAGCATTCTGGTTTGATACTATGATTTTACATTTTTCTTCGTTTTCTTTGTTTGTTTTCTCGTCGCTTGTGTGCATTTTTGCGTCCGCGCTTTTCGAATTCATTTTAGTTTTCTCACCCCCTTTTTGTTTTTTGTTTGTGTGCTCAGTGGATGAGTTTTGTGCCGTCTGCTGCCGGGCGCTGCCATGCAAGCCTTCTTAGGCTTTGGCAGGCCCGCATTTGTATTGGAATGAGGAAATAAAATTTTTGTTATTATTATTACATATGGTGCTATTGTCCCCAATCATGCAAGATTAGTGCAGTGCCTGCAACGGACGCTCTTTAATCAATTCATTTTGTAAAGAAGACTGCACATATTCGCTACAAAGACGAAGATGGCGATGCGCTTCCGCCCTATTGCTCTCGCAACGGATGTCTGTGCTCCACCTGGCTGACGAGGGACTTTTTCGCCGCTGCGACCGTCTTCCTTGTTCCTTTCAATAAACAACTCGCCTTACATTTGTTGAAGGCGCGGGGTATCGTGAGTCTCCTCGCGGATGAAGAGATGCGAGGTGCTGCACACTTCCGAAGCATTCACCAATGCGCAGAGTGGTAGAGTAGGAAAATGGGTTAGAGAGCAAACGTATCTAGAGGCCAGCGGACGCTGTCTGCATGGAATATGGGAGTGGAAAACATTTGCGGTGCCAAAAAGTATGAGCTGGAGGGAAGAGGACAGTGTCGTCGCTGAGAAAGTTGGAACACGTGAACAAGAACGTAAGAGCATGGGGAAATGTCGATGTCTTCAGCGGCAAGACATTTAACACAGACAACAAAAGGAGCTACGTCAGGCAAAGGATTGGGTAGAGAAAAAACCTGACTTCCGCTCGAACACAGTCGATGATGGCTTCATGGTGGGAAAGGAAATCTCTGCCCAGGATAACAGGAAGGCAGCACGACGGACTCTATCCTGTATAGGGAGTCCCGAATCACAATTCGAGTGCTACGCACTGCGGATGGTTTGATGTGTTCAGCTCTGGCCATGCGCAACGATAGCATCTTTACGCTCCTTAACGAGCGACAAAGCATTTTTCCTTTACATAAATCACAGCACCGGTGTCCACAAGCGCCACGTGAGAAATGCCCTGGACAGAAATTTCGATAACATCGGCAGGTGATATGCGAGGCCTTCGAAAGTTCGACAGGTGCGCAGTTCTCGCCTCAGGAACTGAGGCGCTTGGTTTTTATGCTAGTGGTGTTGGGGCGACGGCGCATAGGAGAGACTTCGCGGCGTCTCAGCGAAAGGCAACGGTGTCTAGAAAGGGCTGAGCGGTCAGGGTAAAAGGAGAGACTGCGCGGCGGCTCGGCTGGCCCGGAGTACTGAATATGGAAGGCCAGTACGCGGGAGCTTGAGAAGGTGGCGCGACGCCGTGCCACATGACCAGGCAAGTTTCAAGTAGAGCAAATAAGTTGGTTGTCAACGGTGCGCGATGTATTGGTCACTCGCAGAGCCGGTCGAAGGCATGGAGCCGCCGCTCGCGCAGGTACCGGAGGCAAAGGGTAGATAGGCGGTCGAGGTATGGCGAGGACGTCCGCGTATGTCAGTGGAGCGGCGACAGATGGAGGCGGCTGGGCGACGACTTAGGCGCATGTCAGCGAGCGGCGAAAGGTGATGGACGGGCGGGCGGTAGAGCCTCGGCAACCTGCTCTTGGATGGCATGTTGAAGAGCCGAGGCCAAATATGAAGCTCGCCCTCTGGGGCATGGCAGAAAAGGAAGCTCAAGCGCCGCTTCTTCTCGAAAAAATTCCTTGATCTGCTGCAGCAGCAAGGAGGTGTCAGCAGCTCGCGTCGGCCGAGCAAGCGACTCAACCTGTCTGGAGTGCTGACGAGTCAGAATCCTGTACTTGCGCCGCGCCTCGAAGCTTTGTTTGAGAGTCACGACTTTAGCAACAGTGTGCAGTTAGCGTGCTGACAGCCTCTGAAGGGTGTCATCATCAATACCCTTCAATGTTTAATCTTATCAGCCTCCGAAATATAGAGGTTTACATGTTTGAATAGGTTAAGGACATCTACGATGTACCTTGTCACGGCAGACTAAGTTCGGATCTCCAACTCTAGGTTGCGTATTTAGTTCTCTCGCATCGCCTCATTTGCTGTGAACGCTCGCCTGCTCGTAAGACATGAGCCAGTCTTCGACAGCTTGCTCATCGCTCCCACTGAGAATTGCCGGGTCCCGTTGGCGAAGGGAGCGGCGAAGGTGACAACTGGGCTTAATGTTGAATGCCGTCAGGAATCGCAGCTGTCGGGAAAGTACTGCTGCGGTGTTCAAGGCTGGATCCGGTGCGTCCATTAAATTTACCCATTCGCGACTAACACGAAGATGGCCTTGCGCTTCAGCCTCATTGCTATCGCCACGGATCTTTGTGCTCGGCCTGGTTGACCTTCGACTGTTTTCGCCGCTGCTCTTGTCTTCCCAGTTCCTTTCAGTAAACCCCGTCTTACAATTTAATCTTCTTTTACAGAACAGGAGCTTGGAAATCTCAGCATTTATGAAGGTAAGAGCTGCTACAAACCATGAAATACACATTCTGTTGAGAGCGCTCCTCTTACGAAGTGTTGATCTCAAACTAATTTCACATCATCGTGAACCAGCATTGCTCTATGAACAAGGCTCTCGTATAAGTGCCGAAGAGTTTCGTTTTTGTTTTTACTAAATTCTTGATTCACGCTCTCTTTCGAGTGCTCTAATCAGACGAATGAAAGCGGCTCAGAAGAAAACGTGGCGACTGCGAATAGCGACGCTGAAAGGTGTGTAAAAGCACAGTACCGGCGACACTTATAACTCAGTGAAAATTATTGCCAATCTTCTGCTTTAGTGAGCGTTCTTTTCTTGGCCCCTTGTCACGGATCTCCCCGAATAACACTTGGACCGAAAGAATGGACTAGGCGACAGGTGTACCCACACAAACGCACATTTATTACACCCTACGTGAAACACACACACTTAAACACAAAACTAACCAAACACAAAACACAAAGACTATAAATACAGACGACCCGAGAACACTGCTTCAAGCGTCTACTACTAGCGTTCTACTGTTAGAGGTCGGCGTTCGTGCTCACGGTTGGTTCGGTGCGGTTGCGGCGTTGTATGGATCCAGTAGCCGGCGTCGAGGCGGCGTTCGACGTGCTTGGACTGGCGTCGCTGGCGGCGTCGCTGGCTGCGTCGTATAAGCTCTCGGTCCAAGCGCCCGTGGAGGTGATGCCAGTGTTGTTGGCGTTGGGGGCACCACCCGGATGGGTGGCAACAGTGATAGAGATACCCCTGGCCGAAGCAGGTGGTAGCGTCCTCCGTTGACTCCCCATAACGGGCTCAGGCACGGCAGGAAGTCCACGATGCGAAGCCGTAGAACACGAGCTCACCGGAGCAGTAGCCGGCGTCGCTCTCTTCTAGCTGAAGCGTCCCTGAACCACCGGAGCCTACGCTTCCCTGTTCTTCCCCCCGTGCCTCGCTCTCCCTCGCCCTTTTATAGCCTTGGCGTTAGTCCACGTAAGCCTTGTCGTAGTCTTCTCCTTCTGTCCTCCACCAATCATCTCTCTCCACCTCACTGAATGCTTCCCCACCAATCAATCGTCTCTCTCCACCTCACCGACTCCTCCTTCTTCGTCTTCTTTATTGTTCGGTTAATCCACGTCGTCTTCTCCACACCTCTTTCCTTCATAATTTTATTTTGGACTCCTTATTATCTGTGACACCCCTGTTGCACCGTGTTCTCTTCAACCTGAACTAACTATCCCACACAACAGTACCACTCGGTGGCACTAGATTTGAGAGGGAGGGAATAAATATTTAATGGTAAAAAAGAAGACCGGAGCGGATTGTGGGTGGCGTCCTCGGTCCGAGACTCCCGTGGCTTCCGCCGACGCGTTCGCAAAGGCGACTATAGCGCCACCTGTTCTTCCAGGGTGCTGCTGACTAGCGTCACCTCCCACTGCTCCAGAGCACGTTGTACGGCTTTAAGTGGGTCGGTATATGCGAGCATGTCGATGTAATGTGCGTGAATGTGGCAATTTCGCCACACCAAGGACATGCGTCTGCGTATAATGTTCGGTGAATGCGGTGTAGGTTGTGATGACTGGGGTAAGTAAGTGTTTGGATGCGTCTAAGGTGGTAGGATTCGTCCGGGGAATGTTTCTTATGTGGCGAGGGGTGGAGACGCCTATTTAGGCGGAGGGTCTCTAGGCGGGTTCAAAAATGGGTTGGGAGGGGGTAGAGAGTAGAGTCAGTGTGCCCCGCTCGGGTTCGTGTAATCTTGAGCTAGGGCACCTGCCCTAATATTGCCACCGAGACCTGCGTGTCCTGGGACCCAGGTGATGTCGTGATAATACTGGAGATGGCCGCCCAGTACGCGGAGACCTGTGCGCGGGACACGTCCACTCGCATAGGCTCTGCAGGCGGCTTGTGAGTCTGTAAAAATGTGAGTGCCCTGGTGTTGCGTGTCACTCATTTTAATGGTGATGGCTATTGCAATGGCTTCTGCGGCTGCCGGTTCGTGTGCCGTGAAGGACGCTGCAAGGAAAGGGGTGTTGGCGTGATTCACAGCAGCGCAAGCATATCTGTGGGGATGTGCATAGGAAGCCACATCCACATACGTACCCGTGGTGTCTTGGCCTATAGCCGACATGCCGTCCAATAATTGAAGCATTCCCCCTTCACCGCCCCCCCCCCCCCCTCCCTTATAGCTGCGAAGATAAAGCGGCAATTATTTCAGCAGCTTCTTTGAAACAGTGCGCTTCTTGGAGTTCCACATTCCTTCACTTTGATAACTATCCTTCACTATTCACTTTCCTTCACTTTGATGCGCCTATCCTTGCGGATAAAAACATTCGCGCTTCTTGTCAGAGTTTTTTATTATGGCGCTGTCCAAGAAATCTTAGTTTGACTTCACTTGAACTGCTGTTTGAGCTTCAGATTGCGTTGAGTAATTTGCAGATGGAAAGTGGGACTCAAAAAGGCATCTAAATGTTAAGAATTTTACCTAGCGGTGATTGTAGATTTTTTATATGTATGAAATATAGGAGGCAAACTTGTTTCTGAACTTGTAGGTTATTCATTTCGAGAGTTTAGCATACTTAGCCTTAAAGTTTGGACGCAAAAGAAACGCTTAAGACATGCGAGCTCTGATATAATGAAATGCCAAGAATGCTTTTTACACCCAGTAGACACGGCAATGAATAGCTATTCCAGTAACTAAGTGCAGCTGAGCGCAGCAAGTAATATCTGCTTGCATGATAGGTAATCTCGACATGAAGACCTTTGCAGGTAGGTTGACGGATTGGTTAAGGTTCTATCGGTGGCAATATGAAGCAGCTTTGAGAGAAAGAATCCGGTCGTATTTGCTTCAAAGATACTAGCTTTAAAACAAAATGCTTTTAATGTTTTAGCTCCCTTTCTTGTTTCCACCGCTTGACATGGTTCTTGCTAAGTTTGGCGACTGTGCTATAGCTGCACCTTGTTGTTTATCCCTGTACCGTTTGGCTTTCCTTTTGTTGCTAACACTACCTTTGGAAAGCGGGTCACGCTGTGTTCATTAATGCGAACACGTTTGATGGATCCGCCGCGATGGCTCAGTGGTTATGTTGCTAGGCCACGGACATCTAAGACGTGGGGTCGACGCCGACCGCATTTCGATGTCGAAGAAATGCTAGAAGGCCATGTACTGTGCAATATCAATGAACTTAAACAACCCCAGCTTGTCGAAGTTATCCGTAGCCCTTCACTGGGGCGTCCCTTAAAGCCTGAGTCACTTTAGGACGTACAACCCCACAAACCATACGAAGCGTAAGGTGGCTCATCGACACGAAAACCCGGCGTCACGCAAAAGATGACGGCGTTTCAAAACTCGGGATTCGTCCAAACCGCTTCACGTCACCAAATGCGGGAAATACGAATTGTTAACCAGTGTAATCAGCATTAGTGCTTACATATCAAGTATTTAGAGTTACAGTACAATAAATCGGTCTCCTACTTTGTGGATGCTAGATATATCCCAAGCAGCAAAGGTAATCGGCCCAGTATTGCAACTGGATGGTTCCATTCTGGTGTGCCACTTGGGATATTTGTCAATATCACCAGCAAGTTCTTTCATTTTTTAAGTGATTGAGCCTGCTCATGGTCGGGAACATTTCCCATGCCTCGTGATAAGAGCAGCAGCTTCCACACAAATACAGCCACATCAATCAGTTCATACAATAGTGCAGGCATTGCGGCACTACCAAGAAAGCGGTCACTAGAGCGGAAACTTTTCCAAAACGCTATTTTACCTGCACAATGAAGATGATTCAGTGAATGATGATCTAGGTTCCGAAACTAAGAAAAAGGCGTGCAGGTTTAGCCCTTCTATGAAATGGTCGTTGTGCATTTGCAGATATTTGTGAGACACGTTTGGTGGTTCATATACCACATTGTTTCTAAGCTTACGTACGTAGGGACGACCAATCCTGTAAGCACAAAATGTTTGCTTAATTTTGAGCTGGTCCTAATTGCTAGAGTTGTTTCTTCAGGGGCCCTCTTAAGTGTATATCCGTGCTCGACATTCCCTATATATTATTGTAGCTTACCGCACATATGTCATGTGTGTTTCTTTTGTGTCTCGTGTTTTGGGCTGTCCTTTGTTAAGTGTCGTTTTTGTTCATTTTTATCTGTCGTTGGGTGGCTTATATTCTACTGCCAAGAAGGTTTTGCCAAGATGAAACGAATAAGGTTATCCTGACGCACACCGATGTTTACAGTCTTGCAGAGAACAACTTTGCACATAAATTTATGGATGGACCACATAAGCCCTCCTTATAGGCATGAAATAATTCTCATAAACTGACCTCCACTTTTGGTCTTCATCCACCTGAATATTTGTTTCTTCTTCCAAATAAATCTTCAAGGTGCATTTATTGCTTAGAAAAATTTAATTAAAATAGACCAATAAGTATGTGTGGCAAAGTCACGATGCAGCGGCTCTGTTGCCGCCGTCGGTGATACTGGCGGGAATAAAGCCCATAGCAGTAAATGCGGACAAATGTTCTCAAAAGAAGTATCTTATTTACCACGGCGCCTGTGAAGAACACCCTTCGTTAACATTTGCGAGCATACCTCAGAGAAAATTGTGAATGTATGAAACATCACGTCGTGTTGTATATGCCTGTTTAAATGACAGATCATCCGGAATTTACCCCCACTGGAGTGAGGTAACAAGCAGGCGCTCCACCGAAACGGATATAAACAAACCATTTCAAAGTGCTTGTCTAATTTTCTGCGGCACCTATGAGGCTCGCACTTAATTCCAAGCTGGCCAATTTGACGTAATTACAGCCGTTTAATAGATTAATGAGAGATCTGCAGCAGTTTATTTTACGTAGAAGATATTTCTTAGTTTTATACTCGCTTTGGAGCTTTTTGTGAACCTGTCACAATATGGGAGCCTTCGAAGAAGAGCCGTAGTAATGCTGTGAAAACATTTGATTATAACGCAAACGAAGAATTATTCATGATACCAGAGAAAAACGTCTCTCAGCTAGAGTTAATGTGAGGATATGTACCGTTCATTATTGGGCAGGCGTCTTCGTACGCTTATTGTTGTGGTGCTCAACCAAGGTTGTAGCTGAGAGTAAATCTTTGAGGCAGGATAGAAAAACATATTTTGAGGAAAAAAATGCTCTTAAGTAAGTAATACTTGCAAGCGCCATCTCAGCATTAAGACTTTGTACAGCAGGCGAAATAGAACAAATGTACTCATGGAAACACAGCCCCAATTCCTATATGCCCCAAATTGTAGGCATGCTAGATTTTTCTGGTCGTTATAAGATGTGATAAAATTGTGGGGAGTACAGTAATATTTGGTAAGACGGGCTGAGCTGACAAGATCCTTATGCTGTTCTGGTGTGTTCAGAAGTGCAACCTCGCCCATAGACACGAGACCGGCACACTTTGAAAATCGTGGCCGAGGAAGAGTTTCTTCAGCATTCAAAAAGCTCACCTAAATATTATTGGTCGGTACAATACTCCCTCGCGCACTCTAGTCCTAAGATTACAAGAAAATATTTTCGGCGAACAGGCGCTTACGCAAGATTGAGCAGAAGTTGGAACACAACACCACGCTGTAACAACCGACTTTTCATGCATTGTCGACACTTAAATACATGTCGGTCGTCATAGCTGAAAGATGCAGGACGCACATAAAATGGAAATGGCAGGAAGGAGGCAGGGGAGAAAGAAAATGACGAGCCCGACGAAGGACGGTGCGTTGCATGCTGTCAGTTGAGGATGAAAGCCATGGTGTAGAGGTCACCGGAGGTCGGTCCGAGCAGGAAGTAGGCACCACACGCCTAGTCCACGCCTACGCGGGGATGATGAGCCGTGGCAGCAGCTGCAGGAGGGCTTTCCACGAGGACGTAGCAGTAATGGCGGGAACATGAGGTTTCAGATGTGCCAGCCTGGTAGACACGTCTGTGCACAGCGCCGCCCTCAGCACAGAAAGCAGCTACTTTCCATTCCGGAGCTGAAAAACATCCCTTCAGCTACCCTTGGTTCACCAGCCACCTCAAGTACCGGCCACCGCCACCACCAGTGCCGCGCCGCGCTATCGCAGCGCTCCGGAACGCTGCCCAGTCGGATCCATGAGAACTGTTCCAGGGCGAGTGATACGTGTTATAACAGAGCGGACCCACAGGATTGCAAGGGGCTCTTTTTAACCACCGCTAAGCTGGGTTGCAGCGCGGAGGCGGTGAACGCTGCCTTGAAGATGTGACCTCAGATGGCTGGCGCGCGCCGGGAATGAGGCCATGATGGCAGGTGCTGCCGTGCACCCGCCGTTCGCGCCGGCAAGAAAAGGCCTGCGCGTGGATGACACACCGGCTGCCGTGGTGTGTAGTGCAGTTTGGTCCGAACAATGCTCTACCTTGCGGCTCCATTTTTGCAAATATCCATACCTCCGAATATGCATCAATTTTACTGAATCACACACGGGCTGTCTTACCTTATCAGGAATTTACGCTGTCGTCAAGCAGTTGCTAATATTTCCGGGTCACTAACTCGGCGCCAGTAGCACTGCTCAGCTAGACTTTTGCTGCTGTTTATAGGCAGAAACGTCATGGTGTTCAAAGACCATGAATAAACTGCTGCGTTTTTGGCACATAATCCGCAGGGTGGACGTCCACGGCAAATAATTTGGTTAATTCATTCCAAGCAGGACGTTCTCGCCAGCTTAACAAGCTGTGCGCGTTAAGTAATTGTGAATGCAAAAAAAAACTGCGCGAGTATAACGGGACTACGAAAAGCACAGAGACGCACACAGAAAGCGGAGAACTTCCAACTGAGTTTATTTTGTGAAAACAGGTGGCCTATAAAGGCTATCCAAATAACAACAATGTACACTCGGAAAAACTTCGTGTGCAGTTCGAAGGCAGTGTAAACGGACCACGTGTTATTAGCACTGGTGGAAAGCCCGGATGTGCTCGTCTAAGAATTCTATCTATCTCCTAGACAAAGAGAAAGAACGCGAGCAGCGACAGCTGTCACCTCTTTTGGAGATGAAGTAATTCTTGATAACCTCTCTTTCTGTATGTGTTTTTGCCTTAGCAAGGAATTTTTCTTCTAAAGAGAAGGGAAAGAATTTCTGATTTTGCAGCTCTTACTGTGCAGCGGTAGATTACTGCTCGTGCCCGTGCGTAGGGATCGCCTGTACTCCAGAGCGCGCTCATTAAAACAATGGCCAGTTTGTCCTATGTAGCACCATCCGCACGAGGGAGGTATCTCTTAAATAGCTTCAGATATGGATTTGGTGAACTTGCTCGGGAGGTTCTTCTTGCAAAGGGTGGGTTCCTTTTTTTTCGTCAGCAAAAGACACACTTTTTTCTTTTCGTAGCAAGTGTACCAAATGCATTACCCACGTTATTTATGAAATACACCTCCAGTGTGGACGGTCCTACTTAGGACGAACTGGCCGTTGTTTGAATGACCGCGCTCTGGAGCACAGGCGATCTCTACGCACGGGCACGAGCAGTAATCTACTCCTGTATTGTAAGAGCTGCCTTAGCAGAAATTGTTTACCTTATTTGTAGAAGACTAAATTCCTTGCTTAGGCAAAACGCAAAAGCAGAAAGATAGGTTATCGAGGCTTACTTGATCTCCAAAAGAGGTGACTATTGTGTCAGCTCGGCTTCTATATCTCTATCTAATAAAGAGATTGAATTCATAGATGGGTACATCCGTGCCGTGCTTTCTATCAGTCCTGATCACACGTGGCCCGTTAATACTGTCTTCGAACTGCACATAGTGTTTTTGCAAGTGTACCTTATGTGTTATTTTGATAGCCTTTATAAGCCCCCTGTTTTCACAAAATAATGTTAGTTGGAAGTTCTGTGCTTTGTGTGTGCGTCTTTATGCCTTTTCTTGGCCCTTTGTATTCGTGCAGTTTTTTTTTGGCATTCACTATGAACCGATTAGCCGCACATCTTGTCTTATATAATTGCTACTTAACTAACGAAAATTGCCCTCTCGAGTCAGGCAGAACGCTTCATACAGGTACACTACTCTACAGAACTCATTACAATCTATGAACACTACACAAACCGCACTATACATTGCCAGAGCACAAAAATAATCGCAAACTGTCGAGCAACAGTTGTTTCCCCAAGCTCAATCAGCCATATCTGCCGCCTCGGGTTGGTGGGGATCCGGCGATAAGGTTCGCTGAGCAAGCCGCGGCGTCTGTGGCGCGCTTAGTGCTGTGCACGTTTTTGGCAATTTTCTTGCCGCTACTGCCAGAATTCTCTTGCACAGCATATTTGAAGTTTGCATTTTTATCTAAGATGTTGTAAACGGTCGGGTTTGGATCGGAAGACTACTTTGTTTCAGAGAATGCTCGTAGAATTCACGCCAAGATAAAACTAAACACAAAATGCAACTTGACAAATATAAGCAAACATATGGAAGCTTTTACGAACCGCCAAGGCAGAGCGTAAACGAGTTGTTGTTATTGCACTAAGAAAATGAAGCGGCCTGCTTAATTGGCGGCTCTCCAGCTATCACAAACGAGTACAAAGTCCAGCGAGGGCCGCAGATGACCCCGATCAGAGGTTTCACGACAATTACAGGCTGATCGTGTGGTGGTGGCCATGAGTTCAGGAGTCATGTACTGGAATTTTTCCCTGTCATTAACACGTTCGTAGTAAAAAGCGAAAACCGTACTTTCGTTCGCTGTCTACAGATTTCTTATTGTCAGTTGCTTGTTTTGATATCTTATCTAGGAGAATAGGAATCACTGGGTTCGATTTGAAATTCGAAATATTTCTTTAAGGTCATTCATATTGCCGCGAATATTTGCAGTGCTTGTTCGTTTTTCAAATCTGCCGCCACACCACTTTATCGCTTTGTTTGCGACGCAAGACGCGGCTAGATTTATCTCGATTGATCGCAGCCAGGCAGAGCTGATTCTACGTTGTTCCGGAATGTTCTAGTAACTTTGCGCTCTTTATCTCGAATGTTCGCTATCAGCTTTAAATTGAGCACGGCCGATAGCGGCGGGCATTCTGTTCGACGACCGCCGAGCACGCTTGTCGCTTCGCCGCCGCCGAGTGATTCAGTCCATTTTGGGTGCAAGTCAGCCCAATAAACAGTTATCCTTTAGAAGACCCTTTCGTCCGTCTTCATCGCTGCTTCGACTGCCGTCACCCCTACGTGACATCTGGTGGAGGTGCGGGGTAGCCTTCCATGTTCCGGACGCCCCCTTCAAGTCGTGAACCCAGCCCTAAGCGCTTCACACCCGAGGACGAACCAGCAGCTCAGCGAGCCAGCCGACGTCTTCAGGGAGAGGAGCCTGAGTTCGGGAAACTGCCGGACCGCACCAGACAGCGAAAAGACGCTGCTACGAGCACCGCAACCTCACCGAAGATGTCGACACCGATCATACTGCAGCAGCCGCGGGTGCCGCCAACTTTCAATGGATCCCTAGGCGAAGACCCTGAAGAATGGTTGGACCAATCTGAGCGCGTGGCGTCATTCAACAAGTGGGATGATGCTGCAAAGATTGGACACGTTTTTTTCTCATTGAATGGCTCCGCACGCACGTGGTACGAAAACTGCGAGTCGTCCCTTACGGCATGGGGCCTATTCAAGAGAGAACTATTGAATGTATTCACCAGTGTCGTGAGGAAAGAAAGAGCCGAACGACTCCTCGAGTCCAGGATCCAGCTTCCGAATGAGCCCGTCCGCAGTTACGTCGAGAAGATGAAGCGCCTATTTCGCCGCGCCGATTCCGGGATGGCCGAGGAAAAGAAAGTTCAGTTTTTAATGCGCGGCGTAAAAGAACAACTGTTTGCAAGCCTCGTCTGCCAGCCGCCAAAAACAGTCGAGGAGTTTATGCAAGAACCCTGCACGATTGAGAAGACCCTCGACGTCCGAGCTCGGCAGTACAATCGCCCTTCCTCTGCCTGTGCAATCCGTTCGGACACGCCGGCAACCAGCAGCGACAGCTTGCGGGAAGTTATCCGCGAAATCGTCCGAGAGGAGCTACGCCGATTACTGCCATCTTCCCCACAGCCACAAGCAGCGACTCTGATGGATGTGGTACGGGAAGAAGTGCAACAGGCACTTGACACCCCGACGGCCACAGAACCCCAGGCCATGACCTACGCCGCTGCAGTAAGGACTGCTCAGCCCCAGCGACAACCCCCACGTCCTCCCCGAGATGAGCCAATTGTTCCACAACGCCGCCTCCCAGCCCCCGCCCGCCCAGCCTATGACCGACGCTCAAGCCCCAGGAAATGCGACGCCTGGAGGACTTCCGTCAACCGGCCGCTGTGCTTCCATTGCGGAGAGGCCGGCCATATTCTTCGTCACTGCCCGTACCGACGTATCGGTCTTCGAGGATTTGCCGTTAACGACCCAAGACCACGCTTCGGACAACGTCCGCAGATAATCGACGAGTACCTGCGTCGAGAAGAGTACACGCCGAACCGCTTTTCGCGCTCACCATCGCCGTCAACCTCGCGCTTTGCGTCGCCACGCCGCAGCTACGCAGCCGCGGTACGAGGAAGGTCTCCCAGCCCCCGTAGGGGAAACTGAAGGCAGCAACCTCTGGAGGTGAGGTTGCTCACGAGCTAAACGCCGATGATCCCCCACCGACCACGCCCCATGAAGACGCTGCACCCGCGGTGCCGCATGAAGAACCGACACTCGCTGCACCGACGCCGCACACAATGAGAACCTCGACCACGACGCAAGCTACCTTGAAATAGACGCTGCCACCTAGAGGAGCTTCGACCACACGCCCAACCCGTGACTCGCATACGCGACGAAGCCGTGACCCGACGCCGAGAGTGACATGCAATGCAAGAGCCAGTACCTCCGACCTAAAAGTGACTATCGACGGCCGGAAAGTTACCGTTCTAGTCGACACAGGAGCCGATTACTCCGTGATGAATGGAACATTCGCTGCGCATCTGAAAAAAGTCACAACGGCTTGGGACGGCCCACAAATTCGCACCGCAGGGGGCCACCTCATTACGCCATCAGGACGATGTACAGCGCGAGTGACTGTCAAAGGACATACCTATCCTGCGACCTTTGTTGTGCTACCGCAAAGCTCCCGCGAAGTGATCTTGGGTATGGATTTCCTTAATGAGCATCAAGCGATCATCAACCTGCGATCCAAGCTGATCACAATTTCGACGGACGAAGCCATCGCTTCGATGAAAACTCGGTAAAATCTCGTTGCCCTAAGTGTCCTGGAGGAAGAAGTGAGCGTCCCACCCCGTTCAAGCGTTATCGTGACCGTAGGTGCCACGAAAGCCATTAACGCTGAAGCCATCATCGAGCGGAACATGCAGTTGCTTCTAGACCGAGGAATAAGCATCGCAAGAGGCATCGCACATTTCCGCAATGGCCAGGCCGAAGTACTGCTGACTAACTTCAGCGAAGAATACCGGCATATTAACAGAGGAACGACGATTGCTTTCTTCGACGAAATATCTGACGTACGAGACTCCTTCGCCCTCCCCGACCCCTCCGCAGAAGATTCGCCTGACCAAGAGAATTTGCCCACTTTCGACATCAACCCAGCCCTGCACCGGAACAGACAAGACCAGATCCGCAATCTGCTCAAAGCTACAGAGAGCCTTTTCGACATCGCCGAAGGTGCGACAGACGCCAATTGCCAGGCATCGCATTATAACGGATCAACACGTCCGTCCTCTCCGTCAAAGCCCCTACCGTGTGTCTCCGCGAGAACGACAAGCCATCCGGGACCAAGTCGAAGAAATGCTTCGCGACGACGTCATCCAGCCTTCAAACAGCCCATGGGCGGCAACGGTTGTTCTAGTGAGAAAGAAAGACGGCGCACTTCGATTCTGCGTGGATTACCGCCGCTTGAACAACATAACAAAGAAGGACGTCTACCCCCTCCCCCGCATCGACGACACACTGGACCGCCTCTGCAACGCCAAATATTTCTCATCAATGGACCTCAAGAGCGGCTACTGGCAAATTGAGGTCGACGAAAAAGATCGCTAGAAGACAGCATTCATAACTCCAGATGGGCTGTTTGAGTTCAAGGTGATGCCATTTGGTCTGTGTTCTGCACCGGCGACGTTTCAGTGAGTAATGGATACAGTGCTGGTAGGCCTGAAGTGGCAAATTTGTCTGGTATATTTAGATTACGTCGTTGTTTTTGCCACGAACTTTGAAGAGCACCTCAAAAGACTTCGAACAGTACTAGACGCCATCAAGTCGTCTGGCCTAACCTTGAAGGCAGAGAAGTGCCACTTTGCCTACGAAGAGCTACTGTTTCTAGGCCACATCGTTAGCAAAAAGGGAGTACGCCCGGACCCACAGAAAACAGCTGCTATTGAACAGTTTCCACCGCCGGCCGTTAAGAAAGCAGTGCGCAGATTTTTCGGACTGTGTGCATATTACCGACGATTTGCGAAAAACTTTTCGCGCATCGCCGAGCCCCTGACCCAACTGACTAAAACAGACGTGTCATTTAAATGGGAAGCACCGCAAGCAGAAGCCTTCAAGGAACTTCAACCGATTCTCGCACATTTTGATGAAAACGCCGAAACTGAAGTTCATACCTACGCAAGCAGCGTGGGCCTAGGTGCCGTTCTCGTTCAAAAAATTGACGGGCTGGAGAAGGTCATCGCATACGCTAGCCGTTCCCTTTCCAAGGCCGAGGCTAACTATTCGACAACTGAGAAGGAGTGCCTCACCATCATCTGGGCTACGTCGAAATTCCGTCCCTACCTCTACGGACGGCCGTTCAAGGAGGTCAGCGACCACCACGCGCTCTGCTGGCTTGCCAATTTGAAGGACCCCTCTGGCCGACTCGCTCGATGGAGTCTGCGTCTCCAAGAGTTTGCCGTCACCGTCGTTTACAAGTGCGGACGCAAGCACTCTGACGCCGATTGCCTCTCACGAGCCCCTGTAGATGCACCGCCGCCGGACGACGATGAGGATGCCTTCCTGGGACCCATCAGCCACAGCTCTTTTGCTCAGCAGCAACGCTCGGACCCCAACCTAAAAGGCCTCATCGAGTACCTGGAAGGCAAGGTTTCTTCACCCCCTGCTTCATTCAAGCGAGGACTGTCTTCCTTCTGTGTGCAGAATGAGGTCCTTGTGAAGAACTTTACAGCGAACAAGACAGCCTACCTCCTTGTTGTACCTACTTGTTTCCGCGAAGAAGTTCTACAGGCTTCACACGACGAGCCGACAGCTGGACATCTCGGGTTTACTCGCACCCTCCGCCGCATTCAGGACAAGTATTACTGGCCCCGACTGTCTGCCGATGTCGCACACTATGTGAAAACATGCCGAGATTGTCAGCGACGAAAGACTCCTCCCACACGACCAGCAGGATTTCTGAACCCCATTGAACCTCCCTCAAGGCCCTTTCAGCAGATTGGCATGGACTTGCTTGGTCCTTTTTCAACGTCAACATCTGGAAATAAGCGGATCATCATAGCGACCGACTACCTGACCCGCTACGCCGAGGCGAAAGCCCTACCGAACGGAACAGCAGCAGAAGTCGCCAAATTTTTCGTGGAGTGCATTCTTCGACACGGCGCCCCCGATGTGCTCATCACGGACAGAGGAACAGCATTTACGGCGGAACTAACGCAAGCCATCCTGCGCTACAGCCAAACCAGCCACCGGAGGACAACTGCATACCATCCGCAGACCAACGGACTGACCGAGCGCCTGAACAAAACCATCGCCGATATGCTCGCTATGTATGTCGATGCCGAACATAAAACCTGGGATGTCATCCTGCCTTACGTCGTCTTCGCCTACAACACCGCAGTGCAGGAGACCACCCAGATGACGCCTTTTAGGCTCGTCCATGGCAGGGAGGCCATGACCACGCTAGACGCCATGCTGCCCAACGTTACAGAAGAAGAGAACGTCGACGTTGCCGCCTACCTTCAACGCGCAGAAGAAGCTCGAAGGCTTGCCCGATTACGGATCAAAGATCAGCAGCGGTCCGACGCCAGACGCTACAACCTACGAAGACGCAACGCGGAATACAAGCCAGGAGACCAAGTCTGGGTGTGGACGCCCATTCGCCGCCGTGGATTGAGTGAAAAGCTTTTGCGCCGCTATTTCGGCCCGTACAAGGTTCTTCGTCGGCTGGGTGAACTGGATTAGGGAGTCATCCCTGGCGCAATGACTGCATCCCAGCGACGCCGCGTACGACCAGAAGTTGTCCATGTAGTCCGTCTGAAGCCGTATTATGCGCGCTAAAGGCCGCTGCATTTCCATGCTCTATTTTCGCAAGATCCATTTTTTTGCCTTACTAGTCGCGTTATTGGTTTTAATGCATCGGGTCGATGCTTCTTTGAGAGGGGAGTAATGCCGCGAATATTTGCAGTGCTTGTTCGTTTTTCAAATCTGCCGCCACTCCACTTTACCACTTTGTTTGCGACGCAAGACGCGACTAGATTTATCTCGATTGATCGCAGCCAGGCAGAGCTGATTCTATGTTGTTCCGGAATGTTCTAGTAACTTTGCGCTCTTTATCTCGAATGTTCGCTATCAGCTTTAAATTGAGCACGGCCGACAGCGGCGGGCATTCTGTTCGACGACCGCCGAGCACGCTTGTCGCTTCGCCGCCACCGAGTGATTCAGTCCATTTTGGGTGCAAGTCAGCCCAATAAACAGTTTTCCTTTAGAAGACCCTTTCGTCCGCCTTCATCGCTGCTTCGACTGCCGTCACCCCTACGTGACAATATGACATTCGAAGGCAACTGCATTAAATAGCCGAGTAACACCTCAGTTTTGGCATTGGCCAATAATTGCTTGCGTTGCGGACTGCATTGGAAAATAAATGTACCTACACGAACCGGATCCGATCAGACTTATGTGAAGCACAACCCTAACCTCGCAAAGGGTTTTTTTTAATGACCAAAGAAATGCCGGTATAAGCTGGAAACCGAATTGGATCATATTATGAACATGCTTTGAAGCCTTTTCATGTCCTTGTCCCTTTGAAACCAATCTTTTCGGTACAATCGTGTTTTGTGGGGCCCGGCATAATCGCTGGTTGAAAGGAAATACTTATGGATCTGAGCAGAGATAACGATACACAGCGAAAACACGTAGCGGCACCGGTCAGTAAATCACTGAAGAAGTAATAAATCTGAATTTTGAACGTTGTTTTTTTAATGAAAAGCAGCGAAATACGATGGCCGAGCAATAGCACTTTGGTGGTGAGAATTGCAGTGTCAGGCTGCCAATCAAGTGAGGAGGCAGAGAAAAAAAACAGGCAGAGGAACACACACCAGCGAAACCGCAGAGAACCATGTAATCGGCACCAATTAAAAAAATATTTAACACATGTTCAGCACTGCGCATGGTCGCCAAATGGCTTCTAAGGGAGTCCAAACGATTGGAATTTTCTGACACAATAAGTAATCTGCTTTTACGAGAATATGTACAATAGGAATGAAAGCAATGCATCCGCAGCATAGAAGAACAACATCCGATTGCCTATCCGTCATTGTTAGCAGTTGCAGGAGCCCGAATAATCATATAGACGAATTCGCTAGCCTTCTGTGCATTTGACAACTTAGTATTTTCATCGGGACAGAATCTTGGCTTGAGCCTGATATATCGGATTGTGAAATATTTTTTGCTGAATACATAGCTTATTGGAAACCGTGTAATTCACAAGAAGCAGGCGTGTTAATGCTTGTGCGTAACAGAGTTCAAAGTGCGCCCTCGTAATGAAGCAACCATTCTTCAGAATGTATTCGGTGCAAAATCTTTATTTCTGCTGGTAACATCCTGATGGTGGGATCGTTTTGCAGGCCACCATCTTTAACGAGCATAGAACTATTTCATAGCTTTTCAAAATCACTGTCGGTGTTATGATGACGATGTTTTTTTTTATGCCTCAAGGGCATCTGCGGCCGAAGAGCATTATGGCACAAGGTTTTTGTTTCTTTTTCTTTAACTCAAGGTGGGGTTAAAGACCTATTTCCCAAGCATTTCACCCTACAGAAGCCGGGCACTGAGCAGGGGAAAGCTTATACCTAATGTATCACCGGTGGGCACCCGGCGGCACTGGGGATCGAACACCGAACCTTCCGCATGCGAGGTGAATGCTCAAATGACTATGCCACCGCTGCGGTACTTTCGCTCTTTTTGTTGGACATCATTGTGTTTGGAGGTGAGTTTAACATGCCGGAAATTATATGGCAAGACCGCTATCATCTACGAACTATCAGTTCTGCATTTCACTCAGAGTTCTGTCTGCTCATAAGAAGCAATGAACTTGTTAAGTTTATTATTTTCCCAACACGTTATGGCTCAGCTCGAGGCAATACGCTAGGCTTATTATTTGGTAATAGCAAAGATTTGGTAACCGCAGTTACGGCAGCATCACGAATCAGCAATCATGAGGTCGTAAATGCAACAGTAGTGTTCAAGTAAGTACAGATTAGGAAGGATTGTACGAGAAAGGTTTTGTGTGTATGAACTAGGACTGTACTGCCATAAAGGTCAGTAAAGCTTTGTAGGAGGCTAGTTGGTCGTGCATACTGACACTAAGACGCGCTAAATTCAAGACAAAAGGAAAACACCAGATGGGAACTTGCACTCGTGTCTCGTGGTGTTCATATGTGTTGTCCCTTTGTCTTGATTTTGATTTCATTGCATTTATTCAATACTGCCAGCCTTGGTAGGCCCGGGCAGGAGGGACAATAGAGCGAGATACAAGGCATGGTATCATTTAGCACACAAATTAAAAGAAACAAATCAAAGACAACACATGCATGATTCGAACAAAAATCCGGTAAATTAAACGTAAAATTTTTTCGCCAGAAATGGACATACAAGAATCAAAAGTGTTTATAAAAATTGGCAATGCTCTGAATACGTGTTAGTCCACAAAAAAAACTGGTTCCACTCTGTTATTGTGCGGGGAAAATAAAAATGTTTGCACAAGTTTGTTCTGGCACGATAAGGTGTTAAGGACTGGGCGTGACGATGCCTCGTTAATCGCGTCGCTAGTTGTTTTAAGTAAAAGTCTGGGCTCATTGAAAAGTTATTTTTCAACGAAAAGAGAAATTTCAGTCGCAAAAGCTTTCTTCGAGTTTCCAGTGTCTGTATGCCATTAACATTCATTAAAGTTGTAGGGGAATCGGTAGTGCGTAATTTAGAAAAATAAAACGAAATGCTTTCCGCTGAATTATTTCTAACGCCTGCATATTATTAGTTTTAGTGAAAAGATCCCACACTGTACAGGCATATTCTAATTTTGGTCTAATAATTGATGTATAAGCTAAAAGCTTAGTTGCGGAAGGGGCTCGTTTTAATTTACATCTAAGAAAACACAGTTTACAGAAGGATGATAGAAATGTGAGCATTGCAACTTAAGTGTTAGTTATTGTTACACCAAGGTACATTTACTGCGTGACTTCTGATAGGCACTGTGATGATAGGCGGTACTGATAAGGTAGACTGTGTTTTTTGTTAGGTACGCTCATGAAAACTGTTTTTTTCAGCATGTAGTTTCATTTCGTGTCTGCAACACAAATCGTTAATGCTGTTGAGGTTAGTGTTAAGCACTACTTTGTCCTGACGAGTTTAAATTTGTGTGAATAAAACGCAGTCGTACGCGAACAGCCTAATTTCAACTGGTTCTGTGATAACGTTAACAAGATCGTTTATATAGATAAGAAATAATAACGGACCAAGGTCTGTTCCCCAAGAGATTCTTGATGTTACCGGGAGGGAGCGCGAGGAGTGATCACCACCACAAATAAATTTTGGTTCTGTCACTGAGGTATGCAGTAATCTATTTGATTAAGAAACAAGGTAGACCAGCGAATTTGAGTTTACGAATTAGTTTGTTATGTGAAACAAGATCAAACGGTTCCGTAAACTCTAAATAAAATTACATCTCTTGGCCTGACCTTTCGAGGACTTTTGCGGAGCTGTGCACAAGTGAAGTTAATTGAATTACAGTTGAGTAACCTTTCCTAAAATTATACTGAAGTGGAGGTATAAAACCCTTGTTATTTAGAAATTAAGTTACATAATTCGCAATGATGTGTTCTAACATTTTACAACATGACGATAGCAATGAAATGGGGCGATAATTCTGAAGGAGGGTGCAGTTGCCTTTTTTGAGCACGGTGACAATTCGAGCCGCTCCCCAGTCAAAAGGAAGGCTTGCTGACGAAAAGGACGCTCGGAAAATAACGACTGAGAACTTTGATAACATTTCAGCGTAACGGTGCAGGAATGCTTTGGGGATGTTATCTGGTCCTGGAGAGGAACGTAGTTTTAAGTTCAATACATTGCACAGACACCAGACAAAGACACAAAGTTGCACTCATCGTCGTTTTGTTGGTGGAGGACATCGCTTTGAGCATGTCTGACTGGAATAGAAAAAACACTGGAAATATTCATTAAAATGACTCGCGATTACCTGCTTGTCATGAATGATAGCACCGCCGTGCAGTATTTCATCTACAGGCGTTCTTTTTTGGATAAATGGCTCCAAACATTACCAGACTTATTGTTTATAAAGTTAGGCAAAGTAACCTGAAATTTCAGCCGCTTGGCCCTGCTCACAGCTTGAGTAAGGGCGGCCAGTGTACGATCAATGATGCGCTGGCAGGCGTCAGTCCGTTTCAAACGTTTCAGTTTCCTTTTGGTTCGTAAGTTATATCTTGTAATTCGATGTGTTGGCTTTGTACGCTTCCTGATTTTGCTCGGGATAAAATTGTCGAGATAATGACTGCATATGTCCTTAAACTGGTGCCCTAGTACAGTGACGTCACACCCATGAAAATCACTAAGTCGAAGATCAAGATAGTCCAGCACACATTCGTCGCTTGCGCGTGAAAAATCCTTCCCAGTTTCAAGTTGTACGGGCAGGAAGTCGCGTGGAGCTTTGAAAACACATAAAAAATACACCATTTTGTGATCAGATATCCCAGGCTCAACAGTCACTTCAAAATTTTCACTTCAACGGCTAACAAAGACTACATTCAGTATAAAACTAGAGGAGTCAGTAATACGAGTAGGCTCGTTCACTACTTTCATTACGTTTTTGGCAAGCATTATGTCATACATATACATAGAATGGAATGAAGTGAAGTAGCAGTCACTGACCATAGTCGAAAAAAGAAAAGACGTTTCGAAACCCGTACGGCCTTCTTGCTGACAGTGAGCAGGACAAGAGCGGTGGCGAATTTATATCCGGAGAATGTGACGTAAAGATCGGGCGTAGATGCCTGGCATGGGGCCAGCATTCTTGTTTAATGTTGCTTGTGATGTTTGGATGAATAGCGATTCCAGCAGAAGGCGCGTCGTCAGGTTTCTTTGCTTAGATAAGATGGAGGCATTGTCCCAGTCAATCTGGTGGCCAGTGTCGTGTGCATGACCCGCCAGCGCATTTGTGGCATGCTTTTTGTTTTTGACATCACGTTGGTGGTCCTTTATGCGTCTTGAGAGCTTCCCTGTCTCACCTGTGTAGGCATGATTGCAGTTCAGGCATGGTATTTTGTAGACGACTCCTGGAAACTGCTCATTTGGTAGTCGGTCTTTCACATTCATTAGCTGATTCCGCAGCTTGCTGACAGGCATGTGGGCCACGCGTAAGTCGTATTTTTGAGAACACATGAGACAACGCTTCGCTGATACCAGGCATGTATGGAATGCCTGCTCGTGTTCGATACGTCCTACAATCAGTGGTAGCTGGATGTGCAGCTCGTTCTTGTAGCTTTGATATGAAGCGGCTAGGATAACCTACGGCCAGATTGCAAACAAAATTGCAAGAACTGCTGGCGGGCCTGTTTAAGCTCGTGCCCCCGGATAACAAGAAACTTTACTACCGCCTCCTATGCACAAATGGCTCGGCTCCTGCTATATACGGTCTACCGAAGATCCACAAGCCTGGAGTCCCCCTACGCCCGATAGTGGACTTCACAAGGTCGCCACTGCATCGACTTTCGGGGTACCTCCACGAAGTGTTCAGCCCTTTATCCGGAAAGACTAGGACGTACATCGGGAACTCTTCAAATTTTGTTCAGAAACTGCATGACTTGGAATTGGACGCAGAGGACGTAATGGTGTCCTTCGACGTCACGGCACTCTTCACCAGTGTCCCGGTTGACCTAGCCGTTTCCACGTGCGAGGAAGCGTTGGAGAAGGACCGCAATCTGGCAAGTCGTACGCCCTTCGACGTTCCAGAGCTGAGCACACTGCTAGGGTTCTGCCTAAGCAATACGTATTTTTCCTTTAATTCAAAGTTCTACAGACAGACCCAAGGCACTGCGATGGGCGCTTCCATATCGGTCACCACAGCAAACCTCGTCATGGAAGCACTAGAGGACAAGGTATTGAATGCTTTCACTCCAGCACCCAAGGTCTTCTACCGGTATGTCGACGACTGGTTTTGCATATTAAGGAAAGAGGACGCGTCGCGGTTTCTACATGAACTAAACAGTGTCGAACCAAGCTTGAAGTTCACGGCCGAGTTTGAGCAAGAAAACCGCCTTCCCTTCTTGGATGTCCTGGTCGAGCGGAGGGACAATCGCCTTTCGTTCTCTGTGTACAGAAAGCCTACGCACACAGCCCAGTACTTAAATTTTCATTCAAACCATCCAGTTGCGCACAAAGCCTCCGTCGTCACATCACTGACCAAACGTGCGACACGTGTCTGCAAAAGCCGAGAACATCAAGAAAAGGAGATAAAAAGAGTGCACGAAGAACTGTCAGCCAACGGTTATCCTAGCCGCTTCATATCAAAGCTACAAGAACGAGCTGCACATCCAGCTACGACTGATTGTAGGACGTATCGAACACGAGCAGGCATTCCATACATGCCTGGTATCAGCAAAGCGTTGTCTCGTGTGTTCTCAAAATACGACTTACGCGTGGCCCACATGCCTGTCTGCAAGCTGCGGAATCAGCTAATGAATGTGAAAGACCGACTACCAAATGAGCAGTTTCCAGGAGTCGTCTACAAAATACCATGCCTGACCTGCAATCATGCCTACATCGGTGAGACAGGGAAGTTCTCAAGACGCATAAAGGACCACCAACGTGATGTGAAAAACAAAAAGCATGCCACAAATGCGCTGGCGGGTCATGCACACGACACTGGCCACCAGATTGACTGGGGCAATGCCTCCATCTTATCTAAGGAAAGAAACCTGACGACGCGCCTTCTGCTGGAATCGCTATTCATCCAAACATCACAAGCAACATTAAACAAGAACGCTGGCCCCATGCCAGGCATCTACGCCCGATCTTTACGTCACATTCTCCGGATATAAATTCGCCACCGCTCTTGTCCTGCTCACTGTGAACAAGAAACCCGTACGGGTTTCGAAACGTCTTTTCTTTTTTCGACTATGGTCAGTGACTGCTACTTCACTTCATTGCATCACCATGCCTGACCAGACGGATTTCCGTCGAACTCTTGACTACATACTTAGAATGGCTGTCGTGCTTGCTGTCAAGAAGTGGTTTGTTCTAAATAGTGCCAGGCAAGTTGAAATCCTCTGTCAATATTATTTTGTCGAAAGTAATTGTAGCCATATGTTCGCACAAATTATTCATAAATTGGGGGTGAGAATCGGGTGCTCTATATACAGCAAATAACAAAATACTCTACCCCCAAAAATTGACTTTTAAGGCGACACTTTCATGGTTGTCAATCTGTTGTAAAAGAAATGCAGACAATTGTTTTTTTACTACAACGGCCACTCCACCCCCTCTTGGCTCTCGATCACGGCGAAATACGCGAAAACTGCTAGGAAAATATCGTCATCAATATCGTCGTGTAACCAAGTTTCCGTTACTACCACTATAAGTGGGTTATATTCTAAGCAAATAGCTTCCAGTTTTTCACTTTTGTTCACGATGCTAACGCGCATTTAAATTCAGCAGGCGTAGGTCTTTGACTTGCGGGATGACACTTCATTGATTAGGCGAGTTTTCAGTTCTGGCCAGCTTAACTCTTACTTTTTTATTTTCGTCCCATATGAAGATATTTTTTCCGATCTTCAGTTTGTCATTGACTGAAAGCACTTTTTGTTTCAGCAGTGTTTCCTTCTCAGCGCTCCCCAGTCACAGTATGCCATAAATGAGCATTTATATTTATCCCTGCCAGCATAATTGCAATACAGTAGTGTATGCAGCGTAGAAAATTGTCGCAAATGTTCGGAGACACTTTAAAGTTCTTGGTAGCGAAATATATTGCCACAAGGATGCCAACAGCTAAACGTCAAAAGATAATTCTTGAATAAATAACGAACTGCCTTTATCAAACAGAAAAAAGGCAGGCGTATACAAGGCATTCAAGAAAACACGAAGTCAGAATTTATATGGCAGGCTTAGAACCGTAATTAAAAACCAGAAACTGGAATTAAGGATGGCAAAAAGGACATTCTTGCCATCCTTAGCTGATAAATTACAATCTAACCGAAAGGAATTTTCACTACATGTTAAATGTAACAAAAAAATAGGGTTGGCGTTCCGTCTTTTCGCCAATAAGGTGATATGATAACTGATGATATTGCAAATGCTGATTACTGTATATTCTCACTGTATTCGCAGCTCGTCGCCCTGCACCAGCACTTGAACTATATGAAATATTGCCTCGACTGCACGATATCAGTTTAAAGGAAGCTGGAGTAAAGACTCTCATGTCCAACTTTATTCCACATTAATCACATCTTGAAGCGCCGTCACTCACTATTGCACCTATTTGTATGTCAAATGGAAGATGTGTTGGAACGTAGCATAATGTCGTCAAATACAATTCACCAAAAACGCAAAAAGTCGCCACACAAAGCTTTGAGGAAACCTTGTACGTTACTAATATGAAGCCTGTATTAGAATACGCGTGCATAGCCTGGGGCCCGCACACAAATGCTCTTGAAAATACGCTAGAGCGTGTTGAAAAAAGGCTGCAAGATTTGTTACAGGCGTTTATACCTTATGTACTAGAGGTTCGTAAATCAGAGAATTTAGAAGGGTGAGGGTTCGGGCTATAGTGGGTAGTCAACATGAGGATCCATAGCGCACACAATTGAGGGGACACAACACGAGCGCTCATGTTGTATCCCCTCAATTGTGTGCGCTATGGATCCTCATGTTTAAATTACAGAATACCTAGGCTGGAAGCTGCGGTGCGCGCACATAAATATGTTCTGAATAAAGTTTTTACATAATATTGACAGCGATAACAGAGCAATCTATCTCTTAATACACTTTCGGGGGCCAGTTGGTGCATGGTTTCAAAGAAGACGATGCGCAAAACAAACAACCCAGGAGGAAGGCAGTTTATAAGCTAGGGTGTGCTTACGCAATCGCTTCCCCTTTTTTTTTTGGTGTGGAACGCTTCTATAAGTTCAGGGGATGTGGTATCTTTGCCCGTGCTTAAGATTTTTGTTTCCTTCAGCTTCACCTGACATAATTCTACATTGGCATAAATGACTTACTTATGGAACGTGCTTAAGGTATAGATAATAACTAGGGTGAGTGCCTTGCTGCACACTGCAGAGCTTGCATCAACTGTATACCACGGTTCCGCGATGTGCGGATTCTTGGCAGAAGCAGACAGCAAACAGCTCGTGAAACCTTGTAAGCTTTCACGTGAAAAATGCGGGTTCGAGCTGTGTCATTTAAAAAACTGTTTATATCTATGAGCCTGAAAAAAAAATTCTTTCACGCATGCTATGATAAGACGTTCTGGTTGTACTTTCATGTTGCCTTGTACGCGTGCCCATAACCAAAGGTTTTGGAACTATAGATATCAATCGCTCCCACTTCCTTAAACAGTTGGGAGTAAGCGCTCGTGTTGCCTTCTGTCTTCTTTCTTGTGTGTTGTAGGTCTCGGTGGTAGAATACTTTTCTTATGTATTAAAGTTTTCGTTCTTTTCACGAACAATGAAAAAATAGAATTCGTTCACGGATGGAATAGTGTCTGCACCCGTTTTTTCACCTGCCTTAAAGAGCATCGCATGAATCTGATTTATTTCATACTGTCAGCGTTCTGAAATTTGTATTGTTTAAATGCTTTTGTAATCGGACAAGTCATATCTTCTGTTAAATGTGTTGTCTTCCGCTTGTAGGTAATAACTGTTTATATCGTAGTTTTATAACTTATTTGTTGTTTTATTAGCTCAATTCTTTTCAGCTTTGGGCAAGTAACCCCTCCCCCCCCCCCCCTCCCACGTAATAAATCTTTCTTTCCTTTGCTTATGTTAAGCAAAAGACCGCAAGAACAAAAACTGCACGACAATTCTCGGCGGAGCACATGTGACGACGCTGATAGACGCACTGCTAGGAATTAATTCTAAGCAACACTCAACATTCCAAGTAAGTGGAATCGAACTGGTGTTATACTCTTAAGATTGTGTATTCAGTGACTCAGAGAAGAAACTTTCTCTTCACGGAAATGTCCGCGCAAAAAAAACAAAGGGTCAGGAAGTTCCCCTGGTACACAGTAGCAGGGCGTCGCCGTAATAGCACAGTACGCAAAACATTTCATGAGGAAATCAGTATCGACTTCCCACATACCTTTACTAACAGGTATCAATAACTTTCAGTGGCATCCTCTAACACATTTCAGTCTTGATGAAATGGTTTCATTGCCGCTCAAGGGAAAAATAACTACGGCGCAAACATCTCATACGAGAAACACCTTTATAATCGGCTCAGAACATTTTACGGTTAACTTCAGCGCGATGGATGGTTAACTTCAGCGCGATGCTTTGAGATGAACCGGATGTCCGGGTCATTTTTCACTGCATCATGAACATATCCGGCCACAAAATACAGAACCATATGGACTGGAGAAAGACGATGAGCAAAGCATAAGCTCCACTGAAACACAACTTATCATCGAAACAATAAATAACTTCGCAAAAAGGACGGGACAACAGAGAAGAATCACACGAGACAAGCGCAGACTAACAACTGGTTTATTGCACCAACGCCTCCTTCCTTCGACAACAAAGCGCATGCGCACCAATAGCAAAGACAAAAGCTATAATGTCTCGTGTGTTTCTGTGTTTCTTCTTTCTTGTCCTGTTCTTTTTGCGCAGTTATTCATTGTTTCGATAATGTCGTACCAAATAGCCCCTCACCGCACCCTTCTAGATTTCACAACTTATTTGCTTGACACGAAGCGATCTTGAGCGGGCGCGAATTAGTAGACCGGGCACGCGTGAGGGATTGGCCGAAACATGTCACGATGCTTAATTATACAGTGCAGGCCACAAACGGCGTGATGGCTTTAATCATTCACTGTGTGGCTCAGGTGAGCCATTAGACGATTGCGCGGAGTAGAAAAAAAGCGGTTAATGATTCCAGCGGCACCCGAACTTCTACAGTTCCTCTTCTCGCGTTGCCCCGGAATACCAGCCTCTGTATTTTATTTCCTCGTTCGCTCACTGTTTTCAGCATCTTCGGCGCTTGAACCGACGACAGTTCAGAAGCGTCAGCTAGCTTCAGGTAGACTAGCAGAGTGTTGGAAATGTAGCTGCTCAAGTGCTGCTGTGGCTGTGAGCACTTGGTGAGCTAGCCGCAATATAGCACACAAAAAAAGAAACACACTTTCCGGTCAACTGCCTTTTCAGGTGTTTACCCGTTCCCCCAGCGTGGGTTGACTCCCACGCGCAGATATGAGAGGCTTTGAAAATGCATCGGTTTTGAAATAACGTTTTATACGTTCACGTTCACCTCTAGAACGTGGTCACATTTCCTTCAGAAAGGAATGTCGTCATAAGTTCACTGTGAAATCAAAAAGCCGCTTTCAAAAGTTTTGTTTACATGTATTGCTATGGGCCGCGCTGTGTGGTGTTGCCTTCCTGGGTCCCTGTCTTTTTTCTTTGCGCTCCGTTTTCTGTCCTCACAACGATACCTTTTCCCATAGTCGGCGGCGGGCTACGCAAACGCCTATTGTATTTTCAAACAGAGTGTTCATCTATAGGATATTTTTTTCCCACGCCACTCGAATCGAACCCGTGCGTCAAAATGTAAAGGAGCTACGGTATTATTGTAATTAAGTGGTTGGTGGTGTATCCATGCCTGATATATTCGCAAGAAATAAATTGTCTTTACACATTACAGTTTTCTTGTGAGAGTAGCCACTGGTAGTGAAAGTTGCATTTCACATCTCGACTGTGTGAAGCTTATTAAAAGCTCCCCTGTTCAGTAAATACTTCCTCTTTGGCATCAAAATCCGCTGATCTATAAATAGCAGAAAATTTTAATCTGCCCTTAGTGTCCTTTCAAGCATCATGTGTTTAAATGCGGTGTTATTAAAGCAGTATTGAAGCACGATGCAGTTGTCGCACCGATATAGTTAGAACCTAATAGCCGATTGTGTGACGCGAAATGCGCATCTGCACCATAAAAGCTTAACAATGCGCCAGGTTTAATCCATGTGTTTATCTGGGAGTCTTCCAATACTGCTTCCATGTGGAAGATGAGACTCGACCTATTCAATACAACCTCACTTGCCTGGCTGCACGCCTTTCATGTAGGTGCCTGGACACAAAACTTAGAACGCGTCTTTTAAGCAGGAATCCAGTTTAAAAGACTGTTGGTTTACCGCATCCTCCACTAAAGTATTCCTAGAGAGGACAATTTATGAGCTACTTTTAGGCTGGACATCACATGGCAATTGTTTTGTCGGAAGCGAAGTTGACGCACCTTCCAGAGGCAGTAATTAAGAGACACAGAGTGAAATCCTAATCCTATATTGTTCTTCTTCCTTTCTGTGCAGCCAGCACAATCGAAGGATGTAAGTATACGGTGTGCAACACTTGGTTCCTCTAATCAAAAGTGTTTCATCGCGGATGCAAGAACACGTGCACGAAGAAGTAGCAGACGCGCAGTCCGGAAGTGAGGAACTTTCTGAGACCGAAAAGGGGCACGCGTTCAAGCCAAAACGCGTGTCTGAGGTACATTGCCAGACTACCTCTCACTGCAAAGGTGAGACAACTGGTCTAGACTTAAGAAGCCTATCCTTGGCGCTACCGTCTGCAACCCGTGGCTGGTGGTTCCTCAGCATGCCGTCACCCAGTCGCTTGCTTCCTTGAGAAGAAATTATGGGCCACGGTGGTTTAAGGTTTATGGTTTATGGGGGTTTAACGTCCCAAAGCGACTGAGGCTATGAGGGACGCCGTAGTGAAAGGGCTCCGAAAATTTTGACCACCTGGAAGTCGTAACCTGCACTGATATCACACAGTACAAAGGCCTCTAGAATTTCGCTTTCATAGAAATTAGACCGCCGCAGCCGAGATCGAACCCGCGTCTTTCGGTTCAGCAGCCGAGCGTCATACCCACTGAGCCACTGCGGCGGCTACTGTCGGAGGGATCTCAAGAACGTTGCTGCAAAAGCTAACGCAAGCGACGGCTGCGTATAGAAAACCAGTTTCGCACTTGTTAAGTGCAGCGAAAGCGCCAACTGTGAGAGAATCCTCATGTGCGAGTTCGGCATTCCAGTATGAAGCAATGGCTCCATGCTCCTCCGCGTCCACGTCATCACGTAGTCGCTCCGTTAATGCAGAGCTTGCGCCAGGGTTATCCGCCAGAGTCTGCGCAAACGAAGAAAACCACCGGCATGCGCCTAAACGCGATTGAGAATGCAACTACCAGCAAAAAGAATACCGAGGGTAGCCCTATCAACTGCCGGAACACTTTTTCCACGCCATACAGTCAAAAGTAAGACCAATTGTATAGGGTGATCTGGAAGCTACAATTGTTACCTTTTCACCCGCGCACTCCATTTCAACCTGAGCAGCCATGTGTTCTGTTGCGCTGGACCTGCGCCCGGTATGTGCACAGAAATCCACCCCAATCATCATTGTCATCAGTTCAACGACAGTGAAGCACACTGGCGGCACTGAAATACGACGCATCTTAGATGGCAGCCCAGTAACCTTTTTGCTTGTTTACTTCCGTTGCTTTAGGTGCTAAATCTATCTTATCTCCTCCTCGCAACTACCCAGTCTGGAAAAAGATTCATATCTATGGCGTAGTCGTTGCTGTGGTCGGTGGCGTAATCACCAAGAAATCAACATGACACGTCCCCCAAAAGGTATAAAGAGCGAGGTTGCAAAATTTCGCTCATATTGAGAGGTGTTTAAAGATTTTGCAAGATTGTAAGTGACGGGCTAAAATGCATCAATAAGAGCTGAAAGTTGGGCTAGTTAATTGATATACACACAGAAGAAGTTGGCGCGGAAGAAACGACGACAGGCGTAGACAGACAAACACGAGCTCTCGTCTTTGTGTACGCTGGTCCTCGTTTTTTCCGGGCCAACTTCTTCTGTGTGCATCGATGCCTTCGCATACCTAAAAGTAATGTTTACATCTATCAAAATGGAGCTAGCTCGTTGACAGATATGCGCTAAGGCACTGAGCAAAATTCCGTACAGGAAGGAAAGAAACGGCTCAAAGCATGCGAATTCCTCTTGTGCGGTCCATTTTGGAAAGTGCCACTGTTTTGTTCTTCTAGGACTGCACTTTCATAGGAATGAATATATCCACATAAATGAGGTGCATTTATTCATACCACAGTCAAGGCGTATTTCTCAACATAGGAGGGAATTATCGCTGTAGCCATTATAATACAGGCGCGAAAAATACTGCAACGTGATGTCGCAGATTATCTACTCTCTTCGACACCCATGGAAACCTCTCCGGCATTCGCTTATCAATCCTCCGCGGAGAGCCCGATAATCTAATTCACTTAACTTCATGCCTTTATGGGACAGCCGCAAGTTTTTGTTTGCATGAAAACCAAATTATCGAATTCCCTTGAAATTTCTCTACACAGTTAACCTAATATTGTTACTAATCTTAGTAATTTTATGGCTACTCATCATCATCATCACGAGCCTGACTAAATAAACTCCAGGGCAAAGGCCTCCCCATGTCTCTCCAATTAACCCTCTTCATTGCCAGCTGTGCACACGCTATGCTTGCAAACTTCATAATCTCATCCACCCACCTAACCTCTTTCCACCCCTTGCTACGCTTGCCTCGTCTTGGAATCCACTCCGCTACCCTTAAGGACCAGCGGTTATATTGCCTTCCCCGTAGATGTCCTGCCCAAGCCCATTTCTTCCTTTTGATTTCGACTAGGATGTCATTAACACGCGTTTGTTCCCTCATCCATTCTGGCCGCTTCCGGACTCTTAACTTTACACCTGCCATTTTTCTTTCCATGGCTCGCTGCGTTGTGCTTAACTTAAGCTAAACCCTTTTCGTTAACCTCCACGTTTCTGCTCCGTAGGTGAATACCGGTAAGATATAGATGACTACATATTTCTCTTGAGGGACATTGGTAAACTGGTATTCGTGATCTAGGGATGCCTGCCATATGCACTCCACCCGATCCTTATCCTTCTAGTTAGTTCCCTCTCATGATCCGTATAAGCTGTCAATACCTGCCCTAAGGTGACGTATTCCTTTACCACTTCCAGCACCTCGCTGCCAATTGTGAACTGCAGACAGGTAGATGCATTATTGACCGGTTACGTGAACATATCAAAGATGTGGAAAAAGGGAAAAAAAGGGCATATAGGAGCCCATGTAGAAAACTGCAGTGCCTTTCAGGCAGAATTCAATGCAATGCCGCAGGACGTCACGCTGATCAACTAACCAGGGAAATGATTGAAGCCTTCAACATAAAATCTAATAAATATACCTCTGTCAGTGTGCCGTCTATAATGTTATCAGACAAAGAAATGATGTTCCTTTCGAAAAGAGGAACAAGAAAAAGATAAAAATGTGAAAACTTTTTCTTATTAATTCATTATGAAAGCTTGTCAATGTGCAGGTAACATGTAAAAAACCGTTGAATGAGAGCGAACTTGCCTTCTAGAAAATTTGTTAAATTTGTTCGCGCATGCCCAATTCAACAATATAATCTTTTTAGTTTTTTAATAATGTAGTGCAGTTGTCAGCATAGCCTTGTCATTTTCATGTGACTTCCACTTGTTTGATTTTATCGATTTTTTTGTTATTCATGTATTTTTCGTTTTTATGGCTCTTTAAACCTTATGACATTATTCGCTACGTAGCCAACCATAGTGTTCCGTTACCGTTACCATCTCTTTTGAGATTTCATCTTGTTTTATTCTTACCACCCTTTTACGTTTTTATCGCTTTTATGGACATTTCCACCTGACGTCGACTGCTTCTGATTGCATCTGCTACTTCCTTCCTTCATATATTGTGCACATGTTCCTCAATAACGATCAGTTGTAAGTCAGCGCTCGTGTTGTCGTTTCTTTTCTTCGTCCCTGTATTGTGTGCGCTGTTTTTTCAGTGTGAGGTTTCCACTTAGTCAAATGATGTCTTGTAATCAATGAAGGCGATATATAGGTGTTGGTTATATTCTGCGCATTTTTCTATCACCTGACTCATAGTGGGAATATGATCTATTGTTGGAATCTCCTTTACGAAAGCCTGCCTGATCATTTGGTTGATTAAAGTCTAAAGTTGCCCTGGCTCTATAAGCGATTACCTTAGTAAATACGTTGTAGGCAACAGACAGCTGTTCGACCTGTAATTTTTAAAATCCTTGTTGTCTCCTTTCTTATGAGTTATGATTATGTTTGTGTTCTTCCAAGCTTCTGATTCGGTCGAGGTCATAAGGCATTGCGTATACAGGGCGGCTAGTTTTTCTAGCACAATCTCCCCCTCCGTCCTTCAACAGATAAGCTGTTATAATAATGGTATACTTTATTTTATTCATTGATTTATGTACATACTGAAGGCCAGAGTTAGTTCCAAGCAGGACAGGCACTGTACATAATGAGTAAATGATAAAAAAGTACATGGCAAGGTGTAGTTTACAAAAAAAAAAACATGCATTCAGTTCCAAAGGATGGCTTGTGTCAAACAGGACAATATTGGTTTGTTGGGGACAGAGACTGCCAGCCCGCTATTGTGCGGCGAAAAAAAGAAAACTTGAACAGATTTGCGCGTGTGAAGTATGGTGCTAACTGTCTGGTGCGATAGTGTCGCGCGCTTCTTGGGGGCTGAGGTAACAGATATGATGGCGGTTCAAGTACCAACTTGCGGTTGAGTAAGAAGGAAAGAAAATTTAAACGGGCACTGTTTCGACGACACTCAAGGAGGGGGACACCATGAACCTGCATTATTTCGGATGGTGGATCAGATTTGGAAAATTTAGACAACAGAAGCGTAACAGCTTTCCTTTGTATTTTTTAAATCTTCTTTATGTTAGAAGTCGTATGCGGATCCAAGACTACAGAAACGTATTCAAGTTGTGGCTTAATCAAAGGTAGATAACTAAGAAGCCTTGCGTTGGGAGGAGAATTCTAAAATTTGTGTCACAAGAAACAGTTTCCTGAAGGCAGGTAAACAGATGATGTCAACGTGGGCGTTCCATGACAGATCATGAGTAATTGTCACACCCAATGGCTTGACCGAAGAATAGAGAGAGAGAATGAAAAGGAAGCGCAGGGATTGAAGAAACTTCCTTAAACGGGGATGACCCAAGGAAATATGCATGTTTTATGAGATACCTTTTAATAATTTTATTGTGTTCAATAAAAATGTATTCCTTAATAAATAAACTTGACCTTTCAGAGTTGGGTCGACCAATGTCTTCTTAGGTTACTTGTTAATGCCTTTCTCTCGTTAGTTTTATTTATTGTTCCAATTCATGCAAAGTTTTTTTTTAAAAGCAGGAGGATAAGTAAATCGTTCAGTAATATGTAGCGAGGGAGACAGATACCAAGAAGTCGACAGTCACCGAACCGATGGAGAAACTAGAATGTTTCTATTTTATTTGCATCTGTGAAGCTGATCAACGAAAAATTTAGAGTTTAGTCTATTTATGATTAAATCTAACTGATCCAGTGTGACAACTCATCAACCAGCAACATACACGTACCATTCACCTCGACATGCACCAGGCGAAACCGTCTCAGATACAGAGTCGGCTAATTAATTTAACAAAGCCTTCTCATACAAAAAAATACTTTGACTTGGGCTAGTTAGTTCACGACTAAAGTTGACTCTGAATTTGGAGGAAAACAGCGCACATTAAGACAAAGACTGAAGAAAATTTTAACGACACAGCGCTGTGTCTTTATATCTTCCTGAGTCCTTGTCCTAAGGTGCGCTGTCTTTTCCAAATATGAACTACCAACTAGCCAGTTTGATCACCCTTGCAAGTTGATTCGGAAGACGGCGGAAAAGTGACCTGGATAAGGAAGGCAGAGAAAACAACTGGGCAGGCTCTAGCTTGCAACTGTGTTCTATTCCCTCAACATTGGCATTGTTATGAAGCACCCGAGCCGTATCAAAGAAGCCTATTACACAAAAAACAATCGTCATACAGACGATTGGCGCAGCTTCTGACGGGCACGAAAACAATTCAGCACAATAAATCACGCCACTCGAAACAGATTATAAAAACTTGTTGGAATGAGTCCCAAGATTATCTGAGCGATCAAAAAGATCAGTAACTATCAAGAAAGCGAATTCAAGCGCGCCACAAATTTGTTTATGGTTTACAGGGGTTTAACGTTCCAATGCGACTCTGTCTATAAGGGACGCCGTAGTGAAGGGCGCCGGAAATTTCGACCACCTGGGGTTCTTTAACGCGCACTGACATCGCTCAGTACACGGGCCTCTCGAATTTCGCCTCCATTGAAATTCGACCGCTGAGGCCGGGGTCGCACCTGCGCTTTTCGGGTTAGCAGCCGAGCGACATAACCACTGAGCCGCCGCGGCGGCTTACAATAAAAAAGCACGCTTGTCCAGTGCAACAAGAGGCATGATTTTTTCTAACACGCCTACATAACAAAACAAAACATGTGACTTTGAAAAACAGAAAATGACCAATAGGAGCTGAGAAAAAGTTTCCATAAAAACTTAAAACCTTCGAGAAATCCTCACAACGTCAAAAAAATTAAAGAAGGGCATGCTTCTCAAAGAGTTAAAAGCGATTGAAACACTGGCAAATTCAAGAAAATATGCGCATGAAATTTCAAAAGTTCGCAACGTAAAGGATCCCTTAAAAAAAAGCCGCCTTCGCGTCAGTCATCAATACAGATGGCCTCCTAATGCACATTTCCCGCTTTCTTCATAAAAAAAAAGCTTCAGCTATTTCTCGCCGTATTTTGGGTTTACCGCTCTTCAAATAGATGAAATTGGCTTATCTAATCCGGGACGACACGCTTGGGATGCTTTGCAGTGGTGCAAGGAAACTTTCATGTTTGTTGCGCAAATTCCGCAAGTGGTCACTGATGTACCCATTGAAACAATGTCCAGTTTCCCCTTTGTAAATCAGACCGCAGCTGAAAGAAATCTGATACACAACTCGTGACTTAAATTTGGTGACTTTCGTTTGATGTTGAATAGTGCAAACCGGCCGTTTTTTTTTCTTTATTCTTGGTGCAAATAATTTTTGAAAGCTTCGGTGGCGCAGAAAACACCTTGAACCTTATGGTATTTACTTGCAACTTTTTTGATGCCACGGGACCCTTTATAAATGTGAGGAATGGCCTGCACAGGTTTCTTTTGTACTTCCGGATTTCTGACATCATTCAGTCGCTTCTTTCTGCAGTAAAGCTAAACAGCCAAAACCAATAAGTGCTGTTGGCCTGCTTCTTTCAGCCTCTGAACTTGGGCGGAAAAACTCATAGATATCATGCGATGGAGTTACTTTCCGTGAACAGTCTGAAGGGAATTGGCAATTATCGCTCATTTGACCAGCTTCGAATGGGCGCTGTCAAACACTAGCAAATATTCTTTAGATCTGGGAGTCTACGCCCAGCATAGGTGATCCTTTATGTAAACCAGCTTAAGTCTAAGAACTGCAGTTCACTATTCAATGGCACGTCCTAGGTAAACCTGAGGCACTGGCTGTTTTTGGTTCATAGGGAACGGCGTCGCATGCATGAAGAGGTGTGTCAGGGCTAGCCTACCCGAAAACCCGCCGCTTCAGAAATTGTCGAACGCTCTCAAGGAAAATGGTCTTCTGGCGCTCCAAGCTGACAATGAAGGCGTTTTTGCAGTCCTGCGGACGGGTTTGTACCTAGAAAAGACTTCAGCGACCGCCGACAAGAAAGTAAATTGAGTGAAGCTCAACGCACGTACCATAAAACAAGAAGTACTAAAAATTGTGGATGATTTAATAATAGTAATAGTAGCCTTTACTTCCATCAATATGATGGGAAAGCTAAGGGAAAAAGTTGGACAGTTTGAATAGCTCCCCCCCCCCTCTCTATAATGCATAATTGCTTGAAAAAAGGCATTGTTCAGCTAAAGACAAAACAGAAAATTTCAAATTCTATTACATTAAAATAAACAGTCATGACAAGCATCTGCGGTACAGAAGAGAAAAAAGAAAGAGAAAAGAATTACGAATATAGCACGCACTAAAACAACTGAGCTTGAAACTAAATCAAATAGGACGGTATTAACAATGCGGTCTATTTGTACATCGATATAAGTTCGCTGCTGTTGAAGATATTTCATACTGACATGTTTCAAGTGGAAGACATAGGTGAAATTTCAGGTGCATATTAACTCATAGAAAAGGGTATATTCAAACCGTTATAAAATTCATACAGGAAAAGCTCGGAAAAAATTTTAAAGGCAACCAAAAGAAGAGGACTAGTTCTATATTAGAACGAAACAATCATATTCAAGAAAATACATTCAGACTCGAAAAAAATTTTTCTCCTGCTTTGACAATTTTCGGGGTTTATGGCGTATCTATACCAAAAGTTCAAAACTTCTGGCAGTTTTTGTTTATTTGCTAAGTAGCACGCCGATAATACCGTGGAAATGATCGAATACCAGGGAAAATTGGCTCTAATATAGGCCTGTAATGGCGTCGACAGGGCGCTACCCAATCCAGTTTTTCAGCCAATTCACTACAGTGCCTTTCCAATCAGCAGCCAGTAAAGGCATACAAGGCAATTTATTGGTTTCATTGTGATTTCTTGGCCGTTCAATAATAGCCATCCAAGATTCCACAGTGGCGCATCCATTGCAGGCTCAACTCACCGGCTACCTAGTATTTCTCGCCCAAGGTTATCCACTGGTTGTTTATCACACGCATCCAGCAACCCTCGCTAGCTACCTATATTGCGCACTCAAGTTAATCCACTGGTTGTTCGCCACAGGCATCTCACCACTCACTAGCTACCGAATATTTCTCACCCAAGCTTACTCGCTGGTAGTTCACGACATGCATCCAGGAACACTCATTAGAAGTCCCATTATTTGTTCCCCAACATTCTTATTATGCTTTGCGCGCGTTGCACTGCCAAATCCATCTTTTCTTTATTCTTTGTTCGTATAATACACGCAGCGCCACTAGGGCTTTAAAGCGAGGGCACAAAACATCACAAAACAAATCCAGAGTTTTGCGGCAAGCTTCATCCTCTGGTAATAGTTATCAATCGTTTATGGTAAGGGGAAAATGAATGTTTAAACAAATCAGTGCGACATTAGTATTGAAGAATTTTCAATTTATGGTCATTTGGAGAAGAAAGATAATGCCGTAGTTGTAAGTAATTTGAAGCAGCGATTCCTGTTTTAATGAGAAAAATGCTAAATAGCAATTTAAATCTCAAATTTTTACGGCGTTCATTCAAAGAGTAGGAGCCGATTTCACGTTATATATCGGCAGCACTGAAAAATCAAACTTCCCAGTAACAAATCGAGCAGCTACAGATTGCATGCGCTCAATTGCGTCAACATGCACACTATGGAACGGGTCCCACACAGGGCAGGCGTACTCTAATATCGGCCGTACATATGCCTGATACGCAGCCTGCTTTACTTTCATAGAAACATTCTTTAAATTCTCTAGAAAAAAGCTCAGAGCTCTTTTCGCCTTAGCAGCTATATAATGTACATGCGGAGCCCATGTTCCAACTTCAGAAAACGTTACACCCAGATATTTGTAAATGCCTCCATTTTTATTATTTGATTATCCAAGTTATATCTGTTAGAAAGTGTGTTGCGTTGCTTTGTGAAGCTAAATTGAACGCAGTTCTTGTTGTTGAAAACGATATAATTTTCCCGACACAACTGTTCTATACGGAAGATATCGTCCTGCAGCTGTGTGGAACCAGCCTCGTTTGTAACAGAATGCAAAACACAATCATCGGCATACATTCGCATTTTAGTGGTTATTTTCTTTGAGATATTAACAGAACAAGAAAAAGCAGTGGATCCAGAACTGACCTCAGGGGGAGGCCAGATGTAACGGGGACTAATCTCGAGCTAGTGCCATTTAATAGTACTTTCTGTTTCCATGAAGTTAAATAATCTACAATCCATGCGGTAATAGTCTCGTCAATGTTAAAATTTTCTAGTTTCTGTGTTAGGATCGAGTGCGAAACCATGTCGAAAGCCTTCTTAATATCTAAAAACAAACAATTCAATTGACACTTGTAATCAATCACTGAAGCTATATCATAATAAAATTCTATTAAGGGAGTAGTTAATGAAAATCTTCTAAATCCATGTTGGCGAGGGTTTAGGAACTCAATTCAAGAAAGGTGTTGCATTAGTGCCGAATATAATACGTGTTCAAGTATTTTACAGCTTTTCGGTGTGAGGGAAAAAAGCCGGTATTTAGACACGTCAGATTTTATCCCGCTTTTAAACACTGGTACTATATTGGCTACTTTAAATTCATCTGGAAGCTTGCCCTGTGCAAGAGATTTGCTATAATCTACATAAATGTACTGAGACACTCCTTTAGAGCAATGCTTTAAAACCCTTGGCGATATACCATCTGGACCTGTAGCCTTAGACTCGTCTATTTTATTAAGAAGCCGAAATATTCCTTTTTGTGAATGAAAAAAGGATTCATTGGTGAATAATCACTTCTACGTAATTAGGTGTGAACTGTTTTCGGAGAGCGGAAAACGGATTTGAAAATGTTGTTCAATAACGTAGCTTTTTCAATTTCGTCTGTTATGATCAAGCCATCATGAACTATGTGAAGAGGGCTGGGCTTATCATTACTGCAGCTCTTCATAAATTTATAGAACGTTTTCTGTTGTGGCACCGAAAGTCAGATGTCAACAGTTCAAGATATTTCTTCCGAGCTTCTCCCATTTTTTTATTTAAGAAATGCCGTTAGGTTATTTACTTTATGAAAAACGTGCTGTGATTTAGTTCTGCAGTATTGTGAATAAGTCCTCTGTCGTATACGAGTGAGTTTGATAAGATGTCCATTCATCAAAGATTTCAGCTTTTTTTCAAGTTTACTACATTTGATTCTCGGAAGGTATGCAACAGTGGGGCTTTTTCACTTTAGCAAGCATTGTCTATACAATTAGTTTGTAGATGCAACATTCTATATTTACATGCACTTAATATGAGTAAACCATGAAGCTTAATGTTTGGACAGTTATTTAAAACATGATAGAGCCGCATTTCTAGGCGGGCATGCGGAGACTGCACGAAAGCGATTAATTAGTCCTGTAGGGTCTCATCAGGCCTAGGCCGCCTCGTCAAGGGCTCCGCTGCTGCGGCAAGCCTCGGGTTCGAGGGAGCGGCTGCACGGAGGGTAGGCCCAGATGCTAGATGCTAACCCAGCCAGCACCTCAGCCATGCGCTTTTTAGGGCCGCCTCCCCTGGTCACAAGCTGCGGGAGTCGCCTGCCGATGTATGTCTGGACAACTTGCACAGTCGTCTTCTCCTTTTCGGTGATGGCATCTGAACATGGAAACCGCGAAAGAAAATGCTATCCCGCGAAATGCATTATGGATCATAGTAGCTAGGATAAAACAGCCCGCCAATAATCGCCCGCCACTGATCCACTGATCGAATACCGGGGGAAACGGGCTCCAATATAGGTCTAAAACGGCGCCTGACTCTGGCGCTACCAGATCCACTGTTCGACCCAATGCACTGCGTTGGCTTCCCAGTCAGGTACCAGTAATGGCATACAAGCTTATTTGAATAGCTTATTGGCATTCGTTGGCTATTAGCCACCCATGAATCCTCATTGGCTTGTCTATCACAGGCAGGCGGCGCCACTCATCGCCAACTATTTCCCATCCAAGATTATCCACTGGTGTTTTATCACAGGCATCCAGCCACACTTTTTGGCTAATTAATATTGCCCACCCAAGCTAATCCACTGGTTCTTCACCCCAGGCATCCAGCCACACTCTCTGGCTGCGGAATATTACCCACCGAAGCTTACCCGGTGGTTGTTTATTACAGGCATTCCACACAGGCACTAACATTCCCAAAAATCGTTCCACAACATTGCTCATTATGGATTCTGTGCGTTGCACTGCCAAATCTATCTGTGACGAAGGTTTCGTTCTGGTAAACATTTTTTTCTGGAATAAGTTTGCAAATGCGACATTGTATTGTTACATGCACTGAAAATGACCAAACCAACGAGTTGAACGTTTCAACATATAAAAAAAACAACGAATAGCGGCGGGTCTAGGCGGGCATGTGGAGTCTGCGCGCAAGCTATTAATCAGTACTGCAGGGTCTCATCAGGGCTCGACCACCTCGTGAAAGGGTCCGCTGCTGGAGCAGGCCCCGATTTCAAGGGAGCGGCTGAACTTCGACAGGCCCAGCTGCTATTGTAGCCAGCACCTCAGTCATGCGCTTTTTACGGCGCCCTCCCCCGGTCACAATCTGCGGCGAGCCGTCTGCCGATGTAGGCGCGGACAACTTGAACAGCTGTCTTCTTATTTTCGGTTATGGCATCTGCACATAAAAGCCGTAAAAGAAGACGTTATTTGGCAAAGCACAATTTGGACAAAAGTAGCTAGGATAACTGGTATATGCAGGAAGGATTAGAAATAAAAATATCTCCTGTAACCCGTCTGCAGAGTTTTGTTCAAATAAATGCATTCTTGATGAACTTGAGCAGGTCCCGAAGGCCCATAACACTGACCGCAACCTGTGGCAGCATGCGACCCCCGAGCTGGACGTAGTGCCGGCGCTGAAAGGAAGACGCAAAAAATTGTGAATGGCAATTTGAAATCACAAAAATAGAATCTCTTCTGCGACAAAACAAACCGCTGGGCTAGTTGGTCATGTAGTCGAGTCTCACGGTGCAAAATAAGAGGAAAAGCTAGAAGAGCACGGCGATCCTTGTCCTTTTTTGCGAAAACATGATATCTGCGTGTCTCACAACCCCGCCGCGGTGGCTCAGTGGTTAGGGCGCTCGACTACTGATCCGGAGCTCCCGGCTTCGAACCCGACCGCGGCGACTGCGTCTTTATGGAGGAAAAACGCGAAGGCGCCCGCGTGCTGTGCGATGTCAGTGCACGTTACAGACCCCCCGGGTGGTAGAAATTATTCCAAGCCCTCCACTACGGCACCTCTTCTTCCTTTCTTCTTTCACTCCCTCCTCTATCCCTTCCCTTACGGCTCGGTTCAGGCGTCCAACGATATATGAGACAGATACTGGGCCATTTCCTTTCCCCAAAAAACCAATTATTATTTGTGTTACAAACCAGTTTCAAAGAGAAGCCGTTTTCTGCCCCACTCAAAGATCGCGTCCCCGCAGAACAGCACCTGGATATAATTTACAAAATGTCATGATCTATGTGCCCGGCCCATTCATCGAAGAGCAAAAAGCATCAATTAGAGAATCAGGCAACACAAGAATGGTGTCCGGTCAATGACTTCGGAAGGCAACACTCTCACCGAATATTGTGAACAAATAAACCACATAATCGGCTTCAAATAAGAACTGACACCACTACTCGACCGGCGGACAGCTGAGTGGTTTTCAATCGATTAACTTTTGTTTGCTGCATAATGCGCTAGTTTGTTTTGGATTTTAAATGTGTTGAAATGCAATATATATTATATTGAAATATTACTCTACAACTGTTTAGGAAGTGTAAACACTGTATTTGCTATTTGTATAAGCTTCATGTTCACATTGATTTTTGATATCTGCTCTGTGCATAATTCTTTAGGAGGTGTGAGCACTGCATTTGCTCTAGGTATCAGCTTCATGTTCACATTCATTTTGATTGTGCAGTGAATTCCACTGCGTGATGCTGCCTGTGGGCCCCCTGGGCCCAGTAAGGCTGTCTGATAGCTTTTTGCCTGGGGGACCGCCCACTTGTAGGTTGGAAATAAAGCGGATTTGGATTGAAATAATCCTGACTGTGCAGCGTAGTCTGAAAAGGAGCCATGCTGTCATAAAATATCCGGTTCAAAAAAGGTGACTGAATTGGACTTTGGGAAAGCTCCATTCCGCGTAGTTATTGGACTTCGCCACGCGGTAACAGAATTAAAGTGAAGGCCGTTCCCTGCTGTTGCTGGGACGCATTTCAGTCACCGTTCAAGATGGCACCGAATTGGTCTCGAAATATACGGCTGGAAATAAATTCTTGGCTGTGTCAGTATTTTCCTACTTTTGTTTCCTTTCAAACTTGTAATTCGACTATACGACCCATTTACAAAATGGTTGCTGATTACATGCTCTGTTAATAGAACACGTGCGGGGTAAGTTAGTGATTGCTTTTTCTTTTCTTGAAATTAAACAGCGCTGCATATGCATTCGTCTAAATATGCAGCGCGGTTTAATTTAAAAAAAAAGAAAAAAAATTGGAGGTGGTTTAGCTCTGGACAAACCTCAAGTGACGCGATAGCTACAGTTGGCCGTGTGGAACTTGTTCAGTTGAATTGGAAAGTTAGTCGTTCGCCGCTCCGTTTCCCTGGGTGTTCCCTATTCATCTTCCTCCCGCTTAACACGGCGCATGCGCACAAGTGTTGCAACTCCGTTTCGCCGGCGTGCCGCGCCGCAGGCAGCAGCAACTGCTCCACAACATGTGACCAACCACGAGGCTGGTCACGTGACCAAGCGGGTGACGAACCACGTGACCAGTCACGGCACGCGCTGCCGGCAGCTGCTACGCGCCACGTTACCAACCACGGGACCAGCCATGTGATCATGGGCGCGCGGCCACGCTCAATGCTCTAAATGCTACTGTAACGTAGTTGTCGCTAAAAACATGCTCTGCTCCGGCGGCACCACTTGGATACAACTGCGCCGAGGACGTACAGATCACAAATTATAAGCAACGTCCAACAGTGCGCGATGACCCATCGGTTTGGTGCCATTAAAATTATCAATGACAAAAAAGCAAAAGTGAAGCTGACACAAGAGACAAGGCAGCTGAATCCTACATCAAACAAAATCATGTGCAAAGACAGCGATGGAATAAATGGATTAAAAAATCAAATATACAGGCTGCTTAAGCTGTCTTTCTGCAATTTATTAAAATTGACTTTTTGAGTTACAAGAGCGCTTTTCTCGGCATAGCATTGACAGTGGTGTAAAGCGTCAAAATACAATTAAGACGTGCTACTGTGGAAGCTGGTTAACTAGTATTGAGTACTTAAGATTTTATCTATTACTGTTGGGCTTCCTAATAACTGAGAGGCGTGTGGACCACTTTAAATAACCTTCATAAAAGTTTTTAGAATTTCGAAAGTGCGGTTTCTTTCAGCAATTTGGCCCAAGAGATTTTGGTTACATCCTCTTCGTGTACCTTGGAGGCAAAGCAACTTCTCCAGCCAAAATGGCAAAATATAGCCAATATTTTGGGGGCCACAGCGCCGAGGGTAACCACGTTTTCGAAACTTTAAAAATTGATTTCGATATTACTTACGGTTGGTTACACACCTTTAAATAATTAAGAAGCCTAAAAGTAATAGGCACAAACTTAATTATTCGATGAGTTAATCAGCCTAGTAGTTACCGCAGTTCAGCTTTGTTTTGATGTGCTGCATAGCTGACAATGCTATCCCCTAAGCAGCGCTCTTGAAACTCAAAATCCTAATTTTAGCAATTGCTTGAAGGGTTATATGAAACACCTTGTTTAACACATTTGTTAATTACCCCTTAGTGTTCCACTTCATTCGTATAAATCGACATAATCTGAACACGGGGAGATGCAAGTGGTCTCCCGTCAACAGCCCGAAGAACTTGGCAGCAGCAGGAGAATCTTAGCCAGATCGCGTCGACGGCGGCCATAAAGCAGGCTATCCAAGGGTGCCTTTAAGCAGTACGGACTCTCAATCGATCGCCTGCCACCTCTAAGCTTGAAAGGGACGCAGGAGGCTTACGTCGGTGACCCAAGGGGGGCCACAGCAGCACGGAATCAACGTCCGAGAACTGCCATCGTCATGCTTGAATGACACCACCTCCGCTGCGCTGTCCATCTTCACACCTCGGTTTTCTGACACGTCAGCTCTCCGTTCCTCGTGCACGCAACGCTCTTTGTCGCAGTCACCTCGCACACACCCTTCGCACGCTCACACGCGCAACGCTGGGCTGGCACGCGCAGCGCTCATCTGTCCGACGCACCACTGTCGACGCATAGCGTTCAAAATCCTCCGAGGATCTTCTGTGCACCTCACATATGCCACCCACCCCTTTAAAAAAGTATTTTCACATAGAAAAAAACTGCCGTTGGTGCACACAACACATATGTTCATGTGGGAAGTAGACAAACGCAGTTGATGCATGAACACTAATTTTCACGTGATAAGCGGACAAGTTAGACTCCGCCATAGTCCCAGAAGGCGCTTTTAGAAGGTGACGCATGGAGGCACATGAAAATGCGCACAAAAGAAATGTGGGGTCAGACACAATATATCTGGTATAGGTTTGGTTTGGTTTATGGGGTTAAACGTCCCAAAGTGACTCGGGCTATGAGGGACGCCGTAGTGAAGGACTCAGGAAATTTCGACCACCTGGGGTTCTTTAACGTCCACTGACATCGCAGAGTACACGGGCCTCTAGAATTCTGCCTCCATCGAAATTCGACCGCCGCGGCCGGGATCGAACCCGTGTCTTTCGAGCCAGCAGCCGAGCGCTTAACCACTAAGCCACCGCGACGGCTTATCTGGCAAAGGGAAACTAAAACCATGCAAAACATCAGACACAATCTTTAAACACGTCTGTACCATAAAGGTGAAAATGTACGCACTGAACAATAGATAACCAACAAGCACTACCTCACGCGTTTGCATAGGTCACCATTGCAAACACACCGGATAGTAGCGCTGTACCTTAAGCATAACCCTGCGGTAATTTACAAACGACTCATGCAATCGGGGCCTACGTTTTCGTCCGCAAGAATATGTGGAATTTCTCAAATGCCGAGACTATCGCCACACACTCGCGTTCAATCGCTGAGTAGCGAGATTCGCGAGTCAACAACTGTCGACTTGCATATGATACTGGGTGGACGATTCCATAATGCTTCCTCAGGAGAAAGGAGCCTATGCTGACCTCGGAAGTATCTGTGCGAAGAAAGAACTGCCTACTTAGAAGTGGAGCTCTTAATACGGGCCTGGAAGTTAACGCATTCTTGAGCTCGTCAAAAGCGGCTTGCTGCTGTCGTGTCCAAGAGACAAGGTTGCGTTCAGACGATGATGAGCTGAACACGTACCAAGATATTCTTAACCATTACAGATTAGGAAGAGAGACATTACCTGGAGCATGCAAGGGCCTCAGCAAAAAGGAAGAGGTCATATGGAGAAAGTTACAGGCGGGAGTTTTTCCGAACCCACTCGCACTAAGCAGATGGCATCCGGCGATCCAAGACCCCAGGTGTAAACAGTGTAATGAAATAGCAGACATGATCCACATGGTGTGGACATGCCCTAGCCACAACGAACCAGACAGGAATATAGAGTCCTGGGAGGCTTTAATGGCCAGCCAGAAAGAAGAAGAACAAAAAGAAGTCATCCGTCTGGCCCTGGACACCGCTGAATCCCAAGGGATCCCAGCCTGCTGAAAGGGGAGGAAGATGACGGCGGTCAAGACTCGTCTTTTTCGCCCTCTGATTCCTTGACGGGTGCAAATAAAGTGATTTCATCATCATTTCCACGTGTGAACTCCACGAGCGGTTGCACTTTGTCGTCATAACCAGGGATGAAATCGCGATAGTATCAGGCAAGCCCTAAGAAGGAACGCACTTGCTTCTTCGTCTTCAGAAGTGGCACGTTGACAAGATTTTCCGCCACGGTTTCCAACGGTCGGATGGTCCCTTCTGCAAGCTGGTGTCCAAGAAAGGAGATGCTAGTGGCTCCAATTTCACCCTTCTGTGGCTTGATCGTGAGGCCGGCCTCGCAAACCGTGCTAAATAACCGGTTTAAAGTCCAAAGATGTTCTCCCCAGGTAGAGGTCGCTACAAGAACGTCGTCTATGTAATGAACAACATTGTGTATGCCTTGTAATAGAATGCGCATCAGGCATGTAAAGATAGCCGACGCTGTTTTAATGCCAAAGGGCATATAGACGAAGTGATAGTCACCGGATTGGGTAGAGAACGCTATTTTCGGTCTCGAAGCTTCCTTCAAGGGTACTTTCCAGTAGCCTTTACCAAGATCAAATTTTGAAAATTGCACTTGGATTCATATTTTCATAAATATTACATCTGTTCTTGGAATTCGCTCTGCATCAGACACAACAACATCATTGATACATCGAAAGTCGATGCAAGTCCGACAGGTGTTGTCTTTCTTTTTAATGTGAACCAGAGGAAAATTGTATGCAGATTGTTAACGTTCAATGACCCCTAACTTCATCATCTCGTCTATCTCATTTTCGACCACGTCCTTTATGGCAAAAGGCAACGGGTACTGCGGGGTATTCACAACATCAGAAGTCGAGAGCCTGAGTTGACACTCCACTACATTAGTTTTCCTGGGAATCTCGGAATAGATTTCTCCTCCAAATCTCCTGCTGTTTTTTATCATAGAGCTTGGTGGAGATCTGCACAGCTTCAATTCTTTTACCGTGGTCCGTGCTAATGATAGGCAGTTGTTTGCCTGAGCCACCATCTTCGATGACGACTAAAGATGATACCTGCACGGTCTCTTGGGACGCACATTCTTTGTACCGTCTGAGCATATTGATGTAGAAGTGCTTCTTAGTGCGGCCCAAGTCGATCCAACAACACACACACACGTCGTTCTTTTTTCCAGAAACCACAAATGGACTTTCCCACTGCATCAGGAGTTTATTGAGGCTACTCGGCAAAACAGTGAGGGCATGATCTCCAACCCTTAACAGCTGCTTCTTGCTGTTCCTATCGTAATATCTTTTCTGAGAATGTTGGGCACGCAACAAATATTGATGTGCCGCTCTCACAGTTTGCCCGAGACATTTTAGACCGAGAACGTAACCGTATGTCGTCTTCATGTCTTCCCCCAGCTCTTCCCTTGTCCAGAGCTCTCTGACAAATGCGAGCGGTCCTCGCACATGTCCAAATATCAACTCAAACGGAGAAAACCCCAGACTCGCCTGCGGTACTTCTCTGTATGCGAACAGAAGCGGAGCGATATAATGATCCCAAGTTTTGGGCTGCTCCTGACTGAGCTTCCGCAGCATCTGCTTGAGTGTGCCGTTAAATTTCTCCACCATCCCATTGCACTTTGGGTGATAAGGGGTCGTGCGGAGATGTTTTACTGCCAAGAGATCATTGAGCTCTCTTATCATTTCGGAAGTGAAACAGGAGCCCTGGTCAAAAAGGATCTCTCTCGGAAAGCCTATTCATGAAAACATCTCCATCAAACCTTCTGCCACAGTTGCTGAATCTTATCTTTGGCAGCGGCAAGGAGTAGATATACCGCATGGCAAAATTCACCGATGTGGGCGACAACGGACCGACAATATCGACAGCGACCCGATCAAACGGAGTGGGGTAAGAGGCATGTGTCCCAACGAAACTTTCCCTTCTTTGCCTTTCGGACACACACTTTGACAGGTGGCGCGCGACCTCACATTCCTTTTAATCTCCTCCTGCACTCCCGGCCAGCAGAATTATTCCAGAACTCGATCTTTAGTCTTCTCAATGCCCTGATGCCCCGCCAAAGGGATATCGTGAGCAAGGCTTAACACCGTCTTCTACAAGATTTTGGAAGTGCTCACTCGACAGAATACGAGTTAGCGGTACCGTGCTTGCCATGAAACATGTTTCCTACTTTCACCCAACATGCGTTCAATGACGTATCCCCTCTTTACTTTTTTTCAAACATCTCCTTTGCGAACCGCATGGGAGCGACACTTAAAACAGTATTCTCCCTACTTCATCCGGAAATTTCCTTTCCCGCTAACATCACTTTTGGGCCCTCGCCATTATCAGTGGCAACCTCGTCATTGTCAATGCCAGAACATAATACAGCAGCACCTTCAGATTTCTTCTAATTAATATCTGGATTTGACGGCACACATGCCTACGGCATATTTCCAATTATTACATCGTACAATGGTGTCTCCATGCATTTCACCAGGGTCGTGCCAGTGACATAACGGGAAGCGATATAGACTTCAGCCTGGGGAACATCCAGACTACTGCCATCAACAAGGAACACCGTAGATCTCGAACCGTTGAGAGATGAATCAGGAACTAGGGCTCTCCGCACAACCACCGTATTGCTCCCCGTGTACCGATAGGCCTCGGAACGCTCCCTCAAGGACAGGCACGTGCTATGCTTCTACCGGCTTTTTCCGAACAAATCCGACCACCACTTTATCCTCAGCTGTTTCTAGCCTATCTGCGGCTGCAGACACCGTTTCAGGCGAAACACACTCTGGGTGAACGCAACAGGACGATTTCTTCTAGTTTTCGAGTTTTCTTGACCAGGAACTTATATTGTGCCTTGTTTTTTGAAATTAAACGCAATAAAACTGTTTTGTCTTAAAGCGACAATCGGGAGCCTTATTTCCAGGTCGGTTGCAAATGAGGCACTTTAATGACGGTCAACTTGATGTTATATCCTTTTTTCTCGGAATGCCCACCTCGAACAATTATTTGAACGAAGAGAAGTTTGCCGCTGGGTCTCTAGAAAGTTCTCAGCTGCTTCAGCCACTTTGTCCAGCGTCTTGTGCCCTCTTTCCCGAAGGAAAATCTCCAGACGACTAGGCCACTTCCTGATGAACTCCTCGGCCACCACCAAGTCACGTAAATCATTGTACGTTGTGGCCATTCCTACATCTCGACCCATCGATCTAAAAGAATGAGCAAGCTTGCCGCGTATTTCTTGCCTGTTTCTTTATCTAGCGGCTTACATTCACGAAACCTTTCGCGATAACCCTCTGCTGTGAAACGAAAATGTTTGTGCAGAGCTAGGTTTGCCTTATCACAATCCAATGAATCTGTGGGAGACAATCGACCGAACACGCGGAGAGCCTCCCCACTCAGACATACTGAGTGCTGTAGCCCATTTTTTATTTGGCCAGCTGAGCCCTTCTGCGATTTGCTGAAAGCATTCGAGGTATGCTTCCGTCATCTCTGCGTTCGTCGAAAGGCGGGGTCAACTTGTGTGGGCTAACTTCTGCTAAGGGCCCCGGTGCGGGTTATCGATTACACCACGAGCTTCTGCGATCCTTAACTGGAGCTGCAATCTACGCTCTTCAGCTCCTGCTAGCGCATTTTCATGTTCGGATTGAGCCTCACGTTCGGTTTGTGCTTTACGCTCCTAAGCCTCTGCGAGCACATTTTCATGCGCGCGTTGAGCCTCACGTTCGACTGCACGTGCTGCGCGTTTCTTTTCTTGCTGGACAGCCACCCACGTGTTTAGCTAAGGAAAAAACCACGGCTTCGTCCTGTCGCGGCCTTAGCGTTTCACCTCCATCGAAACGCAGCCGTCGCGGTCGGTTCGAACCCGGGTACTCCGGTTCAGCAACCGAGCGCCTAACCACTGAGGCACCGCGGTAGGTAGGGTGCTGTGCGATGCCAGAGCACGTTAAAAATCCACAGGTGGTCGAAATTATTCCGGAGCCGTCCACTGCGGCGCCTCTTTTTTCTTTTCTTTTCTCAGTCTCTCCTTCATGCCTTCCCTTACGGCGCGGTTCAGGTGTCCGCCGATATGTGATACCGATACTGCGCCCTTTCGTTTCCCCAAAAATTGATTTTAATTTTTGCCTGTCGCGGACGCCAATTGTCGCGAATCGGTAAGGCGTCCCCGTCTGCCGAAGGGGAACGCTATCGCGTACGGGTTCGAACTAGACAACAAAGAAATCAGACAACACATAACGAAGCTGTATTTGTAATTTAAAGGAAAAGAACCAATAAGAAGCGAAAATAGAAAGAAATGCACACACTCTACACGCGTACAACTCTACAGATTAAAGGAAAGCGTCCATCATGAATGGAGCGCCCCAGGTGAACTGAGGATGCCTTGCAGACAGGAAGGAACGCGGGTTGATGAACTGCTACGCGTCACTGGCGTTGCGTCGAAGGAAGCGGCGGAAGGGAGCCAGTTGGTAACAGACACTTTTAGTTGGACGTACGCAGTGAGCTTGCGTACGCAACGACACTGCGGGTAACAAATGCGCATGCGCGGAACGCAACGTATCTAGCTGCGCGTTGCGGACGCCCGCCCGCTGTAAAGCATAGTGTAGCGTACGCAACGTGGCACGCTACGTGCTGCGTTGACAAGATGGCGGCGCCCAGCTCGCCCACTTCGGAATAAATACACGTTGCCGCTGGATTCTCTTACGCAATGGCTCGCTCAATTGGTAGCGGTTGGCTTTTATTTCGCCTACTCTTACTCACACGTACCGGTATAAGCTATAACTAGCCCCTGTATTTCAGATAATTTGGCGATATTCAAGCTCCGGGGCCTAACTAAATGCGGTGTGTTTTCCTCGTAGCAACAACCCCTGGCGAAGCAGTTTTCTAGCTTTTAGTCAGTTCTTACATTTTCTTCGGTTTACACAATTTTTCATCATGGAACGAAAAAAGGCTCGCAATGCACTCACTTTAGTTATCAGTAATAACGGATGAAAATTTTTTCAACCGAGCATTGATGCGCTTTGACGTCTTGTGACTAGACGGCGCTACTGTTTACGCGGTCGCATGAGGTACGCTAAGGCACGGCCAACTAAAAGTGTCGTGTTTACACTATTCACAGCGTACGCAACGCAGTAAGAGATGCGTACGCAAGCTTACTGCTTACGCCTTAACTAAAAGTGTCTAATGAGCGGAGAGGTGCGCAGGAAGACACCGGTGGATTCCCGTCAACAGGCCAAAGAACTTGGCGGCAGCAGGAGCAGCGTTGCTCGGAGCCGTCGACGGCGTCCGGAAACGCCGTAAGCTTAATGCAAGCTAACCAAGGGAGCCTCTCGACAACACGCACTTTCAATGGATAGGCTAGGCTTGCGTCGGTGACCCCAGGGAGGTGCACAACAGATCCCCAGGGGATTTTGAGCGCAGTGCGCCGACAGTGGTGCGCGTTCCAACTCAGCGTTACGCGCGTGCACGTGCGCATAGTGTTTGCGTGGCGACGACGGCGGAGAGCGAGGCGAGCACGGGGAGCGGAGACCTTACGTGCCACAAAACCGAGGTGTGAAGGGAGACAGCGCAGCGGAAGCCGGGTCATTCGAGCGTGGAGGTGGCAGCTGTCGGACGTTGGGTCCGTTCTGCTGGGGTCCTCCCTTGGATCCCGGACGCAAACCTCCTGCGTGCCTATCAGGTTTGCAGGTGGCAGCCGATAGATTGAGGGTCCTTGCTGCCGAAAGGCACTCTTTGATAGCCTGCATTAAGCTTACCGCGTTTCGGGACGCCGTCGACGGGTTCGAGAAACGCTTTTCCTACTGCCACCAAGTTCTTCGCGCTGTTGACGGGAATCCACGGCTGTCTTTCTGCGTTCCTCTCCGCTCCTTATCACCTGGCTCTCTTCCGCCGCTTTCTTCGACGCAACGCCGGCGACACGTCGCAGTTCACCAACCCGCATCCGTGCTGCCATCAAGGCATCCCCGCTTCACCCGGGACGCTCAGTACCGGGTGAACTCTTTCTTTTAATCTGTAGTATTGTACTAGTGTTAAGTGTGTATTTCTTTGTGTTTTCGTTTCTTATTGGCTCTTTTCCATTCAATTATATATACTGCTTCGTTTTGTTTTGTCTGATCTGGTTGTCTTTTTAGAACCTGCACGCGAGAGCATTCCCCTCCAGCAGTCGGACACGCGTTAGCGATTTGCGACTGACGGGCCAATTTCTAGGCGTGTTAGCTGTATGAAAAAATTCGTATCACATAGGAGATTAGGAAAGATTTTGGAAAGGTTAGGCTCAGATGTCTAAGAAACTGCCTTAATGTGCTAATTTTCAGAGAAAAAAATGTGAAGGTATCGTCGCTAACGGAGAATTTCATGTTAGCACGCAGACTTTAACTCATGCACTTTCGAGCCAAAAAAATATAAACCATGACTGACGCCTTTTTGATTGAAGACAGAAGCGTTTAGGAGAACAAAAATTTCATAGCGTCCGTGTCCTTTCATAAGTGAATGTGGAATGTAAATTATCAGACAGAACTGATTTGTGAAGCCTATTATTTGCATTGCTTGCGTTGAAGATCTTTACAAACCTTGAGCCGTTATCATATTCAATGCTATGCATCTCAACTTGTCAAGGCGCATGGAATTACAAAAATAGACACATGGTCAAAGCATTTAATTAGTTCCACGTATTCAAATATTTTCGAATTATTTCTTTCGTCATTGGTTTCTTAAAACGTAGTCACATATGCCTGGCAATAGGCGCCTAGTCTGCTGACATCACATGACGGCGTCTTCTACGGCGCAGCGAAACGCAGTGTTTCGGCGGCATTCGCTTAGCAGATAATGCCTACTAATTGTCTGGTAATCGAATGAGTGGAAGACGCATCGGCTCCCATTCGAATTTGGAAAGGCACCTGCTGGTGTAGCCGCAAGGGTTGTCTGATAATTTCTAGAATAAGCGTAATGATTCGGATAAGCAGTCGAATCTTAATGTTCCTGTAATTTGCGGTGCCGTCGAGGTCGTAAATGAAATTACTTCTAATGCAGTGTGGCTGAGTGCGTATGGACTATATATTCATATGAAGCAATATACACTACTACACAGGTATTCCGCTCTCAATCTCATATGCCCGCCACCGAGGTGTGGCGTGCTTATATACAATGTCGCATTGTTTCTATGCAAATCATTTACCATGTTTACCACGGCTTTACCTTTGATTTTCCTGGCAAGCCGGATGCCTTAATCAAGCAACATGTATATATTTATGATTCTTTGTCTAACACATGGGGGCGGTCGTTTTAAACTGTACAGTTAGGTAAAAACTGTACTGAATATCGTAGCACGTGCTGTATGCTGAACGCACTCTTGCCTAACATATTAAGAAAAGCTGAAATGGTGAAACCACTCAATTAAGCGGCAGCATCTGAAGGAGTTCACACCTCACAGGAATTCCAAACGACGGAAGTGCAGCGATATAAGCCGTCTTTTACTCCCCTCCTGACGACTAGTCACCGCACAGATGTGACTGCTTTTTTAAAAAAAGGATTTCTTCACCGAAACAGACTAATATAAGTAACTAAATGACTAGACCATTTCGAGATTTTTCTAATGTCATGTGCCGTTGCCCTAACTGCGTTTTCAGTCCCTCAATGTTGCCGTTCTTGCATATATTGAGATATTTGTCATTAAATTAGAAAGAAATCTCAAGACTCCTATAAACTGTAACAGAAACAATGACGTTACAAGCAGAAGTTCTTCATTGAGTTCGCAGACGTTCATCCTAAATAATTATCGAAACAGCGCATGCACGCACGCACACAAGCGCACGCACAAACGCGCACGCGCGTGAGGTGCTCTGGTTTGTTGTCCTCTTTGTGTGGTTATTTTTGGCGATTTTGATTATTTGCTATTACAAGGTTTCAGACAACACAGCAAAAAACTTCTGTCCCTAAATTTACGCTTCAAATTCACTTCAATAAAATGCTGAAACCTTGAAATTTTTCTCCGTTTAAACGCTTGGATTTCGAAACAAAGTGGCGTCATCCACTGTTTATATTTTGTGGCGCGACAGGGCATGTCAATCCTTGTCTACGTGCCGACTTCGGTTTCATAACAACATATTTCGAAAAATTCCTGGATTGCAGCAAAATCTATCATATTGGAGCATAATATTTCCAGAAAAAAATCAAATGAAAAAAAAACGGCCCAGCACTTCTATTTGAATATTCCTTAACTGATATTAATTCCTTCAGCCAAATACAAAATTCCGAGAAATTGGCGCATCTTCTTTGGCGTGAAATCACCCTGGAGCTGTTAGAGAGAGAACCGCTCCGCTATTGTGGATTAACGTACGTACTCTCATGGGACGCATACAAACTCTTGAGCTACCTATTAACTGGCACATCCAAAGCCTGCGGTTTTGTGCAGTGCATCACACGCAAGAGAACGCCTAGTTATTCAGTAGCCGACGGCTACCAGATGAACTCAGATTTACAGAAACCTGTCAACTGCAGCACCTAGTTTGCTGTGCTGTCACACGGGATTGATAACCAGGAGGCCAGTGAAAGTTAAATGCTTTTACATTGAATGGCTCTGGACGTATTTTGTCCGCACTAACGCAACCTCTGGGGTGGTGGCAGTGGAATGTACTCATGTGTCTACAAAGCTCTCCATTATCTAGGAAAGCCAGTACATGAAAATTACAGAAAACAGATGGAATGGTCGCAAATAATGTGATTTCTCTTTGTTAAAAACGTGATTCGCGATACACTGTAAAAAATAACTGTGTTTACTTGACCAAGCGATGTGACAAGACCACTTGTAGTTGACCATAAATTCAGAAGAATCAAAAAATATGTTTTCCACGAAAAGAATGAAATCACGTGAAATAGCGAAATAGAAAGGCGAAAAGCAGCTTAATAGGATCAGGTAACAGCAGATCTGTTGAAGGATGGAGGGGAGATCGTGCTAGAAAAACTAGCCACCCTGTATATGCAACGCCTTATGTCCTCGATCGTACCAGAAGCTTGGAAAAATGCAAACGTTATCTTAATTCATAAAAAGAGAGACGCCAAGAACTTGAAAAATTACAGTCCGATCTGCTTACTATTCGTTGGATACAAAGTATTTACTCAGGTAATCGCTAATAGAGCCAGGCCAACCTTAGGCTTTAATCAACCAAATGATCAGGCAGGCTTTCATAAAGGATATTGCTCAATAGATCATATTCACTTTACCAATAAAGTTATAAAGAAATGCGCAGAATATAACCAGCTACTATATATAGCCTTCATTGATTACGAAAAAGCATTCGACTCAGTGGAAACCTCAGCAGTCATACAGGCATTGCGTAATCGGGGGGTAGAAGAGCCTTATGTAAAAATACTGGAAGATATATATAGCAACTGCACAGCTACTGTAGTCCTCGATAAACTCAGCAGTAAAATTCCAATAAGAAAGGGCATCAGGCAAGGAGACACGATCTCGCCAATGCTATTCACCGCCTGTTAACAGGAGGTATTCCGAGGCCTGAATTTGGAGCAGTTGGAATAAGAGTAAATGGAGAATACCTAAATAATATGCGATTAGCTGATGACGTCGCCTTGCTGAGTCACGCAGAAGGTGAACTGAAAATCATGATCAATGAGTTAGAGAGGCAGAGCATAACACTGGGTTTAAAAATGAACACGCAGAAAACCAAGGTAATGTTCAACAATCTAGCAAGGGAAGAGCAGTTCACAATTGGAAGCGAGGTGCTGGAAGTGGTAAAGGGTTACGTCTACTTAGGGCAGGTAGGAACAGCTGATCCGGATCATGAGAGAGAAATAACTATAAGTATAAGAATGGGGTGGAGCGCGTATGGCAGGTTCTCGCAGATCATGAATAGCAAGTTACCAATATCCCTCAAGAGCGAAGTGCACAACAGCTGCATCTTACCAGTGCTCACCTACGGAGCAGAAACGGGGAGACTAACAAAAACAGTTCAGCTTAAGTTAAGGACAACGCAGCGAGCCATGGAAAGAAAAATGGTAGGTGTAAAGTTATGACACCGGAAGCGGGCTGAGTGGGTGAGGGAACAAACGAGGGTTAATGACATGGTATTCGAAATCAAGAGCAAGAAGTGGGCTTGGGCAGGGAATGTGATGCGAAGGCCGGATAACCGCTGGTCTTTAAGGGTAACGGAGTGTATTCCAAGAGAAAGTAAGCGTAGCAGCCAGCGGCAGAAGGTTAAGTGGGCGGATGAGGTTAAGAAGTTAGCAGGCAAAGGGTGGATGACGCTGCTAAAAGACAGGGTTAATTGGAGAGACATGGGAGGGGCCTTTGCACTGCAGTGGGTATAATAAGGCTGATGATGATGATGGGTGTAGTAAGGCTGATGACGATGATGATGATGATGTGCTAGCTCTAGCATGAACACAAAGTAGTCTGTCAGTTGGGTACTAGACATCAAGTTTAAATAAACACTGCATCAATTTCATTGACGCAGGACCACGCTACTTGTACCATTTTAGTACTTGACCTATCAAGAATTGCTTGTTCAGTGGTAATATCGGATATTTGTCATGTTTTATTTTAAAAGGCAGGGAGCCAATAAGTTAGTATTGGTTATAAATATTTCATCGCATTACTTCCTTTTTTGCTGTTATAAATTTTCTTAATTTGGTCTTTTTAAAACATTTCTCTGTATTAGCAACAACCACGTAAGTAAGAACATCAAACTTTTCAAAGTGAACACAGCGGACGCCTTGTACACCGGTCATCCGCAATGCGCCGCATTAAAGCATTTTCACTGCCGCTCTGAACGCTGATCCCTTCTGCCCGCATCGGACAGCACCTGACGTCCACATGACGAGCCAGCACAGGGACTTGCGGAAACACCAAGCGAGCAGCCTTGAAAAATAGAGGAGCTTATTCTAGCCAAATGTGCGCTCTAATTGTTTTAAAGGATATAGAGGTCACTGCAAGAGCCGACTTGCCGCCTGCTCAGGGTCGACGTGTCGGCATGTTTCATTGAACACACGCCTACTAGGACGGTAGAGCAGTCCACTCAACAGGTAAATTGATTTTGCCGCTGTCACATAGCCACTAGCTAGCTGTACTTCCTAAATCCACTGCCATTGATATCGGACAGCTCCACACGGCAGTTGTCGACGATGATCGACTGAATTAACGTTAACTAAAGGTGACTGATATTTCAGGGGTTCTTCAGAGTAGCATCGCACTCACCGTAGCTTGATAAAAAGAATTTCTAAACAATACCTAAAAGCCTACAAATACCTAAACAAAAATAAAACGTTGTCGTGTGTTTTAAGGCACACTAACTCTCTTAGGAGGCGCTATCTACAGGAGAGCTCTGCATATGACCAGGTGTAAACAAACCGACGTCATGTTTTTTCGTGTGCATCCCAGCGTTCCGCCTTTAGTGCTGCAAGATAGTGAAGGGGAAATGAGAAGAGAAGTTGACAGAGTGGTAGCTGCTTCACCATGAAAAATGAATGCTCCTCTAGTATGCAACCAAGGGCTAAGAATTGCCCACCTTCGGGCCCCGTTGTCATCTCTAGATTGTGCCCAAATGTGAACCATTTGAATGGGTTGCTCGGAAATTCCACGACTACAGCGCAACGAACGGGACGCAGAAGGAGGACACTGGCAGAGACACAACACAGCGCTGACTCACAACTCTGTTGAGAGTCAGCGCTGTGTTGTATCCCTGCCTGTGTCCTCCTTCTACATCCCGTTCGTTGCGCTGTATTCATGGAATATCGAAAACAGCTGGCCCAACAACTTACCTTTTTACTCGAAAAAACTTAAAATTATAAATTATGTAAGACATACATTTGGGGTTTGCTGCCCCAGCGGCCAGTGCCACCGAAGAAGAGAATGCTGAAGAAGACGAAGCTGACGCAGTTCAGTTTGCGAAGAAGACGAAGGTGACGCTCTCGAACTCATGGCTTGGAGCTACGCTGTGTCAATAATTATTTTGCCTGGCCACATTTCTTGTGCGTCTGATTTGCGTCTTTACATTTGGTGGAGGTGCTGCCTGTTCCCACCCTGGAGCTTCAGACCTTACGGATCTACGGACCTGAAGATATGCACCCCTTACAAGCCTCTAACACGATTACTGATACCCAGCCCCAGCCTGGCTCCACTGCTCCCGCCGCCGTCGTCTGTTCCGGTCCCGTGCGTCAGCGCGACAATGCGATCTTCAGTGGCACGGACGACACCGACGTCGAAGACTGGCTCGCCTCCTATGAACGCGTAAGCGCGTATAATAAGTGGGACGACAGCGTCAAGCTGACAAAAGTCATATTTTATCTGACCGACGTCGCCAACTTGTGGTTTCGCAACCACGAAGCCAATTTTTCTACCTGGGCGGCCCTCAAAACCAGCCTTACAGATGTATTCGGCCGCCCCGCTGTCCGAAAACTTCGTGCCGAACAACGGTTGCGCAGTCGGGCCCAGCAGAACGGCGGGAATTTCACAAGATATATCGAGAATGTCGTTGATTTATGCAAGGGTCTGAATCCATCCATGAGCGACGCGGACAAAATCAAACACATTCTTAAAGGGATTGAGGACGACGCATTTCAGATGTTAGTGTCCAAAAATCCTGAAGCCATCTCCGACGTCGTTTCTTTGTGTCAGAGCTATGACGAGCTCCGGAAACAGCGTCTTGTCACCCGCCGTACCATTTTCCCGGACGACAACATTTCGAGCTTGGCTGTCGGCGGTCCTGCTCACGATCAGTCGACCTTTATTCAGCAAATCCAGCAGTTTGTGCGGGAGGAGGTCACCCGCCGGCTATCGCTGGTTACCTGCCCACCCGCTCCAACGCCAACGCTGTCGCATTCCATTCAGCGTGTCATCCAGGAGCAGGTTGCAGAGGTCCTGCCGCCCGCTAATCCACCTCCTGTATTCACTGCACCGCTGACATAAGCTGAAGCTGTCGTCCGGCCACGACCTCAGCCGGTTGTTCCTGCCTATGCGCCACCTTGCACCGTCTTTCCTGACCCGCCGCTCGCTCGTACAATGCCTCACCCTCACCGGCCTTTGCCTCGCACCGCTCCACGCCATCTGAATTCGTGGCGCACGCAAGACAACCGCCCGATTTGCTATACTTGCGGCCTCGCTGGTCATGTAGCCCGTTGCTGCCGCACCCGCGGATCCCGTTCTCGCGACTTCGGGCCAGCGCCGACGTACGACGTAACCGTGCCCTCCGCACCTGACTCTTCTAATCTGCCCCAGCATCCCTCTACCTATCGCTCCGACTCCTACCACCGAACCCCCCTGTCGCCGTCTCCTCGCCGCCGTTCGGTCTCTCCTATGCGCCGCCGGTCGCCACCCCTCCAAGCGGAAAACTAGGCGCCGCAGTTCCGGAGGAAAGACCTGCGCCGTCACCGACCGTCTCAAGCCCTATTGCCGCTCCTGTGAACATTCTTGAAGTGCTGGTTGAAGGTGTTCTTGTTCATGCGCTCATTGACACTGGTGCTGCCGTATCCATCATTAGCCGCAACTTGTGCCGCAAACTAAAAAAAGTGACGACGCCGCTTTCTGAAATTTCCCTTCGAACCGCCAGCGCTGACCCCATTCGACCTCTCGCAGCGTGCACCGCTCGCCTCATCATCCAAGGCCTCTCCTACACCATTGAGGTCTTCGTTCTTGCCCGCTCCTCTCACGACATCATCCTCGGTTGGGACTTTCTGCCCGCGCATCACGCAATCATCGACTGTACACGTGCTCAAATTGATTTGTCGCTGCTGTGTGATACTCTTGTGGACACCTTCCCTGCTACTGCCGCGCATATTCTAGCCACTGACGACACCAACGTGCTGGCTTTCTCTTCTGTTTTTGTACCCCGTATTGGTGCAACACTCTCTGACGCTACTGTCCTTTTTTCGCCCTCACCCCTTTGTGCGCACCGCAAATCTGTCATACTCCCGCATGCTGTGCTCACCATTTCTGGTGGTTGTAGCGCCCTGTACATTGCGAACCCGTTGCCTATCCCGACCACTTTATTTCGGGGAGAATCGCTTGGCACGGTTGATGTCATCGATCTCGACGACGATTCACCTGTTCCGGATGACCCTCCCGCGTATGACATCAATGCCCTCACTCCCTCCATCGTCGCAACCGATCAGACCTCACCCGACCGGCTTGCCGATTCCGTCGATGCCGCTCTGCCGCCTCTCCAACGCGCCCAGCTTGTCGCCTTGCTTCAGCGCTTCCACGCGTCCTTCGATTCTCATCAAGACACCTCGGGTCGTACAACAGCGGTTCGCCAACATATCGACACTGGAACCCATCGACCTTTGCGCCAGCGCCCTTACCGCGTCTCCTCCGCTGAGCGCCGCATAATTGATGACCAGGTGAACGACATGCTACACAGTGGAGTAATCCAGCCCTCTCACAGCCCGTGGGCTTCTCCCGTTGTACTCGTCAAGAAAAAGGACGGTTCCATTAGCTTCTGCGTAGACTACCGCCAGATAAACAAAATTATTCGGAAAGACGTCTACCCCCTGCCTCGTATAGATGACGCGCATGACTGGCTGCAGGGGGCAGAGTACTTTTCTTTGTTAGATCTGCGCTCTGGATACTGGCAGGTGCCGATGGCCGGAGCTGATCGCCCGAAAAAAGCTTTCATCACGCCTGATGGGCTGTATGAATTTAATGTGATGCCCTTCGGTCTCTGCAACGCGCCTGCAACTTTCGAGCGCATGATGGACAACATTCTATGCGGGCTGAAATGGCAAACATGCCTCTGCTACTTGGACGATGTTGTCGTATTCTCCCCGGATTTTCCGTCTCATCTTCTTCGTCTTGAGAGTGTCCTTAAGTGTCTTAGTGACGCCAGCCTGCAGCTTAATTTGAAGGAGTGTCACTTTGGCGCCCGACAGCTATCTTAGGCCACGTCGTGTCCAAGGATGGTGTCCTCCCGGACCCTGCCAAGCTACGAGCAGTTGCTGATTTCCCGAAGCCCACCTCCCTGAAGGAACTTAGAAGCTTTATTGGACCTTTGCTCGTACTTTCGTCGGCTCGTCAAGAATTTTGCTGCAATTATCGCCCCCCTGACACAACTTATCGTCGGCGACCACGACTTACCGGCCTGGTCTACTGCATGCGACGAAGTTTTTGCCATGCTGCGCCATCTTCTCACCTCCCATCCGGTCTTGCGCCATTTCGACCCTTCTGCCCCTACAGAACTCCACACGGACGCCAGCGGCATCGGTCTGGGTGCCGTTCTTGCTCAGCGAAAACCTGGCTTCCATGAGTACGTCGTTGCTTATGCAAGCCGTGCACTCACAAAAGCGGAGACTAATTATCCCGTCACATAAAAAGAATGTTTGGCAATTATTTGGGCGATCACAAAATTTCGACCTTACTTATATGGGCGCCCATTAGCTGTCATAATAGATCACTATGCCCTTTGCTGGCTGTCGTCACTCAAGGATCCTTCCGGCCGCCTCGCTCGTTGGGCTCTCCGATTACAAGACTACGACATTCAGGTCATTTACCGCTCCGGGCGCAAACACTCCGATGCTAACGCCCTCTCACGCTCCCCTGTGTCAACGTCAGTGGCGCAAGGATCCACCACAGCACTCAACGGCTCTTCTGCAACGTTTACCTTGTCCGGCCCGCCCTTTCTACCGTGTTGGCATCGACCTTTATGGCCCTCTTCCTAGCACTTATGCTGGACACCGATTGATCATTGTCGCCATAGATATCTCACGCGCTATGCGGAAACTTCCCCGCTACCAGCTGCAACGGCCTCTAACGTCGCCGATTTCATACTTCAAAACATCATTCTTCGCCACGGTGCGCCTCAGGAAGTGCTTAGCGACGGAGGTCGCGTCTTCTTGTCCGACGTCCTGGAGGCCCTTCTTCGGGAGTGTGACATCGTCCACCGTACAACTTCATCTTACCATCCCCAGACGAACGGCATCACCGAGCGCTTTAACCGGACCCTCGGCGACATGATGGCCAAGTAGATTTCATTCGATCACTCCATCTGGGACCGCATTCTACCATACGTTACCTATGCTTACCATTCGGCAATGCAAGCAACTACTGGTTTTTCCCCGTATTTCTTCTCTACGGCCGGGAGCCATCTTCAATTATGGACACCATGCTCCCTTACCGCCCCGATTCTTCCGAATTTACAACCGTCTGTCCAGCCGCTGCGCATGCCGAAGAATGCCGTCAACTCGCCCGTTTCTTTGCTGCCCACGATCAGCACCGTCAGAAAAGTGCCCGCGCCACTTCTTCCGGTCGGCCGCCGGCTTACCTTCCTGACACCTTAGTTTGGCTTTTGGTGCCCTCCTCCAGCCCGGGCCTGTCGACAAAACTGCCAAGCAAATACCACGGCCCCTATCGCGTAGTTCAGCAGACATCTCCAGTTAACTACCTCGTCGAGCCCCTCACGCTTTCGCCTGATCATCGACGCCGCGGCCGCGAAATCGTCCACTTCGACCGCCTGAAACCATACTACGACCCCGCTATCATTTCGTGCCCTTAGGCCGCCAGGATGGCGCCTTTTCACCCCGGGGGTATTGTAAGACATACATTTGGTGTTTGCTGTCCCAGCGGCCAGTGGCGCCGAAGGAGAGAAAGCTGAAGAAGACAAAGCTGACACAGTTCAGTTTGCGAAGAAGACGAAGCTTACGCTCTCGAACTCTTGGCTTGGAGCTACGCTGTGTCAACAAAGATTTTGCCTGTCCACATTTCTTGTGTGTCTGAATTGCGTCTTTACAATTGTACTTATTTGCTGCTTAACTTCAAGTGCATTCGGTGAATAGCATTTCTAATTTCCTTGACCGTTTTTATGGGCTCTCTACGGCAACAGAATTTGGCGGGGGTCCACCATGACATGCTTCAAAGCATACGAGGTATACATCACTCACGATCTTTAAGTTGTCAGGCATAACAAATGCTACAAATAAGAACGGGCCAACTGTAGAAGAACGTTTATTTAATAGTACCTCTTGCGGGGCTAGTTGGTGAAACATTGTCTAGCAAAAGTAAAAACGGTGCTAAATTTGACATAAACCACACAGAAAGACAGATAGGACGGTCGCGAACTACAAATATTTTTATTGAAAGACAGATGTTGCATATACATAGCCCCAAGAAGGTGAACGCATGCGCACTTGTCACATGGTAAGAACAAAGGCCATTCAGACGAAAACTGCCCATTATCTCGTATATTTAGCAATCTATGTTCCCTTGCTCGCACGGAGATAGAAGTGGGGCTGACGCACGCCTCACCTCTCTCTTTGGTATAAAAGGCTTCTCGAGCTTATCTAGTTCTCGAGCTAATCTAGATTTATTTCTAGCTTGAATTTTGATGTGTCAAGTCATGGTTCAAAGTTTTTTTTTCATTGTTATCAATGCAAGAGCGGCAATGGGCGGGTAGGTTATGGAAATAATCTGACGCTTTCCTGTTGGTATTCAGTTTGTTTTTTCTATTTGATATATTTATTCTCCATGGGGCGCTTCTGTTCTTTCTTATGTCACCGAATCAGGGGGTACAGGTTGATAAGAGATGGGCGGGGTTCGAGAGCATTATAAGCTAGCAGTAAGATAGAATTTGAGGAATGATTGAGAAAAATGGGGGAAAAGCAGTGGGCTAGGAAATTTTTCAGATACCTGCACATAAGGCACGTTGACACGAAATGGAGAAAGTGAACTAGAATATTGACAAGCAAATATGTGCACACCAGTAGGGGGGCAAATCAGCACTTATTGGTTAAAAAAAGGTTACAGAAACAGAGAGAGCTCTGTAGAATAGAGGGATGCTGAAGAAATCGGCGCTGGGAAGATACAGGATCTTTAAGCAGGAAATTGCCAAAGAAAATATTCATGATAATTGTAGGGTAAGCTCTTTTTTGTTTGCGGCGAGAAGGGGAGTTTTGCGGATTAAGACATATAGTCAGGTACCACGCAATAGACACGTTGTGCGTTGCGTGCGTAGAGGAGGAGGAAACGGCTGAACACTTGATGCTTTTCTGTAAAGGGCTTCACCCTACAATGGAAAGCACCGGAGATAATTTATCCAAGGCATTGGGGTTTAAGGACAGTGAAGGAAAAGTAAATTTTAAGCGGGTAGAAATAACCAAGCGAAGGCTATCTGAATGGTATCTTAATCAAGACTAGAGTAAAATTTCACAAGTCATGGCTAGGTGGCTTGATCCACTGCCCGATTAAAAGGGTTCAGCATTATCCATCCATCCATTCATCCACCACCATCCATCCATCCATCCACCCACCATCCACCCACCATCCATGCATCCATCCATCCACCCACCCACCCACCCACCCACCCACCCACCCATTCACCCACCCACCCAACCATTCACCCACCCATCCATCCATCCATCCATCCATCCATCCATCCATCCATCCATCCATCCATCCATCCATCCATCCATCCATCCATCCATCCATCCATCCATCCATCCATATCCGATTGTATGTTGGAATAAACGGGATTTGTGTGCATCGGGACGGCTAGAGTCTTACTTGCGTTTCCACCTTCGAAGATATTACAATGGCGACTAGGATGTTGTTAACGTACCCCCAGCCCCGCTGCACCATCCGGATCCGCCCAGCAGCTTCACCGGGCTTGCTCCGCCACCGTTTTTCCTCTCGACACCCGGCCGTCCGTCATTGCCATCGCAGCAGTGGGAGCAGATGTTCAATGTCTACTTGCTTGCATCCGGAGCCGCCGCATTCAAGCCGGCGCAACGCAAGGCTATTATTTTGCATTGTTTTGGGGCGGAGGGCCAGCGTGTTTATCAGGCGTTACATGCAGGGACCAGCGCCGCAGCACAGGCAGCGCCAAGTGCGGCAGCACTCGCGGATGACGAGTCGGTCGTGGCCCCTCCTGACGAATACGACTGTACACTCGCCGCATTACGGCACCAGTTTTTGACGTCGCGCAACGTTATCGTCGAGCGTCGTCGCTTTCACCGCCTCAGCCAAAACACAATTAGTTGCCGGCGTTGTTGCAAATGGGTTGCAAGCCCCAAGGGTAGCGTTGGCCTGGCGGCCTTGGGCAAAGCTGGAAACATCCGAAGGTCCTGGCAAAGGATGAGTCGACTGGCAACAGAACAACTTGTTTATTCTGGCATCGCAAAAGAGCAGCCGGTCAGGGCGACCACGTTACTCGAAGGAAGAAATCGAAGTCTCCTCGTTGGCGTCCGGGGCAGCTCCCTTTACACCCACGGAGTCGAGGGCAAGAAGGAACGGATTGGGAAGAGGCGTCCGCTACGGCGACGCTTGAACATGTTCAGACGTGACGTGCGCGTCCGCCGGGCCGGCGCCGGTCAGACCTCCTCGCCTCCCAGTTGGGGAGCTCCTCTCCCCGGCTGCCGCGCTTTGACAAGCGTGGGCACCAACATGCACACACACACACACACACACACACACGACGACACGTGGCACTGAAACCTGCCTGGACGCGCTTGGCGGGAGGCGTTGCGGCAGCGATGAACGGGCCCAAAATGACCGCCACTTTGAACGAAGCCGCGGCGTCCGTTGCATCCGCGCCGGCTATACCGCGCGTCGTAGGCGAGAAGTAACAGACCGCCCCGCCGGGAGAAGGAGATCCCGATGGTCAGGGGACTGCATCCGCTGTCCAGAGGGATGTCGCTCGATGCTCGTAATCGAAACCGGTCGTCCCTCGACGTTGCTTGAGCGCAGCGCACAGAGAAGGCCTCGTTCTCAGGTTCAGGTTCACACAGGGCACTGCAAGTGACTTCGGGAGAGTTGCCATTTTTGTGCTCGTTCCCAGCAAGCGTAATAACTACGCCGAAACGCAACCGCTCAGTCAGCAAGCACGTGACAACCCTCACTAAGCTCTGCCAGGCTCTTTCCCCTTTTATACTACTGCCTAGTTCCTTACAGTAGTCAAGCAGCACTCAGAACGCGTCCACAAATTGGAAAATTGCACTAGAAAGCACATAATCACTTTGAAACACTAAACAAAAGCAATATGTTAAAAATCCTGCCTCAGGAAGAAAACATCAGTAACCAACAACTTTGAGGCGGATTCCTACGTTAGGGGCTTCGACTTAAGCCATCGGCGTTACCGTTGAGACTCCCCTTTTTGTAACGCACCTCAAAGGAATATTGTTGCAAAGCGAGGCTCCAGCGCAGGAGGCGGCCATTTTTGGGAGATATGGTCTGCAGCCATTGGAGAGGGCAGTGATCCGTCTCAATGATAAACCTCGAGCCGGCTAGGTAGCATGACAATTTCTGAACGGCCCACACGAGACACGCACACTCTTTCTCAGTGGCGCTGTACGCCTGCTCACGACAGGTCAGCTTACGACTAGCATACAGGACGGTGTGTTCCACTTCTCCATTGTCCCTTTGGCACAGTACAACGCCCATGCCTCGCTCACTAGCATCCCACTGAACAACGAACCCTTTTGTGTACTAAAGCGGCTGTTTGGGCTTGTTGGTCAGTGAACATGATAAAAGAATGCAGCGCGAAAAAAACAAGGACGAACAGAAGTGGACAGGACGAGGTAGACAACCTCGGCCTGTGCTAATTGGCACTTGGGAGCCTTGACTGTCAAGCCCGCTTCGCGCAGGCGGGTTAGCACTGCCCGCAAGTGTGCCATATGCTCAGACCAGGATGCGGAGAATATCGCTACGTCGTCTAAATACGGTAAAGCGAATTCTTCCTGTCCCCGCAACACTTTATCCATGAGGCTTGAAAAGCAGTATGGCGCGTTCTTCAAACCAAAACTCAAAACTTTAGGACGGAATGTTCCCATTGGTGAAATGAACGCCGCATACCTACTAGCCTCTTCTGTAAGTGGAACCTGCCAATAACCCCTGACAAGATCTAGGGTGGAAATAAACTGAGCGCTACTAACTTTCTCAAGGCGCTCCTCGATGTTAGGGATCGGATAAATTTGATCCATAGTGATGGAATTAAGCCTGCGGTAGTCGACGCAAGGACGAGGTTCCTTGCCCGGTACCTCAACTAAAATCAAAGGGGAGGTATAATCACTCTCACCCGCCTCAATAACACCGAGCTGTAGCATTTTCTTTACCTCAGCCTCCATAATATCGCGCTGGCGGGGTGACACCCGGTACGCCTTGGATCGTACTGGCTCTGGGGAGGTAAGTTCTATATCATGAGTAAGGACAGAAGTCCTACCAGGCCTCTCAGAGAACTGACCTTGAAACTCTTGTAAGAGTTGTTGTAGTTCGGTTTTCTGCTCAGGCGACAGCGGTGCTTTAATGATTAAGTCACTAATGACCTGATCAGTGTCTTCCCTGTTCGTCACTGAGCTTAGTCCCGGAAGCTCGACCGGAAGCTCTTCTAACTTTCAGTTGTCGGGCATTTCCTCTCGAGTACCTGGTGCCTTCAACGCTACAGGCTCAATTTTATTCAGTTCGGACGTGCTCTGAATATCAGCTTGCTGCGCCTCCGACCCTTTTTCATTGTTCGACAACGTCGGCCCTGCAACTACCGCCTTTGCAGCGAGCTCCCGAACTCTCGATCTGGTTAAGGCCTGAACGCTAGCCTCACCAAACAAAAGCCCCTTCTCGCGCAGGAGGTGATCGGACGTGTTCGAAAATAGGTACGGGTACTGGGGGGGCAGCATAGATGACACTACGGCCTCCGTCTCAAGTGCTCCGAAAGGTCGTTCAATAAGCACTTTTGCTACGGGCAGACACACGCTATGAGCTTCCACGGCTTGCTTGATCCATGCGCACTCGCCCGTGAACATATCGGGTTCTACGTAAGAGGGGTGAACTACATCCATTGTAGCTGCGGAATCACGAAGCACTCGGCACTCTTTCCCGTTCACGAGGAAGTCTCGCATGTAAGGCTCGAGAAGCTTCATGTTCTCGTCAGTGCTACATAATGACAAACACACGACTTTTCTTTTTGCTTGTGGGCACTGCGCCGAAAAGTGACCCGGCTTCTGGCACGTATAACACACGCGCGCTTGCCTCGTCTCGAACCGCTTTCTGCGTTCGGCTTCGGCTGCCGCAGTCTCCTTACGTTCGGTCGGACTGCTTTCACTCGCATCCGCACTACGTGTGTCCCCCCTTGCTCTCATGGGTGTGAACTTCGGCCTCTCAGACTTGGAGCCAAATTCACCCTTTTGACCGTCCTTAGCTCCGCGAGCCCGACGCGTCACAAACTCCTCGGCTAGCTCGGCGGCTTTAGCCACTGTACTTACGTCCGGCCTATCCAAGACCCAGTACCGCACGTTCTCAGGTAACCGACTATAAAACTGTTCTAGCCCGAAACACTGCAGAATTTTCTCGTGGTCACCAAACGCTTTCTCTTCTTTGAGCCACTCCTGCATGTTTGACATAATCCTGTAGGCAAACTCTGTATATGACTCACTTCTGCCTTTTTCATTTTCCCGAAACTTCCGACGGAACGCCTCCGCTGACAGCCTGTACTTTTTTAGCAGACTCGATTTCACTTGGTCGAAATCCTCTGCCTCCTCTCTCTTCAAGCGAGCGACTACGTCGGCCGCCTCGCCGGGTAACAAAGTGAGCAAGCGCTGTGGCCACGTTTCCCGAGAGAACCCCTGCTTCTCGCACGTTCGCTCAAAGTTAACCAGGAACAAACCAATGTCCTCTCCAAGCTTAAACGGCCGCATCAGGTCAGTCATTTTGAACGATACTCGTTCTCCTGCACCGTGTGCCTGACTTCCATTACGAGCGCGTTCCATCTCTACCTCGAGACGCTTCATTTCCAAAGCGTGTTGACGGTCGCGCTCTTCTTTCTGCTCTTTACGTTCGCGCTCGTCTTTCTCTATTTTCTCTTTACGTTCGCGCTCGTCTTTCTCTTTTCGCTCTTTACGTTCGCGCTCCTCTTTTTGCTCCCTCTCCTCAATGGTCTCAAGGCATTCCGACAGCTCGTCATCCTCAGCCTCCAACTCAAGAATAGCCCTTAGCAGTTCTGGTTTTCTGAGTTTGTCTGAGACATCCAGACCCAACTCTCTTGCAAGCTCCAGCAATTTCGGTTTGCGCAACGACTTCAAATCCATGGCTGCTCCGAATGCTGCTTTCTCTACTGCCTACTATTGTCTTGCCACAAACTAACCCGGCAGCAACGACAACCACAATTACCAGCTCTGTTTCTGACACTAACAAAAGCCTGGCAAAACTCAGAAGAAGAAAGTCCCGCACTCACCAAACCTCGCAGCCAAGAATTCAGCGCAGTCGTTCCGCTGCAGGCAACCAGTCATCACACAGGGCTCGTTGCACTGCTCCCGGATGGTCGTTGTGCTGCTCAGCATAGAGTTGACCGCATATCTTCGCTGCTGGCCTCCGTTGTCGGGATCTCACCGCTGGCAACCAGTTGTTGCAAAAGGGTTGCAAGCCCCAAGGGTAGCGTTGGCCTGGCGGCCTGGGGCAAAGCTGGAAACATCCGAAGGTCCTGGCAAAGGATGAGTCGACTGGCAACAAAACAACTTGTTTATTCTGGCATCGCAAAAGAGCAGCCGGTCAGGGCGACCACGTTACTCGAAGGAAGAAATCGAAGTCTCCTCGTTGGCGTCCGGGGCAGCTCCCTTTATACCCACGGAGTCGAGGGCAAGAAGGAACGGCTTGGGAAGAGGCGTCCGCTACGGCGACGCTTGAACATGTTCAGACGTGACGTGCGCGTCCACCGGGCCGGCGCCGGTCAGACCTCCTCGCCTCCCAGTTGGGGAGCTCCTCTCCCCGGCTGCTGCGCTTTGACAAGCGTGGGCACCAACACACACACACACACACACACACACACACACACACACACACACACACACACACACACACACACACACACACACACACACACACACACACACACACACACACACACACACACACACACACACACACACACACACACACACACACACACACACACACACACACACACACACACACACACACACACACACACACACACACACACACACACACACACACACACACACACACACGACGACACGTGGCACTGAAACCTGCCTGGACGCGCTTGGCGGGAGGCGTTGCGGCAGCGATGAACGGGCCCAAAATGACCGCCACTTTGAACGAAGCCGCGGCGTCCGTTGCATCCGCGCCGGCTATACCGCGCGTCGTAGGCGAGACGTAACAGCGTAGTTTCCAATCGCGTACGTGAGCGGTTACGGCTCGGGGTTCCACGATTCAGTTCGAATTGCACTTCAGTTTCAGCTGGTGGCTGAAGAGATAATGGAGCTTTCTGCTTCGGTCGAGGCAATTTCATTACGACAGCGTCGTAAACAATCCTCGCATTCTTCGTAAAAAAGAGATGCACAGCCGGCAGCTCCCTTTCAGTAGAATTTAACGAGAAGCGGTGGCGGCTGACGTGCGCCGCAGCGGAACCGAGAACAGAGTAGCCTCTCTGGTTCATCACACTGTTTCTGGTGCGGCTCGCGGGACCACTTCGAATCAGCACCGCAGTGCCCAGCGCATGGCAAGACTTGTTCGTATTGGGGTCACAAGGGCAACTTTCTAACTGTATGCAAGAGCGGGCGAACTGAAATGCAAGGCCGAGTTCGTGAAGTTCAATTTCATGAAGATCTGTTATTATCTGGCCGTGTTGAGCAAGTCTTGACTGTGCAACGTTCCACGCGTAGCGGAATTCATATTCAAATGCAAGTCTCGAATGTCACTTTGACATTCGTTGTCGATTCAGGGTCATCTGTTTCAATCCTGTCGGAGCAAGAATTGAGTAGATACTTTCAGAGCGTTCCGTACCTGTCTGCTCCGCACGTGACTCTGTTTGACTACTCTCAACGGCCGATTTCCGTGGTAGGTTGTTTCCAGGCAGAATTTCGGATTAAAGGCCGCACAGCATCACAACGTTTTTATGTAGTTCACCAAGGAACAAGTCTGATGGGTCTTGATGACATTTAATCTTGAATCTTCGCATTCAGGGTTCTGCTCCTAAATGCTTATACACGTCCATTGCTCTGCTGCCGACTGTCATTGATCCAATATCCCGTTCCATTTCCACACCGTCAAGAGCGCATCCCCGTAACAAAGATCTTCCGCCAGCCTTAGCACATGAGTTCAGTTCGCTTTTCAGTCCCGAGTTGGGTCTTGCTAAGGGATTCACGCATCGCATCAAGACGCGGCAAGGCGTGCAGCCTGTAGCTTCCGAGCTTCGCCGTCTGCCATATTCTCTGCGGTCACCAGTATCTAATGAGCTTCAGAGGTTATTGAGCCTTGAAATTATCGAGCGCATCGATGCTTCTGAATGGGTGTCCCACATTGTTGTTGTTGACAAGACATTGTTGTCTTTGACAACGTTCCAGAACTTGTGATTCTAGGGCATAAGTTCCCTGCACGTTGTATCTCGCCACTTCCAGAGAAAGAAGACTCTACAGTTAACACGCCAGTCCCAACTGATGTTGCCGCCCACCGTTCGTTCCTGGGTCTCGTAGAATACTACTCCATGTTTGTTCCGCACTTGGCATAAGTGGTCGAGCCTGTGAGAATCTTTGCGAAAATGAGCCGTTCATCTGGTCAGCCGACGCGGACAGCAGTTTCAGGAGGGTTAAGGAAATGCTGTCGTCGAGTACAGTCCTCCAGATGTTCGATCCGTCACTTCCAGTGATTGTGTCGACCGACGCGTCCGACTGTGGGCTGGGAGCGGTCCTGCAGCAACAAAGTGGCCACAAGGTCCACACAGTTTCTTTCGCATCTCATACACTGCCGTCTGCGAAGAGTAAATATTAAGTCGGTGAAAGAGAAGCACTTGCATGTATTTAGGCATGTGAACGATGACACACATACCTTTGGGGTCGCCATTTCACAGTTCGGGCAGACTACGAGGCACAGGTGGACTTGCTGTCGTCACAAGCACATAGAACACGCCCACTCTGAATCGCACGCTGGAGTGCACGACTGCTTTGCTACAATTTCACTGTTGATTACCACAAGGGATCCACAAATACTGTAGCAGATGCACTTTCTCGGCTGCCAGCACCCACCTCGGAGGCAGATATTGCTAAGGAGGAAGAAATTTTGTCGTTCATTGAGCCAGCCTGCGTGACAAAGCAGAAGTTCAGGCAGGCCGCTCTCGACCACGGTTGCCTGGAAACCGTCAAGTCATCCGTGCCGAGTTCCTGGCCGCCAAAAAAGTCCTTACCAGAAGAAGCGGAACCATTCTACCCTGTTCGGGAAGAACTTTCTGTTGTTGATAACCTGCTGCTGCATGCAATGCGCCTCGTTGTCCCGTCCTCCCTTACGGCTGAGATCATCGGCACCGCGCACGAGACACATCCGGGTATTACGCGCACGAAGGCATGACTGTGTTAGCGGTTCTGGTTGCCACGAATGGATAAGCGAGTGGAAATGGCAATAAAAAACTGCCACATCTGCCTGGAGGCAGATAAGTTCGCGAAAACATCCCCAGCACCGTTGCAACCTGTTAAACGGCCTGAGCGATAGTGGCAGAAGCTTGGCCTAGACATTGTTGGTCCTTTGGCGAATGCAGCTTACAACAGCAGATTTGCTGTAACGCTTCTTGAATACCATTCTAAATGGCCGGAGATACATTTTTGCAGCGAAGTGTCCACGAGCACCGCGAAAGACTTTTTAACAAGTGTTTTTGCCCGTGGAGGATATCCAGAAGGGATCATTTGTGACAATGGACGTCAGTTCACTTCGCGTGAATTCATCACCTTCCAGCAAAACAGAGGCATCCGTCTTTCACATACTTCGGTATACTATCCCCAAGCGAATGGGCAAATAGAACGGTTCAATTGCACATTGAAAAACATCATCCAAGTCGCACTCCGAGAAAGACAACCACTCCGGCACAAACAGTCACAGAATACCTTGCGGTTTACCGATGTACTCCGCAGGCCACCACAGGGGTCGCCCCAGCAGTTCTGCTGCATGGTAGAATGCCCCGAATCTGGCCGGATGTCGTGGGTTTCTCCGCACCAGCATTTGTGGAAGACCCATCCAACGAGTTGGTGCGACTCCGTGGAAGGGTCCGGCGTCAACAGCAGAGCAGCAAGCACTACACGAACAAAAAGGGGCTGCGCACTTTCTTCCCCAACAAAAGTGATCGAGAGGAGGGGACCAGCCTCTTACCGACTTGCAGACGGCCTTACGTGGAATGCCTCAAAGCTTTACAGGGTTCCAGAGAGGGGCATCTGTGGACTAGGCCAGTTTAGTGCCACGCCGCAGCCACGGTTTCCTGATGTGCTTAGCCTGCCACGCTGCAGCCTCGATCTCCTGATGTGCTGCAGCCTGCTGTGCTACAGCCGCCGTCCCCTAGGACGCAGGCTCGGTCTCCTGGTATACTGCAGCAGCAGCCTATGAGCCCGTCCCATCATCGACAGGACGACGTTAAAAGTGAGAGGGCCAGCCACCGGCCTAGCTTCCACACTACAGACCAATTAGTTCGTTGTCTGACGCTGTGTACATAGTCTGTAAATATGTGTAAATAAGTACTGTGCGCATGCCTTGGATTTAGCTTACTAATACTTACTAACAACTAATCTCTAAAAACAAGTGGGGGGGGGGAAGTATGTTGTTGTGAGCTTCAGTTTCTATTTGAAATCTTTATTCCCCAGGGGGCCTTCTGTTCTTCGATATATATATATATATATATATATATATATATATATATATATATATATATATATATATATATATATAGATTTAAGAGAACTGAGCACTTCTACAAAGACACTTTTATTTATCAACGTTTCGACCGCGGTGCGGTCTTCTTCAGGACTGAAGTGGTCTCGCGTCAGATGGACGTTTTAAGTTTGTGAGCTCAAGAGGAGGGAAAAAGGAGTGTAACACGCAAATAGCAACAACGGGTCAAAAAATTGAAAAAAAATAAAGATGGGGGTGCGGGGAGCAGACAGGGACAATATTGGGGGAGGAAGCAAAAAATAGAAATAAAAGAAAAAAAGGGGGAAAACTAGTATAGTAAGGAAGAGTGGGCTACAAAAGGAGATGGCGAAACGAGAGAAAGGGAGAGGAAGACGGTGCGGGGGACATGGGCAGCACGGCAACCACAGGCGTACGAAAGCAAAACGTGCAAACAAAACACACAAACGAAATGCACAAACACAAAGGGCGCCGCTGCAGATGCGTGGCCGAAGACGAGCCGCTGCGCAAATGACACTGGCAGTGACGAACAGGCCAAACCAGGCGCCTTTTGGGGTCTCACTAATTTCCGCTGAGCCGAGGGCTAGAACGTTAAGGAAGGAGTGGGCTACGTTAACGAGCACATGTCTAAGAACTTACTCACGGGGTCTGGGTTTCACTGAACGGTGCACCCCTCTCCGTGGGTGGGTCGTTGAACCGACCTCGCCGGGAATGCTTGTTTGTAGGGGAGGAGGGCTGGGCTAGCTGTGTGCAAAGATTTCAAATTGTCGGAAAATGTAAGGAAAGAACGTCAAAAGCTTATCAATACTGCACGAGGCAGGATAGTGTAAGTAAGGAGGGGTATGATTGCCTGGGATATACACTAGGAGTTATAAAAGGTATATCTGAGTTAGCCAATTAACGAGAAATGTAGTATTATTTTGTTTTGAGGTCGTGAATAAAAGAAAGGGTGCCAGGTTTTTCGTTAAGACCTTCTTGAATAGTATTAAACTTGTGGATAAAATAGGATTCACGCTGTTCACGTTCTCGCCTGTCTTTGAAGCCCCCTTGAATAATTGTTACTTTTAGTTGGTCAAATGGGTGTCCAGCGTTTACATGCTTGGATAGGGGAAGATTTGGGAGAGATTTGGCGTGTGCCCGGTGATTGTTAAATCGAATGCGGAATGCAGTGTTTGTCTGTCCTATGTATTGCTGGTTACACAAAGTGCACTCAATAAGGTAAATAATGTTTGAGTCGCAGTCAAAGTTACCGTTGATTGAATGCTGGAAACCTGACCTCGTACTAGTTGCGGAACACGTAGTCTGCATGTGCCTGCAAACTTTGCAGCGACCCTTACCACAGGGCTGGCATCCATATTTTGGGGTTTTGTGTTCCTTGGAGTGTACTAGGTGGTTCTCAATGTTTTTGGCGCGCCTGTAAATCACGCGGGGTGCGCATGTAAATATTTTCGATAGTCGTTGACTTTGGTGGAGAATGTTAAAGTGCTTATTAAGAATTCTGTTTATGTTCGGTGCGTTACTGTTAAATGTGGGGATAAGGTTTGTAGTGTAATCATTTCGGTTATCTATTTGGTGCCCCTGGAGTATTTGACTACGGTTAAGATTTGAAGCTCTGCTTATGGCGTCATCAATAAGGGAACGTGGATAGCGCTGTGTTAAGAGCACGTTGCGCATGTGTTCGGAGTTTTCATGAAAGTCTAGGTCGTTAGAGCAGATTCTTCGAAAACGATGGGCCTGCGAATAAGGGATGCTGGTTTTGCAGTGACGGGAATGGGCGCTTTGAAAATGTTGATATTTTTGTGAGTCCGTTGGTTTTCTATAAACGGTTGTACTAACTGACCCCTTGTCCACCAGAATGTCAACATCAAGAAAATTGATTTGACTGGCTGAGTAGGTGTGCGTAAACTTTATGTTTGGGTGCACGGAGTTGAAACTGTCAATGAAATGGATAAGTTGTTGTTCTGTATTTGTCCATATTATAAAAATATCATCCAAATAGCGCTTGTAAAAGTACGGCTGAATTGGACAAGAAGAAAGAAAGTTTGACTCTATATGATGCATGAAGATATTGGCATAATTTGGGGCCATTCTTGACCCCATAGCGGTGCCACTTACTTGCAGATAATATTGAAGATCAAATTCGAAGCTATTATATTTTAACACAGTTTTGGCTAGCGTTCCTAACACGTTTGGGCTTGGTGATTCATGAGGTTTCTGCTGTTCATAAGATTCTAAAAGGGCTGCAATGCCGTCAGCATGGGGAATGTTTGTGTATAAAGATGTTACATCCATGGTCACAAGAAAGGCTCCTTCTGGTAATGTTATATTGTCTATCTGGCGGAGAAAGTGGTTTGTATCTTTGATGTAGGATGGATGTGTGGCTGGAATGTGGCTAATTAGTGTGTCAATGTACTTTGACATTGGTTCTGTGAGAGTGCCGATTCCTGAAATTATTGGCCGTCCAGGAATACCGGCTTTATGTAATTTAGGGAGCATGTAGAAACGCCCAGGAGAAGGATGGGTAGCCGTGAGTGCCTTGCATAGTTTCGGGGAGATTTCATTGTGTTTTGTGAGGTCGAGGAGAATGTCAGATATAGCTTTTGAGTGCTCGTCGGTGGGGTCGCCATGCAGTTGTTTATAAAAATGGTTGTCAGAAAGCTGCCGGATGCCTTCTGCTATATAGTCATCCCTGTTCAAGATAACAATGCCTCCGCCCTTATCAGCTGGCTTTATGACGATGTCGGTACGGTTGCTGAGCGCCTCGAGAGCAGTACGTTCTCTTTTAGGAAGATTGTCTGATCCTAACCTGCGGTTCTTAAAATTTTCAACAATGTCATTTTGAACTGCCTTAATATAGATATCCAAGTGTTTTTCCCGCCCGATGTTGGGAGTCCAATTTTGGTTTGCTGGGTGGAAGTCCGTGTTTTGGTGGGGGTTTTCGGGCTTATCAAAGAAGTATTCTCTCAGGCGAAGTTTTCTGGCGAAGTCGTCAAGATCTTTCAGGAGTTGGAATTCATTGAATTTGCCTGTGCGGGGGCAAAAAGTCAGCCCTCTAGATAGGACGGCTCGCTCATACTCTGTGAGCGGTGTTAGAGATAGATTGGTGATGTTGTCTACACTGTGATGGCCCTGTTTTGAGAGTGTTTGCCCTTGGCTGACCTTTGACTGAGCGATATCAGGGTTTGGAGAATTTGATCCAACCGCACTTATTACTTCTTTCATCCATTCGTCATGGGGAACTTTGTCCGGTGTAAATTTTCTAATTTTGATTATGCCAATTTCTGAAGTTTTTTTTTGTTTTGAAACGTTCTAGTTCCTCGGCCTCCAGCGCGGAAACAAGAAGATTATTCCGAGCCCGACGCTCCTCTGTTCCCAGTATCACCGAAGCTTTCTCAGAGTGCCGTATTGTGAGTTTGAGCAACTCTAGGGAAGCTGATTTTAATATGTCGTTCCATTGCTTTTTGTCTCCTTCTGATAGATTATTCATTGATGGTGTCAGCTTCACTTGTAGACCTTTCGGTACGATATTAGCCCGAAGGTACGTTTTTAAGGTTTTAACATAAAGGTCATGTCTGAAGATTTGAAACATTGCTGCCGGTGTTATGAGAACAAGGGAGGCGGAGTACTCACGCGGCCTGTGTATCAGTCCCGGCGCACTCGCTGGGCGGAACCACAACGCTTCCGGAGGTCATATGATAAAACAGGGGTGCTGGGGATCAGTCTACAGTTATATGACGGGCTGCTGGTGAGGGGTTGCTGTTCTGGTGCAGAATCCACGGCAGGCTTCCGCCTCGGTTGCATACCAGCGTCGGGCTCGGAATAATCTTCTTGTTTCCGCGCTGGAGGCCGAGGAACTAGAACGTTTCAAAACAAAAAAAACTTTAGAAATTGGCATAATCAAAATTAGAAAATTTCCACGGGACAAAGTTCCCCATGACGAATGGATGAAAGAAGTACTAAGTGCGGTTGGATCAAATTCTCCCAATCCCGATATCGCTCAGTCAAAGGCCAGCCAAGGGCAAACACTCTCAAAACAGGGCCATCACAGTGTAGACAACATCACCAATCTATCTCTAACACCGCTCACAGAATATGAGCGAGCCGTCCTATCTAGAGGGCTGACTTTTTGCCCCCGCACAGGCAAATTCAATGAATTCCAACTCCTGAAAGATCTTGACGACTTCGCCAGAAAACTTCGCCTGAGAGAATACTTCTTTTATAAGCCCGAAAACCCCCACCAAAACACGGACTTCCACCCAGCAAACCAAAATTAGACTCCCAACATCGGGCGGGAAAAACACTTGGACATCTATATTAAGGCAGTTCAAAATGACATTGTTGAAAATTTTAGGAACCGCAGGTTAGGACCAGACAATCTTCCTAAAAGAGAACGTACTGCTCTCGAGGCGCTCAGCAACCGTACCGACATCGTCATAAAGCCAGCTGATAAGGGCGGAGGCATTGTTATCTTGAACAGGGATGACTATATAGCAGAAGGCATCCGACAGCTTTCTGACAACCATTTTTATAAACAACTGCATGGCGACCCCACCGACGAGCACTCAAAAGCTATATCTGACATTCTACTCGACCTCACAAAACACAATAAAATCTCCCCGAAACTATGCAAGGCACTCACGGCTACCCATCCTTCTCCTGGGCGTTTCTACATGCTCCCTAAATTACATAAAGCCGGTATTCCTGGACGGCCAATAATTTCAGGAATCGGCACTCTCACAGAACCAATATCAAAGTACATTGACACACTAATTAGCCACATTCCAGCCACACATCCATCCTACATCAAAGATATAAACCACTTTCTCCGCCAGATAGACAATATAACATTACCAGAAGGAGCCTTTCTTGTGACCATGGATGTAACATCTTTATACACAAACATTCCCCATGCCGACGGCATTGCAGCCCTTTTAGAATCTTATGAACAGCAGAAACCTCATGAATCTCCAAGCCCAAACGTGTTAAGAACACTAGCCAAAACTGTGTTAGAATATAATAGCTTCGAATTTGATCTTCAATATAATCTGCAAGTAAGTGGCACCGCTATGGGGACAAGAATGGCCCCAAATTATGCCAATATCTTCATGCATCATATAGAGTCAAAATTTCTTTCTTCTTGTCCAATTCAGCCGTACTTTTAAAAGCGCTATTTGGATGATATTTTTATAATATGGACAAACACAGAACAACAACTTATCCATTTCATTGACAGTTTCAACTCCGTGCACCCAAACATAAAGTTTACGCACACCTACTCAGCCAGTCAAATCAATTTTCTTGATGTTGACATTCTGGTGGACAAGGGGTCAGTTAGTACAACCGTTTATAGAAAACCAACGGACTCACAAAAATATCTACATTTTCAAAGCGCCCATTCCCGTCACTGCAAAACCAGCATCCCTTATTCGCAGGCCCATCGTTTTCGAAGAATCTGCTCTAACGACCTAGACTTTCATGAAAACTCCGAACACATGCGCAACGTGCTCTTAACACAGCGCTATCCACGTTCCCTTATTGATGACGCCATAAGCAGAGCTTCAAATCTTAACCGTAGTCAAATACTCCAGGGGCACCAAATAGATAACCGAAATGATTACACTACAAACCTTATCCCCACATTTAACAGTAACGCACCGAACATAAACAGAATTCTTAATAAGCACTTTAACATTCTCCACCAAAGTCAACGACTATCGAAAATATTTACATGCGCACCCCGCGTGATTTACAGGCGCGCCAAAAACATTGAGAACCACCTAGTACACTCTAAGGAACACAAAACCCCAAAATATGGATGCCAGCCCTGTGGTAAGGGTCGCTGCAAAGTTTGCAGGCACATGCAGACTACGTGTTCCGCAACTAGTGCGAGGTCAGTGTTCCAGCATTCAATCAACGGTAACTTTGACTGCGACTCATCAAACATTATTTACCTTCTTGAATGCACTTTGTGTAACCAGCAATACATAGGACAGACAAACACTGCATTCCGCATTCGATTTAACAATCACCGGGCACACGCCAAGTCTCTCCCAAACCTTCCCCTATCCAAGCATGTAAACGCAGAAGGACACCCATTTGTCCAACTAAAAGTAACGATTATTCAAGGGGGCTTCAAAAACAGGCGAGAACGTGAACAGCGTGAATCCTATTTTATCCACAAGTTTAATACTATTCAAGAAGGTCTTAACGAAAAGTCTGGTACCCTTTCTTTTATTCACGACCTCAAAACAAAATAATACTACATTTCTCGTTAAGTGGCCAACTCAGATATACCTTTTATAACTCCTAGTGTATATCCCAGGCAATCATACCCCTCCTTACACTATCCTGCCTCGTGCAATATTGATAAGCTTTTGACGTTCTTTCCTTACATTTTCCGACAATTTGAAATCTTTGTACACAGCTAGCCCAGCCCTCCTGCCCTACAAACAAGCATTCCCGGCGAGGTCGGTTCAACCACCCACCCACGGAGAGGGGTGCACTGTTCAGTGAAACCCAGGCCCCGTGAGTAAGTTCTTAGACATGTGCTCGTTAACGTAGCCCACTCCTTCCTTAACGTTCTAGCCCTCGGCTCACCGGAAATTAGTGAGACCCCAAAAGGCGCCTGGTTTGGCCTGTTCGTCACTGCCAGTGTCATTTGCGCAGCGGCTCCTCTTCGGCCACGCATCTGCAGCGGCGCCCTTTGTGTTTGTGCATTTTGTTTGTGTTTTGTTTGCACGTTTTGCTTTCGTACGCCTGTGGTTGCCGTGCTGCCCATGTCCCCCGCACCGTCTACCTCTCCCTTTCTCTCGTTTCGCCATCTCCTTTTGTAGCCCACCCTTCCTTACTATACTAGTTTTCCCCCTTTTTTTCTTTTATTTCTATTTTTTTGCTTCCTCCCCCAATATTGTCCCTGTCTGCTCCCCGCACCCCCATCTTTATTTTTTATTTTTTTTTTCAATTTTTTGAACTGTTGTTGCTATTTGCGTGTTACACTCCTTTCTCCTTCCTCTTGAGCTCACAAACTTAAAACGTCCATCTGACGCGAGACCACTACAGTCCTGAAGAAGACCGCACCGCGGTCGAAACGTTGATAAATAAAAGTGTCTTTGTAGAAGTGCCCACTTCTCTTAAATCTTTATTCTGCGGAGCCAACGCAACCTACGTTCGTAACATATATATTTATATTCATGTATGACGGCTGAACACCCCTGTACCACCCCCCCCCCCTTATGTAATGTCCCTGACGGGACCTTTAAGGGTTAATAAATGATGATATATATATATATATATATATATATATATATATATATATATATATATATATATATATATATATATATATGATTGTATGTTTGAATAAACGGGTTTTTTATGCATCGGGACGGCTGGAGTCTGACTTCCGTTTTTGCCTTCGAGAACATCACAGTTCCCTAACGATCTTTTTGTTCCCCGGCACGAACGTCAACGCAGAGTCAAGCCTGTCCGACGCATATTTTTCCACATGTAAGGGGAATCTCGTAGACAACACCAGTGCAAAATCTTACGTAGGGCTTTGAGTGTTTCTATCCACACCTAAATGTTTCCTTAGCACCGCTGCTAACTTTGGGGCACAACTTTGGCAACTTTGAGAGGGCGGAGATGACCATGGGAACTCCATACTTGCTGCCAACTCGTTTTAGATTGTAAGATACCGTGTGATAATATAGTGTCACCACTGGTTTGGCTTTGCCAAAATCTTCTTTCCGGCCTTGCCCCTTTATCTTACCATTAAGGTTCTGCAGCACCGCCTCGGTCACGGCAGCCACGTGGCCAGGGAACCCTGCTTTACACAGTCTATTTACCTTACCCTGGAAGCCCGCCCGCATTATGTGAGAGCACGACGACGTAAGGAGTTCTGGCTCTTTTGAAGGGGTGGCAATAGCCCTCCTAGGAGTTTTTGACGGAGCCAAATAAAACGGTAAAAAATCCTTCTTCGCCCAAGTAAAGTAGCGCCAGCAAACACTTTTCTCTCCTAGCTTAATATTAAGGTCCAAAAACAGGAGGCACTCCTGTTCAGGAAGCTCATGTGTGAAGGAGCGGCCCTCCCAATGTAGTGCGAACTTTTGTAAAATTTTCATGGCAGTTTCCTTATAGTGGCCTGTGTCATGTCTCTTTAAAATCAATACCGAATTATCAACATGTATAAAAATGATGTTCCGTCGTCAGTTAGTGATGCCAAATGTTGGCATTTGATGCGCGAAAATTGTTACATAAAGCTTTGCGCGACACGTGAAGCAATGAAAAATCCCCTAGCGTTGTAAGAACCACCGGGTGCCAAACAGGATGAAGGTGGACCTAATAAAAAACTCCAAATGTCAACGCTCATCTCTTCACTGCGTTTCTTGTACAGTGGTCTCTTTGTTTCGTGTATCATCTCTTAAGCCCGACCGTTCGAAGATAGTGAGCCTTTTCCACCCTCAGTGCATGGTTCATCGCGATGTGGTCTCAAGAAAGGAGTTGTGCCTGCGGAAGTGAGTGCCCTTTTTGAATGTGTTAAACGTTCCTTAGGACACGCAAGGCGAGTTACCAAAGTTTAAGGGGCGGAAATATGGAAGCAAGTGCGATTCTGGCATGATTGATTAAACTGAACTTGGTGTGCTTAAGTGAAACATGGAACGGTTAGTTAAGAAGCTGCTAGCCCTAAGAACACAAGCGGCCCAGACTAAGGAGGCATTGTGGAGGAGCGCACTGAATAATACCTTACACACCGGTTTGAAGCATCCTAGGACGGAACAGACCCAAGAGCAGACCGGTGGATCTAGGCAACCTGATCGTGCCAAAAGACATTTCGGACGACGTCTTGGTAAAAGGACCGAAATGCAGCTTCGATTCTACCCTACCAGCACACGAGCTGTTAGCTTTTAATTACCGCGTCGAAAGATAAGTAGAAAAGAAAATGAAGAAAGGTGCGTTCTCGACGGCGCAGATAGTTTAGCATAGACCACACTTCAGGAGAAACCCGCTCCAGGAAGGAAAGCTTTGACTGACAAGGTGATCAAATATTGCAGGGATAACGGTCTCTCCCTGCTGCAAGGGGAAAAAGGAGGCAAATTTGCTGTTATTCCGTCAGGCCTTTACAACCAGAAAGCTGTTCAAGAAATTTCAAAGAACTTTGTGGTAATCAAACCTGCCTCCACCAGGATAAATGGGAAGGAAAATTCCTATACAGATCACTAAAGCTGCAGAGCATGGCAAGATCTGTTTGGACCCTTTTGATAATACCTTGTCGATCTTCTTTGCGGTTAAGACCCACAAACCAGATGCATCGTTTAGGGCCATTTTTAGTGAGAAAGATGTTGGCAGCAACACATCAGCCGCTTTTTGCTTAAGAACCTGAAGAATTTGCTCGTTTCTGACCCTTTTTTCACGAAGAATTCTTTCAATGTAGCCGGCGTGTTGGACAGAGAAAAGGAGATGGGTTATGCCTTTCTATACATATTGAAGATCTTTTTAGTCTGTGCACCTTAGCGAACTCTCTATTGCTGTTTGAGAATGTATAGAAGCAAGCGGCACTATCGCTTTTCAAAAGGCAGGGGTGAGCGTTGACAATTTTATGTCTCTTTTAGAGTTTTATATTAAGTCCACCATAATCCTTTTTGACAACCGGTGGTTCCCAGAACGCCAGGGCACTTGCATCGCTTCAATTGTCACTTCAAATTTTGTGTAACATTTTTCTCGCATAAATTGCAAACATTTGGCATCACTACCTGACGACGGAACTGTCGTAAAGATTTTTAGAGAAGTTAATGATTTGTTAGTGATTTTAAAGAGACATGACACAGGCCACTGGGAGGATACTGCCATGAAAATTTCACAAATGTTTCCACCACATGGGAAGGGGCTCTCCTTCATACATGAGCTTCCTGAACAGGACTGCCTCCAGTTTCTTGACCTTAATATTAAGCTAGGGGAGAGAAGTGTTTGCTGGCGCTACCTGACTAAGGCCAAGATGGATTTTTTACCGTTTGCTTTCGCTCAGTCTAAAGCTATTTAGAGGGCTATTGTAACCAATTATATACAAACCGCACTCCTCAAGTCATGCTCTCACATGATGCAGGCGGGCTTCAAGGGTGAGGTAAATAGACTCCGTAAAGCAGGGTTCCCTGACCACATCCTGGCTGCCGTGACCGAGATAGTGCTGCAGAACCTTAAGGGTACGCCAAATGGGGAACTCCGGAAAGATTTCGCAAAGCCAAACCAGTGGTGATACCGTATATTCTCAAGGTATCCTACAATCTAAAACAAGTTGGCAACAAGTGTGGAGTTCTCATGGCCTTCTCCGCCCCCTGAAAATTGGCCAAGACGTGCCCCAGGGTTAGCAGCGGTGCTAAGCAAACATCTGGGCGTGGAAAGAAACACTCGAAGCCCAACATAAAGTTTAGCACGGGAGTTGTCTACAAGATCGCCCTTGTATGTGACAAGGTGTATGTCGGTCTGACTGGACGCTGCGTCAACGTGCGTGCTGGGGAACATAAAAGCAGTTAGGGAACGCGTCAGAGTCGTTTGAAAAACTTCTCGCCCATTCCCGCTCTTGCATTGATAAAAATGAAAAAAAAAAAACAAAAACTGTGAACCACGGCTTGGGGACATCCAAATTCTAAATAGAAGTAAAGATAGATTAAGTCGCAAAATGGCACAAGCCTTTTTTTATCAAAGAGAGAGGTCACACGTGGGTCAGCATAGCTGCTATCTCCCTGCAAGCAAGTGAACATAGACTGCTGTAAAATACGCTGGAATGAGTGAGTAGTTGTCTTCGGCGTGTTTTTTTTTTTTCTTACCTTGAGAGAAGTACGCATGCGTTCACCTTTTTCGGGCTATATATATGCAACATGTTTGGTTTGGTTTATGGGGGTTTAATGTCTCACAGCAACTCAGGGACGCCGTAGTGAAGGTCTCCGGAAATTACGACCACCTGGGGTTCTTTTAGCTGCACTGACATCGCACAGCACACGGGCCTCTAGTACTTCGCCTCCATCGAAATTCGACCGCCGCGGCTGGGATCGAGCCCACATCTTTCGGGCCGGCAGCCGAGTGCCATAACCACCCAGCCACCGCGGCGGCTCTATGCAACTTGTGGCTCAAACAACATAGTTGGAGTCAGCGCCCGTCCTGGCCGTCTTTCTGTGTGGTTTGTGTGAAATTTAGCGCTATTTTTACTTTTGTAAGACAAAACAGCTGTGTATTGCTAATGAGGAATTTGTAGCTGTGGAGAACACGATGCCGTTCAGATTGTGAAGCGAAGAAAACTCATCATGTGAAGCCCCGAAACGCTCGAAAATCTCGTTTTTCGGCACCAACTTGAAACACGGCGCATGAGGGGTGCCGGAAAGCTAGTGGAAACGCAACGTGCGGTGATGACGTGTTCTAATGACTGTGGAGGCCGATTAGAAATTGATGTGCTATTCTTCTTAGCTAGCAAACCTTGATGCTATAAGCTTGAACCACGGCCGGCGTCATCTTTGCTTTCTCGCTCGGGGCACGATTAATGCTCGTAATCCCGAACTACAATGCCATCGATTTTGAGAAACCTGATAGGTACTGGCATTACGCTAGCTTCATTCAATGAATAAAACCCCACTTCTGTGACAGCCTGCAGATTTCTCTTAAAGGGACTATGCAATAAATTAATTGAGGGCACGTAAAGCAGACGAGAGATAGGCATTTCATCACTCGTCACCCCAACGCTAGAATGTTTAAGCTAACATTAATAAGAACTAACATAAACACGATTAAAAATTACGCTCCTCTACTCCCCCCTCAACTCGAACACGCGGGGCACCAGAAAAAAAAAAATAAATAAAACCGGACTGGGACTGGGCCCCGCCCATGAATACATCATCCGCTGACGTTCCTTTTGCAACTTCCGGTTGTCGCTCCTAGCACCCCAGCAGCAGCGTTGGCGGCGTGAGCTCGGCGCGCGTCGGGTTTCTTTGCTTGTCGTCTGTTGTAGTTAGCAGTAATGGACCCGGACCTCGAGGCGCGACTGCTCGCTCTTACGGCCGCGATGGGCATCGAGCCCTATGCGGGCGCATGCAGAGCCGTGCGAGTGGTTCCGGAACTCCTGACAGAACGAGGCGGCAGAGAAAAATTGAAACCATAGGCGCGAAAGCAATGCACTGGCTCGCGCTTGCCCGAGAGGGTCGCGCGGCGGCACGAGCAGACGATTTTCGCGGCTAGCGGAAGTGTGCCCGTGGCGTCGTGGCTGCCATGGCTCCAGCGAATGAAAGCGTGTTTTGGCCTGGTGACGTCATGGGTATAGTGACGTCTTTTTTCGTGTTTTTACTTTCAAAATCGGTCACTACGACACACCAATCGGACCGCGAATTTCAAAAAACACGGTTTTAAAAATTCATAATAAATTGCCGGCTCAGTTGCGAAGACTCATACTTAGTGTGAATGCTTCTTAGCATCCTTTCCAAGCATTGAAAACATTTGCCAGCGACTTTTTATTCACTGCATAACTATTTAAGCAACGCTGGTTTCTTGACACACATTCATTCGTTTGGTATGGAGGTTTAACGGCCGAAAGCATCTCGGCTATGACTGACGCCGGAGTCTACGTTCCCAGATAATTTCCACCATTGGTGTTTTTTAACGAGCGCTGAGGCGGCACAGTGCACGAGCCTCTAGCATTTTGCCTCCATCAAAATGCGACCGCCGCGGCCGGGGTCACAGGCGCATATTTTTGGACAGCAGTTGAGCACCATAACCACTAAGCTACCGCGGCGGCTGACATGCATTGTGTATTTCTGTTAAGCATTTACTGATTTTTACATTGTATTGACTTCACAGGTAAAATAATCGAGACTGAATCCGCGGATGAAAACTTTTGACATTGTAGCTCTACGTTGCTTCCGGCCATGTGCCTTATTTCTGTTGCCGCGTGCGGCAGGAGGCTCGTCTCATTTGTTGTAAGAAGTGGTTGCGCATAATTAGGACATTATAAGTGCACGTGTTTTAGTATTTGCTGGTCGTGAAACAAAATGAATGAAAAAATGCATATTTCAATTCTTAACTTGGTTACAGCCTGACTCGTGTAGCCCCCACGCGAAGAATATCGTTTAGGACGACATCATACATTCCTTATTATGTGCTCAAATGGCTTTCTCTCCATTCCCATGCACAAAAAAGGAGGTTTTCATGACGATCATACCCGATAAAAGATTCTGCCTGGGAACGTTTTCAACTGACATTCTTACATGTTAAAGTGAAAGTTAAGTTTATTTCAACATCAACGTCCACAGGACAGGAGTGATGTTGAGGGGGGGGGGGAGGGGGGGGGGAGTGGAAGCAAAAACCCTAGACTATTCGAGGTTGGCTGGTTCCGTCTCAAAAACACCTCATTTTTATAATATCTCCTGAGGAAGAAATCAAATAGTGATAAATCGGTCGACTTATTAGGCCAGGTTTTCGTTTTACCACGCCCAGTCCATTTGCTTTAGAAAGAACTATTCGATGAATTCCCGAGCCAATGAGGAAAAATGCGGCGGGGGTCCGTCGCGATCGTATCTGATTTTTTTTAACATTAGCATGGGTAATTCCCAGACTAATAAAGGGACGACGCCCTTCAGAAAGCAGTTATTTTGGCAGTAAATTTTCTATTAATGAACTGAGGACCAACGATACGGTCGTTATAAATGCAACACCAAACGTTTGCTTACCGTCTGACGTGGTGCTTACTCTCACACAGCCAGTGCTGGCTCTGGTCGCACCGATAATGAGCCTTGTGCATATAAACATTTGAGTCCCTGCAAAATCGGGCCTCACCATTCTCAAGCACTCTCTGGAGGAATTACTGGTCTTCGTGGCATGCAATCTGGCAGTAGTTACAAAAATCGAGCCGTTTCTGAAAGTCGCCTGGTCTCCGCTCCTGGTGAAGACAGCCAATATTTGGGTAATAGCTGTGTCCTGAAAATGACCGCGAAACATAAATCATGCTCTCTTGATATGCGCCAGCACTTTCCCTCAAGCTTGCTTCCGGCCTTATTTTGATGTATGCGATTACATCGATGTCAAATTCATCGGTTGCACTAGTTGGTCGCTTCGTTTTTAAACATAAACTAATCAGTGGTTTAAAGGAATTAAATATCGAAATAAATGCGGCACGAGTGTGCACACGACGGCCAGCATGTTCGGCAGCGTATAATCTGGATGCCAGCTATGCGTTCTATTGAGCGCTCACATAGGCGATCAAAATATCAACCTTCTCGGCAACGTACAATTAGAATTTGGCTCGCGCGGTAATTCCACAGTATTCACGCTGCGACGTTGAAGGTGGGCGAGCTGACACTGCGCACATTTAATACCCTGAAACTAATATCGCGAGGTCACTCGCACACCACCAACACAAGCACCTCAGCGGTAAACGTCAACGCTTTTTATGAAACTGGCGCTACAAAACCCCGCGAACAACTTCCCACTAGCCTGCAGCTACTATTACGCAAGCTCCCCTCGCTTCGCGCAGAAAACCTTTTTCGGTCTGATGCACTTCTGTAAGGATATTGCGGGCAGTTTGATGTTTTGTTGGCATCGAAATTATTGGTCGAACCAACCTGCCCGACCGCACTATTCGTGAGTTTGGACGGGGTGGAGCGGGAAATCCCCACGTGCGAAAGGTGAGATCTGGATTGATGACCGGCGATAGGGGTCAAGCCTGATCCGTTCATATCAGTCGTATATGAGGCGTATACAGGCTTCGTAACAAAAAGAAATACTCAGGAAAACATCAACAAGAAAATTCTACGAGACCAAGCCTAGCAAATTAGCTTTAGTACAGACGCACGACGCAAATAACAAACGCAGAATGAGGACGCAAATAAATACTTAACATGAAGAGGGAAGCATTAAGGCGATAACTATATAAGAACGTTACACGAATAAAGGAATATTGTGCAAAGGAATAAGACGAGAAACAGCGAGCGACAAGACAAAGAAACAATTCCACGAGTTTGGAAAGAAACGGCGGCTTATCTGCGTTCTGCTAAGCCAGCCTGCGGATGCTCGTTGTGGGGCTGGTGGGGTGTCGTGCAAAGGGGCGAACTTGGGCCAGGCGTCCGCAGGGCCGCCGTTACCGCGCCGTTATCAGACGGCAAGGCTCGCTTGCCGACCACTTCTCTGGCTGACCTCAAGCACCTCAGCACACACCGATTTCTCCAAGCCAACTGCACGGCTCCCGGCTTTCTCGCCGCGGCGATCTCGGCGCAAACAAACGAAAAGCTCAATGCACAGCGCACCAACGATTCGCAGATGTCAAAAGCAAAATAAATAAAACACGTTGAAATGTTGAAGGAACGTGACATAAAGTGCCGCTCCTAAAGAGTGTATGCTAAGAGTGCCATGGCATTCAACCCGGAGCGTCCGGTTCCCCGAAGCAGGCGCAACGGCTGAGCCGAGTGTGTGGCCACCGCCGATCGCGTGACGCAGTACATGCGTATGAGTGATTCGAAAGAGAGGCTCTAGGCTTCAGCCTACGCTGTGAGATGCGCGTTTAAAATATGTGGCCGGCACAGAGTTTGCTAGCGAAAATGGCTGCTGGTAGCGGCGAGTGCATTCTATCTTGCATGGACCTTAAAACCAGCGTTTCCAGTAAAGTATCTTTGATATCAGAAGGCATTAATGAGTCGTATTTGCGTCTTCGTTAAAATACTTACCCAGAAGCTCACCTATATGTCCTTGTGCCATGAACGCAACTGTGGTTGTAAAAATTTGTGGCGCTGCTTTTTATCCTGTCAGTCAAGAGGAAGAAGACAGGAGATCCTACTTGATCCTGCTCTGCTGTCTGCTGTGCCTCCTGCTGCTGCTGCTTATGCTGGGCATCTTCTACGGATTCAGCTCTTGTGAGAAACCACTATCGTTATTGCTTGTTAACGGCTATCACAATCTTTCGGAGCTCAAGCCTACAGGCGTATCATGACGTAGATTCTCCGAACCACATCATTACACCATCCTGACGCCTTGCCGCAAGGTGTACAGCTGCTTACTGTCTGTTAACTAACATGTTCGGGTGGGCTAGTCGGTCATTTATCATAAAAATGGCAACACAAAATACACTGGGACGACAGCGAAGAAATATAGAGCATAGGATAAAGCACCATAGGTGTAAGTTTCATCGCTTTCGACCCCTTTCTTTCTCGTTGCGATTTTCTACGATCAATGCGTGCAATTTGACGAGATGGCATCATTCGTGCCACTGTCCGCGTTACAATGTATTTCGTTTCGTCGCTGAACATAAATTAATACGAAATCCTTTTTTCCCAAATGAACGACAACTTTAAAGCGTACGGTTTGGGGTGATCATGAATTTTAATGCGAAAACGGTCACCACGTTTATTAAGTAGAACTTAGGAACTGGAATGGTTGCGTGACATAACGTTTCTATCGCTTCCACATTAAGGTTTAAGGTGCATTTAATCTGATCCTTGTAATAAATAAAGCTTGATAAAGACCTAAAGAATTTAAATCTGTGCGGACCGCACAGATCTCGCTGGAGCTGTTTTTTCTGGCTAGCGGGGAATAATGGGCTTGCCCTGAGCTCCTGCGTCCCATCCTTTCAGGAAGCAGCTGCCTTTTTTTCTCTGATTACGTTTCTTCACTGGGTCTTGTTATGATCCTTAAAACAACGTCGGCCATCACGTTGTCGGCACCACGCGTCTCTGTAACCCTCACCTCACACCGCGTTCAAATCGCTCTTATCGCACTGCCGAAAATGTCTCAGTTGACTCCGCAGCCCTACAGAACATTGCACAATGTGTTCAGAGTGCGACGCAAGCGCACGGTCCGCGCGCTCGCGCCGCTCTCGTTCCCTCATCCTTCTTCACGTATTACTTCTGTTTTAAACAAGATTACGTGATAGCTATACTGCAGGGATGGCGTAGAGATAGAGCATCCGCATCCCATGCAAAAGGATGGAGGTTCGAATCGCGAGGCCACGCAATTCTTCACGGGGTTAAAAAAAAATAACTCCGCATGTTGATGGAATTGCATATCCAGCCCTTGGGCGTGGCCTGATCTTGGTGACCATAACTGAATACGCACTTCCTTACCAGAACAGAATTTGGCCACCCTGATGTAGTACTTGGCAACAAGCCTCTATGAACAAATCAGTTAACTCTCGGCCCTCACTCCCCATGAGCTTCGGATACTGACGAAGGCGGCGGTGAGACATGTCACGCAGCGGAGAGTGCGAAGATTCACTGGCTCCGGACAGGTCACCATTAGAACCTGAACCTTGCAGCATTTAAAGCTAGAACCTTATCCAGTGAGGTTAGCCTAGCAGTGCTGCTTGAGAAACTGGTGGGCATTTAATGAGATGTCAAAGGGCTTAGTGAAGTTAGGACGAGAGGTGAGGCGGATAAAATGGTACTAAAGGGCGAGCATATACAGTACTATCGCGGATTAGCGGATACATGAGAACTAGGTGTCTGATTCCTCATTAATCATGATATAGCTGGTAACATAGAGGAGCTCTACAGTATTAATGACTCAGTAGAAGGTACAAGCTGAAGATGATGCAGGCCTACGCGCCTACATCCGGCCCTGAAGACCAGATCGTTGCCAACTTCTATGAAGACATGGAATCGGCACTGAAACAAATAGAATCACAGTACATTGCACTGATTGGCGACTTCAATGCTAAGCTTGGAAAACAGCAGGCTGGCGACCAGGTGGGAGGCGACTATGGGATAAGATTCCAGGAATAGCACGGGAAAGTTATTAGTAGAGTTCGGAGATAGTATTCTTGTATGGATCATGAACACCTTCCGTAAACGGGAGAACAGGAAGTGGACCTACAAGAGTCCCAATGGTGATACGAGTTAGGGATAAGAATGAAAATGCTGGAATTCGGGATATCGCTGCAGAACGATATGCGGATATAACTGAGGAAAATGATCCTGCTGTTCAAGCAATCAGCGATAATCTGACAGCTATCATTACGGAGTGCGCAGCAGAAGTAGGCGGTAGGTACGACGGCTGACAGGATACCGGCAAACAATCTCAGGAGACGAAAGATCTGATTAAGAAACGCCTATGCTAGAGGGCGTCTAACCCTGCCGACAGAATAGAACTAACAGAGCTATCGAAGTTAATAAATAAGCGCAAGGTAGCCGACATAAGAAATTTTAATATGGAGAGAATCGAGCATGCCCTAAAGAACGGAGGTAGTCTAAAAACGGTGAAGAAGAAACTAGGCATAGGAAAAACAAGATGTATGCGTTAGATACAAGGAGGACAATGCCATTAGAAATATGGGTAAGATATTTAAAGTTGCCGAAGAGTTCTACACAAATCTGTACAGTAGGCAATGTAATCGGAACGCTAATGAAAGAGACGTACAGTAGCGCAAAGCAAAGCGTTATCCCGGCAGTAACGAAAGCGGAAGTAAAGCAGGCCTTAGGAGCAATGGAAAAGGGGAAATCAGCTGGTGTGCATTTGGCAACAGCACATCTGTTGAAGAACGGAGGAGAGGTCGTGCTAGAAGTATTAGACACCCTGTATATGCAATGCCTTATAATCTCGACAGGACCAGAAGCTTGGAAGAACGCAAACATTATCTTAATAAATAAGCAAGGAGACGCCAATTACTTGAAAAATTACAGACCGATCTGTTTACTCTCCATTGCCTTCAAGGTATGTGTTAAGGCAATAGCTTATAGAGCCGGAGCAACCTTAGACATTAATCAACCAAATAATCAGGCAGGCTTTCGTGAAGGATATTGGACAATAGATCATATTCACACTATCAATCAGTTGATAGGGAAATGCGCCTATATATTACGAGAGAGCATTTGACTCAGTAGACAATAGATCACATTCACACTATCAATCAGTTGATAGGGAAATGCGCCTATATATTACGAGAGAGCATTTGACTCAGTGGAAACCTCAGCAGTCATACAGGAATATCAGAATCATGGTGTAGAGGAGCCTTGCGTGAAAATGCTGGAAGATATCTATAGCAACTGCAGATTTACCTTAGTACTCCATAAAGTCAGCAATAAAATTGCACTAAGGAATAGCGTCAGGCAGGGAGACACGAACTCGCCAATGCTATTCACCGCCTGTTTACAGGAGGTGTTCCGAGGCGTGGATTGGTCCGCCGCGGTGGCTCAGCGGTTACGGCGCTCGGCTGCTGACCCGAAAGACGCGGGTTCGATCTCGGACATGGCGGATGAATTTCGATGAAGGCGAAATTCTTGAAGCCCGTGTCCTGTGCGATGTCAGTGCTCGTTAAAGGAGCCCAGGTGGTCGAAATTTTCGGAGCCCTTCACTACAGCGTCTTTCATAGCCGCAGTTGCATTGGGACGTTAAACCCCTCAAAAGTCAAATGAAATCAAATCGTGGCGTGGATTGGGAAGAGTTGGGGATAAGATTTAATGGAGAATAGCTAAGTAATTTGCGATTCGCGGATTACCTTGTCTTGTTAAGTGACACAGGAGATGAACTTCAAAGTGTGATAAATAAGTTAGGCAGAGCTGAACGGTAGGTCTTAAAGTTAACACGCAGAACACCAAAGTAAAATTTAACAGTCTAACAAGGGAACAGCAGTACACAATTGGCAGCGAGGGGCTGGAAGTGGTAAAAGAATCCGCCCAGTTAGGGCAAGCAGGGACAGCGCATCCGGATCATGAGAGGGCAATAACTAGAAGGATAAGAATGGGGTGGAGCGCGTATGGTAGGTGCTCTCAGGTCATTAATAGCAGGTTACCAATATCCCTCAAGAGAAAATTGTACAACAGCTGCATCTTACCTGTATTCACCGACGGAGCAGAAACGTGGAGGGTAACGAAAAGGGCTCACCTTAAGATAAGGGTGATGCAACAATCCATGGAAAGAAAAATGATAGGTGTAACGCTAAGAGACCGGAAGCGGGCAGAGCAGTTGAGAACAAACGGGGGTTAATGACTTCCTAGTCGAAATCAAGAGGAAGCAGTGGACCTGGGCAGGACATGTATTGCAAATCAAGATAACCGCTGTTCCTTAAGGGTAACGGAGTGGATTCCAAGAGAACGCAAACGTAGCAGGGGGCGGGGAAAGGTTAGGTGGGCGGATGATATTAAGAAGTTTGCAGGCATGGGGTGAGCGCAGCTGGCAAAAGACAGACAATTTGAGACAATTGTAGAGATATGGGAGAGACATGGGAGAAAAGACAATTGGAGAGACATGGGAGAGGCCTTTACTTTGCAGTGGGGGCAGTCAGAGTAGCGATTATGATGATGATGATGATGATGATGATGACGTTACCAGTTGTGAATATGTGTGGTATGTCGAACCGAACGATAAGGTACCACTTGAAAGAAACGGCGCGGAAAAAGTCTGGGCACAGGACACGCCTTCAAATGGAGGCAAATGAAAATCACCGCCAATCTCAAAATATATATCAAATCCGGTTTTCAGGCACCCAGTTTCACTGAAAAAGTCTACTCGAGGCCCTGAAAAAGCTTAAAACAATTAACCTTACCACCTAAAAGATTGTAAAGAAAACAAAGAACTTGAATCCTTATTGCTTCAGTACGAATCCTTATTGCTTCAGACCAAAACGATGATGTTATTTTTCCGCCCCCCTCGAAAGTGTTCAAAAAAAGCAGGTCTACAACAGGCGGCAACGCCGCCTGTTGTCACTTACACATCGATCTTCTTGTTTAACGATGTGGTATGCCTCTAGAGTCTCGCGTTGACTCTTAGTAATACCTCGTCTTTGTGTAATTGACACGACGGTTAGTCTATTAGATAAAGAAATTAGATTTTTGAACTCCTTGACGTAACGTGTCGTAGAATGATTGCGGTCCGGATGTTTGTCAGTAATGCTGCAATCTACCTTTTCTTGTAAATCTCTCATGTGTGCGCATGCGTAGTTTGATACTGAAGGGTATAAATGTGTTCGTTTCTGAAATAAATGCAGTCGATAGTCCAGCGTCGTCCTGCGTTCCTGTTCTGTGTCTCTATCTTTTGCGCTGGTTTTCTTTCTGCAATCATGTACCGACTCGTCCAGCTCACCACTCTATTGAATCAGCTAACGGAAATCACTGCCGTCAAATGTTTAGGTATGAATATAACAAGTGGTTTATCTTGGAATGCTCATACTGACATTATCTGTACAGCCCCATTAAAAAACTCCCTGTCCTGAGGCATAAGCTCCAAAATTCTGCGTCTAATGCAAAACTTCTCAGCTATCTTTATATAATCAGGCCAAAGCTTGAATACGCGTGCATAGAATTGGATCCGCACACTACATCGAATATCAATAAACTTTAAAAAGTGGAAATATATCAGATTTGGGTAAACAAAAGTTTTTAATCCAATTCTCCTTCGAAATTTATGCAAACTCACGATATATCGCGTCTAAAAAACGGTGAAAAGACTTTCGTTTAGAAATTATTTTTTTCTTAATAATCAACAAGCCTAGACTTCATCTGTCCTAATATTTATTTCCACAGCCTGATAGAACCACTCGAGAAAACCATACTAGTTTATAAGCGCTATATTTTGCACGAGCAAACTTATTCGTCACTGACTAGAAATGTGTGCCCCGGTGTTTGCTCAGGTAAAAATAAAAATTTTTAGACTTTCGTTTAGAAATTATTTTTTTCTTAATAATCAACAAGCCTAGACTTCATCCGTCCTAATATTTATTTCCACAGCCTGATAGAACCACTCGAGAAAACTATACTAGTTTATAAGCGCTATATTTTGCACGAGCAAACTTATTCGTCACTGACTAGAAATGTGTGCCCCGGTGTTTGCTCAGGTAAAAATAAAAATTTTTACTTCTAATTATTCAAAGCCAGGTTAAAAGTAGCCTACCTGAATTTTGTGTAGTTTCACCAGACCAACGCTCCAGACACAGGCACAGTTTAAACATAGAGTCACCAGTTACACGGAATGATTTATTTATTCATTTAGCAAAAATACGGCAGGCCCTAAGTGGGCCCTAGCATGAGGGGCGAAAAGAAGTACAGCATTGTGAATATCAATTCATCACGCGAAACATAAGTAAGTAAAATAAACTGAGACACGTTCAACTTTTACAATAAAACATGCATAAATACGAGACACGACTATGAGGAAGACGACAACAATTTTTCAAAAAAATCAATGAGCGTGATTGCATCAGGAGGCAGCTTTTTTCATTCATCGATAGTGCGTGGATAAAAAGAATATTTAAAGGCATTAATTCTAGCTTGATAAGGCGTTAAATAATGTACATAATGATATCTTGTGGGACGAGTTTCAAGGGATGCAAGGTTAAGGTCAGAACTCATGGTGAGTTTGTTGTTTTTCTGCAGAAATAGAAGTCTTAGTCTCTAGATTTTTCTACGTATTTGCAGTAGTGGGATGGCGTTCTCTTTCATTAAAATAGATGGAGAGTCAGATGTGCAAGAGTTAGAAAAGATGAAGCGCACGGATTTCCGCTGTACAGCCTCCAATGCCTCAATATTCTTTTTGGTATAAGGGTCCCAGACTGTGCAAGCATACTCTAGTTTGGGTCTTACGAGGCTGTAGTATGCGAACTGCTTTATCCGGGAAGGAGCGTTTTTAAGTTTGTGGCGAAGAAGTCTAAGTTTTCTGTAGGAGGATGAGCATGCATTGGCAATATGACTGTTCCAACTTAGATTACTAGTTATGGTAACACCGAGGTATTTATATTTCCTAAATTCTATAAGAGGATGCGATGGGAGCCTGTAAGGAAACGAGTGTACATTTTTTGGTGATTTTCATAAAAACTGTTTTCGCGGAATAAAGCTTCATATCCCAACTACTGCACCATGTGTCAATTTGCTAGAGGCTAGATTTAAGGAGGATTTGGTCGTTAGGGCTGTTAATTTCGTTGAACAAAACGCAATAATCAGCAAAACACCTAACCTGGACCGGTTGAGATCTAACAGTAATGATATCATTTATATATAACAGAAATAGCAACGGGCTTAGCACACTACCTTGTGGAACACCTTAAGTAACTGGTAAAGAATTTGAATGATAACCGTCAATGCTAACAAACTGTACATGGTTGGTGAGATATGACGAAACCCACGTGATTAAAAATTTAGGAAGACCAATTATCTCAAGTTTATATCTTAGTGTAGCAAGTGACACAACATCAAAACCTTTTTTAAAATCTAAAAAAATGGCATCGATCTGCCCCGAGAGATTAAGGACGGTTGCAAAGCTGTGAATAACCGATGTTAATTAGGTCACAGTGGTTTAGCCTTTCCTGAAACCATGTTGAATAGAAGAAAGTACACCATTGTCATCTAGAAATTTGGTTATATAGTTAGCTAAAATATTTTCTGACAATTTACAACCAGTGGAAGTGAGTGAAATGGGACAATAATTATCAAAAAGTGCCATATCACCTTTTTAGGCACAGGCACAACACAAGCTGTCCTCTAGTCGGAAGGCAGTCTTCCTGTAGCAAACGACCTGCGAAATAATATTGAAAAATATTTAGAAATAATTCCTGCATAACGACGCAAAAATGTGTTGGGATTTTAATTGGACCAGAAGTGGACTTAGTTTTCAGATTTAAAAACAGTGAAGTTAATCCTGGTAGTGATACAATGTCTTGATCAGGAAAACAAAATACATCAGTACGAAACCTACATGGATTTGGATTTGAGAATACACTATGGAAGTGCCTATTAAAGGGATCGGCAATGGTAGTTTTTTCAATAAGGATTACACCCTCATGCATAATTCGGTTAATGGGCTTTTTTTTTCTGGTAAATAGTTCCAAAACTTTTGGAGGGAGTCATGAATAAAGTCCGGTAGTGTGAGCTCAGAATAGTACCGTTTGGTTTTCTGAATTTCTTCAGTAAGGTTCGATTTGAAAGTTTGAATTATGGATCGAGTGGAGCCTCTTCGTTTCAACAGTTTAATTTTCCTCGTAAGATGCACTATGTTTCTACTGATACAAGGATTTATCCTGCGTGTTTTCTTTACTTTCATAGGGACAAAATTTTGTCTATGCAGTGGAAGCAATTTTTTTTAAACTTTTCTTATAATTCATCAACGCCAGAACCATGAAAAAAGACAAGGCAATGCTCAAAGTAATCGAGCCCACTTTCGTAGTTTGCGTGTGAAAAATCCTTGAAAGGAACTATTTTAGCGATAGGTTTTTTGTTCAAAAAAAAATGCACAGGAAATTAAACGTAGACCATAATGTGATTAGATTAGCCCTATTCTATCGACACTGAAAAATTTTGCATGGAATGACTCAAGAATACAAGATCAAACACAGAGGCAGAATCACCTTGCACACGTGTTGGTTCTCTAACAACTTGTTGCAGGCCATGGCAAAGCATTAATCACATAACTTATCAGCATGGGCACCACAGCCTGAAAAAAGAGGTGGGTAATCCCCGTCGATTTATGGTAGATTAAAGTCTCCCGCCAGTATGATTTTGGCACCCTTGAATTTGGGCATATGATCAGCAAGGTCATTTAGGGATAGTACTAGTGAATCTTGAGGTCGATAAGCTGCAAAAACTAGGTAGGACTGGCCGCAGCAGATTGCTTTGAAAGAAATACTTTAGTGGCCAGCAATTTCCTTCATGTTGATAGAGCAACAGCCACGTTTTACAAGAACCGCTACCCCCCGGGAAGGCCTGTCACAAAGGAATACTTGATAGCCGGGAGGAAAAACGTCTCTGTCATCAATGTCGTCTCGTATCCAGGTTTCCGTAATTACAGCAATATGTGGATCACATTCAAGTAATGTAGCCTCAAGTTTTTCTGTTTTGTTTAGAACACTACGTGCATTGATGTTTATTAGTCTGAGGTTTTGGTCACTGGGAGCCGCAAGTAAAGGAGTTTGTGAGCCGCTCTGATGGTCTAGACTGCCAGCCTGCTGCTTGGGAGCTTGACCTGGCAGCCTCACTCGTGCATTGTTGGAATCATACCATGCATACAGTATTCCATCCATCAGCAGATTATCTTTGAATAGAATTGCTTTTTTTCTTTCTTTTTTCTCTTGTTTCGCACTTTCTCACAAGAGTTTGCGTTTTCTGAATGTGTTGCGGGAGTAACCACTTTGCAGGGATGTCTTCCCCTTTAAGTTTGAAAGCATTCTTCAAAACTTTGTGCTTTTCATAAAAGTCCTGGAAAAAGATAATGGCAGGTCTTGTTTTCCCTGGCTTGCCAATCCTGTGGATTCTTCTTACAGAAGAACACGAGACACTAAGTTTTTCGGAAAAAATACCTTGAAGTACTTTTTGCTTGAGATCAACGTCGCTTTCTTCGGGTTATTTTACTCCGAACACAAGCAGATTTGACCGTCTACTCCTATCTTCTAAATCATCAATCTTGTTCTGAAGAGAACGCACAGTTTGTTTAAGGGTGTGTATTCGATTTATATGTTGTTCAAATTTCCAAAATTTAGAGCGCAGGTCATTGACTGTTTTGTTGAAGATTAGCCAGCTGATTCCTAAGGGCTGTCATTTCAGATGTTAGTTTGTCCTGATCTTGCATGAACTGCTCCAATAACTCGCGAGTGTTGGGCCGGGATTCAACTCGACATCGCCACAGAGCAACAATCCGCACGCAAGATATACATCAGAGGCAATTTCTAAGCACTTTTGTGGGCATGGCAAAACCAAAAGCAACAAGTAATCACTCTTAATGCTAGAGTAATGGCCACACACCTGCACAAGGCAGAAGAAGGGCCGCCTGTTAGGCGACATGCCCACAGACGATGCGCCGCGCCCACTGAAGAGGAATTCTTGCGGGGGACGTCTTTTAAAGCACGATGTGTTGATGTCACGTGATAGTTCGGCGGTAGCGCTCCAGTCGTGAAGTTGGTGAGCAGGTAATGGTGCGTCACCAGCGGTAACGGATGCCAGAGACACGTGTCGACAGCTTGTGCGTCGAGTTGCCTGGCGATTCAGTAAGGAAAAGCACAAGAACCTGCACAAGGCAGAAGAAGGGCCTGTTAGGCTACATGCCCACAGTCGATGCGCCGCGCCCACTGAGGAGGAATTCTTGCAGGACGTTTTTTAAAGCAGGATCTGTTGCTGTCACGTTGTAGTTCGGCGGTAGAGCTCCAGTCGTGAAGTTGGTGCGCAGGTAACGGTGCGTAATCAGCGGTAACGCATGCCAGAGACCTTCAAATATAGCTTTTTTTACAAAGGCTTACAATGGAGTGCACAACCAGATTCAGTTGCCTTATCTTCCTGTGTCAGTGCTTTTACTGCTGGTTTAGAAGCTATCAATCTCTCTAATATGAATGTGTCTTAGTACATAACGCTGTAGCATAGTCAAGAGTTCGACGAAAGTTCGTCTGGTCAAGCATTAGTAGAAGCAAAAGTGCTACAGTCAGTGACCAGGTAAAAGTAAAAACTATATGACAATTCGGAACCCTTACGGGCTCCTTGTTCACAATGAGGCTAAAATGGCAAGTGGTCGAAACTTAAATACGCAGAATATTACGTAATGAATGTATGTACACGGGTGGTGGTGGTGAAAGCATTTATTTGAATATTGCAGAGAGGTTGCGTGGGGAGCAATCCCTAGTGGGCCGCTCCCCTTACAGTACTAGGTGGAGTCCCTTATTGAGAGTCCCCATTGGTCTGGTTCGCCACTCGAGCTCGCTGAACTAGGGCTTGTTGGGCCGGTAGGTCCAGACAGCTGAGCAGGGCCGCCTCCCAGTCCTCTCGGGTAGGGGAAGGGGTTAGGGGCGGAAGAGAAGGATTGTGTTGACATGCCCAGACCATGTGGAACGTGTCAGCCACCTCCCCACCGAAAGAGAAGAGGCCAGAGAAAGAAGTGTCGAAATGTTCGAGCACTACCGGGCACAGTAGAGTGTTAGTAAAAAGTCTAAGCAGTATTCTCTAGTCCGCTTTCCCTAGCCCCTTGAGAGGAGCCGGGTACTGACGGTGCGAGTTTCGGTAATAAGCGGAGATATTTTTGGAAGTTAACAGAGGATAGGAGTCCTGGTCCAGACCGGTAGAGTCTACGTCGGGGGCCCGGTTAGTGAGTGCGCGGTTAGCATTTTTGGAAGTTAACAGAGGATAGGAGTCCTGGTCCAGACCGGTAGAGTCTACGTCGGGGGCCCGGTTAGTGAGTGCGCGGTTAGCATCGTCCCTTTCTTCCCGTTCATAGTATCTGGCGTCGTCTGGATGAATGATGACTCAAGCAAAAGGCGTGCCGTCAGGTTCCGCTCATTGGATAGAATTGCAGCGTTGTTGTTTTTTATTTAATGCTGTTTATGATGGTCATAATACGAGCGTATTTTGCTTTTGTTGACTGCACGTCACTTTTTACAGACACTGCCACTGTTTTGCGTTGTCGTTGCTCGTTCGACTTGAAGCGCGACTCGTCTACATTTCTTTATTGTATTCTTCCCCACTCCTGTAAGGGCCCTTAATGGGTTGACAATATCAATAATAAAACAAACAAAGCAAGAAACAAACATCTCCATGGACTAGCGCATGTATTTCTGAACAGTTCATTAACATCCTCGTGGCTGCCTATGAGTCGCAATTTTTTTTATTCATCCGCAGGCAACAAAATGTTTTTAAGTACCTTTTAATTTGGTTGTTCGCAAATATTTTATATCTTTGCAATACACCTCTAAGCTTCTCTTACGTTTTAAGGTTTTATTACGTTGCAAATTCTCTATATTGTAAGTGGCGTTTATGGTTGTAAGTTACAACATGAATTAATCCAGGTTTTGTATACATTTATTTGTTTTTCATTAATTGATGCCTAAAATGCCCCGGCTGCTTGGAAAGTCACACAGTGCTCTATGTGTCTACTCCTTCAATGGTCCCGTGTCTTGTTGTGCTACAGGTCAGAAAAAACTCATGGTTGGCTCCACGCGCTTGGAGCGGCGGGCAGAGGAAGAGAAAAAGTCGTGGATCAATTTGCAGGAGAAACTAAATTTTATCTCTTAAAATTTACAGATATCAAGTCGCTCTTACGATTGGTACTTCAACATAAGGTAAAAATAAACACCTCTACAGTTATAGCTAAATGTGGTTTTACCCAGTAGTAACCTCCCTATTAATTTCTGCCTGCTTTTTGTCCTGGCTACTTATTTCGCTCTTGTGCTTTACATCTTCCATGTATCACGGCTGTGCATCATGTATCACGACTGCACAACGTCTATTCATCGTAGCCCCTTAATGCTCTTCGCAGTAATAACTGCCACAGTAAGAACGGGGTGGGAACGTTACGTGGGCACATGGGGATTTTGAGCAGCAACTAGCTAGCATCCCTCAATACGAAAGTAAATTAACAGTATAAGAAGAGGTTGCGGCTAAGCTGAATTTGGACCACGCTTAGTTTGGAACAAGAAACAGCTGTCCAGCAGAGCGTTCGGGCTGCGAATGAGCTTCACACCGCAGGGTCGTCGTCTTCTTTTTCACCACAGTTCACCACAATGAGTGAGCGTGACTGTTACGTTACAATTAACTCGTGGTGGAAAAGGAGGCACCCTGACGACTTAGAGAACAAACACGATATCGCATCGTAGCATGGCTTGAGGAGGTCGACGCGCACTGATTCATGGCCGCGATGGCGGGCATAGCGTGGCGGCGGAAGCGGTTCAATAATGTAGTTCACTGGAGTGGTCTGGAAGACATCGTCTGGGCCATGGTACTTAGAAAGGAGTTTCGTGGAGAGGACGGGACTCATTTACGGAAGCCAAAGCCATACAAGTGAGTCTGGGATATATCACGGAAGCGGGCCAGAAGGAGCACGAAGGTTCTTCTGACGATTTTGGTATTGCGTTGAAAGAGAGCGGGCAAGATGGCGGCATTCTTCAGCATATGTGGCTGCTTCGGAAACAGTGAGTGACTTGGACACATCAGTGCGTCACGAGAGCACGGTATCCATGGCGCAGCTCTGCTCGCGGCCATGAAGAATCAAGAATGGAGAGAAGCCGATGGTGCTCTGTGTGGCAGTGTTCTAAGCATATGTTAGAAATAAGAAAATGCGGTACCAACTTTAGTGCTAAGCTGCAACGACAAGGCCAGCATTTCACTCAATGTGCGGTTAACGCTTCTAGTCATTCCATTTGTTTGAGTGTGGTAGTCTATTGTAGAGCATGAACAGAGCAATTTCTTGTTGAGTCGCATATTCTTGTTGAGTCGACGGTCATATTCATCATCAGCCTCATTACCTTACTGCAGGACAAAGGCCTCCCCAATATATCGCCAATTAACCTTCTCCTTTGTAAGCTGTGGCCACCCTATCCCCACAAACTTCTAAATCTCATCAGCCCACCTAACATTCTACGGCACCTTGCTACGTTAGCCTTCTCTTAGAATTCAGTCCGCTACTTTTAAGGGCCATCAGTTGTTCTGCCTTCGCGTTAACTGCGCTGCCCAAGCCCATTTTTTCCTCTTCAATTCGACTAGGATGTCATTAACCCGTGGTTGATCCCTCACCTACTCCGCCCTCTGGCAGTCTCTTAACGTTGCACCTATCATTTTTCTTTCCATACTTCGCTGCGCTGTACTTAAGTTGAACCCTTTTCATAAGCGTCCAAGTTTATGCATCATATGCGACTGACTACTGGTAATCAGTGCAAAAGCTGATGGATCCGTCCTTCTTTCGTACGAGAACAACTGGGGATGCACAGAGGAAGTGGGAAAGCTGGATGACTCCGCGCTGAAGCAGGTCATTCACTTCTGTGGTAGTGACCCTGTTTTAAATATTCGACACCCAATACTGGCCCTGACTCAAAGGGGCGCGCTTGCCAGTGTCAATGCAGTGAGTGACGGCGTACGCGCGGCTTAGAGAGGTGTGCGAGAAGTCGAAAGACGAACAGAAGTTCTGTAGCAATGCGACGAACTGATTGCTTTGAGCTGGCAAAACGCTGGCATGGATAGAAAGCGAAAAAACAGAAACGGATTCTTGGTTTGGGGCAGCAGGAGGCGAATTGATAGAATTTTTCTGGAGAGGGGCTGGGTGATAAAAGGCGGTGTTTAAGATCGTGATAAACTATTCGACATGTCCTAGGCATTTCCACGCAGTAGCGTTGATGGGAAGAAAAATGGTCTTGTGGCGTAAATTTTACTGTGGCCATCGCAGATACTCAAAAGAGCGCAAGGAAGCAGGGAACACTGGTGACGGGCAGTATAATTAGTCGGATTGAAAAGAAATATCGAATTAGGAAAGAATACGCACGGGAGGGGCACCAGCGCCACAGAGAAAGTAAAAATGGCAGTATCTTTCGCGTTTTACCGGCACGGAGAGAGGTGCCGCGCGGGAGGTAGCGACAAAGCGGAGGCAGTTCAAAGATGGCACGGGCACAGTCGATGATCGCATGATGACAGGTTTATGAGTCTAATCCGAGAATGACGTCGTGAGAACAGCGGAACAGCACGGGAATCTCAGCGATGCTCAAAAGACAAGCTGTGCACGCCGCCAGAGGTTGAATGCGGTGCGAGCTTCCAGTGCGAAGGCCGAAGTTCGAAATGGGCATCGTCTATTTGCGTTACTTCTGGCAAAGGGCGGCGCAATTAACCGGAAGCAGCGCCCGTGTGGACAAGAGCGAGAACGGCGACACCAAAAACAAACGCTTCGACAACATTGGTGTGGGAAGACGGAAGACTGACAGTTCGATAGAAGCGCATTCTTGTCTCTGGAACAGCGGCTGTTGTCCTCCGGGAAGAAAAGAGAGCGGCGGTGCATGGGAGAGATAGATCGGCGAGCAGGAGAAGGCGATCGGCGTGAAGAGTATCAAGAGCGGTTGAGATGTAATAAGTCAGCAGAGGGGCTAGATGAAATAAGTAGCGAATGAGGCGCAGTGTCCTAGCTGTACTGGGGTGTACCACCCCGGAAACTCGGCGCCTGTTGTCTGCGAAGCCATGCTACGTGGCTTGGCAGCCACAGGCACCAAAGTTGGGGTAGTTGTACTGGGTGCTCTATGTAAAGGTGCAGCGAAGTGACAGGAGGTGCCGGTGGCGGTGGCAGTGGTGTGACGGGTGGGGGCGGGGGGAGACGTAGGCGTCAGGGTGCGAAGGTGCGGTGGCAACAGCAAAGTACGTGAGTGGAGCTGCTAAAGGCTGAAGCCGACGGCTAGAGGGCAAAATGTCGGCGACCTGGCCCTGGGGGGCGCATCGAAGCGTGCAATCAATAAATGGCGCAGGATCTCCAGACACATGCAGGAGTGGCAGTTGGTGGGCCGTTTCTTCCCGTATGAGACGATCTCTGGAAGCAGTGAAGTCAGGTAAGAAGCGAGACAGGAGACCACTGGCTTCAGAGTCGACTCGTTGGGCACGCCGGAACGGCCGGTGTGGCTATGGAGTTCTAAGTCATGGCGGGGAATATATAGCAGCCTCCAGCGAAATGTAAAAGAGGGTTGTGACTCAGCTGAATCTGCAACACGCAACCGTCCGGCTCCTTTTTGAGGACGTCATAGCTTTGACAAAGTTTAATAAAATCGACGACTGTTTGAAGATTCTTGGACAGCAACATTTGATTGCGTCGTCGAAAATACTTTTCAGGATGTTGTTAATTTTATATACCTGAGGCATCGATTTTTTGAGTCTTGCACACGGCGACAACATATTAGATGTAACACGTAAATATTTCGCTGTGGTGCCGAACGCAATCCGTGAAGGCGTTTCTCGATGCACAGTTTGTACACAGCAGGACGGCCGAATACCTCCGAGAAACTGGTCTTGAAGGAAGACTAGGTACGCAAGTGAACCTCATGGTCTCAAAACCACAAATTAGCCACGTCGGTGAGTTAGCATAAAACGTTACCGAGCTTCCTGGCATCGTCCCAATTGTTGTAGGCGCTGACGCCCTCGTAGAACGACAACCAGTCGTCCACATCGTGGTCATCGGCGCCCCTGATCTGGGGGGGGGGGGGCGCTGCCGGCGCCCGCCGGAACAGAGGATGGCAGACGAAGGGCTGTATGGATGATGACTTCGAGCATCACGGTCGTCGGCGATAAAAAGGTGGGGGGGGGCTAGGGAGCTCCGAGATGAGAAGGGAAACGTATACCTCAACCCAATGTAAAAGACGGTTGGGACTCAGCTGAATCTGCAACATGCTGAGTTTGCAGCACGCAACTACGGTCCAGCCAAGCGTCTGGCCCGCGAACGGGCTGCATACCACAGGGTCATCGTCTTCTTTTACACCACTGTTCACCGCCGTAAGTGAGCGCGGCTGCTGCGCTGCAACAGTTGTAACCAGCAAACCAATGTGGATAAAATTTGGAGGCTAACAAAAGGCTTTTAACTTAATTGAGGACAGGGCAGCTATTGAAATGAAAAAGAATACCTGTAACATTAAGGGACAGTGCGAGAAGATTCGATCAGCTAGCATCGGGGAGTAAACAATGGGCTGATTTACATCAGAAATAGCCATTGCCAGGGGCTAAGTGTAATGATTGTTGCTGTTGATCGAAGATCGGTGGTGTTCATCTTGATGTCGTCTGACGGTTCGCTGATCCGGCGTCACATAGCGTGACAAACTGGACTACTACTTCAGGACACTACGTACACTTTATTACACAGCTCTGAGAAAGCAATTACACCAGTCTGGAGTGGTACTGGCGCCGCTCTGCCTATCACGAGGCATTTACTCGGTCGTCAAATTCTCCAAAAGCGACAGTCTCTCGCGCAGTTCTGTGAGTCTCTTCTTGTCTTCTCTCACTAGTCGGTCTCCCCTTGTCCCATCGGTCTCCGATCTTTCCGACCTTCCGCGGTCTCTCCCTTCCTCTGCTCTATCTCCGTCACTCTCCCTTTAACGCCAAAAATCAGCCCTTAAGTCCCTTTGCCTATAATTCTGGGGACCCTTTTTGTAACCAATGGGAAATGCGCTTGTCAGAGCCAGTCAGGACAATTTTTTTTAACGAAGGAGCCAGTAACACACCGGTGCTCACGAGGATTACTCACGAACCTCACATGAATTCCGTGACAAATTAGCGCGCTTCCGTTTAGTTACGGACCACAGACACTCGTTTGTGTGTCTGCTCACTACTTGTTTTTGGGACATTCGGACCGTAACGCGGTGTGCTGTCGAAAGCCATAACCTACGCGAATTCTCCTCGAAACACCAGAAATCCACGCATCGGCTGCGTCTTGCGGCCCAAACGCTGCGTTGCAAGGGCTCGTCTTCTCGAAACCTGCAGCGGTGCAGTCGGCTTATCACCGTTCCTCGATGCACTTTACAAAGTTTTTTGTAACCAATCCGATTCGAATGGTGGTGGGGAAACGGTTGCTGAGCCCAAGCAAAAAGCTAACAATAAAGCCAATCAGTGCCCAGCCACCGGCTAGCAGGTTCGCGCGCGATGGGCCACCGTGCCACAGCCCACGATGCATGGCGTATACTCGTTTATGCGCAGTGCGAAGGACGAAGAAGAGAACGCAGAACAAAAGCAGACAAAGCGATGACTGACAACTGATTTATTCGCAGATATGGACTTCAATATATTGCCGCGAAAATTTGCAGTGTTTGTTCGTTTTTCAAATCTGCCGCCACACCACTTTATCGCTTTGTTTGCGACGCAAGACACGACTAGATTTATCTCGATTGATCACAGCCAGGCAGAGCTGATTCTAGGATGTTCCGGAATGTTCTAGTAACTTTGCACGCTTTATCTCGAAAGTTCGCTATCAGCTTTAAATTGAGCACGGCCGACAGCGGCGGGTATTCTGTTCGACGACCGTCGAGCATGCTTGTGGCTTCGCCGCCGCCGAGTGATTCAGTCCAGTATGGGTGCAAGTCAGCCCAATAAACAGTTTTCTCTTAAAAGACCCTTTCGTCCATCTTCATCGCTGCTTCGACTGCCATCACCACTACGTGACATCTGGTGGAAGTTCGGGGTAGCCTTCCATGTTCCGGACGCCCGCTTCAAGTCGTGAAGCCAGCCCTAAGCGCTTCGCACCCGAGGACGAACCAGCAGCTCCGCGAGCCAGCCGACGTCTCCAGGGAGAGAAGCCTGAGTTCGGGAAACTGCCGGACCGCACCAGACAGCGAAAGACGCTGCTACGAGCACCGCAACCTCGCCGAAGATGTCGACACCGATCATACTGCAGCAGCCGAGGGTGCCGCCAACTTTCAATGGATCCCTAGGCGAAGACCCTGAATAATGGTTGGACCACTTTGAGCGCTTGGCGTCATTCAACAAGTGGGATGACGCGGCAAAGGTTGGACACGTGTTTTTCTCATTGGGTGGCTCCGCACGCACGTGGTACCAAAACTACGAGTCGTCCCTTACGACATGGGAGGTATTCAAGAGAGAACTATTGAAGGTATCCACCAGTGTCTTGAGGAAAGAAAGAGCTGAACGACTCCTCGAGTCCAGGATCCAGCTTCCGAATGAGCCCGTTCGCGCTTACGTCAAGGAGATGAAGCGCCTATTTCGCCGCGTCGATCCCGAAATGACCGAGGAAAAGAAAGTTCAGTGTTTAATGCGCGGCGTAAAAGAACAACTTTTTTCAAGCCTCGTCCACCAGCCGCCAAAAACAGTTGAGGAATTCATGCAAGAAGCCTGCACGATTGAGAAGACCCTCGACGTCCGAGCTCGGCAGAACAATCGCCCTTCTTCTGCCTGTGCAACCCGTTCGGACACGCCGGCCACCACCAGCGACATCTTGCGGGAAGTTATCCACGAAATCGTCCGAGAGGAGCAACGCCTATTACTGCCACCTTCCCCACAGCCATAAGCATCGACTCTGATGGATGAGGTACGGGAAGAAATGCAACAGGCACTTGGCACTCCGACGGCCACAGAACCCCAGGCCATGACCTACGCCGCTGCAGTAAGGACTGCTCAGCCCCAGTGACAACCACCACTTCCTCCCCGAGATGAGCCAATTGTTCCACAACGCCGCCTCCCAGCCCCCGCCTGTCCAGTCTATGACCGACGCTCAAGCCCCAGGAAATGCGGCGCCTGGAGGACTTCCGACAACCGGCCGTTGTTCTTTCATTGCAGTGAGGCCGGGCCATATTCTTCATCACTGCCCGTGCCGACATATCGGTCTTCGAGGATTTACCGTTAACGCCCCTACAACCACGCTTCGGACAACGTCCGTAGGAAATCGACAAGTACCTGCGTCGAGAGGAGTACACGCCGAGCCGGTTTTCGCGCTCACCATCGCCGTCAACCTCGCGCTCTGCGTCGCCACGCCGCAGCTACGCAGACGCGGTACGAGGAAGGTCTCCCAGCCCCCGTAGGGGAAACTAAAAGCAGCAACCTCTGGAGGTGAGGTTGCTCATGAGCGAAACGCCGGAGATCCTGCACCGACCACGCCCCATGAAGACGCTGCACCCGCGACGCCGCATGAAGCACCTTCCCTCGCTGCACCGACGTCGCACAAAATGACAACCCCGACCACGACACAAACTGCCTTCAAAACGACGACGCCATCCAGTAAAGCTTCGACCACACGCCACACCCTCGACACGCATACGCGACGAGGCCGTGACCCGACACCGAGAGCGACATGCAATGCAAGAGCCAGGACCTCCGACTTAGAAGTGACTATCGGCGGCCGGAAAGTTACCGCTCTAGTCGACACAGGAGCCGATTACTCGGTGATGAATGGAACATTCGCTGCGCATCTCAGAAAAGTCACAACGGCTTGGTACGGCCCACAAAATCGCACCGCAGGGGGCCACCTCATTACGCCATCAGGACGATGCACAGCGCGAGTGACTGTCAAGGACACACCTATCCTGCGACCTTTGTTGTGCTACCGCAATGCTCCCAAGAAGTGATCTTGGGTATGGATTTCCTTAATGAGCATCAGGCGATCATCGACCTGCGATCCAAGCTGATCACGCTTTCGATGGACGAAGCCATCGCTTCAATAAAAACCGGGGAAAATCACGTTGCCCTGCGTGTCCTAGAGGAAGAAGTGAGCGTCCTACCCCAATCAAGCGTTATCGTGACCGTAGGCGCCACGCAAGCCATTAACGCTGAAGCCATCATCGAGGGCAACATGCAGTTGCTCCTAGACCGAGGAATCATCATCGCAAGAGGCATCGCTCATTCGCGCAATGGCCAGGCCGAAGTACTGCTGACTAACTCAAGCGAAGAATACCGACACATTAACAGAGGAACCACGATTGCTTTCTTCGACGAAATATCCGACATACGAGACTCCTCCGCCCTCTCCGACCCCTCCGCAGAAGATTCGCCTGACCAAGAGAACTCGCCCACTTTCGACATCAACCCAGCCCTGCACCGGAACAGACAAGACCAGATCCGCAATCTGCTTCAAAGCTACAGTGAGTGTTTTTCGACATCGCCAAGGTGCGACAGACGCCAATTGCCAAGCATCGCATTATAACGGACCAACACGTCCGACCTCTCCGTCAAAGCCCCTACCGTGTGCCACCGCGAGAACGACAAGCCATCCGGGAACAAGTCGAAGAAATGTTTCGCGACGACGTCATCCAGCCTTCATACAGCCCATGGGCGGCACCGGTTGTTCTAGTGAGAAAGAAAGACGGCGCACTTCGCTTCTGCGTGGATTACCGCCGCTTGAACAACATAACAAAGAAGGACGTCTACCCCCTCCCCCGCATCGACGACACACTGGACCGCCTCTGCAACGCCAAATATTTCTCATCGATGGACCTCAAGTGCGGCTACTGGCAAATTGAGGTCGACAAAAGAGATCGCGAGAAGACAGCGTTCATCATCCCGGACGGGCTGTTTGAGTTCAAGGTGATGCCATTTGGTCTCTGTTCCGCACCAGCGACGTTTCAGCGAGTAATGGATACAGGGCTGGCAGGCCTGAAGTGGCAAGTTTGTCTGGTATATTTATATGACGTCGTTATCTTCGCCTCGAACTTTGAAGAGCACCTCAAAAGACTTCGAACAGTACTGGACGCAATCAAGTCGTCTTGCCTAACCTTAAAAGCAGAGAAATGCCACTTTGCCTACGAAGAGTGGCTATTTCTAGGCCACATCGTTAGCAAGGAAGGAGTACGCCCAGACCCGCAGAAAACAGCTGCTATTGAACAGTTTCCACCGCCGGCCGATAAGAAAGCAGTGCTCAGATTTCTCGTACTGTGCGCATATTACCGACAATTTGTGAAAAACTTTCCGCTTATTGCCGAGTCGCTGACCCAACTGACGAAGGCAGACGTGCCGTCTAAATGGGAAGCGCCGCAAGCAGAAGCCTTCAAAGAACTTCAGCGTCGTTTACAGTCACCACCGATACTTGCGCATTTTGATGAAAACGCCAATACTGTACTTCATACCGACGCAAGAACCGTGGGACTAGGCGCAGTCCTCGTTCAAAAACGTCACAAGCTGGAGAAAGTCATCACATACGCTAGCCGCTCCCTTTCCAAAGCCGAGGCTAACTATTCGAGAACTGCGAAGGAGTACCTTGCCATCATCTGGGCTACGTAGAAATTCCGCCCCTACCTCTACGGACGAGCGTTCAAGGTGGTCAGCGACCACCACGCGCTCTGCTGGCTTGCCAATTTGAAGGACCCCTCTGGCCGACTCGCTCGATGGAGTATGCGTCTCCAGGAGTTTGACGTTACCATCGTTTACAAGTCCGGAAGCAAGTATTCTGACGGCGACTGCCTCTCACGAGCCCCTGTAGATACACCGGCGCCGGACAACGATGAGGACGCCTTCCTGGGACCCATCAGCCCCAGATCTTTTGCTCAGCAGCAACGCTCGCACCCCGACCTAAAACGCCTCATCGAGTACCTGGAAGGCAAGGTTTATAACCCAAGACAAAATTCTTAACCCGCCGCATCATTCAAACGAGGACTGTCTTCCTTCTGTCTGCAGAATGAGGTCCTTGTGAAGAAGAACTTTACAGCGACCAAAAAAGACTACCTCCTTGTTGTACCTGCTTATCTCCGCGAAGAAGTTGTACAGGCTTCACACGACGAGCTGACAGCTGGACATCTCGGGTTGGCTTGAGGCGTAGCAGGGGAAAACAGGCGCTAGGCTATGTTGAAAATCGAAGTGGCTTAACTTTTTCTGAGTCTTGCCAATTACGCCAGATTTTTGTCGCATAAGGCCAGTTAAGTGGCAGTTTATGGTCCTTATGAGTAGGTACATCTTTTTTATGTTCTCTTAATCTTTTATTCAGGCACCGCCTTGTTTCTCCCACATAAGTATGGCCACATGAGAGCCGAGCTGGTACACCAGTCTCTCGGTAAGCCAACAAATATGTTTTATTGATTTATCGTACATCCAAGCCATGACTACAACATTGAAATAGTAACATGAATGGACGTTGAAAGTGCACACGGAGCGGAAATCCCAACCCGTGCCAAAAACGCTGCGCTTTCTTTTTGAGGTTATGCGACAAGGTATGGATGTAGGGAACAACAGATTTTTCCCTTGTTTGATTAAAGTGTAGTGTGCTGGCAATTTTCACGTCTATGTTCCTGCCTAAGTCAGATCTCAGTAGCATCTGCCTCGAAATGCTTCGGGCAGATTGCGGCTATTAGCACAGACATATTTCAGTCTCGACGACCAAACCCGCATTGCCAACAGCGCTCGTTGTGATGCCTTCGCTTCTCGTGCTCCCATCTACGTTCTGGACAGCTACTTGAGGATGAAAAACCAAGAAGCCTAATGGGCTCTTCTGGCTAATAACATTCCTTGTACCTCGGTCTCTTCAATGCTTTAATCTCGGCCACCCAGCCATCATTGCCAACAGCGCTCGTTGTGTCGCCTTTACTTCTGCTTCCGTCTACGTTCTGCACTTCTACTTAACGAATAAAAAGCAAGAAGCCCAATCTGTTCTTCTGACTCATAACATTTCTTGTACCTCTGCCTGTTCAATGCTTCAGTCTCGACGAGGCACCCCGTATAGCCAACAGCGCTCGTTCAGACGCCTTCACTTCTCGTGCTCTCGTCTACGTTCTGCACTGCTACTTGAGGATGAAAAATCAACAAGAACAGTCTGCTGTTCTGGCTAATTACAATTCTTGTACCTAAACCTCTTCATTCCTTCAGTCTCGACTACCAGCCCGCATTGCCAAAAGCGCTTGTTGTGTCGCCTTCACTTCTCGTGCTCCCATAAACGTTCTGCACTGCTACTTAAAGATGAAAAACCAAGAACCCCAATCTGCTCTTCTGGATAATGACATTTCTTGTACCTCGGCCTCTTGAATTCTTCAGTCTGGAATACTCAACCGGCATTGCCAACCACGCTCGTTCTATCGCCGTCAATACTTGTTCTCCCGTCCACGTTCTTCACTGCACCTGACGGATGAAAAACCAGGCATCCCTATTTTGCCGTTCGGGCTCATAACATTTCATGTACTTCGGCCTCTTCATTGCTTCAGTCTCGACGACCCTGCCCAAATTGTCAAAAGCGCTCGTTGTGTCACCTTCACTTCTCGTGCTCCCGTACATGTTCTGCACTGCTACTCAAGGATGAAAAACTAGCGAGCCCAATCTGGTCTTCTGGATAATAATATTTCTTTTACCTCGGCCTCTTGAATGTTTCAGTCTCGACGACCCAGCCCGTATTGCCAACAGCGCACGTTATGATGCCTTCACTTCGCGTGCTCCCATCTACGTTCTGTACTGCTACTTGAGGATGAAAAAACCAAGAAGCCTAATCTGCCCTTCTGGCTAATAACATTCCTTGAACCTCGGCCTCTTCAAGGCTTTAGTCTCGGCGACCAAGCCCTCATTGCCAAGAGCACTTTTTGTGTCGCGTTCACTTCACGTGCTCCCGTCGACATTCTGCACTGTTATTTGAGGATGAAAAATCAAAGGCCATTCTGCTCTTCTGAGTAATAACATTTCTTGTACCTCGGCTTCTTGAATTCTTCAGTCTCGACGACTCAAACCGCATTGCTAACAGCGCTCGTTGTTTCGCCATCACTTCTCCTGCTCCCGTCCACCTTCTGCAATGCAACTTTAATAGAAAAAACCAAAAAGCCCTATCTGCTCTTCTGGCTAATAGCATTTCATGTACCTCGGCCTCTTCATTGCTCAGTCAAGACGACCAAACCCGCATTGCCAACAGCGCTCGTGGTGGTGCATTCACTTCTCGCGCTCCCATCTACGTTCTGCACTGCTACTGGAGGATGAAAAAACCAAAAAGCCTAATCTGCTCTTCTGTCTAATAACATTACTTGTACCTTGGCCTCTTCAATGCTTTATTCTCGGCGTCCCAGCCCTCATTGCCAACAGCGGTTGCTGTGTCGCCTTCAGTTCTCGTACTCTCGTCTACATTCTGCGCTGTTACTTGAGGAAGAAAACCCGATAAGGCCATTTTGCTCTTTTGGCTAATAACTTTTCTTGTACCTCGCCCACTTTAATGCTTCCGTCTCGATGACCCAGCCCTCATTTCCAACAGCGCTTGTTGTGTCGCCTTCACTTCTCGTGCTGCCGTCTGCACTCTGCACTGCTACTTGAGGATGAAAACCCAAAAAGGCCATTCTGCTTTTCTGGCTAATTATATTTCTTGTACCTCGGCCACTTTAATACTTCAGTCTCGATGACCCAGCCCTCATTTCCAACAGCGCTCGTTGTGATGCCTTCATTTCTCTTGGTCCCGACCATTTTCTGCATTGCTACTTGAGGATGAAAAAGCAACAAGCCCAATCTGCAGTTCTGGCTAATTACAATTCTTGTACCTCAACCTCTTTGGCGCTTCAGACTCGACGACCAAGCCCGAATTGCCAACAGCGGTCGTTGTGTCGCCTTTACTTCTGCTTCCGATACGTTCTGCACTTCTACTTAACGAAGAAAAAGCAAGAAGCCCAATTTGTTCTTCTGGCTTATAACATTTCTTGTACCTCGGCCTGTTCATTGCTTCAGTTTCGACGAGCCACCCCGTATTGCCAACAGCGCTCGTTCTGTCGCCTTCACTTCTAGTGCTCCCGTTTACGTTCTGCACTGCTACTTTAGGATGAAAAATCAACAAGAACAGTCTTCTGTTCTGGCTAATTACAATTCTTGTACTTAAACCTCTTCATTCCTTCAGTCTCGACGACCCAGCCCGCATTTCCAAAAGCGCTTGTGTCGCCTTCACTTCCCGTGCTCCCGTAGACGTTCTGCACTGCTATCTAAAGATGAAAAACCAAGAAGCCCAATCTGCTCTTCTGGATAATAACACTTCTTGTACCTTGGCCTCATGAATTCTTCAGTCTGGACTACTTAACCGGCATTGCCAACCACGCTCGTTGTATCGCCTTTACTACTTGTTCTCCCGTCCACGTTCTGCACTGCACCTGACGGAAGAAAAACCAGCCATTCCTATTTGCCGCTCTGGCTAATAACATTTCATGTACCTTGGCCTCTTCATGGCTTCAGTCTCGACGACCCAGCCCACATTGTCAAAAGCGCTCGTTGTGACGCCTTCACTTCTCGTGCTCCCATACATGTTCTGCACTGCTACACAAGGATGAAGAACCAGCAAGCCCAATATGCTCTTCTAGCTAATAATAGTTCTTCTACTTCGGCCTCTTGAATGCTTCAGTCTCGACGACCCAGACCGCATTGCCAACAGCGCTCGTTGTGATGCCTTCGCTTCTCTTGCTCCCATCTACGTTCTGCACTGCTACTTGAGGATGAAAAAACCAAGAAGCCTAATCTGCACTTCTGGCTAATAACATTCTTTGTCTCGGCGACCCACCCCTCTTTGCCAATAGCATCTGACTCGCGTTCACTGCTCGTGCTCCCGTCGACATTCTGCACTTACTTGAGGATGAAAAACCAAAACTTCCGTTATGCTCTTCTGGCTAATAACATTTCTTGTACCTCGGCTTCTTGAATGCTTCAGTCCCGACTACTCAGCCCACATTAACAACAGAGCTCGTTGTGTCGCCTTCACCTCTCGCGCTCCCGTCTTCTATATGCACTGCTACCTGACAATGAAAAACCAAGAAGCCGAATCGGCGGTTCTGGCTAATTACATTTTTGTACCTCGGCCTCTTCAATGCTTCAGAATTCACGATCCAACTCACATTTCCAAAAGCGCTCGTTGTGTCGCATTCCCTTCTCGTGCTCCCGTCCATGTTCTGTACTGCTACTTAAGGATGAAGAGCACACAAGCCCAATCTGCTCTTCTCGCTAAATACATTTCTTCTACATCGGCCTCTCGAATGCTTCAGTCTCGAGGACCCTGCCGGCATTGACAACCAGGCATTTGTGCCGACTTCACTTCTCATGCTCCCGTCAACGTCCTGCACAGCTACTTCAGGATGAAAAACTAAAAAACCTAATCTGCTCTTCTGGGTAATAACATTTGTTGCACCTCACCTCGGCATCCTCAATGCTTCAGTCTCGACGACTCAGCCCGTATTTCCAACAGCGCTCGTTGTGTTGCTTTCACTTCTGCTCCTGTCTACGTTCTGCACTGCTACTTGACGATGAAAAATCAACAAGCCCAGTCTGCTGTTCTGGCTAAATACATTTCTTGTACCTCGACCTCTTCAATGCTTCAGTCTCGACGACCCAGCCAACATTGCCAACAGCGCTGGTTGTGTCGCCTTGACTTCTCGTGCACCCGTCCGCGATCTGGACTGCGACTAAACAAAAAGCAACAGCCCAATTTGCTCTTCTGGCTGATAACATTTATTGTACCTCGGCCTCATGAATTCTTCAGCCTCGACTACTCAACCCGCATTGCCAACAGCGCTCGTTGTATCACCATCACTTGTGCTCCCGTCCACCTTCTGCACTGCAACTTAAGTATGAAAAACCAACAAGCCCTATCTCTCGGCCTCTTCATTGCTCAGTCTCGACGACCCAACCCGCATTGCCAACAGCGCTCGTGGTGATGCCTTCACTTCTCATGCTCCCCTCTACGTTCTGCACTGCTACTTGAGGATGAATAAGCAAAAAGCCGAATCTGCTCTTCTGGCTAGTAACATTCCTTGTACCTCGGCCTCTTAAATGCTTTATTCTCGGCGACCAAGCCCTCATTGCCAACAGCGGATGATGTGTCGCCTTCAGTTCTCGTGCTCTCGTCTACATTCTGCACTGTTACTTGAAGATGAAAAACCAAAAAGGCCATTCTGCTCTTCTGGCTAGTACCTTTTCTTGAACCTCACCCACTTTAATTCTTCCGTCTCGATGACCCAGCCTTCATGGAAACAGCGCTTGTTGTGTCGCCTTCACTTCTCGTGCTCCCGTCCACGTTCTGCACTGCTACTTAAAGATGAAAAATCAAGAAGCCTAATCTGGTCTTCTGGCTAATTGCATTACTTGCACCTCGGCGTCTTCAATGCTTCAGTCTCAACGACCAAGCCCGAATCTCTATCAGCGCCCGTTGTGTTGACTTCACTTCTGCTCCCGTCTATGTTCTTCACTGTACTACAGGATGAATAATCAAGAATCCCAATATGCTTTTCTGGCTAAATACATTTGTTGTACCTGGGTCTCATCAATGCTTCAGTCACGACGACCCAGCCATAATTGCCAACAGCGCTCGTTATGTCGCCTTTACATTTATTGCACCCGTCCACGCCCTGCACTGCTACTTAAGAAAAAGCAACAAGCCCAATCTGCTCTTCTAGCTAATAACATTTCTTGTACCTCGACTTCTTGAGTGCTTCAGTCTCGGCGACTCAGCCCGCATTACCAACAGCGCTCGTTGTGTCGCCTTCACTTCTCGTGCTCCCGTCTTCCTTATGCACTGCTACCTGACGATGAAAAACCAAGAAGCCTAATCGGCTGTTCTGGCGAATTATGTTTTTGTGCCTCGGCCTCTTCAATGCTTCACTCTCGACGACCCAGCCCACATTGCTTAAAGCGCTCGTTGTGTCGCATTAGGTTCTCGTGCTCCCGTCCACGTTCTGCACTGCTACTTAAGGATGAAGAACCAATCAGCCTAATCCGCTCTTCTGGCTAATTACATTTCTTCCACCTCGGCCTCTTGAATGCTTCAGTCTGGAGGACCCCGCCCGCATTGCCAACATCGCTCGTTGTGCCGCCTTCACTTCTCGTGCTCCCATCAAGGTTCTGCACTGCTACTTGAGTAACATTCCTTGTACCTCGGACTCTTCAATTCTTTTGTCTCGGCGGACCAGCACTCATTGCCAACAGCGCTTTTTGTGATGCCTTCATTTCTCGTGCTCCCGTCCACTTTCTTCATTGCTACTTGATGATGAAAAAGCAACAAACCCAATCTGCTCTCTAGTCTAATTACATTTCTTGTACATCGGCCTCTTCAATGCTTCAGTCTCGACGACCCAGCCCGTATTGCCAACAGCGCTTCTTGTGTATCCTTTACAACTTCTGCTCCCGTCTACGTTCGGCTCTTCTACTTAAGGAAGAAAAGCAACAACCCCACTTAGTTCTTCTGGCTAATAACTCTTCCTGTACCTTGGCCTGTTCAAAGCTTCAGTCTCCACAAGCCAGCCCGTATTGCCAACAGCGCTCGTTCTGTCTCCTTCACTTCTTGTGTTCTCGTCTACGTTCTGCACTGCTACTTGAGGATGAAAAATCAACAAGCCCAGTCTGCTCTTCTGGCTAATTACAATTCTTGTACCTAAACCTCTTCAATGCTTCAATCTCGACGCCCCATCCCGCATTGCCAACAGTGCTTGTTGTGTCGCCTTCACCTCTCGTGCTCCCGACCAGGTTCTGCACTGCTACTTAAAGATGGAATACCAAGAAGCCCAACCTGCGCTTCTCTCTAATTACATTTCTTCGACCTCGGCCTCTTAAATGCTTCAGTCTCGAGGACCCTGCCCGCATTGCCAACAAGGCTATTTGTGCCGCCTTCACTTCTCGTGCTCCCTTCAACGTTCTGCACTGCTACTTGAGGATGAAAAACCAAAAAGCCTAATCTGCTGTTCTGGGTAATAACATTCCTTGCACCTCGGCCTCCTCATTGCTTCAGTCTCGACGACCAGCCCTTATCTCCAACAGCAGTCATCGTGTTGCTTTCACTTCTGCTCCCGTCTACATTCTGCACTGCTACTTCACGATGAAAATTCAACAAGCCCAGTCTGCTGTTCTAACTAAACACATTTCTTGTACCTCGACCTCTTCAATGCTTCACTCTCCACGACCCAGCCAATATTGCCAACAGCGCTCGTTGTGTTGCCTTGACCTCTCATGCACCCGCTCACAATCTGGACTGCTACTAAAGAAAAAGCAGCAGCCCAATTTGCTCTTCTGGCTAATAACATTTCTTGTACATCGGCTTCTTGAGTGCTTCAGTCTCTGCGATTCAGCTCGCATTACCAACAGCGCTCGTTGTGTCGCCTTCACTTCTCTGGCTCCGGTCTTTTATATGCACTGCTACCTGACGATGAAAAACCAAGAAGCCTAATCGGCTGTTCAGGCTAAATACATTTTTTACCTCGGCCTCCTCAATGCTTCAGTCTCGAGGACCCAGCCCGTATCTCAAAGAGCACTCGATGTGTCGCTTTCACTTCTGCTCCCGTCTACGTTCTGCACTGCTACTTGAGGATGAAAAATCAAGCCCAGTCTGCTGTTCTGCCTAAATACATTTCTTGTACCTCAGCCTCTTCAATGCTTCAGTCTCGACGACCCAGCCAACATTGCCAACAGCGCTCGTTGTGTCGCTTTGACTTCTCGTGCACCCTTCCACGATCTGAACTGCTACTAAAGAAAAAGCAACAGCCCAATCTGCTCTTCTCGCAAATAACATTTCTTGTACCTCGGCCTCTTGAATTCTTCAGTCTCGACGACTCAACCCGAATTTCCAACAGCGCGCGTTGTATCGCCATCACTTCTCGGGCTCCCGTCCACCTTCTGTACTTTAACTTAAGGATGAAAAACCAACAAGCCCTATCTGCTCTTCTGGCTAATAGCATTTCATGTATTTCGGCTTCTTCATTGCTCAGCCTCGACCACCCAGCCCGCATTGCCAACAGCGCTCGTTGTGCTCCCATCTACGTTCTGCACTGCTACTTGAGGATGAAAAACCAAAAGGCCTAATCTGCGCTTCTGTCTAATAACATTCCCTGTACCTCGGACTCTTCAATGCTTTTGTCTCGACGACCCAGCCCTCATTGCCAACAGCGCTCGTTGTGATGCCTTCATTTCTCGTGCTCCCGTCCACTTTCTGCATTTCTACTCAAGGATGAAAAAGTAACAAGCCGAATCTGCTGTTCTCGCTAGCAGCATTTATTGTACCTCGGCCTCTTCAATGCTTCCGTCTCGATGACCCAGCCCGCATTGCCAACAGCGCTCGTTGTGTCGCCTTTACGTTTCGTGCTCCTGTCAATATTCTGAACGGCTACTTAAAGATGAAAAACCAAGAAGCCCAATCTGCTCTTCAGGCTAATTACATTTCATGTACCTCGGCCTCTTCAATGCTTTAGTCTCGACGACCCAGCCCGTATTGCCAACAGCGCTCGTTGTGTATCCTTTACATCTTCTGCTCCCGTCTATGTTCTGCACTTCTACTTAAAGACGTAAAAACGAAGAAGCCCAATCTGCTCTTCTGGCTAAATACATTCCTCTCACCTCGGCCTCTTCAGTGATTCAGTCTCGACAACCCAGCCCACATTGGCAAAAGAGCTCGTTGTGTCGCACTCAGTTCTCGTGCTCCCGTCTACGTTCTGCACCGCTACTTAAATTTGATAAACGAAGAAGCCCAATCTGCTCTTCTGGCTAATTACAATTCTTCTACCTCGGCCTCTTCAATGCTCCAACCTCGACGACCCAGCCCGTATTGCCAACAGCGCTCGTTGTGTCGCCTTCACTTCTTCTGCTGCCGTCTACATTCTGCAGTGCTACTTTAGGAAGAAAAAGCAACAAGCCCAATCTGTTCTTCTGGATAATAACATTTCTTGTACCTTGGCCTCTTCACTGCTTCAGTCTCGGCGACTCAACATGCATTGCCAACAGCGCTCGTTGTATCGCCTTCACTTCTCGTGCTCCCGTCCATGTTCTGCACTGCTACTCAAGGATGAAGAACCAACAAGCCCAATCTGCTGTTCTGGATAATAACTGTTCTTCTACCTCGGCCTCTTGAACGCTTCAGTCTGGACGACCCAGCCCGTATTGCCAACAGCGCTCGTTGTGTATCCTTCACTTCTGCTCCCGTGTACATTCTGCACTGCTGCTTAAGGAAGAAAAAGCAACAGGCCCAGTCTGCTTTTCTGGCTAATAACATTTCTTGTACCTCAGCCTGTTCACTGCTTCAGTCTCGGTGACTGAGCCACATTGCCAACAGCACTCGTTGTATCGCCTTCACTTCTGCTCCCGTCCATGTTCCGCCCTGCTACTCAAATATGAAAAACCAACAAGCCCATTGTGCTCTTCTGCCTAATAACATTTCTTCTACCTCGGCCTGTTGAATGCTTCAGTCTCGACGACCCAGCCCGCATTGCCACCAGCGCTGGTTGTGCCGCCTTCACTTCTCGTGCTCCCATCTACGTTCTGCACTTCTACTTGCGGATGAAAAACCAAAAAGCCTAGTCTGCTCTTCTGGCTATTAATATTCCTTGTACTTTGGACTCTTCAATGCTTTACTCTCGACGACCCAGCCCTCATTGCTAACCGCACTCTTTGTGCCGCATTCATTTCTCGTGCTTCCGTCCATGCTCTGCACTGCTACTTAAGGAAGAAGAACCAACAAGCCCAATCTGCTCTTCTGCACAATTGCCAAACGGGCGAGTTGGTGGTACATATTGGTGGCAAACAGCGCAACTACGCGGACAGAGTGGAAGAAAAATAGAGGACAAGCGCTGACTCACAACTGAAATTTATTTAAGGAAAGCAGTACATTTTATAGACAAAGTGGCCAACTTATCAGCTAGTACATAGACAAAACCCAAGTTTCTACGTGGCATCGAGGTATGCAACCTCACTGTCATATAATGAAACAGATGGCTTACTGACACATAACCTTGTTTTTTTCTTCATGTGATATGCTTCCATAATCTCTCGTGTTAATCGGAAGGGGTGTTTGTAGAGGATATCACAGTAAGGCAATGAAGGAAAACAAAATTGCCAGTCTCGAACACGGTCAACTAGATGATTAGATTTGTTAGCTTCCAGATTATTTGCATGCTCTTTCAAACGTGTATTGATGCAACGCCCCGTCTGCCCGATATATATTTGTCCGCATGACATTGGGATTTTGTACACAACCTCTTCTGCGCATGGCACATACATTGTTTCGTGCTTAACCCCACAAGTTGTTTCAGATTCTTTTCGTTGTTCAGCCTTTCTTTCCAAAACAGCACAAACCCTTTTAAGTTTCTTGGGTGCTGAAAAAACCACCCCTACGCCATACCTTTTTGCCACATTTTTAAGATTATGTGACATACGGTGTACGTATGGGAGAATGGCAAACTTTTTCCTTTCCTTCTCTTTTCCCGGACTAGGGACCAAAAATGGATTCCTAAGCTTTTTGGCTACATTGTTACAGCCCAATAACATAACACCATCCGGGTATCCAGCTTCCTTCAACCTTTTAACTTGTTCGTTGAAGCTGTTGGTTGCCCAATGGATACAAGATTTTGATAATGAGGACAAAAGAGATGAGACCACAATTCCTGTTTTTACTGTTTTGGAATGATGCGATTTATAATTTAACAGCGGTTTTCCCATACTTGGACGATATTCCCAACAGTCGTGCCCCGTCGCAACCTTCAAACTCAGATCTAAAAATTGTAGCTTACTACCGACCGTGACATCAGTGGTGAACTCTAGACCTAACGCATTTTCTTTAAATACTTTTAGTACATCAGTCATGCGCCTTGAAAAGTTAGTTTTTTCTACAAAAATCAAGAAGTCATCGACGTAACGAAAGATGCGTGATGCCATTCCCGACAGATTTTCCTGGATACCACGATCAACAAAGGACAAAAATATATCGCTAATCACTGGTGCCACCCTAGATCCAATGCAAACACCCGCTTTTTGGGTATACAGTTTACTGTCCCATTCAACGAACATTGACTTTAAATAAAAATACAGCAGCTCAAGAAAGCTAGCCACAGAAATGCCACACCCTCTAATAAACTGTTCTTCATCATTGTCAATTGTTACACATTTTGAAACCGCGTTCATCAATTCATTGTCAGGGAGGGAATAGAACAGATCGACCACGTCAATACTGAACACTGTACATGAACCTGGATTTTCATGTCGCAGAAAATTTACCACACTTTCAGAGTTGCGAACTCTGAAAGGGTCCTTAATAGCCAAAGTAGCCAGGAATTTCTGTAGATACCCTGAAATTTCATATTGCCAAGTACTCCTCTCAGTTACAATAACCCGAAATGGCATGCCATCTTTATGCGACTTCGCTGAGAAAAAACTCTTTAAACTAAGTCCTTTAGCCTTATTGACACTTGCTTTAAGCCGGTCCAGGTTCATACCCTCCAGCAAGCGCAGAGCTCTGGCTTTTACTTTTCCTGGTTTTGTCGAAACCGGGACGAAGTTTTTCTGCACAGCCTCCATCGCTTTCAAAGAAAACATTGTTTTCGAAAGGACCACAAAACATCCTTCCTTAACAGCTGTCAGTAGCCTCAAATTATTTGAATGCAGGAAATTGACTAGAGAACCGTATCCCTCCCTATATTTGTCAGTCTGTGTTCTTGACAAAACCGCGGTACCCTCCTCAACGCATCTCGGTTGGTAAACGTCCTGTGCGAGATGCGAAATCGACCGGGCGATAGTCACCTTATCCTCTTTTCGCAGATGCGGCTTCATGCAGAACTTTGGTCCCATTTGTAGCAGGCTCTCGCACTGCTGTGGAATAGGTGTTTCACCCAGAATGATGACTTTTCCTGGTTGCTGCGGTGTCTTCTTCCCTTTTGGTAGTTGTGGCCGCACCTTGGCCCACAGGAACTCCGTATACTGGTCCACAGTTGCACACCTGTCCCGGAAAAACGCAGGTGGCCTTGACGGTCTCCGCTCCGCTCACAGGCAACACGAAGGCGGTCTTTGAAGAATCTACTTTGATGCCACCGTTCTGATGATAATATTTTGCACATGCGGCGTGAATGGCCCTTGGATGGCTGCAGGAAACCGCACATCACTTGAAGATCCGGTGGACATAGGCCTTGCCTCGCATATCACGACGCCACACGGGCTTTGCACACACAAAGAGCTATCATCGATGCTAGTACGGCAGTGTTATCCAGAGGCGGGTTAGGACAGATAATAGAGCCCGAAGTAGAAGAAATAAAGTTCAGCACAATAGCCAAACGGACGAGTTGGTGGTACATATTGGTGGCAAACAGCGCAACGACGCGGACAGAGTGGAAGAAAAATACAGGACATGCGCTGACTCACAACTGAAATTTATTTAAGGAAAGCAGTACATTTTATAGACAAAGTGGTCAACTTATCAGCTAGTACATAGACAAAACCCAAGTTTCTACGTGGCATCGAGGTATGCAACCTCACTGTCATATAATGAAATAGATGGCTTACTGACACATAACCTTGTTTTTTTTTCTTCATGTGATATGCTTCCATAATCTCTCGTGTTAATCGGGACGGGTGTTTGTAGAGGATATCACAGTAAGGCAATAACATTTCTTCTACCTCGGCCTCTTGAATGCTTCGGTATCGACGACCCAGTCCTCATTGCCAACAGCGCTCGTTGTGTCGTATTCACTGCTCGTACTCCCATCCACGTTCTGCACTGCTACTTCAGGATGAAAAACCAACAAGCCCAATCTGGTCCTCTGGCTAATTACATTTCATGTACCTCGGCCTCTTCAATGCTTTAGTCTCGGCGACCTGGCCCTCATTGCCAACAGCGGTTGTTGTGTCGCCTTCACTTCTCGTGCTCTCGTCTACATTCTGCACTGTTACTTGAAAATGAAAAACCAAAAAGGCCATTCTGCTCTTCTGGCTAATAACATTTCTTGTACCTCGGTCCCTTCAATACTTAGTCTCGACGACCCAGCCCTCATTGCCAGCAGCGCTCGTTGTATCAAATTCACTTTTCGTGCTCCCGTCTAGGTTCTACACTGCTACTTGAGGATGAAAAACCAACAAGCCCAATTTGCTCCTCTGCCTAAAAACATTTCTTGCACCTCGACCTCTTCAATGCTTAAGCCTCGACGACCCAGCCCTCTTTGCGAACAGTGATCGTTGGGTCGTCTTCACTTCTCGTGCTCCTGTCCACGTTGAAGTTGAAGTTGAAGTTTATTTCTCGCTCTTAGTGGTACAGGTATCACTGGGAGAGAGAGGACGCAGGGAAAAAAGCTGCTTGAATGCAGCTTGAGAGGCACCCTACGCCAAAATTTCCGAGGCAGCGTACTTCCTCAGTTTTTCACAAGACAGCTACAGGTGAGGTAGTCGAAACAAAAACTAAAATATTAACATGAATTAATACATTTCAACATTAAACATCATAATAAAAACAAAAAGCAATGTACATACTACAAAACAAAAACAATACATTGACCAAGTGTACATGAGCAGAATTTAGCCGCGTTATATTCTTATTTACAGTTCACAGCAAGTTGAAGCTAAACGTGTTCAAAAAGGTACAAAATGGTTTTTAGGCTTTTCACTGTTACCTCTCGTAGTGATATGTTGTTACTTTTTATAATGTTCAGGTATTTTGAACGAATAAAGGACAATGATTGCATGCCGTATTTGGTGCGACAAAGAGGCAATGACCAAGGAAAATGAGAGCGGGTATCGTACGCCGTTCATTAGCGGTATATTTTTAGAAGCGAGAGTGGTTTTATTGTTAGTAATAACCGAAGTTTTGTACATTGATAGCAATCTGAAAGGAATCAAAGAAGTGATCTTTAGAATGCCGAATTTAATGAAGTATGGATGCGTGTGGGTATGCCACGATACGTTTGCTATTAGTCTAATTGCCCGCTTTTATGCTGTTACTAGTTTGAATATGTTGTGTTGGGTCGTCGTTCCCCAAACTGTGAGACAGTATGTCAGTGATGGGAGAAAGAATGCTTGATAAATAAAGACCTTTACTTGAGACGAAAGTGTGTTCCTATGTTGCCAAATAAGACCGCTGAAGCGATTTAGTTGTTTCCAAACATGATTGACCTGCTCTTCCCAGGTGAGAGACTATGAGAAGATTACTCCTAAGCACTTTATGTTTGGCACGATTGCAATGGTTTTGCCTCCTAGTGTTAGGGTGAACTTGGCGTGAACAGTTTTGCTTCTTGTTCGGCAGAAAACGGCCTTCGTCTTATCAGAATTCACTTTCAGATTGTTATTTCTTGGCCACTCGTGAAGATACAGCAGGAAGCTATTGGCTAGCAAAAATAATTCGGCTTCTTTGCTACCTGACACTAGTGCTGTAATATCATCCGCAAAGCCTACAAGGTCAACGGCAGGGGTAAAAATGATGTCATTGATGTAGGAATGAAGGAATGATGAAGGAATAATAAGTGCCCCATTATGCTGCCCTGGGGAACACCAGAGAGAAGTGGCTCAAATCTCGAAAACTTGTTAATGTGAGCAACCATTTGTCTGCGATGAGCTTAGTATTATTGTGGAAGAGACGAAGTGTCTTCCCTAGTTGCGTTGTGTTTCAGTTTAGGCTGCAGCAGATTAAAGTTGAGCAAGTCAAATGCTTTTGAAAAATTGACATAAATGCCAAAAACCAGACTTTTCTTCTCGAAGGCTTGAATTATTAGTTCTTTTTGTTTAATCAAAGCTCTCTCGATTTTTTAGATCTAAAGCCAAACTGTTCGTCCGAGAGGACAGCATGCTTATATAAAATAATTGTTATTCTGGAGCACATAATTTTTCTGAAACCCTTCGATAACACAGCCAGGATCGAGATGGCCTAGTAATTTGATAAATTTAATGTGTCGCCTCCCTTATGAATGGCAATAACTTTTGCGACTTGCATTTCGCTGGGAAAGACCCTAGTAGCGAGATCAACGTTGTAAATGTGAGTTAACGGAGCAGCAAGTAAGTCAATAATAAGCTTGAAAGGTTTTATGCGGAATGCATCTTTGTCCTTTGCACTGCGAAATTTAGGTTACTAAAAACTGGTACAACTTTACATTCGGTTCTTGGGAAAAGGAATATAGACTCAGAAACAGTTGGTGTTCGCAAAGCGTAACCGGCAGTCGGAGCGGTGGAAGAGAGCATTGTTTTTGCGATGCTCGAAAAATGTTCATTAAATGCATTTGACAGATCGTCTCTGCTAATCACTATGCCGTCTTTAATGACTGAGGTGGCATGAGGTTTCGGATCCTGGTTTAATAGGTTATTAAGTTGGCACCATTTCGCGCTCATATTTTTACCAGACATGAAGGAGAAAGCGCTGTTGTAGTTGTGCATCAAGGTCAGAGGCCGAGATTTCTTCTCCAATGATGTTACCAATTTTTCCCGTGATTTCGGCTATGTCCTCGTCCGGCAAAGAAAATTCCGGTATTTCTTAAATTTCTGTAGTTTTGATGGGTCACGGGATTTAATGAACTGTGCAAACAGCTTTTCTTTAGATCCAGAAAGGAAAACAGTAGCGCCGAAAAAACACAGACACAGCCGAAGAACCACGTAGGACGTGCGCTAACTTCATCTGACTTTATTCCTTGCAAGGCGAGCTGATATACAGAAACATCTTGGCATGCGCAGACTGAAATCTGACGTGCGATCAACAAAACCGTTCAAGATATACAATCTCAGCTTTAACAAGGTCCACAGACGTATCGCTGACACAATCTTTTCCTCTTTTTCTCTAAAACCACTCGTGCCCTACTATCACCGCTCCTGCCCAGAATCTTTACCTCATCAATTCGTGGTTCACACTTTTTACATTGTTTGCAATTTTTCCCCGCCGAATGTTCCGCCGCTCGGTGACACACCTTGCACTCTGCGCAGTGTATGGGTAGATGCGCTCCTCCTGCTTTCTTGAGTGAGCGCGCATGCTCAGCTGCACGGTCATTGATGCACCTGCCCGTTTGGCCCACATATGACTTCCCGCAGGTCAGTGGTATCTCATATATCACACCGGGGCAGCATTTCACAAAGTGTTTTCTTTGTTTTTTGCTGTAACCGTTCCTCTTTGCATCGCTGGCTACGCGTGCGCAGAGCTGAGCAAGCTTCCGTGGAGCCGAAAACACGTCTGGCACGCCATGCCTATTTGCCACCTTTTTTACGTTGTTGGAGACCCTGTGCACATACGGCACAACTTCAGGTCTCGCAGCTGGCTTCTTACGCTCTGAAGGCCGCTTAAACATGGCGCCCTTGACTTTTTGTAGGAGGCCTTCTGCCACGCCTGTGATAACCGAGCTTGGGAACGCGGCCCCCACCAATCGAGCCACTTGCTTATCAAAGCTCCCTTGAATATTATGCTGACACGACTTCACGAGTGCCGATTCTAGGCAAAGATTAGCAATAGCGCGTTTCACTGTCTTTGAATGAGCCGATGCATACGGTAGCAGCTCCTTCTTAGCTCGAGGGGCATACTGCCAACATACGTGTTCTTTTTCAAATGTAAGCCTTAGGTCTAAAAATTGTATATAACCGTGCAAGGGCATCTCATGCGTGAAAACCAACCCCTTTCCGTCCTCTTTAAAAATCTCTAAAACATTGCTTACAGCATCAGTGTAGGACACGTCGTTCAGTTTTATAAAAACCATCAAAAAATCGTCAACATATATAAACACTTTTAATATCGCCTTCCCGATTAAACTTTGTTCTAGAGCGCGGTCAATATAGGCTAAAATATGTTAGTAAGAACCGGGGCTACGCAAGATCCGATGCAGATCCCTTTCTTTTGTCGATAAAACCTGTCGTTAATCCATACAAACGTCACGAGAAGGTAAAACTCTAGCATTCTCATAAAATTAGCTACCGACACGCCTGAGGCATTCTGGAACCCAAGTGCACCGGCATTCTCTATGGAATCTCTTACAGAGGTAAACAGTTCATCGTAAGGCACGGAGTAGTACAGGCCCTCCACATCTATCGAGCAGCGATATCCAATTGAAGATTCTTCCTGAGGAAACTTAACATCAACTGAGCTTTTTATAGCAAACGAATCATGACTATGAAGAGAATTCAGATGCTTCTGCAGGTATTTGCTCAAGACATGCTGCCACGTACCATTCTCACTCACTACCGTTCTAAACGACACCGATGGTTTGTGCGTTTTGGCAGTAAAAAATACAGTGAGAGCATTGCTCCTGGTGCTAACAATCTAATTGGCCAACCTGTTCAACTCCAAGTCCCTGCACATCATGACCGCCTTGCCTTTCACTCTCGTCTCATTGGCTTTTATAATGTTAAAGTTCTTGGAAATCGCATCACCTGCTCTTCTTCTGAACTCCCCCTCCGGTAGAACCACGAAGCCGCCCTCTTTGCCAGCTTGCAGAAGTCGGAGACTGTTCTGTCTGAAATAAGACACGACTTTTGCCATGGTATCCTTGCCAGGCTTGGTGACGGTCTTACTGGTCGTCCTCATCAGCGCATCCACCCCATCGAGTAGGCATCTTTCCTTGTTCTCTTCTGAAGCCTTCCCTGCGATGCGCCTATTCAGAGCCAGGAACTCATGGGCTTCGACCTTTGGCTCAAGACTAAACTTACGGCCTTTGTTCAAGACTTGACTTATCTCTTCGGGAAGCTCAGCTTCACCGACAACCGTCAGCCCCGAACCAGGTGGCTTCCTGTTCCTCTTCAACTGAGCAGACGGCAGCAATGGTTTAGCGTGTGAGCCCACTAAAGCTCGGTCATCCTTCCTGTAAGACGACGAATCGCACGGAGCTTAATCTCTGCCAGCCATCCGGGATCCATGTTCTAGCAGAGAGCACGCACATGCTCTTAATATCTTCTTGTTTGTCGCCACAGCTCCGCTTTCAGCAGTTTGCAAATACGCTTCAGAAGTCCTATTGGCGGCCGTAAGTAGCTGAAGAGAGCACTCACGTCTTCCGGAACGAGACTCTTGCGAAGGCAAAACGAAATATATCTTGCACGGCATGTTGACGCAACGATGAAGGAAACAAAAGTGTCAATATGAGATGAAGATGACAGGTTGTCACATAAAAAAGGGCCCTGAGTTTTTGACGTATAGTTTAAAAGAACTTCTGTTTGGGCTAGATGGTTGATTTCGATCTAGAAAGGAAAACACTAGCGCCGAAAAAACACACAGACACATTAGAAGAACGACGTAAAACGAGCGCTAACTTCTTCTGACTTTATTCCTTGAAAGGCGAGCAAATCTTGGCATGCGCAGACAGAATACTGACGTGCGATCAACAAAACCGTTCGATATATACAATCTCAGCTTTAGCAAGGTTCACAGATGTATCGCTGACACTCCTTTCCTCTTTATCTGATGCGGTACGCCTCTAAAACCTCTCGTGCCCTACTATCACCGCTCCTGCCTAGAATCTTGCACAGAATGTTTTCCTTTCTGGATCGAAATGAACCATGTAGCCCAAATAGATGTTCTTTTAAAGCTTTTCTTTAACCTTCATTTTGCGCAGTAGGTCCTGCGTTATCCAGGGATTTTTAGCTTTTTGTTTGCGAGGACGGTGAGCCAAGAAACATTTATCGTACACAAACTTTATTTTATCTAACAGGATGCTGTATGCGTCATTCGCGTGTTTCGAGGTCATTTCGTCATCCCATCTAGCTGCACACATATGAGCTCGGAAGCGTTGCGGGATTATCATATCTATGCGCTGACAGCTATTGCAAGCTGTCGGCCGGGCACAATTGGACCTTAAAGCATGAATGAAAGCGAAAGTTGGGATGTGGTCACGTATGTCTGATAGAAGTGTTCCAGCCTTTGCATTGCAACCTTCGAAGTAAGTAACGATGATGTCTAGAGAGGAGGGTGTAGTGCAGGTTATGCGAGTGGGAGCATTGATAAGGTTCGAAAGCCCGTAAGCATCAAATAGTGGCATAATTTCTGTTTGTCGGGTCGAGACACTTAACATGTCATCGTTCACGTCGCCCACTAAGACCGATGATTGTCGATTGGTGGACACATAATCAAAGGATTTTCAAGCATATCAAGGCATATCTCGAAACTACCGTCCGGGTGGCGGCACAATACAGTGTATACTTCGCGATAATTCTCAACAGTTTGCACTTCGTAGTCAGCAGTAGGTAAAGTTAACTGCTTTACCTCTGCAACTGTGCGAGTATTCAAAACTTGGATTAAAACGCCGCCACTTTTGCGGTTTGGTCTATTCAAGGCAAAATGCGTATAGCGGTCTAGATTTAAATAGTTCGCTTCGTCGTGGTGCAAGATTTTTGTAAACATTACGACTTCAAGTGAAAAGGGAAAAGAGTCGAAAAGTGACTTTTTCATCGTTCTTATTGTTCACCGATCGCTAATTCAAATGAAAAATCTTCAGACTCGGTTCCTCGGGAACCTTATTTAAGGCTACCGGAGTCAAGAGTTCGTCGGAAATCCGTCTGGTTAGGCATGGTGATGCAATGAAGTGAAGTAGCAGTCACTGACCATAGTCGAAAAAAGAAAGACGTTTCGAAACCCGTACGGGTTTCTTGTTCACAGTGAGCAGGACAACAGCGGTGGCGAATTTATATCCGGAGAATGTGACGTAAAGATCGGGCGTAGATGCCTGGCATGAGGCCAGCGTTCTTGTTTAATGTTGCTTGTGTTGTTTGGATGACCGAGTCAAAATTTTTGACTTGGTCAGTGACCCTATGTTTTTATTATGCCTCTACCTGACCAGACGACGTTTCGTCAAACTCTTGACTGCAATTCTCAAAGCACCAACCTACAGAGAAAGTAGAGCCGAGATAGTCACGTAAGTGGGTGTGTTGTCCGTGCTGCTCACACCACAGCTGCCTTGTGAAATGTCGTTCGGTCAGTCATCACCTTTTATAGACGAAAATGCGTTGACGTCACAGCTTATCCAGTCGTAGCTTCTGCGCAGGCGCGTCGATAACTGTCGATGTGGGTCTCAGATTTTCATGCGTTGAAACCAAGACATTGCTCGCATGAGGCCTGTGGCACTGCAGAGAAAGTAGAGCCGGGATAGCCAGGTAAGTGGGAGAGTTGTCCGTGCTGCTCACAGTGCAGCTGCCTTGTGACTGCGCTCAAACCACAGCTGCCTGCACTGCTACTTGAGGACAAAAAACCAGCAAGCCCAATCTCCTCTTCCGGCTAATAATATTTCTTGTACCTTGGCCTCTTGAATGCTTCAGTCTCGACGACCCAGCCCTCATTGTCAACAGCGGTCGTTCTGCAACCTTCATTTCTCGTGCTCCCGTCCCCGTTCTGCACTGTACATGAGGATGAAAAACCAACAATCCCAATCTGCTGCTCTGGATAATTACATTTCTTGTACCTCGGCCTTTTCAATGCTTTAGTCTCGATGACCCAACCCTCATTGCCAACACCGCTCGTTGTGTCGCCTTTACTTGTCGTGCTCCCGTCCACGCTCTGTACTGCTTCTTCAGAATGAAAAATCAACAAGCCCAATCTGCTCTTCTGTCTAATAACATTGCTTGTACCTCGGCCTTTTCAATGCTTCAGTCTCGACGACCCAGCCCTCACTGCCAACAGCGCTCGTTGTGTCGCTTTCAGTTCTCGTGCTCCCGTCCACGTTATGCTAGGCTACATGAGGATGAAAAACCAACAATTCCAATCTGATGCTCTGGATAATTACGTTTCTTGTACCTCGGCCTTTTCAATGCTGTAGTCTCGATGACCAAACCCTCATTGCCAACACCGCTCGTTGTGTCGCCTTTACTTCTCGTGCTCCCGTCCACGTTCTGCACTGCTACTTCAGAATGAAAAATCAACAAGCCCCATCTGCTCTTCTGGCTGATAAAATTGCTTGTACCTCGGCCTTTTCAATGCTTCAGTCTCGACGACCCAGCCCTCATTGCGAACAGCGGTCGTTCTTTCGCCTTCACTTCTCGTGCTCCCATCCACGTTCGCAGCTTCTCTCTGGCACAGTTGACAACCCCTCACCCTTGCTAAGCTACGCAGAAATTATGGAGTACTATAAGATCACAAGAAGGAAATATCCTCTTCCTCACAAAACCCTAAGTAAATATGAAGAGCACATAATCAGGCGACTACAAACTAATACTCTGCCCAATCCTTACCCAATGAGTAAGTGGTACTTAGACACCTACGATTCGTCCTGTCCCTTCTGTGGAGCACTTGGCACACTCTTTCACGCGGTTTGGGAATGTCAAGAAAACCCAGACTTGGACAGCAATCGCGATCCATCTTATGAGCGCTGGGAGGCAACCCTTCATAGACACAGCCCCTCGACCAGAAAGCGCTGGTTGAGAGGAGCCAGATTATGATGGCGACCAATGGGTTCTCGTACTGAACCCACCCAGTTTTTTATGCTGTGAATAAATGTTTTCCTCCTCCTCCTCTTTGCTATGTACAGAAAGCTAAAAAATCAGGGACAAAAGCCACTGTGTACCTGACGAGGCCCCTTAACTCTTCTATTGTTCGGAAACAGTGCAATTTTTTTAAACAAAAAAACACAAAATCGAACTTAGGGAAATCAAATGCCGCCACTACAAATACAGCACTAAAAGAATATTACCTACAGAAATAATAAAGAAGCATTACAACAAACGCATAATACTTCCACGAAAACAGCAGAACTATTCAACAAAGCAGATATAATTCACCCACAAGAAGCCTTTCACGAAAAGGGGTCACGTGTTAATAATTTGAAAAGTGTTATCCGAAAGAGTTTATCATTATCAAGACATAAATACATCAAAACATATCAAACAGCAAACCAGTGCTCAGATACTTAACTAAATCTCTCTTAAACACTACGGTCGAAGTTTCCATTGCAACATTAATTTCTGTATTCTGATTTAAAAGAGAGCGTACTAAGTATTTAAAACTTTTCTGACCTTAGTTGGTCCTAAGCCGCGGCATTCTGTATTTAATTACTCTAAAAGGAAAAGATTAATTTTTTTCAAGATTCAATTGCTCCAAAAAGCGCGAATATTCCTCCTCTCCAAATAAATGTACATTGCAAGTTTATATATGTATCTATATAACTGATGCATATACAACACAGTGTGCCTTTCGAAAAAATCTCTGGCTGTCCCAGGATTTAAGCCTTCAATTGCTCTAATGGCTTTGTTTTGAAGACTTGTTAAAGGTTTAATGTTATTAGGAGTCGTTGTTCCCCCGATTAAAGGGAGTAATACAAATGAGACTGTATCAAGCCATAATAAAGGCCTAATAAAAATTTCTCAAGAATTTGGCAATTTCGAAGCGTCCACAATGCACCAACCACCTTTGCTAACTTTATTTTTAGGTGGTCTACATGCTCATTCCAAGATAAAAATTCATTACTGTATACGCCCAAATAATCAATACATGATGTTGATTGTATGGATTTGTTGCGGTAATGCAAGTTGAAATTGCTATCTACCTATACATTTCTTGACTGAAAAACAACATTTTTGTTTTTGTGCGCATTTACTTCTAACTTATTTAAAAATAACCAGTCAGAAAGTTCACGTAACAATTAATTCGCAGTTATGTGCATCAAGTCAGAATCACTAAAAGGACATTAGTATCATCAGCATATATGGTTTATGGTTTAGGGGGTTCAACGTCCCAAAGCGACTCAGGCTATGAGAGAAGCCGTAGTCAAGGGCTCCGGGCATTTCGACAACCTCGGGTTATTTAACGTGCGCTGGCATCGCACAGTACACGGGCCGCTAGAATTCGACCGCCGCGTCCGGAATCGAACCCGCGTCTTTCGGGCCAGCAGCCGAGTGCCATAACCACTCAGCCACCGCGGCGGCCAATCAGCATATAGTATTGCCTCATCTGTATTAGGTATATTGCATATATCATTAATGTAAAGTAAAACAAAAGTGCGCCTGATATTGGACCTTGCGGGACTCCTATGGATACAGCGCCATGACAAGACGAGCAATCTCCAATTATCACATACTGTTTTCGATTGTAAAGGTTATCTTTAATAAGGGATAATGCAATGTGTCTTATGCCATAACAGCCGATCTTGTTTTACAACATGTCATGATTTACAGAGTAAGAGGCCTTTCTAATGTCAACAAAAATTTCAACTGTGCACAGCTGCTTCTCAATATTTTACACTATTCTTTCCTTTATGGCTATCATTGCTAATTCTGTACATTTGTTCTTTTGAAAGCAGAACTGATTTACCAATATCCCTTAACATAATGTATACAAGACCTGTATTTTACCGGTAGTCACCTATCAGGCAGAAACTTGGAGGCTAACGAAAAAGGTTAAGCTTAAGTTAAGGACAGCGCAGCGAGCCATGGAAAGAGAAATTATAGGTGTAACGTTAAGACACAGGAAGCGTTCAGAGAGGGTGAGAGAACAAACAGGTAAATGACATCCTAGTCAAAATCAACATGAAGAAATGACCTTGGGTGGCACATATAATGCAAAGGCAACATAATCGCTGGTCCTAAAGTGGCTTGCAAGAGAAGGCAAGCGTAGCAGAGGGCGGTAGAAAGTAAGCTAGGCGAATGAGATAAAGAAGCATGCAGGGATACGGTGGCCGCAGCTGGTAAAAGACCGGGTTAACTGGATACACGGGAGAGGCCTTTGCCCTGTTGTGGGTGTAGTCAGGCTGACGGTGGTGGGAATGATGATGATGTATAAATTATTACACGGGTCAAACAAAACTATTACAGTAGGCTAGAGGGGTACTTGCGCCACTCTCTCTATCAAGACGCGCTCACTCGCTTGTCAAATCCTTCCGAAGCGTCTGAGTCTTTCGCGTCGTTCCGCTAGTCCTTCTCTGTGTGCTCTCGAGAATGAATCTGCCCTTGTCCGATCGGCTCTGCGTCCTCCCCGATCTCATCTACTGTCTTTCCCTGAACTCCGCTCATCTCCTTCATTCGCGAAAAAAGCCGCCCTTAATATTTGTGCGCAGCATTCTGGGGGCCCTTTCTACAGCCATTAGGAAGTGCGCTTGTCAGAGCCAATGAGTGTAATTTATTTTAACTGAAGGAGCCCATAGCACGCCAGTGCTCATAGGGTTGTTGACTCGCGAGCACAGTGTGCATTCCCTGAAAATGTGGCGTGTTTCCGTTTATTTACTGCACACAGATTGAAACATACAAAAACGCGAAGGAAAATACATGAAAAACGAACACAGTCGGCATATCGCGCACTTCCCTAGCGGCGATCCCTGCCCTCGCTACTTGTCTCTGGGACATCCGGTTCCTCAAGTGATGTGCTTTCGAAAGCGACATCTTGGGAACACCCCTCTCTAAACCAAAAGAATCTGCCCATGGGCTGCGCCTTGCGGCCGAACGCTGCCCTACAAGGCCTCGTCTTCTCGGAACCGTCCAAGGTAGAGTCGGCTAACCGCTGTTCTTCCAGGCACTTTACGATGTTTGTTTAAAACCAAACCCATTCGAACGGTGTCGAGGTTGCGGCGGCTCAAGGAGCCCAAACAAAACCCGAACAAGATGACCAAGGAAGGCCAGACTACTGGCTTCCAGGTGCGCATGCGATGGACCCCCGCGCAACAGCCCGCTGTCTAGAAGGGCATGTAATGCGAAAGCAAGATATTGAATGGTGCTTAAGAGTGGCGGAGTGGATTCCAAGAGAACCGAAGCATAGCAAGGTGTAGCGGTGATTAAGTGGGCAGATTAGATTAGAAACCTTGTGAAGGTAGGGCAGCCGCAGCACGTAGATGACACGATTTGTTTGAAAAAATATGTGAAAGGGCTTTGTCCTCCAGTGGACATAGTTAGGCTGATGGCGATGATGATTATACCTTGAAGCCTAAAAGGATTAATCACACTGTAAAGGTAGTTACAGAGCGCAAATTCTTAGTTTTGCACACAAACCCCCTTCTCGGGCAGCGCATTTTGTAGCAGCTGTCCTGCTAGATCGTGCTGCATTCCTCCGTTCTAGACATAGTCTCCCTCCCGTTTCTGCGATAGCTACCCTCCAAATGGTTTCCGTGGCAAGAACCCTACGGTTACACATCCCTACGCTCTAGCAATACGTACCCTACTACTTCCACTTTAACACTCCTCGTCCACCCCTCATGGCCACTATACCTTCGTGGTGTTTCGCCGGGGAACCAACCTCTGCTTGCACGTGCGCTATTCCCATGCTCTCCTTCTTCAACGGAAAATTTCCTTCTCCTTGCAGGGTTACTACGCCGCGGATGGTTGCCGCGGCAATCACCCGCCGGGTGTCCCATTTTACACTCTCGCCGCACCCTCCTCATTCCACGATAACCCCCATCCGTGTGGTCCTCATGTAATCGTGCCCACCAGTTGCACGTCTACGACATACTAGTATTTCTACGAGGACGCTAATACAATGAAATGGCGCAACAATCTGTTGCTGTAAGAGCACGCACAAGGCCGACGCAGGCATGATTCCGATAACGATCCTCTCTTTACAGATTCCTCTAGTCACGTCATACAATGCTTGTTTCATGGTAACCACCCACTGAGTGGTTTCCACGGCAGCGCATCTAGTGGTTCGTTCGAATATATAACACGAAACCCCGAAACGGGGTTCAAATGCTGCTGCTCTAAAATGTTGAAAGCAGCAATGCCAATTCAATGGTGAAAACAATCGCCAAAACAAAATTACGTCCGATAGATCAACATTGGAAATTGCATTAAGGAAACGCTTTCAGCGGCTTACATTACAGATGGTAAAGAATGCAGCGCGAAAAGAGAAGGACAAACGAAGAAGTGAACACGACTGGCGCTTATTACCAACAAATTTATTCAGAGAAATGAGCAGCTTTTATAATGCCATCCAGAAATCAAGTGACCAGAAAAAACAGCAGGCATGGGAAAAATAACACGTACACATCGTTGCACACAGCACCAAAGCATCGGTGCCACGCTACGTCAGCCCCGAACCCAATAAAACTAAAGAACCAGGTTGAATCATTAGAAACCAGGATTGAAAAAGTTGAGCTATCAATTTTCGGTGCCCACGCAGCACGAGGCAAATTACAGAAACAAAGAATAAAAACCAAAACATAGACGAAAAGAACAACATAGTCGCTGCAAAACTATGTCAATAGTCGAAGCAAAGCAGAGTCAAAAAGGCACAACGCGTAACAAAACCAAACGCTACGCGAAGCCTGTGTCAAACGCTCAAAATCATGCAGAGTCAAAGAAAAGGTAAAAACAGTTCTAAAGAACAAGAATTAAAGCAAATGTCACGCAAGACAGAGACGTACCTATAGTGGATCTAGAAGACTCAACTTCTTGACTGAAGGTAAAATTGACGGGGTGCTGACGATCTTGTCTCCTGCCTTGGCGATCATCCGTATCTCAAGAAAGACCCTTCTTATTTCGGTCCTCGCTCGTGTTCTAATAACCGTGCGCATGTGTAATGGTTCGCACCCTTTGCAAGTGTTGCAATGGTCGTCCAGGCGCTCGCCACTTTTTTTACATACCTTCCCGCGATGTTCAAGCATTCTCTCGCTTAGTAACCTGCCGGTTCGCCCGATATACACGCTCCCACACCTCAACGATATCTGGTGATGAGACATGTAGCACTGCGTGAATGGATTTACATGTCTTATAGGGCAAACCTTTTTCTTTTGCTTTGCAGCAGGAAACAAACTTGTGATAGTTTGCACGGGGCTGAAAAGACAAGATTAACATCGTTCCTTTTCACGACCTTCTTTAAGTAATGGGACAACATTTTTAGAAACAGCATTACGGATAGGGGAGGCCGTTTTGCCTGCTCTTGCTTGCCTGCATCTTTGATTTGCACTTTCAACTTCTGGAAAAGGGTCTCTGTAACGCTACGGACTAGTGCTGGTGAGGAGCCAGCACCATAAAGACGTTGCATTTGTTTCTCAATACTGCTATGCATCGTATGGGGACAGCTTTTCTTCAGCGCTGCCTGGATGGCGGATGAAAAACTGTCTCGCTTAATCAATTTGAGTGAGCGCTGTCATGCGGAAGAAGACCGTTCTTAGAGCGAGGGTTATACGTCCAACGGAGGTAAGTTGGTTCATAGCTAAACAACAGGTCCAAAAACTGGACATCCTTTCTTCTCGGAAGTTCGCACGTAAAGTTGAGTCCCCCAGAAAAAGCTTTGAAATGGGCGACAAGCTCTAAAAGTAGCGTGATCTGCAGAGCCGCGTTTTCTCTTATCTAAGCCCTTTTGAAAGCCGTTCTTTTTGCGCTCTTGGTGCCTGTGAGGAATTGAGGGCGGGGTTTTTTATTTGCGTCTTGCTGGCGGGAGATATAATAAGCTAGTGTGTTTTACCTTTTCAGCAGCCAACGAGGGCAAGGAAACTGAAGAAACTGAGGGGGGCAACTATGTCGTGCCCAAGTCACCTACTACACCCCAGCACACAAGAACCACCATTGGTATGTTATCGAAGTGGCATTGCCACATTGCCCAAGTCGCATTTAGGAGAAGGAGCAATTCATCACGCCACGATTTGTGTGTCATTTTCACATCACGGTGAAGCGTCGTGAGTCCTTCGTGTTCTACATGGCAGCACAGGAATAGACTGCTGATTAGTCATATTAACCGCACGGCAAGGTTTAGTACGGATGTTTTTTGAAATTGAGGCTGCGGAGGCGGGTCATTTTCTTTATCTCGTGCATAGTGACAATAGTTCTCCAAACAGGCACTAAACACACAAAGATTTCTTTAGGATTAGCAGGTATGTGAGAAGTGAGCTACTGCAATGAAGCGTGTTGCGGGCCAAGTTGGTTCATAGCTTGTAGAATAAATAAATCGCCAAAAAGAACAGCACAGAGGAAGAAACGACAGTACAGGAGCCCATTTCAAGGATTTATTGAAACCAGAAGCCCTTAATATTGTCGCTAACAAACGTAGCGCGACTCAAACGGGGCTTCCTAATCGAACGGCCAAGTAGACCATCAACGCGCACCGTAGCAGAAGCATCGTCTTCCTCGCTCCGTCATGAGCCAAGTCATGCCGCTCGGCCGTATGGCAGCGCTCGCTGACTGTAAGCAGTGTGGCATTGTCCCCCTCCTTTCAAGACGCATCGCCTCGATACCTCTGGCAAGGAGGGAAAACAGTATGGAGGCATCGAAAGTGCGAAGGCGCGTGTGGCGTCGGCACTGAATGTGAACCCCGGCAGGGGCTAACGGGCGTAATACGTTTTCATGCGTGACACGCGGACAAGTTCAGACTTGGGCAGTCGAGAAGAGCGGACAAAGCCTTGCGGGAACACTTAATAGTTCACCTCGCTGGGTTGATGTAGCACCTTGTAGGGGCGAAGGAGCGGCGCTGAAGCTTTTCAGAACGCCCGCGCAAACGTATTTGGCTCCATACCCACACGTGCTCGCCGAGTTTGTAAATCACCTCCCTCAGGCGGAGGTTTTACCGCCGGGCGTCAGTTTTCTGATGGTGTCGAATCCGTTGTCTAGCAAGGTGGCGAGCGGTTTCTGCGTCACGAACGACTTGGTCAGCGCCCGTGACGGACGATGGGGCACAGTCCGGGAGTAGCATGGTGGCGTCCAGCATGGTCAGGGGCGTCAACGCCATACACCAAACGGAACGGAGTGAAGCGCGTCTTTTCTTGGAGGGCGGCGTTGTACACAAACGGGATGTAAGGGAGTATTCGTCCCAGTTGAAATGGTCAGCGTCGACATAGAGACATACCTGCAATGGTCTTGTTCAGCCACTCACTCAGTCCATTCGTTTGCGGGTGGTAAGCAGTCATTTTTCTATGACTGGTGTCACTTAGACACAGGAGCTCATCTGTAAAAGCCTACGTAAACGCGGTTTCCTGGTCAGTTAATGCAACCACAGGAACGCCGTGGTGAAGCACAATGTGGTGAAAAAAGAACTGTGCAATTTCAACCGGAATGCACGGGGCAGAGCCTTGGTATCACAGTAGCGGCTGAGGTAGCCCGTGGCAAACACAATATATCGGCTATCATGGGGGACACTGGAAATGGGCCCAGTAAGTCCATGCCGACTTGCTGAAATGGGATTTACGATGGATCAATTGGGTTAAGAAGGCCGGCCGGTTTTGACGGCGGTATATTCCGTCGTTGACACTCAAAACAGCTTCTAACGTAGCTTTGGACAATCTCAGCAAGCCGAGGCCAGTATTACTTGCGGCGTAGGCGTCCCTATGTTCTGGAAAAACCGAAGTGGCCAGAAGAAAGGTTGTCGTGGCATGCATTGAGATTTTTCTGACGAAGCGCGTTTGGGACAACGAGGGGATATGCTGTCTCGGTCGGGCCGTAGTTTTTCTTGTAGAGGACTCCATCTCTTAAGCAAAAGGAGAAAGTCCGCGGGAGAAGAGTCGGGCCTGGGACGGAGCGGTTCCTTCGAGGTACTCGATTAGAGGCAGCAGTTCCCAGTCGGCCCTCTGGTGGTGGGCAAGGTCGCATGTAGTGGCAGCGCCGAGGAAAGCAGAATCGTCGTCGGGCACGGAAGAGGAGCTTGTGAGACAGCATCGCTATGTTTCTGACCCGACTTATACACGATGGTGACGTCAACCTCTTGCAACCGAAGACTCCATTTTGCAAGCCACCCCGATGGATCTTTCAGGTTCGCAAGCCTACACAAGGAATGATCATCGCTGACCACTCGAAACGGGCGGCCGTACAGCTACGGACGAAATTTCGTCATTGCCCACACAAAGCGAGACATTCATTTTCCGTGGAGGAATAATCCACTTCGGAACGGCATAAAGTGTGACGCGTATGCGATCAAGCGCTCCACATCGTCTTGCCACTGCAAAATCACCGCACCGAGGCCAACATTGCTGGAATCTGTGTGCAGTTCCATGTCGGCTTCCTCGTCGAAGTGGCCAATGATAGGCGTAGATTGGACGGGGGCCTTAAGTTCGGTGAATGTTTTTTACTGATCCTGGCCCAGAAGAAGGGTTCGGAGTCTTTTGTAAGCCGAGTCAGTGTCTCTGCGAGCTTGGAGAAGTAGGCGTAATGTCCCAGGCGCAAAGTCCCAGAAAACGCCACAAGCTTCGTTTATCTGGCGGATTGGGAAATGCAGCAACAGCCGCCGTATTTTCTGGGTCGGGGCTAAGGCCATGAGCTCTCAAGACGTGGCCCATAAACTTGAGCTCTCTAAATGCGAATTAGCATTTTTGAGGCTTGAGAGACAGGCCCGCGGAATGAATTGCCTCGAAAACAGCGCGCAAACGCTTTATATTCTCCTGGAACGTCTCAGAGAAAATCGCGACGTCGTCGAGGTTCACAAGGAAAGACTACCGCTTCAGGTCAGAGAGCACGGTGTTCATTATGCGTTGGAACTGTGCAGGGGCTCAACACAGGCCGAAAGGAAGAACCTTAAATTCGTGCAATCCGTCAGGAGCAACGAAGGCGGTCTTTTCTCAGTCACGTTCATAGACGTCGATTTGCCAATAACCGCTACGCAAGTCTAGTGACGAAAAGCAGTTGGCGTGGCGGAGGTGGTCTAAAAAGTCTTCAATGCCCGGCAGCGGATAGACGTCCTTTTTGGTAACGTTGTTGAAATGTCTGTAATCTACGCAGAACCTTAGGCTGCCGCATTTCATAGCGACGAGAACAACAGGTGAGGCTTAGGGATTCGTCGATGGTTGTATGACGCCGTGGAGCATTTCGGGAACTTGGCGGCGGATGGCATCACGTTCTATCGACGAAACCCGATAAGCAGGCTGACATAGCGGTCTTTGGTCACTTTCGACAATAATGTGCTGCTTAGTTATTGGCGTCTGGCGAACCTTGCAGGTTGACGCAGAACAGTCGCGGAAGAGTCAATAAGACTTTCCTCGGGGCATTTCTGACAGGTCAGACGGTCCGGGTTCACATCGGTCTTAAGGCTGTTGCCGTGCCCTCTCCCTTTTTACCGGGGTCCGTTGTGGAAAAGGCACATTGGCCGGCATGCTCGTCAAGCTTTTCAGAGTGGACAATCACTGCTTTTTTCGTCAAATGTTGGGGTTGATAACTCAAGCTGGTCACTAAGAGCTCGGTATGAACATGGTTGACAAAGGCGTGAGCAACGCAAACTTGCCGCCACAGTACCAGCGATATGTTCGCTTCGGCGATGCCCCGAGTACCGAAGCGGGTATCACAGTGCACCGTCACAAACTTCCTTGCTCTTGGCGGTATCGTTGTGTCGTCGTCAGAGACGTATAGTGCTGTTCTGCGCGGCTCGGGATCAAAATAAATGCCTGGCTGTGCCGAAAATGATACCAACTTCTCCTCCAGGTTGATGACCGCCCAATATTATTTAAGAAAGTCCATGCCGAGAATCAGTTTTTTGGAGCACTCTCGTAGCACTGCAAATGAACCAATAAAAGTTGCACAGCGGATCTGTATGCAGCAGGTGCAGACGCCAATCGGCGTTACCACATGGTAACCAGCAGTGCGTATCTGCGGCCCAGACCAAGATGTCGTGGCTCGGGGCTAGCTGGCTGCTCTTAACAGAAACGTCGGCTCCGGTGTCCACGAGTGCTGTCACACCTTAGCTGTCGGCGGAGTCTAGAATTTCGGCAGCGGAAACCATTCTTTTACAACTCGTCGGTGAAGTCTTGGGTGAGGTCACCGTTGAGGTCATCGTTGAGGTCGTCGATGTGGGAGTCGGTGGGGTCGCCGATGAGATCGTCTTCGAGGTCAGCGGGTGAGGTCTTCGGCGTTCGGGTCGTCGCATCAAACCGTCGGATGGAGGCTGTTCACTCGCTCGCGGCGGTCCTACCCCCGGATGACGCCGCCTTCAGTTTTCCCGGTGGGGAGATGTGCCTCTGAATTTGCCAGAGGTCGATGCGCGACTGGGCGAAGCACGCCGTCTTGGAGACGGCGACCTAGACTGCGGTCGTGGCAATGTAAAAGGCAGCACGTGATCGGCCAGGTACTGCTCAATGTCCCGCGGTCTCTCACCATACCGCGGTCGAGGTGCACCCAGAGGAAATCCTCTTAAGCCCATCCTCCTGTATGTAGCACGGCTGAATCTGCAGTCGTCACCAAGCCCCCGAAATCACGGGATCTGTTACGTCACGTTTGCTTCTGTATATATGTGACTTGGTCAACCGCAATAAACTCGTTGTTCGCCCAACTGCCGGCCTGGCTACATGGTGGCAGCGGAACCAAGCCGATATGTCAATGGCGATGGCGTCCGCGCTACTACCACCTCCAAAGCCTATGGATGCATCTCACGACCCTTGGACTGCCTGAAAAACTTGAAAAAGTGAGTTTCTGCTATTTTCGGCAGCTACGCAATTGAACAAGCAGGCAAAAGACGTTCAAGCAGCCACGTTGCTAGTTACCATAGGCGAAGAAGCTCGGAAGTCTTACAGTGCCTTCAAGTTCAAGCAAGCGGAGGACAGAAATGACGAAGTTTTGGCTAAAAAGTTTGAGCAGCATTACAATCCCGCAACGAACTTAACATTCTAAGAATTTCATTTTGGTGCAAGGAACCAAAAAGAAAGCGAGACGTCTAACGAGTGGCTAACAGAACTGCGTGTGTTAGCGAAGAACTGTGAATTTGGGGACCTTGAAGACCGCGTATTGCGTAGCCGAATCATTTTGGGCACTCAGGAAAAGAGCCTACAGCAAAGCCTGATCGCAGAAAACCTGACGTACCAAAAGACAGTCGACATTTGTCGCGCGCAAGAACAAGGCAAATAGCACTTTCGGGAGATAAGTGAGGCTACAGGAGCCAGCGAAGGCACCGTAGTAAACGCGGTAGCAACAAGAAAATACGTTTGCTACAAATGTGGGTGTTAAATGCACCGCAGTGACACGTGCCGAGCGAAAGAAAAAACAAGCCGGAAGTGCGGAAGGCTGAACGATTTCGCTCGAGCGTGCAAGTCGTCCAAGTTTCCGCGCAACGCTCACCAATAAATGCGAGAGTTACGAGCCGAAGACGACGGATTTTTTCTGCAAGCGTTGACTATCGGTGCGATAACCTCCGATCACTGGAGGGCAACGGTCTACATTGAGGGCCATCCCATCATGCGCAAGCTAGATACTGGCGCCAATTGCTGTGTCATTTAAAAAGAGACGTTGCAAAGCTGCCAGAAAAGCCTCAACAAGCCTGCAATGTTAATCTCTCAGCATTTTTTGGACACAGAACGGCTGCGCATGCGGATGTTCAATTGATGCTTTCAGCAAATGACAGAACCAAGGTACAAACGTTTTTTTTTATTGTCGAACAAGACTTCCCTGCCACTTTGAGTGGTGCAGCAGCTGAAAGTCTCGGCTTCATATACCGTATGGAAAACATGCAGCAGGAACTGTACCCACCAGCGCAACATTTTGCAGACGTCTTCGAGGGACTCGGGAAGCTGAAAGACTTCGAGTACGACATGAAGCACAAGCCAGACTCGAGGGGCGTCGTCGTTTCAGCAAGACGAGTTCCTGTGGCTCTTCAGGGAAAGTAGCGGCTGAGCTACAGCGTATGGAAGCACATGGCGTCATATCAACGGTAACCGAGCCTACGAAGCCGTCTAGCCATATGGTTACAGTTGTTAAGGACAAGGTTAGAATTTGCCTGGGCCATACAGCGCTTAAAAAAGTGCTGTGGCGCGAACATTACCCAATGCCAACCCTAGAAGACGCAGCCTCGCAGCTGTTCGGTGCTAAGTACTCCTCAACACTATACGCGGCGTCAAGATGTTGGCTAATTAAACTCTCTTAATCAAGCTCTAAACTATGTACCATGAGCATGCCGTATGGGTGCTATCGGTTTCTCCGAAGGCCTTTCCGCATCGCGTCAGCTCCAGAAATCTTCCAGGCAGCTATGAATCGCTTGCTGGAAGGCTTACCTTGCGTAGCAGTCGTAATGGATGACATACTACTTTGGGGCCGCACGAAAGAGGAGCATGACCACTACCTATCGCTTTTGTTGGCATGCTGTCTCGAAAACAACCTCAACCTTAACCTCAAGGAATGCACCTTTTTGGAGCCCGAAGTCCGCAACAGAGGGCACATTCTTAGCACAGAAGGCCTCCGCCGGGTCCCAGGTCGAGTGAAGGACATACTGGAAATGAAAGAAGCAAAAAACAGCAAGAAAATTCGTCTTTTCAGGCATAATGAATTATGTGCAACGTTTTATTCCTAACATGTCCGTCGTGACTGCCCCACAGGGAACTTTGCTGTTCAAAGAGATTGCATGGGCTTGGACCGAGGCTCAGCAACGAAGTTACGAAATGTTGCGCCAGAGCTTAGTGAACGCGCCAATCCTTTTCTTTATCGATGCAACTAAGCCGGCCACCCTTTCGGTCGACGCGAGCTAAATTGGAGTTGATGCAGTGCTTATCCAAGACGGCCGCCCCGTCGCTTTCTCGTCACGCCCACTAACACAAGCGCAGGAACCCTAAGCACAAATTGAGAAAGAAACTTTGTCAATTGTGCATGGCTGCATCAAGTTTCACGATTACATCTTCGGCCAGGAAAGTGTAACTGCTGAAACTGATCACCGCCTCTTGGTACCGATATTCAGCTAGCCACTATTTCAGTGTCTACTTCGCCTACAGCGCATGCGTTTGACTTTGCAGCGATATCCTATTAAGCTGATCTACAAGCCAGGGAAAGAGATGTTCTTGGCTGATGCCTTGTCTCGGTTCCCTAGCAAGCAACTCATGCAAGAAGAAACTGAGCAATTTCAAGCAAATATGCTTGAATACATTTCACCTTCGTAACAGCGCCTGAATGAACTTCTTGTGGCCACCAATGAAGATCCTGCTCTCGTCAAGCTTCGAGGTTACGCTGAAACAAGTTGGCCAGAAAAAGGCGATGTACCGAAAAATGTGTGCCGTACAGGTCCTACGAAGAAGAGCTGCACATGCATGACGGTCTTCTTTTTCGCAGCAACAAGGTAATCGTACGATCTTCAAAAGAGCGAGAAATTATGATGCAGCTTCACACTGCGCACCCGGGAGCTGAAGGGATGAAGGCACGAGCAAGAGACGTCATGTACTGGCCAAATATGTCACAGGAGATAGAGCAGTTCTGCAAAAATTGTGCTGTCTGCCAAAATACCAGCCGCGAAACGCTAAAATTACTCTTTCCTGCCACGACATCCCAAAGCTACCCTGGGAATTCGTTGGCATGGACCTGTTCTTCCATGAAGGTCGTGAATTTGTCGTAATTGCGGACTTTTATTCCTTCTTTTTGAGATCAGCGAACTCCGTCAGAGCACTGCTAATGCTCTGACGTCATGGTGCGTTGAGCTGTTCTCCACACATGGCTTACCGTTTAAGCTCTGCAGTGATAACGATCCACCATTCAGCAGCCGGCTTTTCAAAGATTTCCTGCAGCAGCTAGACGTTGCCCATGTTACGTCAAGTCCGTATCATCCCCGCTGTAATGGTATGGTGGAAAGAGCAGTACAAGAGGCCAAAAAGCATCTAAAGAAATGTTCACGTAACTGAGTTGACTTTCATATGGCATTGCTCGAATGGCGCAACACCCCAGAGATGATATTGTAGTCACCTGTGCAGAGACTCTTCGGACGGCAAACCAAGGCCTTGCTGCCTGTGCCCACCAGCCACCTAGTACCAGAGGCAGTATCAAGCAAAGCCGTTCAGAGCAGGCTCCAGGATATCCGTCAACGCCAGAAGGTCTACTAAAACTGCGGAACGAGGCACCTACCAACACTGTCTCCAGGGCAGCCAGTCACTACATACGTCACCCTCCAGCGAACCTGGTCGCCTGCTCTTCTTTTGAGGCCAGCCAACACGCCCCGTTCCGCGATCCTGAGAACGGAAGATGGCCGAGAAATCAGACGCACAGGAGAACATCTGCGGGACTTAACAACTCATCGCGAAGACCGTCCAGCAAAGGCTCCCGATGAATGCCCCACAGAAGACCACCCCTCTCAAGAGCTGCGCAGAACGAGGACTCGCCACAAGCCCTGTCTGTACCCGCAACCTGAAAGGCGTAACTAATTTGTATCCTAGTAAAGGGGAGATGTAGCACGGCTGAATCTGCAGTCGTCACCGAGCCCCCGTAATAACGGGATCTGTTTCGTCACGTACGCGTCTGTATATGTGACTTGGTCAACCGCAATAAACTCGTTGTTCACACAACTGCCAGCCTGGCTGCACTGTATAGGCAGTTGCGAAGGACATGACCTGGGTCCCCGCAATGGTAGCATAGTGGCCGGTTGTTGGGTGCGCGCCACACGTCCGCTTTTCGAACAGGGCGCGGGTCATGCAGCTGGACGTAGGACAAGTACCCCTGCGTTGGTTCGGCAGCCGGGCAGAATGTATGCGGCACTCGTGCAGGTCTTCGTAGGGCTTCACTGTAGCTCAAGATGTGCGGCTCCGGTTGCGGTGTCCGTAGGGCTTCGCTGTAGCTCATGACGTACGGCTCCGGCTGTGGTGCCAGTGGCGGCTTTAACGTTCGCCGAATTTCTTCACGGACGGCATCGGCTACAGCTGCAACACTTGCAGGTGGAGCATGTAAGCGAAGGTTGCGCAGTTGTTCGCGGACCACACTCTGCACAAGCGCCAGAAGCGCCTCGTCCCGGCGACTGGCAGTGACGCACAGTAGTTAGTGGCCGCCACACTTCGCTGACGACCGTACTGCGCACTGCGTTCCTACAAGGAATGTTCCATACCCGTGGCTTCTTTGGCGAAGTCAGCGACGGTTCTTGAAGTGTCATGTATGAGGCGAGCAGAGAGCTCATCTTTTACACCATGCATGAGGTGGCGCATTTTCATAGCCTCGGGCATGGCAAGGTCAGCCCGATTGAAGAGACGTGCCATATCTTCAATAAATATGGCGAAGCTTTCGTTCGACTGCTGTGACCTAGAGCGAAGGGCGATTTCGGCGTTTTCGTGCGCTTTTGCAGAAGGTGGCGAGCAGCTCACGACGCAACGCTTTGCAGTTGGTAAAAGATCCCTCATGGTTCTATAACCATGTCTTTGCCGAGTCTTGTAACGAGAAATACACGTTTCGTACCATTCGCTCGTCGTCCCACTGGTTAAAATTGGCCACACGGTCAAAGCTGGCCAACCAGTCCTCGACATCTTCGAACCGCTCACCGTGGAAGGATGGCGGCGAGCGAGGTGTAAGGGCTACAAACGGCGGGACAGTGCCGGAAAGCTGACCTGTCTGAGTGCCAGTAGTGGAAGTCATGGTACACACTGACGTCGTCAATGGCTGACACTCGGGTTCCAGGCCTCGCAGGCGGCGGCTCGCTTTGTGGACGGGCGTTGTTTCCAAGCGTCGCGGATGAGCGTCAAAATTGTCCTCGGGGTGAGCGCTCATGAGACGATACCCAGCGGCTCCACCAAAGTGTCGCCGACGAAAGCAGCGCGACTCAAAAGAGGCTATGTAATCGATCGGCCAAGTAGACCAGCAGCGTGCACCGGAGCAGAAGCGTCGTCTTTCTCGCTCCGTCACGAGCCAAGTCATGCCGCTCGGCAGCATAGCGGCGCTCGCAGAATGTGAGCAGTGTGGCAATATATAGACATAAGAGGAAGGAAATTGGGTGAAGTATTATCAGATGCGTGATCACGCGCGGGAACATGGATACAGCGTAGCGGATACGCATATAATTCAAAAATTTATAAACCTATCTAAGAACAAACTTACCAAGAATGGGGCGCTAGCACATGTTCTTCCACTTTGGCTGATCTAGTGCGCCTCTATCACTAAAATGGTCTAAAATGGTCGGGTTCTATGCCGCGTCAGTTTGCGCTATTCTTTCGTTTGGTGAGCCACCCTGTTGCATTTCGCTAAGTAGCACCATGCTACTCGCCGTGGACGGCATGGCCCCGATCGAAATGGTTGAGGCGCGCAAGGTCAGCCAAAGTGTAAGAGCATGTGTTAGCTCTTTATCTTTGATAATTCACAGGCATGAAAGTGTGTCCTTAGATAGGTTTAGAAATTGTTGAATCATATGTGTATCCACACACGCTGTATCCATGATCGCGCTTGATCACTCACCTGTTATTACATCACCCCACTCCCCTCCCTTCACGACTGTATGTTAACCGCTTCTGGTTTCAATACCCGGTTGCAAGTAGCGCCTGGCTCGCAGTACATTGCTCTGTGCTGTCCTGTCTGGCGTTTTTTTTTCTCTACAAAAAAGAGAAAGAATTGGCTCAGAAAAAAACAAGCTGGCCACCCTCGTTGCGCTTATTCTCACTCATTTACAGGAATATATATACCTCCCCACGTTGCTTGCACACAGTGAAACTGATACGCTAAGGCAAAATAAGCTATAACTAGACAACTACAACTCTCTGCGCAAAGTGGCATTAGCCTGTTTTCACGAAATCGTGAGTGTCAGCAAAATCTCAAACAGCTGCTAGATAGAATGGTGGGGTAATTTTATGTCCATAAAAAAGTACCCCTGTGCACGAATGGTAATAAAGATGGACGTCGCGAATTGTTCAGCGTACTTAAGTTCTGTGTGGTATTGTCACTGCTTTTTTCTCTGTCGAGCATAAAATTTTGTTAAACGTCAATGTGATGATTATTAACCTGATTCGTACACTGCGGGGAAAAGGCCTACCCTATGCCTCTACAATTAAGTCTCCATGTGCCAGTTGCGGCGAACTTATCCCTACAAACTTCTCATTCTCGTCCACCTACGTAACGTTCTGCCGCCCTCTGCTACGCTTGCCTTCTCTTGGTATCCAGTCCGTTACCCTTAATACCAATCGTTTATCTCGCCTTCACTTTACAAGCCTTGCCTGAACGCACTTATTCTTGATTTCGACTAGGATATCATTAACCTGCTTTCATTCACTGACCCACTCTACCGTCTCTCTGTTAACATTACACGTATCATGTTCGCTTCTGTAACTCGGTGCATTGTCCCAAGTTGTATCATTTGTTAGCCTTTATGTTTCCCACCCATAGGTTATTACGATAAGATACAGCTGTTTTGTACTTTCTCTACAGCTGTGATGTATAAAGTCAGTATCAATGTGTTTTTTTTGGGGGGGGGCAAGAACAGCTTAGGTTGATGCGACCAGTATATATTCGAGCATAAATAAATTTGGTCAAAGCATAGTGCGGGAGTTCCGTGAGAGTAAACTTTGGCAGCATGCGGGAATTACTGATGTTTTCGCGCCATACATGTTGCTTTTGTGGAATAAGTGCAGAATTCATACTGTCACATAATTTCAGTTTGTCTGGATAGTTGAACATAATGCGTGTCTCAAATGCTCAGGGGGCTGCATACCAAGAACCATGATTTTAATCAGCCTCATCACTTTAATGCACGGTATATTAGCCGCGCCAGTTTGCGCTCTTCCTTCGCCTAGTGAGCCGCTTTGTTGCATTTCTCTAAGCATCGCCATGTTAGCCACAGTGGAAAGTATAGTCCCAATCTTGCGCAAGAGAACTAGCAGTGTCCCACGAAGAGACAAGATACCTCGCACTGTGCATTCCCAACAATGCTGGACAGAGGCGTTTCTGAACGCAAGAGTTTAGAAACGCATTTTTTTTTCATATAATCTAAGATTTCAGTATAAGAATCAATATATCCGCCGACCACGGCTTATTAAAGTTTTTTTTCGTTATTAGCGTATTTGCTAACGTCAAAAGCGTTCCTCACTGATTTTTTTATCGCAGTCTTAACTGCACTATACGATCGATGGGAACGCGTTAAATGTAAGATTTTTTTGCATACCAGAAGAATGGACAATTACGTTCAATATTTGTATAAAAGTACCTTAGAATTTTTCAATATTCAAAATTTTTTTTCGATGTTGTTGAACATATGTCAGGTTTAGAATTCTGGTAATTCGAATTTCATTAAGAGCGAGGGCGGTGCCAAATGCGGATGCCTGACACAGTGTTAAGTAACTCTGGGTAGAAGTGTAGGAGGTGTTATGCAGTTATAATGCTACACTCGCATTAGGGCCATGGTAAGCAGTACGGCTCGAGACGTCACGAGTGACGTCATGTCTGACCAAATAGTGGGTGGCCTTCTGCCCAATCAGCGAGGAGCGTTTTCAGTTTACTTATTCCGAACTTAAAGCGCAAATTGATTCTTATGTACAGTTTTCGCCAAAAATAACCACGCTGCCCAAAACGCCGCCTCTCATGTTATGACGAAATTAGTCGCCGTTCAGAAAAGGGCAAGCAAGGAGAGGGTTCTCGGCAGGGAGAATGGCTCTCGCAGCCCAGAATGGCTTGTAAGCGCTGTGTTCTCGCCCACAGTGGTAACCGCAGTCTCGTTTTGTTTGCAAAGAGGCTACATACATACATGACAGCAGTAAGTGACGCAGATTAAAAACGCATTATACAGCGAATAATTAGGAGAACTATGAATAGTATGAGGAGATCTCAATTCAAGGCGTAAGATAAAGTGAAATTTCATATCGCTCATTAAAACAACACAAAAGGCTTTCTTTAGGCAGACCTTCAGAGCTACTGCGATGATTAGAGTTGGTGCGTTCGCCATAATCTCACAATGAATGGCCAAGTAAAAAAATGCTTGGTAAGATGCTGCTCCGAAAGACAAAACTGTCTGTGGAAAAGAACACTTAGCAGAGACTAAAATCTTCAATTATTGGCGATATTTCTCAAGAAAAGCGCCTGAACGTGGTTTGCAAGAAAACTTCGGATCCAAATGTGGATGATCTATATTTATAATGCGCAATGAGTTTTTGCTAGTCTCTGATGTGCTGATGACACTGCCTTGCTAAGGAACTCAGGGGCTAGGTGGCAATACGCTTGAAAGAAAACAGATGTATCATATACATATATATATATATATATATATATATATATATATATATATATATATATATATATATATATATATATATATATATATATATATATATATATTTATATATATTTATATATATATATATATATCTTCTTGCGAATGCCTTAGCAGTCTCCGATGCTCTGATGACACTGCTTTGTAAAGCAAATGAGAGGCCGAAATGCAAAGCATCATTGAAGACCTAGACAGAAGCAGACTAACTGGTCTAAAATTAATATGAAAAAATTTAACGCGATGTTTAACAGTATTATAAGGTATCAACCTTTTACAGTAGGCTGTGGAGCATCGAATGTGACTAGGCAATACATGCACTTATTTCAGGCAGGTACAGGAGATCTGAACGACGAGAGTCAAACATCTGGGAGGATATTAATGTGAGGGAGTGCATTTGGAAGGTTCAATTAGGTGATGAATTGGAATTTAACAGTATCCCTCAGGAGCCAGTATTTTAACGAAAATAATTTATGATTTAGAAACTTGGAGGCTAACGGAGAAGGTTGGACTTAACGTTAAGAAAACGTTAAGAAAAGGAAAGCGAGCCGAATCAGTCCGGCAACCAATGCAAAATCCCAGTCGAACTCACGAAGAGATAGGCTTGCGCTGGCATCTAATGCCAAGGCTAAGTTACTTTGTTCCAAGTGTTTCTTTAGTACTGTTTGTGTTTCTTTCATTTTATTTTATTTTAATATTTTTTTATTTTTGCTCATTACGGCTGTCTGGCGTGTTTTATTTTATTTTTGTACTGGACCGTTTCACTAGCCGCACGGCTATCGTTCCAAATAATTTTTATCAAATGCCTTGCACTTTCGAAATAAAGAATGTTTTGCTTTGACCTTGAACTTATGGACCTTAATGGCAACGAAGTGCATGAGTGAGAAGGCGAGCGTAGGTGGAGGTGGTATATATTCAGGTGGACAACAGATATTAGGAGTTTTCCCAGAATAAGATAGCAGCAGCTGGTACAGTACATTGTAGTTTAGAGGGATGTGGGAGAGGCCTTTTTGCTAGAGTGAATGTACGTGGCTGATGACGATAACGAATATCTGTAAAAGCATCGACTGTTCTTCAGTGAGCTATGTTTCATGGTTAGTTGTTCCTGCATATTAATTTGGGCCGGTCTTTCTCTTCGTGTTCTTTTAGTGGCTTGATGAAGTTTAACATTCCATTGATTGTGCATTCTGAGATGCCTCCGAGAACCAGTCCAACAGGAAACTGCTGCCTAGATCATAACGTAAACACATATAAAATCAGGCAACATGTGTCACAAGGCAAGCATTTTAAAAGTCTGTTTTTTTAGAGTAAAATTTTTCGTAGGAATAAATTTATTGGGATGAGGGTACACTGCGATATTCATTGCTTTTCATGCTGATATCGCAATTAATTTACTTATGACAGTAAGTAGGCAGAATGCTGACACTGCCGATCTCTAAGATGTCGAATGACCTATTGGCATGCAGAAAATTTGATGCTGGCAAGTACCATGATTTCATAAATGGTACCGCAGAAAGAAAATAGTTCAATACTTACGATTCTTTTAAAGCAAATTTGCGTAAAATGTAATGGAGTGTGTAAATGAGAAGTTGTTAAGCACTGCACAGCATTTTCGATAGATGAAGAACGCGGACCATTAGAGCGACGGCTGTAGGGCGTTGTTTAGATTTTGTACACATGTTAGGTTGGCCGCCTCGTACGCAAAGCCATCAACATGACTCTGTGCTCGTCAGTTCTTATTACAACACTCCAGATGCTCTTTGCCTTGGTCTCTGGTAGAGCTGGACGTATTTAGGAAAGGAATGCTTCTTTCCTAGTATTAACGCAAGAAATGAGTATCGGGCAATAGTTATTTTTATGCCCAAGGGAGTTTTGAGTGAGGGCGCAGCGGTTCTGAATAGCCATTTTTATAGCTTAGTCTATTTTAGATATCTTGGGAGGCTGTTACGCTCGGGATATTGAATATCTGATCAAAATCGCTGGAGGAGAATAGCTTGGCTGATTTCCTGCATAAAGATTCACCTCTTCATTTCAACTAAGCGCTCCAAAACCTGTGGTGACAGACCTAGCGAAGCTGGACAAATCGGTGTGTCTAGTGCGTTTTTAGTGAGGCTAGAAGCAAACAGATATGCTCAGTCAATCCTAACTTGTAATTGTGCCGCCACCCGTAAGCTATGCTCTAATAGCAATTATTACAATATCAGTATATGTGGTCGTCAGCGCTGCATCCACTGCCAGAGCTCTTATAGCGAGAAAGCAGGAGAAACTAGATACTCGGCTCTTGCGTAGGTGCGACAGGGTCATAGCCAGGCAGGTTTAACTCGCGTCGCACCTGGCTAGAATTACTACTGAGCCGGAGTTCCAGAGAAAGACGGATATTGTGCCTAGCAGAAATGCATATAAAAGCCTAAGTACGTCGCTGCGAAGCCAATGCCAGAGTTGTGAGAACCTCGAGGAATCGGCGAAAATAAATTTCAGCCGCCCGGCCGAATCCGCAGGGGTGTTATTTTTGAGTATGACTTGATGAATTCCCAGAGAAACGAGAAATCGCTAAAGTCGGAAGTGTAAGTGGCCAAGTAGCAGCGTCCGATTTTCACCTTCGACACGATGCGAAATTATCGAAACCATTGCGAAATCATCGGTGCACAACAATGTAAACAGCGGCAGTTCGCTGCGTTTGCAGCATAAAATGGCTACGATGCACTTGTATTGCAGCCATGAAAACGCTGCTATTACACCATCGCGTGAAGTAGTAAAGCTATTAGAGATTCTCGCAACAAGTTCGCCTATGCGATTTCTATTGTTCGCTCAATGCAGAGATGACCAAGCAAACGGAAAGGACAACACGGGAGACGACTGCAGCAACGACAGAGACAAGTACGACTACCACTAGTTCGACCACTACAATTACGACTTCGACAACTACGACTTCGACAACCACCACCTCGACGACAACAACTACAACTACAACGACTAGCACGAGTACAACCACAACCACAACTACCTCGACTACGACCCGCAAACGTAAGTAACGACTTGATGTTCCCGCTGATGAATGTGGTCTATTAAACATGACCAACATTCTTGGAGAAAAAAATTTAATATTAGAAACTGGTATAAAACATTTAGTGCAATTGACAATTCATTTATTTATTCATGATGCAGCCCTTTTTTTCTCGGCAATTGCAGCAGTGGGTATGCAGGTGTAAGTCAGAAGGCGCCAGTCACCGACAAGGCAACATCAAAATACAATAACAAGCAAATACCGCATGCGCACAATACCTAAATAAGCAAGCAGACATTCATACATTGCACTCAGTAGCTTCATTACGGTCAACAAACGTGTTCAAAGTTAGTGCGCGGGTGCTGCCAGAAAGCGACCTCCAATCATCTACTCTTTTAGGGGAAAAACTGCATTTGAATAATTTAGTCCCTGCGTAGAAAGGTGCAATGTTTAGCGGGTGGTAGCTTCTTGATGAGGATAGTTGGGTGAACGAAAGGAAAGTGTTTTGCGACAGGTGATAATGAGAATTAATAATGAACTGCAAAAACTTTAAAGGATTAGTGCGGCGATGTTCTGAGAGAGGAGTTAAATTTACTTATAAAATTGTGCAAGAGTGAGAACAATGACTGACATATCATCGAAATATGAAACGAACTGCTTACATCTGCACAGCCTCAAGCTTCCTGATTTAGGCTGCTGAATTCGGGCGCACGACCACAGAGGTATATTCAAAAAGAGGGCGGACTACTGATTTGTACATGAGCAGGTTTGTATCTTTAGGGGCCTGATACAGTATAGGACGTAGATACCCAAGTTTTTTCAAGGCTTTACCACGAGTTCAATTTGATATGTTAAAACCATCACATGTTATGTGTAAAAAGTATTCCAACTGACTTGCAATTAGGAAATATCTTTAGTAACGACCCTTTGAAAGTGTAGTTGTAAAATGGGAGGGAGTCTGTTGGTGCATGTGAGGACAACAGTTTTCTGAAAAATTTAAACTCATGTGCAACTTTTCGCACCAACGTTGAGAGCACAGAACGTTGAGAAGGAGCAGTAAGGCGGCTTCTTTCCTGTTGCTTATGAATGCGACAATATAAGACGCAATCATCGGTGTAGAGGACAATTTTAGACGTGATGTCGCATGGAAGGTCGTTTATATAAAGAAAAAGAGTAGCGGGCCAATAACAGAGCCTTGGGGACCCGGAAAAGTTAAATTTGATGGCAGAGGACTCGGCGTTATTAAAGGAAATGAACTGTGAAATTTGACTGAGGGAACTGAAAATTCCATAAACTTGGCGAGAATTATGTACAATGCATGGTATTTGTTTTAGAAGTTTGTAAGGTGTCAAATATTTTAGACAAATCTAGAAATATGACGTCAACTTAACCATCTATAACCACGCATTGATAGATGTGCGTAAACTGTAGCAGTCGAGTTATTGCGCTTAATCCTTGTCTGTACCGTGTTGATCATTGGATAATACGTTATTATGTTCAAGAAATTGTATTATGTCCTTGTGTATAATGTGCTGGAAGAGTTTGCAGGACTGGGATATTAGTGAGATACGCATGTAGTTACACAAGTTGTGCCTATCGGCGGGTTTATTTATGGGCAGTACCTAAGCTGCCTTGCAAGATGAGGACACTATAGAAGATCACAACAATTTTTGAAAAACAACATTAAATTGGCTGGATGCCCATAATGAGTAGCGAATCAGGAAATAGGGCGATATATCGTCAGGACGAGTAACTTTTTTTGTGTCCGAACTCAATATCTAAGTTAACACTCCATTTAGTATGATTATAATGTAATTTACGTAATTGGAAGACGCAGCTGAGTTAAAGCGTGGAACCACGCTATTTTTAACAGTAAAAACAGACTGAAAGTAAGTATTGAAGGCCGCGGCAAGACTTAAAGCATTGGTGTTTGAGACGCCATCAATTCTAAAGGGATTCAGGGAAGAGCTATTGGGTAGAATAGACCTCTAAATCCAGCTTGGATTTGTCTTCCGTAATTTCTGCATTTCTACGCGATAAAAGAAATCCTTTGTGGAGCTTATTTTCAAACAGCGCGTTTTTGACGTGGCTGAATCTATCGAGGCTTTAGGCGGCATTGTTGTTTTTTTCTGCTGCTTTGTAAGCAATTTTATATAAGCGACAAATTAATCGAAGTATTATTATCCCATTGATCAGCACTACAAATTAAAAAAGATATAGAAACATTCCCCTATGCACCTTAGTTTCGGTGACTGTTAGCTCCCTTCATTAGTTTGTCAAAAGCGCCCCTCATTTCCTTTACCTTGTCCTCTAATAGCTTAGCGAGGGTCTCGGTTCTGGCAGTCTTGATGCCATAGGAAGCATAAGAGGGTTCTCGCACACTTTCCACCCTCGTCTTTAGATGAAGTTCCACGTCACACTCGTGGTATTACAGGACATGGTATGCCCACCGCTATGGACGAGGGTCGCGCTAGTGAGCACTCTCAAGGTTCGCTCACACGCAAAAACATAAATACCCACGAAAGCAGCAGACCGGACAGGAGTCGCCATAGCGCAATTGGCAGAGCACCGGACGCGATATTCGGAGGTCGTGAGTTCGGATCCCACCTGCCGCATGGTTGTTTTTTCTGCTGCTTTGGGTTAATTTTTTAAGCGACAGAATAATCGATTATATATGTATATAGGAAAACTTGAAAAACGCTTCATTTTTAATTAAGACAGGTTTATTTTGAGTAGACGTTTCGGACAGAGCCTGTCGTTTCTCTAGACTGAAGTTACGGCAATGTTCCTCCTTCTCTTACGAGATTGGCATTGACACACATATCCGACACATGGAAAAAACACCAAGCAAACGAATGCTGGAAAGATGTGCTCAAAAGAGAAAAATACCAGAAAAAGCAGAAAGAGAGGAAAAAAAGCTAGAGAAAAAGAAAAACGCGCCCCTCAAGGCAACAACAGAGCAGCGGTGAGTAAGGTGCACAGACACAGACGGTGGCGGAATCGCCGAACAGATAGGAATTAGAGATGCATGCACTCATGTGCCACCAGCAATAAAGATTAACAAATAAACAGGATAAAATGCAGGCAGGGCAGGAGACTTTCGTCATCTGGAGCCTCTTCGGCACGAAGTGTCGTGGCGGAATCAGCGGCGCAGTGAGCTTATCTAGACACGTGAACTGTGCAGATGTGCGTGTTTATATATATATATATATATATATATATATATATATATATATATATATATATATATATATATATATATATATATTATCTGCTTGCGGAAACACTTTTCAGCCAGAGGGGTCACGAGTGCCACCTTTGCACAAAACAATCCTGTTTTCCAGAATAAACCTCATATTGACGCCCGGCGTCCGGGCTGTGTACTCTCTTCGCTTAGCCTCTTAACGCCTTTGGTCAGACATACACGTACCTGTTATAAAGATGTTTAACGCAAAATTTCAATGTAAAGTTAGGGGTGGCTCGGTCGACATAATCCTAAGGGATTTGCCGTGTCCCAGGTTCGAGGACCGATATACCTTTTCCGTTTGGCTATAGATAGCCCTTTCTGGAGAACTGGATTGCCGTCCTGGCTCCGAACGCCTGCCCGACTGACACATGTCCCCTCTTCAATCAAATCAAGCACTTGTCCGATCATGAAAAAGTGTTTTCACCATGGCACCACCTACTACAATGAAATGATCGGAAACTCAACTGGACTGAAATGTATTTGTGCTTTCCAGCGTTTTGTTATGTGTGCTGTGCGTGTGTATGTTTCGACGTTTTGTGCTAAGCTGAAAATGCGGCCACTGTGTACCTTCTGGAATGTGTCTTATCACGCGCCAACCACGTAGGAGCCATTTCTCTAAATTGGGGGGGAGAGGGTTAACTCGGGCCCATTGTGGCAGCCTTTTTCCAACCCCTACAGATTATCGTCTGGTATAACCATGTAGCACTCTCAAGTAGCCTGCTCCCAAGCCGAAACATCTGTAAAGCTTGTTATGTTTTCAATTTTGTGTCAGTCTACTTTATAAGGTAATACAGGACGTACTACGTCCGCCGCACTTGAACGAGAGTGGCGTTGGTGAACAATGTCGAACAATCAGATTCGAAAACATTCTGAATGTTAAGTGGCAAGTAAACTTAAATACCCTCCGGAGCAAAAGATTTGATAGCGGTAGCCGTTGCTCATTTAATAGAGCACCGGAGGAGTAAATCGGAGATCGTGGGTTTGGTTCCCACCTAAGACATGTGGTAGTTTTTTTATTCTGCTTTTCTAATCAGTTATCCTTAAGCGATGAAATATTCACTAATAATCTCTATTGATCAACACCACAAACAAAAAAAACGCATGCTTCTCGGTTTCTGTGGCTGTTGGCTTCTCTCATATGTATTACGAAAGCCTCATTTCCCTTCCCTTGTCTAATTAATTGTTTAACGAGGGACTCGGTTCTGCCAGCATCGATGCCATCGGCAGCCTAAGAGGGTTCTCACATAGCTTCCGCCCTCGCCGGTCGATGATGTTCCACGTCGCACCACCGGTAATTGAGGATGTACTACGTACCGCATAGGAAAGAGGGTGGCGCTGGTGAACACTCTAAAGGTTAGGTCACAAGTAAACTTAAATGCTCCCGAAACCAAAAGATGCGACAACCGTCACCGTAACTCAGTTTGTAGAGCACCGATCGCATACAGAGGTCATGGATTCGGTTCCCGCCAACGGCATGTATTTATTTACACAGTGCTGCTAGCCTCTAGGTGAGGCTGTAAGCAGGAGCGGGAGAAGAAAAAAAAAGAAACATAAGTGACATGCGCAAAACGAATCAAGGCACAACACGCCGCCTTCAACAAATGAGATGCACTCACAAGCAAAAATAGATGAAGGAAAGTTGCGTGCAGAAACCCCCCCCCCCAAAAAAAAAAAATCTCAAGAACACTCCGTAATCATCAATTACTATCTGACCGCATTCTGACAGCATTCATAAATGCTTCAGTAGTAGGGCTTTCTACAATGCTGGCCGGAAGCCGGTTCCACTCACGGACAGTTTTCGGAAAAAAAGAGTTAGCGAAGGTTTGAGTGTGGCAGGAATAATCCTAAGTTTTTTGCTATGATGCGATCGGGTGGTTCGTCGGTGTACAGGCTCTATGTAATCGTGTTTTCTCATACCTAGTTTATCATGAAACAGCAAGTGCATGTATTTTATTCGATCATACTGACGCCGTTTTTGTAAATTGTCTAAACCTGCCTTTTTTACTAGAGTACTCGCGGAAGTACGCCAGCTATATGATCGGTATATAAACCTAGCTGCTTTCTTTTGTACAGATTCGAGCTTGAAGTTTCTTCTGCTTTTATAATAAATTATCTTTAACCCATATAATATTCACTAATAATCTCGTTCCCTTAGCGAAGAAGTATGTGCTAAAAATTCAATTTGAACATATTGTATTAATTTTTAATTACTTTTGCATTTTTGTCTCTGTGCTTGAACTGCAATACGAATGCTTTATAGGAATGCGTGGAGTAATATTTTGACCATTCTTACAAATGCATCAAAAATGCATTTTATGTCCGCGTAGTATATTTATTATACATTAAAATATACATAACATACAATAAAATATAATAAAATATACAATAATACTTGAAAGTATACTAAAATATATAATAATTATATTAAAATATACCAAGATATACATTAAATACATAAAAATATACAATTAATACATTAGCAATATATTCACTTCGGCTTGGCATAAAAAAGGTGTACATGTCGGATTCACCGGTTAATACTGATCAATGTTGTCAAGACCAGAAGTAATGAATAAACTCACTATAATCGTCGGGAGAAAGACAATCGTAGAGAAAAGGTGTTGTCATAAAGAAGTCTATAATAATGGAAGGCCATATGATGGGACCCGAAAGGGAATGAAGTTGCCACACAGAAAATTCCAACGGAAAGCCACCTCAGCAAACAGGAACTGCTCCCACAGGCGTGTTTCTTGGCTTGAGTTATATATATACCCCACGAGAGAAGACACATTGTCTTGCCCGGTGAGGCGGTTTTAGCGCAAAGGCTGTGGGCCACCAAATGGTCGCACGAGTGTCGTAGTGGCCGCTTTCAATTCTGCGGTCTATTTGGAACCGAACTGCTGGTCGTAACTTGCATCAGGCATCGGTCAGGATTCGGACTGTCAACCAACAAATACATGATCGTCTATGATACCCGGTCAGCCCTGCCAGTCGGGGTCATTTTCGCTGGCATGTTCTGGCCCGTAGGTGCGCATGGCTCTTGCCGGTATAATGCTATCACGCTGTCCACACATAATTTAAATAAGTGGTGATTTGCTTCCTGCTAGAAGTTACTATAAACGAATGAACGACAGAAAAGGAAGAGTTTTCACTGTTCCCGCAAAACGTCATTTCGAACACTAGGTTGTTCCACGGCAGCTTGAAGTATGCTGTAAATATGCTCACGCGGACTACCCACCTGTTAGAATCGAAGCATACTTTGGACAACATAATTTCGTCTTTACGGAAGCACTCTTTAAATAAGCCAACATGTCATTTCCCGAAAAATGATTTCGATCACTAACTGTTCAACGGCAGCTTGAAGTGTGCTGCAAATTATGCATTGGACGAATTAATTTCCTATTTACGAAAGCACATTTTAAATACCTTGACAACATGTCTATTCCATAAACACAATTCGGAGAACTAACTGTTCAACAGCAGTTTGAAATGTGCTTCAGTTTGTTTACGCGGACAACTCAATCGTTAGCAGTGAAGTATACTTTGGATCAATTAATGTCGTATTTGCGAAAGTACACTTTGAATACATTGCAAACAAGCAAAGGCTATTTTCAAAAATCGATTTCTTGCACTGGATTGTTCTACGGCAGCTAAAAGTGTGCTTCATACATGTTTAAAAGGACTGCCAGTTTGTTAAAATAGAAGTATACTTCAGACGAATTAATATCATATTCACGAAAGTACACGTTTAAAATATTGACAAGATACAAAAATTGCTGACATATTTTTTCACACATTTGAAACGTGCTGGAAGCATGCTTTAAGTGACATATTTTAACCGAAATTTGAAGAAAATATCTGGAATATCGTGCATAAAGTTTCAGGAACCTTTTTACGGGATATTTTAGTGCATTCATCATTACAAAATATGTTTAAAATACATTATAAATATCCCGCCGTACATTCCAAACGAATTAGTTTTGCGCTAAGGGCTCAACAGCACCACGGATAGCAAAATCCCCTATGCTTCAGGGATTCTGTGGCTGTTGGCTTTTCTCATGTCTCGGCTCGGCCGCAGCACATCGAGCAGAATGCTCACGAACCCATTTTGCTTCATTGCGCAGGAGTTGGCCGTCTTGCTGCCCATACAACCATCATGCCTCGGTTATGATTCCTTCCAACTGCCTTCATATCAAGCAAATGACGTTTGCTACGAGACACCAGCACGTACCGCCCTTTGCTTGATTAACCACCCCAGCGTATACCTATCACCACCGTTTCTGCGAATGCGCCATCACTGGGGACGTCACATGACGGGGACATCATCGCATATATAAGACGCTCCTCATCGCCTCCTGCATCCAATGGGGTCGGCAGCAGCACATCGAGCACAATGCTCAGGATCCCATTTTGCTTCATTGCGCAGGTTTTGGCTGTCTTGCTGTCCGTACAACCATGATGCATCGGTTATGATTCCTTTCATCTGCCTTCATATCAAGCAAGTGACGTTTACTTCGAGACACCAGCACGTGCCGCCCTTTGCTTGATTAACCACCCCAGCGTGCCTATCCCCACCGTTTCTGCGAATGCGCCACCACTGGGGACGTCACATGACGGGGACATCGTCGCATACATAAGACGCTCCTCATCGCCTCCTGCATCCAGTGAGGTCGGCAGCAGCACATCGAGCACAATGCTCAGGATCCCATTTTGCTTCATTGCGCAGGTTTTGGCTGTCTTGCTGTCCGTACCTATCACCACCGTATACCTATCACCACCGTTTCTGCGAATGCGCCATCACTGGGGACGTCACATGACGGGGACATCATCGCATATATAAGACGCTCCTCATCGCCTCCTGCATCCAATGGGGTCGGCAGCAGCACATCGAGCACAATGCTCAGGATCCCATTTTGCTTCATTGCGCAGGTTTTGGCTGTCTTGCTGTCCGTACAACCATGATGCATCGGTTATGATTCCTTTCATCTGCCTTCATATCATCGAAATATGAAACGAACTGCTTACATCTGCACAGCCTCAAGCTTCCTGATTTAGGCTGCTGAATTCGGGCGCACGACCACAGAGGTAGATTCAAAAAGAGGGCGGACTACTGATTTGTACATGAGCAGGTTTGTATCTTTAGGGGCCTGATACAGTATAGGACGTAGATACCCAAGTTTTTTCAAGGCTTTACCACGAGTTCAATTTGATATGTTAAAACCATCACATGTTATGTGTAAAAAGTATTCCAACTGACTTGCAATTAGGAAATATCTTTAGTAACGACCCTTTGAAAGTGTAGTTGTAAAATGGGAGGGAGTCTGTTGGTGCATGTGAGGACAACAGTTTTCTGAAAAATTTAAACTCATGTGCAACTTTTCGCACCAACGTTGAGAGCACAGAACGTTGAGAAGGAGCAGTAAGGCGGCTTCTTTCCTGTTGCTTATGAATGCGACAATATAAGACGCAATCATCGGTGTAGAGGACAATTTTAGACGTGATGTCGCATGGAAGGTCGTTTATATAAAGAAAAAGAGTAGCGGGCCAATAACAGAGCCTTGGGGACCCGGAAAAGTTAAATTTGATGGCAGAGGACTCGGCGTTATTAAAGGAAATGAACTGTGAAATTTGACTGAGGGAACTGAAAATTCCATAAACTTGGCGAGAATTATGTACAATGCATGGTATTTGTTTTAGAAGTTTGTAAGGTGTCAAATATTTTAGACAAATCTAGAAATATGACGTCAACTTAACCATCTATAACCACGCATTGATAGATGTGCGTAAACTGTAGCAGTCGAGTTATTGCGCTTAATCCTTGTCTGTACCGTGTTGATCATTGGATAATACGTTATTATGTTCAAGAAATTGTATTATGTCCTTGTGTATAATGTGCTGGAAGAGTTTGCAGGACTGGGATATTAGTGAGATACGCATGTAGTTACACAAGTTGTGCCTATCGGCGGGTTTATTTATGGGCAGTACCTAAGCTGCCTTGCAAGATGAGGACACTATAGAAGATCACAACAATTTTTGAAAAACAACATTAAATTGGCTGGATGCCCATAATGAGTAGCGAATCAGGAAATAGGGCGATATATCGTCAGGACGAGTAACTTTTTTTGTGTCCGAACTCAATATCTAAGTTAACACTCCATTTAGTATGATTATAATGTAATTTACGTAATTGGAAGACGCAGCTGAGTTAAAGCGTGGAACCACGCTATTTTTAACAGTAAAAACAGACTGAAAGTAAGTATTGAAGGCCGCGGCAAGACTTAAAGCATTGGTGTTTGAGACGCCATCAATTCTAAAGGGATTCAGGGAAGAGCTATTGGGTAGAATAGACCTCTAAATCCAGCTTGGATTTGTCTTCCGTAATTTCTGCATTTCTACGCGATAAAAGAAATCCTTTGTGGAGCTTATTTTCAAACAGCGCGTTTTTGACGTGGCTGAATCTATCGAGGCTTTAGGCGGCATTGTTGTTTTTTTCTGCTGCTTTGTAAGCAATTTTATATAAGCGACAAATTAATCGAAGTATTATTATCCCATTGATCAGCACTACAAATTAAAAAAGATATAGAAACATTCCCCTATGCACCTTAGTTTCGGTGACTGTTAGCTCCCTTCATTAGTTTGTCAAAAGCGCCCCTCATTTCCTTTACCTTGTCCTCTAATAGCTTAGCGAGGGTCTCGGTTCTGGCAGTCTTGATGCCATAGGAAGCATAAGAGGGTTCTCGCACACTTTCCACCCTCGTCTTTAGATGAAGTTCCACGTCACACTCGTGGTATTACAGGACATGGTATGCCCACCGCTATGGACGAGGGTCGCGCTAGTGAGCACTCTCAAGGTTCGCTCACACGCAAAAACATAAATACCCACGAAAGCAGCAGACCGGACAGGAGTCGCCATAGCGCAATTGGCAGAGCACCGGACGCGATATTCGGAGGTCGTGAGTTCGGATCCCACCTGCCGCATGGTTGTTTTTTCTGCTGCTTTGGGTTAATTTTTTAAGCGACAGAATAATCGATTATATATGTATATAGGAAAACTTGAAAAACGCTTCATTTTTAATTAAGACAGGTTTATTTTGAGTAGACGTTTCGGACAGAGCCTGTCGTTTCTCTAGACTGAAGTTACGGCAATGTTCCTCCTTCTCTTACGAGATTGGCATTGACACACATATCCGACACATGGAAAAAACACCAAGCAAACGAATGCTGGAAAGATGTGCTCAAAAGAGAAAAATACCAGAAAAAGCAGAAAGAGAGGAAAAAAAGCTAGAGAAAAAGAAAAACGCGCCCCTCAAGGCAACAACAGAGCAGCGGTGAGTAAGGTGCACAGACACAGACGGTGGCGGAATCGCCGAACAGATAGGAATTAGAGATGCATGCACTCATGTGCCACCAGCAATAAAGATTAACAAATAAACAGGATAAAATGCAGGCAGGGCAGGAGACTTTCGTCATCTGGAGCCTCTTCGGCACGAAGTGTCGTGGCGGAATCAGCGGCGCAGTGAGCTTATCTAGACACGTGAACTGTGCAGATGTGCGTGTTTATATATATATATATATATATATATATATATATATATATATATATATATATATATATATATATATATATATTATCTGCTTGCGGAAACACTTTTCAGCCAGAGGGGTCACGAGTGCCACCTTTGCACAAAACAATCCTGTTTTCCAGAATAAACCTCATATTGACGCCCGGCGTCCGGGCTGTGTACTCTCTTCGCTTAGCCTCTTAACGCCTTTGGTCAGACATACACGTACCTGTTATAAAGATGTTTAACGCAAAATTTCAATGTAAAGTTAGGGGTGGCTCGGTCGACATAATCCTAAGGGATTTGCCGTGTCCCAGGTTCGAGGACCGATATACCTTTTCCGTTTGGCTATAGATAGCCCTTTCTGGAGAACTGGATTGCCGTCCTGGCTCCGAACGCCTGCCCGACTGACACATGTCCCCTCTTCAATCAAATCAAGCACTTGTCCGATCATGAAAAAGTGTTTTCACCATGGCACCACCTACTACAATGAAATGATCGGAAACTCAACTGGACTGAAATGTATTTGTGCTTTCCAGCGTTTTGTTATGTGTGCTGTGCGTGTGTATGTTTCGACGTTTTGTGCTAAGCTGAAAATGCGGCCACTGTGTACCTTCTGGAATGTGTCTTATCACGCGCCAACCACGTAGGAGCCATTTCTCTAAATTGGGGGGGAGAGGGTTAACTCGGGCCCATTGTGGCAGCCTTTTTCCAACCCCTACAGATTATCGTCTGGTATAACCATGTAGCACTCTCAAGTAGCCTGCTCCCAAGCCGAAACATCTGTAAAGCTTGTTATGTTTTCAATTTTGTGTCAGTCTACTTTATAAGGTAATACAGGACGTACTACGTCCGCCGCACTTGAACGAGAGTGGCGTTGGTGAACAATGTCGAACAATCAGATTCGAAAACATTCTGAATGTTAAGTGGCAAGTAAACTTAAATACCCTCCGGAGCAAAAGATTTGATAGCGGTAGCCGTTGCTCATTTAATAGAGCACCGGAGGAGTAAATCGGAGATCGTGGGTTTGGTTCCCACCTAAGACATGTGGTAGTTTTTTTATTCTGCTTTTCTAATCAGTTATCCTTAAGCGATGAAATATTCACTAATAATCTCTATTGATCAACACCACAAACAAAAAAAACGCATGCTTCTCGGTTTCTGTGGCTGTTGGCTTCTCTCATATGTATTACGAAAGCCTCATTTCCCTTCCCTTGTCTAATTAATTGTTTAACGAGGGACTCGGTTCTGCCAGCATCGATGCCATCGGCAGCCTAAGAGGGTTCTCACATAGCTTCCGCCCTCGCCGGTCGATGATGTTCCACGTCGCACCACCGGTAATTGAGGATGTACTACGTACCGCATAGGAAAGAGGGTGGCGCTGGTGAACACTCTAAAGGTTAGGTCACAAGTAAACTTAAATGCTCCCGAAACCAAAAGATGCGACAACCGTCACCGTAACTCAGTTTGTAGAGCACCGATCGCATACAGAGGTCATGGATTCGGTTCCCGCCAACGGCATGTATTTATTTACACAGTGCTGCTAGCCTCTAGGTGAGGCTGTAAGCAGGAGCGGGAGAAGAAAAAAAAAGAAACATAAGTGACATGCGCAAAACGAATCAAGGCACAACACGCCGCCTTCAACAAATGAGATGCACTCACAAGCAAAAATAGATGAAGGAAAGTTGCGTGCAGAAACCCCCCCCCCCAAAAAAAAAAAATCTCAAGAACACTCCGTAATCATCAATTACTATCTGACCGCATTCTGACAGCATTCATAAATGCTTCAGTAGTAGGGCTTTCTACAATGCTGGCCGGAAGCCGGTTCCACTCACGGACAGTTTTCGGAAAAAAAGAGTTAGCGAAGGTTTGAGTGTGGCAGGAATAATCCTAAGTTTTTTGCTATGATGCGATCGGGTGGTTCGTCGGTGTACAGGCTCTATGTAATCGTGTTTTCTCATACCTAGTTTATCATGAAACAGCAAGTGCATGTATTTTATTCGATCATACTGACGCCGTTTTTGTAAATTGTCTAAACCTGCCTTTTTTACTAGAGTACTCGCGGAAGTACGCCAGCTATATGATCGGTATATAAACCTAGCTGCTTTCTTTTGTACAGATTCGAGCTTGAAGTTTCTTCTGCTTTTATAATAAATTATCTTTAACCCATATAATATTCACTAATAATCTCGTTCCCTTAGCGAAGAAGTATGTGCTAAAAATTCAATTTGAACATATTGTATTAATTTTTAATTACTTTTGCATTTTTGTCTCTGTGCTTGAACTGCAATACGAATGCTTTATAGGAATGCGTGGAGTAATATTTTGACCATTCTTACAAATGCATCAAAAATGCATTTTATGTCCGCGTAGTATATTTATTATACATTAAAATATACATAACATACAATAAAATATAATAAAATATACAATAATACTTGAAAGTATACTAAAATATATAATAATTATATTAAAATATACCAAGATATACATTAAATACATAAAAATATACAATTAATACATTAGCAATATATTCACTTCGGCTTGGCATAAAAAAGGTGTACATGTCGGATTCACCGGTTAATACTGATCAATGTTGTCAAGACCAGAAGTAATGAATAAACTCACTATAATCGTCGGGAGAAAGACAATCGTAGAGAAAAGGTGTTGTCATAAAGAAGTCTATAATAATGGAAGGCCATATGATGGGACCCGAAAGGGAATGAAGTTGCCACACAGAAAATTCCAACGGAAAGCCACCTCAGCAAACAGGAACTGCTCCCACAGGCGTGTTTCTTGGCTTGAGTTATATATATACCCCACGAGAGAAGACACATTGTCTTGCCCGGTGAGGCGGTTTTAGCGCAAAGGCTGTGGGCCACCAAATGGTCGCACGAGTGTCGTAGTGGCCGCTTTCAATTCTGCGGTCTATTTGGAACCGAACTGCTGGTCGTAACTTGCATCAGGCATCGGTCAGGATTCGGACTGTCAACCAACAAATACATGATCGTCTATGATACCCGGTCAGCCCTGCCAGTCGGGGTCATTTTCGCTGGCATGTTCTGGCCCGTAGGTGCGCATGGCTCTTGCCGGTATAATGCTATCACGCTGTCCACACATAATTTAAATAAGTGGTGATTTGCTTCCTGCTAGAAGTTACTATAAACGAATGAACGACAGAAAAGGAAGAGTTTTCACTGTTCCCGCAAAACGTCATTTCGAACACTAGGTTGTTCCACGGCAGCTTGAAGTATGCTGTAAATATGCTCACGCGGACTACCCACCTGTTAGAATCGAAGCATACTTTGGACAACATAATTTCGTCTTTACGGAAGCACTCTTTAAATAAGCCAACATGTCATTTCCCGAAAAATGATTTCGATCACTAACTGTTCAACGGCAGCTTGAAGTGTGCTGCAAATTATGCATTGGACGAATTAATTTCCTATTTACGAAAGCACATTTTAAATACCTTGACAACATGTCTATTCCATAAACACAATTCGGAGAACTAACTGTTCAACAGCAGTTTGAAATGTGCTTCAGTTTGTTTACGCGGACAACTCAATCGTTAGCAGTGAAGTATACTTTGGATCAATTAATGTCGTATTTGCGAAAGTACACTTTGAATACATTGCAAACAAGCAAAGGCTATTTTCAAAAATCGATTTCTTGCACTGGATTGTTCTACGGCAGCTAAAAGTGTGCTTCATACATGTTTAAAAGGACTGCCAGTTTGTTAAAATAGAAGTATACTTCAGACGAATTAATATCATATTCACGAAAGTACACGTTTAAAATATTGACAAGATACAAAAATTGCTGACATATTTTTTCACACATTTGAAACGTGCTGGAAGCATGCTTTAAGTGACATATTTTAACCGAAATTTGAAGAAAATATCTGGAATATCGTGCATAAAGTTTCAGGAACCTTTTTACGGGATATTTTAGTGCATTCATCATTACAAAATATGTTTAAAATACATTATAAATATCCCGCCGTACATTCCAAACGAATTAGTTTTGCGCTAAGGGCTCAACAGCACCACGGATAGCAAAATCCCCTATGCTTCAGGGATTCTGTGGCTGTTGGCTTTTCTCATGTCTCGGCTCGGCCGCAGCACATCGAGCAGAATGCTCACGAACCCATTTTGCTTCATTGCGCAGGAGTTGGCCGTCTTGCTGCCCATACAACCATCATGCCTCGGTTATGATTCCTTCCAACTGCCTTCATATCAAGCAAATGACGTTTGCTACGAGACACCAGCACGTACCGCCCTTTGCTTGATTAACCACCCCAGCGTATACCTATCACCACCGTTTCTGCGAATGCGCCATCACTGGGGACGTCACATGACGGGGACATCATCGCATATATAAGACGCTCCTCATCGCCTCCTGCATCCAATGGGGTCGGCAGCAGCACATCGAGCACAATGCTCAGGATCCCATTTTGCTTCATTGCGCAGGTTTTGGCTGTCTTGCTGTCCGTACAACCATGATGCATCGGTTATGATTCCTTTCATCTGCCTTCATATCAAGCAAGTGACGTTTACTTCGAGACACCAGCACGTGCCGCCCTTTGCTTGATTAACCACCCCAGCGTGCCTATCCCCACCGTTTCTGCGAATGCGCCACCACTGGGGACGTCACATGACGGGGACATCGTCGCATACATAAGACGCTCCTCATCGCCTCCTGCATCCAGTGAGGTCGGCAGCAGCACATCGAGCACAATGCTCAGGATCCCATTTTGCTTCATTGCGCAGGTTTTGGCTGTCTTGCTGTCCGTACAACCATGATGCATCGGTTATGATTCCTTTCAACTGCCTTCATATCAAGCAAGTGACGTTTACTTCGAGACACCAGCACGTGCCGCCCTTTGCTTGATTAACCACCCCAGCGTGCCTATCACCACCGTTTCTGCGAATGCGCCATCACTGGGGACGTCACATGACGGGGACATCATCGCATATATAAGACGCTCCTCATCGCCTCCTGCATCCAGTGGGGTCGGCAGCAGCACATCGAGCACAATGCTCAGGATCCCATTTTGCTTCATTGCGCAGGTTTTGGCTGTCTTGCTGTCCGTACAACCATGATGCATCGGTTATGATTCCTTTCAACTGCCTTCATATCAAGCAAGTGACGTTTACTTCGAGACACCAGCACGTGCCGCCCTTTGCTTGATTAACCACCCCAGCGTGCCTATCACCACCGTTTCTGCGAATGCGCCATCACTGGGGACGTCACATGACGGGGACATCATCGCATATATAAGACGCTCCTCATCGCCTCCTGCATCCAGTGGGGTCGGCAGCAGCACATCGAGCACAATGCTCAGGATCCCATTTTGCTTCATTGCGCAGGTTTTGGCTGTCTTGCTGTCCGTACAACCATGATGCATCGGTTATGATTCCTTTCAACTGCCTTCATATCAAGCAAATGACGTTTGCTACGAGACACCAGCACGTACCGCCCTTTGCTTGATTAACCACCCCAGCGTATACCTATCACCACCGTTTCTGCGAATGCGCCATCACTGGGGACGTCACATAACGGGGACATCATCGCATATATAAGACGCTCCTCATCGCCTCCTGCATCCAGTGGGGTCGGCAGCAGCACATCGAGCACAATGCTCAGGATCCCATTTTGCTTCATTGCGCAGGTTTTGGCTGTCTTGCTGTCCGTACAACCATGATGCATCGGTTATGATTCCTTTCAACTGCCTTCATATCAAGCAAGTGACGTTTACTTCGAGACACCAGCACGTGCCGCCCTTTGCTTTATTAACCACCCCAGCGTGCCTATCACCACCGTTTCTGCGAATGCGCCATCACTGGGGACGTCACATAACGGGGACATCGTCGCCTATATAAGACACTCCTCATTGCCGCCTGCATCCAGTGGGCTCGGTAGCAGCACATCGAGCACAATGCTCAGGAACCCATTTTGCAGGTTGGTAACTATTTATCTGCCTGATGCATTTGTAGCGACAACCGCTTTCTGTTGCTGCTGCTCTGCCCACTGTGTAAGAAATGTTTTGTCGTACGTGTATTCTTTCCAAGGCGATCTGTTAAAATGTGGTGACATAGAAACAAATCCAGGCCCAGATATGACGGAAACGGAAATGCTACAGCAGCTACTCTTGGGCCAAAGCTCACTGACATCGTCTGTAAATGACATTCTAGCAAAACATGGTTCTTTTGAACAAAAGATAGTTAGCTTCACTGATAGAATTAAAAGTCTTGAAAATGAGTTAGCAACAATCAATACTTTAAAAACGGAGCTGCAGGATTTGAAGTCGACTGTAACTAAACTGGAAGGCACCGTTTTATACCTGTTAAACAAACAGACCTGGAAAACAGAAGCCGCAGGGACAACACAAGACAACGAACAGAGAACACCACAGGACAACGGCTGGACTAACAACTGAATTCTTTATTGAGTACAGACCGCCGAGTAATCTCAACGCATGCGCCAAGGCATGACAGACGCTCAAACATGCTTATTCAAATAATCAAGTTATTTTATCGTCAGCGCTATCGATGGTGAACTGACGCAAGCATCGCCATGTTTTGCTATTTGAAAGGCCTCAAAGATTTCGCGGGCCTTCCGTGTTTTCCCGTAGCCCAGAATGGTGACTTCAGAGAAACGTCGAGAACACTTGCCAGGACATCTACTACAGTGCCAAGCAAGATTGCCATCTTCACCAGCGCCAACTTTTGTTTTGTGCTGGCGCATCCTCTCGTTCACACAGTCAACCGTCTGACCTATGTAAAATTTTCCACAGGTCAGCGGAATCTTATAAATCACTTCAGTCCGGCACTTTGCGTACATGGTTCTATGGTTGGTCGTGCAACGCTTCTTGTTTCCGCCATGCATAATTCGTGCACAAAGTCCTGAAAGCTTGATGGGCGCCGAAAAAATCAAATTGACCCCCTGGCGCTCGGCGACTTTATTAACATTGTGCGCCACTTTGCGCAAATAAGGCAAGACTTGAAATTCTTTCCTTTTGTCAGTGGCATCATTATTTCCCTTCTTGACCTCGCCGTTCATCTCTTTTGATACGGATTCAGCGACCGCTCTCAACATTTCTGCAGGGAAACCTGCATCAGACAGGCGTTTGGCTTGCGTAGCGACACTGGTTGACAATGTGTGACAGCAACTTTTTCTCACAGAGTTCTCGAAACAAGCCTTAGCAATACCTCTCTTGACTAGTTTCGAATGGTTAGAGTCAAGGGGTAAGAGCCCTCTTTTGTCCTTAGTGAATGCATCCAGCACACATGGACTTCTCCAGAAAAGGTTAGTAGCAAGTCTAAAAAACGGATGGAGTTGTTGGTGGCTAATTCGTGAGTAAATTTCAGAAGGGATGAGCAGCGCCTAAAGGCACCTAAAACATGTTCAACTATCATCTGATAGGAGTCATTAGGTCCGATGTTTAAAAGCACTAAAAAGTCATCAACGTATCTTACAATTCGCAGAACACGCCTGTCATCCAGAACACTTCGAAGCGAGCGGTCAAACTTTGCTAAGAAAATATTGCAGAGCACTGGGGCTACACAAGCACCTATGCAGATCCCTTTCTTCTGAATATAAAACTTATTGTTTAACTCGACAAGAGTGGAAGAGAGGTACATAGCAAGGAGCTCCAAAAAACTTTCACTCTGGATTCCACATCTTGTTTGAAAGGCCAGTTCACCACACTCTTCAATCATTTCTCTCACCGCATGAAACAGTTCGTCGTGAGGGATAGAGTAGTAAACGTCCTCGATGTCCACAGAGAAGGTCATGTTTGCTCCTAGTAGACCTTGCTGTAGCTCCTGTACAAGAGCTGCAGAGTTCCTAATCCCGAAAGGGTCTTTTGGCGTAAGGCTGTTCAGATGTCGTTGAAGATATTGTCCAACCACCTTTTGCCACGAGCCCTCTTCTGTAACGATGGCCCTCTACGGTACGGATGGCTTATGTGTCTTCGCTGAGAAAAAATCCTGCAGCGAATTCTGCGAAGATTTCTTTACAGATTTTAGCAGGTTATCCAAATTGAGTTCTCCGAGGAGCTGCTCAGCAACGGATTTCACATTGGTCGGTTTTTTCGAAGCGCTTACAAAATATTTTCAATGGCTGCCGCAGCTTTTTCGCTGCACCATTCCAAAGGCAGCACAACAAAACAGCCTTCCTTGTCAGACTGTAGAAGAGCCAGCTTCGAGTCACGTAAAAAGGTAACCACCTTGCGAAGGTCTTGCATTTTCCTTGCGATAACTTGGTTCCCCGACTTCTGAAGACAGTCAACACCTTCGGAGAGGCATCAGAAGTCTTCAGAAGCAATGAGATATTTGACGGTGAATTTGTTCCCAAAGAATGTAAGGTTTTTCGTTGCGACTGGGACAGAAGAGGTCGAGAAGTGGCAATTTTAATGAAATCATCATTGCAGTTTTTCAGGATGCCTGATGCTCAAGGCATTGAAGCCATATTTTGCAAAACATACATCAACAAGGTTTGCTTTGTTCGTGCCGCTTTTTACAGGCCTTCAAACTCTTCTGTTACGGTCTTGGAAAACTTAAGAGCATATTTTCAATACCATGTAAGAAGAGACTAATACTGGCTGGTGATTTCAACTTGCCTAACATTGACTGGCACACCTTTTCACCATGCTCTGCCCAAAACGTTGATACTGTAATGCTCGACATTGTGTTCACATTTGATCTGCTGCAAGTAGTAAACAATTTTATGAGAGTGCAAGGAGCCGCAGGATCTATTTTAGATCTATTTTTTGTAACTCGTGCATTCCGCAACTTTATAACCTGTGACGTCACAAACGGAATATCTGATCACAAAGCTGTGCTGCTGTGCTTGTCAAACGTGTACCCAGATCGACAAATTAGCGTGCAATTTTTTCCCAATTTTTCGCGTGCGGAAGACGAATCTATTTTGGATATGCTTGATTCATGTTTTGATAATTTTAGGAATATCTGTGATAGTGAATGGCCTATGGCTTACCTTTACAATGATTGTTTCTGATTGTACTCCCCGTTTCGTCCCCAAAATTGCAAAAAAATGTGTGTACCGTAATCCATGGATTTCTCGGTAGACGTTAAATATGCAGCGAAGGCTGAAAAGGTTAAAAAAAATTCAAGCGGAAATTCAGCATTAAAACCAATTGTGGAAGCAATTTCAGAGCAACTTAATCAGAAAATAGTTTGCGACAAGGAAAAGTATTACGGAACGCTCCTGCCTTCGTTCATTAGAACGTCTCCTGAGAAGTTTTGGCGGAAAATCAGGCCCAAATCTGCTTCCACGAACAAATTAACAATAGACGGCAAATGTGTAAGTAATGAGGCCGTTGTTTGTTCCGCGTTCAACAAATTATTTCAGTCAGTATTCACAGACGACAACGGTTGTCTGCCCAACATTTCTACAGCGCTCCCTGCCATATCTGATGTTGTAATTTCAGAGACTGGTGTTTTTACCTTGCATTTGAACCTTGATGTTAAAAAATCAGCAGGTCCCGATAACATATCAAACGCTTTTTTGAAGTGCTATGCGGAGTGGTGCGCAAAATACCTGACAGTAATATTCACCAGATCTTTACCCGACGGTTCTTTACCGGATGACTGGAGGACAGCCGTGATTATACCTCTGTACAAAACTGGAAAAAAAGCACACATCGAGAATCACTGACTTATATCTCTAACGTCGACGTCATGTAAAATTTTAGAACATAAAATTCATAAACTTATATTAAGTTTCTTGGAAGAGCACAAAGTACTTACCGATTTTCAGCATGGTTTCTGGCGTGGGTTTTCTACAAGTACACAGTTATTTGAAACTATGCATGACTTTGCTCAGTTTATTAATCAGGGAAAGCAAACAGACGCGATATTCGTGAATTTCTGCAAAGCATTTGATAAGGTGTTGCATAAAAAATAAATTCATAAATTAATTTATTATATTAAAAATGTCCGGATACTTATATGGATTACAGCTTACATCTCAAACACGTGTCAGTTCGTCGCTCGAAACAATATACCTGCTAGTGGTGTCACGGGTTATGCCTGGCGTCCCCCAGAGATTCGTTTTGGGACCACTTTTTTTTCTATTGTTTATTAATGACTTTGTGGCAGATCTTTCAGCCCGCGTGAATCTGTACACGAATGACTGTATTTTATATCAAGTGGTGTCTTCAGTTGATGACCGGTTACGTCTAAATAATGACCTAGCGAGGGTGGTTGCATGGTGCAACATGTGGCAGGTGTGCATTAATTTTGAAAAAACCGTGTTTATGAAAATGACACAAAAGAAAAAACCTCTTCATTTTGTATACGGTACTGACAACATATCATTATTAGAGGTGATGGAGTATAAATATTTTGGCCTATGGGTTACTAACAATCTTTCGTGGTCAAAATACGTAGACGCTGTCGTAGAAAATTCAATGCGGAAACTCTTTCTTGAGGTGCTCATTAAAGCCATCCCCACCTAGTGTTCGCCTATTAGCATACAATTCCCTCATTCGTCCGTTAATAGAATATGCTGTAATCATCTATGATCTTTTCAAAGTAAAAAATATTCAGAAATTAGAGCGAATACTGCATAAAGTAGTTAGATTTATTTAACTCATATGGCCGTCCGTGCATCTTTAAGTGAGCTCGTAAGGCGAAGTGGGTTACCCCCAGTTGTTGAGCGCAATCGTGTTTGTCGATCAAAGTTTTTCTTCCAGCTCATAAAAGGTCCTTATATTTTTAATACTTCTAATTATTTTCTTACTCCTCAGGTTATAATACGATACAAAGGCATGTACTAAAATTAACCCTTTTGAACGCACGAAATAACTGCTTTAAATATTATTTTTTCCGAGGACAATTACTGAATAGAATTAACCTAATAGCGAGGCTGTTAATTATAATTCTTTATTGAAGTTTGAAAAGTGCCTGCAAATGTTATGAATTGGAGTGTTTATATGCTGGTATATTGTTTGTTTTGTTCCCACCCTGCTATGATCTGTACTAGATCGCAGTATCGATAAATAAATAAATAGACCAGCCTATCATTCCCCTTTTATTGTCTTCTATATATATATATATATATATATATATATATATATATATATATATATATATATATATATATATATATATATATATATATATATATATATAGCGACCGCAGCGGTGGCCAAGTGGTTGAGCATCCGCCTCGTATGCGGGAGGTGCGGGGCTCGATCCCCAGTGCCGCCGGGTACCCACCGGTGATACAATGGGTACAAGCTTTCCCCTGGTCTGGTGCTCGGCTTATTTAGGGTGAAATGCTTGGGAAATGGGTCTCTGACCCCACCTTGAGAAAAAGAAAAAATACCTTGTGACATGGCGCTCTTTGGCCATAACTGCCCTTGCGCCATAAAAATCCATCATCATCATATATATATATATATATATATATATATATATATATATATATATATATATATATATATATATATATATATATATATATATAAGAGAAATCACAATGAAAACTTAGCGGTTTTATTAAACATTTGATCAGGTACCAGTCTTTGCCAGAACGATGATGCAGGGCATGGACGCGACTTATAACATTAAGCTTGGCGCACAGAGGGCTTGAGAGAGAAGAAAAGAGAAAAAAGGACGGGAGCGAGACACACAGCCGAGACACCGACGCCAAGATGGGGGACCAAAGGCGCCGCGTCGCGTGCGCACGAACACATCATACACGTCAGGTGAAATAGGGAGGGCGGGTTGGGCGAGCACGCGACTACTTTGAGAAATCAAAGGGCGTTGTGGGAGACAATTAAACAAAGAGAGTGTCTGTAGCGCCTGCAGCGCCTCTGTAGCTTCTGTAGCGCTTCTGTCCGCGTCTAAGCGGCCCTGTGCGACTCCCAGTGATAGCCCAAGATGGACGCACAGGTTGCGACTGCCCTAATTGGCTCCACGCGGTGACACGACAGCCGCTAAAACCAGATGAGGTGGCCATACGAGGACCACAAGGGAAGGCTCGTTTACAGGAATGGAAAAAAGCAGTAAAGGGAAAAAAAACAGAAAACACTGCACTGCAATGGCCGAGAGAACAGCATCAGACGCGAATACACAGAATAGGCCGACATTCGTGGCAGGGTTCATTGCAATCAACCCTGCCACGAATGTCGGCCTATGTTATCAGCCACTAAGTTTCTGGCGACAGCAAGGAGTAAAATAGCGAGGGAAGTTATTGACGGATTTTTGATTGAAAAGGCTGGGGACAAGTGCATCAGCAGCCCGTCTGTCTGTCTACTGGAGAAGGAAAGGTCCTTCTTAGAACGGGCGCGGTTCCTGCATGTTAACCACATCTAGGCATCCTGACAAAGGGTTTTTCCTCGCACCTTACCTGTTTGTTTGTGTATTTTTTTATCTTACTTTTTTTGCCGTGTTGACTGTTGGCCTTAAGCGGATCTTTTCTTTTTTTATTTTACTTTTATTGCAACTTGTATTTTGCTGACGGTTACTTTTGATCGTAACTTTTATTTTGCTGACGGTGCCTTTTGCATAGCAAGTTGTCATTTTTTTTATTCATACTCCAGCTGTTGGTACACATCCCTTTCATCGCTTTTCTCTTGTTATTTGCTTCGCCGCGCTTCATCTACTCGTTACTGCTCCTGGCACCACCTATGTGTATGGCAGAGGCACAAGCGCAACTCTAATGTTTTCTTTTATCCGGTTATCTTTAGATTAGTAGTGTCTTTGCGTCTTACTGATTGCACGTGTCTTGAGTGCTTTTTCACTACGTAATGATCGGCAGCGTTGGGAGGCGTTTTCTTAGGCAATTTCCACTGGCTGACAGTGTATCACGTGGTCCATGTGAATGGTATAAATTGTGCTGGTTTTTTATGACGCAATAAAAGTTGGTAGTAGCGCCTGTCCTGTGTTTCGTGTTTCTTCTATTCGTCCTAGTTCCGTTGCGCTTTGTCAGTCTGTGTCGTAGCAGTATGAACCAACTAGCCCACACCAAGGTCCTCTTAGAACATATATGGCCGCGCCTTCACCGTCGTCACTGACTACCATGTTCTGCGCTGGTTGGCCTAACTCAAAAATTCCTCGGGACGCCTTTGACGATAGGCGCTTCGCATTCAGGCATTCGACATTAGCGTCCTTTACTCTCCCGGCCGAAGGCACTCTCAGGCTGATGCCTTGTCATGCTCACCACTGCCCCCTCACGCCCTGATCGCCAATATCTGACTCCTTACTCGCCGCGCTCACTAACGCGGACATGCCTTGTGAACAACGTCAGGATCCATGAATCTGATTTCTCCTCGACGTCCCTCAGGCACCCTATACGGCTTAATCGCCTCAGGCCCTTCGTCGCCAAGCTGCCCACTTTACTATCCGGGACGTTATTTTCTACTGCCGCAAATACCATCCGGACTGCCGAAAGTGGCTTCTGGTGATCCCACGACACCTTCGTACTGATATTTGTGCGCCTCATCATGCCGACCGTCAGGGCGCTCACGCTGCCTTCCTGAAAACATAGGAGTGACTCCGCCAGCGTTCCTTTGGCGTGGAATGTACAACTTTTTTCGTCGTTATGTTCGCTGATGTAGTCAGCAGCTTGTCAGCAGCAGAAATTGACTGCTGCTCTCCCCCCTCCCCCACCGGCCCGTTACAGCCGCTACCGTGCCCGGCATGCCCTTTCGAGCGTGTGGGCTTCGACCTCTATGGGCTGCCCCCAGTCACGGCCGCCGGGAATCGAGAATCATTGTCGCCGTGGACCACCTCACTCGGCACACAGGCACCGCTGCCATCCCTGCGGCTACTGCTGCGATGTCGCATTCTTCATTACTTCGTCCTTTGTCACGGTGCTTCTCGCGAACTTCTTAGTGATTGCGGGTGTGCTTTATGATCTTAAGTTGATCACGAGCTCCAGAATGCGTGCCACACCACTCATCGCAACACTACTGCTTTTCACCTTCAAACCAAACCGAACGATTTAACCGGACTCTTAGAGACATGCTTGTCATGTATGTTCAACCCGACAGCTCTAATAGAGATCAGGTCCTTCCGTTCCTCACTTATGCACACAACACTGCATCTCAAGCAACTACCGGGTTTTCCCGTCTTTTATTTTGTACGGGCGCAAGCCCTCCTATCTTGTGGACACTATCCTTCCTTACTGAAGTCACTCGTTACGCCGGACAGCGTCCACAGCTGGCACGCTACATCACCTCCGAACATCAAAGCTTCCGAAGACCTGAGTCCGATCAGGCGAAGCCTACTGTTCACTTTTCCGCTGGCTAATTAGTCAGGCTCTCCATTCCGCCTGCTTTCAAATTTTCTTTCAAGAACATCGGTCTTTTACCGTATCTAAGAGTGTACTTCACCTGTAAACTATATAATTGAACAGATGACACCTTCTTCGGACCATCGCCGGCGTGGTCGCGACGCGGTTCATGTAAGCCGCCTCAAACCATATTACAACCCCCCCCCCCCCCCCGTTGTCTTGTCGCCACTAGTCGCCAGAATGGCTCCCTCTTTCCGCCGGTGCAGTCGGAATGAAGATGACGACCAAGCACCGACGCCAGCGACGACGAAACTCTATTGAAGTGTCGTGCATAGAACTGCTCTTTGTGCAACCGTGCATCTCGCCCCGCTGTTTCCCGATTACGTGTGGCCAAGTCTTCGTTGATATATATATAGAAGGCAGGGGTTTATTCAAAGGAAGAGCGAAATTGATGAAAAAGGAAGAGAAGCTGTGTTCTTTGCAGCGGAGGAAGATCGGCGGCGATGGAGCGCGAGAAAAATTCAGTAGAAGAGGGTTCTGGTGTAGAGGCACACGGGCTGAGCGCATTCATGGCGAGGTGTGGTGTATCGTCGGTCTCCTCGCGGACGAGCAGAGATGCGATGGGATGCACACTGCCGAGGCATTCACCAAGGCGCAGAGCGCTAAGGCAGGCAAACGGGTTAGAGACCAAAAGTATATAGAGGCCAGCGCACACAGTCAGTACTGCGAATGGCAAAGGGAGACACCTGCGGTGCATAACATATAGCCTGGAGTAAAGAGGACCGCGTCTTCACCGATAGCGTCTCAAGACAAGTGAGCAAGAGCGGATGAGCATGGGGCAATGCCGATGGCTTCGGCGGCGAGGGCTTTAACACAAGCAACAGAAGGAGTCGCGTCCAGCAAAGGAATGGGCAGAGCAGAGAACCCGGCTTCCGCTCCAGCGCAATCGATGATAGTTTCATGACGGCAAAGAAACTGCCATCCCATAAAGACAAGATGGGAACAGGAAGGCATCACGGCAATTTCTATCGTGTCGAGGGAGTCCTGAATCACAACTCGAGCAATACACGCTGAGGACGGCTTGATGTGTTTTGCCCTGGCCATATGCGGCGACCGTCCAGCAATCGGCGCCTTTAACTTCTTTAACGAATCGCAAAACTTTTCATCCATAACAGAAATTGCAGCGCCGATGTCCACAAGGGCGAAGACAGAAATGCCCTCGACAGAAACTACAATCAGGTTAGCAGGGGATATGCGAGGCCTTGGAAAGTTCGACGGGGACGCAGTTCTCGCATCAGGAAGTGTGGCACCTAGTTTTCCTCCTGAGTAGTATTGGGCGACGTCGCGCAGGAGAAACGGAGCGGAAACTTGGAGAAGGTTAACGTGTCGAGAAAGGGCCAAACAGTCAGGAGAAAAAGGATGACTGGACGGCGGGTCAGCAGGCCCGGAGTACTCACTCGTGGAAGGCCAGTACGCGGGAGCTTGAGGAGGTGGCGCGCAGATTGGGAGACTGTAGAAGAAATGCAGATTGGGCTAGTTGGTGATGCATAGTGGTGGTTCAGTAGGGCAACAGCGCAACAGCACACACAGACCAAGTAGGAGACGGGACACGCAAACCAGCGCTGAACTTACAGCTGATTTTTTATTGGGAAGAAGCACATCATATATACAGTCACTAAAAAAAAACAGCGCACATGCGCAATATCAACAAGACACATAGTGATAGTACATGGTAAAAACCGCTCTAAAAGCACGTGTGTATCCGCTGGACCGCTACCCACTATATAGCATATTGATTTCTCGAGGCGATAATGAAACAGATGGCGTACTCACGCATCCTTCACTTTTTCTGATATGAAATGCCTCAGCTACTTCTCGAGTGGACTGTTCAGGATGAGCGAACAGGACATCAGTGTCATCAAAAAACGGTGTGCATTTGCAAGCGAAACAATGTTTAGCTAGGTTAGTTTCTTTCTTCGTTAAAGAATTAGCGTGCTCCATGAGCCGCACGTTAACGCAGCGGCCAGTCTGTCCTATGTATGTAAGGCCACAGGACAGGGAATTTGATACACTAAGCCCGTCTTGCAGGGAACATATATATTTCCATGGTTTATGCTGCAAGCATTTCTTCTGCGCCCTTCATGACTTCTTTGAACCGCCGCCCCCACTCTTTCTAGTTTGTTAGGTGCAAAGAACAGAACCTTTACCCCATGCTTGCTCCCCACCCTTTTAATCCGGTGCGACAGCTTGTGGACATATGGCATAACGACTACCCTTCTTCTCCCTTCTTCCGAACCCTTTTCCAGCCCCGAGGTACTTGCAGACGATTTCAGGGAACGGAGGACATTGTCTGCACTCGAAACGAGAACTGAGTCCGGGAAACCAGCTTCCCTACATCTGTCTGCCTGGGCTAAGAGACCGGGCATCATTTTATGATAACAAGATTTCTTTACTGCCATGCCTATGTATTTCGTAACGATACCGCTTTTTACAAGCTTTGAATGAAAGGACCTGTTATTCAAAAGAGGCTTTTCTTTCCTGGGTGAATACTGCCAACAGACATGGTTGGGTTCGAAAGACAATTTAAATGAAGGAATTGCAGCACTGTTTCCTGAGGGACTTCATGTGTGAGCCTCAGCCCCGACCCATTCCGTGCAGAAACATCAAGAACATTTGACACAAATTCTGGATTCACAGACCTAGCCAGCACCAGGTAATCTCCACATAACGAAAAATGCGTATACAACCACCGGCTAGATCAGTCTCAACTTTCATGTCAACCCGGCTTAGATAAATGTTACTGAGAATGTGGGCTACCCTCGCACCTATGCACACACCCGATTTTTGCATATAAAGTCGGCCATCCCACTCAACAAACGTGTTACTCAGGTAGTAGGTTAATAGTTCCAGAAAGGATCCTTTGTGATTCCACACTTAATTTGGAACACGCTTTCATCGTTGTCCACTCTGATACATTGCTGAACATATTGGATTAGTTCATAGTGTGGAAGAGAATAAAAACAAGTCAACCACATCGACGCTAAAACCATCTTAAAGTGCTGGGCTCTCATTTCGGAGCAAATCAGCGACTGCCTCAGAATTAGGTACGAGAAACGGATCCTTTACGCGAAGTGACGACAAATGTTTGCACCGATAAGTAGACACAATCAACTGCCAAGAATTGTGCTCAGAGATGATTGCCCGGAAAGGAACGTTAGGCTCGTGCGTCTTAGCACTAAAGAAAATTTGTAGCACCGAGTGTTCAGCTTCCCTGACTTCCTTTGCCATACCTTCTAGCTCAAACTTCCGAAGCAAAGTCACTGCTCTCTTCTTGCTCAGCGCCGGATTCTCAGTGACACTTTTGAAGTTCTTCATAACTGTTTCATGGGCCTTTTCAGAAAACTGGTCCTCTGACATTACTGCAAACAAACCCTCCTTATCCGACTTGACTGTGCGCAAGCGGTTATCGTACAGATAGTTGACTAATGAGCGAAACTGATTATACTTCCCCGTCGAACTAACGCATCTAGAGACGGCATCAATGCACTCTGACTCGCACTTAGGTCGATCTGGAGCTGGGGCTTTAGAAGAGACATCTCGTGCAAGCGCCAACCTTTCGACAGTCGTCCTGCCCGATACTAGGCAAAACTTCGGTCCAAGACGTAAAGTTTGTGCATGCTTTGGATCCACGGCGATGTCTCCAAGCACCAAAAGCTTCCCTCTGGGAGATGACGGTAAAGCTGGGCCACGTGACCAGGCAAGTCGCAATTGTGGCAGAGAGGCTTGCTGTCGATGGTGCGCCAGGGATTGACGTCTGGCAGAGCCGGCAAAAGAGAAGCCGCCGGTCGCGCAGGTATTCGAGGCAAAGGATAGGTAAGCGGTCGAGGTCTGGCGACGACGTCAGCGTATGTCAGCGGAGCTGCAATAGGGGCGGTGGTTCGGCGACGACGTCGGCGTATGTCAGTGTAGCGGTGACACGTGGTGGTGGGTGGGCGGTGTTACATTCCGGCGCCCGCCCGTCTGTGTAGGTAGCGTCGACAGCAAGGCTCACCTGCCTGAAGCCAGCACTAAGCTTCTTCGGTATGGTTCCGAGCCACGCGATACAAATAGCTCCGACGTTCAAGAGCCGAGTACCGAGAACGTCGCCCAGGTGGATTCCGGGAACCAAGTAAGGGGAGCGAAGGCCCGCGGAAAGCCGCCGCAGCGAGCGCCGAGCACCTGACAGCCCCTAGTGCGGCTGCACTGTTTGGACACTTGGCGAAGCGGAGAGGCCGCCGCAGGGATAGAGCGGCAGCTAATGCACAATGGCCGTGACTAAGCTGAGAGAAACACGGTGGCCTCATCCTCGGAATACGCGGAATACGGCAGCGAGCTGGTGGTCGTCGTCCGCTAATCCTCGCAGGCATGGCAAATGGCGAAGCGACTCCTCTTGGCTACTAGACCCGACCGCGCGTTCTTGTCTGGGGCGTCGATTGGCATCTAAAGAACAGGTGTCGGCAGTGCGTGTATACTTTCGGCTGGTTACGAGATCATCTCCCTTAGCCGTCGACGTGTACCCAAGAGCATCCTCCTCTCTCCCTGGGTCGACACGTGACGAGGGAGTGCCCCATGTGCGGTGGTGCATGTTTGTGCGTGATAATACATGATAGGCCACTCCCACCCTGGCGGAGACGTCCTCAACCTGGGGAATCTGGGGGACAAGAACTTTATAAAACTGGACAGCGAGTGCAGTGGAAAGTGGTGGTCTTCTGTGCTCCCATGTAATGCTCAGTCGTGTTCCCTTTTAGGTGCTCCCATTGTGTGCTCCATTTAGGGATCATGCTCCATTTTAAGGCTCCTTAAGCCTCCTTTTAAGATCCTCTCTTCGGAGAGTTCTTTTCTACCTATGTATATAATGTAAATAAACCCCCAAGTTTTCTTCCTCCCATCATTCAACTCCTTTAACTCGTCGGCAATCCTGTCCTGGCGGTGGTGGCGGTCGGAGCAAGCGTCGTTCCTGACCCGTGGTCCCGTCGGGAGCGACTCCGAGTCCCCATACAACTGGTGGCAGCGGTGGGGTAGATGCGCCATCTCCAAAAGCGGGTGGAAGAGCCTTGGCAACTTGATCTTGGATGGCGTATCGAAGAGCCGGAGCCATATATGGAACTCGCTCGGTAGGGCTCCGCATAACACACAGCTGATGCGCCACTTCTTCCCGAACAAAGTCTGATCTGTCTGTTCTAGGAGGGAGGAGGTGTCAGATGCTGGCGTCATTCCAGCAAGTGCGCCTCTTCTTCCGGGACTGCTGACGAGTCTGTGCCTCTGCTTCCGCAGCTCCTCGAGCATTTGGCAGAAGCTGACGAATTCACCAACGGTGCGCAAGTCGCGCAAAACTGCATCTGAAAGGGGGCGTCGCCAACACCCTTCAATATGTGTGTGATCTTGTCAGCTTATGACATGCTGAGGTTGACATGCTTGCATATGTCAAGGACATCATCGATGTAACTGGTGAAGCTTTCGCCGACCTGCTGAGACCATTCACACAACGATTGTTCGGCGCGGATTTTCCGGAGAGCAGGACGACCGATCACTTCTCAGAAGTTTCTCTTCAAAGCAGACCAAGTTATAATGTCCCCGTCGTGGCTCCGATACCACAGGCTAGCCATGCCGGTTTGATAAAAATTGTGTTATTTAATTTGTCGCATAGTCCCATTTGTTGTACAGGTTCACCCGCTCGTAGCCGTGAGCCAACCTTCGACATCCTGGTCATCAATCCCGCTTAAGATTGCCGGGTCTCGTTGGCGAAGAGAGCCGGTGCAGGTAAGAGCTCGGCCCCCTTGCACGGCTCGATGTTGAACGTCATTAGGCATCGTAGGTAGTGGGAATGTATGGTTGCGTAAATTCAGGGCTGCTAACCGGCACATCCAACAAATGCAATGCGTTTTTTTTTTTCAGACGAGGTGGGGGGGGGGGGGGGGTGTCGGGAGCTGCGGCGAAAACAGTCTGAGAGCAGCCAGGTCGGGCACAGGCATTCACGATGATAGCAATACGGCTGAGGCGCAGAATCATCTTCTTTGTCATGAGTCATCTGCTTTGTTAGAAGCAGGGCAGAATGGTCGCCCTGTCGGTAAGGCATGCTAAAAAATAAATAACCAGCCAAAAAAGACGAACACACCAGGAGTGAACAACACAGCACAACGGCTGGACTAACAACTGAATTCTTTATTGAGTACAGACCGCCGAGTAATCTCAACGCATGCGCCAAGGCAGGACAGACAGTCAGACGTGGTTATTCAAATAATAAAGTTCTTTTATCGTCACCGCTATCGATGGTGAACTGGTGCAAGCATAGCCATGTTTGTCTATTTCAAATGGCTCAAAGGTTTCGCGGGCCTTCCGTGTTTTTCCATAGCCCAAAATGGTGACATCAAAGAAACATGGAGAACATTTGCCCGCACATCTACTACAGTGCCAAGCAAGATTGCCACCTTCACCAGCGCCAACTTTTGTTTTGTGCTTGAATAACCATGTTTGAGTGTCTGTCCTTCCTTGGTACATAAGTTGAGATTACTCGGCGGTCTGTGCTCAGTAAAGAATTCAGTTGTTATTCCAGCCGTTGTCCTGTGTTGTTCTCTCCTTGTGTGTTCGTCTCTTTTGGCTGTTTATTTGGTCTTTAACTGCTTTGTGTCATCTTGTCATATATATATATATAGTCTCTAACAATAATATAGTCTCTCTCTACACAAACATTCCTCTTTCCGATGGCGTCAAATCTCTGATCGAAGCGTATGAAAAAAACAGAAAGCAGGAATCCCCTACCCCACGTGTTTTAGAAATACTGGCGAAAATCATACTCGAATATAACAACTTCGAATTCAACAATCAACACCATTTGCAAATTAACGGCACAGCCATGGATACAAGGATGGCCCCCACCTAGCCAATATCTTCATGCATAGTATTGAATCCGAATTTCTGAAAGATTGCCCCATTAAGCCCACCCTAAACAAACGCTACATGGATGACAAATTTTTAATATTGTCTGACACAGAGCAAGAATTCAAACGGTTTGTTGAAAACTTCAACCCAGTCCACCCTAGAATATCTTTCACTTACGCGTACTCCAACACCACTTTTAACTTTCTAGATGTTGAGATGTCGGTAATCGAAGGCTCACTTACCACCGGTGTATATCGAAGACCGACGGACCGCCAACAATACCTACACCTCCAAAGCTGCCATCCTCGTCACTCTAAAACAAGCATCCCATACTCTCAGGCACATCGATTTAAAAGAATATGTTACCAAGACGAGTACTTCGTAAAAAATTCCAAACGCATGCGAGAAGTCTTCAATAAGCAACGATAACTCCCCGCCATTGTCGACGACGCCATTGAAAGGGCATCTAAACTCAACCGAGAGCAAATACTGGAAGGACGTTGATACAGTGGGGAAACAGATCACAGCGCAAATTTCGTACTTACCTTCACCAGTAACCCACCTAACGTAAACAGATTCCTTAGAAAACATTTGAGCATTCTCACACAAAGCGAGCGCCTCGCCAAAATTTTCACTGCTCCCACTCACGCAGTCTACAGACGACCAAAAAATCATTCAAAACATTCTAATACACTCAGAAACAAATAACCAGCCGGTTTTGGGGTGCCGGCCCTATGGAAAAAGTGGATGCCAGGTCTCCAAACACATACAAACATCAAGCTGTGCAGTAAACACAGCTTCAGCGTTAAAATGGAAAATTAATGGCAACTTTGATTGTGATTCCTGCAACGTAATATACCTCCTAGAATGCATACTGAAGAAGTTGGCACGGAAAAACGAGGACAAGCGAGACAAACAAAGACGAGCGCTCGTCTTTGTTTGTCTCGCTTGTCCTCGTTTTTCCGCGCCAACTTCTTCAGTATGCATTTCAACCAACTCGCCCAACTTTCTGCTCTCCTAGAATGCAGTGTGTGCAGTATGCAGTGCATTGGACAGACCGTCAACCCTCTACGAATTCGCTTTTATAACCACCGCGCGCATATCTTATCCCTACCCAACCTTCCCTTGTCAAAGCATATTAATAAGAAAAAAAGCACTCATTTCATGCAATTAAGTTAACAATCCTACAGGGTGGGTTACACAACACCCGGGAAAGAAAACAACGCGAGTCGTACTTAATTTACAAATTGGGAACAATTCCTCGCGGCATTAACTCCAGGTGTATTTTCCTCCATCCGCCCTTTGCAGGGACTATGCAGTGCTTACAAGTGCCAGCTTGACATACCTTGGTCATTTCTCGCCAGCGATATGTTTTTCAAGCTCACACAAATTTCTTCATCCCCCACCCCATGCCACCCCATCTTCCCAGTTCGACCACCTTGCCGAGCAGGGTGCAATTGAAGAAACCTTGCCTAAGTGCTCCCACCATTCACATTTACCTCCCACACGACACTTGCCTGAACTCGGATTTTTTCCCTCCTTTTTCTTTTTTGTGTGTCTGGGTGTTTTCAGGCACAGTGCACGTGTGTCTAGTTAAGCTCACGGCGCCGCTGATTCGGCCGTGACTCTGGCTGCCGAAGAGGTTCCAGATGACGGTCTCTGCCCTGTCTGAATTTTATTCTTATTATTTGTTTGCTCTTTATGGCCGGGGCACGCGAGTGCACGTGTGCGTAATTTTTATCTGTTGAACCTTTCCGCCACCGTCTGTTTCTGTGCAGCTTACCCGCCGCCGCTCTCTTGCCTTTAGGGGTGTCCATTATCCCCTCCCGCTCCTAGGTTTTCTTTCTTTTTTTCTTGTCCCGAGCCGGCTCCTAGCGACTGCGGGGTGGGCGGCGGGGGACAGCGCGTTTCTCGCTTTTATTTTTTCCCGTTCTCCCCTTTTCTCTCTGTCTTTTCTAGTATTCTTTTCTTTGTGCCCATCTTCCTTCCCGTCTTCGTTTGTTTGTTTTCTTCACGTGTCGTACATGTGTGCTAATGCCAACTCCTTAAAAAGAGGAAGAAGATCGCTGTAACTGCAGTCTTGAGAAACGACAGGCTCTGTCCGAAACGTGGACTCAAAAGAAATCTATTTCTAAATGAAGTGTTTCACAAGTTTTCATTTTGCCTCTAGCAAAAAAATTCGTTTATCTTTCTATACTGCATTTTATCGATGGCTGCTAGCAACGCTTCTAAAACAGTTTTTTGGAAATTTCCTCTTCATCCGCCAAAATGGCCAGTAATTGGAGATTCACAGACTAAACACCTCTTCAACCGCTTTGGCGCTGCAAGTCGGGACTCCGTGGCCTTCATTACCCAACCTGGAGCCATGATCAACGATATGAAGAATCTACTGGAATTTGTGGCTCCAAGTGTGATCGGTGTGATTCTGCATTTGGTAACAAACGACCTCAGCAGCGACGATATCCAGACAACGATCAGAAGGTACGCAGAAGCCTTCAACATCATCCGTACTGAGCGACCCAAAATTCAAGTAACATATACAACGCTGGTACTACCCCACGCCCCGAACCGCCGGCGACGGTCTAGTAACTGGCGATTCATTGATAAATTCAATCGCTGGGCTGAGAGGTTATACTGCCAGCTTGTTGAACTTTGTCGACGAGAAAACAATGCGTTTTTCCTCAACCATTCGCTGGAGACCTATCCACCATCCAGTCTCCTCGAAACAGATGTTCATCCAAATTTTGGTGGAGTTTCAATCTTGTCATGGCACATTCGTAACCTCCTCCTTGACTACCAGCGACTTTTCCTGACAGAATGGCAAGACCACTTGCCGACAAGAGAGGATTACAGCCGCATCCCCGTGCAGAGTCACACTCGAGTAGCTCACACCTACTCAGAGGTCCTCAAGAGCCACCCGGAAAAATACATAAAAGCCGGAGACCCACAATTACCGACCATCGCGGAAACGCAGCGACAGGTAGAGGAGGGTAAAACACTTGTCCTACAAGAGTGCCGTCCCAAAAAACCGCAAGAAAACCCAGGGCTCTAATCTCCGGGATGGCCGGTGCAAGATCAGCCGTGACCCAACGCAGAGCTCTACTGCCGACACCAACGCGGCCGCCACCTCTTTGCAAATTGGACAGTAAAGTTGTTCCCGCAATCCCGAAGTCGCCCAGGGACTCCACACGAGACAGCACCGCCGAGATACCCACTCCAGCAACAGGCTTATCCGCTGGTACCCACCGGCAGGAACTTCCATCTAAGGCCAACCGTGTATATAGCCTTACCACTCCCAGCACAAACCCGAATTCCGGAGCGAGCGCCGCCAGCACTCCAGCAATCCCAGGCGGAGCATCAGGCCCTTCTAGTGCAGCGCAGCGTCAGCTTCCTTCCACGCTGGAGGGCCAGATTGATACGATATCCAGCCGGAAAGAAGAACTTCGCACCACTCCTCTGTCACGCTACGATCTTCAAAAGCGCTGCGGTTTGGCACAACGGGTTCGTCAACAGTGACATTCAGGCCGCGAGAATACGCCGACTCTCTCTCGCTCATCCTACCGGCAGCTTGCCTCAAATAACTCCAAATTTTTAAAATTAAGAAAAACTGTGCACAGACAAATTAGGCATGAACTACACATTCATAGCCTAAAGGCCTCTCTTCAATCAAGAATCGTAGCAAAAGGTATACAAGTGCCGTTAACGTTAACGCCATTAATGGCCTGTGTGAAAAGGAGAAAGATAATTGGAATCGTATACTACGATCTGCCTCTTTAAATGTGCTTGTAGTTACCATTGCCCACTTTGAGAAGGCGTTGGTGGCTCTTAGAATGGAAGAGTGTCGTGCTGATCAACAAATTACGCTTACCGTTCCGGAGGCCACAGAGCTTATGTTCTTTGAGGAAAAGAGAGCGACTGAAGTACGCGAGACGAAATGCAAGATATTCATTCGAGACGGGGTTCCACACCTCGCTTGGCCATATTAAACAACAAGCAAAAAAGAATCAAGAACGGAGGCAGCTACAAATATTAACTCCACTATCACAATAAGCACTAACAACAAATCCACAAGAACGGCACAAACATCAACAGTTCAAAACACACGCGTAGAACGATCTGGAATGAAAGCATCTACTAATTATAATCCAGCGGTTCCAAGCGCGGACTTTTGCTTTCCAGCATAATATTATTAACCTATCAACCAGGCCCATAACGACGGAGGAAAGATCCGTGACATGGTTTACGCAAAAGCTTACAGGCGCTAAAAGACGAAGACAAGCACACTCAAGACAGGACAGGCGCCAACTTCCAACTAAGTTTATTCATGGAAAAAACCGCTGAATAACCACACCAGCAGGCAAAGATAGAAGCAAAACAAAAAACACGCAGTGACAGAGCATAGGAACACGTGCCAAAAGGATCAAGCAAAGATTAGAACTCTGATAATGACCCACTGAGAAACCTAATCTCTTCTACTGAGAGCGAGACAGATGGCTTGCTTATGCAGATATGACCCCTCTGCTTGATGTAATAAGCTTCTATGATTTCACGCTCTAATTTGTTTTTAGACCTTGCGATGAATTTGGTGTTTTCAAAACCTGGACGACACTTGCAGCTTTTGCAGTGAGTGGCCATGTGGCTCCCATAACCATTTTTTATCGCAATCTTGTGCTGCCTCACTCTTTCATTGTAGCATTGATCTGTCTGGCCAGTATATTCCAGACCGCAGCTAAGAGGCACAGCATACACAACGTCAGTAGTGCAAACAGTGGCGCGGATTTGGTGATTAGTTTTGCACTGCCTAACCATTCTTGCTTTGTTCAAAGTGCACACGCGCGACAGCTTGCAAGGAGCAGATAGAACCACATTGACCTTATACCTGCTGGCTACTTTGTTTAGATTGTGCGAAAGCCGATGAATATAGGGAATCACCACCGTCGGTGTCTTTTCTTTGTCCTTGTCTTTCTGAGCCTGTTAACCCCTGACGCCACCTTGCGCTTTTTTACAAGGTTCTCACTAATACTCGTGATGAGGCGTTTTGGGTACCCGGCTTGGTGAATGCGTTCAGTTTGCGCATCAAAGCTCAGTGTCATCTCATGCTGGCAAGATTTTTCCAAGGCTGCATTCAGGCATGTCGCAACGATTCCTCGCTTGATTAGTTGGGAATGTGCACTACCGAAAGGGAGTAGCTCTTTGCACGATTTTGGGTTGTAGGACCAACAAATATGTCTGTCCTGCCTAAACACAAGTCTCAGGTCAAGAAACTGCAGGCTATTATCGCGGGGAAGTTCTTGAGTGAAAAGAAGCCCTTTAGATTCACTACTGAAAATGGTGACAATGTTTTCATAAATGGCGCTTGGTTTTGAACCTACGTGATCGGTTAGCACAATTAGGTAGTCATCCACATATCTGAATGCCCTAACAACGTTAGAGGTCAATAAAAGCCGGTCACTGACACGTTTGTCAACACACGATAAATAAATGCCACTCAATATAGGCGCAACGGACGACCCAATACAAACACCATCGCGCTGAACATAAAACTGATGGTTGAAAAAAACGGCAGTCGATGAAAGGTAAAATTCTAAAAGTGTTAAGAAATCATCACAACTAATTCATGTTTTGTCCGGAAATGGTAGTTCGCCAATGCATGCAATCTTGTCTTTGATGGAAATCAACATTTCGGTATGCGGGATGGAATAATACAGGTCATTGACATCAATCGAAAAAGCCCACTTTGCTCCAGGCATTCCATTTCTATGTTCTTGAACAACCTCATTAGAGCTGCGGACAAGAAAAGGGTCATCTAGAGGTAGGGACTTTAAATGGCACTGTACGCGCCTGTACGCTTTTGCGTAAACCATGTCAAGCTACAACCCACTAGCTCAAATGAAAGTCTTGCTGAAAGATCCGTCCTCTCTCGAGGCCTTCTCTACCACCGGTAAATGCAACTAATTTTTGGTGTTAAAAGATTTTGACAACTTTGCACGAATGTTGCGACTCCGGGAACAATTTTTTGATTGGGCACGGGTTACCGCGGATAGCAGAGAATTCGTCGTTACTAACCACCACTGGACTCCTAATATAGGAAGGGACAAACACTTGGACATGTGCATTAACGCCGTCCAGAAGGACAAAATTTACGCCTACAAGAGCCGCACTCCAGGAATGCAGAACTTGTCTGAAAACGAACGGGATGCTTTCAAGGCTCTCAGCAGAAGGACAGATATAATCATAAAGCCAGCGGATAAGGGAGTTAGTATAGTTGTCATGGACAGCGAAAAATACATTGAAGAAGGCTTGAGAAAACACTCTAACATTGATTTCTATCAACGCCTTGAAGCAGACCCAACTCCGCAATACCGACATTTTGTAGCGGAGACTCTGGATCAACTTGCGAAGAATGGGGACATATCCTTACAGTTATCTAAATCCATCACCGCGCCCCACCTGGTGCCAGGCCGATTCTACATGTTACCGAAAATCCACAAAAAGAATAATCCTACCCGTCCTATAGTATCCGGCATCGGCACGATTACGGAACCAATTTCCACTTACATTGACACACTAATTAGGCATATTCCAACAACATACGCATCCTACATACGTGCCAGAAACAATTTCCTTCGCGCAATAGCAGGCCTCAACACTAGATGGCAACACTAAATGTTGTCTCTCTTTACACAAACATTCCTCATTCCGATGACATCAAATCTCTTATCAAAGCGTATGAACAAAACAGAAAGGAGGAATCCCCTACACCACATGTTTTACAAATACTGGTGAAAATCGTACTCAAATATAACTTCAAATTCAACAATCAACACTATTCGCAAATTAACGGCACAGCCATGGGTACAAGGATGGGCCCCACCTACACCAATATCTTTATGCATAGTATTGAATCCAAATTTCTGAAAGATTGCCCCATTAAGCCCCCCCTATACAAACGCTACTTTGATGACATCCTTTTGATATGGCCAGACACAGAGCAAGAACTCATACGTTTTATTGAAAACTTCAACCTAGTCCACCCCAACATATCTTTCACTTACACGTACTCCAACACCACTTTTACCTTTCTAGATGTTGAGATTTCGGTAATCGAAGGGTCACTTACCACCGGTGTATATAGAAAACCGACTGACCGCCAACATACGTACACTTCCATAGCTGCCATCCTCGTCACTCTAAAACAAGCATCCCATACTCTCAGGCACATCGATTTAAAAGATTATGTTTCCAAGATGAGGACTTCGTAAAGGATTCCAAACGCATGCGATAACTCCTCACTCCTCATTAAGCAACAATACCCCCCCCCCCCCCCGCCATTTTCGACGATGTCATTGAAAGGGCATCTAAACTCAACAAAGAGCAAATACTGGAGGGACGTCACTACAGCGAGGAAAGGGATCACCGGGCAAATCCCGTACTTACCTTCACCAGTAAGCCGCCTAACGTAAACAAAATCCTGAGAAAGCTTTTCGACATTCTCGATGAAAGCGAGCGCCTCGCCAAAATTTTCACTGCTCCCCCTCACGCAGCCTACAGACGACCAAAAAACATTCAAAACATTCTAATACACTCAAAAACAAATAACCAACCGGTTTTGGGGTGCCAGCCCTTAAGAAAAAGTAGATGCCAGGTCTGCAAACACATAAAAACATCAAGAGGTGCAGTAAGCACAGCTTCAGGCTTCAAATAGAAAATTAATGGCAACTTTGATTGTGATTCCTGCAACGTAATATACCTTCTAGAATGCAGTGTGTGCAGTATGCAGTACATTGGACAGACCGGCAACTTTCTACGAATTCGCTTTAATAACCACCACGCGCATATCTTATCCCTACCCAACCTTCCCGTGTCAAAACACATTAATGAGAGAAAACACCCATTTGATTAAATTAAGTTAACAGTCCTGCAGGGTTGGTTCCACAACACCCGGGAAAGAGAACAACGCGAGTCATACTTTATTTACAAATTTGGAACAATTCATCACGGCATTATGAAAGTCCAGGTGTATTGACCTCCATCCGCCCCTTGCAGGGCCAATGCTGAGCTTACGAGTGCAAGCTTGACATATCTCCGCCGTTTCTCGCCTGCGATATCTTTTTCACGCTCACACAAATTTCTTCATCCCCCACCCCAGCCCACCCCTATCTTCCCATTCGATCACCTTACCGAGCGGGATGCAATTGAAGAACCCTCTCCTAAGTGCTCCCGCCATTCACCTTTACCTCCCACACGTGACTTGCCCGAACTCGGATGTTTTGCCACCTTTTTCTTTTTCTTTTGTGTGCACAGTGCACAGGCACAGTGCACGTGTGTCTAGTTAAGCTCACGGCGTCGCTGATTCAGCCTTGACTCTGGCAGCCGAAGATGTTTAAGGTCTCCCAGAGCGATGGCAACAATAATAAGAAAGATGAGAAAGGTGAGGAAATAGAAAAACTAACGAATATCGTTAAAAACCTGAGTGATACGATCTCCAGTCTTAAGAGGGAGGTACAAAATCTAAAAACGGCCCTAACTACGGCAGAGGCTAAGCCAACGGCAGTGTCAGCACTCCCCAAACAGGTACACCATCCCTGGTAGCACCTAAAGCACAAACCGCACTAAATAACAGCCAGGAGAGCGAAAGTGACATGGTGGTCGAGGATGCCGTCCCACCCCCATCCAAGCGCAGAATCACGGAAGAGAGCAACTCAGACCTGACTGCGGACGAAAAGCTAAACAAAATAGGAGCCAAAATGGACAGAAATCTAAAAACTTTCGCAAAGGAAAGGGATAGCAAACTAGAAGATTTTGTTCATCAAATCCAGGACCAAATGCAGAACAATTTCCGTTTGATAACTGAGGCACTTCAGCAGCTGAAGGGGGAAAATGCCGTCATACATGCACGGCTCGCTACAGTTGAGGAGAGCATCACCAAGCTTAGCAATGGACAGGTCGCCCAGTAGTACCCAAATTTGGCAGTGGAACCGTCGCGGCTACCGACGCAAGCGGCCGGTGCTACAAAGCGCCTTGTCGATGCTCGAGACAGCCCCGCTAGCAGTTGCGCTTCAAGAGACCGGCGGTCCGGCTAAACTGCAGGGTTATCAGGTTTTCCATAGCAGCAGGGGAGACAAATCAAGGGTATCTACATTAGTCAAGAGAAACGTAGCAACAATAGAGCACGATCTAGAAGAAAAGGTAATCAAAAACGTTTTCGTGGAAATTTTAACAGGAAAGAAGGGAGAATCAAACATTTTTCTCTTAAACATATACAGCCCACCCAAACAGAGGAAGGTTAGATTTAGGGCGGTAATTAACACAGCACCTAAAATAGCAGAAAACAAAGCCTTAGTCATAGTAGGCGACTTCAACGCCCATCACCCGGAATGGGGGTACCCGAAAGAAGACCCAAAAGAGAGACAATTATGGGTGGATATACACAACCTGGGACTTACGATACTAACAGATCCGGAGCACCCCACACGAGCTGGAAATAACGTCAGCATGGACACTTCACCGGATTTAACCCTCGTCAGAAACCTAGGAACGGCGAAATGGATTAACACGCAACAGAACTTAGGCAGCGATCACTCTGTCATAGCAACAGACATAAGAACCAATAACAAACAAATAGGCAACAAACAAACCCCTACGAAGATCACAGAGTGGGACCACTTTAGAGAGCTCAGAGGAAACAGAGACGAGACAGTCATAAATAACATCGGAGAGTGGTGCGAAGCAGTTAAGAAGGATGCCAGAAAGGTAACCAAAACGCTAGACGGGGAGAAAGCTCCCTAGATAGCGGACAGCCAACTCCTACACATGTGGGAAGCCGAACAAGGCATGGAGCGCCGACTAAAGAAATAGGGCAGGAACAACCGCAATCTCAAAAGAAGATTGGCGCGGCATAATAAAGGAATTGAGGATTACGCCTTTAAACTGTGCGAACAAGATTGGAATAGCAAATGCGATGAAATGGAGAGGAGCATGAATCTCCTTCAGACGTGGAACATTCTTAGGCATCTCATAGACCCACAAAAATCCAAAACGCAAGCGAAAGTTACAATGACCAGAGTTAGACACGCGTGTGGGGAATACGATGACGAAAGCTTCATGCGCAAACTAGCTGAAACCTACATAGGAGACACAGACAAAAGTCGGCTTCCCGATTATGAAGGAACCCCGAACGAGGCCCTGGACGCGCCCATTACGGTAGCCGAGGTAAGGGCGGAAATAGACTGAAAACCAGATCGGCTCCTGGCCCAGATGGGATTACGAACAAAATGTTAAGGAACCTCGACGACAAGTCCATAAAGGCCCTCACAGATTACATGCAGGAATGCTGGGAGAAGGGCGAGATTCCCCCGCAATGGAAAAGGGCCACCGTGGTCCTAATACCTAAGCCCGGTAAGCAGCCGCAGATAAGGAACCTTCGACCTATATCCCTCACATCGTGCGTAGGGAAACTAATGGAGCATGTCGTCCAGACCGGAATATCGAACTACATGGAAAAGAATAGGAAGTGGCCAGATGAGATTTATGGGTTCCGACCCCATCTCAGCACACAAGACGTCATGCTGCCACTAAAAAAGATATCATTGACTCCAGAACCAGGTACGCAAAGGTTATCCTATGTCTTGATCTCAAAAAGGCATTTGATAATGTTAAACATGAGGCAATATTGAAAGGACTCAGCCACGCCGAAGTAGGCTACAACACCTATCGCTACATAAGAGACTTCCTCACAGATAGAACTGCGAGCATAAGCTTCCAGGAGATTAAATCCGGGGAAATAAAGCTAGGAAGCAAGAGAACCCCTCAAGGGTCGGTGCTATCACCCATTCTCTTTAACATGGCCATGATAGAACTCCCGGGCGAACTTGAAAAAACTGGCAACCCAAACTTAGAATATAGCCTGTATGCCGACGACATTAATCTATGGATCCACCGAGGAAGTGATGCCGAGATTAATCAAACCCTACAGGCAGCTGCCAATATAATGTCAACGTATGCAGAAGAACGGGGCTTAGAATGCTCGCCCGAAAAATCTGAAATATTCATATATAACGATAAGGCTCTGAGGAACAAACCACCCTCGGAAATTCAGATTTCTGTAGGAGGAAAGCAGGTATCCAAAGTGGACACAATCAGAATCCTAGGCCTTCATATGCAGTCGAATGGGAGAAACACGATAACCATCAAAAAGCTTGAGAGCCACCTGATGCAGACCCTCAATCTCATCAAACGTGTCTCGAGCAAAAGAGGCGGTCTTAAAGAAAAAAACCTACTTATGCTCATACACGCTTTCATAATAAGTAGAATCAGCTACGCCACGCCATACCTTAATCTCAAAGCAGCAGAGAGGAACAAAATCGTCGCTCTCATAAGGAAGTGCGCCAAGAAAGCTCTAGGCCTGCCGATGTGCACATCCTCAGAAAAACTCCTAGCACTGGGCATACACAACACGCTTACAGAGCTCACTGAAGCAGTCCAGACATCACAGCTAGAGAGACTCAGCACAACACATGCGGGAAGAGCCACACTAGCCAAAGTCGGACTCCAAACACACAGGGGAGCTAGACAGAGAGAGGATATCGACATGGAGATTAGGAGCAAGCTCAGGATTCTCCCCTTACCCAAGAACATGCACCCAGAAATAAACAAGGAAACAAGACAAAAGCGGGCTGAGGTGATAGAACGCATCTACGGTGACAAGCCTCAGGAGGAGGTCGCCTACGTAGACGCAGCGGGCGATAGACATAGTCAGTACACGACCGTCGCGGTAGTGAACGGAGCGGGTAGCCCCACCACGGTCGCAACTATCCTAGGGACAAACACCGAGACGGCGGAGGAGGTCGCAATAGCACTAGCTTGCGTCGGTTCCAAACCTAATATGTCGTAAGCGACAGCAAAGCTGCAGTCCAAAATTTTAGTAGAGGGAGAGTCTCTCCGCTCGCCGCCAAAATTTTAAGACAAGCGACATTGAATAGAATAATCAATATAATCTGGACCCCTGCGCATGAATCTGTCCGTGGCAACGAGGTGGCTCACGAGGTAGCTCGAGATCTCTACCACCGAGCTGCACAAGACGGGCCACCGTTCGCAGATCACGGGAGAGAAGGGAGACTAATCTCCTGTCAGGAAGTTACAGAATACTATAGACAACATCGCAGGTACTTTCTCCCACCTTGCAAAGCACTCAACAATCAACAGGCGGTGGCGTGGAGGCGTCTACAAACAGATGTCTACCCGCACCCAATTCTACGCAAACATATCATTCCAGAAATAGAGGACGATAAATACAAGAAGTGCGGGGCGAGAGGGACCCTCGACCACATAATATGGGAGTGTAGCCAATCCCCAGGCAGGGCAAAGAAAATTAATAGTAGAGACGCCTGGGAGACCTTGCTCCGGAGCACGGACCCTGAGCTCCAGCTCACCGCCGTCCGACTGGCTGAAGAGGCCGCCGGGATACAAGAGATCCTGGCCAGCATCTGACGCTACTACCCCATGCGGCCGGCTCTCTCCTGATCCTCCTCCCTCAACTGAGCGTATGGGACAGGGGAGGTCTGGATGAGGTGGTCTCATTCTGTTGGACAATAAAGGTTTTTCCACTCACTCACTCACTCAAGATGACGGAAGTCTCCGGCGCTGTCTGTATTTTATTCTTATTATTTGTTTGCTCTTTATGGCCGGGGCACGCGGGTGCACGTGTCTAATTTTTATCTCTTGAACCATTCCGCCACCGTCTGTTTCTGTGCAGCTTACTCGCCGCCATTCTCTTCCCTTGAGGAGTGGCCAATATCCCCTCCCGCTCTTCGGTTTTCTTTCTTTTTTTCTTGTCCCGAGCAGGCATCTTGCTCCTGCGGGGTGGGCGGCGGAAGACAGCGCGTTTTTCGCTTTTATTGTTCCCTTTTTTAACTCTCTCTCTCATTTCTTTATTCTTTTCTTTGTGCCCATCTTCCTTCCAGCCTACGATTGCTTGTTTTGTTCATGTGTGCCAATGCCAACTCCTTAAGAGGAAGATCGCTGTAACTGCAGTCTTCAGAAAGGACAAGCTCTGTCCGAAACGTCGACTCAACATAAATCTATGGCTAAGTGAACCGTTTCACAACTTTACATACATATATATATATATATATATATATATATATATATATTATATATATATATATATATATATATATATATATATATATATATATATATATATATATATTGTAACGGGGGGTTTGTTACGAGGTACTGGGGCGACGGGAACGGCAACGGCAGCAGTCTGGGATCAGATCGGCAAAAGACACACAAGCGTAGCGCTGGCAAAAACTCTCGAGAACACTGTCACCTCGTCTTCGTCTTTTCAAATCATCAGACGCATCTTCTTCTTTAGCCTTACAATCACCCCGGGGACAAGAGGAGCCATCCTGGCGACTTAGGATGATGGCAAGACGGCGGGGTCGTAGTAGGGCTTGAGGCGCTGGACATGAACGGTCTCCCGTCCTCGGCGGCGGAGATCAGGAGACGGCGTGAGGGGTTCCACGATATAATTAACCGGAGAGGTGCGCTCCAGCACACGGTAGGGACCATGGTACTTCGCAAGAAATTTTGAGGAGAGACCGGGAGTTCCTGAAGGGATCCAGAGCCACACAAGTGCACCAGAAGTGTAGTTCGGTGGGGTTTGGTCTTGGTCGAGGCGGGAGCGCTGGCGATGCTGGGTGTCAGTGGTGAGTGACCGGGCAATTTGGCGGCAGGCTTCGGCGTGTTGCGCGGCGTCGGAAACAGGCCGATATTCGGATTCATCAGGGCGGTAAGGGAGGATAGTGTCGATAGTAGCAGAGGGTTGGCGGCCGTAAAGTAGGAAGAAAGGAGAGAATCCGGTGGTAGACTGCGTAGCGGTATTGTACGCATAAGTAACGTACGGAAGGACGAGATCCCAATTCGTGTGGTCAGAAGCGACGTACTTGGAGAGCATGTCTCCGAGTGTGCGGTTAAATCGCTCAGTGAGGCCATTGGTCTGCGGATGATAGGCGGTGGTAGTTCGGTGAATCGTGTTGCACTCTTTGAGAAGCGCCTTCACCACCTCAGATAAGAACACGCGGCCTCGGTCACTGAGCAGTTCACGAGGTGCACCGTGGCGAAGGATGAATCGGTGCAAAATGAAGGAGGCGACGTCCGTCGCTGTGGCAGCCGGAAGGGCAGCAGTTTCGGCATATCGTGTAAGGTGATCCACCGCTACTATAGCCCAATGGTTGCCGTCTGCAGTGTATGGAAGCGGACCGTATAAATCAATGCCAACGTGGTCGAACGGGCGTGGAGGGCATGGTAACGGCTGCAGCTCAGCAGCAGAACGATGGGGAGGTGTCTTGCGACGTTGTCAGGGAATGCATGCGCGCACGTACTTCATGATAAAGGTGTACATTCCGCGCCAGTAGTAGCGCAGCCGTATGCGGGTGTAGGTCTTGAAAACGCCCGCGTGACCGCTGTGGGGGGCAGCATGGAAGTATGCGCATATCTCCGAGCGTAAGTGACGTGGAATAACGAGCAGCCACTTGCGACCTTCGGAGTTGTAGTTACGGCGATAAAGTAGGGTGTCACGGATCGCAAAATGGGCAGCTTGGCGGCGGAGCGCACGTGACGGTGAAGCAGCCGTCGGGTTGGCGAGAAAGTCGAGAAGGGAAGCGATCCAGGGATCCATGCGTTGCGCTGAAGGCATGTCGCTGAGGCGAAGCAAGGGCAGAGAAGCGTCGGAGGTGGAAAGGCTGGCGATCTCGGCTGGAAGGGGGCAGCGTGACAGTGCATCGGCGTCTTGATGCTTGCGGCCGGTGCGATACACGACGCGGATATCATATTCTTGCAAGCGAAGGGCCCACCTACGAGGCGGCCGGAGGGGTCTTTCAGGTTGCAAAGCCAACAGAGCGCATGGTGGTCGGTCACAACGTCAAAAGGGCGCCCATAAATGTACGGTCGAAACTTCGCGAGGGCCCATACAATCGCCAAACACTCTTTTTCAGTTACGGAGTAGTTGCGTTCTGCTGGTGTGAGTGTGCGGCTAGCATAAGCAACGACGTATTCGTCAAAGCCAGGTTTTCGTTGGGCGAGGACAGCGCCGAGGCCAACACCGCTGGCGTCCGTGTGAACTTCGGTAGGAGCGGCCGAGTCGAAATGGCGCAGAATGGGCGGCGCCGTGAGGAGACGGCGCAAGGTGGTGTATGCGTCGTCGCACGCTGGAGACCACAGTGATAAATCCGCACTTCCAGACAGCAATTGAGTCAAAGGCGCAGCAATGGACGCAAAGTTGCGAATAAACCGGCGGAAATATGAGCACAAACCCAGGAAGCTGCGCAGGTCTTTGATGGAGGTAGGTTTGGGAAAGTCAACCACAGCACGAAGTTTCGCTGGGTCGAGACTGACGCCCTGCTTAGAGACAAGCCCTGCTTAGAGGCGATTGTATGGGCCCTCGCGAAGTTTCGACCGTACATTTATGGGCGCCCTTTTGACGTTGTGACCGACCACCATGCGCTCTGTTGGCTTTGCAACCTGAAAGACCCCTCCGGCCGCCTCGCTAGGTGGGCCCTTCGCTTGCAAGAATATGATATCCGCGTCGTGTATCGCACCGGCCGCAAGCATCAAGACGCCGATGCACTGTCACGCTGCCCCCTTCCAGCCGAGATCGCCAGCCTTTCCACCTCCGACGCTTCTCTGCCCTTGCTTCGCCTCAGCGACATGCCTTCAGCGCAACGCATGGATCCCTGGATCGCTTCCCTTCTCGACTTTCTCGCCAACCCGACGGCTGCTTCACCGTCACGTGCGCTCCGCCGCCAAGCTGCCCATTTTGCGATCCGTGACACCCTACTTTATCGCCGTAACTACAACTCCGAAGGTCGCAAGTGGCTGCTCGTTATTCCACGTCACTTACGCTCGGAGATATGCGCATACTTCCATGCTGCCCCCCCACAGCGGTCACGCGGGCGTTTTCAAGACCTACACCCGCATACGGCTGCGCTACTACTGGCGCGGAATGTACACCTTTATCATGAAGTACGTGCGCGCATGCATTCCCTGCCAACGTCGCAAGACACCTCCCCATCGTTCTGCTGCTGAGCTGCAGCCGTTACCCAGCACCTCCACCAAATGTAACGGGGGGTTTGTTACGAGGTACTGGGGCGACGGGAACGGCAACGGCAGCAGTCTGGGATCAGATCGGCAAAAGACACACAAGCGTAGCGCTGGCAAAAACTCTCGAGAACACTGTCACCTCGTCTTCGTCTTTTCAAATCATCAGACGCATCTTCTTCTTTAGCCTTACAATATATATATATATATATATATATATATATATATATATATATATATATATATATATATATATATATATATATATATATATATTGCCACTGCTTGCTTGATGTAGAGGCCGAAGGCGAGCGCACAGGTGTACAGGAATAGAGGAATAGGCAGGTCGTCGGGACGCGGCAATCGCGCTTCGATTTTCTCTTCGCCACACTACCTCCCCCTATAAAGAAGCATCGTCCCGATACTCACCCAAGAGCAAAAACACGCGGCGGAAAGCCACAAACAAGCCTACGAATTCCTGCTGGTTGATGTAAAAGGCAGTGGGAAATACAGGCGATTATCGCGCGTAATACGGCTTAAGCCGGACTACGTGCACAGTTTCAGGGCGGGGGGAACGACGAGATAACGGCGCCACGGATCTCCTTGTAGAACACTCGGACCGAAAGAATGGACTAGGCGACAGGTGTACCCACACAGACGCACATTTATTACACCCTACATGATACACACACTACAACGCAAAACTAACACGAAACATAACTACTATCAATACTCGCGACACGGTAACACTGCTACTAGCGTCTACTACTACCGTTCTACTGGTAGCGGTCGGCGCTCGTGCTCACGGTTGATTCGGTGCGCATGCAGCGTTCTATGGGTCCAGTAGGCGGCGTCGAGGCGGCGTTCGACGTGCTTGGGATGGCGTCGCTGGCGGCGTCGCTGGCTGCGTCGTACAAGCTCCGGTCCAAGCGCCCGTGGAGGTGATGCCGGTGTTCTTGGCGCTGGGGGGGGAGGGGGAGGGCACCACACGGATGGGTGGCAACAGCGCTGGAGACACCCCTGGCCTAGCAGGTGGTAGCTTCCTTCGTTAACTGCCTGGAACGGACTCAGGCATGGCAGGAAGTCCACAATGCGATGCCGCTGAACGCTTGCTCACCGGAGCAGTAGCCGGCGTCGCTCTCTTCCGTCCCTGAGGCGTCCCTGACCCGCCGGAGCCTCCGCTTCTCTGCTGTTCCCCCCGTGCCTCGCTCTCACTCGCCCTTTTATAGCCTTCGCATTAGTACACGTAATCCTTGTCGTCGTTTTCTTCTTCTGTTCTCCACCAATCATCTCTGTCCACCTCACCGAATGCTTCTCCTTCATCTCCCTTATTCTTAGGATAATCCACGTTGTCTTCTGCACACATCTTTCCTTTAAAATTTAATTTAGGCTCCTTAATATATGTGACAAGGGCCCCTTCTCTCATGAGTTTTTGCATGAAAAACTGCTCACGTCATCCTCATCTTCAAGCCATCCAGCCAACCGACTAACTTCGGTGGCGATTCTGGGCCCAGCACCAACCACACCGCAGATGTCCAGCACACACCAAACGCACACCACTAACACAACACAGCATGCCAAATTGCGTTTTCAGAACACTAACACACAACTGCCGTTGTCCGTACAGAGTCCTTAATACACATGTTGGTGTCCGCAACACACTTCCTTGTATATTTACATAACACCAACAACAGCAACAACAACAAGATAAATCCCAGATATACATTAACACAGCAACAACAACAAGGTACATCCCCGATATACCTAGAGCTGTTCAGTTAGCTCTATCTGTATACAAGTCTGATTTGTAACATATGACCTCCGTTTTGCCTGGCCCATCCGGAAACGTCTCCCCCTTGATTTGGAGTAGAGCTGTAATCCTCTGTCTGCATTCACTCCCTCCTTTATCCCTTCCTTACGGCGCGGTTCAGGTGTCCAACGATATATGAGACAGATACTGCGCCATTTACTTTCCCCAAAACTCAAATATTATTATTATTATTCAAATTGGGCTTCTTCAGTACATCATCCCCTCTTGCGTTTTTCTTCCCACTGAACGTGGGCACCTCGGCAGCATCACCTGTCTCCTCGGCCACTACCGCACATGCTACCTTGGGGGCGGACCGTACGAGACTCCCTTCTCCGTACTTCAAGCTATTTACATTGAAAACCTCCTTCTTGTCATCTATCAATAGTTCATAATCCATATCCTTTTTCTTCCGCGTCACAAGGTACGAGCCCTTCCATTGCATCAGTAACTTCTTATGGTCCGTGAGTAGCAGGACGAGAACCCTGTCACCCGGATTCAGATTCCTGTAAATGGCTTTCTTTTCATAATATCCCTTACGGCGTTCACGCGCCTTTTCCAGGCCTTGATGTGGAAGCCTGCATGTTTCCTTCAACCTGTCCCGCAACTCAAGAACGTACGTGTACGTTGGCTTCAGATCTGATGCAATCTTTTTATTAGCCATCACCTCCTTTAGTATTGCAAGTGGACTTCTAACGGTTCTCCCATATAACATCTCGAAAGGCGAGCAACCAAGACTCGTTTGCGGCACTTCGCGGTAAGCGAACAAAAGAGCTGGGAGATATCTATCCCAATCAGTAGGTCTCTCCTGGCACATTTTCTTGATTATGTTTTTGAGGGTCCCGTTGAACCGCTCTACGTGGCCATTACACATGAGATGGTAAGGCGTCGTCAGTAACTGCCTTACTGACAAAAGGCGGTTAACCTCCTTCATTATTTCGATGTGAAGTTCGAGCCCCGCTCACTCAAAACTTCCCTCGGGAACCCATAACGCGAAAACTTTCCCACAAGACCCTCCGCCGCTTGGATACTGTCAATAGTTCTCAGTGGAATAGGGTCAGCATAACGAGTGACCGCGTCAACCAGAGTAAGCACATATATATTGCCTTTGGCGGATACTGGAGAAATTCGCCCCACAGTGTCAATAGCCACTCGCTGAAACGGTAGGTCGATGGCTGGCATCTTGCCCAGAGGTACGGGACCAACTCTTCCCTTCGGAACTGTGAGCTGGCACACGTCACATGAGCGAACAAAGCGCTTAACGTCACTCTGAACACCTGGCCAAAAGAACGCCTCGGTGATCTTAGAAACCGTTTTTTGAACACCCTGGTGTCCGGCCATAATGGTGTCATGTCCTAAGCGTAGCACGGTCTCTTGCATATCTCTCGGTATCACCAGCTGTTGGACCCGCCTTCCTGAACTAAATATGCATTCCCTGTGCAGACTATTTACCAATTGATATTTGAATGACGTGCGACTCTTCTTTCTTTTAACTTTATCCTCAACTCTTTCGAAGCAAGTCTTCCGGCTCGGGTCTTTTTGCCTAACTGCAATTTCGTCCGGTGTTACGCTCAGGCACATCGTAACAGGAGTAGAGAGCTGACGCTCCGTTGCTCGGGCTGTCGCTTGAGCTCTTGTCTCCACTGTCGACGAGAAACTGACTGCACCCGTTTGAGCTGTCGCGGGCCTTTCCTCCTTTGGATGTTCTTCAAAGTCGAGCATCCTTCACTCGGGATCGGGGTCTTCGACACTTCTTGCACCCGTAATGTTTCCCAAGAAAAGATCGTAGATGGGTTTGTCTACGGATTATGTCACTACCTGCCCAGTATAATATGGCGTGGACACTAGAATCCTGGCTTCAGGAAGGTACCTTACTGTGCTATCTATAAGAGTGGCGACCGACGCTTCCCCTGTAAGATCCTCGTCCTTCACCAGGCTTCTCCGCACCAAAACTGTGTTGGCTCCGCAGTCTCTAAGCACCAGTATAGTACGGTCCCCTATTTGCCCAACCACCACTGGCATTGCTGCTTTCGACTTGGGTGTTCCACACACCGCCTCATCTCTCAGCGGCGTTTGCTCTCCTTTTAGCTGTGGAACTTCAGGGGGCGTGACAAGTTCTACCCTAGAGTCGACAACGCATGCAGCTCGGTCCTGCGTTCTGTATCGGCATTCATCCAGAGTATGACCCCTCGTCTTACAACCTTGACACACAACCTGTGTTTTTTGGGCAACGCTACTAGTCTGACAGTCAGCTGCATGGTGTCTCACCTTGCCGCAGAGAAAACACCTTACTGGCGCCTTAGATGCACCGCCATATGCTCTTGGTTTTGCCGCATCTGTCTCTAGGATCTTTTGGGTTTCCTCCTTTGCCTTACTCAAATTTCTTAGCCCTTGAGCCTCGAGGAATTAGTCTGCAGTGTCGGCGAACTCTTCCAATGAACAAAACTTTTTTTCTTTCATGAATAGCGCTAGCTTTGAGCTGCAACATGCTAAAAATGCTCTGTGACCAGCTTGTCACTCACCCCTTCAAAACTCTTTTCTGTGTTTGACATATCAAGCCACCTATCAAAATAGTTGGTCAGCCTGCAGGAAAACTGCTTAGCGGTTTCCGAATCCTCAGGTTTCGCGGTGCGAAATCTCTCACGAAAACCATCTGCCGTAAGCCTGAATATTTGGAGAAGTGCCTTTTTGACTTTCTCGTAGTCCATGGAATCAGCAGCAGGCATCCTTCCAAACACATTCAGTGCCTCTCCGACTAAACACATGCTTAATGCCGTGGCCCATTCACTGCGCTCCCAGCCTTGCCCTAAAGCTATCCGCTCGAATAGTTGCAGAGATGCGTCCAGATCATCTCTGTTGTCATCGAAACGAGCCATCAGCTTCCTTGGACAACTCTGGCCGGTCTAGGAAATTATCTACCCGCTAAGGAACGCTGATCATTGTCTGTGATCTCCTTATATCCTCCCGCGACATGCACCTGTTCCCACAAAAGAAACTCCTTCTCCCGTTCTATCCCTCTTTTCTCCTGTTCTTCTGCCTCGCGAGTTATTCTAGCCTCTCGATCTTGTGCCTCGCGAGCCTCTGCGCGTGCTGGAGCCCTTTCCCCTCTCCGCCTATCTGTCTCTTCTTTTTGCTGATCGCAGAGACGCATCGCCTATTCCTTGCTGAACCCAAGTTGGAGCGCCAGTTCTAACGTTCTTGCTAAATCCATACTTTCTGCCGTCGAGAGATCGGAAAAATCCGAGACAAAGCAAGAAAGATAAAGGAAATGTATCCTGGCACAGGCTCACCACTTATCTTTGTCACGGATCTCCCCGGAGAACACTCGCACCGAAAGAAAGGACTAGGTGACATGTGTACCAACCAAGACGCACATTTAGTTCACCCTACGTGACACACAAACTAGAACACAAAAATAACAAAACTAACAAAAAACACAAGGACTATCAATATACGCAACCAGGTAACACGGCTACTAGCGTTCTACTGTTAGCGGTCGGCGTTCGTGCTCACGGTTGATTCGGCGCGGATGCGGCGTTGTATGGATCCAGTAGGCGGCGTGGAGGCGGCGTTCAACGTGCTTGGGCTGGCGTCGCTGGCGGCGTCGCTGGCTGCATCGTACAAGCTCTCGGTCCAAGCGCCCGTGGAGGTGATGCCGGTGTTGTTGGCGTTGGGAGCACCACCCTGATGGGTGGCAACAGCGCTGGAGACACCCTTGGCCGTGGTAGGTGGTAGCGCAGGTGGTAGCGTCCTCCGTTGACTCCCCGGAACAGGCTCAGGCACGGCAGGAAGTCCACGATGCGATGCCGTAGAACACGAGCTCACCGGAGCAGTAGCCGGCGTCGCTCTCTTCCAGCCGAGGAGTCCATGACCCTCCGGAGCCTCCGCTTCTCTGCTGTTCCCCCCGTGCCTCGCTCTCCCTCGCCCTTTAATAGCCTTCGCATTAGTACACGTAATACTTGTCGTCGTCTTCTTCTCTTCTCCACCAATCATCTCCCTCCACCTCACCGAATGCTTCTCCTTCATCTTTATTCTTCGGTTAATCCACGTTGTCTTCTTCACACCTCTTTCCTTTAAAAATTAATTTAAGCGGTCACATTCCTTCGGGCAGCACCTAGTATTTCAGCTCACCGATGCGGGGAAGAACCGTATACGGGGCGAAGTAGCGCTTCATCAGTTTGTTGGAGATACCTCGACGGCGTACCGTCGTCCACACCCAAACCTGTCGCCAGGGTAAAAATGAGCGTCACGTCGACGGAGATTGTGCCGACGAGCGTCTGTATGCTGTTGGTGCTGGAGGTAGAGTCGAGCGAGTTGCCGAGCTTCCTCCGCGCGCTCGCAGACTTGTCGCGCACCATCGACGTCGACAGATGGCTCGTGTGGCAACATAGTGTCAAGCATCGTGGTAGCCTGTCTGTCATGCACCAGTTGCAATTGGGACATACCTGTCGTCTCCTCGACAGCGGTATTATATGCTAATGTAACGCGGCACCCTAGTCTGTGATCAAAATGGCAGGGGCACCGTAACGGAGCGCAGTACACTCAATAAAAAATTTAGCTGCCTCAACAGCCGTCGCTGACGGAAGTGCTCTTGACTCGGCGTATCTGATTAAGTAGATTGTGGCTACGATAATGTACCTGCTACCCGACTGCGACGTTGGAAATGGGCCGAAAAAATCTTGTCCGATTGTGTGGAACGGCGCATGCGGTGGGTTGAGCGGCTGGAGAAGACCAACTTGTCGTGTAGCAGTTCTTTTCGCTTTTCGCACTCTCGACAAGTTTTTACGTAGTGACGGACGTCCTTAGAAAGTTGCGACCGATACTACCTTTCTCGGATACGGGCAAGTGTTCGGCTGTAGCCAAGGCGACCAGCTGTAGGATCATCGTGAAAAGCTTCGGCCACCTCGGCGCGCAGGTCTTCTTGCACAACAAGGAGCCATGACCTCGGGCTGCTGTCGAAGTTCTGCTTGTACAATACGCCGTGCAGAATCCGGAACGTCGGAAGAATACGCACGAAACGCAGGGCAGCATGTCTTCGTCGCCTTCCAGGTGTGCCAACCAGTATGTAGAGCTACCCGTTCATAGGGCTGGACCCAGTCTTCAACATCATTAAGGCCATCGCCACGGAACGGGGCGACAGATCTTGGGGTGACAGGCACGTAGACGATTCTCGGCGCAATCGCGGGGTTGGTTTGTTGTGACTGCGACGGCATGCTGGTGTTGGTCCTAGATGTCCTCGGTCTCTCGGGCACAAGTGCGAATTCTGGCGCTTGGCCGTGCTGACGTCGTCTAGCGCGAGTCTGTTTCTTCCGAGGGCTCCAGGAAAACCCGACGGCCAGGACATGCTACCGGGCTTGAATTGCGAGGCGGGGTGCGTTGCATTAGATGCCACTAGTCTGTGCCACCATGCCACCATGCATGCCACCAGTCTTGACGTCATAATCTTCCGTCCGTATTAAACAAATATAAACACATCAAATGTTTGACACCTGTTCAACTGCTACAGATTTTTTCCACTTTGTAATGCAGTTTGTTTTTCGCTATAGTGTTCTTACTTATTCTTTCACAGTTTCCCTCCAATTGCTCACGAAGATGCCTTCTCATTATTCATGCGATTTGTGTCAATCTGTAACAAAAAATGCAGTCTTTGTGTACATATTTTCTACCGACCTACCTGTAAGCGTTTCTTAGTTTTTTTTGTAATGTTGAATATTTCATGTTAACCTTTTTTTGATCATTATTATTTGTAATATTTCATTTAGTGGTCCCGTCTATGCTGCCTTGTAAGGGTTGCCTGGGCCTCGTCAAGCTGTTTTATTACAGCTTTTAGCACGGGTGACCCACCAGACTTTCTGGTAAATAAAGATCAAGTTTCTTTACCCAGCACCAAATGTCACGGCTTGCTTGATGTAGAGGCCGACGGCGAGCACAGATGGCGACAGCAGGAGCACAGGAACAGGCAGGTCCGCCAGCAGCAGTGTTGTCGTCGGCACGCATCAATCGCGCTTCGACTTTCTCTTCGCCACTATATTAGCAACAAGGCAAATGAAATGAGGGGCTCGTTTTGACACAGATATCAAGAAAGCCAACACTCGCCAGAACTAAGGTGCATATGAGAATGCTTCCATTTTTTTTTTAAATTTGTAGTGCAATAATTGAATAATGCTTCAATTAATCTGTCGCTTAAATAAAATTATTTAAAACGTAGCATAAGAACAGCCATGCCACCCGTGGAACCGAACCCACGACCTCCGAATATCGCGACCGGTGCTCTACCAACTGAGCTACGGGGACAACTGTACAATCTGCTACTTTCGTGGGTATTCATGTTTTGCGTGTAAGCGAACCTTGAGAGTGTTCACCAGCGCCACCCTAAGAGGGTTCTTGCTCAGTTTCCGCCTTCGCCGTTAGATGACGTTCCACGCCGCACTCGTGGCATTACAGGACGTGCTACGTCCGCCGCTATGAACGAGGGTGGCCCTGGTGAACACTCACAAGGTTCGCTTACAAGCAAAACATCAGTACCCACGAAAGAAAAAGATTGGACAACCGTCACCCTAGCTCAGTAGAGCATTTCTGCTTCTGGCCGCGGTCGTCAATGCACGCAGGATGGCTGGCTCTTCGCCAGCTGTGATAACCGCCGATGCTGGCCGCGGAGCATCGTTTTTTGACTGTTTGAAAGGATAAAGAATTGTAACGCCGCCTCTGCCTACCGGAAATGGACTGAAAACAATGGCTGCTCTTACTGCGACACAGCTGCAAGGTCTTACGGGATTAAAGATTCCCGCGAGCCGATGAAAGAAGCCGGCGTCATCGAACAGGTGGGCGGTATCGGAACATACCAGATGTCGGACGTGTGCTTAGTAAACTTCCGCAGCGAAGAGGCCAAGAAAAAGCTGCTCAACGCCGGGAATATCGCTGTTAAAGGGTAAACTTCCGTAGTTTTTGACCCTGAAAGGCACGAAGTGCGGCTGAACGTAGTACATTGGTTCGCATTCAACGTGAGCAAAGGAACTCTGGGGCGGGCGTTCGCTGAGTACGGCGAAGTAAACGAAGTCTGGAGCGATAGATGGAAGACCGGCGGGTTTGAAAACGCTGACTCGGAATCTCGAGTTGTGCGGCTTGTTATCCGAGGAGGTGCAAGCCTCGAACGCCTACCCCATAGGATGCGTATCGGGAATGGGACAGCGTTAGACGTCGTGTCTGGCCGTGCGCCGATATGTCTCTGCTGCCGCAACGCAACCCGCATAGGCGTACTGCAGGTGCCCAAGTGCAGCCATTGCCATGCGTACGGGCACGAGGAGGCTGAATGCACGAGGCCGTACGCCCACGCCACTGGGCGAAGAAGACTCGGCGAAAACAGTGAGCTGCATATGGACGAGGTTGAAGCTGAGCAGGCCGCCTCCAACCCAGTGGTCGAGATCCTAACGGCTGCATTGAAACGCGATGACAGGGAAGACGACACGCCACGAACTGCTGAATCAACGCTCAGGCCACCTGGGTCGGCTGTCATGGACAAGGTTACAGAGCCACCACAGGATATCCGACGCCCCGCTGAAAAAGGCAACGGGAAATCCTTGGAGGTCGACCTCTACGGCTGCTAAATGGCGCCTCGACGGCGTCGCTACATCAAGTCCGGAGCAAAGGCAGCGTCTGCTACCAAGCCAACGGGACGCCAGCGAGGTGAAAAAGCAGCATGTCATCAGCGGGCAACAATTGTCGTCGCTTCCTCGACACGACAACTCGAAGTCCTAATAATGGAGGAACGACACCAAACGGCGCGACATTGCGCGTACAAAGGTAAGCGCCGTACCGGTGGCCTGGTCTTGCTAAGCGATGGCGGCCTTTGAAAGATACCTCGTCGTAGTCACGCTCAATGTCAGAGGTATTTCATCCAGGAGGAGGCAAAATCAGCTCTTACGACTCGTGACTGAGCAGGAATTGGATTTTGTAACGGTACAAGAAACAAAAATCGAGAGTCAAGACCAGATCGACAGCATAGTTCGTCCGTTCAGCAGCCGATACTATGTTTGCGTGTCTCCTGTGGTGGGTGCTTCGGCAGAGTGCATGATTTTGATCCTCAAGTCTCTGGGAGCGATTGTGAAAAGAGTTTAGACTTGCATTTTCGATCGTTGGATTCTCTGTCACATGACATTTGCTGGTTTGGAATGGCGCGTCATCTGTATTTACGCACACGCTAACGTGGGAGAGAGGCGAAAACAGACAGTTGCAAACCATGGTGATACAGACCGTCTGGTCGTCTGTCTTGGTGATTTCAACTGCGTAAGCATGGCACGCGACAAGACCAGTTCGACTTCCTATAGAGATGCGAGTACTGCCGGTTTGAGTTACATAACTGATGGCTGCCATCTGGAAGCCGTGACCGATTGTACCGGGTGTGGTTCTGGCGTTCGTTTTACCTATTTGCAGGGAACGAGGCACGCACGTTTGGATCGGGCGTAGTGATACCATTCTACGGCGAATACTTCGTACAACCAGTGCCGTTTAGTGACCATTGTCTTGTTGTCTTCCATGTAAAAAGAAGAAAAGTAACAAAAAGTAAATTCGTGTGCGAAAACTGGAAGCTTAATGAAAAGCTGCTGAAAGACATCTTTATGGAACGTTATGCGTCGGCGATACGTGAAATGCAAATCGAAGACAATTAACTTCTAGGAGTGAACAGGATAGATAAGCGGGCGAGTTGGTGATACATAATGCAAAAAAACAGCGCGAACAAACGGGGACTAGACGAAGAATACACAGGACCAAGCGCTGACTCTCAACTAAAGTTTAATCACAGGAAGCACACTTATAAAAGGAAACAGAAAACGAAAAAAACACAAAATCAGAACGCATGTGTTACTATGTGATGTCCAGATATGCAACTTCACAGTCACGCAGGAGCAGGGATGGTTGGCTGACACATAATCTTGGTTTCTTTGTCATGTTATACGCCTCGATAATTTCCCTGGTCAACTGGTCGGGGTGTTTGTACAAAATGTCAGTAAAATGCAAGGACGGAAAACATGATTGACACTCACGGCAATGATCAGCTAGATTAGTGGAGCGATTAGATTCTAATGAATTGAGATGTTCTCCGAGTCGTGTGTTGATACAACGTCCCGTTTGCCCAATGTATATCTGACCACAGGATAGGGGGATTTTATAAACTACCCCTTTGGAGCACGGCACAAAACTTTTAGCGTGCTTAACACCACAGGACGTTACAGATTTCTTGGGGTTGCGGGACTTATTTTCTACTGCTGAACAAATTTTACTGAGCTTATTCGGGGCCGAAAAAACCACATCAACTTTATACCTATGGGCCACATTTTTAAGACCATGAGACAGGCGATGCACATAGGGAAGGACTGCGAACTTTTTCCGTTTCTGTTCTTTCTGTGAGGACGGCAGCAATGTCGGCGCTTTAAGCTTTTTAATTATTTTATTGCAACCCAAAGTGATAAGCTCAGCTGGATATCCTGCTTCCTTTAGTCTCTTAGCCTGATTATCAAAGCTTTCTTGCATAGCATGGTGACAAGATTTTGACAACGCAGATGACAAGGATGAAACAACAATTCCACATTTCACTACCTTAGAATGATGTGACTTATAGTTCAGCAGCGGTTTGTTGGCACGTGGCGCGTAATTCCAACACATGTGTCCCTTCCCTTCAGTCAAACATAAATCTAAAAATTGTATCTGGTTATCGACCGGTACCTCAGTGGTGAACTGTAAACCCCGTGCATTAGCTTTAAATGCTTCTAACACTGTAGACATGTGCTTGGCATAGTCCGTTTTTTCAATGAGGATTAAAAAATCATCGACGTATCTGAAAATTCGGTACGGCATTCCACACAAATCTTTCTGGATAGCTCTATCCACGAATGACAGAAAAATATCACTAAGCGCAGGCGCTACTTTAGACCCAATACAAACACCCGCTTTCTGGGTATAGAGTGTGCCTTCCCATTCAACAAAGGTAGATTTAACATAAAAAGACAACAGCTCTAGGAACCCAGACACAGCAATGCCACAAACACTTATAAACTGTTCTTCATCATTGTCCGAAGTGATGCAATCAGAAACAGCAGTCATCATTTCCTCGTGCGGCAGGGAGTAGTATAAATCTACCACATCAATGCTGAAAGCCGAGCATGAACCTGGGTTATGCGCCTGTAAAAACTTGACGACACACTCAGAGTTTGGTACCTTAAAAGGATCATTAATAGATAAAGCTGCCAAATGTTTCTGCAAATATCCAGAAATTTCGTGTTGCCAGGTGCTCTTTTCCGTCACAATGGCCCTAAATGGTAATCCCGTTTTATGTGTCTTAGCAGAGAAGAAAATCTTTAAACAGCTGCTTTTTGCCTTAACTACACTCCCTTTAAGTCGCTCCAGATTCAATTGTTCAAGCAGTTGCACCGCTCTGCTTTTTACCTTCTGTAACTTCGCCGAGACGGGCTGAAAGTTCTTCTCGATGGCTACTAATGCTTTATCCGAAAATAATGATTCAGGTATGACTACAAAACGCCCTTCTTTATCCGCAGTTACCAGTCGCAAGTTATTCGAGACAAGGAAGTTAATCAATGATCCGAATCCCTTTCCATGCTTGACCGCCGTAGAGGTCCTGGCTAAAACCGCTGTACATTCTTCTACGCACCTGGGTCGAGACTCATCCGGTGCCAGGCGAGAAATCGATCGCGCCATGGTCACCTTTTCTTCCCCTCGCAGGTGTGGCTCAACACAGAATTTTGGGCCCATCTGAAGAAGGGCTTCATGCGGTTTTGGTAGTGGCGTATCACCAAGTACAATCACTTTTCCTGGTTTCTGCGACGTCCCTATCCTGTGGTCAGATATACATTGGGCAAACGGGACGTTGTATCAACACACGACTCGGAGAACATCTCAATTCATTAGAATCTAATCGCTCCACTAATCTAGCTGATCATTGCCGTGAGTGTCAATCATGTTTTCCGTCCTTGCATTTTACTGACATTTTGTACAAACACCCCGACCAGTTGACCAGGGAAATTATCGAGGCGTATAACATGACAAAGAAACCAAGATTATGTGTCAGCCAACCATCCCTGCTCCTGCGTGACTGTGAAGTTGCATATCTGGACATCACATAGTAACACATGCGTTCTGATTTTGTGTTTTTTTCGTTTTCTGTTTCCTTTTATAAGTGTGCTTCCTGTGATTAAACTTTAGTTGAGAGTCAGCGCTTGGTCCTGTGTATTCTTCGTCTAGTCCCCGTTTGTTCGCGCTGTTTTTTTGCATTATGTATCACCAACTCGCCCGCTTATCTATCCTGTTGAATTTCATTTCTAGTACTACGGGCTCTGTTACGTACCCTAACACTCTCCCTGTTGACCCGGCTGTCTTGGCCTCGTTGGTTGCTGTGTGTGTGTGCAAAGCTCGTGTGTCCTCCTGGCATGCAAGGAAAGGATGGTGTCCACCAGAACTTCAAGTGATTTGCGGGTTCCTGCAACCGTCCAAAGGACATGCTCGCCGCGTATGTAAAATCCTGTCTTCGGAATGGAGGCACCAAGGCCGGTTTTTCAAGGACCGCCTGAGAGTTGCCTGTGAGCACAGCGGAAGTCTACATCACCATCCTCGTATGTACCGTGAATGGTGCAAAACCGTTGACGAGTGCACTGAGTTCTTGTGGAGCAGGGTTCGACCGAATCTCCCGTCAAGGAAAGGGACGTCGCAGAAACCAGGAAAAGTGATTGTACTTGGTGATACGCCACTACCAAAACCGCATGAAGCCCTTCTTCAGATGGGCCCAAAATTCTGTGTTGAGCCACACCTGCGAGGGGAAGAAAAGGTGACCATGGCGCGATCGATTTCTCGCCTGGCACCGGATGAGTCTCGACCCAGGTGCGTAGAAGAATGTACAGCGGTTTTAGCCAGGACCTCTACGGCGGTCAAGCATGGAAAGGGATTCGGATCATTGATTAACTTCCTTGTCTCGAATAACTTGCGACTGGTAACTGCGGATAAAGAAGGGCGTTTTGTAGTCATACCTGAATCATTATTTTCGGATAAAGCATTAGTAGCCATCGAGAAGAACTTTCAGCCCGTCTCGGCGAAGTTACAGAAGGTAAAAAGCAGAGCGGTGCAACTGCTTGAACAATTGAATCTGGAGCGACTTAAAGGGAGTGTAGTTAAGGCAAAAAGCAGCTGTTTAAAGATTTTCTTCTCTGCTAAGACACATAAAACGGGATTACCATTTAGGGCCATTGTGACGGAAAAGAGCACCTGGCAACACGAAATTTCTGGATATTTGCAGAAACATTTGGCAGCTTTATCTATTAATGATCCTTTTAAGGTACCAAACTCTGAGTGTGTCGTCAAGTTTTTACAGGCGCATAACCCAGGTTCATGCTCGGCTTTCAGCATTGATGTGGTAGATTTATACTACTCCCTGCCGCACGAGGAAATGATGACTGCTGTTTCTGATTGCATCACTTCGGACAATGATGAAGAACAGTTTATAAGTGTTTGTGGCATTGCTGTGTCTGGGTTCCTAGAGCTGTTGTCTTTTTATGTTAAATCTACCTTTGTTGAATGGGAAGGCACACTCTATACCCAGAAAGCGGGTGTTTGTATTGGGTCTAAAGTAGCGCCTGCGCTTATTGATATTTTTCTGTCATTCGTGGATAGAGCTATCCAGAAAGATTTGTGTGGAATGCCGTACCGAATTTTCAGATACGTCGATGATTTTTTAATCCTCATTGAAAAAACGGACTATGCCAAGCACATGTCTACAGTGTTAGAAGCATTTAAAGCTAATGCACGGGGTTTACAGTTCACCACTGAGGTACCGGTCGATAACCAGATACAATTTTTAGATTTATGTTTGACTGAAGGGAAGGGACACATGTGTTGGAATTACGCGCCACGTGCCAACAAACCGCTGCTGAACTATAAGTCACATCATTCTAAGGTAGTGAAATGTGGAATTGTTGTTTCATCCTTGTCATCTGCGTTGTCAAAATCTTGTCACCATGCTATGCAAGAAAGCTTTGATAATCAGGCTAAGAGACTAAAGGAAGCAGGATATCCAGCTGAGCTTATCACTTTGGGTTGCAATAAAATAATTAAAAAGCTTAAAGCGCCGACATTGCTGCCGTCCTCACAGAAAGAACAGAAACGGAAAAAGTTCGCAGTCCTTCCCTATGTGCATCGCCTGTCTCATGGTCTTAAAAATGTGGCCCATAGGTATAAAGTTGATGTGGTTTTTTCGGCCCCGAATAAGCTCAGTAAAATTTGTTCAGCAGTAGAAAATAAGTCCCGCAACCCCAAGAAATCTGTAACGTCCTGTGGTGTTAAGCACGCTAAAAGTTTTGTGCCGTGCTCCAAAGGGGTAGTTTATAAAATCCCCCTATCCTGTGGTCAGATATACATTGGGCAAACGGGACGTTGTATCAACACACGACTCGGAGAACATCTCAATTCATTAGAATCTAATCGCTCCACTAATCTAGCTGATCATTGCCGTGAGTGTCAATCATGTTTTCCGTCCTTGCATTTTACTGACATTTTGTACAAACACCCCGACCAGTTGACCAGGGAAATTATCGAGGCGTATAACATGACAAAGAAACCAAGATTATGTGTCAGCCAACCATCCCTGCTCCTGCGTGACTGTGAAGTTGCATATCTGGACATCACATAGTAACACATGCGTTCTGATTTTGTGTTTTTTTCGTTTTCTGTTTCCTTTTATAAGTGTGCTTCCTGTGATTAAACTTTAGTTGAGAGTCAGCGCTTGGTCCTGTGTATTCTTCGTCTAGTCCCCGTTTGTTCGCGCTGTTTTTTTTTGCATTCTAGGAGTGAAGTGGGAAAAATTTAGGCAGGCAATGAAAATGACAGCTATTGAACTATCGTGCTATATAAAGTAAAAAAAGATGAGTGAAGGAAAATATGCTGAGAGATGACTTGAGCCAGGAGCCTGCATCGAAGAAATTCGCTCCGTTAAGCGGGAACTAGAAGCAATAGATACGAGCGGTATCAAGGAGCGATCGTGAGGGCGAGGGCACAACACCTGATACCGGGCGAAATGCCCTCGAAGCGTGCTGTCGGCTTGGAAAAGAGGTATGCCAACAAGAATGGCATACTGAAAATAGAGTGCAACGGTGCAATTTACTCCGATAAAGTGAATTTATACAAAGGGCCCTTTATGTATACTAGAGCGTGATCTTTAGTTACACGAAAGTAAGAACTGAAGACTTTAAAACCCATTTCCTGTCTATGCCGGAGCTTAGTGACAAAACGAAAGGACGGTTAGAAGTGTCTATTTCAACCGAAGAAGTGCGGAAACCCATAAAAGACCTCAGCCCTGGAATGTCTTCAGGACCAGATGGGCTAGTAGCGTCGCTCTATAAGGCATTCCAGAATGTTTTTGCGCAAGTTTTGTCTACGTTGTTTAATGAGGCTTATGACAAGGACATGTTTCCCCCGTCATTTTTTACAGCCCACATAATTTTAATGCCAAAAAGCGATGATGAAACTAGACTGCGACAAGTTACCGCTTACCGACTAGTATCACTGACGAATGTATATTATAAGATCTTCATGAAAGTTCTGGCTAAACGACTCCAAACCGTTATGCAAGAATTAGTAGAGCCACTGCAGACTTGTGGTATTAAAGGCCGTACCATAATACGAACGTCCACACAGCCCGGTCTGTGCTCGAGTGTTGCGAGGCCATGCATGAAAGCATCGCGATGCTCCAGCTTGATGTAGAGAAAGCCTTTGACAGGGTGCCACATGACCGCCTGTACTCTCTGTTAGAGCACGCGAATGTCGGATCAGTCATTTGCCAGGGCATAGCCATGACGTTACAGGGGATGCACGACGCGGTTGATGGTGAATAATGTGCGCGCATCCGAGTGTATCGCTCTGTGCGTAAAGGGTACTCCCTGTTACCATTGCTAGTTTGTTTGTATAATAAGGCGAAAGCCTTTAATGGCTCATACCCACGCTGTCCGTCTGTGACACTCTTCAACTCGATAAGAAAAAAAAAGTTTATGCACGATAGGATTCCAACCACCATCCTTCCGTTTCGGAGCTGAGCGTGATAACGACTACGCTACTTCCTGCCAACGCATATGTAGTTATCTTTGTCTAGGACGCTGGATAGTGTTTGCACAAAGGCGTCGAATTAGATGGATGCCTCCCAAATGCCCTGCAGTGTCTCCAGCAATTAGGATTGACAAAAACTGTGTACTTATTTAACATCTTAACCGCACATCAGTGACATAAGCAGCAACACGGCGCTTAAGGCTTTCGTCTCACCGCATTTTAGGTAAACACAGTGCCTCCTGAATTTTTGAGCCCTTTTGTTTGAGCCGAATTTGAAGCACCATGGAGTGTTCCCAGTTTTCGTCTGCATGCGGCGGAGGTCCGCGCTCTCGCGTAGGCAGATGTCATTGCCGTATTTTGTGCTGACTACGAAAGCGTTCGTGTTGTGGTTCAAACTGTGAAAAACTTTCGTTCTGTGAGTGAGAGCGCTGTGAACTGGGCTAAATGTTTGGGGTTCTGGCACGGCGAGTGGCCCACAACCCCAACAGTTTTCGCGAACATGCCTTGGACAGTAACCCCATTAAAATATGAGTGCCGCTGGAGAATTATCGCGACAGTTTGCCATATTGGAATCATGCATAACTGCACTGAATAAACATTTCATTATTTCATTTAGTTAATTACTCAAATTACGTTGAAATTATGACCACACATTGCGGGGTACTGACCGCATATCTCATTTTAAAAAAAAGCTTGTTTAGTATGCTTTGTGTCTTAAAAATATTCTGAAAGTCTAACTTTGAACACAAAATATAAACTTACCGTAGCAGCCATAATTAGTGTGTACTTTAAAAAAATACTAAAATTTAGGAAAGATAGCTTTCAATTGGATTTTAGCCGGAGAGATATGAGCATGGCAGACGTACCTGATTTCACGAGCCTTCGCTCTGCGTATTCCCGAAGCTGCACTGCATACCCTAAGTTTATACGAAACAAACTTTGGCCAGTTTGTGCAAGTTTTATGCTTTGCAAAGCCTGTTGGGTTCCTTTTAAAGGTTTCAAGGAAAAGTCATAGAGCAAATTCCACTCGAGCAGTCATTGAAAAACTGCGGGGTTTCAAATAGGGGGATAAATACGCTCTCCTCGCTTAACCGTGGCTGACAGCGCTAATAACCGGCAGCACCTTACGCTGTGAAAGCGGGCGCTCCCGAGCGCACGCCGACTACGGCGCGCCCAGCTCTGAAGGAAGAACAAAGCAACGACACTCCGGCTTGCACAAACAAGACATTTATTGCTACTACAACAATAAATGGCAGCTAGCAACAATATACGCTAAGGAATCGAGGAGGTCCGACTCACCAGCATGCTTACGAGCAAACGTTCGCACCCGGGAGGGCAAGGAGTAAACTGCGAGACCACGAGGCTTCGCACAGCTGGCGGAGAGCGGAGCGCCGAAACATCCGTACGCGACCAGTTCTGTATCCGAAGGAGTCTTCTCTTTCTCGCCGTTCGTGGCGCTCGTGTCGCCTGCGATGCCGGTGCCCTCTCTTGTTGGTTAAGGTGACGAAATAGGGAGGCTGCATCGCAGGAAAGCAAACCCAAGGAGACGAGTCCCCCCAACCTTCAATAGACCTACGCGCCTGAAAGTACTACGCGGCGTGTAGGTCTCCGCTTGGAAGACTCGCATTGCCAGTGAACAAAAAGTCCGCAGACCGGCAAAGCCAAGGCTGGTTAGAAACTGCAGGCCAGGATAACAGCAGCCGGAGGCGACTGCTGACTGGCTCGCTCCGGATGAATGCGCCGAACAGGATACATGCCGCTTCGTCGCGGCAGCGAGTCCACGTGCACTGGAGAGAAAGCCTGGGTGGCTCCACTGGATCTGCATGATTGCCGAAACGCGTTCCGCATGCTTATAATGTAGGTCACGGGAGAGGAAAGCTCTTCGCAAGGTCTGCGTGGCGCAATGCCTAACTCGCTAGCAATACGTGCCGCACGGCTGTGCAAAAGCAAAGTTCAAGTGAACAAAGCCCTTTCTTCAGTTGAAAGAGAGTGGTCGCTTCTTGCGCTGTTACAAAATAGGCGCCCAGCAATTTGCCACCCCTTTAAGCACCACTGTCCAGCGGTCGTGCCTCCTTTGACGTGGTGCAGGCAGCTCCGAAAAGCCTTAGGTCTAGCTACCGCTGACACCGACCGTGAACAAAACAAAGACCCGAAATAGGTTATGTGCGCGCAACCGGAGGAGCCATCAGCTCTGTGAGGTGCTCCTGTTCCGCTCACGGCACGAAGCAGCTTTTGAGCGGTCGGCACCGTATCGCACGGTGATGGAGCGCCCAGCGCTGAGCTGCGATCCATCAAGCTCGTAGCGGCAGCCCCAGGAGCCGCGACTCAAAGAATCGAAAGAGTCTATTGAGAAAAATATGTACAAGAAAACCCAGACGGCCACCGCGGCTTTCGTATTCACTAGCTTCGGGCTTGGCACCTGCGCGGGCGCTAGGCCTCGCTCTCCCACGATGCTGACTAAGTGGTTGTCGTGCTGAAGATACTCCAGGGAAAATTTGACTCAAGAAAAAATGTGCTTAGCATGTCACAAAGTTCCAACATCCAGCAGCGGAATCCACCTCGCCCTGAAGAAGACATGCCGCAGGTACTACTCACAAAAATTCACGCTAAGCGTTGCAGACGTCAAGTCCGGACAAAGCGTTCTTTGAACCAACAGTCGCCCAATGCTCCAACTGTTACCCAAAGTCGCTAACTCTTCGTTTCGTATTCTGGTGTCTTATGGCTCTTCTTGGTCATTTAGATTTGAGTTCGGGGCTGACGTTGCGTCACCTCGATGTGCTGTTACTTTGACAGTGTGTGCAACCATGTGTATCTGTGTTAGATATTTTCCCACGACTGCTGTTTTATTTGGTCACGTGGGCTTTGGATGGCATCGTAAAAGCTGCTCTTTTCTCAGAATAAATATGTAGGTAGTCAGCGCCAGTCCTGCTCACTTTTTCGTTTGTCCTTGCCTTTTCGCGCTGCATTCTTTAACAATGTTCCAAGACCAAGCCCCACGTTCAGCGCAGGTGTAGAGGTCGGAATAGGCAGATAACTATGTCCTCCCCGCTTAACCGTGGCTGACACAGTTCAAAAACATCCACACATTAGTCCATGATCGCGCGCAGTACCGAGTGCACGCCGACCACTTCTGGCCATGCTCTGAAGGAGGAACGGAGGAAGGGCACTCTCGCTGACGCAATCAAGGCATTTATTGCTGCGACGAAAAAAATAACGCCAGCCAGCAACAAAATACGCAAAGGAATTGAGGACGTCCGACTCACCAGCACGGTTACAAGTGTACGTTCGCCCACGCCAGGGCAAGGCGAAAACTTCGATTACAGACGAACAAGCTTGGGAACAATGTTCCCACCACGAGGCCTAGCCGCGCTGCCGAGAGGGGAGCGCCGCCCCGAGCATCTGTGCGCGACTAGTTCCCCATTTGAAGAGACAGTCTCGCTCTCGCGCGCGCAGCACCTACTAGCCCAGCAACAATTGTTACTTGAGCAATCGCACCCTCCGTGACGTCCCTGGCGCTGCGACGCCGACGGTCTCTCTTGGTAGCTAATGTAACTAAATAGGGAGGGTGCATCACGGGGAAAGTAAACCCATGGGGACGAGTCCCCACAGAACAATCATCGCCGCTCTCGACGGCGCTGAATTTAAATATAGTGAGAACTTTCGATATAAAACACCAAATGTAGCTACAACAATCTTGAACACTAGAAGTGGCGGTGCTTAGATTTCTACCATCACTACAAAGCTTCGCGACAGTATATGGCTGAACGTCGTTACAGCTGGTGGCCCCATGGCAGCCCGAATGCACACATTTTAAATTGGCTTCTCCAGCGCGGACAGCCATTATAGCTATCGCAGAATATTTGCGCATTGCTTTTTGCCGCGCAAATAAATCCTTTTTTTTTTGCCGTGTTTCTTGTTACGACGCCTACCGACGATACTGTCGTAACCGTGATTGGGGAGGAATGTTCTTCTGCCAAATTGCGTGAAAAGGAGCGAATAGCTTGAAAGTGCCCCCGTTGTAGGATTGTAAAAATTCGTGTACTGGCTAACATTTCCTGCCTGTATTTGTGCGCGCGCAGCCTCAACTGGCTATGGATACATGGTCTGCGCCTTCGGCCACGAAGTGTACCTAGCGGCGTTGTTTCCCATCAAGCAAGAACTGTGCGACTTCATCGTCTTTACGCACGTGGTGGTCTACAACTCCACGTTGACCTCAGAAACTGGACTTCGTGCATACACTATTTTCACAGAGGTAGAGTGGTAATAAATTTTTCATATGTTTAATTTGTACTGGCTCTAAAGCCGCCAGAGCGTTTGGTGCAGGAAAGCTAAAGCAGTCTCGCACAAAGCCTCATATGCAATAAATTATTCAAGAATGCGAGCCTAGGGTATACATTTATCCAGTTAATTAAAAAAACATGTCGCTCGCATGAACAAGATGAATCCTAAATGTGCCGCGTACACTGTTCAGGGTGGATAAAAGATCGCGTAGCTTGGTGAAACTCAGTTGGTTCTCCTTCCTGACGTGGACTTGTTGCTTGATCTCGAGGGCAGAAATGGAATCGAAACGTGCGCTTATGTCCAGCTTCTAATTGGTGATGCGGTTAGGAGAGCAATGCGCCGCCAGCAGAATTGCGGTTTCCTTGGTAGCCACAAAAGAGCCTCAGATTATGCTTTTAAACAGCTCTTTCTTGATACAATGTATTTATACCCTAAAATGTCTCTGTAAAAGAAGCATCGTTTGTTAAATGACAGTTGGCGCAACTAGAACCCATTGCAACCGCGAAGAGGCTAGTCTCCCTCATAAATAATCAACTTTTATGCTCTAAAAAGTTAAAAGGAATTGAATACAGGTATTGACACCACCTGGCTTTTCCCCAAGAAAGCTTCTACTAGCCGCAGCGGAGGCTTAGTGGTTATGGCGCTCCACTGCTGACGCGAGAGACGCAGCTTCTAACCCGGCCGCGGCGTTCGAATTTAGATAGAGGCGAAATTCAAGAGGCCAGTGTACTGTGCAAAATTAGTGCACGTTAATGAACCCGAGGTGGTCGAAACTTCCGGAGCCTTTCACGACGGCATCCCTATTAACCTGATTCGCTTTGGGACGTTAAACAGCCCTCAACCGTGCCAAACCTAGCTTTTACTGGGCGTGGAGGCATTTTTTTTCACGTGCTGATCCCTGGTGCTCTTTTATAAAGCCTCTCATTTCTGAAAAATGAACACGAGTGCTTTCTGTCCTGACTTCGGTAGTTGAATAGAATGGCGGAGCAATGAACCTCCTGTCTGTAATTGAAATTTTCTCAACAATGAATGCACCCATTCTTCCCACAAAACGTCCACTTAACCAGAAGAAGCGCCTCGCAATACAGGCTTGCTGTCAAGGCAAAATGGATGTAGTTGTCATCATATGGTCTTTAACTTGCCTCGCAGGTCGCCACATTGCACAAAGATGACCGCCACACGCGGTTCGGCCTCAGCTACTCGCCGACTACGCTTAGCCAGCAGCTTTCGAGCAAAGAGGACGCCCAGACTCTGACCTCGAGGTTTCTCAAGGCCGCGCAGGACTTCGCGACCAATGCAAGTCTCTCAGCTTTCGGGACCATGGGCCTCGAGAGAAGTGTCCAGGACATCGCGCATGACCCCAAGCTTGTCGCATGGCACAAGGCAAGTAGCGCTTGCAACCGCTGCGCTGCGACGCACAAGCAGTAAGAGTGGTTTAGGGGGCCGCCAAAGGCTTAGTCACTACATCACCTGACTGGCTTTTATGTAGAGGTTTTCGTTTTTTTCGTTTAAAGGAGCACTTCTCGGAGCTAAGGCCAGAAAAAAAAATAGCTCCGACAGCGTTGGCCTTCGAACTTGTTTTTATTACGTTGGCCCTGCTGCTGCGGCCAAGTGCCAACTTATTCTTTTTCCGACGCCGCGCACGGCAGTTCTAGTCTGTGGCCAGAGCGGGGCGGGAGGTGTGCTACAGTGCTACACCCCTCGCCCGTAAAGCGGACGCCACAGGATCTACCCCGCGGGCATGGAGATTCAACTATCGCCACCAAAAGACGAAACTAATTTCCACTAGGGGGCGTGCAAAATGAGGCCATTGTGATACCTCTATGCCATTCCTCTCATGAGTATCAACAATTACATTTTGGAAACTGGGAGGACAGTCATTCGCAAAGCGCCACAAGTCAGTACATTAGAGAGGCAAAAACTGCATATGCATATAAGACGGTGATTCCATGATAGGGTATGAGTGCGGGGTATGCTTGTTTCCTAATTATCTCTGAGCTCTGCTACATCCTCAGGTCTTCGAGTTCATGCACGAACAGAATGAACAACGCCACAAAAATGGGCCGTGTGGCTGCATTGAACCCTCTATTTCACTCAGACCGACCGCGGCATTATGCTGAGCGGCACTGGAGTGGGCCTTTCTGAAATAATCGGCGAAAAAAACCGCGGCGCTCCTTATTCGATCTTCATGCCATTTATTTGATAAGTGTACAAAAATTTTGTAAATTCGAGACGTAGCGAATAAATTACGTGCCGTTTTTATTTGTTTAATGAATCTAAAAGTAAGATATTCAATTCGCTTTTCAAAAATATTCGCAATACCTTAAAGTGACTCTGTAAAACCTTCTGAGGAGTGTGCGTAGGCTCTCTCAATCCCTACATTCTCTCGTCATGAACACCTGACCCAAGTATTTCACTTCCACACACAGCAGACAATCCTCATTGGTGCGCGCTAAAGTTGACAAGTCCTTTCCGGAGACCTTCTCAAGCACTCGCCCACCTCCGCCGCACGCTCCTTCGTAATGATGTTCACAGATGGCAATTGGTTAGATTCGTGCAGACGTCGTGGAGCTTCCATGGCTGCGACCAGTGAGGAGCGCCAGTATTGGTGGTCAAGCCGGCGCAGGAACGCTGACTTTTGGCGTGAAACAAGTGACGAGAGGAGAGTGAAAGGTGCGAAGACGCTGAAATTCAAATTTTGACTACAGATATGACCCGCCGCGGTGGCTCAGTACTGAGGACATCGGCTACTCATACGGAGCACCCGGGCTTAAACCCGACCGCGGCGGCCGCGTTTCGATGGAGGCTAAACGAAAAGGCGCCAGTGTGCTGCGCTATGTCTGTGCACGTTAAAGATCCCCAGGTGGTAGAAATTATTCCGGAGCCCTCTACTATGGCATCTTTCTTCCCTGCTCTCAGTCCCTCCTTTATCCCTCCCCTTACGTCGCGGTTCACGTGTCTGCCGATATGTGAGGCCGATGCTGCGCCATTTCATTTCCCTGAAACCAAAGTTTATTTTCTACAGATAAGTCAGCTTCTACGAAACGCATTAAAACATATTTTGCTAGAGGATATTTGTGAAACGGCGTCGTTTACGAATCCAAGAATACCGCACCTTTGTTAATGCAAAAGCATTACTAGGCTTTGTCGCCAACTGACGTGCCCGCAAAAAGTGGACGCAAAATGTATCGCTCGATATCATGTCATCAGTTAGTGCATGCTGGTCATGATGGAATGCGTATATATATATATATATATATATATATATATATATATATATATATATATATATATATATATATATATACGTTGGTCCCGCAGAAAAAACAACCATGCGGCCGGTGGGATCCAAACCCACGACCTCTGAGTTCGCAGGTAGTGGGTTCGGATCCGACCGGCGGCATGGTTGTTTTTTCTGCTGCTTTATAAGAAATTTTTCTTTAAAACTAATTGATTGCACTAAAGATTTAAAAAACAAATTAGAAACATTCCCTTATGCACCTTGGTTTCGGTGACTGTTGGCTTCCTTAATATGTTTGTCAAACGAGCCCCTTATTTCGTATGCCTTCTCTGCTAATAGCTACACGGGGGTCTCGGTTCTGCCAGTCTTGATGCCATAGGTAGCATAATAGGGTTCCCGCACAGTTTCCGCCCCCGCCGTTAGATGAGGTTCTACGTTACTCGCGGTATTACAGGACATGCTACGTCCACCGCTATGGACGAGGGTGGCGCTGGTGAGCCCTCTCAAGGTTCGCTTACACGCAAGACTTAAATACCCATGAAAGCAGCACATTGGACAGCTGTCGCCGTAGCTCAGTTGGTAGAGCACCGGATGCGTTATTCGGAGGTATTGGGTTCGGATCCCACCGGCGGCATGGTTGTTTTTTCTGCTACTTTATAAAAATATTTTCTTCAAAACTAATTGAATGGGACTGCAAATTAAAAAAAAAAACAAATTAGAAACATTCCCCTATGCACCTTGGTTTCGGTGACTGTTGGCTTTATTATTATGTTTGTCAAACGAGTCCCTTCTTTCATATGCCTCCTCTTCCTCTCTCTCTCTCTCTGTCTCTCTCTCTCTCTACACACACACACACGCGCACACACACACGCGCACACACACACACACACACACACACACACACACACACACACACACACACACACACACACACACACACACACACACACACACACACACACACACACACACACACACACACACACACACACACACACACGCACCAACGCGCACGCGCGCGCGCACGCACACACACACACACACACACACACACACACACACACACACACGCGCGCGCACGCACGCACGCACGCACGCACCCACGCACGCACACACGCACGCACACACACACACACACACACACACACACACACACACACACACACACACACACACACACACACACACACACACACACGCACGCACGCACGCACACACACACAGTGGCAGATCATTGTCGTGGTCTTGTGAGTCACTGTGATTGAATCATGAGTCCGAAGTCATGAGTCATGGCCGGAATCATAACCAATATTGTCATTGCCGGAGTCATTGTCTGAGGAATTAATTGAGTCATGGTCTTAAAATCCATTAGTCTTCATCATAAGTCATGGACATAAAATGGGCCACAGAAAGTCCTTAGTCGCGTTTGACTGTATATAGACAGTCAGATCATTGACATAGTCATGTGAGTAATTGTAATTGAGTCAAGTCAGTCCGAAGTCACGAGTCGTGACTAATCACAATCAATGTGGTCATGACCGGAGTCATATTCTGGTAAAGGAGTTGAGCCGTAGTCATTGAACTCATGAGTCATGATCAGAAGTCATGGACACAAAATAGGTCCAAATGTGATGAGTCATGGTAACAAAAATTGCTCAGTCGATGGTCTGAAAGTGAGTCACAAAAATGTGCTCAGTCATGGGTCAAAATGACTCACGAAAAGTACTAAGTCATCGGTCACAAAATAGGTCATAAAAAGTTCCAAGTCATGGGTCACGCAGTGGGTCACAATTATTACAGGTTCCCACTTAAGCCTGCTTATAGGTGGAAATGCGTAAGCCACTCCGTGTCCTTTTTTCTCCCATCTTTCATTTTTTAAATTTTCTTCATTTTTGAGGCTTCCTTTTTATTGAATTTCTTTTGCGTATCGTTTTGTTTTATATTTGTTATTTTGGTTTAAGTGTTATTTTAATTTATTTCCTTATATTTATTCTCCATTCGTATCCTTTATTTTTTGTTTCATTACATAAGTGCTGCTTATCAACTGTTGATTGACAGTTCGTGCAGACAACATCCGTACACAAACTTCCGTCTACAACTTCCGTCCATGCCATTCATGAGCCAAGAAAGGCTTACCCCTTAAAAGATAGGCTGTGGCTCAGCTAATGCCGGATATAAAAAGCGAAAGCTCTCGGAGGTCATTGTGTTCTTTGGTGTTTGCGTTGCCAACGTTCTAGACTCCGATGATTGAAGAAAGGAAGGGCGCACAGCTGCCGCCGTGGGTCACAGGATGCCTCAATCGCACTTTGATGTACGTGGCGGTGGTAAAAGAGAGTTGTGGCCTGCATGCATTAGCGCTGACAATGTTGTGGCAGACACGCGGCACTGCATCAACAGGCAACACCGCTCTCTGGGTGAGCAACCTCTCGCGATCAACCATTAACTGCCACCTACAAGGGCTGCAGGGCAGGAGCGCTGCCTACCCATTGTGTGGTACGTTTTAAACGTTACAGACGGCAAGCCGTGTCAGTGAGCCCCGGCGCAGCAATGAAGACTGCTCGGCGGCGCAGCGATGTCACGTGATGCGTTGCAATGGAAGCGACGCAGCAAGGACGCTCAGACTAATGAGTTACTAAACTTGACTTCGAGCCTCTAAAAAGCACTGCAAAGTTACCAAAGTCCGCTAGGAGCAACCAACGACGCAGCAAACACACATGCTTTCGTATTTCCCCAATGCAGTCTCTTCACAGCTCTCAAAGTTTTTTAAGACCTATATTTTGAGGGCCGCTTTGAATAAATACATTGAAGAACTATGACGCACCGTGCGCCTTCAAAGATCATTTTTAAAGGTCTCAACTTTGGATTGACCGATAGAGTGGATGTCGACTTGTGCATGCTTAAACTGTCAGAAAGAGGTGCGAGATCAGTAGCAGTTTCATACATAAACGTGCTTTCAATGCCAGAAAAGTGGCAAGACTTAGAAGACGACGAGGTGGTCACACTCGCGGCAGCTAAAGCAGCAGCTGCTGAGCTTAATGAAGCTGGCGAAAAAAGATCTCTGCGCCATCCGGGTAAATCTCTTAAAAAGTTATATAAAATTAATTTCTGTGTGGCGACCAACAGGCCTGCCGCGGTTAAAAAGCAGAGAACCTATCTTGGAAAACACCCATTCTGTGCAAAAGTATCTGCAGATCCTCAATACCAAGTAAAGTTGTATTTCTTTATTCACTGTATTTTTCCAAGCATTTGCAAGCTAATGGTATGAAGAAACCGGAGGTGCTATGTACCATCATTCACTACAATCTCCGAATTTATCAATTTCAACCGCCTTGCTGCCTTTTCTAAACACATGAATAACAAGAATGGTAAAATAGGGCAAGCGTGCTCGATGCATTTCTTGATTCGTGTTTTACACCATTTCCTGCGCAGGACTCTCATTGCGCTCTCTCTAGCTTCTCTATAGGTACTTTCTTGTGTCTGTGCCATAGTCTCGTTCACACCGTGATTAATCAAAGCCTGTGTGACTGCCGTTGTTTCCATTGAATGTAACGATTTTGAAATTAAAATCTTTTAATTCTCTTCAAAGAGCAAAATATCGCGAGAAAACTGCGGCGAACCTGAAACTGATCATGATGTAAACATTGTCGCGATAATTAAACACGTCCCCCACTGCAAAAGGGGAACGCTATCGCGTGAAGGTTCGAACGAGTCAACAGACTGGTCAAACAAAACAAAACGAAGCCGTGTTTATAAAGTAACGATAAAGAGCCAATAAGAGATGAAAAGACAAAGAAAAACACAGGCTCAATACGCGCACAACACTATAGGAAAGCGTTCACCAGATCTTGAGCGTATCTCGTGTAGCGGGGACATCTTGCAAACAGGGCAGACGCGGGTGAACTGCCATGCGTCGCTGGGGTTGTGTCGAAGGAAGAGGCCGAAGGAAGCCACGTGGTAGTAGGAGCGGAGAGGACCACAGGAAGACGCCGGTGGACTCCAGTCAGCAGCACTAAGGACATGGTAGCAGCAGGAGAAGCGTAGCCAGTACCCGTTCACGGCGTCACGAAGCGCCGTAGGCTTCATGCAGGTGATCTAAGGAGGAGAGCGAGTTGACGGGCTAGTTGGTATTGCATGGTGTAGGAACAGCGCTAAGAACAGGACAGAAGTCAAACATGGAAGCACAGGGACGGCCGCTGACTATCAACTGAATCTTTATTTCGGAGCACAAACATATATAAGGTGGCAGCAAAGGGGTACAATCAGGTATGCGCGGTCACATGGAAACAGTGAATAGTCACGTCAAATAATGCATTTAGACATCTGAGGCTGAGAAGGACGGAAGGAAAAAGGCGATATAACAGACTAAAACCGATAAAAAACTGCATAGTTTAGAGGGCCGTCACGCGAACTGAGAAAAAATAGATGAAGGATTAAACAGGATGCGAAAGTATGGCGAAAAAATGGGTTTATAAAAGTTTAAAACTCGTGGAAACGATAGTGAAAGAATAAAAACATTAAAAACAATGAAAAATTGCTGTGTGCGGCTAAAAACATGTAAAGAGGGCGTTCAACATTTCTCAAGTTTTACAGGGGCCAAAAGTTAAAAAGACTATAAAGTTATTTGAAGGCAGTCAACGAAAAACGCCAAAAACCAAAGCACCATGAACCCCAAAGAACAAGAGAGAGGGTAAAAAATGTCTGCTAGAACACAAATACCCTGAGTTAAGTCACCTCTCAAAAGGTGTGCCCAGCTACCTTTAAGAACATCAATTCTTTCTCAGAAAGGCAGATGGACGGAGTGCTCACACAGAAGTCCTTGGCACGCCGGATTTCGATGGCTTCGATTATTTCTCGAGATAAGCGATCCCGTCCTTTGCCAATGACCGCCACCCGTCGTATACAGTGACTTTTTAGTTGGTGACTTTTAGTCGCGGTGGAACCTAAAAAGTCACCAGTGGAACTTTTAAGCCTTGTGCGACAAGTAGGACAACGAGCTCCTGAGTCCGACAAGGACCGGTGCATTTCCGAAGGCGTTGACGTCCTGGTCAAGCACAGGCCATCTCTCAAGAAGCTTCCGGTGCAGCGGACCGTGTCCTTTCTTCGAAGCCACGAACTTTTGCTGGTCCCTTCTGACAAGGAAGGCGGTTTTACTGTGCTTACATCTGGAGAATACAATGCGAGAGCCACCAGTGCCCTTGAGACGGTCTTTGACAGGAAGGACGTCGTCAACCTCTCCAAGGTAAAGAGACAAGCCATGCGCCTATGCAAAACCGCCAAACTTGACACGTTAGCAAGTGCCTTAAATTATACGAGCCGTTTGACCGGAAATGCCTTCTTTTCTGCAAAAACCCATAAGACAGGTTACCCTTTTAGGGTAATAGTTTCAGAGAAAGATTCATGGCAGAAGCCAATAGCCAGCTTCATTAAAGACAGGCTAAAATTATTAACGATTGACGACCCTTTTGTGGTTAACGGTTCTGAGCAAATTATAAAATTCCTAAGCATTCATCATGATGACAACCTTAAAGGGTTCTCAATTGATATAAAAGATCTATATTATTCATTGCAGCACCAGCAATTAATGGAATGCATCGAAGAAGCCATTGACAACCATGGCGTAGTCAGCTTCCAGACCCAAATTGGGGTTTCCGTCAATGACATTCTGCGCATCGTGGACTTTTATTTGAAATCTTCCTTTGTTTCATGGAATGGCCAGACCTATATTCAGAAGAAAGGTGTGTGTATAGGCTCATGTGCCGCGCCCGTCCTTCGCGTGCTGTTTCTTGCCCACTATGACAGGTTGCTGCACAGCAGAATTCTCGGCACGAGCATAGTAAATGTCTTTAGATTTGTAGATGACTATCTCGTCTTTTTAAAATGCAGCAAAGAAGCTTTCTAAACTGCGGTTCACGATGTGCTATCTCTGTTTGATCAGTGTTTGCATCCTCTTTCACTGACATCCGAACTTCCGGAAAGTAACTCGATGAGATTTCTCGACCTACGGCTACATTTTTCCGCCACACATACCTGCTGGGCCTACGAGCCGCGAGGTAAAAAGCCACTTCTTCCATTTGCGTCTGCCCATACCAAGTTAGTAAAGCGAGGCATCATCAGCCTGTGCCTCAGTAACGCCCTTCAGAAATCCTGTGACCATCTGCTTCAAGAAAGTCTTCATAAACAGATAGGGCGCCTCCATGCTGCGTGCTACCCCTTGCAGATCATTATAGCAGTAGAAGAATGCCTCAATAAGAAACGACGGGAACAACGTCCACCAGCACCCAATGGAAACGACCGCAAAAAAGTTGTCGTTATACCCTACCTGCACAACGTCAGCCATAGCCTGAAAAAAGTTGGCAAACGTGCAGGCGCGGACGTGGTGTTTTCGGCACCCCATAAGCTCTCCACACTCTGCAAGAGAGTTAACAGTAGTAGAGTTCCCCGTGGCTTTGGGCAGACGCATGGCAATCCCCACGTTTCATGCGCCACAGGTGTTGTATATTCAGTTCCCCTGTGCGGAAAGAAATACATACGCCAAACGGGGAGATGTATAAACACCAGGCTACAAGAACACCACAATAATATGAGCAGGGTAGCTATCACCGGGAACCTTGCAAATCATTGAAAAAAGTGTAATAACGACACCTGCACCCCTGTATACGACGGGTGCGCGGTCATTGGCAAAGGACGGGATCGCTTATCTAGAGAAATAATTGAAGCCATCGAAATCCGGCGTGCCAAGGACTGCTGTGTGAGCACTCCGTCCACCTGCCTTTCTGAGAAAGAATTGATGTTCTTAAAGGCAGCTGGGCATACCTTTTGAGAGGTGACTTAACTCAGGGTATTTGTGTTCTAGCAGACATTTTTTACCCTCTCTCTTGTTCTTTGGGGTTCATGGTGCTTTGGTTTTTGGCGTTTTTCGTTGACTGCCCTAAAATAACTTTTTAGTCTTTTTACCTTTTGGCCCCTGTTAAACTTGAGAAATGTTGAACGCCCTCTTTACGTGTTTTTAGCCGCACACAGCAATTTTTCATTGTTTTTAATGTTTTTATTCTTTCACTATCGTTTCCACGAGTTTTAAACTTTTATAAACCCATTTGTTTCGCCATACTTTCGCATCCTGTTTAATCCTTCATCTATTTTTTCTTAGTTCGCGTGACGGCCCTCTGCACTGTGCAGTTTTTATCGGTTTTAGTCTGTTATATCGCCTCTTCCCTTCCGTCCCTCTCAGCCTCAGATGTCTAAATGCAATATTTGACGTGACGCAGCGGAAACTGGTACATCACTTTCTTGGCGCAGCGCATGTAGTGGTGCTCATGTTTGATGGTACAAGCAGCCGATCTAAGAATTGTATGATCTGTTCGTGCCGCTGTCCAATGGTGAAGTTTAAGGATTGAGAGCGTTGGTTAGAAACATCCAGCACATCTCTCTCAACTGTGCTCCAACTCGCTTCACGGTCTACATTTAAAAGGATTAAATAATCAACTTTCTCAAACTTTTCTTATCCCAAAGATTGGCGGACTAAAGCTGCTCTTTGCGGCATCAAGCTTCAGCTGTTCTTTGGGGCATCAGCTGTTCTTTTCGGCTTCAAGTTGTCAATCTGATTGTTTGAAGTATAATTGTAAACCTGCATTATTCCTACTTTTATTCAATTACGGTTCGCATTATGATGTGCTTAAGAGCCTATATTGTTTATCAGCAAACTGAAAAGCGAGCTTTATTTTGTAGTCGTCCCTTTCAATTTTTGTGAACAGGTCATGACTAGTTTTTAGCAACAACCTACGCAGGATTGATTTACGCACTGTGCTTGCTTTTTTTTTTAGCTCATCATCTAACATGCATCATCATAAGTTATTTCGATTTTGAACCAGGTGCCTCTACAGGCTGTACCTGGCTAATACACGTGCGGAGAACTATTGAGATGCACCGAATGATTACATGAGGCGGCCGCTGTCACTTCTCTTTACTGCTCTCGCTTAATCCGCGTGCTTTCGCGCTGTCACCCTAGTATGTCGCTTCGTTAACTAGTATAGAGCCTGGGGATGCACTTCCCGTGCCCACAAATAGATGTTGAGGAACGACCCTTCACACTCCAAAGTTGTGAAAAGAGCCATTGCAGTCTCTCTGTCTGGAGTCTGCACTCTTATGTTGTGCCCTCATAGCATGCAGGAGAGTCTCAAAATTCTGGTCTTCCGCCTATTCTCGCTTCCCTGGTCCGGTTATTTTTGATGTCGCTGAAACCCTCCTGCAAAGACAAAAATGCTCTAAAGATACCCGATCTCTCGTCTCCTCAGCCGGTGGTTGTCCCTTATGTGCATCGAGTGCCGCAGAACCTCAAGAAGGCGGCCGGCAGGCACCACGTACCCTTCGTCTTTTCTGCCCCCAACAAGCCTTCAGTGCTATGCCGTCACATTTCTGGCGTTTGCGAGGGTGGCTGTAAAAGGAAAATTGGCATCTCTTATGTCAAATGCGCTACAGGAGTTGTGCACAGTTTACCCCTTTATTTTGGGTCTTGTTATGTAGGTCAAACTGGCTGTTGCATTAGTGACCGGTTACGGGAACATGAGAGAAATTTAGAAAATAATGAAAGAACCTCAAATCTTATACGGATGTTTCTTCCTGTGTCAGCATGTGTAGGGCTAGATTTGAGAACACTAAGATTCTAGGCAGGAGTGCCAACGTAAAAGCCCGGCTTGTCCTGGAGGCCTTCAATATTAAAAGGTTACCTGAACGCAGCGCGAGTGATGCTTCTTTGAAGATTTATACTGCTGAATGTGCTTATCTGAATTCGTTTTTGCCATATCGTAACGGGTTTGTTTAACGTGTGTGTCTCCACTGTATTTGCGCATGCGCGTATTTTCGCTATCTATTCAGCGTGCCACACCCCATTAAACAGTTGGTAGTGGCGCTTGCACGTCGTCGTTTGTGTTTCTTCTCAGTCCTTCTCTAAGCTTTGCGCCTACTTATTTATATTATGCTGTACCAAAAGCTGCTGCAAGAAGAGCCACAAATTAGGTGGTGCGTCGACGCAGCAACTACTGCTGCCAAAGTGAAGCGCAGAGCGTATACACGGTTCCTTCTATAAAACGTTGCTGTCAGCAGATATCAACGGTGTCACCCGAATTTTATCAGTCGTGGCAACGTGCTGTCAAACGTGCGGATATCATTCGCAGGGCAAGCTCTGTACTTTCCACAGGATATATACAAAACGCTCAGTAAAAAGAGCCACAGATTAGGTGATGTGTTAACGCTGCAACTGCTGCCGCAAAAGCGAGGCTTAGATCTGATGCGCGGTTACTTAAGTAGAAGCGTTGAGGCCAGCGGGAATATGTGGTGTCACGTGAATTCGACCATTTAAGGCAACGTGTTCTCAAAGGAGCAATTATCAATCGAATGGCAAGCTAGGTACTTTCCTCTGGCTATACCAAACGCTGCAGTAAAAGGTCTCAGGCTAGGTGATCTGTCGACGCTGCCACTACAGTTGCCAAAGTGAAGCACAGAAGGTGATGCACGGTTCCTTAAGCAGAAGCATTGGAGACAGCACATGTCGATGGTGTCGCGCGAATCCGATCAATCACGGCAATATGTTGTCAAACGTGCGAATATCAATCGCAGGCAGGCTCGGTACTTTCCTCGGGCTTGACCAAAAGCTGCTGTAAAAAACCACAGAATAGGTGATGGGTTGAAGCAGCAACCAGTGCGACAAAAGTGTAGCGGTGGGCTGGTGCACGTTACCTTAAGTAGAAGCGTTGCGGACAGGAGATGTCGATGGCGTTACGAGAATTCGATCATTTATTGCAACGTGTTGCGGAGCGTGGGAATATCAGTCGCAGGGCAAGCTCGGTATTTTTGTCCGGCTATACCAAAACTTGCAGAAGGAAGAGCCACAGATTAGGTGATGTGTCCATGCTGGAACTACTGCTGGCAAAGTGTAGCACAGATCTTATGGACGGTTCCTTAAGCGGAAGCGTTGCGGCCAGCAGATATGCATGGTGTCAGGCGAATCTGATCAGTCACGGCAACGTCTGTGAAACCTGCAAATATCAATCGCAGGGCAATCTCGGTACTTTCCTCTGGCTATACCAAATGCTGCAGTAAGAAGAGCCAAAGATTAGGTGATGCGTCGACGCTGTAACCACTGCCAACAAAGTGTAGCACAGATCTTATTTTTATTTATTTATTTATTTATTTATTTAGAACATACTGCAGGCCTACAGTAGGCCCAAGCAGGAGGGGCGAGTACATAATATATGCAAAAAGAACATGTTTAGCAAAATTGAAAAAATGTTAAATACAAGTTGTAACACAAAATACAGCAATAAATACAAGGCTCAGATGCAAAATACAAAAAGTGAACGAAAAAAACGGCTCTCAAATTAAATGCTGTGAAGAAAACATTGAGTCAAAAGAATCAGCTCTGGTTAAGAGATCTGGTGAACACCTGTTCCACTCCTCAATGGTGCGTGGAAAAAATGAGTATTTAAAGGCGTTAATCCTAGCACTGTAAGGGGTTAATGATTGTGTATGATGATTTCGTGTTGGGCGCGTAGTGTTAGGTTTAAGGAAGGGGTCTGCATTCATAGACAGTTTATGGTTTTTTAGTAAGAAAAGTAGTTTCAGTCTTTGAATTTTCCGGCGCAGCCGTAATGTTTCAATACCGTGAGTTTGCATGAGGGTCGTTGGTGAGTCAGTTACACGATACTTTGAAAAAATAAAACGGACGGCTTTGCGTTGAATCATTTCAAGGGCCTCGATGTTACGTTTAGTGTAGGGATCCCAGACGGTGCACTCATATTCTAGTTATGGCCTTATTATTGAAAAGTAGGTTAATTTTTTAAGTTCAGGTGGGGCAAGTTTTAGTTTGTCTGAGAAAGCAGAGTTTACGAAAGGCTGAGGAGCATACGTTTCATACATGTTTATTCCAGCTAAGGTTTTTCGTTATTGTAACTCCTAGATACTTGTACTCGCTGACTTCGGTCAGAAGGTGAGATGAAATATTGTAAGGAAATGAGAAGGAAGCCTTTTTGTTAGTTATCGTCGTGTATACTGTTTTCTCTAAATTTAGCTTCATGTCCCATTTATTACACCATGTATGTATGTTCTGAAGATTGGAGTTTAGTGAAACTTGATCATCTTGGCAAGTAATTTGGTGAAATAAAACGCAGTCATCTGCAAATAATCTAATTTGAACAGGGGTAGTTATAACGTTAGTAATGTCATTGATATATATCAAAAAGAGGAGAGGTCCGAGGACGCTTCCCTGAGGGACGCCTGAAGTGACCGGCAGGTGGTTTGAATAGCAATCATCAATACAAACAAATTGTGTGCGGTGAGAAAGGTATGAGGAAATCCAATGCATTATGAAATTAGGAAGACCATAAGTTCAAGTTTGTAAATTAGTTTGGCATGAGAAATAACATCAAATGCTTTGCTGAAGTCTAAAAAAAATAACATCCATTTGACCAGCGCTATTTAGTGCACTTGCAAAAGTATGAATGACAGAAGTTAGCTGAGTGACAGTGGAAGAGCCTTTTCGAAACCCGTGCTGATGGGGGGTAAGTACCTTGTTATCGTTTAGAAATGTAGTTATGTAGTTAGCTATGATATGATCAGCAAGTTTGCAGCATGTGGAAGTTATTGATATGGGACGATAATTAGCAATCAAGGCAGGATCACCCTTTTTCAGCACGGGCACAATCCGCGCTTTCCTCCAGTCGGAAGGAATGTTTCCTGTTTCAAATGATTTGCGGAAAATGACAACCAGGAGCTCTGTGATGTCTTCTGCATAACGGCGCAAAAAAATATTTGGTATCCCGTCAGGTCCAGCGGACGCTTTAGTTTTGAGGTTGAGTAGCATGGAGAATACGCCAGATGAAGAAACAATGTCGGGGGTCGTGTTGGGAGACATGGTACTGGGTTGAACAAATAAACCATGATGAGAAAACACACTCTGAAAATACTTATTGAATGCCTCAGAGATTTGCGATTTATGAGCAAGCTGGACACCTTGACATGAAATGCGCGTAATTGTTTTTTTCTTTTTCGATAAAAATTTCCAGAACTTATGTGGTGAGAGTTGAGTTTCCCCTTCCGGTGGCGATGAGAGGAAACTACTTGATGATGAAATCGGGGTTTCTTGATGACCCGGTGGTTCTACTCGCAAACATTCACATTATTCAAGGAAAGGAGAAGGTTAACTATTTATTTACAACATAGGTAAAAAAACGAGAAGAAACAAAGCAAGGAGAAAACTATTTACATGACTAAATCGTGGATCAGACGAATTCAGCCCCCGCTCAACCCAGAGCGCTTGGTTTTAAACCCTCTGTCTCCGCCCTTAGCGGGGACAGCAACCAATAAGATAACCAACGACCCATCTCGCCAATCAGTGGTTAGGGAAAGGAAAAATAAGGTCCGCCCACTGATCAGAGATTGGGGAAAAAGGTCTGATTAAAACATTTGGGAAGGAGGTTTCAAATAACTACACAAACAACACAAATGCGACTTCCGTTCCCACGCCACCCACGGCACCACAGACGCTAGAAACATGTGCCGACGAGGCGATGACTCAGGTTGTTGACAGCAACAAAGAGAACACAGTCGTTAAGGGAAGTAGACAGTCGTTACAGGAATAGTGGGCTTACAAATGCGACTTCCGTTCCCACGCCACCCACGGCACCACAGACGCTAGAAACATGTGCCGACGAGGCGATGACTCAGGTTGTTGACAGCAACAAAGAGAAGACAGTCGTTAAGGGAAGTAGACAGTCGTTACAGGAATAGTGGGTTTCCGGTCACTCGGCTAATACCTCGTGCGCCCCCGAAGCCTCGTCAACCCCTTAACAACCACATGTCGTCAGCTGTACTTGGTTCGCGTTTTTCCCGGCGGGTCATCCCCGGACGGCGCGGCGTAAACGAGGACCCCCGCCGCACGAAGGGGAGGCAGGGACTGGACGGGCCCCTTTGTTAGGGACTTTCGGCCCCGCTGGAGCGGCGTTCCTTTGCGAACACAAGATCAACGAGTTCGCGGAATGGTCAGCGAACTCCACAGTGAGTCACGAAGAAATTTTGGCAGGCTATACTGAAAGTAATTTTGTTTAGCCTGGCGCAAAGCGCTTGTGAAGTTAGCCTGATGTATTTTAACTATATTTCGACAGGCACCCCCACGCTTCAGACGTTTGATTTTTCTTTTCAAATGTATTACTTCTCGCGTGATCAAAGGAGTTTTTTTACATGTTTTCTTTGTTCTATTAGGAATGTAGTTATCAATGCAGTACGTACAGATTTCTTTAAATTTATTCCAGAGTTCATCAACATTAGTTCCTCGAAACATGTCAAAGTGTAAGCTGAAGTAGTCTAACACACTTTCATCATTAGCTCTAGAGAAGTTTTTCACGGAAATAATTATTGCAGGTTCACTGTCGACATTTTGTTGAACGGGACAAGTAAAAACCACCATACAATGATCAGATAACCCAGTTTCAACTGAAACAGTAAAACGTTCTGTTGCTTGGCTGAGAAAGACGAGGTCGAGAATAGATGCAGCTTCACCGTGTATGCGCGTTGGGTGCTTAACTCCCTGTTGCAAATTATGAATAAGCATAATATCACACATGTATGAAGCATTTATGTCATTGTTTGTACTAGGGAAGGGACTATTCCAGTCAATATTTGGGAGATTAAAATCCCCGACAAGATATATTTTATCACGGCGAAATTTAGACATGTGATCGGCCAGATCACATAAATATTGAGGTGGTGAATCAGGTGGTCTGTATACAGCAAAAAGCACAAACGATCTACCCCCGTACGACAGTTTTAAGGTCACACTTTCATGATTAGCTATTTGCTGCAACGTGTGTGCCTCTGTGTTTTGATTCACCAGGACCGCAACTCCCCCTCCACGTGTTGCTCTATCACGCCGAAAAACTTGATAAGAGCGGGGGAAAAGAGTTCCTTAAGTACAAGTGTTGCGGCCAGAGATGTGGATGGCGTCACGTGAATCCTATCAGTCATGGCAACGTGCTCTCAAACATGCGAATATCAATCGCAGGGCAAGCTCGGTACTTCCCCCTGGCTATAGCAAAGGTGCAGTAAGAAGAGCCTCAGGTTAGGTGAAGATTGGACGCTGCAACTTTTGCTGGCAAAATGAAGTGGAGAGCTGATGCAAGTTTCGTTAAGTAGAAGTGCTGCGTCTTGCATGTACCGATGGTGTCGCGTGATTCCGATCGGTCACGACAACATGTTGTCAAACCAGCGAGTATCAATCTCAGGGCAAGCTAGGTACTTTCCTTTGGCTATAATAAAAGTGCAAAAAATAAGCCACAAATAACGTGATGTATCGACGCTGCAACTGCTGCTGGAAAGTTGAAACCCGGAGCTCAGGCACGGTTCATTAAGTGAAAGCTTTGTAGCCAGCAGATGTCGATGGTCTCACGAAAATCCGGTCAGTCACGGCAACATGTTGTCAGAAGTACGAATATCAATTGCAAGGCAAGCTAGGTACTTTCTTTTGGCTCTACCAAAACCTGCAGTATGAAGAGCCCCAGATTGAGTGAGGTGTCGACGCTTCAACTACTGCTGGCAAACTGAACCGCGGAGCTTACGCACGGTTCCTTAAATAGAAACTTTGAGCCCAGCAGATGTGGACGTCACGCGGATCCAATCAGTTGCGGCAACCCGTCGTCAAACGCGTGGATATCAATCTCAGGTCAAGCTGGTTTCTTTCTTCTGGCTATACCAAAAAGCTGCAGTAAAAAGATCCACAGATAAGGTAAGTTGTCAACGCTGTAACCACAGCTGCCAAAGTGAAGCGCAGAGGTGATGATGCACGGTTTGTTAAGTAGAAGCGCTGAGGCAAGCAGATGTCCATGATGTCACGCGAATCCGATCGGTCTCAGCAGCGTGCTGTCAAACGTGCGAATATCAATCACAGGACAAGCTCGCTTCATTCCTTTGACTGTACCAAAAACTGCAGTAAGAAGAGTCACAGATAAGGTGATGTTTCGAGGCTGCAGCCACTGCTGCCGAATTGAAGTGGAGAGCTCATATATGGTTCCTTAAGAAAAAGCGTTGCTGACAGTACATGTCGATGGTGTCGGGCAAATCCGAATAGTCACGGCAACTTGTTGTCAATTGGGAAAATATCAATCGCAGCTTAGCTCGGTACTTTCCTCTCCCTTTACAAAGAGCTGCAGTAAAAAGAGCCACGGATTACGTTAAATGTCGACGCTGTAACCAATGCTGCAATATTGAAGCGAGAGGTAATGCACGGTTCCTTAAGTGGAAGCGTTGAGGCAATCAGGTGTCGATGATGTCACGCGAATGCAATCGGTCACGGCAACTTGCTGTCAAACATGCGAATATCAATGACAGGACAAGGTCGTTTCATTCCTTTGGCTGTACCAAAAACTGCAGTAAGAAGAGCCACAGATAAGGTGATGTTTCGAGGCTGCAAACACTGCTGCCAAAATGGAGCGCAGAGCTCATATATGGTTCCTAATTTAGAAGCGTTGCAGACAGGACATGTTGGTGGTGTCGGGCCAATCCGAGCAGTCACGGCAACTTGTTGTCAAACGGGCGAATATCAATCGCAGGCCAGCTGGGTACTTACCTCTAGCTTTACCAAGAGCTGCAGTAAGAAGAACCACAGATAAGGTGATGTGTTGACGCTGCAACTAATCCTATAAAAATGAAGTGGAGAGCTGATGAACGGTGTCATAAGTAGAAGCGTTCAGGACACCAGATGTCAATGTCTTCGCGACAATCCGATCAGTCACGGCAACGTGCTCTGAGTTTGCGAATATGAATCGCAGGGCAAGATCAGTACTTTCCTCTGGCTATACCAAAAGCTGCAGTAAAAGCCACATGTAAAGTAATAGTTATATTGATTTTAATGGCGCAAAAGAAATTGAGGCTATGATGCGACAAACACAATTAAGGTGAGAGCTTTTTTTAAATGTTACGTATTTTATACCAAGAGTTTCAATAAAACGTTAGCTCCTGTGAGAAATTTAAAAATACTTGAAAAATCAGCCAGTATTCGATCACCCAAGTGTAACATGGGCTACAATGGGATGTATTCATTGCAGAATTCTGTAAACTACTTTTTCTGAGTTTTTGAAGTTTTGTACATGAAAATAAACTGTGGTTCACTGTGAGTTCATCCCTACACATATCGCAGAGAGGTTTTTGTTGTCTGGTCAGCAAGAAGTTGTGTGTAAGGTGTGTGTGCCCAATTCGTAGCCGACATAAAATAACCTCAGGAAAACGTTCCTGATGTCTACATGATCTCCGTTCTCCTAAATCGTGATTTATAGAATGCAGTTGTTTGCGTGTTTTTCCCATGCAACCTGCCATTTATTTCTTAGTTTACTGTGCACTAATTGCAAAAAATTGCTGTGTGGTAGGTTAACTTATTTTATTTGGCCATTTACAGCTTTTGCTGCGCATTCATCTGCTCTCTGATTACCCGAAATCCCAACATGACTAGGGGCCCAGCAGAATATAATGTAGTGACGTAGTTTTGTGATCGTAACTATGAGGACCCAAGATGCCGAAGGCTTCGCGCGAATCTTATCACTGCAGTGCAGTGCTTTGGGCATACTCAGAGTATCTGTGTATATGATGCTATTTTTGGTTTCTTTTACTATTTGTTCTACGGCTACAAAAGTGGCGTGACACTCGACAGTAAAAAGAGATGCATATTCTGGCAGTCTTATCATTTTTCATTTTTTTCTTGAATTACTGCGCTTAGAGCATGACTTTCTGTATTTGAGCCATCAGTATAAATTCAGTGTAGGTGTCTTATTTTTCTTGTAGTGCAAAACATTCTTGTAGTATGAGCTGATGAGGCATTTCCTTTTTGTGTGTGTCAGTGTGAAGTCACATACTGAAGGGAGGCTATACCGTGGTGACGAATACTCATATCTTTGTGCAAAATTCGGTAGGGCATCTAGCACTGCTAACAGGTCGCATTTGTCTTCAGAAGCATTATAAGTTGCCTGAAAAATTGTGGTTTATTCTTGAATAATCTTTTAAATGTGCACTTGTTAACAATGGGATGACAGAGATTTCTAGGAAGAGAAAGAGAGCGGATTTTAAGGACGTATGCGCATGTAAGGGTGACCCTTCTATCTACTAGTGCGGGTTCATTAGTTTCAACATAAAGACTGTGTACGGGGGTTGTTGCGCATGCTCCAGTTGATAGGCGCAGACCACAATTATGAACAGGGTCCAATCGCTTCATGTAGGATTCTCTTCCTGAACCCTATAATATGCACCCGTAGTCCAGCTTGGAGCGCACCAGATAGCGATAGATTTGTAATAGGCATTCTCTATCAGACCTCCACCGCTTTCCCGAAAGCACCTTCAATACATTGAGGACTTGGGATGCTTTTTTTTAAGGTTGTTAATATGTGGTAGAAATGTGAGTTTCTTGTAAAAAGAGACGCCCAAAAATTTGTTCTTCATCTTAGGTACTGGGCGCGAACACAAACAGACACAAGGAAAGATACGGGACAAAGCGCCACTTACAACTGCTTTATTCGGAGGCACACCACACACACTTACATCGCTGTCTTGGATACAAGGAACACAATCATATCAAGATTTTAATGCAAGTGCACTGGTTATAATTTGATTTTCAGCATTATAAAAAGATACGGATGGATCGCTGACGCACATGGTTCTATTCTCTCCGTTAAAAAAGCCTCAATTAATTCCCGAGCTTTCGTATCTTTACTGGTAGCTAGAATCCGCGTCCCTGAAAAACACGGCTCAAAGGAGCATGACAGGCAGGACCTAATATGCTTGAGTTTGTTTGGCCTTTCTTTATCTTGCTCTGCACTTTTTTTATGTTCCCTAATTAGGTCATTGGCGCAGCGCCCGGTTTTCCCTATGTAGAAGTGACCGCAAGAGAGTGGTATTTCATACATCACCCCTCCGGCGCACTTCATAAACGGTCTCCCATGCTTAGTGCCGCATCCTTTTTCCTCTTCACATATTCTTTCGATATGAGAACATAGGTTTCCGAGCATTTGGGGGGCTGAAAAAACAAGAGGCACCCCAAGCCTGCTTGTGACCTTCTTCAAATTGTGGGCCATCTTGTGTACATAGGGCACCCCCACAGCTCTCACCACCTCTTCTCAAAGGGGATCTTTCCCAGCTCTAACCGCCATGGTCTTCATTTTTTGCAGTAGGCCATTGGCGACTGCCATGTCAACCGAATCAGGGAATCCGGCCGAAGACAGCCTGGGCAATTGGTTCTGAAAGCTAATCTGCATCCTGTGAGGGCACGATTCCCTGGGGGGGGTGTGGGGGGGGGGGATTTAATGGAAAGTGAAGCAAGTCCACTTTTTATCCCATACGAATGGGTGGAGTCATACGGGAGGAGCCCTTTTCTTGAACGTTGAACGTGCAGCAAATTCCCAACAAAGCTGATCCTCAGAAAGCTCAATATTTATATCTACAAACTGCAGGCAGTTACCCTCATTCACTTCAGAAGTGAATTGCAAGCCATTTCCATGTTGTCGGAATAAGGATAAAATATCACGCGCTATCTCTTCGAAGTTCAAACTTCTGCCCTTAGTGAAAAATATCAAAAAATAGTCCACGTATCTAAAAATTTTAAAAACATGCCTTGACGGTAAAATCTGATGTAAAACTTGACCCATTTTTTAAAGAAAAATATTACACAATACCGGCGCCACACAGGATCCTATAAATATGCCGGCTTTCTGCAGAACACACTGCTGGTCAAACGTAATAAATGTTGATTGCAAATAAAACTCTAAAAGGTTTTAAAAATTGGCAATACAAAATACCACAGTATTCTGTAAGCAAATTAGATCGTTTTTTTTTTTCTGTACACTCACGGACTACAGCAAACAGGGCCTCGTGAGGAACAGAGTACAATAAATCCACCACATCCACGGAAAAGGCGTGCCCAACATCACATTGCGGTTTGAGGAAGTCACAAACCTTGTCAGATTTCTTTGTAAGAAATGGGTGCCTATTTCAAGTTTACTTAAATGCTTCAACAAGAACTGGCTTAGCTCCTTCTGCCACGATAGTTTTTTCGGTTACTATTGTTCTAAAAGACATACCTTGGTTATGAGTTTTTACTGAAAAGAAAGTTTCCAGAGCATTATTTTTGCATTTTCCTATCTGTTTGCCAAGAAGGCCCAAACCAAACTGCTCACATAGTGCAACAGCTCTGTTCTTAACTCTAGTTGCTTTAACTTTGACAGACACAAAATTCTTTTCTAGTGCTTGCGCAGCTCTTTTCGAGAAATTATCTTCAGATAACACAACAAAGAGCGAGTTGACAGGCTAGTTGGTATTGCATGGTGAAGGAACAGCGCTAAGTACGGGACAAGAGACAAACATGTTTTGTGTCCGTCCTTGTGCGTCCATGTTTGTCTCCTGTCCCGTACTTGGCGTTGTTCCTTCACCAACACAACAAAACCGCCCCCTTATCGGCTTGTAAGAGCTTTAGGTTGTTATTTCTGAAGTATGTCACAATGGCTCCGGTTGAAGTTTCCTCGTGACGTGAACGCACTCGGTTACCGGACTTGAGAAGGCAGTTAACGCTTTCAAGTAGGCACATCTCTTGCTCCTGTGATTCAGCCTTGCTGACAATTCGTCGATTGATGGCAAGCCGCTCATGCGGCGGCACTTGCGGTTCATGTCCATACTTGGGTCCCTTTTTCAAAACAGATATCTCGTCGGCCAGATGAATGTCTCCCTCAACCATCAACCCACCCCCATTCTTGTGGTTCTTCTTACTTCTTTCATTCAGCAATTTGGCTAGCATGCAGACCCACAGTTGTTCAGTCATTTGGTAAGCTGACCTATTCACGGACCGAAAATTCTTCTCGAATTCATTTTTTGTCAAGACTGCGCAACAGTGGAATCACTTATCGGAAGTGCAAGTGCGCTCTTTAAATGATGCCGCCTTTTGTGCAAATTTGTAACCCCCCTGCTATAACGCCTTCGGGTAATGCGGGGAAATTATTGAATAAAGAATGAATAAAGCTAGTGAGGTAGGGTATTGTTATTGACAGGCGATATGTAGGAGCTAATTTAGCAGGCGAATATGACGCCACAGTTCAGACCTGAGGATTATATTTATGCGCTTCACATGGCCCCAACAGGGTAGAATTGGCCAGAAAAGAGCACTTACTTCAGCGGGTACCAATCCATTCCTGGTAGAAAAGGCGATGCAATGTTCCTTGTGCGACAGGTAAATGCGACAGTAGGTGAAATCCACTGATCCATGAAGCACGGAGATTACACACACATAGAAAGGCCCTCTGTACGAGAAAGCTTTTTTTTTTTAATTGGTTTTGGGGGAAAGGAAATGGCGCAGTATCTGTCTCATATATCGTTGGACACCTGAACCGCGCCGTAAGGGAAGGGATAAAGGAGGGAGCGAAAGAAGAAAGCAAGGAAGAGGTGCCGTAGTGGAGGGCTCCGGAATAATTTCGACCACCTGGGGATCTTTAACGTGCACTGACATCGCACAGCACACGGGCGCCTTAGCGTTTTTCCTCCATAAAAACGCAGCCGCCGCGGTCGGGTTCTTAAAAGAACGTCTTCTTGGGCGAGTTGATGACAGTTCATCTTAGGTACTAGGCGCGAACATACACAGATACAAGGAAGGATACGGGACAACGCGCCACTTACAACTGCATTTTTCGGAGGCACACCACACACACACTTATATAGCTGTCTTAGACGCAAGAAACACAATCACATCAAAATGGATATGCAAGTGCACTGGTTGAAAATTTCTTTTTAGCGTTTTACAAAGATACGGATGAATCGCTTACGCACATGGTTCCTTTCTCTCCGACAGAAAAGCCTCAATTAATTCCCGAGCTTTCGTATTTTTAATGGTAGCAGAATCCGCGCACCTAAAAATCATGGCTCACAGGAGCGTGACGGGCAGGACCTAATATGCTTGGGTATATTTGGCCCTTCTTTATCTTGTTATACATTCCTTTCATGTTCCCTGATTCGGGCGTTGACGCAGCGCCCGGTTCGCCCTACGTAGGAGTGACCGCATGAGAGAAGTATTTCATACACTACCCGTTCGGCGCACTTCATAAACGGTCGCCATGCTAAGTGTCGCATCACTTTTCCTCTTCACGCATTTTTTCGATACGAGAATATAGGTTTCCGTGCTAGGGCTAACCGGGCGCTGCGTTAATGACCCAATTAGGGAACATGAACGAAATGTAGAGCAAGATAAAGAAGTGCCAAACAAACCCAAGCTTACTAGGCCCTGCCCGGCGTGCTCATGTGAGCCATGTTTTTAATGGGCGCGGATTCTAGCTACGAGTAAAAACACGAAAGCTCGGGAATTAATTGAGGGGTTTTTTATCGGAGAGAACGGAAGCATGTGCATCAGCGATCCTTCCGTATCTTTGTATAACGCTGAAAAGAATTTTTTAACCAGTGCACTTGCATATCAATATTCATCTGATTGTGTTCCTTGCGTCTAAGACAGCTATGTAAGTGTGTGTGTTGTGTGCATACGAATAAAGCAGTTGTAAATGGCACTTTGTCCCGTATCCTTCCTTATGTCTGTGTGTCTGTGTGTGCTTGTGCCTGGTACCTAAGATGAATTGTGACCAACTCGCCCAAGAAGACGGTCTTTTATGTTCTTTTTTTAATAGGTAGTGTAGCTTGATTCAAGTATAAGTTGAGATCGATCTGTAGGCCTCGTCGCCATGAGTACAGAACAGATACTGTTTTTTTAGGAGAAAACTTGAATCCATTTCTCTCTGGTCCAGCAGCAAGTTTTTTTAGTATGATTTGTATATGTCTCTCGCAGGACGATATGGTGCAGGAAGTGTAAGCTATCTGCAGGTCATCTACATAAACCAATTACATTATAGACTTGGGTAATACTTTAGCTAAGGAATTCATTTTTACTATGAAGAGTGTTGTGCTTAGAATGCACCTCTGCGGAGCAACGTTCTTATGGGTGAAAGTCATGGACACAGTTGCTCCCAGGCGGACCCGGAATGTGCGTTTTGCAGGGAAGTAGTTTAAACAGTTGAGCATCTTGCCGCGGATACCTAGCTCTACTAAGTCACGGAGGATGCCAAACTTCCACGTAGTATCGTAGGCCTGCTCGAGGTCGATGAAGACCCTGCTACAGTGTTGCTTGTGGATGAATGCCTCCAGGATTGTGTTCTCTATTCGGAAAAGGTGATCAGTGGTCGAACATGCTTTTTTGAATCAACATTGATGAACATCCTATAGTTGCCGAGATTCGAGTACGAAGGTGAGTCTAATGTTTATTACACTTTCGAATGATTTCGCAATGCACATGGTGAGGGCTATTGGTGGGAACTGCTAGTACTGGTCGGTGGTTTTCCGGGTTCCAGAAAAAGTACTATGATTGCTTTCTTCCACTCCTCATGTATTTTCGCAGTTGTCCATATTTCATTAAAGAATTTCAGCAATGCTTCAACGGCAGCATCCGAGAGATGAGCAAGCATAGTGTAATGCACATTTTCTGGGCCTAGTGCTGCATTTTTATTTATTTATTTATTGATACTTTTTGGGCAGATATAGGGTGGGAATGGAAAGCTGATTTTTTGTACCAACACAAACACAGTGCAGTAAATACAAGATTAACCACAAGATAATAACCTATTTAATTCCTGCAGCGTGATGGGCTGGTTGTAGTCCAAATGCATGCCTGCTCCAAATGGAAGCTTTTGTTTTTCAGCCGCTGCTTTGTGTTTCTGGAATGTGTTTGTGTAGTTGGATGACCTTGAGGCTGGAGCAAATTGCACGCCCATTATATTGGCCTTGTCTTCTAAAGATGTTTGTGTACTGGGTGTTGTCAAGATCGTAAATGTGAAGGGAGTAGGTCACCAGCGAACTTACGAAATTCTTCCCACATATTATTTGATGGTACTGAACTGTTAATTGAGGACACATATTTCAACCAGGAAGCTTCCTCTGATTTTCTGCGCACGTACCGTGCTCTCGCCTTGACCCTCTTAAAGGTAAGTTTTCGGCAGCGGGGTAACGACGGAGGGCGCCCTGTGCTTTGTTTTGCTGTTTTTTTTTTTGCCAAAGTGCATTCTTCTGTCCACCATAGTTTGTGTTTCTTCTCTACGAGCCCTGTTTGTGGCATAGCGAGTGCTGCGGCTAATATTATGCTTGCAGTAAACCTTTCATTAATTTCATCTGTGCTGAAGTCTTCAGGAAACTTTTTTTCTAGACTGGAACTTTCTGTAAAAAGTGACCAGTCGGCGAGGTGAATTTTCCAGCGCCGTGGACTTCTGGGGACGAGTGTAGTAGAAGACGAGAGCCTGATAACAGTAGGAAGGTGGTTACTTCCGAGAGAGACATTTAAAACATCCCATTTAAAATCATTAAAAACACATTGTGATGTGAAATCTAAATCGAGGAAGCTCATTTTTGCTGAGCTTGGGCAACGATATGTGGCTTTTCAGACATTTGCAAAGATAAAATCTTTTATTATTTTGCCCATTGAGTCACAGCGTTCACTTCCCCAAAACGGGGAGTGAGCGTTAAAGTTATCAACTACCAGATATGGCTCCGACAGTTCACGGCAGCGCTGTGTTCGTCCTTGTTCGTCCTTCTTCTTTTCTGTTTTCTGTCTTCTTTTCCTTGGCTAATAACGTGTCATCAGTGAGCCTTCTAAATCTTGGATTGTTGATGTGAGATGTGGGGGAAGATATACAGAGCATATTGTCATTGCTTTGTAGATAACGACGCTAACAGCAACGACCCCAAGCTTTGTGCTACTTTTCTCAATTTTAAAGCCATGTTTAATCATTTTTGTATTCACACTAAATATTACACATACTGCACTTTATATAGAGAGAGACTGCTGCTCAGGACACGTCTTCCGACTGCGCAGAATCGGCGTAACCGTGCCACGATGAATGATCAGTATGCAGTTACGTAACGCATGACGCCACTGTAATACGGTATCAAACTCGCCGCAGTGAGTGGCTGCAACAAAGTGACTGCCTGAGTGAGAGCTCAGTGACGTCAGGCGCACTGTATGAGCAAAGCGAGCGCATAATAATCAATCAACAATATTCTTTCCTGCACTGCAGTCACTGTCTCCGAATCTCGCGTTGCACAGTGTTCACCTTCCTATAACGTTTTTTTAGCGTGCTGTAACGTTGTGCTGCTCCTGGTTACTCTGTGCAAGTGGCTTCTGTCCTACGCAGAGCTTGGCGCATTTCGTGAAGACACTTCGCAACGGGACGCTGTTCCTGGGACTCAGGTTGATTGAAAGGGGCGCGGACCTCTCTTCGAAGCAAAAGCTGGCAACAGATGTCTTCCAGACGCTACGGGATATGGAGTGAGTGCTTTACGTTGTTGGTGTGTGAGCACTCCAGTGAACGGTGGGAAACAAAGCTAAACAATGGGACAGTGGGGGCAGACGAAAGACAATAGTCCCATGAAGAAAAAGGTTTATTTGCACAAGCTTGGCACCGTCACTGTCAAAAGTTAAAAACGAGCTTGCCAGACTCATTTCAGAAGAATACGCATTCAGAGGTAGAATCGTCAGCAGGCGTGTCTTGAGAGGTCGGAGAGGTGAGCCAGACGAACTGACATCTTGATTCAGCTGCTCTATATATAGCGCAGCGCAATTGCCAGAGCAAACCGTTTGTCTGTGCTGATTCACTCTAGCGCAACTATCGTTTTTAGAAGCGTATACCTGCTTAAAAATTTCACTTCCTGTTTGCGACAGGGCGGCCTTTGCGTGCTCCAGACAGTCGTGCTGACGACTTTTTGCTGGGCTAGTTGGCCCGACAGCGGAGCGAAGAATGGACAGTTAAGAGCGCTGAACTGACAACTGACTTTTCATTCTGCTACCATCCCTGTTGAGATTCCATCGTCCTTTAGCTTTATCACCCTGTTATGTCCTTTATCGCTTTTATGGCCCTTTACACATTGTGACGCTGACTGCATCTGATTCCCTGTGTTACTTCCTTCATATATATTGTGCGCGTTTTGCTCAATAAAATTCATTTGTCAGTTCAGCGCTCTTTCCTCTCAATTCCTCGATTTGCCTTCGGGGTTCTTTGTTCGCGCTGTTTCACTTATGGCGACTGTATATACTTTGGCATCTGTGAGAGTGATGCGTCGGTGGCTCTGCTACCCAGGAACAAATTTGTCATAATGCCGGAGTTTGAAAAGATATCTGCACAGCCGCGCACTTTCTTTTGTAGCCATAGCTACATCACGGTAGCATTTCGAGCCTCCACTGTGGCGGCGCCGCCACCGCCACGTGATCACGTGGTTCGTCGCGTAACCAGCCAAGCGGTGCGGAGCAGCTGCTGCTGCGGGCGGCGCAGTGCGCCGCCGAAACCTAGCTGCAACAGCATTGCGCCATGTTAAGTGCGGCGAATAAGAAGAATGAATAATGACGAATATTAATATATGAATGACGAATATGAATATATGAACAGTGGTTGCTAAATCTTTTTGCCGTTGCTCGTCGTATGGCTGCATCGTGTGACCGCCGCTGCGTTCTTCAAGGAAGCCTCGGTGCTAAAGTGTTTCTTGCTGCTGCTGACTGCCCTTGCGTCTTCTGGCCTGTCGTCAACTACTCGTGATGCCGTTCCGCGAGTGGGGGATTTGGCCCGGTTTTTCCCCTTTTGAGTGCGTCATGCCTTATCAGGCTTCGCACAATGGCTATGTCATCCCCGGGCACCGGTCCGGTAACCTGGTTCGCCAGTTTTCTGGTTGAAAATATGCCGCTTAAGTCTTTTCCACAAAACGTGTGTAGGACATTCCTGTGGCGCTGGTGCCTGTAGGAGATAGATTCATTAAAATGCAAAGCACACGTGTGATCCAGGAGCAGTTGAAGGCTGCGACCAGCCGCTATCTTGAAATTGCTGAGGTTCGACCTTTTGGCAAAAGAAGAATTCTGTGCAGACCACCTGATTTGAATTGTGTTGCAGACTTGTTGCACTGCACTTCATTCGCCTCACTCCCGGGGAAAGTTTTTATTGCTGAGCAACTTGCCTGCGTAAAAGGAATAATAAGCGGTGTGGATTCTTCCGCTACACCAAAAGAAATTCTTGCAGATTTCCATGATGCCGGTGTTGATATCCTCTAAGTTTACCGCTTCAAAAGAGTGGCTGGAGGCTCTTGTATTACAACTGAGTCAGTTATAGCGAATTTTGCGGGGTCCTCTCGCCCATGTGACATCAAAGTCGGGTCCATTGTATGTCGTGCTGACCCACTGCAGCCATGTGGAGACAATCTTAACAAAGTCGATCGTCGCTGCGGTAGAGAAGACTGCTACTGGAGTACTTGACCGCTTGATCAATACGTTCACTGATGCATTATCTCAGGTAATTTCCACGCAAGCTGTTTCATCGGTGTTAGGTAATCAGTGGTGAATGCTGTGCTGTACTTGGAGGTGCGGATACCTGATCTTAATTCGAGGTTTCAGCTTCTTACTGTGCGAACGTTTTTAAGGCTCACAATGAACCCACCTCTATCCTTTTGTACTTCTTGGCCTATATACAAGCTTCCTCAGGTTGTGTTCACTAATTCCCTGCTGTCAAAAGTTTCCGTAGCAATAAATTCTGTAGTACCAGTTATCCCCTGCCGCACTGACACTGTGGTCTCTTCTGATGACACCCTCCCAGGGAATGCGAAAGACCTGCCTCCCAGTGTATTAAAAGGGCTTAATGAGGAGTATCTGGATAATTTTCTTGACCATATTGCTGTTTTTACAGACGCCTTCCAGCAAATTTAAAAGGCAGCCATTGTCATTTACTCAATGGCTCTTGATTGGAGTTATTCATTTCGGGCCCCTGACTGTACGTCTATTTTTGTCGCCGAGTTTCTGGTCATTGAGTTGGCCTTAATCTGGATTACCTGTAATATATCTGCGGTTATTATACTTTCAGACAGCCTTTCCTTCTTGACAGCGCTCGAAAAATCGAGGCATACACCTATGAGCCGTTTTCTTCGATTTTTTCTTCCACCACATATTAGAGAAGTTCGTTCACTGGGTCCCTGGGCACTGTTGCTAATGACAGGGTTGAATTTTTAGCTAAGTCCGCCCTTGGGGGACTTATCCTATTCGTCCATAATACTGTCGTCTTGTCTGCAGCACACTTGCAACGGTTCCAGCGCCTCCACTACTTGAGCTATGAGCCTCTCCTTGCTGTAGCATATTTTCAACACCTGGCATTTCCTTGGAGTGTGCGGATGTGCAGTTCGAGGAAATGTGAGGTGTCCGTGACCCTCTTGCGTTGCAGAATACCGCGACTAAATCTCTATGTCGATCATCGTTATCGCTGACCAACCTTTCTGAGTCTTGTGGCGAAATAGATTCAACAGATAACTTTTTCCTCTTTTTCCGGCGGCTCGCGACTCTCCGTAGAACATACTTGGAGATTCCCCTCGCACGACTGTGGCTCCCTCTATCTATTCCGATCCTACTCTCCTTTGGGGCAAGCGCCAAGGGATATGCCTTGAAACCTGTGTGTGATTTTATTCACGGGTATATAATTGCATTAGGTCAGTTCTTATGCTAAAATGTGAATTCACAGCTTTTTCATTTCCTTTTTTTTCACATTTTTTCATCCCAATTTGCGTCTTCTTCATAAAATTATCCAATTACTCCACTCTTTACCTATGTGTGCGCTTGTATCAACAATGTACCCTGGCCAATCCCCAACTGTGGGTACGTGCCATTCAGCCAGAGGCCATTATAATCATCATCATCATTATGAAGAAGGAATGCGCAGCGAAACGGAGCGGCGAAAAACTGACTTTACTGTTCAACTGAAGAAGTTCCGCTCAGCCATCTGTAGCTATCGCGTCACTCCAGGCTTAACCAGAGCTAAACCACCGCCATTTTTTTTGTTTCCTTTGTGCGGGTCATCTTCATACACTCGCTCAGTATCTTTCGTATGTGCCTCTCCAGGCTTGTGACAATAAATCTTTCGGCTGTTAATCGGTTTTGTCATCTCTGGTATCCTCGGTTTATCCTATTTCTCATCGCTGCTTTCCACCTTTCACGTGCCAACCAGCCCGTGACAGCCCTTTCTTGAAGCGTGCTTACAGCCAAGGCTCTTCTTTGGGCTTGTTAGTGGCTATAATTTGACATAGTGGCTAGCACACAAGGTAGACGTTTACAAAACTAATTGAGACAGGACAAACGCTAGGCTTGCCGCCTACAGTTGCAGTCGCGTGCAAGTGTGATAATGGAACACCTAGAAAAAGGCACGTGGTACAAAAAAGCATGGCTATTATAGTGACAAGGCTGGAATGGAGAAGTGAAGATCAAGAAAGATGTATATACGACGAAAACCCGAGAGACAATGTAAAAGGTGAGCGCAAAAAAAAAACTGAACCGCTACGGTGATAGTGAAAGAAGCTTGCAGAAGGTCAAATAAAGGCTAAATGACCTTTGTATAGGCAGACCACAGGAAAACAGATAATTCACACAAAATCACTAATACGAAGAAGAAATTAAACCGAAAAAACAACTAAGACCACTCCAACCCGTGGAACAAATGCAAAAAAAATCAAATCTGGAAAGGACATACAAAAATATGAGAACTACTGACGCAAGTCTGCTTATAGGCCTTGGCACTGCGCTTATCTGAAGGCCTAAAAGCCGAAGCGTCATAACTCATAATGCATTCGGAAGGAGCTCAGGCAGGTAATGGCTAGTGGCAAGGCTAACGCCCAAAACGTTTATCGCATGAGGTGATAATTTGCGGCGAAGTTCCCCGCCACAAGCTTCGCGCGATGAGGTGGTAGGCGCTGAGCCGTTGTAGCTCATCGCAGCGCTAAGGCTCTGGATTTGCTGAAAATTTTGTCAATCATCCGGAAGCGACTCGCGAGACATGTCAGTAACAGGAGCTTTTAAGCACGTGACTTTTTGAGCCAATTAGCTAGCAACGATTCGTCCGGTCGCTTCATAACAGCAAAGAAGCTGAGAGCGCAGGTTTTGTCATGACATGCTCAAAAACAGACAGGCCATCAGACGGTATATCTCGCTCGGCACAGGTACCTCAGACACGTAAATGCGCACTATTTACTGGTCCGTATGGTTTATTAAAACGGTCACGTAATATGAATGAAGGATTTTTTTCACCGTTTTTACTGTGCATGATACTGTTTAAAATTTATAAACGTATTGCAGTAGAACACGTTCTCGCGCAAGTTCGTGTACAGCTTGGGTAGATGAAGAGCACGAAAGACAGCACACAGGCAAAAAATAAAACTAGAAAGACTACACTTGCAACTGTTTGTTATATAAGGACCTGCTTATTTTTAGCCAAGAGGAAGGCGTGGTGGAAGGGGAGACAAAAAACAACACCAGGTAAATGACATGTGCGAGAGCAAGGATAAGCAATGAAGGGTACAAAAAACAAAAGTGAATCAATTCTTTCTAGACTTATCTAAAAACATACTTTCAATCTTAGGAATGACAAGCGATGGGGTGCTAACACAAGAACTCCCGCTTTTTTAAATCCGGCGGTCTTCGAGCAATTAACGGGCAATCTTATATTTGCTTCTACAAAATATCTGGATGTGTTGAAGTTTTGTTTCACAAATTTTCTGCTCTTCTTTGCCACAGTCCTTGCAAAGATGTGGCAAATGTGACCCGGTACCAGTTCCTATCGAAAGCTTATGTTGCATTAGACGTTCATTAATACAACGGCCTGTCTGACCGAAGTACACATTCCCACTAGTCAGCGGAATGCTATAAACTAACCCACAGCACAATTCATAAAAGAGTTTTCATGTTTAGTTCCGCATTCTGATGACTTGGCATTATCAGGAACTATCCTTCGACACAATGATGGAAGTTTTCTTGGTGCAGAGAAGACTAATGGATCTTTGTATTCCACAGCTACATGCTTAATATTATGAGCCACTTTGTGGGAGTATGGAATCACCACTGGTTTGATTTTCTTTTCAGATACTTGACCCTTCTAGCTCTTTCTTTCTCTTTCTTCTTTCACCTTTTTCAGCTATGCTTCTGCGACAGAACGTATCACCAGGGAAGGAAATCCTTCCTGTTTAAGCTTTTCGATCTGTATGTCTGAACTTTCCTGTACTTTACGACAGCAAGATTTCTTTAGAGCGGATTCAAGGCACACGATGGCAATGGCACGTTTGACGGTATTAGAGTGCGTCGAATAGTAATGCAACGGTTCATTGCGGGCGCGAGGATGATACATCCAGCAAACAACTTCGTCAGTAATGGTTATGTCAATATTTAAAAACTGTAATCTATGTTCTTTCGCCAGTTCATAAGTAAAATTCAAATCCTTGGCATGTTGTTTAATATCAGATAAAATATCATGCACAGGTTGCGAATAAGTCAATGCCGATTGTTTAGTCAATATAATTAAAATAGCGTCAACGTACCTAAAGGTCTTGAGAACTTTGCCTGCGTCAAACGCCCCGGATAAGGTTTTGTCAATTCCCGCAAGAAAGATGCACAACACGGGAGCGACGCAGGAACCAATACATATTCCTCTTCTCTGTACATACATTCGATATTGAAAGAAAACACTCGTCGAAGACAAATAAAACTTTAACAGTTCTAGGATGTTATCTACAGATATACCAGCGGTATTTTGGAAGGAAATCAGGCCGTTCGTTTCGATGCAGGCTGAGAAAGATGCCATCAACTCTCCATGCAGTATAGAGTAAAATATATCTACCACATGTACAGAAAAAACACAAGTCAATGACTTGTTCTCCAGCAGAAATTCAATGACTTCATAGCTGTTCCTCACGATAAACGAATTTTCTATAGCCAGGGTATTGAGCTGTTTTAGAAAGTAGCGGCCAACTTGATTTTCGCCCACTGTGCACCAGAAAGGTGCACCTTTTTTGTGTGTCTACGCAGTGAAAAACAGATCCAAACTGTTGCGCTTACTGTCCTGGATACTTTTTGCGAGCTTCTGTAAACCCAGTTGTTCACATAAGGAAATTTCCCGACTTTTTACCTTTCAGGTTTCTGTTCAGTGGTCTTGAAATTCTTGTAGTTAGCCTGGACCGCTTTTTGCTGACCATGCCTGACGTCAAGGCGACGAAGCCTCCTCCTTTGTCGGCCTACATGAGTCGTAGGTCAATGTTTTTGAAAAAAAGTCTACGACATGTTTCGTGGGAGTTTGTTGGTGAAGCTCGTTAGTAGGTACCGCCCTGATGATGCTGTCAACACCGTCGAGCAAGCACCTTTTTTGTCCTCCGCATCGGCCTTGTTGGAAATTTGGCGATTCAAAGAAAGGAGCATATGTTCCGGGATCCTCGGCTCGATGTTGTACTTCGGACCCTTCTAGAGGACCCAAAGGATATCTTCCGTAATGTATTCTCCCCCGAGAATCCGAAGTTCCGTACAGCCGTCTAAGGCTTCTTTGCTGCCTTTGGGTAGCGCAAGCAGAGTCTTCTGCCACAATAAATCTGTAGTCTGAGCTACTAGCTTCTGAAGAGACTGCAGCTTCATGCCGGCGATGGTCATAGGGTCGAGGGAAAAGCATATTAGACGAAGCCAATCGTGGAACAGGCGAACCTGTCGCCATAGCTCAGATCTTAAGATCCGGCACATCCTTTTAACATGACCGATGGAGGGTCTTGCGAAAGCAAACAATGCCGCAAGTTCACGATTTATGAGTTCTTGCTTGATGTGTCTCCAAGTCCGCCACAACCTTCACTAGTGATATGCCATGCCGCCCTTGCGATGTGCGTTGCGAGGGTTTTTGGATACTGCAACACCTCTGGAAGCGGAGCTTCCTGACCCGCCGGACCTACGCGGCTTAATGGCCGCGTCCACGGTAGCTGCCTGACCTCTGAAGTAATCTAATCAATACCCACCTCTCAACTTGTATACGTAGGTGCGAGCGACGGACGAGGAGGCAAGCAGCATGAAAATGTCGCCCGGAAGATCTCGCCAAATTTAGCTCTTGATTGTGGGTCCTCTGCTGCCTGCAGAAGTGTATTATTTGCTTAGTGTTTTATCACAACACAATGCAGTGATTAACCGAGTTATTGTGCTATTCTCGGAAGGTGTTTCACTGCCCATTTAATACCCGTTAGTTCCACGAACACCACTTCTTGTCTAGCCTCACTGGATAAGGTTCTTGCATTATATGAGACATACTGCACCATTTATTTTCCCCATAAACCAATTACTATTATTATTATTATTATTTTTATTATTATTAACCAGGTTGAGTTTCCAATAACGACCTTTCCGGAGCTGGACATTCTTAGCACACGCTGCTGTGTCACAGGTCTCACCTCCGGCTTTCACAGTTGTTCCGCAGACGCTGGAGACTGTGGGCCGAGGGTTCACTGGTGTAGCCTTATTGGAGGCTGTGACACAGAATTACACCAGGGTGGCCAAATCATGTTGCGGTGATTGAGTGCGTTGTCGGGGCCGGTCACCGAGATCAGGTCGCGCCGTGGGCCTCGTTATGCAATTCCATGGACACGCGGCATTTTTTTAATCCGGGGGAGAACAGCGCGGTACGGGGATCTTAGCCTCCGCCCTCTTGTACGCGAGGCGGATGCTCTGGCTCTACGCCATAGCTGCATACCGTTGCGATAGGTTCCTGCTCTACGAATAGTGTAATGCTTACAAAAAAAGTGACATGAGATATTGACATGCAGCGACCTGAAAAGAATGTTTTTAATCTTTTTTTCGTCGATAATTGCTTTGTTTTTGCACTTCGTGCACATTTTGCAATGCGCCAACTTGAAGCTTGTTTCGCTACGATGTCGTTAGTAACTTCTTTGTCTATCTCTTGGCGGCGAATTTTCGCAGTTGCCTTGATGGATGCATTGTATGTCCTGCAGGGTTAAGCTGCTGGTCCTGGTGACGCACAACATAGCGGACATGGGGATTTCTTCTTGCGCATCGCTACCTGTCAGTTCCTGGTCTGCAAAAGTCTACCAGGATCCCACAAAGCCTGCGCTTGTAAATGTGCTCTCTGGTCTTCTCAACTGCTGGGACGCTTGGTTGAAATTTTAATTCGGCGCATCCGCTGAGTGAAGCTACTATGCCGAGCTGCGTGGGTCGGTTTCTGGAACGTTTTTTTCGCCATCGTGAGGAATTGCACTTCATACTCGCAAGCGAGTTTACTGGCAAACATGCGCACCTGTTTGCGTGCACGTTTCAGTACACTATTAAAACCATGCTTCTCCCCAAATATAGAGCAACCGAAGAGTCTTTTGCCGCTCTCTGGCCAATGGAAAACTTCTGTAAGTGCGGGGCCTTCTTTAGAGCTGGGCCCCCTCCAGTGCATCAAATGAGATCCAGCTACATTACAGGTCTAGCTGTTTCTAAGACGTTTGAACGCTGAAGCAGCGTCAACCCATTCGATTTACTCGCATGTTGTGTCAGGCCAAGCGGAACGGAACGACAAGCTGTACGTCACATTTGGAGGGAGAACACTTCTGCAGAAGGATGCGGAGTCATATGTCGCAGCTGTCACGCCGTTGCCTCTCCTTTTCCCAAAGAAATATATGTGAAAAACAACGGTGGGGATCGACAGGTGTCGCTGAGTTTCGCGTCGCAGCCAGCGAGCTGGAGGATGTGGCGCATTGTGCAATGACGACGCCAAAGAGCTATGGCCGCTACGAGGACCCGCCTCCTCGGCTCACACGTTCCTGCAAGTTAGAGAAATTTCAGTTAATACCGCAGATGAGCTCATCACGAGCTGTTTCGCACTGTAAAACTATTTGTACTCTCAATGATGCATTTTCATGTCTTTAACTCGCATCTTGCACCCTCCCGAAAGGCTGTAGAGTGGGTGGTGAAACCCTTGAAGTGGGTATGGTAGCTACAGGTAGTACACCGTTTTTACCGACTGCTTCAATTGCATGCGTCTTGATTGCGTTCAGAGACGCTGGTGATTTTTTTTGCACGCACTCTTAGAGGGAAACTGAACAGCGAAGTGGGAACAGAATAGCACAGGAACGGGAGAGAGACCAGACACAGAAGAAGCGCTTGCTAGCGATCAAGTGTTTATTCGCATTATGAGGCATACATTTATACGCTGGGCCGACACGAAAGGATGCCGACAAAGAAAACAGGAAAAATACATAAGACGTGGCAACAACATTCCCTAACCTGCAAGGTAGGCCAGCTCCCGTGCTTACGCATTGTTTCTCTTATTTTTTGATCCTAAGTGCTTCAAAAAACTTCCTCTCGCTTCGCTTGAAATATCTCTTTAGGATCTGGCATGATCCATGCAATGCACTACACTTGCGTTTGATGCGTTTTTTTTGCAATCGAGGCTGTGATGAAGGAAGTTTTTCAGCGAAACCTTTCATTTAGTTCGTATGCTCCTCTCAGTCGATCATTAATGCCACATCATATATGGACGACACTGCAGCGACCATACGACAAGGGAATACAGTGCACAACCTGACTGCAGCAATCAACAGATAGACATGTATGCTTCTTCTGACATTTGCTCGTGCAGTTTTCAATCGTATTCACTTGGCTGCATAGCCCAGAACGTTTCTCAGGTGCCGAGAACACCACCTTCCATTCGACTTTCTGCATAATTTTTGTAGCGATAGCTACATTACGCTAGCATTTCGCGCGTTCAGCGTAACACCCTTTGAACTGAGTGGCCGCCAGTGAGCTCCGTGGCGGCGCCGTGGCTGGTCACATGGTTTGTTGGCTGGTCACATGGTTGGGGAGGAGTGGAGGGGGAGAGGGGGGACGAAGATGGAAAAAGAATGCCCCGCGAAACGGAGCGGCGAAAGACTAACTTTGCAGTTCAACTGAGCGAGTTCCACTCACCGAGATGTAGCTATCGCGTCACTCCAGGTTTAACCAGAGCTAAACCACAGCCATTTTTTTAGTGTTGTGTAAAAGAGTGAAAGATACGAAAATGATGCAATGATTTCCCAGCTAATCAGTATAAAAATTCATATGAAAGTTATTACTGTGCAACACGAATGTTTCAGCTTTCACCGCGGTGTAACTGCAAAAAATAACACTTTTTTTTCGCACCTCATACAGCCAGATCTCATTCCGGACTTTCGGAGGACTGCAGTTACACTCTGAAGTGAAATCTATCCGAAAAAGCCCTCATAAAAGCCATAGTTAACCTGTACGTCTGTTCGGACTCGCTGGTTAGAATAGACGAACTTGAACCAGCGTGTCAACGAGGTAACAGAGCCGTATTGCAGACTGAGGTCTTCGAAATTGGTTTTGCCCTCCAAAGGGCGCAGCTGGGTGGGCGGAGCCTTATGTACCCATCCTTGGCTGTCAGTGTGTTTTGAACAAACCGAATTCCGCAACCCAGATAGGCGAACAAGCCACAAGACCACCTTTCGCCTCCCTCTTTCCTCTCCCACTTTCCCGGTACCTGCTCTCTCCTAAAAATGGAGGGCGGGATTTTCTATTCCTCACTATGCCACTCATCGCCTAAAACACACTCTCCCTCTCTCTCCTTTCGCTCTACCCTCTTTCATAACTTTGGAGAGGGGCTTCCTTCTCTACACTTTGTCGCCTGCCAACCGAGGCATACGGCGCAGCAGAAGCGGCGCGAAACTGAGGTACGAGCTAATAACGGCTGACGCTGTCAAACGGACCACATATTCCAAACGTGGTTCCACCTTGCAACGAAAAGAAAGGCGGGGCCACCTGCGGAAGTGCGTGTTAAATAACTAAAGGTGGTCAAAAGTTCTGGAGCCCTTCACTACGGCGTGCCTCAAAACCTGAGTCGCTTTGGGACGTTAGACCCCTATAAACCAAACCTCTTCTAGTAGACAAAAGCTGTGTTTTGATCCAAAGTAGCCGCTCTATCACTAAAACATCGTGCTATGTCGGTATTGGCCGACAAACAATACTCAGGGTTCCTTAAATAAACTGTTTCCTGTGTACAAACGGCTTATGTTCGAACGACACTGGTTTGCACAGGAGCACATGTTCAACTTCCTCAAGTTCGCTCTGATGGGAGAGACGAAGATCGAAGTGGCGCTGTCTTCAACCTGCGTCTTCATGGCGTTCCGGATGAAGAAAGCTGTGAGTGGGCCCATCAAGTTCGGAGAAGGCTGCGTGGCCAATTACCCGCTGCCTTTTGAAGCTCGCTGCATCAAGAAGCCGCCCAACGAGCAAGAGCATGGCGACAGCCTGACGGCGGTGGCCTTCAGTGGGACAACGCTCTACAGCTTCGAGACGGCTGAGAGTGTGAAGAAGAAGGTAAGAAGTTTAGGGGAACTGTATGCATCCGCACGTAGAAGCGTTTACTATAGTCGGTGATATAAAGGCTGCTGACGTATTATCGTATGTACTGTGGGGTTGAATTGGGGAGATATAAATACGTTCTCTCCATTCAATGGCGGCTGACACGGTTCAAAGCCGCCCGGACCCCACCACGTGATCGCGTACGCTGCCGAGCGCACGCCAACCGCGGCGGCCCTTGCTCTGAGGGAACAAACGAACGACACATTGACTGACACAAGCAGGCATTTATTCAAATACCGTAAAGGCTCCAACGGGCATTACATAGGTGGGAACAACTGTAAAAACAACGCAACACAAATTTGCAATAAGTACAAACTTCTTTGGCAGGGAACATATTGAAAAGCATCAAACACTCAAAATATCAAGGCACACGGCAACAAAAATTCAAGTTTTCTTAGAAAGCAGTGCTTCAACAGAAATGCAAAAAAGAGGAATGAAAGGATGAAGATTACAGCCCGAAGTGGCGTTTTAGGGCGGTTACAAACTCTTCGTAATCATTGGCAGCTGCAATGGTGCCAGGGAGAAGATTCCATTGACGGATGGCGAGGTGGACAGGCGAATGAAAGAAGAAATTAGTTCTTGCAAATAATGGTTCAACTTTTAGTTGGTGATTAATGCGTGGGAATATCCGATGAGCTAGCTTGATATGGTACAAAGCAAAGGATGAATGACTGTGATATAATTTGTAGAAAAATGACAGCATGCAAAGCATTCTCTGTTTTTCGAGAAGAGGTAAATTCAGAGCTTTTTTTACTTCAGTTACACTCGCTGATCGCGAGTAATTCTTAGATATGAACCGGGCGGCTTTATTTTGTAGAGCCTCCAATATTGATACCAGGTATGCTTGATGGGGGTTCCAAATCAAAGAGGCGTAATCCAATTTCTAGCGTACTAATGTAGTGTATGCTAATGGATTTGTGTCTGGATTAGCTAAACTTAAGTTACGTCTGAGGACTCCGAGTGTTTTGGAAACTGTTAATAACCGTATCGATGTGACTGTTTCATGAGAGGTCTGCTGCTAAATGCAACCCTAGATATATTATGATGGGTGTCGATTCTAAGGGCACATTGTTCAAAGTGTATTGACAAGGTTCGGCGTTGATAATGTAATAAATCTAACAACTTTTGTTTTTGAGGTGTTAATTTCCATTTGCTATTGTGTGCACCAATCATTAATCTTGCTAAGGTCTGATTGTAGACGAAGATAGGCCCGAGTAGAGACCCTTGTGGTACTCCAGATTTAACAGGGGAGATGGACGATGAATGCCCATTAGCAAAGACTGATAACGACTGGCCAAAAACCTCCTGATCCAAGAAATAACCTTAGAATTTAAGTTCAGATTCTCAAGTTTTTTTTTATTAGACGAATGTGTGGGACTTTATCGAATGCTTTGGCGAAATCTACAAATACGGCGTCTATTTTAGAGTGAGCATGAAGCGCGTGATGAAGGTCAGTGATCACTTCAAACAGTTGTTTCGCAATATCGGCCGTGTAAGAAGCCGTGCTGATTGGCAAAAAAGAAGTTATGCTTCACCAAATAACCCATGAAGGCAGATGAGAGTATGTGCTCGAGATATTTGAAGCTGATGTTGGTCAACGAAATGGGCCTTCAATTTGATGGTTTAGAAGTGTCGCCAGATTTAAAAACGGGAATTACACGCGCGATTTTCCAGTCGTTTGGAACACAGCCTGTATCAATGAATTGCTGAAAAATAGCAGCTAAGATTGGGCATACTGAAGGTTTGGCTATTTTCAGTAACTTAGGACACATCCCATCGAGGCCGGGGGCGGAGTTAGCGGGTAGACGGTTTATAGCAAAGGATACACCCTCTGGTGTGACAGTTATGTCAGGCATAGTTGAATGCAGCTTTGGAAATCGCAGGTCAGTAGGCAAAGGGCTCTCATCCGTGAACACTGCGCAATAAAAGCGGTTAAACTCCTCTGCTGCCTCAGGGAAAGTAAGGAGCTTGCCTTCTTTAGCTATTGACACTGAGGAGTTGGAACTGTAATTTGGATTAACAACTCGCCAAAATTTTTAGGATTGTCCTTTAACAGTTTTGAAAGGTAATTGTTATAAAACTTGTCCTTCACGTCTTCAATTTCAGTTTTACACAGTTGCGCATGTGTGCGGTATTGATTCCAATCGTGTTCAGATCCTGACACTTTATATTTCGCGTAGAACCTTTTCTTTTTGTTTATACATCTTTTGACGCTCCTTGTGAACCAGGTGCTTTCCGTAGATGTGGTGATGGTGACTGGGCACGAACTTATCTTTTAGCAACGTTAGTTTGTCGCGAGTAAGAGTCCAGTTTTCATTGGCATCGCATGAACTGAAAGAATGAAAAACATGGGCAGAAAATGGTAGTTCATAACGCAGCATATCAATATTTGCCCTGGCATAATCAAATATAACTTTCATTCCTTTTTGTGGTTTATTCCTGGCCACTGTGAAATCTCACTGCCAGATCTTGTGGTCACTGACACCATCGAGCACGTTTACAGATGTCTTGTCCGGTAGTGTTGTCAGCACAAGAACTAAGAGTGAATCGCCAAGCGTAGGTGTGGAAACTCTTTGATGCAGATCAAAAAGTGATATTACATCTAGAAAATTCTGGCATACACGCTTTCTTATGCCGTGAAAAGGCTGCATGTCTGCCAATCAATATGCGGATAATTGAAGTCACCGGCCAGGAATATTGGTGAGCGTGGAAATTTATTCTGCACGTAAGTTAGAGATTCATTCAGGTTTTCAGGGAATTCCTCGTGCGAATCAGGTGGGCGATAGCAGACCCCAAGGGCACAAGTTACAGACGGTGATAGACGGAATGCAACCCATAAAATTTCCAAACATGATCCTGTATCAACAACATAGGCTAGCAGGCTTTTCATTACGGCTATCAACACCCCACCACCGCACGAGGTAATGCGACCTTTTCTAAATAATGAAAAATGGCTGGACAAGCCATAAGACGTTCAATTGCACAGTCTTTGGTGTATTCTCTGCTGAGATATGGCATGTGCTGTTTCTTCAACTGTTCTGCAACGTGGAAAAATAGGATAAACCGTATTCTCAAGAATATGGCTAAGAGTGTCATCTATTCAATACCCCATAAACAGCAAAGTGTATTCCTTTCTTCAGGTCTGCCTTCATTTGACATTGTGTTCAAACAAATCACTGTACTCAGATATTTCTGGAACTCTGACTTTCGGTTCCACAACGTTAAAGCAATCCCATTAAGAAAAGTTTCTCGATATATTGTCCCTGCAGTGCGAACTCATTTTGGTATGTCTATGAGGTCATATTATATCCCATGTGTATTCAATGAGATGCCTGATAATGTTTTCAACTTGAACACTCGCAGACAGTTACGAGATGCTATTGCCGAGCTTGAACAGCTCTAGTGCATTTGTTTTAATGTGCACAAAACAAAGAATTGATTTGGTAACAGAGGTTGTTGCTGCTGCCGGACGGCGCCCTACAAGCCCAATTGAGGCTATGGCGCGTCCGCGTCTTGTATTGTTCCTTTGGAGTGAATAAAGTATTTATTATTATTATTATTATTAGTTAAGAATCAGCAATATCAGAAGATAACCAGGTCTCTGTGCCCAACACAAGGTCGACTGAGCATGATTGGACAAATGAACACACGTTATCTTGTTTTGGAAAGAAGCTGCGGGAGTTTGACACTAAAATTGACAACGCTGAATTTAGGAGTTTATTCTGTAGTCAGTGGTCCTGAGTGGTCGCGTCGCGTTCAGGAGGAGTACGGATTTCCCTAGTGCCGCTTTTGGGAATAGCAGCCACATTAGTATCACGCTTAGAGACAGCAATAGCTTCTTTAGTGGCAGAGTTAAATGAATACAGTGTATTATTGAGAAGCAGCTTATCAAATAAAAGCTTTGACTTTTCACCAGGATTTCGAGTGTTTCGGGCGAAGTCTCTGAGTTGTTTCCTAAAAAACTGCATCCTGGGCGAAAAAATTCTCCTCTATCCAAACATAAGCGGAGTCGAGATCTTTTAGATTGGATGCAGTGTTCAGAATCTTGGTTTTGTCTTTGAAATTTAAGTGCTTCACTATTATTGGGCGGATGCTGTCCTGCCTTCGATCTCCTATCCTGTGGGCACGTTCGATTTCGCCAGCTTAAATTCCCAAGTTTTTGGACACAAACTTAGTCACAACTTCTTCAGTATCTTTCCATGTTTCCGCTGTAATACCTTTGAAGATCTAGTTATTTCTACTCATTCTGTTATTGAGGTCGTCAACAACTATATTAGTTATTGCTGCAGCAACAATAACGCCAGCTAGCAACAAGATATGCTAATGAATCGATTTAGTCCGACTCACCAGCAAGGCTCCGAGTGAATGTTCGCCCGCGCTAGGGATACTCTGCAGCCTGGACGAGTACGGGAGCCAGTCTCCCCGCCGGTGAAGGGCTTAGCCGCGAGCGACACGTCCGCTCGCCACGACGATCCCAGCCGAAAAGCCCAATGCCCTCTCCCGCGCGCGGGCTTCAAGCAGTCTCTCGCGCAGAGACGCTGGCGCCCTCTCTTGCCAGTTAATGTAACTGACAGGGGAATGCGTTCCTCCTCGAGGTGAGGATGCTGCTGCACGGTGCCTCGCGGGAAAGCAAACACAGGAGGCTGCAGGGCAGGTCTCCACATTCACCCAACCTTAAATAGGCCCATGCGCCTGAAAGTACATGCTATGGAGGAGTCTCCTCGTCTTCATGTCCTTGAGGTTCGTCTTGCAGCGGAGGTCACCCCGACTTCGGCGGTGATCCGAAGGCGGCGTGAAGGCCTCCGCTGGGACGACTCTCATGGCCCGCGGACTACTGTGTCCGCAGGCCCGCGAATAGAAGGCCGGTGGGAAAACTGCAGGCCAGGATTCTGCTGTAGTCGGCAGGGCAGCAGGAGCCCGAGATGACTGCTGAGTTGTCTCGCCACAGCTGCCCCGGATGGATGCGACCAACTGGATATAGGCCGCTCCGTCGCAGCAGGAGGCAGCGAGACGATGTGCATTAGACAGCAAGGCTGGGGGGGGGGGGGGGTGCTCCACCGGATGTGCAAAAATTGCCGAAACGCTCTCGGCGTGCCTTTAACGTATGTCACGGGAGGGAAAACGGCGTCCGCAGGGGTCTCTTGGCGCAATACATAACTCGCTAGCAAAACGTGTCGGGCGGATGTGCAAACGCAAAGTTCGAGTGGACAAAGCCCTTTCTTGATTTGAACGAGACTGCTCAGTTCTTGCGAGGTTACAAAAAAAGGGCGGGCAGCAAAGTGCGCCCCCTCACAACCCCACGGTCGGGTGGTCGTGCCTCCTCTGACGTGGTGCAGGAAGCTCCGAAAAGCATTAGGCCTGACTACTACCGAAAACGACCGTGACCACAACAAAAACCCGATAAGGGTTACGTCCGCGCACCCGCGAGGAGACATCAGCTTTGTGGGGTGGTCCTGCCCCGCTCACTGCCCGAAGCAGCTTCTGAGCGGTCGGCGCCCACCGTATCGGACGGTGTCTGGGCATCCGGTGCCGAGCTGCAATACCAGCGAGCTCGTAGCGGCACCCGTGGCCCCAGGCCACACGGCTCCCGGAGCCGCGACTCCCAGAGTCGAAAAAGAGATAGTAGAGAAAATATATACATAAACTCGGACCAACCACGCGGCTTCCGTACTCACTCGCTTCGGGCTCGGCAACTCCGCGAGCGCTAGGCCTCGCGCTGCCTCGATGCCGACCAAGTGATTCTCGCAAAGAAGTTCCAGGGAAAAATGTGCTGAGCATGTCGAAAATTTCAAACATGCTGCAGCGCAATACACCTCGTACTCAAGAAAGCATGCTGAAGGGCATAGCGATCAAAATTTACTGTAGGCTTAGCTGTTGTCAAGTCAGGACAAAGAGCGTTCCTCGAACCAAACAGACATTTAATGTTCCGAGAGCAGGCACTAGGTTGGGCTGCCAGATGTGGGGTTCAATTGGGGAGATAAATACGTTCTCCCCACTTAATCGCGGCTGACACGGTTCAAAGCCGCCCAGACTCCACCCCGTGATCACGTATGCTACCGCGCACTCACCGACAACGGCGGGCCCTGCTCTGAGAGACAAAGGAACGACACATTGACTAACACAAATAGGCATTTATTGCTACAACAACAATTACGCCAGCTAGCAACAAGATATGCTAATGAATCGAGGTCGTCCGTCTCACCAGCAAAATTCCGAGAGAATGTTCGCCCACGCTAGAGCAAGGGATACTCCGCGCCTGGACGGGACGAGTACGGGAGCCAGTCTCCCCGCCGGCGAAGAGCGGAGCCGCGAGCGACACGTCCGCTCGCCCCGACGATCCCAGCCGATGAGCCCCATGCCCTCTCCCGTGCGCGGGCTTCAAGCAGTCTCTCGCGCAGAGATGCTGGCGCCCTCTCTTGCCAGTTAATGTAACTGACAGGGAAATGCGTTCCTCTTCGAGGTGAGGCTGCTGCTGCACGGTGCCTCGCGGGAAAGCAAACACAGCGGGCTGCAGGGCAGGTCCCCACAGTACAGGGCAGTTTTTATGCCTAGTTAAAGATCCTGAAATAGGTGGTAACCCCTTCAACCATGCATTTTGTTCTGCAAAGGAAAAAAAATGTGATAATTTTTTGCGTTCACATTTCTAACTCCATATTACGCAGCGATAACATAACTGACTCATTACCTTTAGGAATGCACGCTCGACACACATTATAACACTTAATGAATGTCAGCTATATTTATTTAAAGAAAGCCACATCTACGCGCAATTAATTTTTTTAAATAATCAGTAGTCATTTCCGCAACGGAACATTTCCTACATTATCCCCAGTAAATACTTTCATCGTCTTAGAGAAGGAAAAGGCATCAGCATCATGCAGTACTTCGCCCTAACACTTGGCGATGCCCATCTTAATTTCGTGCTTTCGGAAAGCGCCTTTTTACTTGGCACGAAATGAATGTGCTGTTGTATCTAGCATATTTTCAAAATGTAGCCGCCAGCTCCGACTACGTGAAACAAGCCCTATAGGCGCTTCAAAAAAATCAGGAAATTTGCGCGCAATATTGTTGATGCCTTAAGCATTAAGCGACAAATTTTTTTAAGCGCATGCAGTAGGAATTTTCCAAATAAATGTATACCTAACCCTTCTACGTGCTGGGTTTCGGAAACAAGATAAGGATCCATAGCGCGAAAAATTCAAGGACACAACACGAGTGCTTAACTTCCGCTAAACAATCTTTATTTGGCGCTGACAGCCTTATAAAAATCACGTATGGTACAGGTATAGACTACTAACAACAATTATCATGTCAAGGTCATGATGTGTCAAGGAATAAGATCAAAAAGCACAATAAAAGCAACCATTAAGTGAGCACGTTTCACACTATCGCCTGGTGCCTTTATTCTAAGAAAGCTAAGTCTTATCCTAATAATGACACCGAAGGAACACTGACACAATTTTCCAATCCCTCTTTTTTCCACCGCCGCAGCTTCAACTATCTCTTAGACATTGGTATTGCACTACACATGGTTTACACTAACAAGAACGACACATACAGACAGGGCGCAGCGGACTTGGTGCAGCTAACTGTTCAGCTGGGACCGAAGTATGCGGTGCCACCAAAGAAATAAGCGCCCTAGCCCTCGTCCTTCGTCAAGCACATCTCGAGTCGCGCCCGTCCGCAGAGAAGGAATGGTGCAACGTAGAGAGTCTGCATCTTCTAAACAATTAGAAGCCGTCCAGCACCTGTGTACCGGTGAGAAAGAGAGGGCCGTACTTGAAGGATAATATCTTGCTCATACTACCGTCAGATAAGGAGGGAGGTTTTGCAGTCCTTCTGATAGATTTGTATCGAAAGAAAGCACATCATGCAGTTATTTCAGTGTTTAATCACCATTATCGCTTCTTAGTGCAAAAGGCAAAAGCGAAAGCGAAGAAGTTGTGTAAAAAGCTGGATATGTCCAGGCTTTTCCTCGCAATCACGAATTCACGAAAAAAATGCACTTGAGATGTTTTTCTCAGTCAAGACCCACTAGCCGTAGCCACCTTTCAGGGTCATCGTCTCTGAACGTGACTCGTGGCGGAAAGAAGTAGGCCTGCGTTTGCAAACTAAGCTAAAGCTGTTGAAACCTGACGACCCATTTTTAATCACAAGCTTAGAAAAACTTGCTGACTACGTGAGAAGGCTTCATGGTGCAGATGTAGGTTTTCTTTCAATAGATATAAAGAACCTTTACTACCCTTTGCCTCATGAGCAGCTTTTACAAAGCATGAAGACTGTATTCATAAATTTGGTGCCGTATTGTTTCAAACTGAACCTGGCATTTCAGTTGATGGTTTCTTGAATTAAGTGCCCTTCTACTTCTCGTCAACCTTGGTTAAGTGGAATGGGGAATTCTATCTGCAAAAAAAAGGAACTTTGTATACGTTCGTGCATAGCGCCTGTCCTTAGTGACTTGTTTCTTGAGAGCGCAGATAGGAGGATTCAGAGTAATCTAGACAGTTAAGTGGTGATAAAACTTTCCGGTTTGTAGATGATTACTTGGCAGTTCTTCTGAAGAGCAATGTAAGCCTTCTTCAGGTAGCAGAAAGCAGAATATCTACCTTTGCGAACTGTGTTGAGCCACTGTCAATTACTCACGAGCTTCCTGTTGAGGGTATGACCCGTTTTCTTGATTTAAAATAAGTTTCTTCGAGTCGAGTTTGCTGGATGTATGAGCCTAGAGCGAATAAGGCTCTCTTACTGTTTACCTCGCAAGATGCGAATTTGGTTAATAGAGGAGTAGTAAAAACATGCCTGTGTAATGCAGTAAATAAGTCATGCACCTGCCTAGTGACAAGTTTCAGTAATCAGGTTGATCGCACTCAGGAAGCGGGTTACCTGAGGTACCTCCTAGTAGCAGTAACGAAAAGCATGCGCTGAGAAAGAAAAAAACTAAGGTTGACTGATAAGAAAGAAGGTCGCAACAAAATTGAAGTAATGCCTTATATTCACAGGCTTTCGCACGGCCTGAAAAAGATTGGAGAGATAACTGCAGTTCAAATTTGCATGTCAGCCCCAGAAAAATTGTCCTGCACGTCTAAGAAGAGATGTCCAGACAATCAGTATAGGAAAGCCTGCTCTGTACGGCATCAGAACCCGTTCGTAACTTGCACCAATAACGTTATATACAGGTTGCCGCTTTCGTGTGGGAAGTTGTATATCGCGCAGACAGGCCCGTGCCTGAATAAGCGACTCAGCGAGCACCACATTAATGTTAAATATGAGGGGCGAGGTAATTTGGCTCCTCACTGCCATGGTCACAAGTGCTCGCCTTAGTGCGAGGAGTGTTCAGTGTTGGGAAAAAATAGCGATCAAAAAACGAGGGAGATAATCGAAGCTGCGGCGATGGAAAAAGAGATTGGAAATTTGTGCCAGTCATCATTCGGTGTCATTCTCAAGAAAAAACTTAGCTTTGTTAGATTCAAGGCACTGGCCGAAAGTGTGAAACTTGCTCATTGATTTGTAGTTTTTTATTGGGCTTTTTTATCTCATTCCTTGACATATCATGACCTTCACAAGATAATCGTTGTGTAGTCTACACCTGTACCATACGTGATGTTTATAAGGCTGTCAGCGCCAAATAAAGATCGTTTAGTGGAAGTTTAGCGCTCGTGTTGTGTCCCGTCAATTTTGTGCGCTATGGATTCTCATGTTGACTATCCACTAGCCCGAACACTGACCCTTTGGAAACAAACAAGTTGCAGTTATTTCTAAAAGAAAAAGGTACGGCTGCCTTGTCATAAATTTGAATAGAGCACACCCGTTGGAATGGCTGCCACGTGATGTATGATTGGGCGTAAATATGAATTAATTGACCGTCCGGTTAAATGCAGAACCCCGTTCTATAACTGAAGTTTGAGTAGAAGCCGGAGTGGCGCCAGGTTCGTGATAAGTAATTCTGAACCGATGGTGACCTGCTGTAGCTCGTTCCGTATGGGCGAAAGGGGCGGCATTTGCCGACGGCACACCGCCGTTTTGCTTTGTAGAGAGACAGAAGAGCAGCTTGCGACATTTACAACAAGCACAAAGTGTGTTTAACGCTGAACCACATCATACCACGAGCGTGGTTCACGTGAGCGTCACGTGACGGTCCGTCACCGAGGGAGAGAGGAGTCACGCGAGTGCACTCCGCATTGTGTCTACCGAAGTCCTGTTTTATCCCTAACAGCAATAGCACTGAGAGCTGCGCTGCCAGTGCACTACAGACAAAACACTATCGCAAAGCCAGTTTTTCTCTGGAACAAAAGCAGACGTCAGGGGGACGGTTTAAACTTCGCAGGTTTATTCATTCTGTTTGCTCGATATTCTTTATGGGCTTTTCGACGCAGTCTTTTTTACGAAGTGAATGGAAGTGAAGTTTGTTCCGAGCATGATGATTTTCGATTTGTATGGTACAAGCGCACCTATAGCCAAAGAGCCCCATGGGACAAGTTGTTTTCGCTACCCAAGGTGGGGTCAAAGATCCATTCCTGAATGATTTTACCCAAGATAATTCGAGCATGACCCCAGGGGAAAGATTGCATTTTATGGGTTTCACCAAACGCACTCTAAACTTTCTTGTTTTCATATTTCACATGCTGTACTCGTAAGCAAAATAGTTTATAGTTGGAAGCATTGGTAAGGTTTCCTGATTTATATACTCAATTTATCTTACGTATTGGTCATCTTTCCGGAGCTTCAGCAATTTCCTGCGATTTATTGTGAATATCCAGAACACAATTTTCAATCCGTTCGGCATGTTGGTACAGAACTGCGTCAGGAATATTTTCTGGTCCCGTAGATTTGTACGTGCCGATACTGGACAGCAAGGAAAATATCCCTGCTTATTCAAACGCTATTTCTCGAAGTGTATTGCCACTTTGTTTAACTAAGTTTCAATCATGGGTTCAGTGCCATGGCTAAGCGTAAACACAGAGGAGGAGCTCTTTACAAGCTACGTTGTGAGGAGGATTGCTCCTTCTTGTCTCAGTTCTGATACCGTCAGAATTTACGAGGAGCCATATTGAGAAAAGCATTTATTGTGACGCTTTTGTGTTTGTACTCGCCTATTTCACTTGTTGTCTGAGGGCCTGAGAATGCCTGAGGATTTAAAGTCGAACTTGGCAACTACAATCTATATATCAGCTTTCTTAATCAGGCTATTTGCTGCTTTAAATCCACAACAATTTATTGAAAATGGTCTTTGTGTTTGTTTACGACAACTTGAATAACATGCCTCGAGCTAGTAGGCTGATTATTGCGAAGGAAAACAGCGGAAGCTTCACAAGGTACACAGAAATCGCAGAAGAAACACTGGCGCTCCGTTTGGAAGAGCGTTCTCCACGGCAAGTGCTTTAATATATGTGCTCACCAGCATTTTTTTCGGCGTTGCACACATGTTGAGAACTATCGTAAACATTCCTGGAAGACAGGTTGTCTCCTTCTAGGCACACGGAACTTGCGGTCACATTATGTGAAGTCACTATTACGTTTCTGTTACAATTCATCAGTCCAAACTTATTAACCCACTCCTATTCATCTATATACATAGTAGTTACAAAGTTTTTGTGAACAATGCACCAATGAAGTTATATTATCTGCAACTCTTGTTACGGTTCTTTTCCAGTAGGCTAATCTAGTACAGACGCCCCGTTCTTCTTTTTGCTAGTATTAAAGGTCCTTAGATAATAATAATAATAATAATAATTGGTTTTTGGTGGAAAGGAAATGGCGCAGTATCTGTCTCATATATCGTTGGACACCTGAACCGCGCCGTAAGGGAAGAGATAAAGAAGGGAGTGAAAGAAGAGAGGAACAAATAGGTCCGTAGTGGAGGGCTCCAGAATAATTTCGACCACCTGGGGGATGAAAAACCTGTATCTGATCGGCTTTCCTACTCATTTTACGACTGATTGAGAGCATGCTCACGCTCCATGAACTTCGCCCTACGTATTGCTGATATCATAGAATCGAACGGCTTAGAACGACGCACAACAGTCCGACTTACCAATAACGCTCGCCGCTGTAAAAACACAGCCGGCACATAAATGGCAGGTGTTCGTAACGGTTGAGGGCTCGTTACAAACACTTCTTAGACGCGCGCCCACACACACAAACGTGCGCGCGCGCCCCTCCCTCCCCTCCCGCACACACGCACGCACAGGCACTTATATACACTCAAAATAAAGGTATAAACAATCAAAATAACAGCAAAGCAGAAGAAATAATCAGGCGCATGTAGAAATGAACGCCCCCTTTCGTATGATATGTCCTCGTATGATATGTCCTCGTATGATATGTCCTCACACCTCCCCATTTAGTTCATTAGGACGCCGAAACAAACTTGTCTTCTGTGGTGTCTGTTCAATCGCGTGCGTCGTCATTTTTGTCACCGTTTTTTTTTCAGGATCCTCTAGCAACTAGGTCAAGTGTCGGTTTTGCTAATGTTGATCCTTGAAACACACGCGGCTGCCATTATTTGAGCGCAAACAACTCGGAACACCACCGGATACCAAAGAAGGGTGCGCCGCTGGTGACAAAGAGAACAACACTCCTAAGAAAACAAAGAATTACGAAAGTTAAAATGAGAGCAGAAACGAAATTTTAACCTAAATGAAGGTGTCCCCACTTCGCGCATTGAAAGTCTTGAAATGAGTGGAGGCAACTTTTCTAAGGTGGAAAGATATAAGTAAACGTCAAGTTAAAACCGCATGTCAACTCTGAAGCTTATCAAATAAATCAAACGGGAAGGAACTACGAGAACGCCGCTTAAATCTGCTGTGGAAATTAGCAAAAACTGATGGGAAGATTGGTGGCTCAAAAGCAGAGAGGTGACATATGGTTAAAATTGCAGGTAGACGTACTTAAAGAAATTGACGAATTTTTACAACTTGCAACACAGTTTAACAAAAAGAAAGAAAAATAAGCAGAGCATGGTGGCAACAACCATCGCTCCGTTTAAAAGGGGACGCTCGTACCTTCCATCCATCCATTCACAGTGGGAAGAAAAGGTGCTATACAACGTGTGGGGGGGGGGGGGGGGAGCTCTGGATGGACGGACGGACGGACGGACGTATGGATTGATGGATTGATTGATTGATTGATTGATTGACTGACTGACTGATTTATTGAATAATTGATTGATGAATGTATAAAGGCTGAACTATTTAAATCGGGCGGTGGTTCAAGCCACCTAGCCATGACTTCTGAAATTTTACTCTTGTCTTGATTTTAGCCACCTCTCAGATAACCTTCGCTTCGTTACTTCTTCCCACTTAAAATCTACTTTCTCTTCACGGTCCTTAAACCCCAATACCTTCGATAAATCATCCCCGCTGCTTTCCACTGTGGGGTGAATCCCTTTACAGCAAAGTATCAAGCCTTCAGCGGTTCCTTCCTCCTCCCCGCACGCAACGCACCAGAAAACTGCATTGCAACGCCTTCTAGCAACTGCTAACTGGGATCGAGAGAATCGTGGCGGGGCTCCATTTTGTCGGCTACCATGTGAGCTCGGTTCGATGCACCGCGCTCCTTCTCGCCTAAACGCTCCGACGCGAAAAAACTCATGCGGGTGTTGTTTTTTATATTGTTGTTTTCACTGCCTGGTCGAGGTACGGCTAGGCAGCAAGCACACAACCGGCGGTCGCCAGGCTGCGATATCGCTAGCGTTATGGTCATTCGTGTAGCGCTATGTCGACGAGCAAAAGAACATGTCTGTGGTGTCCACTTATAATAAACTGTACATCTCCAACCAAAAATTTACATTTATCTCAACGTTTCCAAGCCGACTCGGGTCCTTCATCAGGGGTGACTGAGGGCAGTAGCTAGCGCCTTTTAAGTATGGAGGGGAGGAGGCGGTCAAAGGAACGACAGCTGTGGGACCCCCTCCTCTTCTCCATACTTAAAAGACGCCAGCTACCTCCCTCAGTCACCCCTGATGAAGGAGCCCAGTCGCTTCGAAACGTGGGGTTAAAGTTAAATTTTTGGTTGGAGATGTACAATTTATTATAAGTCTTCAAACCCAACCAGACAGGCAAATCTGTCAAAATGTTTAGTTTTCATGGTGTCCACTTGTGTCGTGAGCCTTTCACCAAACAGTAGCGCGACATACCGAAAGGAGCCAACTGACATGCCTGCAGACAAGATGGGCCGCCCTTGACCTGTGTCGACCCGTGTCGCTGTCGCTAGATGGCATTTGGATGTACTTTTCCGGTGCGGTGCGGATGTTTGTTTCGGTGCTCTTCGAATTAGGCGGGGTGACCGGGATCGTACGGACGGACGACTGCGAGAGCGCCGTGACTGCGATATATAGATGAGTTCTTTCGTTTTATGTTTCGATAGTTTATATTTAGACTAGGTTTAGACCTAGGCTAGTTAGTGGAAGTTTTCGGGAAAGAGCAGGTCACTGGCCCAACGGCCGTGTCTTTTCCGACCGGCAGCTACAGATCTCTAGTGCTCCTTTGTGAGTTGACTAGTTTAGACCAGTATTTATCCCTTTTTTCTTCTGACCGGCTTTTGTGGTAGACAAAATTTTATTTGAGCACGTGCTTGCGGGTTTCTTTTCTTCATGCCTGAGGATATTCAAGCAATTTCTGATAGCAATAATTTATTGCAAGCACAAGAAACATACACTCGCCAAAGAAATATTTAACACATAACGTTTCGAGACTCGTACGGGTCTCTTGTTCACAATGAAGATGGGCGGAATGGGCCGCTACTTATAAGCGGACTTGACTGCACAGTGAGTGGGCGTAGATATCGGGGAGATTCCTTTCGTCCTGTTGATAGCATTCTTGGTCGTCTGCATGTAAAATGATTCGAGAAGTAGTCGTGAAGATAAAGGTTTGTTCATGTCCAAGATTTTGGCGTTCTCCCAGTCAATAGAGTGCTGCATCATTTGGGCATGCTCTGCAAGTGCATTGAAGGAAGTGCGACCTTTCTTTACGTCATTGTTGTGTTCCCTTATTCTTCTTTTAAAATCGCCTGACTCGCCAATGTATGAAGCATCGCAATCCTTGCAGGGGATCTTGTATACAACGCCGGGGTAACATGTGCGCTCTAGGCGGTCCTTCACGTGACACAGCTGCTGTTTCAGATTACTGGACGGTCCGTGCGCAGTTCGAACGCTGTTTTTGGCAAATATTCGCGCCAGAGCCTCACTTGTACCCCGGGAATACGGGACAGTCGCGCGTTTCTGTTGCCCAACAAACTGGGGCTGAGGAGGTTCCTTACAGCGGCGTTCTTGATTGTTTAGCATCTGACGAGGGTAGCCATTATTTTCAAGGTCGACGCGAACTTTCTGCTGCTCGGAAGAGAGAAGGCCAGGGCTAGAACATAGACGACCAGCTTGCTTGAACAGAGCGGACGCGACGGAGTATTTGTTGCCTATGGGATGGGCAGATTTAAAAACGAGGTACTTGCCGGTATGTGTGGGCTTTCGGTATATGGTAGTGGCTAGCCCATCGGTAGTGAGGAGAACGAGAACATCGAGAAAAGCAATACTTCTGCGGCTTCTTCTTCCATTGTGAACAGAACTGTTGGTTGGAAAGAGTTGAGATGGTCCAAAAAACGGTTTGGCATCCTTGCGCTGAAATACGCAGAAGCAATCGTCCACATAGCGTAAAAACAGTTTCGGACGAGTATGAAACGATTGTAGTGCCGAACTTTCAATACCCTCCAGCGCGAGGTTGGCACAGGTTACGGACACATATGCACCCATGGCCGTACCAAACACCTGCTTGTAATATACGTTGCTGAACACGAAATATGTGTTCTGAAGACAAAAGCTTAAGAGGCGGCACAAATCAACTGCTTCAAAAGGCTTACGGGATGGTAGTGATGGGTATTCTTCCAGTGCCCTCTCACAGCATTCAACAGCGATGTTTGCTGGAACGCATGTGTACATCGATTTCACATCGAACAAGACCATGAAGTCTTCGCTGTCAACCGCCACGGCCTTGAGTTTAGCAACGAAATCAGCGGAATCTTTGAAGTATGTCGGCGTACGTCCAACAAGAGGTCCAATAACCTGGTGCAGGTACTTGCATAGGTTGTACAACGGGGAACGCGTGAAGTCAACTATCGGCCTGGGTGGTATGCCCGGTTTGTGAATCTTAGGTAAGCCGTAAATAGCGGGTGCTGAGCCGTTATGACACAATAGCTGGTAGTAAACGTACCTTTTCGCAGGAGGAACAAATCTGAAAACATCCGTTAGTAGGTTTTGAAGCTCTATTTGTATTTTCTTCGTGGGATCCCGGCTAAGCTTGGCGTAGGTGACCGCATCTTCGATGAGTTCTGACATCTTTGAAAGGTACTGAGTGCGGTCTAGTATCAGGGTTGCGTTTCCTTTGTCAGCCGGAAGGACTACGATCTTTTCGTTGCTCTTGAGTCTCTTTAAGGCATGCTTCTCGAACATGGGTAAAGTGTCGGTTTCAGCAGACTCCTCTAAAAGCTCTCCAATAGCACGTGAGCGTGCTTCAGCTTGAAGTTTTGGATCTACAAGACGAACTGCCTGCTCAACAGCACAAGTCAGTTGACCTACCCTGGGGGCAACGCCTGTGTTGAAGCTCTGACCACAGCTTAGGAGTTATTGTTCTGCAGGATCCAAGTTGTGCGACGACAAGTTGTAAATTTCTGTTTTAGCATGGCTGCATTCGGTGTTGCCGAGTAGGCGCAGGAACTTTGCTTCTAGGCTGGCGACCCTCTCCGCTTGTGTTCTGGATGAGACGTAGTTTGCATGCAGCAACACGTCGATGAAATCAGTGGAAAGAAGATCCTGAAGTCTGCGTTGAGAGAATACTTCATTTTCAAGGCGCTTGATAGTGGCCTTGGTGCCCATGATGCGGTCCTGAAGGAGACGCCATTCTGCTTGAGCGATAGTTTTTCTTCCGAAGGGTGTCTTTACGATTTGAGGTAAGCGAAGGGACTTCGGTATAAGCCCGTATGCTTTGCAACGGGAGGTGAAATGCAAGTGGCTCTGAAACGAGGCCAGTCCTAAATATGAAAATAAGCTTAAATATTAATATTAAGGGCCTCTTTAGCTTCTGTCTTCAGAACACATATTTCGTGTTCAGCAACGTATTATCAAGCAAGTGTTTGGTACGGCCATGAGTGCATATTTGTCCGTAATCTGTGCCAACCTCGCGCTTGAGTGTATTGAAAGTTCGGCCCTACAATCGTTTCATACTCGTCCGAAACTGTTTTTACGGTATGTGGACGATTGCTTCTCCGTAATTCAGCGCAAGAATGCCAAACCGTTTTTGGACCACCTCACCTCGTTTCAACCAACAAGTTCAGTTCACAATGGAAGAAGAAGCCGCCAGAAGTATTGCTTTTCTCGATGTTCTCGTTCTCCGCACTCCCGACTGGCTCGCCACTACCGTATGCCGAAAGCCCACACATACCGGCATGTACCTCGATTTTAAATCTGCCCATCCCATAGGCCACAAACGCTCCGTCGCGTCCGCTCTGTTCAAGCGAGCTGGCCGTCTATGTTCTAGATCTGGCCTTCTCTCTTCCGAACAGCAGAAAGTTCGCGTCGACCTTGAAAATAATGGCTACCCCCGTCAGATGCTAAACAATCAAGAACGCCGCTGTAAGGAACCTGCTCAGCCCCAGTTTGTTGGGCAACAGAAACGCGCGACTGTCCCGTATTCCCGGGGTACAAGTGACGCTCTGGCGCGAATATTTGCCAAATAAGGCGTTCGAATTGCACACGTACCGTCCAGCAAGCTGAAACAGCAGCTGTGTCACGTGAAGGACCGCCTAGAGCGCACATGTTACCCCGGCGTTGTATACAAGATCCCCTGCAAGGATTGCGATGCTTCATACATTGGCGAGTCAGGCGATTTTAAAAGAAGAATAAGGGAACACAACAATGACGTCAAGAAAGGTCGCACTTCCTTCAATGCACTTGCAGAGCATGCCCAAATGATGCAGCACTCCATTGACTGGGAGAAAGCCAAAATCTTGGACACGAAGAAACCTTTATTTTCACGATTACTTCTCGAATAATTTCTCATACAGACGACCAAGAATACCTATCAACAAGACGAGAGGGAATCTCCCCGATATCTGCGCCAGCTCACGGTACAGTCAAGTCCGCTTATAAGTAGCGGCCCATTCCGCCCATCCTCATTGTGAACAAGGGACCCGTACGGGTCTCGAAACGTCATGTGTTAAATATTTTTATTTGGCGAGTGTATGTTTCTTGTGCTTCCAATGTGCATCCCCCTCGCCAGACAGGATTCTGTCGAACCCTTGATTATGTTGCCTTTCGCGGAAAACATGGGCCCGCTGCGATTACCAAAATCCATCAGTTCGTTTCCGTGAAATCAAGACTGGCCTCGTTTCAGAGCCACTTGCATTTCAACTCCCGTTGCAAACCATACGGGCTTATACCGAAGTCCCTTCGCTTACCTCAACTCGTAAAGACACCCTTCGGAAGAAAAACCATCGCTCAAGCAGAACGGCGTCTACTTCAGGACCGCATCATGGACACCAAGGCCACTATCAAGCGCCTTGAAAACGAAGTATTTTTCTCTCAACGCAGACTTCAGGATCTTCTTTCCACTGATTTCATCGACGTGTTGCTGCATGCGAACAACGTCTCATCCAGAACCCAAGCGGAGAGGTTCGCCAGCCAAGAAGCAAAGTTTCTGCGCCTACTCGGCAACACCTAATGCAGCCATGCTATACCAGGAATTTACAACTTGTCGTCGCACAACTTGGATCCTGCAGAACATGCACTCCTAAGCCGTGGTTTGAGTTTCAACACAGGCGTTGACCCCAGGGTAGGTCAACTGTCTCTTGCTGTTGAGCAGGCAGTTCGTCTTGTAGATCCAAAACTTCAAGCTAAAGCACGCTCACGTGCTATTGGAGCGTTTTTAAAGCAGTCTGCTAAAACCTACACTTTACCCAAATCCGAGAAGCATGCCCTAAAGAGACTCAAGAGCAACGAAAAGATAGTAATCCTTCCGGCTGACAAAGGAAACGCAGCCCTGACACTAGACCGCACTCAGTACCTTTCAAAGATGTCCGAACTCACCGAAGATGCGGTCACCTACGCCAAGCTTAGCCGGGATCCCACGAATAAAATACAAACAGGGCTTCAAAAACTACTAACGGATGTTTTCGGATTTGTTCTTCCTGCGAAAAAGTACCTTTACTACCAGCTATTGTGTCATAACGACTCAGCACCCGCTATTTACGGCTTACCTAAGATTCATAAACCGGACATACCACTCATGCCGATAGTTGACCTCACGCGTTCTCCATTGTATAACCTATCCAAGTATCTGCTCCAGGTTATTGGACTTCTTGTTAACGTACGCCGACATACGTGAAAGATTCCGCTGATTTCGTTGCTAAACTCAAGGCCATGGCGGATGACAACGAAGACATCATGGTCTCGTTCGATGGGAAATCGATTTTCCCATGCGTTCCAGATAACTTCGCTGTTGAATGCTGTGAGAGGGCACTGGAAGAATACCCATCACTACCATAACGCACGCCTTTTGAAGCAGTTGATCTGTGCCGCCTCTTAAGCTTCTGTCTTCAGAACACATATTTCGTGTTCAGCAACGTATATTACAAGCAGGTGTTTGGTACGACCATGGGTGCATCTGTGTCCGTTACCTGTGCCAACCTCCCGCTGGAGTGTATTGAAAGTTCGGTCCTACAGTCGTTTCACACTCGTCCGAAACAGTTTTTACGCTATGTGGACGATTGCTTCTGCCTAATTCTGCGGAAGGATGCCAAACCGTTTTTGGACCACCCCAACTCTTTTCAACCAACAGTTCTGTTCACAATGGAAAAAGAAGCCGCAGAAGTATTGCTTTTCTCGATGTTCTCGTTCTCCGCACTCCCGATGGGCTCGCCACTACCGTACACTGAAAGCCCACACATACCGGCAAGTACCTCGATTTTAAATCTGTCCATCCCATAGGCCACAAACGCTCCGTCGCGTCCGCTCTGTTCAAGCGAGCTGGCCGTCTATGTTCTAGCCCTGGCCTTCTCTCTTCCGAGCAGAAGAAAGTTCGCGTCGACCTTGAAAATAATGGCTACCCCCTTCAGATGCTAAGCAATCAGGAACGCCGCTGTAAGGAACCTGCTCAGCCCGTTTGTTTGCCAACAGAAACGCGCGACTGTCCCGTATTCCCGGGGTACAAGTGAGGCTCTGGCGCGAATATTTGCCAAATACAGCGTTCGAACTGCGCACGTACCGTCCAGCAAGCTGGAACAGCAGCTGTGTCACGTGAAGGACCGCGTAGAGCGCACATGTTACCACGGCGTTGTATACAAAATCCCCTGCAAGGATTGCGTTGCTTCGTACATTGGCGAGTTAGGCGATTTTAAAAGAAGAATAAGGGAACACAAGAATGACGTCAAGAAAGGTCGCACTTCCTTCAATGCACTTGCAGAGCATGCCCAAATGATGCAGCACTCCATTGACTGGGAGAACGCCAAAATCTTGGACATGAAGAAACCTTTATCTTCACGATTACTTCTCGAATAATTTTACATACAGACGACCAAGAATGCTATCAACAGGACGAGAGGGAATCTCCCCGATATCTGCGCCCACTCACTGTGCACTCAAGTCCGCTTATAAGTAGCGACCCATTCCGCCCAGCCTCCTTGAGAACAAGAGACCCGTACGTGTCTCGAAACGTCATGTGTTAACTATTTTTTCTTTGGCGAGTGTATGTTTCTTGTGCTTCCAATATGCTTCCCCCTCGCCAGACAGGATTCTGTCGAACCCTTCAGCAATAATTTAGTTCTGCTAAAATGGTCAAGCAACTAAAGATTAAATGCAAGGAGTGTGAGGCGTTGGTGAAATTGAAGTAAACGCGGTTAGAATCTGTAGAGGAGGCCGAAGCGTGGATTTTATGTGCAGATGCTGCGTATTAAGTGGGTGCCTGGACAGGACAGACGAAGCAAACACCAATCTGGCGTTACGTTTGGATGGTCTAGAAAGAGAGCTACAGGTAGAGAGGGCAGAGAAGCAGAAACTTCAAGAACAGCTGAGTCCATTGTTTGAAAACTAAACATTTTGACAGATTTACTTGTCTGGTTGGGTTTGAAGACTTATAATAAACTGCACCTCTCCAGCCAAAAATGTTAACCTTAACCCACCGTTTCGAAGCCGACTCTGCACCTTCATCAGGGGTGACTGAGTGCAGTAGCTAGCATCTTTTAAGTATGGAGGGGAGGAGGGGGTGAAAAGAACGACAGCTGCATCGCGCAAGGCGCGGGGGAGGGGAGGGGTTTTAGGCTGTTAGTCACGCTGGCGCACTGCAGGGAGGTGCTGAATGGCGACTTTTTTTCGTTGCGTTGAAGAGAGAAGTCCCTGGGCATATACTGGGGGCAGGTTTCCTTTCGTGCGGTTGATATTGTTCGGGGTGGTTTGGATATGCCAGGATTCCAGAAGGAGCCTCTTGTGGTAATTTGTTTCGGTTCCGAGAATGCGGGACTCATCAAAGTTGATTCTACGGCAGGAGTCCTCGGAATGTTCGGCTACTGGATTGCGCTCTCTTGAGAATTTGCGGACCTCGTTCTTATGTTGCCGAATTCTTTCTTTGAAATTTTTGGTTTCGCCGATGTAGCTTGCGTCGCAGTCGGCGCATGGAATTTGGTAGACAATGCCTTGGGCTCTTTCTCTCGGCGGCCGGTCTTTAGGAACAGGTAGGTAAAGCCCAACAGTGTTTGTGGCCTTGTGCGCAACCTGGAGACCCGATTTTTCCAGGATTCGGGCGATGGTTTCTCTGACACCTCCGACATAAGATAAAGTGACGTATTTTGGTGGTGGCGTTGGTCTTTATGCGTTGATATCTTGACGAACGTTGTGTTTTTGACGTCGAATGGTTTTCTGAATAAAGTCTTTTGGGTAGCCGTTCATGATGAGTTCTTTGAATATCGTGCGTTGTCTTTTTTTCTGTCAAGTTCTGTGCTGCAGTGTGTCTCAATTCTTCTGAACAGCATCTTCACCCCTGATGCTTTATGGACTGTCGGGTGATTCGAAGAGAAGTGGAGATACCGGCCTTATTGGGTTGGTTTGCGGTATACGGAGAACTGAAGGGTATTGTCGTTTCGGGACACGAGGACGTCCAAAAACGGCAGGGAGTTTTCTTGGTCCACATCTAGCGTGAACTGAATGTCAGGTTCTACGGAATTTAAATGACGAAGGAAATTTCGAGTCTCAGATTTTTTGATGACGGCGAAGCAGTCGTCGACATACCTGCGGAAAATCTTTGGTTTCGGGTAGAATGAGTTCAGGGCTCTTTGTTCGACGTGTTCCATTGTTAAATTGGCAATGACGACAGAGATGGATGCTCCCATTGGTGTTCCTTTCACTTGTCGGTAAAATTGCCCGTTTGACGAGAAGTATGTGTTTGATAGGCACAACTCCTGGAGGCGGCACACATCTCTTACACTCAGCGGGGTTCGTGCGCTGAGTGTGTCGTCGCGTTGTAGGGCGTCACAGGTAGCGGCCACCGCAAGCTTCACGGGGATGTTTGTGAAAAGGCACACCACGTCAAAGGAGACAAGGCATTCGTCGGCCTCAAGGGTGGCCTGGGACACCAGTTCAATGAAGTGACTGGAATGACGGATATGGGTCGCTGTTTTTCCTGCGATTATGGATATTAGTTTGTGAAGGTATTCTGACAACGAGCGAAGAGGGGAACACCGGAAGTCGAAAATCCGGCGCAAAGGGATCCCCGGTTTGTGGACTTTGGGCAGGCCGTAGAATGCTGGAGCGATCCGTTGGTGCTCAATAACTGAAGGTAGAGGTTTGGGAAGGTGGGTTGTTTTTCGAATACTTCTTTCAATGTTTTGTTTAGCCTTGCTTGGGTAGTGGTTGTGGGGTCCTTCTTCAATTTTGCATATTCTTGACTGCTGAATAAGGTGGATATTTTCTCTTCGTAGTCCCGTCTGTCTAGAACGACTGTTGTGCTTTCTTGTCAGCTGGGAGGATCACTATGTTGGTGTCTGTCTTGAGGTCTTGCAGGGCTTGCCTTTCGTCCGGATTTAGGTTTGATTCTTTTCGGCGTGCTTGCACTGAATTGAGTACAACTATTGTTTTGAGCCTGACCTCTTCTCGTACACCAGGTTCCAGTTGGCGGATACCGACTTCAAGCGCAGATACGATTGCTGAAATGGGGGGTCTGTTAACCTGGAGGTTGAATTTGTGTACCTTGGCTAGGATTGACGTTTCGGCGGTTGTGAGCTTCCTGGAGGAGAACTTGGCTACCAGATCAGAATGGTCCGGTGGGGGTTGTTCGGGCCGGCATTGAAGTTTCGACAACTTCTCTGTCTGCTTGGTGCGAGGTTTGTCGGCTTCCGATGATGCGGATTCTTTGGCAAATGCCTCGATAGACGTCACTAGGTTGGGCAATTTGTGCTCGAGTTGTCGGCGGGCGAAGAAGGCGTAGATTTATTTCTTCCTAATCACGCTACGGCACTCATGTATCCGTGCCGTCACTAGGTGCTCTTCTGCCTTGTTGATGATGTTTCGTCCTTCCGGTGTGGGGACCAGGAATCGTAGTCGTAGGCTCTGGGGTACAACCTTGTTTTCCTTGCATATCTTGGCGAATTCCAGGTGTGTCTTGAACACCGAGATGCCTTGCATGGTCTTGATGTACTTCTTCGCAAGCTGCATAGCTTCTAGCCCGATGTCTGCACGGATAGATTGAAAACTAAACATTTTGACAGATTTACCTGTCTGGTTTGGGTTTGAAGACTTATAATAAACTGGATCCAGCCAGTAGCCGAACATTCCGAGGACTCCGACCATAGAATCAACTTTGTAGAGACCCGCATCCTCGGAACCGAAACAAATTACCACAAGAGGCTCCATCTGGAATCCTGGCATATCCAAACCACCCCGAACAATATCAACCGCACGAAAGGAAACCTGCCCCCAGTATATGCCCAGGGACTTCGCTCTTCAACGCATCGAAAAAAAGTCGCCATTCAGCACCTCCCTGCAGTGCGCCAGCGTGACTAACAGCCTAAAACCCCTCCCCCTCCCCCGCGCCTTGCGCGATGCAGCTGTCGTTCTTTTCACCCCCCCCCTCCCCTCCATACTTAAAAGACGCTAGCTACTGCCCTCAGTCACCCCTGATGAAGGAGCCGAGTCGGCTTCGAAACGTTGGGTTAAAGTTAACATTTTTGGTTGGAGATGTGCAGTTTATTATAAGTCTTCAAACCCAAACAGAGAGGTAAGTCTATCAAAATGTTTAGTTTTCAATCTATCCGTGCAGACTTCGGGTTAGACGCTATGCAGCTTGCGAAGAAGTACATCAAGACCATGCAAGGCATCTCGGAGTTCAAGACACACCCATCGCTTCATTGAACTGGTGCCCCAAGCCACCCTTGAGGCCGACGAATGCCTTGTCTCCTTTGACGTGGTGTCCCTTTTCACAAACATCCCCGTGAAGCTTGCGGTGGCCGCTACCCGTGACGCCCTACAACGCGACGACACACTCAGCGCACGAACCCCGCTGAGTGTAAGTGATGTGTGCCGCCTCCAGGAGTTGTGCCTATCAAACACATACTTCTCGTCAAACGGGCAATTTTTCCCGACAAGTGAAAGGAACACCAATGGGAGCATCCATCTCTGTCGTCATTGCCAATTTAACAATGGAACACGTCGAACAGAGAGCCCTGAACTCATTCCACCCGAAACCAAGAATTTTCCTCAGGTATGTCGACGACTGCTTCGCCGTCATCAAAAAATCTGAGACTCGAAATTTCCTTCGTCATTTAAATTCCGTAGAACCTGACATTCAGTTCACGCTAGAGGTGGACCAAGAAAACTCCCTGCCGTTTTTGGACGTCCTCGTGTCTTGAAACGACAATACCCTTCAGTTCTCCGTATACCGCAAACGAACCCACTAAGGCCGGTATCTCCACTTCTCTTCGAATCACCCGACAGTCCATAAAGCATCAGGGGTGAAGATGCTGTTCAGAAGAATTGAGACACACTGCAGCACAGAACTTGACAGAAAAAAAGAACAACGCACGATATTCAAAGAACTAATCATGAACGGCTACCCAAAAGACTTTATTCAGAAAACCATTCGACGTCAAAAACACAACATTCGTCAAGATATCAACGCACAAAGACCAACGCCACCACCAAAATACGTCACTTTATCTTATGTCGGAGGTGTCAGAGAAACCATTGCCCGAATCCTGGAAAAATCGGGTCTCCAGGTTGCGCACAAGGCCACAAACACTGTTGCGCTTTGCCTCCCTGTTCCCAAAGGCCGGCCGCCCAGAGAAAGAGCCCAAGGCATTGTCTATCAAATTCCATGCGCCCACTGCGACGCAAGCTACATCGGCGAAACCAAAAACTTCAAAGAAAGAATTCGGCAACATAATAACGATGTCCGCAAATTCGGAAGAGAGCGCAATCCAGTAGCCGAACATTCCGAGGACTCCGACCATAGAATCAACTTTGAAGAGACCCGCATCCTCGGAACCAAAAAAATTGCCACAAGAGGCTCCTTCTCGAATCCTGGCATATCCAAACTACCCCGAACAATATCAACCGCACAAAAGAAAACCTGCCCCCAGTATGTGCCCAGGGACTTCGCTCTTCAACGCATCGAAAAAAGTCGCCATTCAGCACCTCCCTGCAGTGCGCCAGCGTGACTAACAGCCTAAAACCCCTCCCCTTCCCCTGCGCCTTGCGCGATGCAGCGGTCGTTCTTTTCACCCCCCCCCCTCCCCTCCATACTTAAAAGACGCTAGCTACTGCCTTCAGTCACCCCTGATGAAGGAGCCGAGTCAGCTTCGAAACGTTGGGTTAAAGTTAACATTTTTGGTTGGAGATGTGCAGTTAAGTCCATTGTTGGAGGCAAAAATGGCTGACACTACCCAGCGAAGTCACATTGGCGAACATTTGGCATAAACAGCGATAAGGCATTACGTCAGGCAGGTTCAGACAGGAACAGCTACGCACACGTGGCAGCTAGGAAGTCCGGAGGCGATGGAGAGAAGCGGATAAAGCTAACTTAAGGTATCAGGTCACAGGTCACTGGTAAGAGGCAGCATAATCTGGTAGGTAGGAGGGTGGAAAAGAAAACCTTAGTGCTTATGGTGGCGGCTCAAACATGAGGAGGTGCAAAAAGACAAATGGAGCGTGTAAATGATAATAAGCGGGTAGCAGTGGGGTCATTCCCAGGCAGGACAATGGACGCAGTATTGAGAGAGACAAAAAGCGAACTTTCTGAGAATGTTGCCGAGCGCAATTTGGTAGTGGTAGCAGCGGGGATAAATGATGCTCTGAATGCTAATGCCGCAAAAGTAGTCGAAAAATTAGCGGCGGAAGATGACGATTTAGGGGCAATAGCACAGCTAACCCAGGTCCATGTGTGCACAGTGCCGCAGGTGCAAGGACGGAACAGAGGAGCTGCCGAGGACGTTGTGGCTGGAAATCGAAAGATAAGGAAGTTAAGCCAGGAGAGACGCTTTTAAGTTGCAGACATAAACAGGGAAGTGCACAGGGCAGGCTTTGGCCGAGGCTTCAGACGAGATGGCATCCATTTTAATGGAAGGCTAGGAGCCGAGGTCGGCTGACGCCTGGTAGGCCGGGCAGTAGCTTTTTTCGGGGGTTCACTGCAGCTCAGGGCGAAGGGGTACGTAGAAGAAAAGTAGAAAGTGCAACAATGGCGGTTGACCGCAACAAAATGGCCACTAGGAGGTCCACAAAGAAACCACAAAAAAGAAATTTAACACTAGGATCAGGCAGATAAACTTCCAAGGCGGTATAAAGACAGCGAAGTGGTTATAAATTAAAGGAGGAAAAAGTAGGTATATACGCGCTATACGAGACGCATCTCAAGTATCCAGAAGATCCATCGTTTATTGGTGGCTATGTTTGGGAATGGAGCAACAGAAATACAACGGAGAGGAAGGGAGGAGGATTAGGTATGCTGATACGTCAAGGAAAGAATTGCAAAGAATAAAGTCAACTTGCAAAGAACACATCTGGGTATCAGGTACAATTGCCGGTAAAAGGGCATGGCCAGGAGTGGTTTATTAAGTGACAGAAGACAAATTCAGGCATGAAGACATGAATCTATTTAAGTGTATCAATGACGATATAAATCAGTTTGGAGAAGGTGCCGATATAATTCTGCTGTTTCACATGAATGGCCACATCGAGGATCTTAATGGACACACAGATTGTAAGGGGAAGCTGATGCTAGACGTCTGTGAGCGACACAACCAAGTTATTGTAAATATAGACACTAGTTCTGAGGGACAAATCACGTGGGAACCCTGTAACATGCAAACGACCATTGACTACTGCTTAATGCAGCAGGGGATGTATAGGAAGCTTGAAATAATAGAAATGGACGAAGAGGGGAAGTACAGCCTTGGAAGTGATCACAAAAGTATTAGTCTACAGTTGGGAGCCTGGGGAGCCTTGCTCAAAAGAGAAACCCTTACAAAAATCAGCATCGCCATTTCGTTGAGCAACTGTTGACATCTTATGGAATCAACAATTAGTCAACAAAAACAGAATGCTTGTTGACTACAGTCAACAGCAGTCAACGAAATTTTATTGTACTGAACTAACACTGCCAGTGCTATTCACTGCAATCAGCGGTTGTCAACAATTTTTATACTTACCTTGTCCAAACTTGATGCTATTGACTGCATTCAACGGGCATCAACAAAATTTATTCTTAACCTTGTCAACACTGTCCATGCTGTTGACTGCATTCGACAGGTGTCAACAAAACTTATACTTACACTGTCAATGCTGCTGACAAAAATCAGTGAGTTTCCAGAAGGTTTATATTTACCTAGACAAAGCTGTGTTTTAAACACCCGTTGAATTACATAGGCAAAGTATGGGCAAACTGAGCCGAATATATATTTAACTTAGGTTTTCAAGGAGCAATGCCTTAATATAAAAAACCTTTTATTAGTACTCAAGTAGGTCGATACAGGCATGTGCTTTTCCTTTCGGAGAGACAATCAATATCTTGCTGCTGCTTGAAAAGGGAGAGGTGGTATCATGCATCTTGTATAAAAAAGCACCATGGAAGTGTGACGTTTAGTCAGGCGATTTCCAAAATTCTGTCCTTGAGCATGTAATACCGTTAACTTTAAAGTATAATTCAATGTTCTTTTGTTCATAGGTGCAAAGTAAATAGAAATTCAGTCATATCACAAAAACCGAAAGAAAGTCCTTGCAGATTTAAAAATGCAAGATGTAACTTACAGGCGTTATTGTTAAAATCTATATATCTTTTGTGCCCACGGGTTTGTGTTAGTCGCTGCAATAAGCAGAGCTGTCTTCTAGCCAAGTAAGAGATAATGGCAGATTGAAATTTTGGGGAAGTCCACCAACACTGTTTATTTGAAGTATTGGGAATATAATGGTTGGCACCATTCTGCGGCAGAAGATGTCGATAAGAGTTACTTCTGGCCTCTGGTCAGTGCTGCTCAAATACAAAGATCAATGCATCACATGGAAGCAAATAGGTGTTGCTGCCATATGATCACAATGGCACAGAAAGAGTTAAAAAATAACACATAATGGTTCACTGCTACAGGTTAAATGTAGATAGCAAAGGTAAGAAGGACAACTATCTTATAACACAAATAGACATAAAATACATAAGTGCCTAATTCATGGACCTTTGCTTGCCCACCTGATTACACATGCCTATAATGCAAAAAAAGAGACATGTATAATATAGAAATCATATACTAGACTGGTTTGGCGTGTGCTGGTGCACACATCCTACTATGCTAGTGTACTGTGATGTGCCCGCCAGAGTGGGTTGGCGTAGTCTAGTGTGCACACGAGACTAAAGTGCACATCAGAGCGCTGAAGTGTGGTAATGTGCACATCAGAGAAATGGTGTGTTCTTGAGCATGTGACACTGCCCACAGAAGCAAATTTATTCGCAATGTTTGGATCATGAGCAGCTCAGCATAATTATAAAATAAATATTTAAACATATACTTCACAGCACAAAATAATAATTGCATTAAATCAAAATAATTGTATTTCTAATATCACGGCTATTTACAAAGTCTTTGTGCGGCCGCCTCGGAGGCAGAGTGGTTACGGTGCTCGGCTGCTGGCCCAAAAGACGCGGGTTCGATCCCGGCCGCAGCGGTCGAATTTCGGTGGAGGCGAAATTCTAGAGGCCCGTGTACTGTGCGATGTCAGTGCACGTTAAGGAACCCCAAGTGGTCGAAATTTCGGGAGCCCTTCACTACGGCGTCTCTCATAGCCTGAGTCGCTTTGGGACGTTAAACCCCCATACTCCAACCTACACAGTCTCTGTAGGAAATCTGGCAATTGAAAATGACGCGTCAATGCAACTTTGAGTGCCTTTGACGGGCTGATTGTGGTCACTCGAAGCCACCGAGGCTCGAAGCGCCTTAGTCTAACTGCCCTTTTGTAACAGTTCACTAATCATTTGCTGTGACACGCGCAACGCTAATAGCCACGCGACAACGCCTAGCGTGCTTCCCAACGCCGTTAAAATCCAGCGCGCTGGCTGCCAAGTCACGTAGCAGGACGCAGCAACTCCTCCCTCTCTGACATCCGGGCATCCCGGCGTGATATCCGGCTAGGCCTTACGCCACGCCGTGACATGGTCTGTGCAGCTGTTTTGCGGGTGCTGTTTGTGCCTAATTTCAGAATTGCTGCATCAAACTTGCGTTTGGGTTTCCTGCTTATCGTAGCTTGCGCCGCGTGTGAGCAATGCATGCAGCCGTTCGCGTCCTTTATCAAAAAGTGACCACACCGAGAAGCATGGAGCCTTTTCATCTTGACAATACGATTCGACTTCAACCGTGGAAGCCACTTCAGCTTTTTCTTGACGCGAAGCAAGAGAAGAAAGCGGTCACTGCAAGCCGTCGAGTCTTCGTTTCCTGGTGAGACCCATAGTGTAGCGCAGGAATGCGCGCAATTTGCCACCGCGAAAATAAACGATTGTGCACAAAGGCGAGTCCGGTAGGGTTTCGTGACATGAGTACATCTCTTGAAACCCTACCGCTCTTTCCTGTTTGTCTACCTTCGGCATTGCGCGTGGTTAACTGGTTGTTTCCATGACAGCAAAGCGCCTTCCACATCGAATTATCAACATGCTGGTCTGTCAGTGTTCGAAATATATGTTTTGCGACGCGAACGCCGTGGTTTGTGCATAGATGCACTTGCTAAATGCCAGGTACGAGTAGGAGTACGTAATTAATGTAAATGTGGCAATTGGATACTGCCCTGCAAAGCGCTGGCCCAGCGAACCATGTGACTATGTTTTGGGCTTTCGTTAAGGCTGTTTCCCGACTTCCTGTACATTATTCGACCTGCGACGTGATTGTGTGCTGCCTGCACGCGTGCTTTTTAACGCCACTATCGGCCCGTTGCGGATTGCCGATAGCTTACGCCGCTCGTTCTGTTTAGCATTGTGTTATTAGCTGCGCGTATGTGCGTCTTTATTGTTATTTGATATGGCGTCTTAAGGTTATAACACACCTCTACGATTCGATTACACCAGCTGTCAAGCTGAGGGTGCGAGAGGGGTGACGCGTCAAGGCATGCGAGCGACTGAGCGAATTGAGCGACGCGTCGCATGAAGCGATACCCCAACAAGGAAGCTGGCTGCTCGATCACCAGTGTAACATTGGTAACGTTGCCTGAAGCCGTAAAGTTCTTTTAGTTGCAGGCGGCCGCGAACAAAAATCACTGCTAAATGTTGACGAAGAGGTAGCCCTAGAAAAGGAGCGCTTTGTAGCCCTTTCAAATTAAGTGGTTATGAATAACCTAAAACATTTTCTTGTGGTTGTGTGAAATGCTAGCAATACAAATAATTACCCGGAAGTGCCAGGCATTGCGGATGCAAGAATACACAGCTGGAAACTGTTGTGGTATGCAGGTGAAGTGCCTGCTTGTCAGTATGAAGAGGTCTGGAAAGAGCTTCATCGAAGAGAATGTCTGAAATTCCAGATTTGGGGCTGTTCTTGTATGTGCCCATTCAGCATACATTGCCGAGCACAAGTATGTATTTTGTTTTCTAAAATCTGTTTTTGAACCTCTGTGTTGAGATCAGTGTGTTGCAATATCTGCTTCGAACCGGAACGCTGAAGGCATGCATGGGTATTCCCGTATTCAAAATAACATGTGTGTCTCTTCTCAATAGGTAATCTTAAGATAGTGCCACTTTCATGTTCGTTTTGAAGCAGTGCTTAAATTCAGAGGGGTCTCGGCTCGCCTCAGAACCCCCACTAGTACTAACGAGGAATTTGAGCCCCCCCCCATACTAGAATGTAGCTAGTGTATGAATCCGAAGCAAGCAACCAATTTTCTTTTTTTTTTTTTAGGTGTGGCCGGAACATTTCTGTCATTTCTAAAATTTCGCCGTGATTTTTAGCAAGAATCATTAACACATTTTCTTAAAGCCGAGATGGAGAAAAAATGCAGTTTACAGCACAACTAAAAGGATGGAAGAAAAAGGGAAACCCGCACACTCGCACCACGAGTGAATTCAGCGCTGACCGCTCAGCTCCAAGGCGACCCAGCAACAACGAGCACACCGGCATAGACTCAGCACAGCTACTTTCTCTGTCCTTTTCTATTTCTCTCGCCAGCTGTTTTCGAGTCAATAGAGACGACCCCCTCAATACAGTGACGCATTGAAAAATACCAATATGAAGTAATGGTCTACAGGAAGGCATTTTAAAGTAATATTACAGCATGAGGACAGCGCCCTATCCTTTTTTCTCTAGTACCCGTCTCACATGGCATTCCTCAGACAACTATAGCAGAAGGATAACCATGTCATCGTTCTGCTGTAATGCCGGTTTCACATGGTACTACTCAGAGGCTGCTCCAGCAAAGGCGGCTTATTTCACGTGGTCAAAAATACATGAACGATTTTATAAAGTGCAGCTATGAATGCGCCTCAAAAATGATACATTAATTGAACTTTTAATTTTCCTCCTACTCCCTCTGCTGACAGCTTCTCTTGTTAGCTTCTCTTCAGCTGCCTCTCACTGTAGTTGCAATATTTTACTGCCTCAAGATCTGAGTGCAAAATAAGCACTGTCTACTGCAAACTACTTCAAAATCAGTTCAATTATAGCCTGTGCACAAAAAAAGCTAAGAGAGCAAAATGAAAAAAGATGAATGTTCACCATAACACATTCTTGGTGAGTTTTGTTGTTTGTTTTGCCTTTTCACTTTTTTGGTGATGACACTGTGCAAGTTCAGTGACTATACTTGCTAAAATGCACCTATAGGAAATTAGGAGCTTATAGTGATCTGTTCGACTCAGCGTTTTGGCATCCTACCCGATATCATACTTAAATATAGCTTTAAAAAAACATATCAGACATCAGTACGCCAAAATATAGGGCTTGTATTCTGCATACTTAGAAATAGAAAAGACCAAAGAAAGAAAAGCAAACCGGAAAAAGAGACGCATCACATGAGCCCTTTTTTCATGCTCTTAGCAGCAGTGGGTGTTGTGAAAAACGGCGTAGTAGTAAAAAGCATTCACCTTGGCTTGCAAAATGCACATCTTTTTGGAAACATCAGGTAGCAGGGGTTACTGCGCCACGCTTTAATGTCTAGTCTGGCTTAGCCCTGCATCTTGACATTACTGAGCGCATCATGTTTTGTTCTGAAGGCCACTGCATTAATTTACTTCCCCCGTGTACTGAACAGTGCTGTCAGGGAAGGAATAAAGAATGAACTGGAAGAAGAAAGGAAGAGATGTGCTGTAGTGGAGGATTCCGAAAAAATTTCGACCACATGGGGGACCACATGGAGATGACTGTTTAGAAAAGAAATGTAGAGTTATTTCTCTACCTGCTGCCTGATCAGCCAACAAGCAAAATGTGCTTAGGCAGATCAGAATGTATGAATATATACGCATACGGACGAATAATGTTTTATTTGATTTGTTTTGACCTTTAATGTACACTGACATAGCACAGCACACTGGCGCCTTTGCATTTTGCCTCCATCGAAACGCAGCCGCCAAGGTCGGGTTCGAACCTGGGTACTCCGGCTCAGTAGACGAGCGCCTTAACCATTGAGGCACAGCGGCGGTTTTTTTTTCTATAGTGGTGTTGAGGCCATGTCTCACATTTAGCGCCCATATTTTTCTTGCCATATGCCTTTAAATGGGAGCTCAGTGCTACTACTGTCTCATTTCATTTGTACGTTGTTGTTCTTTGGCTACTTATACCTCAAAATGTGCTCCTAAATTTGTTTTTCTATTTTGCTTCATAATCGCTGGATGCAGGTTAGGCTTTTGTGATTACCAGTTTGTCACGTTTGACTCTTTTTATGTTATTGCTATTTGGTTTATTTATAATTTGGGCCATGTTTATATCTGCCGCCTTGCGAAAGCTGTTCCTCCTTAGAAGATGTTTACGTTTAGCCCCTCAAAATTCCTATCTTTTTGCCTACACTACTCTTGTAAGACTGATTTTCCAATACGCAAGCACTCTTTCGTTCCCGCAATCAATCACTAACGTCAATCGGCTGGAGCGAGAGCGTTGAAAAGCTGTAAGGTTCATTCATAACAAAAACAAACCCTTCGACTCCCCTACCGGTATTACCGCTTCATCTGGCCTTCCATCATTATCACCTAGGGCAAAAGAATCTCGCCTGAAGTTTTTATACCAATTTATTACACAACAGCTATAGTGTAAATGTGTCTAAATATGCATACTTCTGACAATCACTGCAATCCCGGCACAAGCATACGCATACGCTGACTGAATAATCATGTCAAACGAACATTGTCAAGCATTCCTTCTCTCCTTTAGCCGTCAGCGAATGGAATTAACTCAATCCATTGAATATCAGTGTGTACTCGCTATCACTATCTCCTTTCACCTCAAGGTAAGTATCCAACAAAAATCAGTAAAATAGACATAGTCCTACATTCTACCCGATGACCGCGCAGCCATTACTTCTTGCCATTCGTTGATATGTTATATTTACGGATGGTTGCGTGGACCATTGTGACTCGTTACCTTCTTTTTCTAGCATGCTTACTAGCAAGAATGACTGCGGCTCTACTTGTTTTCTTTTTTTTTGCTGTTCTGAATTTTGAAGGCAGTTTTTGGTAACCTGCCTATCATTAGTTATATAACATTTATTTTCAAAGTTCCCTTTCTATTGATCCGCAAAAAGCAACTTCTCTTTACTGTTTCGAACTTCGTATTGCACTGATTGCCCACGTTCTACGGTCTCGTATTGAGACTGTTGATCTGGAGAGCACGTTGTTGGGCGAGTCGGTCGTACATACTTAAAGAAGGGAATTGCGATAAAAAAGACACGGACGAGAAAAGACAAGGACGGGCGCAAACTCGCGACTGATTTTATTCAGAAAGAACACAAATATATATATATATATATATATATATATATATATATATATATATATATATATATATATATATATATATATATATATATATACCTAGATTCTTATTCAATCATTGCCTAAGCGCACATGCCAGGAACGTTTTCTCTTTCTTATACAAATTGATACTAGAATCGCTTACGCATTCATCACCTGACTTATCTATGAAAAAAGCCTCTGCGAGTTCACGTGCTACCTGGTTCCGACTGCCCCTTAAGATTTTTGTTCTAGCCAGCAAAGGCTGGCATGCTTTATCAGGCGTAGCCAAAGGGCATGCGCCGCAATGTAAGGGCAAATTTGACCCTTTTCCGTTAACCATAGAAAGCTTATGTTCCCTTAGTCGTTCATTTATACAACGGCCCGTCTGTTTACATCGGCCAGACGGGCCGTTGTATAAATGAACGACTAAGGGAACATAAGCTTTCTATGGTTAACGGAAAAGGGTCAAATTTGCCCTTACATTGCGGCGCATGCCCTTTGGCTACGCCTGATAAAGCATGCCAGCCTTTGCTGGCTAGAACAAAAATCTTAAGGCGCAGTCGGAACCAGGTAGCACGTGAACTTGCAGAGGCTTTTTTCATTGATAAGTCAGGTGATGAATGCGTAAACGATTCTAGTATCAATTTGTATAAGAAAGAGAAAACGTTCCTGGCATGTGCGCTTAGGCAATGATTGAATAAGAATCTAGGTATATATATGTGTTCTTTCTGAATAAAATCAGTCGCGAGTTTGCGCCCGTCCTTGTCTTTTCTCGTCCGTGTCTTTTTTATCGCAATTCCCTTCTTTAAGTCTGTTGATCCGCAAGAAGCAATTTCTCTTTATTGTTTTGAACTTTGTATTGTACTAATTGCCCACCTCCTACGGCCCTGTATTAGGACTAGCAGTATTTTAAATAAATAAATTATTATACTGTCTCTTATGGCACAACACGAAAGCAGGAGTATGTTTCATTAGGTAGCAGTTTCTTTGTGGTCCCTGTAAAACGAGTCCTCCTATAAAACCTTGTTCTCTTCTCTTTGTGCTGTCTTGCGAATACTTTTGTTACAAAGGTGTAACATGCTTTGTCTTTGCAGGTTCATATTGGTGGTGGTGTGCTGGTTGACAAATCGGTACTCGAGCTGTTCAATCATTCGAACAACAGGCCTGGGAAATATTCCCGCGCACTGCTCTGCCATTTGTGTTCGCCTGAGGACCATCAGGGCAGCTCTTCTTCAGGCAGCGGAACACACGCGCACACTCTAAACGCGGGGCTCTGAACCAAGGGAAGGTCTAGACAGTAACTGGTAAGTGCCCATTTCAGACGTACCTTTACGTAGTCATCCATCTGCAATACTTTTTACATATCCGAACTGTTCATTTATAATTTAGAACTCCTATTGCTGAGAGTCAAAAAAATTCAATATCTTAGGATGAAAGCACTTGAGATTCTCTTGCAAATAAAACAGGAATGCAAACTATAAGTGTGGGGATAGTAAATTTTTAATTGAACATGAGTTGTGTAACTGACCAACTGAGTTGAATACGAATAGAATATTTTTGCCAATATTTGCTACTTTTGCAAATAATCGTAAAGAACGTAAGTATAGTGTTGAACATTGATGTGATAGTGGCGGCGCTGCAGTAGGATGCCAACTTAAGGAGTTAAAGCTTTAGATGTTAAATTACGCAACACTGATCTCCACTAAGGCGCTGCCACACGAATTCATTATGTTAACTCTTTGACCGCCAAGTTATGCATGTACATAAATTATGTTCTTATTGATAACCATAGAGAATAAACTAGAGCCACAGCTAAGGGCATGAGAGGTGCGTAAACATATATGAGCCATGGCCTCCATGGGTGCTAAACTTCCCGAAACCTTGCTGCGTTGTCGCGTCTTAGAGGCCATGTACGAACATTACGAATGCTGCCGCACGAATGGACCATGTAGTGGCACTGGACCCTTCATCGTGCAGATATTGATCACCGCAGGATGGTACGCAGCATCAGTGTGTACCCTGTTCTTTGAAACAATAGTCATCGAGGAAATGTACCATGCCAAGCCTTATTTGAACATTACGCCAATTCTTCGATAAGTGTTCAGTAGTTCATAACCGATTCGATTCTGTTCGAATAATTTCATATTTCAAAATGTCCTGAATCTTCATGCCATACGACTGCCCACCAGGATTACTCGCGGCACCACTACGTCCATAGATGTTTGCATCACGAACACGTATTGTAGCCATGTTACTTTGGGTGTTATAATAAATGATATTAGTGATCGCATGCCAAATTTTTGCCTCCATTCTTCAGCAATAGAAGGCGATTTCTATCCTAGAAAATTTATATACCGTGCAATTAACCAGGAGAGCCTTCAGAGATTCACAGCATTTGTTGAGCTAAAATTTTCGGAACATGTGTATGAAGAAACTAACGCCAATACGGCCTATAACACCTTTTTGAAGAAGTTTTCTAAATGTTATAATGCAGCCTTCCCATTGCAAGAACGTGAAGCAAGGAGCAAGAAAATAAAGAAACCATGGATCACTTGTGAATTGTTCAAGAGAATAAGGCAAAAGAACAAAAAGTACCACGAATTTATAAGGTGCAAAGATTCAAGTGTACTCGTGGAGTTCAGGAAGTTTAGAAATCAATTGAATTCTGATTTAAGAAAGGCGAAGAACACCTATTATGAAAATAGGTTCATGAATGTTCAGTGTGATTCTAGGAAAGTATGGGACATCATCAACGAAGTAATGGGTAAAATACGACACCAACAAGACATGACAGACATTTACAAAGACGGCGTTCGGGTTCCAGTAACGAAAGTTGCTGAAGAAATGAACAGAAATTTTATTACCATAGGCTCGTGTTAAGAGGCTCAAGCAGAAAAAGGCAGTCTAATATCAGAGAAGCAACTCAAATCTCTTATGCTTGTACCAACGACACCTATTGAAATATATGAAATAATTCAGTCTATCGAATTGTGTCGCTGCTGGAGTAGATGGCATAATAGTCCCACCCATAAAATACGTTGCAAATACACCTAGCCCGTTATTGTGCGATATTTTAAATAAGATTCTCCGGAATGGACAATTTCCCGAGGAACTAAAAATTGCTAAGGTAACATTGAAAATCATCATATAATTAGTAGTGCTCAGTATGGGTTTCAGAAGTATAAGTCTGCAGAACAGGCACTCATCAATATCAAGGATAAAATAATTGAAAATGTGGAAGACAAGTTCTTGACACTTGGTCTGTTTCTAGATTTAAGAAATGCTTTTGAGACTGTACAACACGATAAACTGCTCAATAAATTGCAAGCATATGGAGTAAGAGGAGTTCCATTGGGATTAATTAGAACATATATTTTGAGCCGATCTCAATGTGTATCTGTAAACCGTATGTTACCTAGCAGAATGACAGTTCTGCATGGCGTTCCCCAGGGATCCATTTTAGGACCACTGCTATTCCTGGTATACATTAATGATATAACAAGAAAACCTGGTCTCCCGAATTAATAATGTACGCCGATGATACAAATGATTTTCAAGGCCAAGAGAAATGAATCCCTGGAGAAAGCAGCCAACACTTACCTTTCTAATCTCTCTACATGGCTGCGCATGAATCGGCTAGGACTAAATACTAGTAAAATTAAGTACATCATTTTAAGCCAATCAATAAAAAGCACTCATACGCAATGAATATAAAGTTTGAAAACACGCTGCTCACCCATCTAAGTGAACAAAAATTTCTGGGAATCTGGTTCCCTGAGGATCTTTCATGGACATGCCATACCCTTTCATGGACATGCATATGAAACATTTATCCGTACCAAACATGAATATGCATCGACTATTTGGAACCCCCATCAAGAATACCTAATCCGGGCGTTAGAAGCAGTCCAAAACCGAGCTGCTCGTTTCATAACATCCAAATATGATTCTCGACTGAGCGTTACTAATATCAAATCTTCCATTGGTCTAACCCCCCTCTCATCACGACGTAAGATAGCAAGACTTTGCCTGTTTCACAAACCTTATTATAATTTCCCTCAATTACGTGAGAGCCTTATTTTGCCCCCCTTGAGATCCTCCCGACGTTTCTTTAATTGCAACAGTGTTCAGCGTGTTCATGGTGCCACTATAGCTTTTGACTTGTTCTAAGAAACAAATAAAGGAAAAAAATTCAGAATACACTATTTGACTCGTTCGAGATTTTCTCATAGGTCCACCCTAATGGCTTGGTGGTTATGGTGCTCGGCTGCTGACCCGAAAGACGCGGGTTCGATCCTGGCTGTGTCAGTTTAATTAGGATAGAGCCAAAATTCTAGAGGCCCGTATACTGTGCGATGTCAGTGCACGTTAAAGACCCCAGGTGGTCGAAATTTTCGGATCCCTTCAGTGCAGCGTCTCTCATAGCCTGACTCGGTTTAGGACATTAAACCCCATAAAGCAAACCAAATCAAACCGATTTTCTAATATTCGCGCACACCTAACACAACACATATAGCAAGCCCTCACGAAATGGTATGTGGGCACTGCGGTGGGTAAGTGGTTACGGCGCTCGGCTGCTGGCCGAAATATGCTGTCTCGATCGTGGCCGCAGCGGTCTAGTTTAGATGGAGGAGAAATTCGAAAAGCCCGTGCACATGTACTGTGCGATTTCAGTGCAGAATAACGAACTCCAGGTGGTCGAAATTTCTGGATTCTTTCACTGAGGCGTCTCTCATAGCCTCTCTCGCTTTGGGACGTTTAATACCGATAAACCATAATCCAAATGGTATGTAAAAAAAGAATAGGAAAGACTGAGAAATGGCATGCATGTTGAAACAAAGCAGCTGCTGAATGCCTTGAAATTGCAGATGGCATGCACGCACAGAAAAATAATGCTCCCACTATTGTAACGCATATAAGTTAAGACTGCCTGAAATAACTGATTTATATCTGCCCTTATTAACAATTACTTAACTTTGCACACTTGAGAGGGATATGGCTGGATTCATTATATCATTGCTTATAGCTTTATGGAGCAAATGAGAGTTACTGTACTTAAGATAAGGAAAGGATGAGGAATGAGAAATGTGAAAATGAAAAAATGTGAGAATGATACCACACGTCAAGTGCTTTGGCACAATATTTTCTACATGCTCAACATCAGTTTGCTAAATTTGTTTTCAGGCTTTACTTGCAGGAAGTTTCCGGATGACAGTGAAGGCCACATCAAGAATAGCCTAGCGAGCTGCCTGGCTCGCCTCAACAATGGGCCGGCCGCAGCAACACTGGAGCGGGCCATGTCAAAAATAGCCTCGTATGCTACCTGGCACGCCTTACTACATGGAACCCCGTTCATACGTGCCATAAACTGCATTTTCAAATATGCCCTTAGAGCAGGATTGATTACCTTTACGTGTGCGTCAACAAAATGACTACAACTTATCAACTCAACAAAGGTTGAACAGCACATTAACATGATTATCTTTTTGTGTGCATCCACAAAATGACAATAACTTCTCAACTCAACAGATTTCAACAGGTGGTCAACAAAAAGGTGTGCCACTATGCAAGAATTTGGCAACAATAAGATGTATGGCCTGTTTGTTGCCATGTAATTGACTGTGTGGACGGAAGTCCACGAAACGATCACTAAAACAAAACACTGATTTTTGTCAAGGAAGGCAGGGAAGTGAAAAAGAGTACGCAAAATAAAATGACGAACAAATCGCGCTAATAGCGGCTGGCGTGAAGGAAGCAATAGAGAAACATCCCATCGAACACTGGGATTGCAATCAGAGCTACTCATTAGTACAAAAATAAAAGAAGTAAAAGCCACGAAGCCGCGAGGAAAGAAGCCACGAAGTTGGTGGAAGATGGAAATTAGGGAGGCCATAGAACAACGACAGTTGGCATCAAGGGAACACAGAGAAAAGAGGGCGCATTTATTTGAAGATGAAATAGGCCGAAAATGGGAATCTTATCAAGAAAAGAAACGGCAAGTGCATGTTCTCGTCGAGGCTAAAATAAATGGTGGATTTAATGCTGGCTGAAGTCCGCGATGCAACACAAGGGGGCCAAGATAGATAGATAAAGAGGAGGGGGGTAAGGCAGGGATGTTAACCAGAAAGGGTTTCCGGTTGGCTACCCTCCACTGGGGAAGAGGAATTAGGGGAGTAAAAGGAGAAAGTGAGAAGGGAAAAAAGACATAACACACACACACGCACAACGCTGTCACAATTTGTCACTCAATCCAGTCGCACTCAAGTAGGCAAAGAGTGCCTTGTATGCCTTGAGGGCAGTCGACTGCTGTGGCCACGGACCGAGGATCTTTTGCTCTGTTAATGGGCAAGGATCGAGGCGGTTCAGGGCACAACACAGTGTACGTCTTGCACTCGCAAATGCAGGGCACTCACAGAGAAAATGAGCGATGGTCTCCTCACAACCACATCTTTCACAGGCAGGACTGTCGGCCATCCCCATCCGGAAAGCATAGTGGCTGGTAAAAGCAACACCGATCCATTAACGGCATAACAATGTTGCTTCGCAACGCGATAAGCTACGCGGAATACGAAGGCGCAGTCCAGTGTCTAGTGCCTTGAGGCGGAGGTTGCAAAACTCTCCCGTGTTCCACGCTAAAAGTGCGAGCTCCAGCGCCAAAGGGTGAAGCCCACACGCAGCGTCAGGTCTTGATATTGGGATCTTCACTGAAAGTCTATAGTTGTGAGCAGAACGCGCAGCCGCATCGGCGTGGTGATTACCGTTAATACACAGTGTCCTGGCAGCCATTGAAAAATGATGTCATGACCTTTGGATATGGTGCCGCGGTAGAGTAGACGGATCTCAGCAACAAGTTGTTCCTGCGACCCGCGGCGTAGCGCAGCTAGCAGAGCTTGAAGGGCTGCTTTAGAGTCGGTGAAAACCGTCCAGTCATGTGAAGGTTCTTGTCTGATGAACTCTACCGCAGCCCATAAGGCTGCGAGTTCCGCACCAGTTGAAGATGTTGGATCGGTCATCTTCACTTTCATGAAGATGAATCTGGCAGGTATCACCACCGACCCCGCAGAACTGGTCGAGTGAATTGATCCATCTGTGTAAACATGTATGCGGGTACTGTGGTAAGAATGCAGGTGATTCAATGTCAGTTGTTTGAAAGCGGGCAGTGATATACCATGCGCGATGGGCTTCAATGACTTTGGCGAATGCAGTACGCGGCCTAATTATTGGGAGTGTTGCAAGGTGATGACAGGGAACCCGTGTGAGGTGCAGACTATGTGTTATCATGGTGTCAACAGCAGTGTATGTAGTAACAGGATGTTCCCGGGCAACAAGAACAGTTGCTGCTGTTGATGCACATTGAGGCAGTCCAAGGCAGATACGGAGAGCTTGCGCTTGCACAATTTGAAGAGTCTTGATATTTGTCTTTCTAACGGAACTGAATATTGGAAGACTGTACCGCATGTAGCCCAGAAATAGGGAACGGTACAGGTGTAGCACCGAGCGCACTGATGCGCCCCAGAACTTTCCCCCGAGGAAAGAGACGACGGGGAAAATCGCAATTAGTCTCTTTCTCATGTCGTAGATAAGTGGACTCCACGAGAGGTTCCTGTCGATGACAACACCAAGGAATCTGTGGTTTCTCTCACAGGGAATGGCTTCGCCATTGATGCGAATGGTGTAAGGTGACATTATTTTCCGTGTGAACGCCACAAGTGAACACTTTTCGGTCGAAATGTTCAGGCCCTGCAAGCGAAGATAAGATGTCAATATCGATGCCGCCTTTTGAAGTCTTGCACGAACTTGAGGACGGGTCAGCCCTGATGCCCAAATACAGATATCATCTGCATATACAGAGATCTGAGCAGATTGTGGCAATACGTCGACCAGGCCGATGAGAGCAAGGTTGAAGAGAACTGGCCTGAGCACTCCGCCCTGAGAGACTCCGCGCGAATTTCGGTGTAAGGACGTTGGTCCGTCCGCAGTCAGGACAAAAAACGACATCTCCTGATAAATTGCTGCGTATCCATCTGAACTTGCGGCCCCCGATCTCAGCGGCTTCCATTGCGTCCAAAATGGCCTGATGCGTTAAGTTGTCGTACTCGCCCTCGGTATCGAAAAACAATGCCACGGTCAATCTTTTCAAACTTTTGCTAGGCTGCACCGACGTTACAAGGTCCACCACGCTGTCGATAGAAGAGCGGCCCCGTCGGAACCCAGACATGAAGGTTGGATAAATCTGATATCGCTCCAAGTACCATTCCACGCGTGTGAGCAGCATTCTTTCAATGACTTTGCCGACGCAGATGGCGAGTGTAATTGGACGGTATGATGATAGTTCGAGCGGTGATTTCCCCGTTTTAAGAATTGGAACCAGACGACTGGTATTCCAATCATGAGGAACTATGCCAGCAGTCTGTGACTTGTTATAAGTGTCCAAAAGAGCCCGTCGAGCTTCTTGGCCAAGGTTGGCAAGTGCGGAGTACGTCACCCCATCGGGCTCTGGTGATGATTACCTTCTACAACAAGCCAGCGCAGTATCAAGTTCTCATATGGAGAATAGTACATCCATCCGAGAATCCCGTGAGGGTGGAACATTGTTGCAGTGCAGCATTGCGCCTGGATTCGGAGGGCCTGTTATTCTTGCGCAGAAATCTTCGGCTACCTCAATCACACTGCGCCTTTGGTGGACCGCTACGGATTTTAACGGATAGTGCTGTTGACGGGACGTGCGAAGACCCCGAATTACACTCCAAACGCGTGACAAAGGCTTCCGTGGATCAAGTGTTTGGCAAAATGTCCTCCAACGTTATGTTTGCAGTGCCTGAATTCTGCGCTGAATCTTCTTCTGTATGCGCCTAGCATATATTAGGTCTAGGCGCGACTTCGTGCGTCGTATCTGAGGTCTGCCCGGCGCCGTTGTGATCACAGTCGCTGCAATTCGAAGTCAAACTCGGTGTAGTTAGCGACAGGGTTAAAGGGGCAGGTGGCGTGTTCCATGGCATCCTTAATTTTTTGTTCAAGGCCGGTAGAGAAGCCCTTTGTGCAAGCAGCCTCCATAAGTAATTTAAAAACTGTCCAGTCAATGCGCTGCCTACACATGGCTGGGGAAAATGTGGAATGGCCGGTAATAATCAGATAGGTTGGAATATGATCGCTGCCATGGGTTTCTACATCCGAAAACCACCGGACGCTGTTGGTAAGGCACTGTGAAACGAAAATCAAGTCCAAGCAGCTGCTATAAGTCACCCCTCGAATATAGGTCGGGCTTTCGTCATTAAAGGGACACTGAGGAGAAATTGAAGTTGGCTTGTATCGATAGAATAGCAGCTCCTGATCCCAAAAACGCCACTTTTTCTGAAAACAAAGCTCTTGTAATGTAGAAAATAGCAAGAACCAAAATACAGGTATCGCCGCCACAGGCCAATCTCGCAAGTACAAGCGTGATGACTTCCTAAGGCAAGAGGCGCCACCTTGGAGGAATTTTCTTACTTCATGGATGCCACGAATCTCTGAGGCTGGCAAAGGAAGCAAGGTAGATGTATACTGGTAGCGAAGGCTCCATAGACGCCCATTGGTCCAAAAAATGGCGGCTCATGGGCACTCCAGCGCCCCCTGGATTTTGGGGGGCAAACTACGCAAACGTGACGTAGAATGACGTCACGCATACGTATGCTTTTGGCGCGAATTATAAAGCGGTCTTTCTGTAGAAACCGCGTTTTCGAGCCCGTATCTCTCGAAGGTTGCTGCCTTTCAGCGCGCCCCAACCTTTGCCAGTCAAATGTGCTCGAGTTCCTGCTAGTTATGGCCTTGTTAATGTGCTATTGGGAACGCAATGAAAGTGACTGGTAAAGGAGGGGCAGCATAGAAAGGCAGCAACACTTCCAGACACTGGCGAAGCCTGCATGATTCGTACATTGATTCGTAGTGCAAATACTGGTGCTAGTACTTTTGAGAGCTTTTGAGTACAGCAAGGTATGATGCACAAAACACTGGCTCAAGTGCACAGTTCGCAATAGAGTGTACGGCAAGTATGGTTTTCATAGTTTCATATTCATTGTTTATTGCAGCAACCAAACAAATACAGTCACAAAGCACACCCTTGGCACACAAACAAAAAATACATGTCACAGGCAGCACAAGCAGTATTGTTTAAGTTGGCTAATCATCTGAATAGTCACAGTGCAGATAGGAAAAAGCCCTGAAGTGCCACGAACGTTGTCAGGAAATTGAAAAGTATAGAAAACAATGCTACGACAGCTTCAATTGAAGCAAACATAACATGACATAAGTAGGCGCATCAACACAGACCATAGAGCACACTGGGATTATTCTTCACATTTAATTTCTTCAGCTGAAAGAATATAGCAGGTGCGTTTACATCTGCAAGGCAATGTTAAAGCCAGCTTTAGCACCCTCAAACGTGCTCAACGTAGGAGCAAATACCATACATTGAGCCGGCGTACCATCTCCAGAGTACTTCTAGTCGTTAGTCGGATCAATTTGAAGTAATTTTACGTCAACAAAAGTACACATGAAGTACAGCGTACAGTGAAGTGCAAGGACATTCGCGGGGCAAGGACATTCGCACACCTCAGCACTGAAAGTGTGTGCCCTGCAGTGTAGTACATAAATATCCCCGAAAACATGAAGCCAAGTACGCACGAACGGGTTACAGCTATGAAACACGAGCGAACAGCCCGGCGAAACCATATCGAAGCTATCGCGCATACCTAGAGCAGACGACACACCTGTGAAAGTCCAGCTGGAATCGGTGTAGCGTGACACCAATGGTACTATCCACGCTGTCGCAGTGTACCACGGAGCATCGTTTCTTCACATGCCGCAAGCTCATCTTGAAATGAAGCGCTAAGCGCTTCAAAAGAAGAGCGCGAAGCGTGCAAAGACGGAAAAAGACTTCGCACTGGCCGCACGCCGAAGGAAACGACAAAACCGAGAAAACTGCCGCAGCGGTGCAGCGGGGTGCAAATCTTACCGAACGGTGACAAATAAGCGACGTGCAAGGACGACGAAAACTTCGCAAAAGGAGCATTTTGAGACCGGCGAGCTAAATTTATACGCTTTACGAGGCGCGCCATCGCAGACAGCTAGCGATAAGAAATCGCTTCGTGAGCTTCCGCTACTGTGGCCGGGTTAGCCGGGTATCGAAACAAGGCCTGCAAAGACGCGCTGTAATGCACCGCACACTCATGAATAGGGGGCAGGTCAAGAGTGTTGCAAAAATACAAAATTTGCCAGGTTTTAATAAAATGACTTACCTCTTTCATAAAACAAGGTGCTAATATATTTTTTCTTTTCTATTGGCAGATTACATTCCAATTTTGTAGTTTTATCATTTATTTATATGAGTGTTTTGCCCCCCCCCCCCCCCATCCTCTTTTCGGCCCAGCCTTCGCCACCACTATAAATCCGCCTTGAAGGAAGGTTGCGCACCGCACCTCTAGCTCTCAGAAATCACGGAGTCTGCGTTTACGTCACGTTTCACGTCACTCTGTTCTGTGACGTCATAAGAGTTGCCGTGATGTCATAAGAGTTCCCTGAGTTTGAATCAGAGCGGCGGGAAAAACTTTTTTAATTACGAATACAAATTTCTTTGGAATAAATGCATTTTTCGCGCCCGGGCAAGCGGTAACAAAGCCATGAAATGCCGAACTATCAGATTTTGCAAAAAAAAAAATTGATAGAGTTCTCCTCAGTGTCTTTTTAAGGCACTGGAGGTCATGGTCAGAGGCGAAGGACAAAAGCTGTCTTCCCCTAACGTCCATTTTAACGCCTCCCCACATGGTGTGATGAGCATTGAAGTCACCCATAATGACCCACGGAGCAGGTGCAGCTGCCATCAAACCACTCAACGTTCTGGCGTCGAAACGACTTGATGGCGCCAAGTACACCGCCAGTAGCGTAAACGTCAGGTCTCGGCTCTTCATTGTCAGGCAAACGTACTGATTTTCTTCGTTCGGAGGAACTGAATGTTGCACATATGGAAGTTCACGTCCAATGTAGACGATGACTTTGTTGGATCTGTTGCGCGTGGGTGATGCAAATGCCTCATAACCGGATATTCGCAAAATTGCCGGGATCTTCGGTTAACAAATCACAAGAATGGGGAAGGGATTCTCGTAGACGTAGTGCCGTAAATCGAAAATCCGGGACTGGAGTCCACGAGCATTCCATTGGAAAATGAAAGCTTGCTTGACTTTCTTTTAAAAAGACCGGACCGTGGGAGCCATGATGCCTTCTGCTGTAAAGCGGCAAGAACTGTATGTAGCACGTGCAGCACTTTAAGTGCGCTATTTGCTGCTGGCGTGCGTAGGCTGGAAAGCAGAGCACGCGTGGCATTCATTAGTGACGTTAGCATTTCAATCACTTGCATATCTGGGCCATGGCCTTGATCGTGCCTGTTGGCTGGATCAGTCGTAAGTGCTGCACACTGCTCTGAGTGCGCCCACATCCCTGACACAGTAGGCGTAGAAGGCTTTGGCAGTGGTGGTCAAGTTGCATCTGAGGCAGCAGGTCCAGCCTCAGCCTTGATTTGGTACGTTTTTTTGTGGAGGCGGACAAGCCGCAGTTGCGTTTGGGGCATTCTTCTCAATTGTGACTGCTTCTTTGACGACCTTCGGCGGCGCGAACGACATCGTCGCACCTTTGCGGCGGCTTCTTTGTGCGTAGAATGGTCTCGCACCATCTCCTTCAGTACAGCCCGCTCGGTCTTCAGACGGGGGCAGTCTTTCGAGGAAGAGTTATGAGGGCCGTGACAGTCGGCGCACTTCAAGGTAGTCGCGCGGCAAACGTCACCGCTGTGTGCCTCAGAGCATAGCGGGCACACGATGGAGTTGATGCAGATGCCGCTCATGTGGCCGATCCTCATGCACTTCCTGCATTGAAGGGGCTTAGGCACAAAAGGTCGAACTGGATGACGAAAGTGTCCAACCTTCACGTACGATGGTATGCAGTCAACCTTGAAGGCCAGCTCGATGCATGTAGATCTTCCTAGCCGCTGAACTTGAATGATGGAAATGCCTTTGGTTGCCGGCTTGATCAACATGGGTAAATCTGCGTCAATGATGGCGATGTCGACGTTGTAGATTACTCCAGCCGTAGTGCCGCTGTCCTGGAGAATAAGGGGATGTACACTGACGTTGCCGAGTTTGGTGATTGCGGTTAAACACTCTAGTCCACTTCGCTGCACCACATCAATGGCGATGACGTTTTTGAACGGGTTTATTCTGACATCTTTAATGCCTCCCAGTACGAGGCTCTCCAGATAAATAGATATGGCTTGCTTGTTGAGGAGGTTCAAGTTGTCCGTTGGGTTCAACGGCACAAACAATGCTGTATGCGCCTAGGAACTTCGCGTCGTGATGATCGTTGGCGTTCTTGATGAGGACACCGTTGACTTGCTCGATGAGGACGATTCGGCTTGTCTACGCAGTCTGCGCTTGGCCTTCTTGTCAACAACCGGTATGAAACCGTCGTCGGCCGAGGACGAGGAGTCTTCACTTGGCACCGAGTACAAAACAGTACCCTGGCTGCTCGAGTCACTCTGGCGGTGCAGGGGCTTCCTCTGGGAGGCTGCTGCCGACCCACCGGGTTCCAATAGAGGCCCAGCAGCCTCCACTTCCATCGCCGTGGCAAAAAGGGAGCGGCGCCTCCCAAATTATAGCACAAATTACCAAAAAACTTCAGAGACGTGAAGGCAGTGTTCTGATACAGAACAACTTCGTCGTGTTCTCTCCCAGGGGGGCCAAGAAAATGTTGGAACCATATAAGCTCGCTGGGCAAAGCGAATCACAGAAAGGAGGAACAGATTCACGATGCCGAGGGAAACTGTTTAGAGGGAGATGACGTTGTGAACTACACTGCGTCAGTTATAGCTGACTCATTTAAAAAGGACGATAGGGTAATCACCCCAAATGACGGAGCAACACAGGAAACCGCTTAGAACAGAAACCACTAGGAAACCGTTTAGAACTGACCAATCTTACCTGGAAAAAGGCGGAAGCAAATATTCCAAAATGCACGTCCGCAGAGATAGATGAAATTACAATCGAGCTAATTAATCACCTGGCTCCAAGAGGCAAGGAAACGATGATATAAGCATCGGAGGCAGTCATAACAATAGAGTGCATTTCGCACAATTGGAAACACAGTAAACTGAATTTGATTTATTATGGGCAAGGCGATAAGTCCAACATAAAACCCTTCCAGCAGATTGCGATAACATCATTTATATATTGTCTGGCGATGCAGGCGGTGAAATTATAAATGCAGTCATGGGTAGAAAGAAATAGAATACTACGAGGACTTCAGAACGTGTTGAGAAGTGGTAGGCGCTTAGATGATAGCCTGTTCGTGCTTACCCAGTGCATAGAAATAGCTAAGGTAGAGGACAGACCTCTTTATTTACCTTTCCTGGACACAAGCGGTACATACGACAATGTGAACACGGAACTCCTATGGAACATATTAACAAATGAAGGTATCAGTCATGAGGTGATCGATTTTCTAGAGGAAATATATTGAGAAAAAATTTTGAAATAACTTGGGAAGGAATTAAGAGTACGACAACTGTCGAGGTACACAAAGGATTAATGCAACGTTGGCCTTTATCCTCGCTGCTGTTCATGCATTTGATTTTTTTAAAAAGTATGGAAGGTATGATTGATTCAAGTATGTCTAGTATTGATAAGTATGGAAAGTATGATAAGTATTACCTATGTTAAGTATGGAATGAAGGCTACAAGGAACAAATATAGGTTATATAATCTGTCTTTCAGAATAGGCGAAAGGATTGTTGACCAACGACTACCGGTTTAATGCATGCGGACGATATTGTACTCTGAGCAGATAGCCAGGAAGAGTTGCAAAGTCTGAAAAATTTCTGTGGAGACGAGAGGGACTGTCTAGGTCTCACATTTAGCGCAACTAAGCCAGCTGTGATGATTTTCAACGATACAAGTGATCAGGAACTTACAATACGAGGCCATGAAATACCCCGAGTGGTCGAATACAAATATCTCGAGGTATGGGCAAACGAATGGCAGATGTACACGGAAAAGCACAGTCTCCCATAGCAAAAGGGCGAAGAGATGCCGGGATAATGAAACATAGGGCATTTTGGGGGTACAGCAGGTATGAAGTACTGAGAGGTACTTGCAAAGGAATAATGGTGCTGGGGCTTACTTTCAGGAATGCGGTTCTGCGCTTAACGGAAGAAGTTCAGCCCAGATTAGAAGAAAACCAGAGCTGTTAGAAGAAAGCACTAGGTGCCCACGGGAAAACCACAAATGAGGTAGTACAGGGGGATATGGCTGGGCATCGTTCGAATCACGGGAAGCTCACAGCAAAATACTAACAACAATAACAATAACATGTGGGCCGCTAAGGTATTTAAATATCTATACAGAAAAAAACATTGATTCACACTGACGGAAAAGAACAAGGAAGCTAACCAGTAAGTATGCCACATACGAGGGCGAAGGAAGAAAGACCATCACATCACAGGTTAAAAACGCGGAAGCTAAAAATTGGATAGTTTCAATCGAAAAGAAGCATAGTGTGGAACTTTATCAATACTCGAAAAAGCAGATCAGAAATGTGTGTGGCTTGTTGGGCGAGTTGGTTTACCATATTGAAAATATACCTGCACTCAAAAGACACGGACTGAAAGATAAGGACACACACACACAGCGCTGGACTTACAACTGAATTTTTTTTCCTTCGGGAAACACTGCTCTTTATACACAACAGCAGCTGATAAAAATGGAAGATGGTAACACCCGGATGATAAAAAATCGACAAACTGTCTCGTCACATGTCCAGTCCTACCTTCCCTTTTGCAAAAATGCCTTTTCCTTTTATAGTAGTGAAAGGGACGTGCTACTCACGCATGCAACCCCACTGTCCGCTATGCTCATGGCTTCAATTATTTCACGCGTCGTTTGGTCACGGTTCCTGCTTACTATCTTCGTCTCGTTATAGGAAGGTACACATTTACACTCTTGACAATGAACCACCATATTCCCATCGCCTTTCCGTTCCATGTTCCTCCGATGTTCACGGAGCCGCTCGTTCAAACAACGCCCCGTTTGGCCTACATATGCTTTGCCACATGTCAGCGGCATCCTGTAAACCACTCCTTCTGCGCATGCGACCATGGGGACTTGGTGTTTCTTTTTACACCCCTTAGCTTTTCTTTCTGGGTACGTTATTATTTTGCATAAGTTTTCCAATTTGTCCGGGGCTGAAAAAACGACCCTAGTTTTTACTTTCGATGCAATTCTTTTAAGATTATGGGACACCCCATGAATGTACGGAATCACCACCGTTTTCTCCCTTTGTTTTTCTCCCTCCTTGCTAGGCACCGTACCCTTTTTCCCACATTTCTTGAGCAGGCTTTTTGCCACCGACACCAACACCTGATCCGGATAACCTGCTTCCTTAAGCCTCACCACCTGCTGCTCAAAACTTTTATCATCCGGGTGTTACCATCTTCCATTTTTATCAGCTGCTGTTGTGTATAAAGAGCAGTGTTTCCCGAATAAAAAATTCAGTTGTAAGTCCAGCGCTGTGTGTGTGTGTCCTTATCTTTCAGTCCGTGTCTTTTGAGCGCAGGTATATTTTCAATACAGATCAGAAAGGAAGCGTTTTTTGATAATTCAAGAGACAGCGCTCTACTCTTTGAAGCTATGTCAGGATGTCTTAGAACAATCAGCTACAAAAAGAAATTCAACGAAGATGACACATGTGCTGTGTGTGGTAAATTTGTAGAAACAATAGAACACCTCATACCAAAATGTGATGGCATCCAAACCGATGTCGATGCAGGCACAGCTACTCCTCCTGGGGCACTAGGGTTTAGGGATAACAATAGTCATCTAAATAAATCTGCGGTGGAAATTAGCAAAAAGCGATTGGAAGATTGGTGGCTCCAAAACAGGGAGATGACATAAGATTAAAATTCAAGGCAAACATATTTAAAGAAGATGGCGAATTCTAATAACTTACAACACTATTAAAGAAAAGTAAAGAAAAGAAGGCTGAGCTGAGCACTGTGGTAACTGCCATCACCACGTTTCAAAGGGGACGCTCCTGCCATTCATCCATCCGTCCGTCCGTCCGTCCGTCCGTCCGTCCGTACATACATACATACATACATACATACATACATACATACATACATACATACATACATACATACATACATACATACATACATACATACATACATACATACATACATACATACATACATACATACATACATACATACATACATACATACATACATACATACATACATACATACATACATACATACATACATACATACATACATACATACATACATACATACATACATACATACATACATACATACATCCCTCCCTCCCTCCCTCCCTCCCTCCCTCCCTCCCTCCTTTCTTCCTAAAGTCACTTAGACGGGAAAAGTACCGCATCCATCGCCGGAGCCGCCGACCCGCCGCCATATTTGGGCCAGCGCTGCCCAGGCGACGGGCGCGCTGTGCATTTTATACAGAATAAATTAGTTTTAGCGAATTGTGCGTGCTTTTACAGCAATGAATGAAGCACCCCGTTTTTCATTTGCTAATTAGCCGGAAAAAGGCTGGAATTATTATGGCGGAAGCCTTTATAGGCTCATGGAACAAAAATCTGTCCGCAGCTGTGACCGGATGTGTCACTCGTGCATTAGAAAGCCTTTAAGGAAAGAATTTTGACCTTGACCGATATAGCCAAAGCTATGTGCAACCGAACTTCACTACCTGAAATGGCGACCTCCAAATTTGGCCTGAGCCACTCCCAAATTTGTCCCACCCGCCACATAAATTTGAATTCCGCCGAATTGAACCAAAATCGATGTCCAACCTAATTTCACTACAGCGCACCCCTCAAAATATGACTTCGGCCAAATTGGACCAAAATAGATGTCTAACCTAGTTCGACTACGGGGAGCACAATGCCAGTCTCCAAATTTGGCCTGGACCACTCCTAATTTGGCCCACCTACCCCTGAAATTTGACCTCGGTCGATTTGGTGCAACTTAATTTAACTGCGAAAAACGCAATGGCGACCTCCACATTTGGCCTGGGGCGCTTAAAAGAATCATAAACAACCCATAGGAAGGCACAATTTGCTTTCGCATTATCGTTAAGTGCTTCCCTGAATTTTTGCTTGCGTTAGCATCACGCGTACTGTCGCGAAAAAAAAACAAAACATGGGAACAGCGCGGTGCGTACGCGCTCCGCTCTTCGCATTTATTATGGCGAACGTACGCCTCTCTTGCGTCATGAGTGGCGTGGCCAGAAGTTGTAGAAAGACCGTGTGCCCATAAGTGTGCACATGAATTCTTTACATAAGGTGTACGCTCATTAAAAAAAACGTTTCAGATCACTGCGGCACCCGCATTGGAGGAATGCGTAAGCATTCTTTGTGGAAGGAAGACGAGACATGGAAGAAAAGACTTCCGTTTTGTGAGGTCAGACCATTACGTCACACCCCCATTGGTTATTCACTTAATTGCCTCTAATTAGTTAACTAAATGCAACATAAGAACCAAATTTTTCCCCGGCGAGATTTTTACATCCTCTCTCTAGTACGGCCGTTCGTTTTCTTATACTTCGTCTTGTCCAAACGTAATCCTGCCGAAAACTTCTGGAGACAAGGCCCTGTCAAAATAGCCACTTAATGCTTATGTATTAATGAAATGCATAAGGTGATTAAGCAACAGCTCGATTAGCAGCAATATGTAATAGTAGCCGTGATAGTAAATAAGTAGTAAAAATAGTGATAGTGAAGATCATAGCTGTCGATAGGATAGTGTTAAAGACGAGATAATGATAGTGATGATGAGAGCGATAGTGACAGTGAGTGACAACAATGATGATTGTGGTGCTGATAGAGATAACGATTCTTGGTGATAGCGATGATGAAGTCACAAAAACTACACTTGCGAATATTAAGAGAAGTGCTCACCTCACAGAGGCGAGTGTTGTTCGTAGGTACAAATTTCTCCCGCCGGACTCTATGGAGCCATATGCCTCGTCGCTTGGAGGCTTTTTTTCCCGCTGGTAATGGCAAACAGCGTTTTGTCCGATTCCCGCCGATTACTGCCGACTAAAACGCAGCGCATAGACATTCTTCGATCTCTTTATGCACGGATCTAATGCACATACTTCAATACGCGATTGGAAATGCTGTGCACGCTTATATCAGCCCATATGAGCAAGTGCCACGTAATGCTCCGGATAATGTGTGTGTCGACGGCCGCGAGAAAGCAAGCGGACCATTTATGGCGGGGAGTGGCCACGTGACCAACAGCAGAGAACGAGTCGGGTTGGAAAAAACAGTACAATCAAAGATGAGACACAAGAGAAGCACAAAACACCAGCGCTGGTGTTTTGTGTTTTGTGCTTCTCTTGTGTCTCGTCTTTGATTGCGCTGTTTTTTCCAATTCGTAAAACATGTACCAACCAGCCCGTATTTGCCCTCTTCTGGAACGAGTCGGGAGCGCGCGCGCTCTGACGCACTCGCGTGGCGGCGAGAGAATACACATGCGGTACTTTTCCCGTTCCAGTGACTTTACTTTTCCCGAGCTCCGCCACTGGCTGCGTGTAATACAAGGTAGATATACTGGTCCCACTGGTCCAAAAAATGGCGGTTAACCCCAGCTCCCCTTGATGCCGAGGAGGGGGGGGGGGGGGGGGTGCGCACACACAAGTGCGTGACGTTGAATGACGTCACGCCTACGTATTCTTTTGAGGTGAATAATCAGCTAGCCTTTTTGTAAAATCCGCATATTCGAGCCAGCGTCTCTTGAGGGTTGTTGCCTTTCAACGCACGCCAACCTTTCCCACTCATATGTGCTCGAGTTCCAGATACTAATGTCATTATTTGTGAGCAATTTCAAACCTCCTGAAAGTGCCTGGCACAGAAGGCAGCGTAGAAAGGCAGCAACCCTTCCAGGCACAGGTTAAGCATACATATTTCGCGCCGAAAATACTTGTGCAAATACCCTTGCAAGTACTCGATCTCTTGAGTATAGCAGGGTATTTTCCGAAAGCACTGGCAAATGTGCACAGTTCACAACCGAGTGTACGGCAAGTATTGTTTTTGTATTGATGGTTTATTACATCAACCAAACAAATACAGTCATAAAGCACACGAAAAAAACGCGTGTCACAGGCAGCACAAACAGTAGCATAGTTAAGGCTGGCCAATCATGTCAATGGCAGCAGTGCAGACACGAAAAAGCCCTGAAGTGCTACAAATGTTGCTAGTTGGAAAATTTAGATGTACAGGAAACATGCTATCACAACTAAAATTGAGGCAAAAATGACATCAAATACGCGCACCAAGATACACATGGGGCATAGAAAACTGAGAATATTCTTCACATTTCATTTCTTTAACTGAAAGAATTAAGCAGCTATGTTTACACCTGCACGACAATAATAAAGCTAGTTTCAGCATCAACAAACCTGCTCAGCGCTAGACCATTGCACCATACATAGGGCCCGCGGACAACTTCGAGACCCGCTTCTTGTCGCTAACCTGAGTAATTTGAAGCAATTCTAATTAAACAAAAGCATACATGAAGTGCAGTTTACGATGAAGTGCAAGGAGATTCACATAGCAGTAGAGGATGCAATCATTTTACTGTATATTACAACATAGCCAGATAAAGCTCAAGCGTTGTTCTGTGTGTTTCATTCCGTCATCTCGTTGTGCTCCGAGAGATCGTGCTAAAAACTCTAAAGAGATGCAGCAAGCCTGCTTAAGAACGGCTTTGTAGCCAATGGTGCTGAGTGGCAGTTATGATGACACGGTTAGGTTCGTAATACGGGCGAGCGAGATAGAAAGATTAACCTCAACATCACAGAAACCCGTTGAATCTATTTCTTAGAGGGTCTCTTTTGAGTGGCATTTGCTTTATCGGGGTAGAGTTCCATCCGACAGCACTGCATAACGACATAGGCGACACCTGAACAAGCTGTACATTGCATAAAAGTACACTGAAAGAGTTACATATTGTAATATGAAAAATGCTGAATATTTAACCACTGCCTCTGAGAAATCATGACATCACCTAGCAAAACATAAATACCAGAAAAAAAAAGAAAGATTATGACCAGGCTTTGAATCAGAAAAACCATTTGCAGCCTTTACAGGCCCTTACACCAGCCATAACATACATGTTGCACACACATTGAAAACAGCTTGCAACTTCACAAAAAATTCAACCAATAGTTTGGAAATTGCAGCCTTTTCAAGTGCTTAGCCTCAGTGCTTGCTTGGTAGCTTCCCGCTTAGTATTTGCACTTTGCAGTTCATGATTTTCTTGAGTGCAAGCCAATGCAGTCTCACCTTGACGAACACGGCAAACAAACCATCATTAACTTCACCACATATAGTAAGCAATTTTTCAATCTTCCCATCAAGCAATACAATCTGGTCAGGCCCTACATGTTCTTTTTCCAAAATAATGAAGCAAGATGTGGTGAAAAGTTTTTCGCAAGCATTGACGGATGCTACAGAGGAGGGTGCAGGAACCGACAGGCTGCCATGGTCCCCTTCTCCAGGTTTTTTCATACTTAAGTAAAAGAACTTGGTACGGATCGGCAAAGGTTGCGTTTTCTAGCCTCAACTCACGCTAATGCGACCCTGTAGCACGCCTCTGGCCATTTATAAGCTTATACGCAAAATAGCCGTGACAAAATAGACAATAGTTGTTCCCTGCAACTGGAAAAGAATAATCAGAAGGGAAAACTTGAACTGCAACTGGCAAAGATGTGGTAGCTGGACAGAGAGAAGGAGCAGATTTAGAAAAACAAACTAGGAGAGTGTCTAGAAGACGAAACATGTCTTAAGCAGAGTTGCCGCTTTCCGACAGCTTGAAAAGGTTGCTTACTAAAAGACGCCTGAATGATGCCTTAAACTACCGGCAAGACGAGTTGATGTTCGATCCAGTTGTTGATGTAGCAACTGCAAATGTGTTTTCAAGTGCGTCCTGGTTCACACGTCTGGTAAGTAAGTATGCGAAACAATACCGAGAGGTCAAGGGGTCTCATAACAGCCCCACAGCACCAATGCCCTCTTAGTCTGGCCGAAGCCACAAATGCAAAGAGGCTGTGGTGCAACGCTTAACACTTCGATACTTTGAAAAACTGCAATTAACTCCTCCAAGACCTCTTTATTCTCACATCCTGCTGGTATTGCAGAGGCATATGGAGGGTTTCATCGCTTCTGTGAACTATTTAAACTATCAAAGAGTATGTCTATATTCTCAACAAATCTGACCGCGTGGATAGTGAAAACATTGGCGGTGGTTTCCCTTTTCTTAACCCTACTTGAATTGCGAAAGCTTCGTTTCCTCGGCACGTCGTCTACGTAGCGTCTCATTCCAACGCTCACGAGAACTCAAACCGGTATCCTCCGCAGTTGAAGAGTCACTCAGGAAAGTGGCACGACTTCTTATAGCCGCAAATTCGTTACGCTGCTTATCGAGTCGTGCGGCGCGTTTTTTGGCGTCTCTTGAGCGCGTTCTCTTTTCATCGCTTCCTTCTTTCGCTGTTGCCTCTCTTTCGCACACTCCATAATGACTAGATTCCACTGAGGCGAAGCGCATATATATATACCACCGTGACGCCACACCTCCACTCCTTCTACAACAGCGTGACATTTGCAGCACCGATGGAGTGCAGGAAAGTCAACAAAAGAACATTGGCAACAGCGGCAGAGAAAATAGAGAAAGCAGTCAAACAAACTAACCTCCAAAAAGACACAGAAATGTTCACTGAGCGTCCTGCCGCGAGCTGCCACAGCCTGCAAATGGCTGGAAGCAGCTCCCTGCTTACGCCGTTGCGGTGTCGCTGCGAATGGCTTCATTTCGTTGCAAGCGACAGTGCGCTCCGACGAAATGTGCGGCGGAACATAGGTTACGTAGGCCGCGCTGCCACCAACACCAGCCGGAAACGGTCACAAGTAGAAAGTTCGAAGGACACCGCGTAGATTCAGCACAATCGTTGACGGCAGGCTACAAAAGTACACACAGGTGTTCAGAAAATTTTAAAACTTTCGAAAGCGCTGCTACGGGGGACACCAAGTGAAAGAAAACGAAGGACAAGCGCTTGTCCTTCGTTTTCTTTCTCTTGGTGTCCCCCGTAGCAGCGCTTTCGAAAGTTTTAAAATGATGTACCAACTCTCTCAACTGTCCGTGTTACTCCAATGTGTTCAGGAAGTGTCCTGCCGCGAGCTGTCGCCCTTGCCAAGTGGCTGGAAAATGCCCCTACAAGCTTCCTGCTGATGAAGTTGTGTGACTGTGAATGGCTTCGGTTCGCTGCTAGTGACATTGCACTCGAACGAAATATACGGCGTTACGTTGGTTACGTAGGCCGAGCTGCTACCAACATCAGCCAGAAAATATCACAAGTATAAAGTTCGAAGGACACCTCGTAGATTCAGCACAGACGTTGAGCGCAGGCTGCAAAAATACACACAGGTGTTCAATGAGCGTCCTGCAGCGAGCTGACAAAGCTGCCAAATGGATAGAAAATGCCCCTTTCAGCTGCATGCTGATGCCGTTGTGGTATCGCTGTGAGTGGCTTCAATTCGCTGCCAGTGACAGTCCGCTCCGACAGAATTTGCGGCGTTACTTTGGTTACGTAGGCCGAACTGCGACCAACACCAGCCAGAAAGGATCACAACTAGAATGTTCCAAGGCCACCGCGTAGGTTGAGCACAAACGTTGAAGGCAGGCTAAAAAAATGCACAGAGGTGTTAAGTGAATATCATGCCGCAAGCTGCAGCCGCTGCCAAATGGCTGGAAAATGCCCCTTCCAGCTGCACGCTGACGCCGTTGTGGTATCACTGTGAATGGCTTCAGTTCGCTGCCAGTGACAGTCCGCTCAGACAGAATTTGCGCTGTTACTTTGCTTACGTAGGCCGAACTGCCACCAACACCAGCCAGAGAGGATCACAACTACAATGTTCCAAGGCCACCGCGCAGGTTGAGCACAAACGTTGACGGCAGGCTACAAACATACACAGAGGTGTTCGGCGAGCGTCTTGCAGCGAGCTGCCGCAGCAGCCAAACAGCTGGAAAAGGCCCCTTGAAGCTTCCTGCTGATTCGATCGTGGTGTCGATGGGAACTGTTTCACTTCGCTGCCAGTGACAGTGCGCTCCGACGAAATTAGCGGCGTTACATTGGTTACGTAGGGCGAGCTGCGACCAACACCAGCCAGAAAGTATCCCAAGTATAAAGATCAAGGGCCACCGCGTAGAGTCAGCACAAACGTTGAAGGCAGTCTGAAAAAATACACAGAGGTGTTCAGTAAGAGCCCTGGTTCGAACTGACGCCATTGCCAAATGGATAGAAAATTCCCCTTGCAGCTTACTACTGATGCCGTTGTGGTGTAAATATGAAAGGCTTCATTCAGTTCGAAGTCAGTGACAGTCCGCTCCGACGGAGTTTGCGGCGTTACATTGGTTACGGAGGGTGAGCTGCGACCAACACCAGCCAGAAGGGATCACAAGTCGAATGTTCGAGGGTAACCGCATAGGTTGAGCACAAACGTTGACGGCAGGCTACAAAAATACACAGGTGTTCGGCGAGCGTCTTGCAGCGAGCTGCCGCAGCAGCCAAACATCTGGAAAAGGCCCCTTGCAGCTTCCTGCTGATTCGGTTGTGGTGTCGATGGGAACTGTTTCACTTCGTTGCCAGTGACAGTGAGCTCCGACGAAATTAGCGGCGTTACATTGGTTACGTAGGGCGAGCTGCGACCAACACTAGCCAGAAAGTATCCCAAGTATAAAGATCAAGGGCCACCGCGTAGAGTCAGCACAAACGTTGAAGGCAGTCTGAAAAAATACACAGAGGTGTTCAGTAAGAGCCCTGGTGCGAACTGATGCCATTGCCAAATGGATAGAAAATTCCCCTTGCAGCTTACTACTGATGCCGTTGTGGTGTAAATATGAAAGGCTTCATTCAGTTCGAAGCCAGTGACAGTCCGCTCCGACGGTGTTGGCGGCGTTACATTGGTTACGTAGGGCGAGCTGCAACCAACACCAGCCAGAAGGGATCACAAGTAGAATGTTCGAGGGTAACCACATAGGTTGAGCACAAACGTTGACGGCAGGCTACAAAAATACACAGAGGTGTTCGGCGAGCGTCTTGCAGCGAGATGCCGCAGCAGCCAAACAGCTGGAAAAAGCCCCTTGCAGCTTCATGCTGATTCGGTTGTGGTGTCGATGGGAACTGTTTCACTTCGTTGCCAGTGACAGTGCGCTCCGACGAAATTAGCGGCGTTACATTGGTTACGTAGGGCGAGCTGCGACCAACACCAGCCAGAAAGTATCCCAAGTATAAAGATCAAGGGCCACCGCGTAGAGTCAGCACAAACGTTGAAGGCAATCTGAAAAAATACACAGAGGTGTTCAGTAAGAGCCCTGGTGCGAACTGACGCCATTGTCAAATGGATAGAAAATTCCCCTTGCAGCTTACTACTGATGCCGTTGTGGTGTAAATATGAAAGGCTTCATTCAGTTCGAAGCCAGTGACAGTCCGCTCCGACGGAGTTTGCGGCGTTACATTGGTTACGTAGGGCGAGCTGCGACCAACACCAGCCAGAAGGGATCACAAGTAGAATGTTCGAGGGTTGAATTTTTTGTGAAGTTGCAAGCTGTTTTCAATGTGTGTGCAACATGTATGTTATGGCTGGTGTAAGGGCCTGTAAAGGCTGCAAATGGTTTTTCTGATTCAAAGCCTGGTCATAATCTTTCTTTTTTTTTCTGGTATTTATGTTTTGCTAGGTGATGTCATGATTTCTCAGAGGCAGTGGTTAAATATTCAGCATTTTTCATATTACAATATGTAACTCTTTCAGTGTACTTTTATGCAATGTACAGCTTGTTCAGGTGTCGCCTATGTCGTTATGCAGTGCTGTCGGATGGAACTCTACCCCGATAAAGCAAATGCCACTCAAAAGAGACCCTCTAAGAAATAGATTCAACGGGTTTCTGTGATGTTGAGGTTAATCTTTCTATCTCGCTCGCCCGTATTACGAACCTAACCGTGTCATCATAACTGCCACTCAGCACCATTGGCTACAAAGCCGTTCTTAAGCAGGCTTGCTGCATCTCTTTAGAGTTTTTAGCACGATCTCTCGGAGCACAACGAGATGACGGAATGAAACACACAGAACAACGCTTGAGCTTTATCTGGCTATGTTGTAATATACAGTAAAATGATTGCATCCTCTACTGCTATGTGAATCTCCTTGCACTTCATCGTAAACTGCACTTCATGTATGCTTTTGTTTAATTAGAATTGCTTCAAATTACTCAGGTTAGCGACAAGAAGCGGGTCTCGAAGTTGTCCGCGGGCCCTATGTATGGTGCAATGGTCTAGCGCTGAGCAGGTTTGTTGATGCTGAAACTAGCTTTATTATTGTCGTGCAGGTGTAAACATAGCTGCTTAATTCTTTCAGTTAAAGAAATGAAATGTGAAGAATATTCTCAGTTTTCTATGCCCCATGTGTATCTTGGTGCGCGTATTTGATGTCATTTTTGCCTCAATTTTAGTTGTGATAGCATGTTTCCTGTACATCTAAATTTTCCAACTAGCAACATTTGTAGCACTTCAGGGCTTTTTCGTGTCTGCACTGCTGCCATTGACATGATTGGCCAGCCTTAACTATGCTACTGTTTGTGCTGCCTGTGACACGCGTTTTTTTTCGTGTGCTTTATGACTGTATTTGTTTGGTTGATGTAATAAACCATCAATACAAAAACAATACTTGCCGTACACTCGGTTGTGAACTGTGCACATTTGCCAGTGCTTTCGGAAAATACCCTGCTATACTCAAGAGATCGAGTACTTGCAAGGGTATTTGCACAAGTATTTTCGGCGCGAAATATGTATGCTTAACCTGTGCCTGGAAGGGTTGCTGCCTTTCTACGCTGCCTTCTGTGCCAGGCACTTTCAGGAGGTTTGAAATTGCTCACAAATAATGACATTAGTATCTGGAACTCGAGCACATATGAGTGGGAAAGGTTGGCGTGCGTTGAAAGGCAACAACCCTCAAGAGACGCTGGCTCGAATATGCGGATTTTACAAAAAGGCTAGCTGATTATTCACCTCAAAAGAATACGTAGGCGTGACGTCATTCAACGTCACGCACTTGTGTGTGCGCACCCCCCCCCCCCCCCTCCTCGGCATCAAGGGGAGCTGGGGTTAACCGCCATTTTTTGGACCAGTGGGACCAGTATATCTACCTTGTATTACACGCAGCCAGTGGCGGAGCTCGGGAAAAGTAAAGTCACTGGAACGGGAAAAGTACCGCATGTGTATTCTCTCGCCGCCACGCGAGTGCGTCAGAGCGCGCGCGCTCCCGACTCGTTCCAGAAGAGGGCAAATACGGGCTGGTTGGTACATGTTTTACGAATTGGAAAAAACAGCGCAATCAAAGACGAGACACAAGAGAAGCACAAAACACAAAACACCAGCGCTGGTGTTTTGTGCTTCTCTTGTGTCTCATCTTTGATTGTACTGTTTTTTCCAACCCGACTCGTTCTCTGCTGTTGGTCACGTGGCCACTCCCCGCCATAAATGGTCCGCTTGCTTTCTCGCGGCCGTCGACACACACATTATCCGGAGCATTACGTGGCACTTGCTCATATGGGCTGATATAAGCGTGCACAGCATTTCCAATCGCGTATTGAAGTATGTGCATTAGATCCGTGCATAAAGAGATCGAAGAATGTCTATGCGCTGCGTTTTAGTCGGCAGTAATCGGCGGGAATCGGACAAAACGCTGTTTGCCATTACCAGCGGGAAAAAAAGCCTCCAAGCGACGAGGCATATGGCTCCATAGAGTCCGGCGGGAGAAATTTGTACCTACGAACAACACTCGCCTCTGTGAGGTGAGCACTTCTCTTAATATTCGCAAGTGTAGTTTTTGTGACTTCATCATCGCTATCACCAAGAATCGTTATCTCTATCAGCACCACAATCATCATTGTTGTCACTCACTGTCACTATCGCTCTCATCATCACTATCATTATCTCGTCTTTAACACTATCCTATCGACAGCTATGATCTTCACTATCACTATTTTTACTACTTATTTACTATCACGGCTACTATTACATATTGCTGCTAATCGAGCTGTTGCTTAATCACCTTATGCATTTCATTAATACATAAGCATTAAGTGGCTATTTTGACAGGGCCTTGTCTCCAGAAGTTTTCGGCAGGATTACGTTTGGACAAGACGAAGTATAAGAAAACGAACGGCCGTACTAGAGAGAGGATGTAAAAATCTCGCCGGGGAAAAATTTGGTTCTTATGTTGCATTTAGTTAACTAATTAGAGGCAATTAAGTGAATAACCAATGGGGGTGTGACGTAATGGTCTGACCTCACAAAACGGAAGTCTTTTCTTCCATGTCTCGTCTTCCTTCCACAAAGAATGCTTACGCATTCCTCCAATGCGGGTGCCGCAGTGATCTGAAACGTTTTTTTTAATGAGCGTACACCTTATGTAAAGAATTCATGTGCACACTTATGGGCACACGGTCTTTCTACAACTTCTGGCCACGCCACTCATGACGCAAGAGAGGCGTACGTTCGCCATAATAAATGCGAAGAGCGGAGCGCGTACGCACCGCGCTGTTCCCATGTTTTGTTTTTTTTTCGCGACAGTACGCGTGATGCTAACGCAAGCAAAAATTCAGGGAAGCACTTAACGATAATGCGAAAGCAAATTGTGCCTTCCTATGGGTTGTTTATGATTCTTTTAAGCGCCCCAGGCCAAATGTGGAGGTCGCCATTGCGTTTTTCGCAGTTAAATTAAGTTGCACCAAATCGACCGAGGTCAAATTTCAGGGGTAGGTGGGCCAAATTAGGAGTGGTCCAGGCCAAATTTGGAGACTGGCATTGTGCTCCCCGTAGTCGAACTAGGTTAGACATCTATTTTGGTCCAATTTGGCCGAAGTCATATTTTGAGGGGTGCGCTGTAGTGAAATTAGGTTGGACATCGATTTTGGTTCAATTCGGCGGAATTCAAATTTATGTGGCGGGTGGGACAAATTTGGGAGTGGCTCAGGCCAAATTTGGAGGTCGCCATTTCAGGTAGTGAAGTTCGGTTGCACATAGCTTTGGCTATATCGGTCAAGGTCAAAATTCTTTCCTTAAAGGCTTTCTAATGCACGAGTGACACATCCGGTCACAGCTGCGGACAGATTTTTGTTCCATGAGCCTATAAAGGCTTCCGCCATAATAATTCCAGCCTTTTTCCGGCTAATTAGCAAATGAAAAACGGGGTGCTTCATTCATTGCTGTAAAAGCACGCACAATTCGCTAAAACTAATTTATTCTGTATAAAATGCACAGCGCGCCCGTCGCCTGGGCAGCGCTGGCCCAAATATGGCGGCGGGTCGGCGGCTCCGGCGATGGATGCGGTACTTTTCCCGTCTAAGTGACTTTAGGAAGAAAGGAGGGAGGGAGGGAGGGAGGGAGGGAGGGAGGGAGGGATGTATGTATGTATGTATGTATGTATGTATGTATGTATGTATGTATGTATGTATGTATGTATGTATGTATGTATGTATGTATGTATGTATGTATGTATGTATGTATGTATGTATGTATGTATGTATGTATGTATGTATGTATGTATGTATGTATGTATGTATGTATGTATGTATGTATGTATGTACGGACGGACGGACGGACGGACGGACGGACGGATGGATGAATGGCAGGAGCGTCCCCTTTGAAACGTGGTGATGGCAGTTACCACAGTGCTCAGCTCAGCCTTCTTTTCTTTACTTTTCTTTAATAGTGTTGTAAGTTATTAGAATTCGCCATCTTCTTTAAATATGTTTGCCTTGAATTTTAATCTTATGTCATCTCCCTGTTTTGGAGCCACCAATCTTCCAATCGCTTTTTGCTAATTTCCACCGCAGATTTATTTAGATGACTATTGTTATCCCTAAACCCTAGTGCCCCAGGAGGAGTAGCTGTGCCTGCATCGACATCGGTTTGGATGCCATCACATTTTGGTATGAGGTGTTCTATTGTTTCTACAAATTTACCACACACAGCACATGTGTCATCTTCGTTGAATTTCTTTTTGTAGCTGATTGTTCTAAGACATCCTGACATAGCTTCAAAGAGTAGAGCGCTGTCTCTTGAATTATCAAAAAACGCTTCCTTTCTGATCTGTATTGAAAATATACCTGCGCTCAAAAGACACGGACTGAAAGATAAGGACACACACACACAGCGCTGGACTTACAACTGAATTTTTTATTCGGGAAACACTGCTCTTTATACACAACAGCAGCTGATAAAAATGGAAGATGGTAACACCCGGATGATAAAAGTTTTGAGCAGCAGGTGGTGAGGCTTAAGGAAGCAGGTTATCCGGATCAGGTGTTGGTGTCGGTGGCAAAAAGCCTGCTCAAGAAATGTGGGAAAAAGGGTACGGTGCCTAGCAAGGAGGGAGAAAAACAAAGGGAGAAAACGGTGGTGATTCCGTACATTCATGGGGTGTCCCATAATCTTAAAAGAATTGCATCGAAAGTAAAAACTAGGGTCGTTTTTTCAGCCCCGGACAAATTGGAAAACTTATGCAAAATAATAACGTACCCAGAAAGAAAAGCTAAGGGGTGTAAAAAGAAACACCAAGTCCCCATGGTCGCATGCGCAGAAGGAGTGGTTTACAGGATGCCGCTGACATGTGGCAAAGCATATGTAGGCCAAACGGGGCGTTGTTTGAACGAGCGGCTCCGTGAACATCGGAGGAACATGGAACGGAAAGGCGATGGGAATATGGTGGTTCATTGTCAAGAGTGTAAATGTGTACCTTCCTATAACGAGACGAAGATAGTAAGCAGGAACCGTGACCAAACGACGCGTGAAATAATTGAAGCCATGAGCATAGCGGACAGTGGGGTTGCATGCGTGAGTAGCACGTCCCTTTCACTACTATAAAAGGAAAAGGCATTTTTGCAAAAGGGAAGGTAGGACTGGACATGTGACGAGACAGTTTGTCGATTTTTTATCATCCGGGTGTTACCATCTTCCATTTTTATCAGCTGCTGTTGTGTATAAAGAGCAGTGTTTCCCGAAGGAAAAAAAATTCAGTTGTAAGTCCAGCGCTGTGTGTGTGTGTCCTTATCTTTCAGTCCGTGTCTTTTGAGTGCAGGTATATTTTCAATATGGTAAACCAACTCGCCCAACAAGCCACACACATTTCTGATCTGCTTTTTCGAGTATTGATAAAGTTCCACACTATGCTTCTTTTCGATTGAAACTATCCAATTTTTAGCTTCCGCGTTTTTAACCTGTGATGTGATGGTCTTTCTTCCTTCGCCCTCGTATGTGGCATACTTACTGGTTAGCTTCCTTGTTCTTTTCCGTCAGTGTGAATCAATGTTTTTTTCTGTATAGATATTTAAATACCTTAGCGGCCCACATGTTATTGTTATTGTTGTTAGTATTTTGCTGTGAGCTTCCCGTGATTCGAACGATGCCCAGCCATATCCCCCTGTACTACCTCATTTGTGGTTTTCCCGTGGGCACCTAGTGCTTTCTTCTAACAGCTCTGGTTTTCTTCTAATCTGGGCTGAACTTCTTCCGTTAAGCGCAGAACCGCATTCCTGAAAGTAAGCCCCAGCACCATTATTCCTTTGCAAGTACCTCTCAGTACTTCATACCTGCTGTACCCCCAAAATGCCCTATGTTTCATTATCCCGGCATCTCTTCGCCCTTTTGCTATGGGAGACTGTGCTTTTCCGTGTACATCTGCCATTCGTTTGCCCATACCTCGAGATATTTGTATTCGACCACTCGGGGTATTTCATGGCCTCGTATTGTAAGTTCCTACTTGTATCGTTGAAAATCATCACAGCTGGCTTAGTTGCGCTAAATGTGAGACCTAGACAGTCCCTCTCGTCTCCACAGAAATTTTTCAGACTTTGCAACTCTTCCTGGCTATCTGCTCAGAGTACAATATCGTCCGCATGCATTAAACCGGTAGTCGTTGGTCAACAATCCTTTCGCCTATTCTGAAAGACAGATTATATAACCTATATTTGTTCCTTGTAGCCTTCATTCCATACTTAACATAGGTAATACTTATCATACTTTCCATACTTATCAATACTAGACATACTTGAATCAATCATACCTTCCATACTTTTTAAAAAAATCAAATGCATGAACAGCAGCGAGGATAAAGGCCAACGTTGCATTAATCCTTTGTGTACCTCGACAGTTGTCGTACTCTTAATTCCTTCCCAAGTTATTTCAAAATTTTTTCTCAATATATTTCCTCTAGAAAATCGATCACCTCATGACTGATACCTTCATTTGTTAATATGTTCCATAGGAGTTCCGTGTTCACATTGTCGTATGTACCGCTTGTGTCCAGGAAAGGTAAATAAAGAGGTCTGTCCTCTACCTTAGCTATTTCTATGCACTGGGTAAGCACGAACAGGCTATCATCTAAGCGCCTACCACTTCTCAACACGTTCTGAAGTCCTCGTAGTATTCTATTTCTTTCTACCCATGACTGCATTTATAATTTCACCGCCTGCATCGCCAGACAATATATAAATGATGTTATCGCAATCTGCTGGAAGGGTTTTATGTTGGACTTATCGCCTTGCCCATAATAAATCAAATTCAGTTTACTGTGTTTCCAATTGTGCGAAATGCACTCTATTGTTATGACTGCCTCCGATGCTTATATCATCGTTTCCTTGCCTCTTGGAGCCAGGTGATTAATTAGCTCGATTGTAATTTCATCTATCTCTGCGGACGTGCATTTTGGAATATTTGCTTCCGCCTTTTTCCAGGTAAGATTGGTCAGTTCTAAACGGTTTCCTAGTGGTTTCTGTTCTAAGCGGTTTCCTGTGTTGCTCCGTCATTTGGGGTGATTACCCTATCGTCCTTTTTAAATGAGTCAGCTATAACTGACGCAGTGTAGTTCACAACGTCATCTCCCTCTAAACAGTTTCCCTCGGCATCGTGAATCTGTTCCTCCTTTCTGTGATTCGCTTTGCCCAGCGAGCTTATATGGTTCCAACATTTTCTTGGCCCCCCTGGGAGAGAACACGACGAAGTTGTTCTGTATCAGAACACTGCCTTCACGTCTCTGAAGTTTTTTGGTAATTTGTGCTATAATTTGGGAGGCGCCGCTCCCTTTTTGCCACGGCGATGGAAGTGGAGGCTGCTGGGCCTCTATTGGAACCCGGTGGGTCGGCAGCAGCCTCCCAGAGGAAGCCCCTGCACCGCCAGAGTGACTCGAGCAGCCAGGGTACTGTTTTGTACTCGGTGCCAAGTGAAGACTCCTCGTCCTCGGCCGACGACGGTTTCATACCGGTTGTTGACAAGAAGGCCAAGCGCAGACTGCGTAGACAAGCCGAATCGTCCTCATCGAGCAAGTCAACGGTGTCCTCATCAAGAACGCCAACGATCATCACGACGCGAAGTTCCTAGGCGCATACAGCATTGTTTGTGCCGTTGAACCCAACGGACAACTTGAACCTCCTCAACAAGCAAGCCATATCTATTTATCTGGAGAGCCTCGTACTGGGAGGCATTAAAGATGTCAGAATAAACCCGTTCAAAAACGTCATCGCCATTGATGTGGTGCAGCGAAGTGGACTAGAGTGTTTAACCGCAATCACCAAACTCGGCAACGTCAGTGTACATCCCCTTATTCTCCAGGACAGCGGCACTACGGCTGGAGTAATCTACAACGTCGACATCGCCATCATTGACGCAGATTTACCCATGTTGATCAAGCCGGCAACCAAAGGCATTTCCATCATTCAAGTTCAGCGGCTAGGAAGATCTACATGCATCGAGCTGGCCTTCAAGGTTGACTGCATACCATCGTACGTGAAGGTTGGACACTTTCGTCATCCAGTTCGACCTTTTGTGCCTAAGCCCCTTCAATGCAGGAAGTGCATGAGGATCGGCCACATGAGCGGCATCTGCATCAACTCCATCGTGTGCCCGCTATGCTCTGAGGCACACAGCGGTGACGTTTGCCGCGCGACTACCTTGAAGTGCGCCGACTGTCACGGCCCTCATAACTCTTCCTCGAAAGACTGCCCCCGTCTGAAGACCGAGCGGGCTGTACTGAAGGAGATGGTGCGAGACCATTCTACGCACAAAGAAGCCGCCGCAAAGGTGCGACGATGTCGTTCGCGCCGCCGAAGGTCGTCAAAGAAGCAGTCACAATTGAGAAGAATGCCCCAAACGCAACTGCGGCTTGTCCGCCTCCACAAAAAAACGTACCAAATCAAGGCTGAGGCTGGACCTGCTGCCTCAGATGCAACTTGACCACCACTGCCAAAGCCTTCTACGCCTACTGTGTCAGGGATGTGGGCGCACTCAGAGCAGTGTGCAGCACTTACGACTGATCCAGCCAACAGGCACGATCAAGGCCATGGCCCAGATATGCAAGTGATTGAAATGCTAACGTCACTAATGAATGCCACGCGTGCTCTGCTTTCCAGCCTACGCACGCCAGCAGCAAATAGCGCACTTAAAGTGCTGCACGTGCTACATACAGTTCTTGCCGCTTTACAGCAGAAGGCATCATGGCTCCCACGGTCCGGTCTTTTTAAAAGAAAGTCAAGCAAGCTTTCATTTTCCAATGGAATGCTCGTGGACTCCAGTCCCGGATTTTCGATTTACGGCACTACGTCTACGAGAATCCCTTCCCCATTCTTGTGATTTGTTAACCGAAGATCCCGGCAATTTTGCGAATATCCGGTTATGAGGCATTTGCATCACCCACGCGCAACAGATCCAACAAAGTCATCGTCTACATTGGACGTGAACTTCCATATGTGCAACATTCAGTTCCTCCGAACGAAGAAAATCAGTACGTTTGCCTGACAATGAAGAGCCGAGACCTGACGTTTACGCTACTGGCGGTGTACTTGGCGCCATCAAGTCGTTTCGACGCCAGAACGTTGAGTGGTTTGATGGCAGCTGCACCTGCTCCGTGGGTCATTATGGGTGACTTCAATGCTCATCACACCATGTGGGGAGGCGTTAAAATGGACGTTAGGGGAAGACAGCTTTTGTCCTTCGCCTCTGACCATGACCTCCAGTGCCTTAAAAAGACACTGAGGAGAACTCTATCAATTTTTTTTTTTGCAAAATCTGATAGTTCGGCATTTCATGGCTTTGTTACCGCTTGCCCGGGCGCGAAAAATGCATTTATTCCAAAGAAATTTGTATTCGTAATTAAAAAAGTTTTTCCCGCCGCTCTGATTCAAACTCAGGGAACTCTTATGACATCACGGCAACTCTTATGACGTCACAGAACAGAGTGACGTGAAACGTGACGTAAACGCAGACTCCGTGATTTCTGAGAGCTAGAGGTGCGGTGCGCAACCTTCCTTCAAGGCGGATTTATAGTGGTGGCGAAGGCTGGGCCGAAAAGAGGATGGGGGGGGGGGGGGGCAAAACACTCATATAAATAAATGATAAAACTACAAAATTGGAATGTAATCTGCCAATAGAAAAGAAAAAATATATTAGCACCTTGTTTTATGAAAGAGGTAAGTCATTTTATTAAAACCTGGCAAATTTTGTATTTTTGCAACACTCTTGACCTGCCCCCTATTCATGAGTGTGCGGTGCATTACAGCGCGTCTTTGCAGGCCTTGTTTCGATACCCGGCTAACCCGGCCACAGTAGCGGAAGCTCACGAAGCGATTTCTTATCGCTAGCTGTCTGCGATGGCGCGCCTCGTAAAGCGTATAAATTTAGCTCGCCGGTCTCAAAATGCTCCTTTTGCGAAGTTTTCGTCGTCCTTGCACGTCGCTTATTTGTCACCGTTCGGTAAGATTTGCACCCCGCTGCACCGCTGCGGCAGTTTTCTCGGTTTTGTCGTTTCCTTCGGCGTGCGGCCAGTGCGAAGTCTTTTTCCGTCTTTGCACGCTTCGCGCTCTTCTTTTGAAGCGCTTAGCGCTTCATTTCAAGATGAGCTTGCGGCATGTGAAGAAACGATGCTCCGTGGTACACTGCGACAGCGTGGATAGTACCATTGGTGTCACGCTACACCGATTCCAGCTGGACTTTCACAGGTGTGTCGTCTGCTCTAGGTATGCGCGATAGCTTCGATATGGTTTCGCCGGGCTGTTCGCTCGTGTTTCATAGCTGTAACCCGTTCGTGCGTACTTGGCTTCATGTTTTCGGGGATATTTATGTACTACACTGCAGGGCACACACTTTCAGTGCTGAGGTGTGCGAATGTCCTTGCCCCGCGAATGTCCTTGCACTTCACTGTACGCTGTACTTCATGTGTACTTTTGTTGACGTAAAATTACTTCAAATTGATCCGACTAACGACTAGAAGTACTCTGGAGATGGTACGCCGGCTCAATGTATGGTATTTGCTCCTACGTTGAGCACGTTTGAGGGTGCTAAAGCTGGCTTTAACATTGCCTTGCAGATGTAAACGCACCTGCTATATTCTTTCAGCTGAAGAAATTAAATGTGAAGAATAATCCCAGTGTGCTCTATGGTCTGTGTTGATGCGCCTACTTATGTCATGTTATGTTTGCTTCAATTGAAGCTGTCGTAGCATTGTTTTCTATACTTTTCAATTTCCTGACAACGTTCGTGGCACTTCAGGGCTTTTTCCTATCTGCACTGTGACTATTCAGATGATTAGCCAACTTAAACAATACTGCTTGTGCTGCCTGTGACATGTATTTTTTGTTTGTGTGCCAAGGGTGTGCTTTGTGACTGTATTTGTTTGGTTGCTGCAATAAACAATGAATATGAAACTATGAAAACCATACTTGCCGTACACTCTATTGCGAACTGTGCACTTGAGCCAGTGTTTTGTGCATCATACCTTGCTGTACTCAAAAGCTCTCAAAAGTACTAGCACCAGTATTTGCACTACGAATCAATGTACGAATCATGCAGGCTTCGCCAGTGTCTGGAAGTGTTGCTGCCTTTCTATGCTGCCCCTCCTTTACCAGTCACTTTCATTGCGTTCCCAATAGCACATTAACAAGGCCATAACTAGCAGGAACTCGAGCACATTTGACTGGCAAAGGTTGGGGCGCGCTGAAAGGCAGCAACCTTCGAGAGATACGGGCTCGAAAACGCGGTTTCTACAGAAAGACCGCTTTATAATTCGCGCCAAAAGCATACGTATGCGTGACGTCATTCTACGTCACGTTTGCGTAGTTTGCCCCCCAAAATCCAGGGGGCGCTGGAGTGCCCATGAGCCGCCATTTTTTGGACCAATGGGCGTCTATGGAGCCTTCGCTACCAGTATACATCTACCTTGCTTCCTTTGCCAGCCTCAGAGATTCGTGGCGTCCATGAAGTAAGAAAATTCCTCCAAGGTGGCGCCTCTTGCCTTAGGAAGTCATCACGCTTGTACTTGCGAGATTGGCCTGTGGCGGCGATACCTGTATTTTGGTTCTTGCTATTTTCTACATTACAAGAGCTTTGTTTTCAGAAAAAGTGGCGTTTTTGGGATCAGGAGCTGCTATTCTATCGATACAAGCCAACTTCAATTTCTCCTCAGTGTCCCTTTAATGACGAAAGCCCGACCTATATTCGAGGGGTGACTTATAGCAGCTGCTTGGACTTGATTTTCGTTTCACAGTGCCTTACCAACAGCGTCCGGTGGTTTTCGGATGTAGAAACCCATGGCAGCGATCATATTCCAACCTATCTGATTATTACCGGCCATTCCACATTTTCCCCAGCCATGTGTAGGCAGCGCATTGACTGGACAGTTTTTAAATTACTTATGGAGGCTGCTTGCACAAAGGGCTTCTCTACCGGCCTTGAACAAAAAATTAAGGATGCCATGGAACACGCCACCTGCCCCTTTAACCCTGTCGCTAACTACACCGAGTTTGACTTCGAATTGCAGCGACTGTGATCACAACGGCGCCGGGCAGACCTCAGATACGACGCACGAAGTCGCGCCTAGACCTAATATATGCTAGGCGCATACAGAAGAAGATTCAGCGCAGAATTCAGGCACTGCAAACATAACGTTGGAGGACATTTTGCCAAACACTTGATCCACGGAAGCCTTTGTCACGCGTTTGGAGTGTAATTCGGGGTCTTCGCACGTCCCGTCAACAGCACTATCCGTTAAAATCCGTAGCGGTCCACCAAAGGCGCAGTGTGATTGAGGTAGCCGAAGATTTCTGCGCAAGAATAACAGGCCCTCCGAATCCAGGCGCAATGCTGCACTGCAACAATGTTCCACCCTCACGGGATTCTCGGATGGATGTACTATTCTCCATATGAGAACTTGATACTGCGCTGGCTTGTTGTAGAAGGTAATCATCACCAGAGCCCGATGGGGTGACGTACTCCGCACTTGCCAACCTTGGCCAAGAAGCTCGACGGGCTCTTTTGGACACTTATAACAAGTCACAGACTGCTGGCATAGTTCCTCATGATTGGAATACCAGTCGTCTGGTTCCAATTCTTAAAACGGGGAAATCACCGCTCGAACTATCATCATACCGTCCAATTACACTCGCCATCTGCGTCGGCAAAGTCATTGAAAGAATGCTGCTCACACGCGTGGAATGGTACTTGGAGCGATATCAGATTTATCCAACCTTCATGTCTGGGTTCCGACGGGGCCGCTCTTCTATCGACAGCGTGGTGGACCTTGTAACGTCGGTGCAGCCTAGCAAAAGTTTGAAAAGATTGACCGTGGCATTGTTTTTCGATACCGAGGGCGAGTACGACAACTTAACGCATCAGGCCATTTTGGACGCAATGGAAGCCGCTGAGATCGGGGGCCGCAAGTTCAGATGGATACGCAGCAATTTATCAGGAGATGTCGTTTTTTGTCCTGACTGCGGACGGACCAACGTCCTTACACCGAAATTCGCGCGGAGTCTCTCAGGGCGGAGTGCTCAGGCCAGTTCTCTTCAACCTTGCTCTCATCGGCCTGGTCGACGTATTGCCACAATCTGCTCAGATCTCTGTATATGCAGATGATATCTGTATTTGGGCATCAGGGCTGACCCGTCCTCAAGTTCGTGCAAGACTTCAAAAGGCGGCATCGATATTGACATCTTATCTTCGCTTGCAGGGCCTGAACATTTCGACCGAAAAGTGTTCACTTGTGGCGTTCACACGGAAAATAATGTCACCTTACACCATTCGCATCAATGGCGAAGCCATTCCCTGTGAGAGAAACCACAGATTCCTTGGTGTTGTCATCGACAGGAACCTCTCGTGGAGTCCACTTATCTACGACATGAGAAAGAGACTAATTGCGATTTTCCCCGTCGTCTCTTTCCTCGGGGGAAAGTTCTGGGGCGAATCAGTGCGCTCGGTGCTACACCTGTACCGTTCCCTATTTCTGGGCTACATGCGGTACAGTCTTCCAATATTCAGTTCCGTTAGAAAGACAAATATCAAGACTCTTCAAATTGTGCAAGCGCAAGCTCTCCGTATCTGCCTTGGACTGCCTCAATGTGCATCAACAGCAGCAACTGTTCTTGTTGCCCGGGAACATCCTGTTACTACATACACTGCTGTTGACACCATGATAACACATAGTCTGCACCTCACACGGGTTCCCTGTCATCACCTTGCAACACTCCCAATAATTAGGCCGCGTACTGCATTCGCCAAAGTCATTGAAGCCCATCGCGCATGGTATATCACTGCCCGCTTTCAAACAACTGACATTGAATCACCTGCATTCTTACCACAGTACCCGCATACATGTTTACACAGATGGATCAATTCACTCGACCAGTTCTGCGGGGTCGGTGGTGATACCTGCCAGATTCATCTTCATGAAAGTGAAGATGACCGATCCAACATCTTCAACTGGTGCGGAACTCGCAGCCTTATGGGCTGCGGTAGAGTTCATCAGACAAGAACCTTCACATGACTGGACGGTTTTCACCGACTCTAAAGCAGCCCTTCAAGCTCTGCTAGCTGCGCTACGCCGCGGGTCGCAGGAACAACTTGTTGCTGAGATCCGTCTACTCTACCGCGGCACCATATCCAAAGGTCATGACATCATTTTTCAATGGCTGCCAGGACACTGTGTATTAACGGTAATCACCACGCCGATGCGGCTGCGCGTTCTGCTCACAACTATAGACTTTCAGTGAAGATCCCAATATCAAGACCTGACGCTGCGTGTGGGCTTCACCCTTTGGCGCTGGAGCTCGCACTTTTAGCGTGGAACACGGGAGAGTTTTGCAACCTCCGCCTCAAGGCACTAGACACTGGACTGCGCCTTCGTATTCCGCGTAGCTTATCGCGTTGCGAAGCAACATTGTTATGCCGTTAATGGATCGGTGTTGCTTTTACCAGCCACTATGCTTTCCGGATGGGGATGGCCGACAGTCCTGCCTGTGAAAGATGTGGTTGTGAGGAGACCATCGCTCATTTTCTCTGTGAGTGCCCTGCATTTGCGAGTGCAAGACGTACACTGTGTTGTGCCCTGAACCGCCTCGATCCTTGCCCATTAACAGAGCAAAAGATCCTCGGTCCGTGGCCACAGCAGTCGACTGCCCTCAAGGCATACAAGGCACTCTTTGCCTACTTGAGTGCGACTGGATTGAGTGACAAATTGTGACAGCGTTGTGCGTGTGTGTGTGTTATGTCTTTTTTCCCTTCTCACTTTCTCCTTTTACTCCCCTAATTCCTCTTCCCCAGTGGAGGGTAGCCAACCGGAAACCCTTTCTGGTTAACATCCCTGCCTTACCCCCCTCCTCTTTATCTATCTATCTTGGCCCCCTTGTGTTGCATCGCGGACTTCAGCCAGCATTAAATCCACCATTTATTTTAGCCTCGACGAGAACATGCACTTGCCGTTTCTTTTCTTGATAAGATTCCCATTTTCGGCCTATTTCATCTTCAAATAAATGCGCCCTCTTTTCTCTGTGTTCCCTTGATGCCAACTGTCGTTGTTCTATGGCCTCCCTAATTTCCATCTTCCACCAACTTCGTGGCTTCTTTCCTCGCGGCTTCGTGGCTTTTACTTCTTTTATTTTTGTACTAATGAGTAGCTCTGATTGCAATCCCAGTGTTCGATGGGATGTTTCTCTATTGCTTCCTTCACGCCAGCCGCTATTAGCGCGATTTGTTCGTCATTTTATTTTGCGTACTCTTTTTCACTTCCCTGCCTTCCTTGACAAAAATCAGTGTTTTGTTTTAGTGATCGTTTCGTGGACTTCCGTCCACACAGTCAATTACATGGCAACAAACAGGCCATACATCTTATTGTTGCCAAATTCTTGCATAGTGGCACACCTTTTTGTTGACCACCTGTTGAAATCTGTTGAGTTGAGAAGTTATTGTCATTTTGTGGATGCACACAAAAAGATAATCATGTTAATGTGCTGTTCAACCTTTGTTGAGTTGATAAGTTGTAGTCATTTTGTTGACGCACACGTAAAGGTAATCAATCCTGCTCTAAGGGCATATTTGAAAATGCAGTTTATGGCACGTATGAACGGGGTTCCATGTAGTAAGGCGTGCCAGGTAGCATACGAGGCTATTTTTGACATGGCCCGCTCCAGTGTTGCTGCGGCCGGCCCATTGTTGAGGCGAGCCAGGCAGCTCGCTAGGCTATTCTTGATGTGGCCTTCACTGTCATCCGGAAACTTCCTGCAAGTAAAGCCTGAAAACAAATTTAGCAAACTGATGTTGAGCATGTAGAAAATATTGTGCCAAAGCACTTGACGTGTGGTATCATTCTCACATTTTTTCATTTTCACATTTCTCATTCCTCATCCTTTCCTTATCTTAAGTACAGTAACTCTCATTTGCTCCATAAAGCTATAAGCAATGATATAATGAATCCAGCCATATCCCTCTCAAGTGTGCAAAGTTAAGTAATTGTTAATAAGGGCAGATATAAATCAGTTATTTCAGGCAGTCTTAACTTATATGCGTTACAATAGTGGGAGCATTATTTTTCTGTGCGTGCATGCCATCTGCAATTTCAAGGCATTCAGCAGCTGCTTTGTTTCAACATGCATGCCATTTCTCAGTCTTTCCTATTCTTTTTTTACATACCATTTGGATTATGGTTTATCGGTATTAAACGTCCCAAAGCGAGAGAGGCTATGAGAGACGCCTCAGTGAAAGAATCCAGAAATTTCGACCACCTGGAGTTCGTTATTCTGCACTGAAATCGCACAGTACATGTGCACGGGCTTTTCGAATTTCTCCTCCATCTAAACTAGACCGCTGCGGCCACGATCGAGACAGCATATTTCGGCCAGCAGCCGAGCGCCGTAACCACTTACCCACCGCAGTGCCCACATACCATTTCGTGAGGGCTTGCTATATGTGTTGTGTTAGGTGTGCGCGAATATTAGAAAATCGGTTTGATTTGGTTTGCTTTATGGGGTTTAATGTCCTAAACCGAGTCAGGCTATGAGAGACGCTGCACTGAAGGGATCCGAAAATTTCGACCACCTGGGGTCTTTAACGTGCACTGACATCGCACAGTATACGGGCCTCTAGAATTTTGGCTCTATCCTAATTAAACTGACACAGCCAGGATCGAACCCGCGTCTTTCGGGTCAGCAGCCGAGCACCATAACCACCAAGCCATTAGGGTGGACCTATGAGAAAATCTCGAACGAGTCAAATAGTGTATTCTGAATTTTTTTCCTTTATTTGTTTCTTAGAACAAGTCAAAAGCTATAGTGGCACCATGAACACGCTGAACACTGTTGCAATTAAAGAAACGTCGGGAGGATCTCAAGGGGGGCAAAATAAGGCTCTCACGTAATTGAGGGAAATTATAATAAGGTTTGTGAAACAGGCAAAGTCTTGCTATCTTACGTCGTGATGAGAGGGGGGTTAGACCAATGGAAGATTTGATATTAGTAACGCTCAGTCGAGAATCATATTTGGATGTTATGAAACGAGCAGCTCGGTTTTGGACTGCTTCTAACGCCCGGATTAGGTATTCTTGATGGGGGTTCCAAATAGTCGATGCATATTCATGTTTGGTACGGATAAATGTTTCATATGCATGTCCATGAAAGGGTATGGCATGTCCATGAAAGATCCTCAGGGAACCAGATTCCCAGAAATTTTTGTTCACTTAGATGGGTGAGCAGCGTGTTTTCAAACTTTATATTCATTGCGTATGAGTGCTTTTTATTGATTGGCTTAAAATGATGTACTTAATTTTACTAGTATTTAGTCCTAGCCGATTCATGCGCAGCCATGTAGAGAGATTAGAAAGGTAAGTGTTGGCTGCTTTCTCCAGGGATTCATTTCTCTTGGCCTTGAAAATCATTTGTATCATCGGCGTACATTATTAATTCGGGAGACCAGGTTTTCTTGTTATATCATTAATGTATACCAGGAATAGCAGTGGTCCTAAAATGGATCCCTGGGGAACGCCATGCAGAACTGTCATTCTGCTAGGTAACATACGGTTTACAGATACACATTGAGATCGGCTCAAAATATATGTTCTAATTAATCCCAATGGAACTCCTCTTACTCCATATGCTTGCAATTTATTGAGCAGTTTATCGTGTTGTACAGTCTCAAAAGCATTTCTTAAATCTAGAAACAGACCAAGTGTCAAGAACTTGTCTTCCACATTTTCAATTATTTTATCCTTGATATTGATGAGTGCCTGTTCTGCAGACTTATACTTCTGAAACCCATACTGAGCACTACTAATTATATGATGATTTTCAATGTTACCTTAGCAATTTTTAGTTCCTCGGGAAATTGTCCATTCCGGAGAATCTTATTTAAAATATCGCACAATAACGGGCTAGGTGTATTTGCAACGTATTTTATGGGTGGGACTATTATGCCATCTACTCCAGCAGCGACACAATTCGATAGACTGAATTATTTCATATATTTCAATAGGTGTCGTTGGTACAAGCATAAGAGATTTGAGTTGCTTCTCTGATATTAGACTGCCTTTTTCTGCTTGAGCCTCTTAACACGAGCCTATGGTAATAAAATTTCTGTTCATTTCTTCAGCAACTTTCGTTACTGGAACCCGAACGCCGTCTTTGTAAATGTCTGTCATGTCTTGTTGGTGTCGTATTTTACCCATTACTTCGTTGATGATGTCCCATACTTTCCTAGAATCACACTGAACATTCATGAACCTATTTTCATAATAGGTGTTCTTCGCCTTTCTTAAATCAGAATTCAATTGATTTCTAAACTTCCTGAACTCCACGAGTACACTTGAATCTTTGCACCTTATAAATTCGTGGTACTTTTTGTTCTTTTGCCTTATTCTCTTGAACAATTCACAAGTGATCCATGGTTTCTTTATTTTCTTGCTCCTTGCTTCACGTTCTTGCAATGGGAAGGCTGCATTATAACATTTAGAAAACTTCTTCAAAAAGGTGTTATAGGCCGTATTGGCGTTAGTTTCTTCATACACATGTTCCGAAAATTTTAGCTCAACAAATGCTGTGAATCTCTGAAGGCTCTCCTGGTTAATTGCACGGTATATAAATTTTCTAGGATAGAAATCGCCTTCTATTGCTGAAGAATGGAGGCAAAAATTGGCATGCGATCACTAATATCATTTATTATAACACCCAAAGTAACATGGCTACAATACGTGTTCGTGATGCAAACATCTATGGACGTAGTGGTGCCGCGAGTAATCCTGGTGGGCAGTCGTATGGCATGAAGATTCAGGACATTTTGAAATATGAAATTATTCGAACAGAATCGAATCGGTTATGAACTACTGAACACTTATCGAAGAATTGGCGTAATGTTCAAATAAGGCTTGGCATGGTACATTTCCTCGATGACTATTGTTTCAAAGAACAGGGTACACACTGATGCTGCGTACCATCCTGCGGTGATCAATATCTGCACGATGAAGGGTCCAGTGCCACTACATGGTCCATTCGTGCGGCAGCATTCGTAATGTTCGTACATGGCCTCTAAGACGCGACAACGCAGCAAGGTTTCGGGAAGTTTAGCACCCATGGAGGCCATGGCTCATATATGTTTACGCACCTCTCATGCCCTTAGCTGTGGCTCTAGTTTATTCTCTATGGTTATCAATAAGAACATAATTTATGTACATGCATAACTTGGCGGTCAAAGAGTTAACATAATGAATTCGTGTGGCAGCGCCTTAGTGGAGATCAGTGTTGCGTAATTTAACATCTAAAGCTTTAACTCCTTAAGTTGGCATCCTACTGCAGCGCCGCCACTATCACATCAATGTTCAACACTATACTTACGTTCTTTACGATTATTTGCAAAAGTAGCAAATATTGGCAAAAATATTCTATTCGTATTCAACTCAGTTGGTCAGTTACACAACTCATGTTCAATTAAAAATTTACTATCCCCACACTTATAGTTTGCATTCCTGTTTTATTTGCAAGAGAATCTCAAGTGCTTTCATCCTAAGATATTGAATTTTTTTGACTCTCAGCAATAGGAGTTCTAAATTATAAATGAACAGTTCGGATATGTAAAAAGTATTGCAGATGGATGACTACGTAAAGGTACGTCTGAAATGGGCACTTACCAGTTACTGTCTAGACCTTCCCTTGGTTCAGAGCCCCGCGTTTAGAGTGTGCGCGTGTGTTCCGCTGCCTGAAGAAGAGCTGCCCTGATGGTCCTCAGGCGAACACAAATGGCAGAGCAGTGCGCGGGAATATTTCCCAGGCCTGTTGTTCGAATGATTGAACAGCTCGAGTACCGATTTGTCAACCAGCACACCACCACCAATATGAACCTGCAAAGACAAAGCATGTTACACCTTTGTAACAAAAGTATTCGCAAGACAGCACAAAGAGAAGAGAACAAGGTTTTATAGGAGGACTCGTTTTACAGGGACCACAAAGAAACTGCTACCTAATGAAACATACTCCTGCTTTCGTGTTGTGCCATAAGAGACAGTATAATAATTTATTTATTTAAAATACTGCTAGTCCTAATACAGGGCCGTAGGAGGTGGGCAATTAGTACAATACAAAGTTCAAAACAATAAAGAGAAATTGCTTCTTGCGGATCAACAGACTTAAAGAAGGGAATTGCGATAAAAAAGACACGGACGAGAAAAGACAAGGACGGGCGCAAACTCGCGACTGATTTTATTCAGAAAGAACACATATATATACCTAGATTCTTATTCAATCATTGCCTAAGCGCACATGCCAGGAACGTTTTCTCTTTCTTATACAAATTGATACTAGAATCGTTTACGCATTCATCACCTGACTTATCAATGAAAAAAGCCTCTGCAAGTTCACGTGCTACCTGGTTCCGACTGCGCCTTAAGATTTTTGTTCTAGCCAGCAAAGGCTGGCATGCTTTATCAGGCGTAGCCAAAGGGCATGCGCCGCAATGTAAGGGCAAATTTGACCCTTTTCCGTTAACCATAGAAAGCTTATGTTCCCTTAGTCGTTCATTTATACAACGGCCCGTCTGGCCGATGTAAACAGACGGGCCGTTGTATAAATGAACGACTAAGGGAACATAAGCTTTCTATGGTTAACGGAAAAGGGTCAAATTTGCCCTTACATTGCGGCGCATGCCCTTTGGCTACGCCTGATAAAGCATGCCAGCCTTTGCTGGCTAGAACAAAAATCTTAAGGGGCAGTCGGAACCAGGTAGCACGTGAACTCGCAGAGGCTTTTTTCATAGATAAGTCAGGTGATGAATGCGTAAGCGATTCTAGTATCAATTTGTATAAGAAAGAGAAAACGTTCCTGGCATGTGCGCTTAGGCAATGATTGAATAAGAATCTAGGTATATATATATATATATATATATATATATATATATATATATATATATATATATATATATATATATATATATATATATATATTTGTGTTCTTTCTGAATAAAATCAGTCGCGAGTTTGCGCCCGTCCTTGTCTTTTCTCGTCCGTGTCTTTTTTATCGCAATTCCCTTCTTTAAGTATGTACGACCGACTCGCCCAACAACGTGCTCTCCAGATCAACAGTCTCAATACGAGACCGTAGAACGTGGGCAATCAGTGCAATACGAAGTTCGAAACAGTAAAGAGAAGTTGCTTTTTGCGGATCAATAGAAAGGGAACTTTGAAAATAAATGTTATATAACTAATGATAGGCAGGTTACCAAAAACTGCCTTCAAAATTCAGAACAGCAAAAAAAAAGAAAACAAGTAGAGCCGCAGTCATTCTTGCTAGTAAGCATGCTAGAAAAAGAAGGTAACGAGTCACAATGGTCCACGCAACCATCCGTAAATATAACATATCAACGAATGGCAAGAAGTAATGGCTGCGCGGTCATCGGGTAGAATGTAGGACTATGTCTATTTTACTGATTTTTGTTGGATACTTACCTTGAGGTGAAAGGAGATAGTGATAGCGAGTACACACTGATATTCAATGGATTGAGTTAATTCCATTCGCTGACGGCTAAAGGAGAGAAGGAATGCTTGACAATGTTCGTTTGACATGATTATTCAGTCAGCGTATGCGTATGCTTGTGCCGGGATTGCAGTGATTGTCAGAAGTATGCATATTTAGACACATTTACACTATAGCTGTTGTGTAATAAATTGGTATAAAAACTTCAGGCGAGATTCTTTTGCCCTAGGTGATAATGATGGAAGGCCAGATGAAGCGGTAATACCGGTAGGGGAGTCGAAGGGTTTGTTTTTGTTATGAATGAACCTTACAGCTTTTCAACGCTCTCGCTCCAGCCGATTGACGTTAGTGATTGATTGCGGGAACGAAAGAGTGCTTGCGTATTGGAAAATCAGTCTTACAAGAGTAGTGTAGGCAAAAAGATAGGAATTTTGAGGGGCTAAACGTAAACATCTTCTAAGGAGGAACAGCTTTCGCAAGGCGGCAGATATAAACATGGCCCAAATTATAAATAAACCAAATAGCAATAACATAAAAAGAGTCAAACGTGACAAACTGGTAATCACAAAAGCCTAACCTGCATCCAGCGATTATGAAGCAAAATAGAAAAACAAATTTAGGAGCACATTTTGAGGTATAAGTAGCCAAAGAACAACAACGTACAAATGAAATGAGACAGTAGTAGCACTGAGCTCCCATTTAAAGGCATATGGCAAGAAAAATATGGGCGCTAAATGTGAGACATGGCCTCAACACCACTATAGAAAAAAAAACCGCCGCTGTGCCTCAATGGTTAAGGCGCTCGTCTACTGAGCCGGAGTACCCAGGTTCGAACCCGACCTTGGCGGCTGCGTTTCGATGGAGGCAAAATGCAAAGGCGCCAGTGTGCTGTGCTATGTCAGTGTACATTAAAGGTCAAAACAAATCAAATAAAACATTATTCGTCCGTATGCGTATATATTCATACATTCTGATCTGCCTAAGCACATTTTGCTTGTTGGCTGATCAGGCAGCAGGTAGAGAAATAACTCTACATTTCTTTTCTAAACAGTCATCTCCATGTGGTCCCCCATGTGGTCGAAATTTTTTCGGAATCCTCCACTACAGCACATCTCTTCCTTTCTTCTTCCAGTTCATTCTTTATTCCTTCCCTGACAGCACTGTTCAGTACACGGGGGAAGTAAATTAATGCAGTGGCCTTCAGAACAAAACATGATGCGCTCAGTAATGTCAAGATGCAGGGCTAAGCCAGACTAGACATTAAAGCGTGGCGCAGTAACCCCTGCTACCTGATGTTTCCAAAAAGATGTGCATTTTGCAAGCCAAGGTGAATGCTTTTTACTACTACGCCGTTTTTCACAACACCCACTGCTGCTAAGAGCATGAAAAAAGGGCTCATGTGATGCGTCTCTTTTTCCGGTTTGCTTTTCTTTCTTTGGTCTTTTCTATTTCTAAGTATGCAGAATACAAGCCCTATATTTTGGCGTACTGATGTCTGATATGTTTTTTTAAAGCTATATTTAAGTATGATATCGGGTAGGATGCCAAAACGCTGAGTCGAACAGATCACTATAAGCTCCTAATTTCCTATAGGTGCATTTTAGCAAGTATAGTCACTGAACTTGCACAGTGTCATCACCAAAAAAGTGAAAAGGCAAAACAAACAACAAAACTCACCAAGAATGTGTTATGGTGAACATTCATCTTTTTTCATTTTGCTCTCTTAGCTTTTTTTGTGCACAGGCTATAATTGAACTGATTTTGAAGTAGTTTGCAGTAGACAGTGCTTATTTTGCACTCAGATCTTGAGGCAGTAAAATATTGCAACTACAGTGAGAGGCAGCTGAAGAGAAGCTAACAAGAGAAGCTGTCAGCAGAGGGAGTAGGAGGAAAATTAAAAGTTCAATTAATGTATCATTTTTGAGGCGCATTCATAGCTGCACTTTATAAAATCGTTCATGTATTTTTGACCACGTGAAATAAGCCGCCTTTGCTGGAGCAGCCTCTGAGTAGTACCATGTGAAACCGGCATTACAGCAGAACGATGACATGGTTATCCTTCTGCTATAGTTGTCTGAGGAATGCCATGTGAGACGGGTACTAGAGAAAAAAGGATAGGGCGCTGTCCTCATGCTGTAATATTACTTTAAAATGCCTTCCTGTAGACCATTACTTCATATTGGTATTTTTCAATGCGTCACTGTATTGAGGGGGTCGTCTCTATTGACTCGAAAACAGCTGGCGAGAGAAATAGAAAAGGACAGAGAAAGTAGCTGTGCTGAGTCTATGCCGGTGTGCTCGTTGTTGCTGGGTCGCCTTGGAGCTGAGCGGTCAGCGCTGAATTCACTCGTGGTGCGAGTGTGCGGGTTTCCCTTTTTCTTCCATCCTTTTAGTTGTGCTGTAAACTGCATTTTTTCTCCATCTCGGCTTTAAGAAAATGTGTTAATGATTCTTGCTAAAAATCACGGCGAAATTTTAGAAATGACAGAAATGTTCCGGCCACACCTAAAAAAAAAAAAAGAAAATTGGTTGCTTGCTTCGGATTCATACACTAGCTACATTCTAGTATGGGGGGGGGCTCAAATTCCTCGTTAGTACTAGTGGGGGTTCTGAGGCGAGCCGAGACCCCTCTGAATTTAAGCACTGCTTCAAAACGAACATGAAAGTGGCACTATCTTAAGATTACCTATTGAGAAGAGACACACATGTTATTTTGAATACGGGAATACCCATGCATGCCTTCAGCGTTCCGGTTCGAAGCAGATATTGCAACACACTGATCTCAACACAGAGGTTCAAAAACAGATTTTAGAAAACAAAATACATACTTGTGCTCGGCAATGTATGCTGAATGGGCACATACAAGAACAGCCCCAAATCTGGAATTTCAGACATTCTCTTCGATGAAGCTCTTTCCAGACCTCTTCATACTGACAAGCAGGCACTTCACCTGCATACCACAACAGTTTCCAGCTGTGTATTCTTGCATCCGCAATGCCTGGCACTTCCGGGTAATTATTTGTATTGCTAGCATTTCACACAACCACAAGAAAATGTTTTAGGTTATTCATAACCACTTAATTTGAAAGGGCTACAAAGCGCTCCTTTTCTAGGGCTACCTCTTCGTCAACATTTAGCAGTGATTTTTGTTCGCGGCCGCCTGCAACTAAAAGAACTTTACGGCTTCAGGCAACGTTACCAATGTTACACTGGTGATCGAGCAGCCAGCTTCCTTGTTGGGGTATCGCTTCATGCGACGCGTCGCTCAATTCGCTCAGTCGCTCGCATGCCTTGACGCGTCACCCCTCTCGCACCCTCAGCTTGACAGCTGGTGTAATCGAATCGTAGAGGTGTGTTATAACCTTAAGACGCCATATCAAATAACAATAAAGACGCACATACGCGCAGCTAATAACACAATGCTAAACAGAACGAGCGGCGTAAGCTATCGGCAATCCGCAACGGGCCGATAGTGGCGTTAAAAAGCACGCGTGCAGGCAGCACACAATCACGTCGCAGGTCGAATAATGTACAGGAAGTCGGGAAACAGCCTTAACGAAAGCCCAAAACATAGTCACATGGTTCGCTGGGCCAGCGCTTTGCAGGGCAGTATCCAATTGCCACATTTACATTAATTACGTACTCCTACTCGTACCTGGCATTTAGCAAGTGCATCTATGCACAAACCACGGCGTTCGCGTCGCAAAACATATATTTCGAACACTGACAGACCAGCATGTTGATAATTCGATGTGGAAGGCGCTTTGCTGTCATGGAAACAACCAGTTAACCACGCGCAATGCCGAAGGTAGACAAACAGGAAAGAGCGGTAGGGTTTCAAGAGATGTACTCATGTCACGAAACCCTACCGGACTCGCCTTTGTGCACAATCGTTTATTTTCGCGGTGGCAAATTGCGCGCATTCCTGCGCTACACTATGGGTCTCACCAGGAAACGAAGACTCGACGGCTTGCAGTGACCGCTTTCTTCTCTTGCTTCGCGTCAAGAAAAAGCTGAAGTGGCTTCCACGGTTGAAGTCGAATCGTATTGTCAAGATGAAAAGGCTCCATGCTTCTCGGTGTGGTCACTTTTTGATAAAGGACGCGAACGGCTGCATGCATTGCTCACACGCGGCGCAAGCTACGATAAGCAGGAAACCCAAACGCAAGTTTGATGCAGCAATTCTGAAATTAGGCACAAACAGCACCCGCAAAACAGCTGCACAGACCATGTCACGGCGTGGCGTAAGGCCTAGCCGGATATCACGCCGGGATGCCCGGATGTCAGAGAGGGAGGAGTTGCTGCGTCCTGCTACGTGACTTGGCAGCCAGCGCGCTGGATTTTAACGGCGTTGGGAAGCACGCTAGGCGTTGTCGCGTGGCTATTAGCGTTGCGCGTGTCACAGCAAATGATTAGTGAACTGTTACAAAAGGGCAGTTAGACTAAGGCGCTTCGAGCCTCGGTGGCTTCGAGTGACCACAATCAGCCCGTCAAAGGCACTCAAAGTTGCATTGACGCGTCATTTTCAATTGCCAGATTTCCTACAGAGACTGTGTAGGTTGGAGTATGGGGGTTTAACGTCCCAAAGCGACTCAGGCTATGAGAGACGCCGTAGTGAAGGGCTCCCGAAATTTCGACCACTTGGGGTTCCTTAACGTGCACTGACATCGCACAGTACACGGGCCTCTAGAATTTCGCCTCCACCGAAATTCGACCGCTGCGGCCGGGATCGAACCCGCGTCTTTTGGGCCAGCAGCCGAGCACCGTAACCACTCTGCCTCCGAGGCGGCCGCACAAAGACTTTGTAAATAGCCGTGATATTAGAAATACAATTATTTTGATTTAATGCAATTATTATTTTGTGCTGTGAAGTATATGTTTAAATATTTATTTTATAATTATGCTGAGCTGCTCATGATCCAAACATTGCGAATAAATTTGCTTCTGTGGGCAGTGTCACATGCTCAAGAACACACCATTTCTCTGATGTGCACATTACCACACTTCAGCGCTCTGATGTGCACTTTAGTCTCGTGTGCACACTAGACTACGCCAACCCACTCTGGCGGGCACATCACAGTACACTAGCATAGTAGGATGTGTGCACCAGCACACGCCAAACCAGTCTAGTATATGATTTCTATATTATACATGTCTCTTTTTTTGCATTATAGGCATGTGTAATCAGGTGGGCAAGCAAAGGTCCATGAATTAGGCACTTATGTATTTTATGTCTATTTGTGTTATAAGATAGTTGTCCTTCTTACCTTTGCTATCTACATTTAACCTGTAGCAGTGAACCATTATGTGTTATTTTTTAACTCTTTCTGTGCCATTGTGATCATATGGCAGCAACACCTATTTGCTTCCATGTGATGCATTGATCTTTGTATTTGAGCAGCACTGACCAGAGGCCAGAAGTAACTCTTATCGACATCTTCTGCCGCAGAATGGTGCCAACCATTATATTCCCAATACTTCAAATAAACAGTGTTGGTGGACTTCCCCAAAATTTCAATCTGCCATTATCTCTTACTTGGCTAGAAGACAGCTCTGCTTATTGCAGCGACTAACACAAACCCGTGGGCACAAAAGATATATAGATTTTAACAATAACGCCTGTAAGTTACATCTTGCATTTTTAAATCTGCAAGGACTTTCTTTCGGTTTTTGTGATATGACTGAATTTCTATTTACTTTGCACCTATGAACAAAAGAACATTGAATTATACTTTAAAGTTAACGGTATTACATGCTCAAGGACAGAATTTTGGAAATCGCCTGACTAAACGTCACACTTCCATGGTGCTTTTTTATACAAGATGCATGATACCACCTCTCCCTTTTCAAGCAGCAGCAAGATATTGATTGTCTCTCCGAAAGGAAAAGCACATGCCTGTATCGACCTACTTGAGTACTAATAAAAGGTTTTTTATATTAAGGCATTGCTCCTTGAAAACCTAAGTTAAATATATATTCGGCTCAGTTTGCCCATACTTTGCCTATGTAATTCAACGGGTGTTTAAAACACAGCTTTGTCTAGGTAAATATAAACCTTCTGGAAACTCACTGATTTTTGTCAGCAGCATTGACAGTGTAAGTATAAGTTTTGTTGACACCTGTCGAATGCAGTCAACAGCATGGACAGTGTTGACAAGGTTAAGAATAAATTTTGTTGATGCCCGTTGAATGCAGTCAATAGCATCAAGTTTGGACAAGGTAAGTATAAAAATTGTTGACAACCGCTGATTGCAGTGAATAGCACTGGCAGTGTTAGTTCAGTACAATAAAATTTCGTTGACTGCTGTTGACTGTAGTCAACAAGCATTCTGTTTTTGTTGACTAATTGTTGATTCCATAAGATGTCAACAGTTGCTCAACGAAATGGCGATGCTGATTTTTGTAAGGGTTTCTCTTTTGAGCAAGGCTCCCCAGGCTCCCAACTGTAGACTAATACTTTTGTGATCACTTCCAAGGCTGTACTTCCCCTCTTCGTCCATTTCTATTATTTCAAGCTTCCTATACATCCCCTGCTGCATTAAGCAGTAGTCAATGGTCGTTTGCATGTTACAGGGTTCCCACGTGATTTGTCCCTCAGAACTAGTGTCTATATTTACAATAACTTGGTTGTGTCGCTCACAGACGTCTAGCATCAGCTTCCCCTTACAATCTGTGTGTCCATTAAGATCCTCGATGTGGCCATTCATGTGAAACAGCAGAATTATATCGGCACCTTCTCCAAACTGATTTATATCGTCATTGATACACTTAAATAGATTCATGTCTTCATGCCTGAATTTGTCTTCTGTCACTTAATAAACCACTCCTGGCCATGCCCTTTTACCGGCAATTGTACCTGATACCCAGATGTGTTCTTTGCAAGTTGACTTTATTCTTTGCAATTCTTTCCTTGACGTATCAGCATACCTAATCCTCCTCCCTTCCTCTCCGTTGTATTTCTGTTGCTCCATTCCCAAACATAGCCACCAATAAACGATGGATCTTCTGGATACTTGAGATGCGTCTCGTATAGCGCGTATATACCTACTTTTTCCTCCTTTAATTTATAACCACTTCGCTGTCTTTATACCGCCTTGGAAGTTTATCTGCCTGATCCTAGTGTTAAATTTCTTTTTTGTGGTTTCTTTGTGGACCTCCTAGTGGCCATTTTGTTGCGGTCAACCGCCATTGTTGCACTTTCTACTTTTCTTCTACGTACCCCTTCGCCCTGAGCTGCAGTGAACCCCCGAAAAAAGCTACTGCCCGGCCTACCAGGCGTCAGCCGACCTCGGCTCCTAGCCTTCCATTAAAATGGATGCCATCTCGTCTGAAGCCTCGGCCAAAGCCTGCCCTGTGCACTTCCCTGTTTATGTCTGCAACTTAAAAGCGTCTCTCCTGGCTTAACTTCCTTATCTTTCGATTTCCAGCCACAACGTCCTCGGCAGCTCCTCTGTTCCGTCCTTGCACCTGCGGCACTGTGCACACATGGACCTGGGTTAGCTGTGCTATTGCCCCTAAATCGTCATCTTCCGCCGCTAATTTTTCGACTACTTTTGCGGCATTAGCATTCAGAGCATCATTTATCCCCGCTGCTACCACTACCAAATTGCGCTCGGCAACATTCTCAGAAAGTTCGCTTTTTGTCTCTCTCAATACTGCGTCCATTGTCCTGCCTGGGAATGACCCCACTGCTACCCGCTTATTATCATTTACACGCTCCATTTGTCTTTTTGCACCTCCTCATGTTTGAGCCGCCACCATAAGCACTAAGGTTTTCTTTTCCACCCTCCTACCTACCAGATTATGCTGCCTCTTACCAGTGACCTGTGACCTGATACCTTAAGTTAGCTTTATCCGCTTCTCTCCATCGCCTCCGGACTTCCTAGCTGCCACGTGTGCGTAGCTGTTCCTGTCTGAACCTGCCTGACGTAATGCCTTATCGCTGTTTATGCCAAATGTTCGCCAATGTGACTTCGCTGGGTAGTGTCAGCCATTTTTGCCTCCAACAATGGACTTAACTGCACATCTCCAACCAAAAATGTTAACTTTAACCCAACGTTTCGAAGCTGACTCGGCTCCTTCATCAGGGGTGACTGAAGGCAGTAGCTAGCGTCTTTTAAGTATGGAGGGGAGGGGGGGGGGTGAAAAGAACGACCGCTGCATCGCGCAAGGCGCAGGGGAAGGGGAGGGGTTTTAGGCTGTTAGTCACGCTGGCGCACTGCAGGGAGGTGCTGAATGGCGACTTTTTTCGATGCGTTGAAGAGCGAAGTCCCTGGGCACATACTGGGGGCAGGTTTTCTTTTGTGCGGTTGATATTGTTCGGGGTAGTTTGGATATGCCAGGATTCGAGAAGGAGCCTCTTGTGGCAATTTTTTTGGTTCCGAGGATGCGGGTCTCTTCAAAGTTGATTCTATGGTCGGAGTCCTCGGAATGTTCGGCTACTGGATTGCGCTCTCTTCCGAATTTGCGGACATCGTTATTATGTTGCCGAATTCTTTCTTTGAAGTTTTTGGTTTCGCCGATGTAGCTTGCGTCGCAGTGGGCGCATGGAATTTGATAGACAATGCCTTGGGCTCTTTCTCTGGGCGGCCGGCCTTTGGGAACAGGGAGGCAAAGCGCAACAGTGTTTGTGGCCTTGTGCGCAACCTGGAGACCCGATTTTTCCAGGATTCGGGCAATGGTTTCTCTGACACCTCCGACATAAGATAAAGTGACGTATTTTGGTGGTGGCGTTGGTCTTTGTGCGTTGATATCTTGACGAATGTTGTGTTTTTGACGTCGAATGGTTTTCTGAATAAAGTCTTTTGGGTAGCCGTTCATGATTAGTTCTTTGAATATCGTGCGTTGTTCTTTTTTTCTGTCAAGTTCTGTGCTGCAGTGTGTCTCAATTCTTCTGAACAGCATCTTCACCCCTGATGCTTTATGGACTGTCGGGTGATTCGAAGAGAAGTGGAGATACCGGCCTTAGTGGGTTCGTTTGCGGTATACGGAGAACTGAAGGGTATTGTCGTTTCAAGACACGAGGACGTCCAAAAACGGCAGGGAGTTTTCTTGGTCCACCTCTAGCGTGAACTGAATGTCAGGTTCTACGGAATTTAAATGACGAAGGAAATTTCGAGTCTCAGATTTTTTGATGACGGCGAAGCAGTCGTCGACATACCTGAGGAAAATTCTTGGTTTCGGGTGGAATGAGTTCAGGGCTCTCTGTTCGACGTGTTCCATTGTTAAATTGGCAATGACGACAGAGATGGATGCTCCCATTGGTGTTCCTTTCACTTGTCGGGAAAAATTGCCCGTTTGACGAGAAGTATGTGTTTGATAGGCACAACTCCTGGAGTCGGCACACATCACTTACACTCAGCGGGGTTCGTGCGCTGAGTGTGTCGTCGCGTTGTAGGGCGTCACGGGTAGCGGCCACCGCAAGCTTCACGGGGATGTTTGTGAAAAGGGACACCACGTCAAAGGAGACAAGGCATTCGTCGGCCTCAAGGGTGGCTTGGGGCACCAGTTCAATGAAGCGATGGGTGTGTCTTGAACTCCGAGATGCCTTGCATGGTCTTGATGTACTTCTTCGCAAGCTGCATAGCGTCTAACCCGAAGTCTGCACGGATAGATTGAAAACTAAACATTTTGATAGACTTACCTCTCTGTTTGGGTTTGAAGACTTATAATAAACTGCACATCTCCAACCAAAAATGTTAACTTTAACCCAACGTTTCGAAGCCGACTCGGCTCCTTCATCAGGGGTGACTGAGGGCAGTAGCTAGCGTCTTTTAAGTATGGAGGGGAGGGGGGGGTGAAAAGAACGACAGCTGCATCGCGCAAGGCGCGGGGGAGGGGGAGGGGTTTTAGGCTGTTAGTCACGCTGGCGCACTGCAGGGAGGTGCTGAATGGCGACTTTTTTTCGATGCGTTGAAGAGCGAAGTCCCTGGGCATATACTGGGGGCAGGTTTCCTTTCGTGCGGTTGATATTGTTCGGGGTGGTTTGGATATGCCAGGATTCCAGATGGAGCCTCTTGTGGTAATTTGTTTCGGTTCCGAGGATGCGGGTCTCTACAAAGTTGATTCTATGGTCGGAGTCCTCGGAATGTTCGGCTACTGGCTGGATCCAGTTTATTATAAGTCTTCAAACCCAAACCAGACAGGTAAATCTGTCAAAATGTTTAGTTTTCAATCTATCCGTGCAGACATCGGGCTAGAAGCTATGCAGCTTGCGAAGAAGTACATCAAGACCATGCAAGGCATCTCGGTGTTCAAGACACACCTGGAATTCGCCAAGATATGCAAGGAAAACAAGGTTGTACCCCAGAGCCTACGACTACGATTCCTGGTCCCCACACCGGAAGGACGAAACATCATCAACAAGGCAGAAGAGCACCTAGTGACGGCACGGATACATGAGTGCCGTAGCGTGATTAGGAAGAAATAAATCTACGCCTTCTTCGCCCGCCGACAACTCGAGCACAAATTGCCCAACCTAGTGACGTCTATCGAGGCATTTGCCAAAGAATCCGCATCATCGGAAGCCGACAAACCTCGCACCAAGCAGACAGAGAAGTTGTCGAAACTTCAATGCCGGCCCGAACAACCCCCACCGGACCATTCTGATCTGGTAGCCAAGTTCTCCTCCAGGAAGCTCACAACCGCCGAAACGTCAATCCTAGCCAAGGTACACAAATTCAACCTCCAGGTTAACAGACCCCCCATTTCAGCAATCGTATCTGCGCTTGAAGTCGGTATCCGCCAACTGGAACCTGGTGTACGAGAAGAGGTCAGGCTCAAAACAATAGTTGTACTCAATTCAGTGCAAGCACGCCGAAAAGAATCAAACCTAAATCCGGACGAAAGGCAAGCCCTGCAAGACCTCAAGACAGACACCAACATAGTGATCCTCCCAGCTGACAAGAAAGCACAACAGTCGTTCTAGACAGACGGGACTACGAAGAGAAAATATCCACCTTATTCAGCAGTCAAGAATATGCAAAATTGAAGAAGGACCCCACAACCACTACCCAAGCAAGGCTAAACAAAACATTGAAAGAAGTATTCGAAAAACAACCCACCTTCCCAAACCTCTACCTTCAGTTATTGAGCACCAACGGATCGCTCCAGCATTCTACGGCCTGCCCAAAGTCCACAAACCGGGGATCCCTTTGCGCCGGATTTTCGACTTCCGGTGTTCCCCTCTTCGCTCGTTGTCAGAATACCTTCACAAACTAATATCCATAATCGCAGGAAAAACAGCGACCCATATCCGTCATTCCAGTCACTTCATTGAACTGGTGTCCCAGGCCACCCTTGAGGCCGACGAATGCCTTGTCTCCTTTGACGTGGTGTGCCTTTTCACAAACATCCCCGTGAAGCTTGCGGTGGCCGCTACCCGTGACGCCCTACAACGCGACGACACACTCAGCGCACGAACCCCGCTGAGTGTAAGAGATGTGTGCCGCCTCCAGGAGTTGTGCCTATCAAACACATACTTCTCGTCAAACGGGCAATTTTACCGACAAGTGAAAGGAACACCAATGGGAGCATCCATCTCTGTCGTCATTGCCAATTTAACAATGGAACACGTCGAACAAAGAGCCCTGAACTCATTCTACCCGAAACCAAAGATTTTCCGCAGGTATGTCGACGACTGCTTCGCCGTCATCAAAAAATCTGAGACTCGAAATTTCCTTCGTCATTTAAATTCCGTAGAACCTGACATTCAGTTCACGCTAGATGTGGACCAAGAAAACTCCCTGCCGTTTTTGGACGTCCTCGTGTCCCGAAACGACAATACCCTTCAGTTCTCCGTATACCGCAAACCAACCCAATAAGGCCGGTATCTCCACTTCTCTTCGAATCACCCGACAGTCCATAAAGCATCAGGGGTGAAGATGCTGTTCAGAAGAATTGAGACACACTGCAGCACAGAACTTGACAGAAAAAAAGACAACGCACGATATTCAAAGAACTCATCATGAACGGCTACCCAAAAGACTTTATTCAGAAAACCATTCGACGTCAAAAACACAACGTTCGTCAAGATATCAACGCATAAAGACCAACGCCACCACCAAAATACGTCACTTTATCTTATGTCGGAGGTGTCAGAGAAACCATCGCCCGAATCCTGGAAAAATCGGGTCTCCAGGTTGCGCACAAGGCCACAAACACTGTTGGGCTTTACCTACCTGTTCCTAAAGACCGGCCGCCGAGAGAAAGAGCCCAAGGCATTGTCTACCAAATTCCATGCGCCGACTGCGACGCAAGCTACATCGGCGAAACCAAAAATTTCAAAGAAAGAATTCGGCAACATAAGAACGAGGTCCGCAAATTCTCAAGAGAGCGCAATCCAGTAGCCGAACATTCCGAGGACTCCTGCCGTAGAATCAACTTTGATGAGTCCCGCATTCTCGGAACCGAAACAAATTACCACAAGAGGCTCCTTCTGGAATCCTGGCATATCCAAACCACCCCGAACAATATCAACCGCACGAAAGGAAACCTGCCCCCAGTATATGCCCAGGGACTTCTCTCTTCAACGCAACGAAAAAAAGTCGCCATTCAGCACCTCCCTGCAGTGCGCCAGCGTGACTAACAGCCTAAAACCCCTCCCCTCCCCCGCGCCTTGCGCGATGCAGCTGTCGTTCTTTTCACCCCCTCCTCCCCTCCATACTTAAAAGATGCTAGCTACTGCACTCAGTCACCCCTGATGAAGGTGCAGAGTCGGCTTCGAAACGGTGGGTTAAGGTTAACATTTTTGGCTGGAGAGGTGCAGTTTATTATAAGTCTTCAAACCCAACCAGACAAGTAAATCTGTCAAAATGTTTAGTTTTCAAACAATGGACTCAGCTGTTCTTGAAGTTTCTGCTTCTCTGCCCTCTCTACCTGTAGCTCTCTTTCTAGACCATCCAAACGTAACGCCAGATTGGTGTTTGCTTCGTCTGTCCTGTCCAGGCGCCCACTTAATACGCAGCATCTGCACATAAAATCCACGCTTCGGCCTCCTCTACAGATTCTAACCGCGTTTACTTCAATTTCACCAACGCCTCACACTCCTTGCATTTAATCTTTAGTTGCTTGACCATTTTAGCAGAACTAAATTATTGCTGAAGGGTTCGACAGAATCCTGTCTGGCGAGGGGGAAGCATATTGGAAGCACAAGAAACATACACTCGCCAAAGAAAAAATAGTTAACACATGACGTTTCGAGACACGTACGGGTCTCTTGTTCTCAAGGAGGCTGGGCGGAATGGGTCGCTACTTATAAGCGGACTTGAGTGCACAGTGAGTGGGCGCAGATATCGGGGAGATTCCCTCTCGTCCTGTTGATAGCATTCTTGGTCGTCTGTATGTAAAATTATTCGAGAAGTAATCGTGAAGATAAAGGTTTCTTCATGTCCAAGATTTTGGCGTTCTCCCAGTCAATGGAGTGCTGCATCATTTGGGCATGCTCTGCAAGTGCATTGAAGGAAGTGCGACCTTTCTTGACGTCATTCTTGTGTTCCCTTATTCTTCTTTTAAAATCGCCTAACTCGCCAATGTACGAAGCAACGCAATCCTTGCAGGGGATTTTGTATACAACGCCGTGGTAACATGTGCGCTCTACGCGGTCCTTCACGTGACACAGCTGCTGTTCCAGCTTGCTGGACGGTACGTGCGCAGTTCGAACGCTGTATTTGGCAAATATTCGCGCCAGAGCCTCACTTGTACCCCGGGAATACGGGACAGTCGCGCGTTTCTGTTGGCAAACAAACGGGCTGAGCAGGTTCCTTACAGCGGCGTTCCTGATTGCTTAGCATCTGAAGGGGGTAGCCATTATTTTCAAGGTCGACGCGAACTTTCTTCTGCTCGGAAGAGAGAAGGCCAGGGCTAGAACATAGACGGCCAGCTCGCTTGAACAGAGCGGACGCGACGGAGCGTTTGTGGCCTATGGGATGGACAGATTTAAAATCGAGGTACTTGCCGGTATGTGTGGGCTTTCAGTGTACGGTAGTGGCGAGCCCATCGGGAGTGCGGAGAACGAGAACATCGAGAAAAGCAATACTTCTGCGGCTTCTTTTTCCATTGTGAACAGAACTGTTGGTTGAAAAGAGTTGGGGTGGTCCAAAAACGGTTTGGCATCCTTCCGCAGAATTAGGCAGAAGCAATCGTCCACATAGCGTAAAAACTGTTTCGGACGAGTGTGAAACGACTGTAGGACCGAACTTTCAATACACTCCAGCGGGAGGTTGGCACAGGTAACGGACACAGATGCACCCATGGTCGTACCAAACACCTGCTTGTAATATACGTTGCTGAACACGAAATATGTGTTCTGAAGACAGAAGCTTAAGAGGCGGCACAGATCAACTGCTTCAAAAGGCGTGCGTTATGGTAGTGATGGGTATTCTTCCAGTGCCCTCTCACAGCATTCAACAGCGAAGTTATCTGGAACGCATGGGAAAATCGATTTCCCATCGAACGAGACCATGATGTCTTCGTTGTCATCCGCCATGGCCTTGAGTTTAGCAACGAAATCAGCGGAATCTTTCACGTATGTCGGCGTACGTTAACAAGAAGTCCAATAACCTGGAGCAGATACTTGGATAGGTTATACAATGGAGAACGCGTGAGGTCAACTATCGGCATGAGTGGTATGTCCGGTTTATGAATCTTAGGTAAGCCGTAAATAGCGGGTGCTGAGTCGTTATGACACAATAGCTGGTAGTAAAGGTACTTTTTCGCAGGAAGAACAAATCCGAAAACATCCGTTAGTAGTTTTTGAAGCCCTGTTTGTATTTTATTCGTGGGATCCCGGCTAAGCTTGGCGTAGGTGACCGCATCTTCGGTGAGTTCGGACATCTTTGAAAGGTACTGAGTGCGGTCTAGTGTCAGGGCTGCGTTTCCTTTGTCAGCCGGAAGGATTACTATCTTTTCGTTGCTCTTGAGTCTCTTTAGGGCATGCTTCTCGGATTTGGGTAAAGTGTAGGTTTTAGCAGACTGCTTTAAAAACGCTCCAATAGCACGTGAGCGTGCTTTAGCTTGAAGTTTTGGATCTACAAGACGAACTGCCTGCTCAACAGCAAGAGACAGTTGACCTACCCTGGGGTCAACGCCTGTGTTGAAACTCAAACCACGGCTTAGGAGTGCATGTTCTGCAGGATCCAAGTTGTGCGACGACAAGTTGTAAATTCCTGGTATAGCATGGCTGCATTAGGTGTTGCCGAGTAGGCGCAGAAACTTTGCTTCTTGGCTGGCGAACCTCTCCGCTTGGGTTCTGGATGAGACGTTGTTCGCATGCAGCAACACGTCGATGAAATCAGTGGAAAGAAGATCCTGAAGTCTGCGTTGAGAGAAAAATACTTCGTTTTCAAGGCGCTTGATAGTGGCCTTGGTGTCCATGATGCGGTCCTGAAGTAGACGCCGTTCTGCTTGAGCGATGGTTTTTCTTCCGAAGGGTGTCTTTACGAGTTGAGGTAAGCGAAGGGACTTCGGTATAAGCCCGTATGGTTTGCAACGGGAGTTGAAATGCAAGTGGCTCTGAAACGAGGCCAGTCTTGATTTCACGGAAACGAACTGATGGATTTTGGTAATCGCAGCGGGCCCATGTTTTCCGCGAAAGGCAACATAATCAAGGGTTCGACAGAATCCTGTCTGGCGAGGGGGATGCACATTGGAAGCACAAGAAACATACACTCGCCAAATAAAAATATTTAACACATGACGTTTCGAGACCCGTACGGGTCCCTTGTTCACAATGAGGATGGGCGGAATGGGCCGCTACTTATAAGCGGACTTGACTGTACCGTGAGCTGGCGCAGATATCGGGGAGATTCCCTCTCGTCTTGTTGATAGGTATTCTTGGTCGTCTGTATGAGAAATTATTCGAGAAGTAATCGTGAAAATAAAGGTTTCTTCGTGTCCAAGATTTTGGCTTTCTCCCAGTCAATGGAGTGCTGCATCATTTGGGCATGCTCTGCAAGTGCATTGAAGGAAGTGCGACCTTTCTTGACGTCATTGTTGTGTTCCCTTATTCTTCTTTTAAAATCGCCTGACTCGCCAATGTATGAAGCATCGCAATCCTTGCAGGGGATCTTGTATACAACGCCGGGGTAACATGTGCGCTCTAGGCGGTCCTTCACGTGACACAGCTGCTGTTTCAGCTTGCTGGACGGTACGTGTGCAATTCGAACGCCTTATTTGGCAAATATTCGCGCCAGAGCGTCACTTGTACCCCGGGAATACGGGACAGTCGCGCGTTTCTGTTGCCCAACAAACTGGGGCTGAGCAGGTTCCTTACAGCGGCGTTCTTGATTGTTTAGCATCTGACGGGGGTAGCCATTATTTTCAAGGTCGACGCGAACTTTCTGCTGTTCGGAAGAGAGAAGGCCAGATCTAGAACATAGACGGCCAGCTCGCTTGAACAGAGCGGACGCGACGGAGCGTTTGTGGCCTATGGGATGGGCAGATTTAAAATCGAGGTACATGCCGGTATGTGTGGGCTTTCGGCATACGGTAGTGGCGAGCCAGTCGGGAGTGCGGAGAACGAGAACATCGAGAAAAGCAATACTTCTGGCGGCTTCTTCTTCCATTGTGAACTGAACTTGTTGGTTGAAACGAGGTGAGGTGGTCCAAAAACGGTTTGGCATTCTTGCGCTGAATTACGGAGAAGCAATCGTCCACATACCGTAAAAACAGTTTCGGACGAGTATGAAACGATTGTAGGGCCGAACTTTCAATACACTCAAGCGCGAGGTTGGCACAGATTACGGACAAATATGCACTCATGGCCGTACCAAACACTTGCTTGATAATACGTTGCTGAACACGAAATATGTGTTCTGAAGACAGAAGCTAAAGAGGCCCTTAATATTAATATTTAAGCTTATTTTCATATTTAGGACTGGCCTCGTTTCAGAGCCACTTGCATTTCACCTCCCGTTGCAAAGCATACGGGCTTATACCGAAGTCCCTTCGCTTACCTCAAATCGTAAAGACACCCTTCGGAAGAAAAACTATCGCTCAAGCAGAATGGCGTCTCCTTCAGGACCGCATCATGGGCACCAAGGCCACTATCAAGCGCCTTGAAAATGAAGTATTCTCTCAACGCAGACTTCAGGATCTTCTTTCCACTGATTTCATCGACGTGTTGCTGCATGCAAACTACGTCTCATCCAGAACACAAGCGGAGAGGGTCGCCAGCCTAGAAGCAAAGTTCCTGCGCCTACTCGGCAACACCGAATGCAGCCATGCTAAAACAGAAATTTACAACTTGTCGTCGCACAACTTGGATCCTGCAGAACAATAACTCCTAAGCTGTGGTCAGAGCTTCAACACAGGCGTTGCCCCCAGGGTAGGTCAACTGACTTGTGCTGTTGAGCAGGCAGTTCGTCTTGTAGATCCAAAACTTCAAGCTGAAGCACGCTCACGTGCTATTGGAGAGCTTTTAGAGGAGTCTGCTGAAACCGACACTTTACCCATGTTCGAGAAGCATGCCTTAAAGAGACTCAAGAGCAACGAAAAGATCGTAGTCCTTCCGGCTGACAAAGGAAACGCAACCCTGATACTAGACCGCACTCAGTACCTTTCAAAGATGTCAGAACTCATCGAAGATGCGGTCACCTACGCCAAGCTTAGCCGGGATCCCACGAAGAAAATACAAATAGAGCTTCAAAACCTACTAACGGATGTTTTCAGATTTGTTCCTCCTGCGAAAAGGTACGTTTACTACCAGCTATTGTGTCATAACGGCTCAGCACCCGCTATTTACGGCTTACCTAAGATTCACAAACCGGGCATACCACCCAGGCCGATAGTTGACTTCACGCGTTCCCCGTTGTACAACCTATGCAAGTACCTGCACCAGGTTATTGGACCTCTTGTTGGACGTACGCCGACATACTTCAAAGATTCCGCTGATTTCGTTGCTAAACTCAAGGCCGTGGCGGTTGACAGCGAAGACTTCATGGTCTTGTTCGATGTGAAATCGATGTACACATGCGTTCCAGCAAACATCGCTGTTGAATGCTGTGAGAGGGCACTGGAAGAATACCCATCACTACCATCCCGTAAGCCTTTTGAAGCAGTTGATTTGTGCCGCCTCTTAAGCTTTTGTCTTCAGAACACATATTTCGTGTTCAGCAACGTATATTACAAGCAGGTGTTTGGTACGGCCATGGGTGCATATGTGTCCGTAACCTGTGCCAACCTCGCGCTGGAGGGTATTGAAAGTTCGGCACTACAATCGTTTCATACTCGTCCGAAACTGTTTTTACGCTATGTGGACGATTGCTTCTGCGTATTTCAGCGCAAGGATGCCAAACCGTTTTTTGGACCATCTCAACTCTTTCCAACCAACAGTTCTGTTCACAATGGAAGAAGAAGCCGCAGAAGTATTGCTTTTCTCGATGTTCTCGTTCTCCTCACTACCGATGGGCTAGCCACTACCATATACCGAAAGCCCACACATACCGGCAAGTACCTCGTTTTTAAATCTGCCCATCCCATAGGCAACAAATACTCCGTCGCGTCCGCTCTGTTCAAGCAAGCTGGTCGTCTATGTTCTAGCCCTGGCCTTCTCTCTTCCGAGCAGCAGAAAGTTCGCGTCGACCTTGAAAATAATGGCTACCCTCGTCAGATGCTAAACAATCAAGAACGCCGCTGTAAGGAACCTCCTCAGCCCCAGTTTGTTGGGCAACAGAAACGCGCGACTGTCCCGTATTCCCGGGGTACAAGTGAGGCTCTGGCGCGAATATTTGCCAAAAACAGCGTTCGAACTGCGCACGGACCGTCCAGTAATCTGAAACAGCAGCTGTGTCACGTGAAGGACCGCCTAGAGCGCACATGTTACCCCGGCGTTGTATACAAGATCCCCTGCAAGGATTGCGATGCTTCATACATTGGCGAGTCAGGCGATTTTAAAAGAAGAATAAGGGAACACAACAATGACGTAAAGAAAGGTCGCACTTCCTTCAATGCACTTGCAGAGCATGCCCAAATGATGCAGCACTCTATTGACTGGGAGAACGCCAAAATCTTGGACATGAACAAACCTTTATCTTCACGACTACTTCTCGAATCATTTTACATGCAGACGACCAAGAATGCTATCAACAGGACGAAAGGAATCTCCCCGATATCTACGCCCACTCACTGTGCAGTCAAGTCCGCTTATAAGTAGCGGCCCATTCCGCCCATCTTCATTGTGAACAAGAGACCCGTACGAGTCTCGAAACGTTATGTGTTAAATATTTCTTTGGCGAGTGTATGTTTCTTGTGCTTGCAATAAATTATTGCTATCAGAAATTGCTTGAATATCCTCAGGCATGAAGAAAAGAAACCCGCAAGCACGTGCTCAAATAAAATTTTGTCTACCACAAAAGCCGGTCAGAAGAAAAAAGGGATAAATACTGGTCTAAACTAGTCAACTCACAAAGGAGCACTAGAGATCTGTAGCTGCCGGTCGGAAAAGACACGGCCGTTGGGCCAGTGACCTGCTCTTTCCCGAAAACTTCCACTAACTAGCCTAGGTCTAAACCTAGTCTAAATATAAACTATCGAAACATAAAACGAAAGAACTCATCTATATATCGCAGTCACGGCGCTCTCGCAGTCGTCCGTCCGTACGATCCCGGTCACCCCGCCTAATTCGAAGAGCACCGAAACAAACATCCGCACCGCACCGGAAAAGTACATCCAAATGCCATCTAGCGACAGCGACACGGGTCGACACAGGTCAAGGGCGGCCCATCTTGTCTGCAGGCATGTCAGTTGGCTCCTTTCGGTATGTCGCGCTACTGTTTGGTGAAAGGCTCACGACACAAGTGGACACCATGAAAACTAAACATTTTGACAGATTTGCCTGTCTGGTTGGGTTTGAAGACTTATAATAAATTGTACATCTCCAACCAAAAATTTAACTTTAACCCCACGTTTCGAAGCGACTGGGCTCCTTCATCAGGGGTGACTGAGGGAGGTAGCTGGCGTCTTTTAAGTATGGAGAAGAGGAGGGGGTCCCACAGCTGTCGTTCCTTTGACCGCCTCCTCCCCTCCATACTTAAAAGGCGCTAGCTACTGCCCTCAGTCACCCCTGATGAAGGACCCGAGTCGGCTTGGAAACGTTGAGATAAATGTAAATTTTTGGTTGGAGATGTACAGTTTATTATAAGTGGACACCACAGACATGTTCTTTTGCTCGTCGACATAGCGCTACACGAATGACCATAACGCTAGCGATATCGCAGCCTGGCGACCGCCGGTTGTGTGCTTGCTGCCTAGCCGTACCTCGACCAGGCAGTGAAAACAACAATATAAAAAACAACACCCGCATGAGTTTTTTCGCGTCGGAGCGTTTAGGCGAGAAGGAGCGCGGTGCATCGAACCGAGCTCACATGGTAGCCGACAAAATGGAGCCCCGCCACGATTCTCTCGATCCCAGTTAGCAGTTGCTAGAAGGCGTTGCAATGCAGTTTTCTGGTGCGTTGCGTGCGGGGAGGAGGAAGGAACCGCTGAAGGCTTGATACTTTGCTGTAAAGGGATTCACCCCACAGTGGAAAGCAGCGGGGATGATTTATCGAAGGTATTGGGGTTTAAGGACCGTGAAGAGAAAGTAGATTTTAAGTGGGAAGAAGTAACGAAGCGAAGGTTATCTGAGAGGTGGCTAAAATCAAGACAAGAGTAAAATTTCAGAAGTCATGGCTAGGTGGCTTGAACCACCGCCCGATTTAAATAGTTCAGCCTTTATACATTCATCAATCAATTATTCAATAAATCAGTCAGTCAGTCAATCAATCAATCAATCAATCAATCCATCAATCCATACGTCCGTCCGTCCGTCCGTCCATCCAGAGCTCCCCCCCCCCCCCCCCCCCACACGTTGTATAGCACCTTTTCTTCCCACTGTGAATGGATGGATGGAAGGTACGAGCGTCCCCTTTTAAACGGAGCGATGGTTGTTGCCACCATGCTCTGCTTATTTTTCTTTCTTTTTGTTAAACTGTGTTGCAAGTTGTAAAAATTCGTCAATTTCTTTAAGTACGTCTACCTGCAATTTTAACCATATGTCACCTCTCTGCTTTTGAGCCACCAATCTTCCCATCAGTTTCCTTCCCATCGACTCAATAGCCTAATTACCCGATTTGTCTCCACGACCCTCCTTTCCGTTTCGCGAGCCTGCCTCTGGACCTCTGGGATTGTTCATATGGTCACATGCACACTCTCAGAGGCCTCTCTAAGCCTACGCATCCCCACCTCCAACGGCGTCTCAAGATTCTGGCTCCTCACCTGCAGTACATCATTGAGACCAGCATGGATGACCACAAGGTGTTCGCCATCCATGCTGCCCACCACCACCTCCCGGGCTCTGGCCATTGCATCCACGATGCACTTTCCCGACTGAGCCTCCACCTGCACCCGCCTGTCTGCCTTCACTGCCGTCAGAACGCCTCCCTCAACCCTCGCTACATTCGAGTCCCCGACCACCAGAACTCTCCTGCGCCCCAAACGTTCGCTTCCTAATTCCATCTGTTGGCCTCCGGATCGCTCTAGCTGACTCTCCTGCCGCTGTACGCTATTGTCGCGAGTTTCCATGCCCGCTTTAACCTTTTTCATTTCGTTCTCATTTTTCTCACTCAATGCTCGCTGCACTACAACACTGTACTCGACGAGCCTCGTCCCCCACCTGACCCTTCTCCGAACTGGGGTGCCCAGCCGGCCGCGACCTGAGCGCTTCAACCTGTTTTTCTAGCTGGGTCCGCTTTTCCCGCTCTTCTTTAATCTCGCCCACCATTCGCTTCAACAGGGCGGCATTATTCTCCTCCTTTTTAATCAAATCGGCGACCTGAGCTTCCAGCTTAATCCGTGCCTCTCGTTCGACCTGCCGGTCTGCATTAAGTGCATTAAACCCAGCTTCCCATTCCCCTTTTAAAGCATGAACGGCGTCCCCAAACCGCTTGCACATCTTACACACGAAGCTAGCCTCATCCGCCTCGGCTAAGCTCCCGAACCCTGTCTCATCTAAGTAACACCAACGGTCGCACTCCTGGCACTGTACTAACTCCCCGTCCTTGTCCTCCTTAACTTTCCTAGCTTGCCGACCCATCGTCTGGCCGACTACGCCTTGTGAAAGCCCGCCAAAATTCCTATGCGTAAAAACCCGCCAAGAATATTACACAAAACTTCGGCACTACGCAACGTAAAAGCCCGCCAAAATTCCCAGAGAAGAAACCTTCGGCACTAGTCAACGTAGGAGCCCGCTAAAACTCCTGCACAAAAACCTTCGGCACTGCGCAACCTAAATGGCCAGAAATCGCCCCCTTGCAGCTTGCTGCTGATGCCGTTCTGGTGTCGCTGCGAATTGCTTCACTTTGTTGCCAGTGACAGTGCGCTCCATCGAAAGTTGCGGCGTTACTTTGGTTACGTAGGCCGAGCTGCGACTAACACCAGCCAGAAAGGATCCCAATTAGAAAGTTCCTTGGTCACCACATAGATTCAGTTCAAGTGCGGACGGAAGGCTACAAAAATACACAGAGGTGTTCTGTGAGCATCCTGCCGTGAGCTGCCGCCGCTTCCAAATTGCTGGAAAACGTTCTTTGCATCTTCCTGCTGATGCCGTTGTGGTGACAGTGCGAATGGATTGGCTTCTCTGCCAGTGACAGTGGGCTCCTAATACCCCAGGAAGATTTTGGAAATAATAAATCCGCAAGCAACTCGCACCAACGCTCTAACGAATCCAGCAGGCGAGGATGCCAGTGATAGTTAATTCACCGCGCTTTTGTATCTATTTTCACAGACGGAACTGCCTCACCATCGCCCACTCCGCCTACAGTAGCACTTCCAGCAATGTCGCCCATCTAAATCACAGCGCAGGGTATTGAAAACCTTATCGACGGAATTAAACATTCGTCAGCCGCTGCAGTGGACGAAATCAACTCAAAAATACTGAAAAACACAAAACACATTCCTGCCATTTATCTCTCATTATTTTTTCTGCAATCGCTGTCGACAAGTACCTTACCAGGCGACTGGAATGTGGATGGGTCACTGCGGCCCACAAATTAGGTAAAAAGGATTCTTCGCTAATCTATCGTCCCATCTCCTTAACCAGTGTGCCTTGCAAAATAATGGAACATGTCATCTATTCTCATATCTTAAGGTTTCTAGATTCAAACTTCCTTGATTCTTCTCAGCACGGGTTTCGTAGGGGGTCTCCTGCGAAACCAAACTGACAATGTTCACTCACGACGTGGATGCTAACCTTGACCGTAACCTCCAGACCGATACGTTACTTTTAGATTTCGCGAAAGAATTTGACAAGGTACCTAAGCCGCGCCTAATACTAAAACTCGCCCTTTTAAATTTACACCCTGCTATCCTGGAATGGATTAAAGAATTTCTATCTAACCGCTCTCAGTTCGTTTCTATTAGCAACCACCGCTCAAGCGCTCTCCCTGTTAAACCTGGCGTGCGTCAGGGGTATGTGCTGGGCCCACTCTTGTTTCTAATATATATGAATAATCTAACTTTGCAGGCAAGAAGTTTGCAGGCAAAGAGTGGATGCAGCTGGCAAAGGATAGGGTTAATTGGAGAGACATGGGAGAGGCCTTTGCCCTGCAGTGGGTGTAGTAAGGCTGATGATGATGATGATGAATCTAGCTTCACATGTGTCATGCAAAATTCTTATCTTCGCAGATGAGTGCGTAATTTGTCGCACTCTCACTAACGTTTCTGATCAAAGGGTCCTTCAAAACGAACTTAACAGCCTCCATAAGTGGTGTGACCTCTGGCTAATGAAGCAACATGCTAACAAATGCAAACCCGTTTCCTTTCATCGTCAACGCAACCCCCTTATTTTTTTCTATGCAGTTGCTAACTCGTTTATAGAAAGCGTCCTATCGTTGAGGTATCTTGGTACCACCGTCTGCAGCGATCTTTCTTGGCGAACACACATTATCACAATCATATAATCTGCTACCAGATCTCTAGCACTCATGAAACGTCATCTTCGTCATGTCCTGCAACACGCGAAGCTTCTCGCTTATAAAATTATCACCTGGCAAAAACTGGATTACGCCAGCCCTATCTGGAGCCCACACTATGCATATCTAACATATGAACTCGAATCAGTTCAAAACCGCAACCATTTGTTTCGTTCACTCTGAATAGTCATAAGCCACCAGCGTTACAGCTCTGAAGAAGAATGCTTGTCTTGAAAGCCTCGCTGGCCGCCGCCGCATCGCCAGCCTCTGTTTGCTCCACAAGTTTTTCCATAGCCATCTAAATCAACCGACCTACATTACTCATCCGAACCGCATATCTAACCGCAATGCCCATCCGTTTCAGATTGCCCGCCCTCTGTCCCGTACTGCAACTTTTTCATGCCCATTTTTTCCCCGAATTGTTGTGGACTGGAATGCCCTCCCCACCGATATCGCTCCCATCAGGCACCTGTCTGTGTTTTCAGATGCTCTAAACACTTATATTTCAAGGAAATGACTTGTACTTGTTGACGAATATTTCAAGGAAATGACTTGTACTTGTTGATGAATATGTTAACCCACCCCTTAAGTAATACCCCCTGAAGGGGGTCTTTAACGTGAATAAAGTGAAGTGAAGGGAAGTTACACTAGTTACATAGGCAGAGCTGCGACCAACACCAGCCAGAAAGGATGCCAAGTACAAATATCGAAGGCCACCGCGTAGATTCAGCACAAACGTTGACAGCAGGCTCTAAAAATACACCGAAGTGTTAAGTGAGCGTCCTGCCGCGAGCTGCCACCGCTGCAAAATGACTCGAGAACTCCTTTTGCAGCTTCCTGCTGATTCTGTTGTGGTTTCGCTGCGAATTGCTTCAGTTCGTTGCCAGTGACATGCGCTCCGACAAAATTTGCGGCGTTACTTTGGTTATGTAAGCCGAGTTGACAACAACACCAGCCAGAAAGGATCACAAGCAGAAAGTTCCAAGGCCACCCTGTAGATTTAGCACAAACGTTGAGTGAAACCTACAAAAATACACAAATGTGTTCAGTGAGCTTACTGCCTCGAGCTGCCGCTGCTTCCAAGTCCGGTCGTTCGAACTTTTTTGTCTTAACGCCTACTCGGCTTTGTTAACTCTGTACAACATGCGAGGCTACACGTTATTACACGCTTAAGACACAAAATTTCATCAACGCGCTGCGGTCACTAGAACAGGAGTTCCTATTAAATTAGAAGGAATGTGTCTGTTTTTGCAGTTCTTGGTCCAGATGTTACGAAACCGCATGCATGAGCTGAGTGTCCGCGTCGCCACTGGCGGATTAGTGTGGCATGCCTCCCATCATGAATTCCTGAGACCGGGAACGAATCACGTGCCTTTGCTTTGCTGTTGCCCATCTTGCAAACTGCGTCCCGCAGGTCAGCCGCCCTACCTCGATCGCTGCTATGTTTTATGGCACTTTTTTATAAGGTCACAGAGGAGAAATTTCATTTGGTTTTTATCAAAAGAGACCTCTCTTGTTAAAAACCGACCTTTCATAAGCTACATGATGCCAAAAGATGAAATACAGGCGCCACTCGAATTCACCGCAATTTTTCGCGAATAAAATGCGTGCGTCGACACGAATTTTCTGTCGTGGATCGCTGAGGATATGCTACAAAGGCATTAATTACGAAACGGTGCAACCCGGCTTTTTCGTAAAGAAGGCGGGATTACTTTTTAATCCTAATTGTTCTGAGATGAATTTGTCTTTTCCAGCCAGACAAATCTTAGCACACATAGAAAGAGCAATACTTTTACTGAGCCGAAGTTTTGTAGCGAAAGCTACAGTGGCCACGAACTCGTAGTTTCGTAGTGCTCGCAATCCACCGTGATGGCACCGCACCACCTGGCCAACCACGGGACAGGTCACGTGACCAACCGCGTAACGAACCATGTGACCAGGCATGGCGCAACCTCCTCGCCATCTGACGTGACGTCAGAGGAGCCAAGCTATGCCTTAGCTTTCACAACATATATACTGGCATAGCCGAGCTAAGTCACTGCCAAATTTTCTAAGTGTCCTGCAATGAAATGAGCCACCGCTAACAAATTTTGTTCTGGTGTATGCAGCTGCGCAGGTTCATCATGCCGCTCGACGACCTGGTGTTCAGGCGCGTAGGCTGGGCCTTCTTCGATTCGGCTTTTGAAACATACAACAACTGCAGTGGCCAGAGCTTCCCCCGACTAACTGCGGCCAAGGAAATCCTAGAGGAGAACCGCAACCGAAAGTTCATTGCTTACACGCACTGAATGCATTTTGGAACAACTTGCCATGCAAACGGAGTGTTCTGTATTTGAAATATGCCAGTAAAAGGTGTAATACGACTTGTCTTCACTATTTACTGCACTAGGAAGTTTCATCGAGCAAATGCTGCCTAAAGTCAGCTGGTAAACTTGTGCAATTCGGCCTTATAAGACTGCGACTGAATGTGGTAAGCCAACTCCATTATTATGCATATGTGTTAACCTGCCTACGACAAAATACATTTTAGAAAAATATCTGCGGGGCTCACTTACGTATCACTCTATCAGCTGTCTTTGGTTTGACCTAAAACGTAGATTTGGGCCTGCACTAAAAGTGTCGTGACTTGGTTTACCCCACTCACATTTCGCCCTAACGGTATACAGTTTCTTTCCTTCGCGACGTAGAATATGGAGGCGCTCGTTGAAGCGACAGCCCTTTGCTTCTTGACGAATTCGTCTTCATCCGGTCGCAGAGCATCGTGGTAAGAAAAAAAAAAAATCTTACGGCTCGTTCCGCTTTCTGTATATTTGGTTTCGTCCACATCTTGAAGTTTTGCTGACGACGTAATTTTCCTTTGAATCTTCGGACCCCGATTACCAGTCGATACTAAAGATGGCTCAAGGTTCGGTATCTTCGGCACGAAAGAAGACTAAGTGCAACATTAAAATCTGCTTCCTGAAATAACCGTCTTAGACATTTAATATTTCTCCGTCACCCCTGTATAGAATTCAGCTCGCCAGGACAGCATTTCGTATCAGCCTGAGTGACAGCAGGTTGCGTAATTTTTTTTCCCGATGGTATCCGGTTCATTTGGAATTGAAAAAATTTCCAGTCGATCAACACCGCTTTGTCGCACAATGCGGTGCTTCAGGTGCAGCAGGTGCTACGGCTTAGCAGCCGAGCGCCTTAACCACTAAGAGAACGCTTCAATTTCAGCGGCGGTGGCACGGTGCTCCTAGAGCGGCGTACTGCTGAAGAACGCTAGTCGAAGACCGAGTATGTGTCTAAAACTAACTATAACTACTCTGATATGAAGTGTATGATAGATGGGTTTCTTGAGAACACAAAAGGCAGCCGTGTACGTGTAATTTGTGCTACATCCTGACTACCCTATTTCTTGCATGCGAAATGGCCCATGTTTTAGGCCATAGCAACAGAGTTTGCATGTAGAGTTAAAATAGTGCTACCACCACGAGCGTCGAGAAAAATCTGGAGCAACTGCAACCTACAGACGTTTATGTAACGGGAGTATTCAAAGAGCGTATCTCGCGC